>NC_140592.1:124176973-125376973 GCF_964204655.1 Triturus cristatus | reverse complement strand
AGGCGATCCGCTTGAAGCTCAGCTGTCAGGTTACTAAGGGCACCCGCAGTTTCAGTAATAGTGGATTCAACTACCCGTGTTAGTTGACGTAAGTTTCTACTGTTGGCCATAGGCCCCCAGAACGGAAGGAAACCTTTGAAGAAGTCTCCTGCCTCTTGGCCAGCAGTATCTTCCTTATTGAAAACACCTCTCACAACTCTAGTTTTGTGATAATCCGGTGCAGCAGTGTATGTCGGAGGCAACAGTTGAGCGATATAACATGAGCCTGAAAAGTCAGCAGGCAGCCATGTATATGCTCTGTCTTGGCAAACAAAATAGGTGCCCTTAGCAGCTAAAAATGCAGGGGAAGACTGTGACGGGAAAACGTATGTTTCGGTACAGTTGCTCTTCCCTAGTCGAGCTTTCGGATTCCTCCCATTTCCTTGCAAACAGACCTGACCTTGGTGGGGTACGACCCAGATCGGAGTCGAGCTTTTACGTTTGTTCTCACCCAAAGTAATGCCATATTCCGTAACGTTCCAACCCATGTAAACTTGCAATTCATCCTTGGGAATAAACGGAGTGTTATTGACATCTCTAACCATGTCAGTAATTCCCTTTACCAAGGCTCTATTAGCGGAGTTATACCTAGTGGAACGTGGAGGTCGTGGGGGATAGGTCTCTAGGGCATAGGCGAACATGGTCTGAAATGCCCAGAATGATCCATTATAACTAAGGGGCAGAACCAGATAAGGGATACCCTTGTCCATGGTATGTGGTATCAAGCCACACACCCAGCAGTTTGTTGTGTTAACCACTAGTTGATGTTGGCGCAAGAGCTGAATGAAAGTGTTATTTATAAACTCGGAGCGTTGAGCTTGCTCATGGGCAGGAAAAGGATGGAAAGAATGAAGAGAAACAACAGTCGGAGAAACAGAAACATGGGGAGATACTGTAGATGTAACAGGTGCAAAGATCAATTGAATAAAAATAATTCCGCCTGCCAGAGTTATTCAAACAATCAGAAGTGTCAGAGCACATTGCATTAGAAAACATTTGCTATACAATATTTTATATAGTTTTGTCTTGCGAGCATTTATGACGTAAGCCCGTCGCAGTTCAGGAAGCTCCATCTTCTACAACCGTTCGCAACGGATGGTTTGTACCTGTTAAAAAATTGCCTCTGTCTACCCTGGGAGTTCCCAAAATAAACAGAAGAAACCGACCTTGTGTCTGGTTCCCTGCAAGTTAAAACAAGGCACACGTTACGACCCTACGGTAACCCAGATGGCAAGGTGAGGGAACAACAAAAACAAAAAGGATAAAAATTATAGAGCGAACTTCCTGACTGAATGTGATAAGATCAAAACAGTTTTCAAATAGAAAGGTAACTATGCAATGCCATTGGTTCATAGAATGAGAACGTAGGTTATATCTGTATTTCCCGGGTCTTGTCTGATCTTGAAACAATTGTTCTATAGGTACAGTAATGTTCGAGTCCACAGGTGACGAATGTTCGCCTTGTATGACACTCTGTTCAGGGTTCGAAAGCACAGTTCCTGGTGAGGTATCAGAGTTCTGTGTTTCAGTTTGTTTGTCCGTTATGTACTCTGCATCACTGAAGGGAATGAGCCTAGGAACAGGTTCTGTCTCGGATGCACCAAATCCCTGTCTAACCCAGTTGTCATAGGGGAGTGGGAGAGGGACACGCTTCGTATGGCTAGCGTGCACCCAATTCTTCCTTCCAGCTAGGCGTACAGCAGTTCTTGTTGCCAGGAGCACTTGGAACGGGCCCACGAATCTTGGCTGGAGGTTCCGGGTTCAAAATTCCGCACCACAACTTGATCACCGAGTTTCAATGTGTGGCCTGGACTCTCTGGCTGTTTAGGCAAGGATTCGAATACCTGTTGATGAATAAGGCTCAATTTAGCAGTCAGATCAAAAAGGTAATCAATCAACATAGGATATTCGATCTGTTTGAATTCCTTTGGCCTAGGGACTCCACAAACATTAGCAGGACGACCGAACACAATCTCATATGGGCTAAGCCCTACTCGAGAGTGTACAGTCGCTCTGGTGGACAGTAAAGCTAAAGGCAGTGCGTCTGGCCAAGATAGACCAGTGGAAGCTTGAATTTTAGCAAGTTTCAGCTTCAAGGTACCATTGTACCCTTCAACCAAACCTGCTGATTGTGGGTGATTCGCACTGTGGAATTTCTGGACGATTCCCAGACCCGCACACACACTCTTCATAACTTTCCCTACAAACTCACTTCCATTGTCCGACCAAACAATCCGTGGCATACCATATCTGGGGAAGTACTCTTTGAGGAGGATTTTGGCAGTGGACATTGCAGTGTTATCCTTTAATGGATATGCCTCAATCCATCTTGAAAAGGCACAGACTACCACTAGGACATATTTAAGATTGTTACACCTGTCCATGTGGATAAAATCCAACTGAATCACTTCAAAGGGACAAGAAGGGGGAGCAAAGTGACCAACTGGGGTTGGGGTTCCCTTGCCAGGATTATGCATTAGGCATATCACGCAATTTTTCACCACTCTTTCCGCACATTTAGTAATTCCATCATTCTTCCATACTGGAGCTAACAGTTTACAGATCCCTTTCGAACTAATGTGCGCCGATCCATGCGCCATCGTGACTACCGCAAGCACGTACGCATCAGGTAACATCCAACGTTGATGTTCAGACAGATCAACCCAACATCCACTCGAATCCATTTTACCCGTTTTCTCCCTCCATGCATTTTTCTCATTTTCAGTTGCTTCATTCTGGATTGCCTTCACACTTTCAATCGTATTCTCACACATTCCTGATTCAGCAATCCATCTTGCAGACGTTTCAACGTACATTCGGCTCATCATGTTCTTGGCCGTCTCTTTGGCGACCTCATCAGCAAACGCATTCCCACGGCCAACATCATCCGTAATCTTTTGATGTGCACTGCACTTCACAATCCCAACTTCATTCGGTAGGGTCAGAGATTCCAATAGATCACTGACTAACTGTCCATGTTGGATCTTAGTCCCATGGGACGTGAGAAAACCTCTTTCTTTCCACAGACGTCCAAAGCTATGTGCTACGCCGAAGGCGTATTGGCTATCAGTAAACACATTCACTCTCTTTCCCTCAGCTAAAACACACGCTCTTGTTAGTGCAATTAATTCTGCAGCCTGAGCAGAATTCTGACTCACTCTTGCGGTCTCCACAATCGTACTCAAAGTCGTAACTGCATACGCGGCCGTCACATCACCATTCTGTAGTTTAAAACATGACCCATCGACGTACAAAGTGCCATCTGGATCTAGTAACGGAGTATCTTTTAAGTCAATCCTACCTTTTGTCTCTTCCTCAGTTCTAAAACAACAATCATGAGGCTCTGAATCACTCGACTCTTGGGTAGTCGGCAACAGCGTTGCTGGATTGAATATGTTGCATCGCTTGATCTGAATGTGACTTGCCAACAGTGTCAGCTCATAGCCTGATAGTCTAGCACTGGTGAGGTGCTGAGTTTTCGTTCGATTCATGAGTGTGTCCACAGCATGTGGAACCATGACTACTAACATGTTGTTCGTGACTAGTCCAGCAGACTGTCGAATAGACACTGCAGCTGCTGCTGTAGCTCTCAAACAACTTGGCAATGCTCTGGCTACCGGGTCTAATGTGGATGAGAAATATGCACAAGGCCGCTGTTTGTCACCAAATTGTTGCGTTAATACACTCAATGCACAACCTTCTCTTTCATGGACATATAGTGTAAACGGCTTACTGTAGTCAGGAGTACCCAACACAGGAGCTGAACACAGCGCATCACGTAAGTCGGAGAAGCTCTGTTGACATTCATCAGACCATGGCAAAGGGCTCGGAACACCTTTTCCAGTCAGGGCTACCAATGGTTGTGCCATGAGAGAAAAATTTGGGATCCATTGCCTGCAGTATGACGTAATACCCAAAAACGCACGCACTTCTCTCTGTGTGCTTGGTACAGTCATCTGTGAAATTGCTTTGATTCTCTCTGGGGTCAACCTTCTTCCCTCCTTTGACAAAAGATGACCTAAGTAGGTCACTTCTTGGCAACAATATTGCAGTTTAGAAGGGGAAACCTTGTGATGTAAGTCGGACAAATGACGTAATAAAGAAATTGTAGCTGTTTTGCAAGTTTCCTTGTCATCGGCGGCCAGTAAAAGATCATCTACGTATTGAATCAGAGCAACACCAGGAGGAAGTACAAGAGCATCTAATTGACTTTTCAATGCTTGGCTGTAAATTGAAGGGCTCTCACAATAGCCTTGTGGAGCGCGCTTGAACCTGAAACTGCGACCTCCTAAGGAGAAACCAAAAATGTCTCTACTTTCCTCGGCTATCGGAATGCTGAAAAAGGCATTCTTCAAGTCGATCACTGTAAACCATGAGGCTGAGGCAGGAATCAACGTCAATAATGCAGTGATATCTGGTACCACAGGAAACTGCGGAATCACTATTTTGTTAACCTCTCTGAGGTCAATCACAAATCTGTATATTGGAGGTTTGGAAGGGTCCGTGCGTTTTAAAATCGGCAGAACAGGACTATTGCAGACATTTCCTCTAGTTTCCTCTATCACATCTTTCTGTATTAAGTCTTTCACGATCAGTAAAAGTGCACGTTCACCTTCATTTGAAATTCGATACTGTGGGATTCGTGGGAATCTAACATTCGCTTTCAGACTTACCACATAAGGGGAAATTTCCAAAAGGCCTACATCGTTAGGACCAGTCGCCCAAAGAGTATCAGGGAGAGAACGCAGCTCCGGTGGGAGCTTATCCATCGACATGTACATTGGAGAAATGACTCTCTTGCCTAATGTGAGCTGCACTCCCGAAGGAGAACAGTACAGTGTCGCATGCAGGCGTTTCAACAGATCTAAATCAAGCAGATTCTCATTACAACCGGTTGTTAGGATAAGGGGTGCTTCTAGTTCACATGGCCCAACAGAGATTGACAAAGGACTAGAAACAGGATTGTGAACAGGGGCGCCTGAGAAACCTACTGAAGTGTTCGTTAAGCCAGACAAAGGTGCGCCAGGGAGTTTCGCATGCATAATTGAACTTTTTGCCGCACCAGTATCCAACAGAAACGGTTCGACCACACCTGATGTAACTACTGCGACATAAGGTCCACTCTGATCAACTGGAACTGATACTACTCCCTCTCTTTGCCTGTGGCTGTCCTAATAATCACTTCTCTGAATCTCTTCATTATTTTCATAGTAATCCTCAACATGATACTGTGAAGATCTACCTAGTTGCGTAGGTTGTACATTCCGCTGATCGAAATATTTGATGGGCGATCAACTTGTGGAGTCATTGTACCACGTCCTCTACCTCTAGGAGCTTGCATAAACCCGCCATTACCTCTCTGAGCTGGGACACCACTGGTCTGCGCGTGGAGTACTGGACACTCGTTCTTATAATGGCCCTCCTTTTTACAATAGGCACACTGATTCCATGCTAACTGTTGTCGAGGAAATCCATAATTAAATCTTTGGGACGTCCCTTGTTGGGATTGTGGCTGGTGCTGAAACTGGGGTCGCTGCTGTGAATCTGACTGATTCGGGCGAGGCGGATACGCTTGTTGCAATAGTACTTTAGTCTTCAAATCTTTTGTCTTCTTTTCTGACTTTTCCTTTTCTTCTTTCTCTCTATTCTCGTAATACTGAGCAGTTGCGAGTATCTGTGCTGTCGTCGACACTGCCCATGCACTCTCAGAATCTTTTAACTTGTTACTAAGCTCAGGTAGTAAATTAAACACAAACTTGTCGACAAACAACCTCTGACCTCCCTCAGTACTCATATCTTGCCCACTGTGATCTACGAAGGTCTCTTCAAATCTAGTGAAGAAGTCAGAGACGCTTTCATCCTTCTTCTGCTTGCATGCTGATAGTTTATCCCAATTTACCCGTAACGCTGACATCAGCGTTTTCATTAGGTTAATTATTCTGCCAGGTAAAGCAGCAATCAGAGGCTCAGGTTTAGCACCACCAACTTGTTGCGTGTCTGCCGCTATAATAGCTGGCCAATCACCCCCTAGGGCGACTGGGTGGTTCTCTTGCCGAATCTTGGCCCATATAGGTTGTGGCACTACATTGCCAAATAGCATTTCAATGTCTGCCAAATTCATGACACACGCTTGAACTGTCTGCGTTAACTCTTATAATAACCAGCAGGATTTTTACGCGGGTCCGGCAACGCTTGTTTTACTGCTATTACTTCGGCCCGCTTCCAAGGGATGTGTATCCACACTCTATGGAAATGTGCCGGAGCAGCTGCAATACCATTAACCGCATCAGCTTGAACTGCTTCGCGCCATATGGGTGGAACTTTCCTCATCGGATATTGACCTCGTCTTTTCCTAGTAATCGGTGAACCATCAGAGGCCCTTGGTGCTCGAAAGAGGAGAATCATCCCTATAAGCTAAAATCAGTTCTATCGCATCCCTTACTTCTGAACCTATCACCATTCCTGCGGCAAACTTTTGCTGAACATTTATCAAATCAGAGGGGACGGAATCTAAGTCATCATCATCCCATTCCTCACGTACAAGAGAACACATCACGTCAAAAACATAACGTTGAGTTGGTTCATTCCATTGCATAAAGGTATCTAACACTCTTCGTGCAGAATACTTTGCGGCTTTCGACATCCACCTAGGAGCTGTCGAATCTAACATTTCTCGTTCCTGGGGACCAGGAAGCTGGCTACGTCTCTGCGTAGAGTCAGAAACGGGGGTCCCAATTAAAGACCTGTAGAGAGGAGTTAAGATATTAGTTACAGAATCGGTTATTTTCCGACGAACAGAAAGCGGAGTCAGAATGTTTACAGGGTTCGGGAACAGGGCAGCTGGAGCAGATGAAATAGTAAGGGTGGGAGTAGTAGGTAAAGCAGTTTGCGAAACGACAGGCAAAGGCGGAATAGGCGACCCAGGAAGAGGGGGTGCCGAGGGAACATTAACCACAGGAAGGACAGGAGCTGGAATCAAAGGAAGTGGAGCACCTATTCCAGGCTGACCAGCAGCTGGCTGTACAACAGGTAGTAACTGTGGTGCTGTAATACCCTGTGCATACGGTGGAGGTGATCTCAACAGGTAAGACAACAGAGGATCCTTTTCATGGTCCTCTATCGGCTTAGCAGGACAAGATGGCAATACAGGGTAGCATTTATCAATCGCCAAATTATGTTTTCTATTCGCCATCTCCATTGCTTTCTCAGTCTCGTTGACATGCAACTGCCTAGCAGACTCCATTAAAGTCAACCCTTTCTCTTTCTGTTCCTTCTTCGTCTTCCTAATTTCTCTCTGTTTGGCTTCTTTACGCCACACGCGAAAAGAATCGAACATTGCCGGCCGGGCTTTCTTTTTAAACAACTTCATTTCTAGATTGTCTAGAATTTCAACTTCAAAGCTACCATGCGGTGGCCAACTAAGGACACCATCTTTTCTGGTATAACGGACCCATACTTCATTATAAGGAATAGGACCTACACCATGTTTACAATAGAGCTCATATGTAGGAGTTCCAATCGGAGGAACCGAACATGAATCCTCCAACCGGGAATCCCCGTTGCAACTTAACCAGGACAGGAAACAATTACTACTGTTAGTCATTATAAACTAAGGACAAATTCCAACCAAAATGCGCAAAGAACTTAGGCCTACCAAATGAACCAATACCAAGACAAAGATTATCTTAACAAGAGCAACCAATGATAATCTACGAATTCAAAAACAAACGTATCCAGAGAGCAAAACAAGAGCAAAAAGGAACAACCAAACTGAGCGCAACCCACTTAATACTTAACTGAAATGTGGAAGACGTCACCAAGGAGAACCCGTCTACGTCTCGCCGTACTAAGGTCTGCACCTTGGGTCCAAGACAGGGCGACAGTCAGGGCAGCGGTCCTCTGTAGCCGTCTGGGAACGGGAACCCTCGTGGAAGAGATCGTCGGGCCACTTTTACAACATACAGGGATCGATGAAGCGGGGTACCTCCCTCCGGAATCTTCACACGAAGCTCCTCGAACTTTTCAGGCTTTGGACCGGTACCGGATGACGTCGCCCCACATTGGGCGCCAATTTGAGGTTCTGGACTTTTTAAGAGTCCAGAGGTGTCAGGGAAACAACATCCAAAGACCCCTGAGTTCCTTCCTGCCTTGGTGCACAAATAAACAGAGACACGGGCTTCTCGATGGTGGCGTCAAAGACCAAGGTTTATTTACTGCAGGGACACAGAAGTCATAGGAACCACACAGAGGCAGAATCTACGAGACTGTTCAAATTGCAAGAAGTGGGTTGCTCCTTAAATACACGAAATATGTCTTTAGGCAACATTACACGAATATTTCTCATGCCCAACCCGGTATCCAAAACAGACAATAAACATACATCAAACAATAATTAGTCGTAGGTTTTCGGTATTCGATCAAGTCTCCTTGTCAGTTTTCCATTCTTTGCCCGATCCTCCCCATCATAAAAATCATATCCTCCCCATTGTAAAAGCCCAGAAGGAGAGGAGCAGAGCCAGGTGCAAGGGATAGAAAAGTAGGATAAGAGGTGTTTATGGATCGTAAACGGGCATGGCTACCGTATTCGGCCTCTCAATCAGTACAATGGAGAAACGAGAACCGGTATAGCAGGATTGGCCTCAGGCAGGGGAGGCAGCTTGATTCTGCCTAGTCACGCAGCGTCAGTTTTTCTCGGGGTTTGAGCTTACGTGTCCTTAACGAGGTGATTCTGCCGGGGTCATCGCTCGTTCATTGACTATGTGAGGGCAAAAAAACAAAATGGATGCCGTATCTAAAATGGATGTCATGATTTAGCAACAGAATGCCCTATTTCTCAGTGAATTCATGCTCGTTGCGCAGCGAAAACACTGTCATGCATATAATGGATCATTTACGGTTCATTGGTACCAAAATCGTGCCAGTACTACGATACCGAATACACGGGTTCGGATCGCTACAGAACCTCACCCTGCTAAATTGCAGCCGCAATAAAGTTTGTAAAATTGGGTATGAAATTATAAGTAAACTAACCCTAAAATTCACAGATAAATAAACAGATTTTTCTAATATTCAGCTAAAAAGAGATTACCAATGAATAGTGCATGAACTAGACAATGTTACAGGCAAGTGAAGAAATCCTTACTTGCATTCAGGCCCTGTGGTGCTTTACAATCTAATTCTAAGATATATTGGGTTTCCAGTTTGAGCAAAAGGTATTCTCAATTACCACCTCTTCTAAGTGGCAAGACTGAATCTATGGCAAAGTATTTCAAATGTTGTACATCACTGCCATGCTGATCTCTAAAATGTCTTGCCACGGGGTACGCAGTATCATTATTGGTTATTGCTCGCAAGTGCTGGAGTATCCGTTTGTGGACCTGCAGCTTAGTGCTACCCACATAGCGCAGGCCACATGGACACTCCAGCACATACACCACAAACTCCGTTTTGCAACTAAGACATTTTATTATTGCAACTGATTTCTGTGTAAAGGGGGTGGTATATGTTTTGGTATTGTAGCCTTGCTTACACGCTCAACAGCTGGAGCATTTGAAAAACCCTGTTCTACTACTGAGCCAATTTTTCAGTGTAGTAATCTCGGGGCTGCTCCTGATCAAAGCATTACTCATGGAACGCGTTTTCCTATACGTTATACTGGGAGTTGCAGATATACGTTCCCCCAGTATGGGATCGTTCAAGACTAATGGCCAGTTCTTATTCACTATTTTTCTCAGTGTCTTGTGCTGTTGATTAAACGTCAGCACCAACCTGGTAGGTTGGTCGATAGGTTCAGACAGGTTAGCCTCCTTCTTGGGGCGATCAGCCAATATTTCTGAATGTTGCTGTTTGTTTGCCTTAGTGATTGCTGACATCACCACGCTCTCTGCATATCCTCTAGCTAAGAACCTGTCCCTACTGGCTTGTTGGGCCTGTATACAGTCCACTTCTGTGCTGCATATTTTTCTAATCCGCAGCATTTCCCCGTAGGGAATGCTATTGATTAAGTGAGGCGGATGATGGCTAGAGGCATGCAGTACAGTGTTGCCAGCCGTGGATTTTCAGTGAAGTCATGTTTATAGCCTATTGTTAGAGGTGAAGACCTCCACGTCCAAAAGTTTATGCTTTCCTTACCTATTTGTGCTGTAAATAGTAAGTTTAAGCTATTGTTGTTTAACTCTGATATAAAACTTTGCATCCATTTCATTACCCTTCCATACCAAGAACAAATCGTCAATGAACCTATACCAACAGAGAACATGTCTGGAGAGTACAACACTGTGAGTTGCCATGAGGACCCGCTCCTCCCACATGCCCATATGAAGACAGGCATAGCTGGAAGAAAAGCAGGCCCCCATGGCAACTCCCCTGACCTGTTGGAAGATTTGGTTATTGAAGAGAAAGAAACTGTTTTCCAAATATGTGGCAATCATAGACAGTAACATTCTGTTATGCATACAAAATTGTCTAGGTCTAGTACTCAGATAGAATTCGGTTGCCATTAAGCCATCTCGGTTGTGTATACTAGTATACAATGATACTACATCAAGCGAAATCAACAAACAGTCAACATCCCATTCCACCCTCTTGATCTTACGAATGAAATCCCCTGTGTCCTGTATGTATGACGGGAGTTTCTTCACCAGATCTTGTAAGAAGGAATCCACATACTTGGATGTGTTTTCCAATTTGCTACCTATGGCCGATATGATGGGCCTCCCCGGTGGTTTTTGGATATCCTTGTGGACCTTGGGGCTAAAGTATATTGTTATTACAATGGGGTAGTCTACTTTTAAAAACTTGAATTCCTCCGTGCTAAGCAAGCCGGCAGATTTCCATGCCAGCAATTTGCTGTTATAGTCATCCCATTCCCATTTTACTGTTAAGATGTTACTTTTTTTATAATAGTTTTTATCATTCAATTGATGTTCAGCCTCCTCTATGTACACAGGACCACATTGCTCCCCTTATCTGATTGACGTACGATAATTTGGTTGTTAGTTTTATGGGGGATTTTGTAGTGGCACAATAAAGTTTCTTCAATTCAAAAGTGACTTTGTCATGGAAGACATCCACATTGTCCCTTATATATATATATATATATATATATATATATATATATATATATATATATATATATATATATATATATATATATATATATATATATATATATATATATATATATTCACTGAAAAAACCATAGGTTTCACACATGTTATAGTTAGCGGAAATTTTACTGATAAAAAACCAATGAAATTCCCCCGTTATATTTAGTGCAGGCAACTATAACTCACGCGACCGCAATCCTCTGCTGATGCTAATACTGTATTTAGACACTTATTTGCCCATGTCTTCTTCCATACATTTTTAGCTATACATATATTACAAATATTTTTTTTTCATAAAGACACATATGTCATCAGCAGAAGATTGCGGTCGCGTGAGTTATAGTTGCCTGCACTAACTATAACGGGGGAATTTCATTGGTTTTTTATCAGTAAAATTTCCGCTAACTATAACATGTGTGAAACCTATGGTTTTTTCAGTGAATTTGCAAGGTTTTTTAAATGCTAATTCCTAACTATAACGTGTGTGAAACCTATGGTTTTTTCAGTGAATTTGTACGTTTTTTTAAATGCTAAGTTACTTTACGCCATTCGTGGCGTGCGCGCCCACTTAACGCAGTTCGTTCCGTGCGCCGCGTGCCCACGTTACGCTAGATGGGCCATGTACGCACGATGCGCTTCGCGCACCGTGCGCTCATGGAGGACATATGATGCACTTCGTTTTGAAAGGTAATATTTTAATTTTTCGTATATTTTATAAGCCATGCACAAATGGTGCCCTTCGGGCACCATTTGCACACGGGGTGGAGAGAGTGTGGATAATTTTTTTTTTTATTATTTTTTTTTTAAATATTTTAGTGTTTATCTCAGGTGTAAAAAGCCATGCACAATTGGTGCCCTTCGGCCACCAATTGCACACGGGGTGGAGAGAGTGTGGATAATTTTTTTTTTTTTTTAATTTTTTACCGTACGCGTACGGTAAGCGTAATTGGCGAAATTACCGAAAAAATAAAAATTCCGTTTTTGGCCTTGGGGGATCTTTGGGGACTCCCTCAACATGGCTATGTGTGTGGGAGCTGTCTAAACAGCCGTCAGATATTACATCACTGTATTTAGACACTTATTTACCCATGTCTTCTTCCATTAATCTTTAGCTATACATATATTACAAATATTTATTTTTCATAAAGACACATATGTCATCAGTGATGTAATATCTGACGTCATCAGCAGAGGATTGCGGTCGCGTGAGTTATAGTTGCCGGCAGTAACTATAACGGGGACATTTCATTGGTTTTTTACGAGTGAAATGTCCAGCTAACTATAACATGTGTGAAACCTATGGTTTTTTAAGTGAATTTGCAAGGTTTTTTAAATGCTAATTCGTAACTATAACGTGTGTGAAACCTATGGTTTTTTCAGTGAATTTGTACGGTTTTTTTAAATGCTAAGTTAAGTATTTATTATTTTTTATTTTTTTCAGGTTTCTCACCGTATGCGCACCGTGAATTTTTGTATTTTTTTTTTTAATTGTGAGGTGCGCGCACGGTGCGCTTCGCGCACCCTGTGCGCAGGGTGTGCGCACCTCGCGATTTAAAAAAAAAAAAAAATTGTTTTTCACTCCCTTGGGGGTCCTTCTGTGACCCCCTGACCAAGGCTAGGGGGTCAGGAACTGTCCACTCTGCCCCCTTTTCACGTTCTCCACCTTTTTTTTCACCCCCTCAGACTGCGAGAGACAAAATGGCGGCTGACACTTCCTGGTTTCTACCGATTCGAATGTTCACCGACATCTAACAACCAATCAGAATTGCGCTCGCGCACGGCAGGGTGCGCGCACAGTGCGCGCACGGTGCGCGCGTATAGATATTGATATGCTTTTAAATGTTATTTTCTCAGGAAATACTGAACAGATTTACACCAGACCTGCAAAAGGCACTTCCTTGACGTTATGGTTACCTCTCTGCCAAATTTCAAGTAATTCTGTTCAGCCGTTCGGGCTGTAGCTGTGTCTAAAGGTCCTATGGAAAAATTCATGGGGAAAACGCGTTTTGGGACCCCCCTTTTTACTCGGCCCCCGCTTGACGAATCACCCCGAGACTTTCAGGGTAGGAGCTGAGCGGAGCGCCCCATTAGTTTTGAAAAATTCGTGAGGATTCGTCAACCGGCGCCAAAGTTATTCAAAATAGAATTTTGAGATTTCCTATGGAAACTAGGTTGTAACTATAACTATCTACTGGCGACTGCCAGTAGATAATATATATATATATACATATGTATTACCTACTGGCGGTCGCCAGTAGGTAGTTATAGTTAGGACCACGTTTCCATAGGAAATCCGCAACATTCTATTTTGAATAACTTTGGCGCCGGTCGACGAATCCTCGCGAATTTTTCAAAATAGGTGGGGCGCTACGCTCCGCTCCTACCCTGAAAGTCTCGGGGGGATTCGTCAAGCGGGGGCTGAGATAAAAGGGGGGTCCCAAAACGCGTTTTTCCCATGCATTTTTCCATAGGACCTTTAGACAGGGCTACAGCCCGAACGGCTGAACAGAATTACTAGAAATTTGGCAGAGAGGTAGTCCTCAGGTCAAGGAAGTGCCTTTTGTAGGTTTGGTGTAAATCTGTTCAGTAGATTCTTTGAAAATAGCCTTTAAATCAATATATATATCTGAGCCAGCTTACGGTGCGCTTACGGTACGCTTACCGTACGCGTACGGTGGCGTGCGCGTGCGCGATTATGATTGGCTCTTTGATCTTAGTAAACATTCGAATCGGCCGAAACCAGGAAGCGGCGGCCGCCATTTTCTCTCTCGCACTGAGAGAGATGATTAACAAACAAAGCACAAAAACATTTAAAGGGGCTGTTTTGACAGCTCCCACACACATAGCCATGTACAGGGAGTCCCCAAAGATCCCCCAAGGCCAAAACCGGAATTTTTATTTTTTCGCTAATTTCGCCGATTACGCTTACCGTACGCGTACGGTAAAATAATATAAAAAAAAATAAAATATCCACACTAACCCCACCCCGTGTGCAATTGGTGACCGAAGATCACCAATTGTGCATGGCTTATCACATAAGTAAAAAACGAAAAGATTAAAAAAAACAATATTAAAAAAAAAAATTATCCACACTCTCTCCACCCCGTGTGCAAATGGTGCCCGAAGGGCACCATTTGTGCATGGCTTATAACTACTGCGAAAAATTAAAATATTACCTTTAAAAACGAAGTGCATCATATGTCCTCCATGTGCGCACGGTGCGCGAAGCGCATCGTGCGTACATGGCCCATCTAGCGTAACGTGGGCACGCGGTGCGCGTAGCGCACCGCGTGCCCACCGTGCGTGCACGGCACTAACTCCGTAAAGTGGGCGCGCACGCCACGAATGGCGTAAAGTAACTTAGCATTTAAAAAACCGTACAAATTCACTGAAAAAACCATAGGTTTCACACACGTTATAGTTAGGAATTAGCATTTAAAAAACCTTGCAAATTCACTGAAAAAACCATAGGTTTCACACAGGTTATAGTTAGCGGAAATTTTACTGATAAAAAACCAATGAAATTCCCCCGTTATAGTTAGTGCAGGCAACTATAACTCACGCGACCGCAATCTTCTGCTGATGACATATGTGTCTTTATGAAAAGAAAATATTTGTAATATATGTATAGCTAAAAATGTATGGAAGAAGACATGGGTAAATAAGTGTCTAAATACAGTATTAGCATCAGCAGAGGATTGCGGTCGCGTGAGTTATAGTTGCCTGCACTAACTATAACGGGGGAATTTCATTGGTTTTTTTATCAGTAAAATTTCCGCTAACTATAACCTGTGTGAAACCTATGGTTTTTTCAGTGAATATATATATATATATATATATATATATATATATATATATTATCTACTGGCGGTCGCCAGTAGATAGTTATAGTTAGGACCGTGTTTCCATAGGAAATCCGCAACATTCTATTTGGAATAACTTTGGCGTCGGTTGACGAATCCTCACAAATTTTTCAAAACTAATGGGGCGCTACGCTCCGCTCCTACCCTGAAAGTTTCGGGGGGATTCATCAAGCGGGGGCTGAGAAAAAAGGGGGGTCCCAAAACGCGTTTTCCCCATGCATTTTTCCATAGGACCTTTAGTCCGAGCTACAGCCCGAACGGCTGAACAGAATTATGTGAAATTTGGCAGAGAGGTAGCCCTCAGGTCAGGGATGTGCCTTTTGCAGGTCTTGTGTAAATCTGTTCAGTATTTCCTGAGAAAATAGCATTTAAATCAATATATATATCTGTGGGCGCGCTTCGTGCGCTTACGGTAAGCTTACCGTACGCGCACGGTGCCGTGTGCGAGCGCGATTCTGATTGGTTGTTAGATCAAAGTAAACATTCGAATAGGTCGAAATCAGGAAGTGTCGGCCGCCATTTTGTCTCTCGCAGTCTGAGGGGGTGAAAAACAAAGGTGGATAACGTGAAAAGGGGGCAGGCTGGACAGTTCCTGACCCCCTAGCCTTTGTCAGGGGGTCTCAGAAGGACCCCCAAGGGCAAAAAAATAATTTAAATTTTTTTTTCAACAAATCGCCGAATGCGCGCAGCATACGCGCACGGCGTAAACGGAGAAATTCCGCGAGGAAAAATTCCGCGAACTTCGCGTAATTATGTGTACCGTGCGCGCACGGCAAAAAAAAAATGTCAAAAAGGAAAGCTTAAAAAAAAAAAAAAAAAATTATGAGGTAAGGTTGGCTCTTAAAAGAGCCGTTGGGTTCATACAGGGATGGAGGAAAGAAAGAATGGGAATATTATGAGCGTCTACAAACATGCTGGTCTATCTTATTGTTAATAAGGGGAACACTGGTCTCCCCAAAAACAATAAGACCAGAACACGTTATACACCTCATCATTACAACCCTCCCAAATCGAGGGTTAACGTCCAGAGGAGCAGAAGAAGGTGATGCTCCCACCTCAGAGGAAGGGCTCAGCTGAGCTGCCGATGATGTACTCGGCTGAGCTTCTGAGGTTGGGCTCTGGTGACTTACTGAAGAGTTTTCTCCAGTATGTCGAGCAAAGGTCCTGGGATGTCTATCCCTAAGGTGTCTCATCATAGAGTGATTTCCAAAGGAATATTTCTTCCTTGGATTTCCTCTAGACAAAACACGGTCACAAAGTGTGCAAGAGACCAATGGAGCATTGACCTTTTTCTCCCCCTCTGGAAAAGTAAAATACTCCCATACAAAAGAATTCTTCTGTTTCCTCCTTCTCTGGATGATGGTGGTGCTGCTAGCCTCACTCTCAGAAGAGGTCTGCTGTTCTGCCATTGTATCTCAATGTCAATTCAGCTCCTTCTCCTAAGGGATCTCAAGCAGTAATGAGGGGAATGGGTGTGGTGTGGGAAGTTTCTGGAACTGAAAGTAGTTTCAACCAATGAAAAGTGTTCTTTGTGGATCACATGACCTACCGTGCGCGCTCCGTAAGCTTACGGTACGCGCTCGGAAAAAAGTACGCATGCGTGAACGTGACGCTTACGGAGCGCTTACGGAGCGCGTACGTAAGACGCACACGCGCATGCGCATTACACGCCCCAGCATAACCGCGACGTTGCTTCCGCGTGTACGCGTACGTCACGTACGTATCACGTAAGCGCGCTGTACTTATGACGTGCGGAGCGCATAGCATCAGCTTACCGTACGCGCATCGTATCACGTAAGCGCACCGTACTTATGACGTACGGAGCGCGTAGCGTCAGCTTACCGTACGCGCACGGAAAAAAATGCATAAAAAAATAAAACCTTTCCATAATGCAGGATATAGTACATATATTATTTTATACATAGGTTTACAAAAAATCACAAAAAAAATTTGCATTTAAAAAACCGTACAAATTCACTGAAAAAACCATAGGTTTCACACACGTTATAGTTAGGAATTAGCATTTAAAAAACCTTGCAAATTCACTGAAAAAAACATAGGTTTCACACATGTTATAGTTAGCTGTACATTTCACTCGTAAAAAACCAATGAAATTCCACGTTATAGTTAGATCAGGTAACTATAACTTGCGCAACCGCAATCCACAATGTGTCATTTCAGATGTCATCATTGATGTGATGAGTGATGTCACTGACCATGTCATGAGTAATGTAATATGTGACGTCATCAGCAGTTTATTGTGGGCGCGCAAGTTATAGTTACCTGATCTAACTATAACGTGGAATTTCATTGTTTTTTTACGAGTGAAATGTACAGCTAACTATAACATGTGTGAAACCTATGGTTTTTTCAGTGAATATATATATATATATTATCTACTGGTGGTCGCCAGTAGATAGTTATAGTTACAACCTAGTTTCCATAGGAAATCTCAAAATTCTATTTTGAATAACTTTGGCGCCGGTTGATGAATCCTCGCGAAATTTTCAAAACTAATGGGGCGCTCCGTTCAGCTCCTACCCTGAAAGTCTCGGGGTGATTCGTCAAGCGGGGCCGAGAAAAAAGGGGGGTCCCAAAACGCGTTTTCCCCATGCATTTTTCCATAGGACCTTTAGACACAGCTACAGCCAGAACGGCTGAACAGAATTACTTGAAATTTGGCAAAGAGGTAGTCCTCAGGTCAGGCATGTGCCTTTTGCATATATGGTGTAAATCCGTTCAGTAGTTCCTGAGAAAATCAAAAGTAAAATCATATACATATCTGGGCGGAGCCTAACCACACATCCCATTGTGAGATCTGATTGGCTGTCAGCACTTCATCCAAGAAGTGTTGGCAGCCATCTTGGGACCAATATACATGATAGCACCTCATTAAAAAGCATTGCAGTTAATAGAAGGTCTTAAGACTTTAGTTACATTATAAATCATTTGTTGATGGTACCATACTCATTTTAGGAATTGTAGTATGTTCTAAGGTGATTTTACCATGTGAAAAAGCCTTCTGCTGGGATATCATGAATCATGTTTGAGAGAAAACTATTTTCACATGCTTTTCCCACAGAGGTTTGGAAGGTGATCTATAAGCTAAACTGAGAGCATATTTTCTGTAAATTCACATTATCTTTCTCAGTCATGTGAGAATGAAGTCTGACATTCTCAGTAAAACATGTACATCCAACAAGGGCAGAGACTGTCAGTTGATTCCTTTGTGTTCTACTGCAGCTTCCCAGAGTGTTCCAAAGAACAACTAGAGCGCTAACAGTCTTACTTATGACAAAGGTATGGCACACCTGAAGCCATCTTGATTGGAATAAAGTGGTAACATTTAAAACATTTAATTTAAAAAGGAACAAAATGAGAGGGTTCATTTTGCCATAGAATGTATGATTAGTGCTGCAGAAAGAAAAATTAGGGCACATTTTGAGTGACTTCTCAAATCCTCTTCTATTTCATTAAAGAATTCTGACATGCAGACTGAAACATGCACTTTCAATACCAGCAGCAGACTTCCCTGGTGAGCAGTAGCTTTACTACAGTGATGTAATGAGCAACTAGAGTGCTAACATTCTGAATTTATGGCAAATGTGCGACACATCTGAATGCCTTCTTCATTGAATCAAAGTAAAAAAAACTGACAGTATGCCTACTGAGGAGACTGCAGTAAATGAGGAAATTAGGAAACTTCATAACAAGTCTCCCAAGATGGCCACCAGAGACAAAAGAGCCCAAATGTAGCACAAATATCACCGAGATGTAGCCCAAGTATAGCCCAATGACAGAAATCCCAGAGTGTTTTAAAGAACAACTAGAGCGCTAACAGTCTTACTTATGACAAAGGTATGGCACACCTGCAGCCATCTTGATTGGAATAAAGTGGTAACATTTAAAACATTTAATTTGCAAAGGAACAAAATGAGGGGGTTCATTTTGCCATAGAAATTATGACTAGTGCTGCAGAAAGAAAACTTAGGGCACATTTTGACTTCTCAAATCCTCTTCTATTTGATTAAAAAGTTCAGACATGCAGACTGAAACATGCACTTTGAATACCAGCAGCTGACTTCCCTGGTGAGCAGTAGCTTTACTACAGTGATCTAATGAGGAACTAGAGTGCTACCATTCAGAATTTATGGCAAATGTGTCACATCTGAATGCCTTCTTGATGGAACCAAAGTAAACAAGCATTGAAAATGCAATAGGTCTCGCCCTCGTTTAAGTTAAAGCAATTCTGTTTGTAATTAGGCGGCTTTTTAGCTTTGCTTTTATTACTGTTTTTCAAAATTTCATGTAAATAACATGCATATCTGTATATGTATGCATGCATTTATATTTGTATTTATATAGATATGCAGATTATATATATGTTTATATATGTATGTATATACATATATATATACACATACATATATATAAATGCATATATGTGTGGGTAGAGAGAGGTAGAGATGTAGAGGTAGAGACGTAGAGGTAGAGAGGTAGAGGTAGAGAGGTAGAGGTAGAGAGGTAGAGGTAGAGAGGTAGAGAGTAGTAGAGAGAGAGGTAGAGAAAGGTAGAGAGGTAGAGAGTAGAGGATGAGTAATAGAGAGTAGAGAGTAGAGAGAGAGTAGTAGAGAGAGTAGTAGAGAGAGTAGCAGAGAGTGAGTAGGAGAGAGTAGTAGTGAGTAGTAGAGAGTGAGTAGTAGAGAGTAGTAGCGAGTGAGAAGTAGAGAGTAGTAGAGAGTAGTAGAGAGTGAGTAGTAGAGGGTGTAGTAGAGAGTAGTAGAGAGTGAGTAGTAGAGGGAGTAGTAGAGAGTGAGTATTAGAGAGTGAGTAGTAGAGAGTAGTAGAGAGTGAGTAGTGGAGACTGAGTAGCAGAGAGAGAGTAGTAGAGAATGAGTAGTAGAGAATGAGTAGTAGAGTGAGTAGTAGAGATTAGTAGAGAGTGAGTAGTAGAGAGTAGTAGAGAGTGAGTAGTAGAGAGTAGTAGAGAGTAGTAGAGAGAGAGTAGTAGAGAGTGAGTAGTAGAGAGTGAGTAGTAGAGAGTGAGTAGTAGAGAGAGAGTAGTAGAGAGAGTGAGTAGTAGAGAGTAGTAGAGAGGGTAGTAGAGAGTAGTACAGAGTGAGTAGTAGAGAGTGATTAGTAGAGAGTAGTGGAGAAGTAGAGAGTGAGTGGTAGAGAGTAGTAGAAAGTGAGTAGCAGAGAGAGTAGTAGAGAGTAGTAGAGAGTAGTAGAGTGAGTAGTAGAGAGTGAGTAGTAGAGAGAGAGAGTAGTAGAGAGTGAGTGGTAGAGAGTAGTAGAGTGAGTAGTAGAGTGAGTAGTAGAGAGAGTAGTAGAGTGAGTTGTTGAGAGTGAGTAGTAGAGAGTAGTAGAGAGTAGTAGAGAGTAGTAGAGAGAGTGAGTAGTAGAGAGTGAGTAGTAGAGAGAGTAGTAGAGAGGGAGTAGTAGAGAGAGAGAGTAGTAGAGAGAGAGTAGTAGAGAGTAGTAGAGAGTGAGTAGTAGAGAGTGAGTGGTAGAGAGTAGTAGAGAGTAGTAGAGAGTGAGTAGTAGAGAGTGAGTAGTAGAGAGTAGTAGAGTAGTAGAGAATGAGTAGTAGAGTGAGTAGTAGAGTGAGTAGTAGAGAGCAAGTAGTAGAGAGTGTGTAGTAGAGAGAGAGTAGTAGAGAGTAGTAGAGGGTGAGTAGTAGAGAGTGAGTAGTAGAGAGAGTAATAGAGAGTAGTAGAGTAGTAGAGAGTGAGTAGTAGAGAGTGAGTAGTAGAGAGTGAGTAGTAGAGAGTAGTAGAAAGTGAGTAGCAGAGAGAGTAGTAGAGAGTAGTAGAGAGTAGTAGAGTGAGTAGTAGAGAGTGAGTAGTAGAGCGAGAGAGTAGTAGAGAGTGAGTGGTAGAGAGTAGTAGAGTGAGTAGTAGAGTGAGTAGTAGAGAGAGTAGTAGAGTGAGTAGTTGAGAGTGAGTAGTAGAGAGTAGTAGAGAGTAGTAGAGAGTAGTAGAGAGTAGTAGAGAGTAGTAGAGAGTGAGTAGTAGAGAGTGAGTAGTAGAGAGTAGTAGAGTAGTAGAAAGTGAGTAGTAGAGAGTGAGTAGTAGAAAGTAGTAGCGAGTGAGTAGTAGAGAGTGAGTAGTTTAATTTAAAAGGAACACAATGAGGAGGTTCATTTTGCCATAGAAATTATGATTAGTGAGGAAAAAAGAAAAATTAGGGCACATTTTGAGTGACTTATCAAATCCTCTTCTATTTCATTAAAAAATTCTGACATGCAGACTGAAACATGCACTTTCAATACCAGCAGCAGACTTCCCTGGTGAGCAGTAGCTTTACTACAGTGATCTAATGAGCAACTAGAGTGCTACCATTTAGAATTTATGGAAAATGTGGGACACATCTGAATGCCTTCTTGATGGAATCAAAGTAAACAAGCATTGAAAATGCAATAGGTCTCGCCCTCGTTTAAGTTAAAGCAATTCTGTTTGTAATTAGGTGGCTTTTTAGCTTTGCTTGTATTAGAGTTTTTCAAACTTTCATGTACATACCATGCATATGTATGCATATATGTATATGTTTGCATGAATTTATATTTATATAGATATGCAGATTATATTTATATGTTTATATATTCACTGAAAAAACCATAGGTTTCACACACGTTATAGTTACGAATTAGCATTTAAAAAACCTTGCAAATTCACTTAAAAAACCATAGGTTTCACACATGTTATAGTTAGCTGGACATTTCACTCGTAAAAAACCAATGAAATTCCTCCGTTATAGTTAGTGCAGGGAACTATAACTCACGCGACCGCAATCCTCTGCTGATGACGTCAGATATTACATCACTGTATTTAGACACTTATTTACCCATGTCTTCTTCCATTAATCTTTAGCTATACATATATTACAAATATTTATTTTTCATAAAGACACGTATGTCATCAGTGATGTAATATCTGACGTCATCAGCAGAGAATTGCGGTCGCGTGAGTTATAGTTGCCTGCACTAACTATAACGGGGGAATTTCATTGGTTTTTTACGAGTGAAATGTCCAGCTAACTATAACATGTGTGAAACCTATGGTTTTTTAAGTGAAAATATATATAAATAATAATGTTAAATAGATTAAATAATAAAATTAACTTTTAAAAAACCATTTAGATTTAATGTACATTTTAACAAATATAAGAAACAAATTTAATTAAAAAAAAATTAAACATACATATATAAAATGTAATATATATATATATATAAAGTCAATATGCGCAAATAAGCAACGCACTCTCAGATGCAGTTTAGAGTTCTTTAATCCCACTGTTACGCGTTTCGAGGGTCTAGCTCTCTTGATCACACAGTGAGCCACCGTGACACACTGCTCAATAAATGTGTGTACAAAAACATAGACAAAGGACTACTATTTACATTTGTCTTTCAAGTTTCTGACTTTGGCGGCCATCTTGTAATGGTTATAAATGATGTGAATGAAAGTATTTTCAAAGTTGAATAAACAATAATGAAATTAAGATTCAACATTTTCCTGCTATAAAACATAATGATTCAATTTGACCATGTAAGCATTTCATTCATTATCATTTTTACGAAGGCAATTTAAGTTTGTTATCATGTCATAATGACCATTTCTCAAATTAGTGCCCTTCGTTTTCCTGTTTTCCTTATCCTAACAGGGAAACGTAAATCAATTCACTCGTCATAGTGACAAAATATGCGTTCAAATATGCAACTAATAAGCAATATGGATGGCATTGAAACAATTCTGGCGTCATAGTGACAGAATATAAACATAAACATTTGTTGCCAATGATCCCTATACATAATAAAGGCACCTTAGTGGTAATACTAATAGGACCTGTCTTAATACGTCTCAGGATCTGATATAGACTCTAACTCATGCCATGCATAATGTGTCTAATCCAACTTGTTGTTACTGTACTACACTCAAGCCCTAGCATGATAGGCCACCTCAAGCTAAGTTTGCACACGTTTTACTGGGCACTTACACTACCTACTATTATATGTAAACAAAATATAAGTATATATATATGTAAAAAATTTGAAAAACCTAATTCTTGTCTACTCTTCCCAGGGTCTCTTATCCGGTTGATACGAAGAAAAGGGTAGGTGGCCCGTAAGAAGCTCGTAGATATCTAGATTTTAATAGAAAAATTATAAGTTTTAATTTATGTTTTTCTTGTTCTTTGTCTTTGCAGGAGGAAAGGAAGGGGCCCGATGCATATCTACGAGCTTCTTACGGGCCACCTACCCTTTTCTTCGTATCAACCGGATAGGCGACCCTGGGAAGAGTAGACAAGAATTAGGTTTTTCACATTTTTTACATATATATATACTTATATTTTGTTCACATATAGGTGCCGATCACGATCCGGTAAAAACCGGGTACGAACCGTCGGACGGAGCATAATCTCCGTCCGACGCGTACCCGGTCGTCAATTTTTACAAACAAGGAATCACGATTCGCACGGGTACACCATTACCGTACGAATCGTAAAAAAGCCCGACCGAACCAAAAAACACCAACCAATGCGATCCGGGAAAGCGCCGACCTGACGTCGGGACGCTCGCAGCCAGCTATTCA
Organism: Triturus cristatus; assembly: GCF_964204655.1. Lineage (NCBI taxonomy): Eukaryota > Metazoa > Chordata > Amphibia > Caudata > Salamandridae > Triturus > Triturus cristatus. Next base: position 125,353,369 of record NC_140592.1, on the reverse strand, counting down.
CGACCCAGGAATCACGATTCGCACCGACGTCACCCCGCACGGTGAATATTTTGCGGCAGCCAAAAACTGCCGGGAAATCAGGACGACGCGAACAAGGACCACCAGTACGCGACGGACAGACGACGACGCGAACAAGGAGGACCAGTACGTGACGGACACACAGGACGACGCCACCAAGGAGGACCCGTACGCGACAGGACGACGCGATCAAGGAGGACCCGTACGCGACAGGACGACGCGAGCAAGGAGTACCAGTACGCGACGGACAGACATGGACCCAAACCTACGAGTCATCCCTGCCCTCATAGCAGTCCACCTCCTCTACAGGTTACGACGCAGACGCCGCAGAAGGTCAGAATAACTAAGGGAGGGGGGAAAGTGGGGTGGGGTGGGGGTGGCAGGACCAGGGCAGGCCACAAAACAACCACATAAGTCACACACCACACATGGCCTGGACATACCTGACTCCCATGCCCTGGTCACCACGAGGGGGTGGGGGCGTGTCCCGATAAGCCAGCGACCGCCACAACGGAAGTCCGTCACCACGCGAACCGGCAACACAACCAGACAGGTACGTCCCGTACCCACGCCTGAAGAGCGTGGGTACGAGTCGGACCACGCCCACACACGTCACCCCAACAATGGCGGGACGGATCGCACCCACGTGGCAAAGGCCTGGGTACGGGCCGCACAAGCATCACATAGCGTGGGCACGGATATGTACGGACCCTACCCCCACCCCGTATGCAAGGAGCGTACCCCCCACCCCAACAGTGAAAGTACGACCCGTACCCCCACCCGCGTATGCATGGAGCGCACCCCCCATGCCAACAGTGTAAGTACGACTCGAACCCTCACCCGCGTATGCAAGGAGCGTACCCCCCAGCCCAACAGTGTAAGTACGACCCGTACCCCCACCCGCGTATGCATGGAGCGTACCCCCCACCCCAACAGTGTAAGTATGACCCGTACCCCCACCCGCGTATGCATGGAGCATACCCCCCATGCCAACAGTGTAAGTACGACCCGTACCCCCACCCGCGTATGCATGGAGCGTACCCCCCACCCCAACAGTGTAAGTACGACCCGTACCCCCACCCGCGTATGCATGGAGCGTACCCCCCGGCCCAACAGTGTAAGTTCGACCCGTACCCTCACCCGCGTATGCATGGAGCGTACCCCCCATGCCAACAGTGTAAGTACGACCCGTACCCCCACCCGCGTATGCATGGAGCGTACCCCCCACCCCAACAGTGTAAGTACGACCCGTACCCCCACCCGCGTATGCATGGAGCGTACCCCCCATGCCAACAGTGTAAGTACGACCCGTACCCCCACCCGCGTATGCATGGAGCGTACCCCCCACCCCAACAGTGTAAGTTCGACCCGTACCCTCACCCGCGTATGCATGGAGCGTACCCCCACCACACCAGTGTAAGTAGACTCGTACCCTCACCTCGAATGCATTGAGCGTACCCCCACCGTGTATGTTCCAAGCGTACATATCCTGAAATCGGAGGTGTGTGTGCAGAGTCCACCCAGCAGTGCCCTGAGACAGGAGGGGTGGGTGCCTATCACTCCCAGCATTGCCCTGAGACAGGAGTGGTGTGTGCAGAGTCCTCCCAGCAGTGCCCTGAGACAGGAGGGGTGGGTGTGGAGTCCTCCCAGCAGTGCCCTGAGACAGGAGGGGTGGGTGCCTATCACTCCCAGCAGTGCCCTGAGACAGGAGGGGTGGGTGTGGAGTCCTCCCAGCAGTGCCCTGAGACAGGAGGGGTGGGTGTGGAGTCCTCCCAGCAGTGCCCTGAGACAGGAGGGGTGGGTGCAGAGTCCTCCCAGCAGTGCCCTGAGACAGGAGGGGTGGGTGCCTATCACTCCCAGCATTGCCCTGAGACAGGAGTGGTGTGTGCAGAGTCCTCCCAGCAGTGCCCTGAGACAGGAGGGGTGGGTGTGGAGTCCTCCCAGCAGTGCCCTGAGACAGGAGGGGTGGGTGCAGAGTCCTCCCAGCAGTGCCCTGAGACAGGAGGGGTGGGTGTGGAGTCCTCCCAGCAGTGCCCTGAGACAGGAGGGGTGGGTGCAGAGTCCTCCCAGCAGTGCCCTGAGACAGGAGGGGTGGGTGCCTATCACTCCCAGCATTGCCCTGAGACAGGAGTGGTGTGTGCAGAGTCCTCCCAGCAGTGCCCTGAGACAGGAGGGGTGGGTGTGGAGTCCTCCCAGCAGTGCCCTGAGACAGGAGGGGTGGGTGCAGAGTCCTCCCAGCAGTGCCCTGAGACAGGAGGGGTGGGTGCCTATCACTCCCAGCAGTGCCCTGAGACAGGAGGGGTGGGTGTGGAGTCCTCCCAGCAGTGCCCTGAGACAGGAGGGGTGGGTGCAGAGTCCTCCCAGCAGTGCCCTGAGACAGGAGGGGTGGGTGCCTATCACTACCAGCAGTGCCCTGAGACAGGAGGGGTGGGTGTGGAGTCCTCCCAGCAGTGCCCTGAGACAGGAGGGGTGGGTGCCTATCACTCCCAGCAGTGCCCTGAGACAGGAGGGGTGGGTGTGGAGTCCTCCCAGCAGTGCCCTGAGACAGGAGGGGTGGGTGCCTATCACTAACAGCAGTGCCCTGAGACAGGAGGGGTGTAACACATGTGTGTGAGGCCAGAATTATCCACATGCATACTGGCTACAAGGGAACATGTCCCCATGAACTCATGTCAACAGACTCCACACACAAGTACAGTGATCACCAAGGATGCCACGATTGTTGCAGGTGGAGACATGGCCCTGCATGCATGGCCAAAGTAGAAGGGCTCCGTCACACACACAGCTCATGTAGACACAGCTCTGCGCTAAACATTGGGAACACCCTGCAGGGAAGAAAGCTGGGTACACAGAGGAAGGAATACACCCTGGGACAAGTGCACCATGCAGTAACTGCTTACATGAACAAAGAAAGTTAGCCAACACCTTGTGATGGCACACAGATCACAGGGTCCCACCAATGAGCAGTACACTACTACATATCCCACACACCCAAACCCTTACACACCACCCAAAACCATGTAGCAGCCCCACCAACACCAACACCAGCATAGCAGTAGTGTGATAATGAAAACAAAATTAAGCTTTATTCAGCATGAGCACAATGTCCGTGGATCGCAGGCAGTTCAATCTTCACAAAGCCCATAGGGCAGTCAATGATTCTCAGCTGGATGGGGGACACAGTGGGATGCGTGTCCCCTACCTTGCCTGCACAGTCAAATGGCATCGTCTTCCACACTGGTGAGGGCATCAGGGGGGGGGGAAGCAACAGGCACCGCAGGGACATCAGGGCAAAGGGGCGGCATTGTGGGTGCAGGGATGGAGGACTCCACCACAGGGGGTGGGTCAGTGCCAAAGGCGGAGGCCAGGATGGCACTACACACCTTTGCAAGGTCCTCCAGGGAGTCCCCTGCACCCGAAGGGACCTCAGGCCCCAAGGAGGGGGGGGGTCAGAGGGATGGGTCGCAGCGCCACCGGGGGAGGGTGGAGACAGGGGGGGAGACTCAACCACCCTGACCGGGGACCTCCTTGACCGCTTGCGTGGTGGTGTAACTGTGGGGCTCAGGGACAGAGCGGCCATGAAGGAGTCCTTGGGGGAGATGTGGCCAGGAGAGCTGAGGGGAGGGGATTTGGAGGGAGTGGACTGGGTGGAATGCGGACTCCCACTATGGCTGCGTGTCACACGTTTGCCCCCCGACCCAGTGGGTGTGCCTACCTCACCCTGTGTGTGCGTGTCAGGAGGAGTGCGGTGGACCTTCCCTGCTGGTGTGGTGCCCGTGTCCGTTGATGTGGGTGCATGCCGACGTCTGGGTGTACGTGGGACAGGCATGGGAGTGGGAAGTGTGGATGGGGCAGGGGTAGGTGGGGGGAGGTCGCGCTGCAGGAGACCCACTGCTGCAGTCAGTGTGGAGTCTATGGACCTCAGCAAGTTGCGTTGGTCAGCCTGCGATGAATGAATGCCCTCCAAGAAAGCCTCGATGTTGGTGAGGGTTTTGCCGTGGGCATGGAGGACATTAAGGATCGCAGCCTGACCAACCTGCAGTTGCCGCTGGATGTCCACAGACTCTGCATTGGCGGCAGCAGTGGAGACAGGGGCAGGGGGTGCGGTGCCTGGCAGGAAGGAGACATGCTGTGACCGGGCACGCTGGGAAGGGACACGAGCAAGTGGGAGGCAGCTGGTGGAAACTGAGGGGGCGGTGCGAGGTGTTGTTCCGCTGTCAGCTGCTGGTGCAGCCTCCGCCCACTCGGAGACATCCTCCTCGGACCTGTCAGCTTCGTAGTCTGATGTGCCAGTCGACAGGTCTTCGGCCACACTCTCCTCCGCCTCTGTCCCACTCGATGTGCCAGACCCGATGTCACGGCTGGCACTGGTGCTCGGTCCCTCCGCCTGGTCTGTGTCCATGTCTCCCTCTGTGTCCCCCGACGATGCTGTGGGCAGGGTGGAGAGACAGAAATTAATCAGACACCTGTACACATCTGTCACATGAGTCCAATCTACATAGGTAACATTGCATGGCCTGAAAAGGAAGATCCCTAACATCTACTGAACAGGGTACCGATGTAGGGCATGAAACACACAGTTGGTTGAGCCACCATGCCACTGAAATACCATGGAGAGCATGAGACAATAGCTAAACACAGGAAACGGAGTCTGACATAGCACCCAGGCCCTGGGGACAATCCAACACTGCATCTGCACCACACAGCATTGGCGAAAATACCGATGACCAGGGAGCATATCCATGAACTTGAGACACATGCTGCATAGGTAATGCTGAAAACATGCACAACATGACTCGGTCACTGCACATTGCGTGTGTGTCCAGACACATCACACACTGCCCAGACCCAGCAAGTGGAAATCAGGAGTTAACACATAGGCATTGCCCGCCCCAACAAGACCCTACACGAGGCAAATTGTTGTGACACAGGTGGCACCAACATCTCATAGTCTGGGTGATACACACAGGGGCAGGCAAAAAGCAAGATTGGACGCCAAACAGCCAAGGTGCGCCTGTACAAATAATGAGGTACCAGTGCCCATCCTCAGATGAGTATAAAAAGACACACAGGCACTGGCAACTGTGAGTATGAAGAAGGACAATCAGGTCAGGCTGCACAGTGGACACCTGTACAAAATAGCACGTCTATATACATGGTGACAGGGGACAATGGCACAGAGCACAACCTACGCTGTGGACACTGAGATTGGCCACGTTTATGATGACACATACACCACTGAGGAAAAGGTGCCCCAGGGGACAGTAGTGGGCACGCAACTAAATGCTACTGAATGGTAATGACTGCAACACACGTCACCATCCCTGCACTATGTGTATCGCACACTCATGCACATCATGTCACAGGCCACTACATAGGACATGCGCGCGGTAAGGCATGACACATGAGAGACCAACTCCCATGTCTGGAGTCAGCATCAGTGCCAACTGACATGGAACCCACATGCAGTGAACTTGACAGTGCACAGGCAAGGTCCCACAACCTGTTACACACCACCCCCACACATGATGCTACAGTCATTGTTCTCGTGGACAAAGCGCCAGCCTACATTACCTTGTGAAGGAGTGACTACACACAGACCAGGGAACACATTGCAAGGAGGGGAAGGGTGGCAGGGGCACAGCGCTATACTGGGGCAAACAGGATCTGCACAGCACCTTTAAACCCTGCCAGTGAATTCATGCTACTGTGCCCTTACAAATGCCGGTGACACACAACAAACACACATGTACCTACCCCCTTCCGGCTGCTGCATCGCCTGTAAGCGCCTCTCCAGGTCTGGAAAGACCACCGGCAGCACACGCCTGTGGAGGTGGCTCAGACGGCGGCGGCCGCGGTTCTTGTGGCTCTCAGGTGAGTCCCCCAGCAGGAGCCGTGCAATCCTCCGCGTCCAGCACCGGATATCCTGCCAGCGTTTCCTCACCTGGGGCAGGCTCCGCCTCCGACCATCCACACCCCTCACGGCACTGACGGCGGTCAGCCAGATCTGCTCCTTGGCAGTGGCGCCTACCTGTGAGGAGGAACAAGTGACACCACATCAATACACCAGCCACATGTCACAGAGAGACATATGGGTACAAATTAGCTGGTTACAACAAGGCATGTCATGCAGCCAACGCATTGCACCTTTGTCATAGGGACATCATCCCCTGGGGAGGGCAAAAGCAGTACGTGCCACAGTGGGTACACAGGTGGAATGATGGCAATGTCACAATCAATGATCAAGGCTCACACTGTGCATCACACCCACCCCTCCTGTCTCAGGGCACTGCTGTGAGTGATAGGCCCCCACCCCTCCTGTCTCAGGGCACTGCTGTGAGTGATAGGCCCCCACCCCTCCTGTCTCAGGGCACTGCTGTGAGTGATAGGCCCCCACCCCTCCTGTCTCAGGGCACTGCTGGGAGGACTCTGTACACACCCCTCCTGTCTCAGGGCACTGCTGGGAGACATCAGGCACCCCCCCCCCCGGACCTCCCCGACAGTACATGGCATGTGTGTTACACCTGGACGCAATGGCAGAAGTCACAGTCACAACATAGGGACAGTCTGTGGCAGTGGCCTATGCACTCACCTGATACCCTGGTCGCCCATACAGCATGGTGTACTGTGGGAGGATCACATCCAGCAGAGCCATGTTCTCCTCCAGGGTGAATGGCTGTGTCCTCTCCACAGCCCTTGACATGGTTCCAGGGAATCAGTAGCAGCAGCTGGGTCGACGAATGCAAAGATGTGCAGGCAAGTGCTCCCTCATGGGACCTGGCTGCCTTATATGTGCCCTTCTGCCCAGTCTCATGCACAGGAGTACAGAGTGATTGGTCACTCACATTTGCATCCTATGTTTCCACCAATCCCTTCAAACCTAGCAGTCTGTGGGTTCTCTATCGGTTTCATTCTCCTGCATGATGTCAGCCCCACAAACACATTGCAACAAAGTAGAAGAATTCCAACTGACTTCTGCTGTGCACCTTCCAGAACAATTTCGAAATTTGAACTTGGTCTCCATGACAACCAGCATGCATGTAGGCCTTAATACTTGTCCCCTATGTAATTTGGAGCATCACACACAGGTACGGTGCGTTTCGGGGCCCTAGGGCACCCCAAATGCATGGCAACGGCCCGTACATGCATGCCTACGCTCACTATCACTATGGGTCTGCACGCGTATGCGTACCCGTAGTGGTACGGACCGTACACTCGCATCTACGCTCACTATCACTATGGGTCGGCACGCGTATGCGTACTCGTAGTGATAGTGAGCGTAGATGCGAGTGTACGGTCCGTACCACTACGGGTACGCATACGCGTGCAGACCCATAGTGGTACGGACCGTACACTCGCATGTACGCTCACTATCACTATGGGTCTGCACGCGTATGCGTACCCGTAGTGGTACGGACCGTACACACGCATCTACGCTCACTATCACTATGGGTCTGCACGCGTATGCGTACCCGTAGTGGTACGGACCGTACACTCGCATCTACGCTCACTATCACTATTTATTTATTTATTTATTTATTTTTGCATTTGTAATGCGCACAGATACCCACAAAGGGTTTCCCGGCGCCAGGGCTAAGAGGTCAAAACATAGAGGCAGTAACTGTCAAGGACCACAATTATTTATTAAAAAGCCAAGTTTTAACGTTTTTCTTAAAACTGGCAAAATTCTCCTCCTTCCGTAAGGCTAAGGGGAGAGAATTCCAAAGAACTGGTCCCAGATGGGAGAAAGATTTCCCCCCCATTCGGGCCAGTTTAAACCTGGGAACCACGAAATTTGCTCCATTTAAAGAACGGAGATTGCGTGTAGGAACATGGGGCCTAACCAATTTTTGCAGGTATTTTGGTGCAGTTCCTGCCCTGATCTTGAACATGTATGTCAAGGCTTTGAACCGAACTCGGTTCTCTACCCTCAACCAATGCAGGTTCCTCAGATGCTTCGAGATCCTTGCTGTCCTAGGAATCTTGCACAGCAACCTGGCTGCGGAGTTCTGGACCAGCTGCAATCTCCTGATCACGGGATCACGGCTAGATTGGAACCCAGGTATAAGATGTTACCGTAGTCAAGCCTAGATGTAATTAATGCATTGACTACGGTCTTCTGGGTATCCACAGGCAGCATCCAGATAATCTTCCGCAGCCATTTAAGGATCGTGAAGCAGACACCAGCCACTTTGTTGGCCTGCTGTTTCATTGATAATGAATCATCAATGCACACCCCCAAATTTCTAGCTTGGGTAGCCGGGGTGGGGAAGGCGCCCAAAGATGGTGGCCAATGGGTATCCTGCCACAGATCTTTATTTTTCCCCAGGAGAAGAATCTCTGTCTTCTCCCCATTGAGCTTTAGCTGGTTCGTAGACATCCAGCTGAAAATTTCCTGAAGGCCTAGTTTCAGCACAGAGGGGGATGAAGATTCTGAGTTAGTAAGGGAAAAAATAATCTGCGAATCGTCCGCATAGGTCATAAGTTCTAGACCTACCCGCTCTGCCAAATCGGCGAGGGGGTGGAGATACAGATTGAAAAATAGCGGGCTCAAAATTGAGCCCTGAGGCACACCGTGGGGTGACAGAAAAATGTCCGACTGGGCCTGTGAGGACGAGATCTGAAACGTCCTGTTGCTCAAGTAAGATCTAATCCAGTCCAGCGCTGCCCCTCCGACACCATCCTCACTCAGCCTGACAAGCAGTCTGTTGTGTGAGATGGTGTCGAAGGCTGCGCTTAAATCAAGCAGAACAAGAGCAACCGTTTGCCCGTCGTCCAAAAATCCCCTGATCTTCTCCGTGACTCCCAGGAGGGCAGATTCGGTGGAGTGGCCTGCCCTAAAACCCGATTGGGAAAAATGGAGTAGGTTGTTATTCTCTGTGTAAGTTGAAAGTACACCATGGATGTGCTTCTCCAGTATTTTTGAGAATGCTGGCAGCATTCTCAATGCGAGTACGCATACGCGTGCCGACCCATAGTGATAGTGAGCGTAGATGTACTTGCATACATGTGCACCTCACATCCGATAACACATGTGGCATGGTGTGCGGAACAGTGTGCAATGACAATCTACACACAGCCACATGTTGGTTGCTGCAACGGCTGCAGCTTTTGAGGGTGCTACAACATCAACCTGATGTAAATCCCGGACACATATATGACATAGTCACATTGTGCACTGTGGGTAGTGACAAGTCATGTGTCATGACCCCTGTACCGGGCATCAGGGGACACTTCCGTGTGTTGGTGTCCGTGCCATGCCAGTGACGCTCACCCCAAGTGCGCAGTCCCACATGCACACATGTCAAAGGAGTCAAGGGCATGCCTGGCACACATTGCACCCTCACACAGTACACCTGTACACATCTCATCATACATCTGGTGCCTTCTCCACTCAGGAGGCATGTTCCACATCACAGCCTGTGACACCTGTGCCCCACACATGTAGTAATGCACAGACGATGCCTTGATGTCCATTCCTGGACAAGTATGTCCATCCATGGACAAGTATGTCCGCCCTATTCCTACCTGTGTGTCACCTATCACCACAGTGATGTGTAAAAACCGCCGTACTGCTGCTGAGAGGGCCTGTGCATGTTCCCAAATCATTGTGGGAGTGCTGCCGTATGTGTACCCATCGTGATGGCGAGCGTACAGGCATTTGTACGGTCCGTAGCACTACGAGTACGCATACGCGTGCAGACCCATGGTGGTACGGACCGTACACTCGCATGTACGCTCACTATCACTATGGGTCTGCACGCGTATGCGTACCCGTAGTGGTACGGACCGTACACTCGCATCTACGCTCACTATCACTACGAGTACGCATACGCGTGCCGACCCATAGTGATAGTGAGCGTAGATGCGTGTGTACGGTCCGTACCACTACGAGTACGCATACGCGTGCCGACCCATAGTGATAGTGAGCGTAGATGCGAGTGTACGGTCCGTACCACTACGGGTACGCATACGCGTGCAGACCCATAGTGATAGTGAGCGTACATGCGAGTGTACGGTCCGTACCACCATGGGTCTGCACGCGTATGCGTACTCGTAGTGCTACGGACCGTACAAATGCCTGTACGCTCGCCATCACGATGGGTACACATACGGCAGCACTCCCACAGTGATTTGGGAACATGCACAGGCCCTCTCAGCAGCAGTACGGCGGTTTTTACACATCACTGTGGTGATAGGCGACACACAGGTAGGAATAGGGCGGACATACTTGTCCATGGATGGACATACTTGTCCAGGAATGGACATCAAGGCATCGTCTGTGCATTACTACATGTGTGGGGCACAGGTGTCACAGGCTGTGATGTGGAACATGCCTCCTGAGTGGAGAAGGCACCAGATGTATGATGAGATGTGTACAGGTGTACTGTGTGAGGGTGCAATGTGTGCCAGGCATGCCCTTGACTCCTTTGACATGTGTGCATGTGGGACTGCGCACTTGGGGTGAGCGTCACTGGCATGGCACGGACACCAACACACGGAAGTGTCCCCTGATGCCCGGTACAGGGGTCATGACACATGACTTGTCACTACCCACAGTGCACAATGTGACTATGTCATATATGTGTCCGGGATTTACATCAGGTTGATGTTGTAGCACCCTCAAAAGCTGCAGCCGTTGCAGCAACCAACATGTGGCTGTGTGTAGATTGTCATTGCACACTGTTCCGCACACCATGCCACATGTGTTATCGGATGTGAGGTGCACATGTATGCATGGGACACGGAGTAGCGTGACAAGGCCATGTCAGCATCCTCACAAGGAATGTGTGGTGAGTCATGACATGTGCACCTTCATGGCAAGGTGTGTGGGCTGGACTAGTGTAATGTCATGTGACCTGTGGCTCCAGTGTTCCGCTACCAGTCTCTGCAATCGGCATCCCACTTCTGCTGATGTGTGGGTGTATGTCACTCCTGTCTTGCGTCGGGCTGTGCACTTGCACTGGGACACAGCTATGTCCATGCCGTGGCATGGGGAGGTTCTCAATCACCGTGTGTAGCTGGGTCTTGGAAGGAGTGTCACATTGCATCCATACGTGTCCTGGGCATGTAGCACATACCTGACTACCTATGTAGCATGTGTGTAATGCCAGATTTACATGTGCTCAGTAGACATGAGTTGTTCTCGTAGTGCACTCACTCTTCCTTGTCACTTCCAAATTACTGCAGAGCGCCGCCTCTTGCCCGAAGAATTCCAGACTTGGCTACCATGCAGGAGAATGACAGGATCCGGCTCTACCGCTTCACCCAACCGTTGATTCTGGAGCTGACGGCGAGACTGGCACCACACCTGCAACCGCAGCACAGGTATCCTACGGCACTGACACCCCAGCTGAAGGTAATGGCTGCCCTACATTTTCTTGCCACGGGTACCTTCCAAAATACCATAGCTCATGTTGGTGGCATGTCCCAGAGCATGTTCAGCGGTGTGCTGCATGATTTCTTGGAGGCCATGTTGATTCACCTGGATGACTTCATCAAGTTCCCAACCCCTGAACAGATGACTGAGGTCAAGCGTGGATTCTATGCCCTGGGAGGGATGCCCCATGTCATTGGGTCCATAGATGGGACACATGTAGGTTTGGTACCACCACACGCATGGGAGGTGGCGTACCGCAATCGGAAGCACTACCACTCCATCAATGCCCTTGTGGTGTGTCTGTCCAATATGGTGATTTCACATGTCTGTGCTCGTTTCCCAGGGTCAGCACACGATGCCTACATCATGAGGCGTAGCGGGATGCCTGATATGATGATGCAGCTGCGCAACGAACGGGCATGTGTTGTTGGTGGGTACAGTCTGTCTGTCCTGTATTCTGTATAGCCGACCAGCACGACCGCTTCACCAGTTCTAACGGTGTCCATGTGCTTCCCATGTAGGGGACGCTGGCTATCCCAACATGCCTTGGCTGCTGACACCTCTCCGCAACCCCATCACGCCGGCCCAGCTCCGCTATAACACCGCCCATGGCCGGACAAGGCGAGTGATAGAGAGGACGTTTGGCATGCTGAAGAGCCGATTCCGGTGCCTCCACAAGACCGGCGGTGCACTCCCTTATGCCCCGGCGAAGGTCTGCAAGATCTTCATGGTCTGCTGCATGCTGCACAACATGGCAGTTGAAAGAGCTGTGCCACTCATCCTGAATCAACATGACGAGGACCATCCACCCGTGGAGGACGAAGGGCTTGGCAATGGGGCTAGTGATGTGGAGGATGTGGAGCCGCAAGAGGACATCCGGACTCGGCTCATACGCGACTTCTTTGCTTAGTGGTGAGTACCAGGGTCTGAGTGTGCACGCATTGGTCCCCGTGTGGCATGCGTTGTGATGTGTGTCTCCACCTGCATGTATGGCACGTGGGTCAGAGGTGTGTGTGGGTGTGTCACTGGAGTGATGGTGGCAGTGATGGTAGTATTTCCCCAGTCATAATTGTGACCTAGCATGTTGTCATCCATACATGTGTCGAGTAAATGCACATGCAAGTGGCTGTGCTTTTTGTGGCTGACTTCTTGTGTGTCTCTCTTCCCCAGGTACCTGCGCATGCCGTTTGCTGGTTGCATTGTTGTGGCACTGCTATTCCTCATGGACATGACATCGTGGGCTGACTCAGCGTTACAGGCACGGACACGTTTGGAAGTCTCCATGGGGTAAGGGATGCATCTGGGGTGTATTGGGTGTGGCAGTTGTTCACGATGTGTGCACACTGCCCCGGTCGGGGGTTGGTTCCTCTGCAGTCATGTGGCATCCCCATGGGACACGACATGCAGCTGGGTACACCTGAATAGATGGGCTGCCTGGTTGTCAGTCATCAGTGATGGGATAGTGGATTGTGATGATGGCATCAATGTGTGTGACACTGCCCTCGGACACATACGGTTAACATTGTCTTGACATGGCGTGGGACTTCCACATCAGCGGATCTATGGTGTATGTCAGGCTCTCCGTGTGCAGCTGTGGGTTTTAGCTGTTAGCCGACACTTGTGTGCCAGTTCCATGGCTATCACGCATTTGTGCTGCAGAAGGGGGGTGCCAGTGTTGGACCCACATGTTACTCCACATGATGTGTTCATGTGTACTTCAAGTTGCCTCTGCAATCCCACAAACATGACTAATAAAGGTGTCCCTATGCCTCCAAGGTGCCTCTTCTCAGTCAATGCTGGTGTGTTGGCACGGTGCATCCTGCATGTCTGGCATGGTATTCCCTGATTGTGGCTATGTGTCAATGTGTCGAGTGGCAAGATGCAAGCTGTGTGTGTGTGCTGAGACTGTGTATTGGGCATGATGTCCATGACTGTGTGGGTATTGTGACATGTGCCATCCCCATGCATCCAACGTTGTCCATGACCCCATTCTCTGCATCCACCGGACTCAAGCTTGCAGGACATGGTTCTGCCACCTGTCTACACATACCTGGGTGCCCCCCAGGACACTGGCCAGGATCCCTGACCTCTGCGCATGACTGTTGCTGTACTCAATGTGTCTGTCAGCACGGTTGTTCGGCCACCCCCTCAGCTGGTTCTGCCCATCACGGGTGTGTATGGTGCTCCATGTCTGTCTTGCCTAATAAACTGTGACCCATGTGTCCTGTGCCAGACTCAGGCCCCAGGGTGTGGATGGTTGAAGTGAACAGATGACTCAGGCATGTTTAGACTGTACAAGACACATGTTAGGTAATAATGCTACCAGCAGGCATCTACTCTTAATAGTGTGATTTATTATTGGGGGGGGGGGGACAAAGTGAGGGGCTTTCCGGGATTAGGGAATCCAAAGTTCAGTAGGGGAGTTGGTGTCCTTGCCATTGGAAATCCTCAGAGTCCATGCCACAGTCTTTGTCAACATTGGTCAGCCAGTGACCAGCAGGGCCATGTGGCAGAGAATGTCTCTTGATGCTGTGATGCTGTTGCTCCAGTGGGCCAGGTGCCAGGCCAGGTGTCCTGGGAGATGGTGATGTAGCAGCCACCCTCACGGTCCTTTCCGTGGACGACCCGGCTTCCTGCGGGGAACCTCAGCAGCAGGCCGTGACGACGTCTGGGATGCTCCGTCGGATGTTTCCTCCTCCTCCTCCTGATCCCTCCCTGTGGGTGGTGATGTTCTCCGCCTTCTGGCACAGGGAGGGTCGGCCATGGTGTCGGCCATCCGACGGAGTGTAGCGTGAATCCCCTGGAACGCCGTCACTTGCTCAGCCTGTCTGTCCTCCATCCTCCGTTAGTGTACCTGTAGACAGGCTATTAGCTCCGCATGTTGCTGGGCCTGCTGGACCTTGATCCCCTCGAGGACGGACACGACCTGGGCCATGCCCGTGGTGTCCTGCCGGTATGAGTCCAGGATGTTACGGACATGGGAAAATACCGGATCCCCAGCCAACTGGTCAGGCTCGCGCCTCCGCCGTCCTCCACTCCCACCACCCCTGCCCACTTGCATCTGGCCTGCACTTGTGGGCACATCGGGTCTCCGGGACCCCTGAGGGGTGGCATTGGCGTTGTCGCCTGCCTCCTCCTGGGTGCCCGGGACACCGTGTCCCTCCTGGCGAGCCTGGCTGCATTGTGGTGTTGGGGCAGGGATCCTGGGTGTCTCCTGGGATGTGGCAGGAGTGGGGGTGGTGGTTGGCACGGTTGTACCTGACGCAGGTGCTGCAGGTGGTTGGACACCAGAGGGGCCAGGTCGGTCGGGGTCGTCCGCAGAGTGGTGAGAGTGGTCGCTGCCGGTGGGATCGGTCTCCTGCAGATCCGGGTCCTGTGAGTGTTCCCCCCCAGTGTTGGGGGGTGCAGCACGACGTTGACCTGTGTGTGAGAGAGAAAATGTTAATTTTGGTCCATGCAACATCCATGTTTCATCCGTTTCAAAGTTGGCACATTTCCTCTTGGAATTAGGATCTGTCTTGCATTCCACTCACAGTGCACTTGTGCATGGGTGTGTCCCTTGGGCACCAATTTGGCCCCTTTAACTATGTGTGGCACAGTCTTACTTGCTGCGTCAAGTGTGACTGCAGTCAGCAGTGGAGTGTGCAGGTGTGGCGAGCCATGCATTTGCGCCTTCCTTGTAGCACTGTACATGTGCACATGGAGTGGATCCACACACTTATATGATGCAGGTGGCTGTCCTTGTGCTCGTGTACAGGTTGTGACATGGCCCTGCGTTTTGCCATGATGAAGAGGGGGGGTTCTGGCACTGGCCACCCTTGTCTACATGCACGCAGTCCACCTGCTGACGAGCAGACATTCCCGCACACCAAAGGACTGATTTGCTATCCCTGTGTCTCCCTCCTTCTCTGTCCCCCTCTCCCTCCCTCTCTGTCCCCCTCTCCCTCCCTCTCTGTCCTCCTCTCCCTCCCTCTGTGTGTCAGCCTCCTCCCTCTGTCCGTCTTCCTGTGTCTCCCTCCCTCTCTGTCCCCCTCTTCCTCCCTCCGTGTGTCACCCTCTGTCACCTTGGCCCAGCTTCCTGGGCACACACTGTTAGCAGATCTTTGAGTGGCCCTTGGCCTGTTGATGTGAGTTTGTTTCTGATCTCCAGGCACCCATTTTGTCTGCTGTGTGTCTGTGCGCTGCTGCTGTGGTGGTGTGTGCTGCCACTCTTTCACAATGTTGGCTGTTCATTAGCTGCTGTCATGTGCAAAACAGTGCCTTCACCCCCATGTGTTGATGCAAGGCGTCCGCCATTTGCTGGCAAGTCATTCCTGTGTTGGGACACAGTGTTTGTCTGGCTGTGACCTAGGCCATATGGGCAGAGGGCATTGTTGTCTGCTTTGGAGTCGCACTATGTGATTTTTGGTGCCCAGCCTCCCGCCATCCGGGTTACCGTGTCATGTGTTGTTGTCTTCTGTGGCCTGTGACTTGCCATTGTCCAGCTGGGTGCATGGGGCATGGTGGCAGCAGTGGCATGTGCCTGCTCATGGAGTGTGGTTGAGTCATGCGATGGCTTGTGGTGGTTGCGTGCCTGTTAGTAATTTTGGTTGTGGTTGCAGTTCCCCCCATGTGAGGTGCGTTGTTTGTGTACTCACCCGGGTCTCGGAGTCCTTCTACTCCTTCAACTGCCTCCACCGGCAGTATGGCCATCACCCTCTCCTCCCAGGGATGGTACTGTACGGCTCTGCGGGAGGGCCCTCCTCCGGTGGCGTTGGCCTGGTCGTGTTCCTCCTGCCTCTTGGCTCTGACCCTCCTCCGCAGATCGTACCACCTGTTCTGGCAATCCTGCTTGGTCCTCCTGGTGTCCGCAACAGCATTCACAGCATCGACGATGGTCTGCCACATGGCTGTTTTGGCTGCCTGGCTGGTGCTTCTGACCAATGTTCCAAAGATCTGTGGCTCGACTCTGAGGATTTGATCAACAAGGACCTCCAACTCTCGGTGACTGAACTTTGGATTCTTGGTAGTGGGCATGGTGAGGGGTGTGGGTGGGGATGGTGTGGGTGTGTGGGGTGTGTGGATGTTGGGGGGGGGGTGTGGATGGTTGTGTGTGTGTGTGAATGTGATGAGAGGGTGTTTGTGAGGGTGGTCGTGTGAAGGTGTGCAAGTGTAAGGTGTGGTGTAGCTTGTAGTCTGGTTCTGTGGTGTCTGGCAGCAGTGAGTCTGTTGCAAAGGCTCATGGTTTGTGTGTGTGGGCCCTTTTTATTGGTCCATGGGTGGGTGTGGCAGTTTTTGAATTTTGGGTGGGTGTGTTATAAGGAGTGGTGGTGTATTGGGCCTCTGTTTGTTTTTGGCAGTTGCAGGTCAGTGATTGTGTTATTTTAGTGGTTGTTGGCCATGTTTAGTGGCTGTGTGCCTTTCGAATGGTGTATTCTTGTGTTGTTTTATTTTGTCCTGGTTGTGTACGTGCGTTTTGAGCGTGTGTACGGTGTGTACATGGGCCATTTGGTTGTACGATTATGTCCTTGTGTGTGGCTTTGTACGACTCGTACATGCGGTTGTGATGTTGGGGCATGGGGTGCGCTCCGTACTTAGGAGGTTGTGTTGGGGGTGCGCCAGGAACTACTGGGGTGTAGGTTCACGGTGGTACGACACGTACTGGGGTGGGGGTAGGACTGGAACGTACTGGGGTGTAGGTACACGGGGGGTATGACACGTACTGGGTGGGGGTGGGGCTCGAACGTACTGGGGTGTACATAGACGGTGGTACGACACGTACAGGGGTGGGGGGGTGTACATTGACGTTGGTACGACACGTACTGGGGTGGGGGTAGGACTGGAACGTACTGGGGTGTAGGTACACGGGGGGTATGACACGTACTGGGGTGGGGGTGGGGCTCGAACGTACTGGGGTGTACATAGACGGTGGTACGACACGTACAGGGGTGGGGGGGTGTACATTGACGTTGGTACGACACGTACTGGGGTGGGGGTAGGACTGGAACGTACTGGGGTGTAGGTACACGGGGGGTATGACACGTACTGGGGTGGGGGTGGGGCTCGAACGTACTGGGGTGTACATAGACGGTGGTACGACACGTACAGGGGTGGGGGGGTGTACATTGACGGTGGTACGACACGTACAGGGGGGGTGTACATTGACGGTGGTACGACACGTACTGGGGTGGGGGTACGACTGGAACGTACTGGGGTGTAGGTACACGGGGGTATGACATGTACTGGGGTGGGGGTACGACTGGAACGTACTGGGGTGTACATGGACGGTGGTACGACACGTACTGGGGTGGGGGTACGACTGGAACGTACTGGGGTGTACCTAGACGGGTGGGGGTATACATATACGGGGGGTACGTGTCGGACGTACGGGGGCTGGGGGGAGTGTTGGGCGCGTATGCGGGCACATGTCTCCATGGTTGCTATAGGTGTTCGGTGCGGACGGTGTTTTTTCCATGCGGTTGTAGGCTCGGACGCACGGGATGGATCGTGATTCCTCGGTCAGACTTGGATTTTTACGTTTGTACGGTAAATCGTCCGAGGACGTGTCGGACACATTTTCCGACCCGAGGACGTGTGGGGAATGATTCCCAGTGCGGTTCGTATGGACTTTTTACCATGCGAATCGTGATTGCCAGTTCGTACGGCACTTGTACGATTCGTACGGTAAAAAGACCCGATACGAGTCGTACGGGGACATTTTTTACCGGATCGTGATCGGCACCATAATAGTAGGTAGTGTAAGTGCCCAGTAAAACGTGTGCAAACTTAGCTTGAGGCGGCCTATCATGCTAGGGCTTGGGTGTAGTACAGTAACAACAAGTTGGATTAGACACATTATGCATGGCATGAGTTAGAGTCAATATCAGATCCTGAGACGTATTAAGACAGGTCCTATTAGTATTACCACTAAGGTGCCTTTATTATGTATAGGGATCATTGGCAACAAATGTTTATGTTTATATTCTGTCACTATGACGCAAGAATTGTTTCAATGCCATCCATATTGCTTATTAGTTGCATATTTGAACGCATATTTTGTCACTATGACGAGTGAATTGATTTACGTTTCCCTGTTAGGATAAGGAAAACGAAGGGCACTAATTTGAGAAATGGTCACTATGACATGATAACAAACTTAAATTGCCTTCGTAAAAATTATAATGAATGAAATGCTTACATGGTCAAATTGAATCATTATGTTTTATAGCAGGAAAATGTTGAATCTTAATTTCATTATTGTTTAATCAACTTTAAAAATACTTTCATTCACATCATTTATAACCATTACAAGATGGCCGCCAAAGTCAGAAACTTGAAAGACAAATGTAAATAGTAGTCCTTTGTCTATGTTTTTGTACACGTATTTATTGAGCAGTGTGTCACGGTGGCTCACTGTGTGATCAAGAGAGCTAGACTCTCGAAACGCGTAACAGTGGGATTAAAGAACTCTAAACTGCATCTGAGAGTGCGTTGCTTATTTGCGCATATTGACTTTATTGAATTTTGCCGGCGGTGGCTCCACCGGCTTAGCACACCACCCAACTACGGGCGAGATTCCCAGGAGGAGCTGAACCTTCGTAAATATATATATATATATATATATATATATATATATATATTTACTTTGAAACAATTAATAAACTAATATTTTTTTTAAATGCTATAAATATATATTTTTTTAAGTATATATATATAGACATACACCTGTCACATAAAATCTAATACAAAAACATTGGAAATTAAAACAATAAAATATTTAATAGTTTTTAAACTTACATTTTGCACTCCATTGAGTGCAACAGTAGGGAAAGTGTTGGATAGCGTAGAGGTAAAAATTACTTTTTCCACTCCAGTGAGTGAAACAGTAGGGAAAGTGTTGAATAGCTGAGAGGATAATACTATTTCCACTCCAGTGAGTGCAACAAAGGGAAAGTGTTGGATAGCGGAGGGGTACAAAAACACTATTTCCACTCCAGTGAGTGCAACAGTAGGGAAAGTGTTGGATAGTAGAGGTGTAAAACTTAATATTCCCACTGAAGTCAATTCAAAATTAAAAATAAACAAAATATCAACTACAATACAAAAGATGTTAAAAAACGAAAAAAAGAAAACATATATAAAAATATTAAAAAATACAAAACAAAGAAACATTTCATATTGTTAAAACAAATCTACACATTACCTACAAAGATTATTTTTTAAAAAAATTAAAAATAATTTACAAATACTTATTTTATTAGAAATTAATTATAATCAAAACATTAATTGTTATTTAAATGTAATCCTTTTTTTATTTCCTACCCTATAACAACGCACAATTCGCAACACATAACTAAATTTTTAAAAAACATGTACCTTCATAATTAACAAAATGAATTATCAATTAAACAAATATTATTAATTGACAAATAAATTAAAAAAGATACAAATTAATGTACTCACCAAATGTTACCCCATAAAACAAAATCCCCACACAAAATGAAAACAAACATTTACCATAAATATTTATCAATTAATTAATTATTATTATGATCTACTAATTATTTAATTAATTAAACCTACATTACTTTCCAACCTCTACCCCAATAAAAACCGCAACACACAGCTAAAAATCATTACACAATTTCCATAACTAACTTTACATTACTAAATTAATATTAATTAACAACAACTTATTAATTTAAAAGAATTTACTTTCCACCCTTTACCAC
This sequence comes from Triturus cristatus, assembly GCF_964204655.1. Classification (NCBI taxonomy): domain Eukaryota; kingdom Metazoa; phylum Chordata; class Amphibia; order Caudata; family Salamandridae; genus Triturus; species Triturus cristatus. The sequence continues at coordinate 125,333,260 of NC_140592.1, read as the reverse complement.
TATAAACCCGACAACTCACATCTCAAATTAATGACACTATTGCCTTATTTAAATTTTTAGTAATTAATTAGCATTAATTAACAAATAATTATGAATTAATTATAAATAAATTACTTCCCACCCTATTCCCCTATAAACCCCACCACCAGTTCCTAAAAAATGAACACAATTAACATAATTAGTGACCAATTAATTAATTAATAATATTTAACAAGCAATTGATAAGTAATTATTAATAAATTAATTACCACAATTAACACTATAAAATATATATTAAATAAATATTAATATATAACAAGTATTCATACATTTATTAAAATTAAATTACTTCCCACACTATTACACTATAAACCCACACACCGCTCCTAAAATAATTACACAATTAACATAATTACCAATTAATTAATATTAATCAACAACCAATTAATAAATAATTAATTTTAATACATTCCCACAATTAACAGTATAAAATATAAATTAAATAAATATTAATACATGAAACATATTAATAATTTGATTATAATTGAATTACTTCCCGCCCTATTCCTCTATAAACTCACAACCCGCTTCTAAAACAAGTGACCCAAGTAACATAATTACCAATTAATTAAATAAAAAAATTAACAACAAATTAATAATTAATTAATGATAAATTAATTCCCACAATTAACACTATAAAATCAAAATTAAATAAATACTCATTAATGAAAAATAATCATTCATTTATTATAATTAAATTGCTTCCAACCCTATTCCTCTATAAACCCACAATGCACTACAGAACTAAAAAATGCAAAATTTATTTAACATAAACATAATAACTATTAAAAATGTAACGCATACATTATAAAACAAAAGCAATACTTAGACAAAAAAATTGATCACATACTTTTAAAATACATACTAAAATACATGACACTAATTTAAATATCGATATTTTAAACAACTATATTTTTGCAAACGCTATTAATGACTTCGATATTTTCAAAAACAATATTTCTTACCTTAAAGTCGATATTCTTGACCACAATATTCTTGCTGTTGATATTTCTGTATCACAATATTTCCAACTCGTTCTTTGTGTATGTCGACATTTAAAACTCGATATTCTGGTTTTCCACCCCTGAACACACTGGGCAGAAAGGCAATGTAAGTACACATAAAGGGGCCGATTCCGGCCGCAAAATTAACCGACCGACATGGACCCAGACCGGATACCGACAGACACGGACCAGCGCCGTACGACCCGTGCAGTACGACGCAACGCGTGTGAATTACAACCGACACGTACGGAATACAAGCCGTACGACCGAGCCGTAGGGAAAATAGTGATCCGGCCGGAAAACCGATGCGAATTTCACCGACCGACACGAACCCGGAATGGACCCGACCGACCCGTACCCGCGATGTTCGATCCGCGCAGTACGATGCAATGCGTGTAAAACCAAACCGACTCGCACGGAGACCAAGCTGCACGACCGACACGCACAGACAACCGGGCCGACAAGCAATAGAGACCTTTTCGACTGACGCGTATGAAACACAGAAGATAGGAAGCGTGAACGAGGCGGAGAAGCCCGCACGAGACAACATCAGCATCCGTTTCCGTCAGATGAACGTCTCCTTCATGCCTACAAAACCCCAAGGAAAAAAGACAAAAAAAGGACAAAGCCAATAAATATTTTTTTTTTAAAACTGGGACAAAGACACACCCACAACTCCAACTATATTAAGGACTACAATCATTACCATCATCCCTTGCAAACAGGAGACACAGCCAGCAGCAAACACCATTACACAGCAACCACAGACACACTCACAACTCACCCATCACACAACCCACACACCATCAGCACCTCATCCAGAAGCACACACACATACAGCCAGCAAAACCAACACCAACCCACCCTCACTTGCATCCTCACACACACATCCCTCACCACCACCACCCATGACCATGCCCCCAAAGAAGAATCCAAAGTTCACAGATAGTGAGTTAGAAGTGCTTGTAGACGAGATCATCAAAGTAGAGCCACGTTTGTTTGGTACATTGGTCCAAACGACCCCCATGTCACAGAAAACAAAGGTGTGGGCGAGGATTGTGGACAAGGTGAACGCACAAGCACCAGCAAGGCGCACAAAGGACGATATTCAGAACAGGTGGTATGATGTGCGCAGGAGGGTCAAGAAAATCATCGAAAAAGATCATGGCCTGAGTCAGTGCACCGACGGTGGCCCTCCTGCCAAACCAGTCTACTTCAGGACCTGGGAGTAGAAGGTGCAGGACATCTTACCACCAGAGAGCGTCCGTGGCCTAACAGACATACCAGAGCCTGGTGAGTACACAAACAACATACCCAAGATTGTGAGGCAAGGGGACAGTGAAACCATGCACCATAAGCAAAGCTACAGAAACCAATAGATAATCATACCAAGATGTGTATGCCAGCCCTGCCATCTCATAGTGACTTGCACCAACCTACAAACAAATAGAGCAAGCCAGTGGCACAAAGCTAAATAGACACTGCTAGACAGTTTGCCACCACAAACACACTACCTAACAGTGCAGCTGACTGATAGGAAGGAATTGTGGGGATGCAGGTGAAGTGAGTGTATCCAAAAGCATGATGGGGCCTGTAGTCACAGATAATGCTCTCCCTCCTGATTGGCCCATCAAGACCTCTCTGAAACATGCCCACATCACAGGGAGTGGAAAATGACTGACAAGATGGCTGACACTGGCTCCTGCTGTGGGGAGCACAAGGCCCTGTTAGGGCATGTGCACAAATCAGAAGCAGGACACCACTGACTGACATCCTGAAAGACAACTTGCACGCCCCACAATGGAAGCACGTTTCATGGTGGGATGTCTGGCCGGGTGGGAAGGAGGACTGACAGCTCTGACCATAATTACCAGCATGTGGAGACACACACACCCCTCAACACAAACTCCCCACAACTCACCGGGTAGAATGCATTGACCCACACCTCTGGGAAATATCAGCAAAAGATACACCATACTGGGTGCTGCTGTGTGAAACACATGGGCTCTCTTTGGACTTGTAGCCAAACAAACACCAGGATATCACAGTCAGCCATCTTGCCTTTGCTGTCACACCCCCTCACAGGAAAGCAGAGTCAAGAGGAAGGAAGTATGGGCATGCTGGAAAGGGGGGTGTAGCCAAGAGTATAATGGGAGTTGCAGTCACAGACAATCTACATCCACTCACATGGCCCAGCAAGCATACACTGAACCATGCTCGCCTCACAGGGAGTGGGAAGGGACTGACAAGATGTCTGACACTGGGCTCTGTTGTGGGGAGTACAAGGACCTGCTGGGAAATGGGCAACAACAAACAACAGGACTTCACAGTCAGTCATCTTGCCATTGCTGTCACACCCCCTCACAGAGAAGCAGAGTCAAGAGGAAGGAAGTATGGGCATGCTGGGAAGGGGGTGTAGCCAAGAGTATGATGGGAGTCACAGTCACAGACAATTTACACCCACCCACAAGGCCTAGCAAGTTCTAACTGAACCATACTCGCCCCACAGGGAGTGGGAAGGGACTGACAGGATGTCTGACACTGGGCTCTGTAGTGGGGAGCACAAGGCCATGCTGGGAAATAGGCATCAACAATATCAAACTCTGTCCGTGACAAGCTGGTAAAAAGCAGTGTACAGGCAGGCATCTGTTCGTAAAGTAGAAAATGTCATGTTTGTGAACCATCGATGCATGTAGAATTATAACTCACATCGTGTGTCTCTTCCAAACACAGGTGGTGCTGGAAACCCAGCACTAAATGAAGAGGATTCCCAGTCCCAGACTCTGGCGGACACTGAGCTCTCTGGTTTGACTCTGTCTCTGTGCTCTTCGGATGACTACGACCAACCTGGCCCCTCCGGTGTGAGTCATCATGCAGCACCAGCAGCATCAACATCTGCACCCCCTGTACCCACGCCTCCAGCATCTGGAAACCGACTGGGCACCCCCGCCAACACAGACAGACCAAGGCCACTGAACACCCACAGCACAGGGACACAGGACCCCCCGGAAGCTACAGCAAACACCACCAGCAACACCACCCAAGGGGTCCCAGTGTCACTTGTGAGTCCCGCCGCTGGTCCTGCCCGTGTGGATAGGGGTGCTGGGATGGGTGGGAGGCAGAGGGCACGCCTTGCAGAGGGGTCTGGACTGCATGATGACTCCCACCTGGCACGCATCATAGATGCGTACCAGGATAGCACCGGAGAATTTGGCCAGGTAGAGGGGATCCTCAAGGACATGCAACAGGAGCAGGCTGCCCACCATGCCCGCACTGCGGGACATACTCCAATGCCTCCGCCAGATCAACATAAAACCTGTCCACACCTCCCTGTGTGGCCACAACATCTGTTGCAACACCATCTGCTAGCGCCACAGGGAGGGAGGAGGACTCTGGCGGGGAGAGTCCCCTGCACCGCAGAGGCCTGCACCTGAGGATCCCCCCCCCCCCAGGAAGAAGAGGGGTCGTCCGAAGAAGGACAAGTGAGAGGCAGATGTCCCAGCACATCCCCCAGGGCCTCTAAACCTGTTCTGGACAATGTTCTTTGTGTGCAACCCATTCACCTTGTCCAATCACACACAACCCGCCCACATGACGTGGAGGGTTCATGTTGGGCCAATGTAGCAGATGACTGTGGACTTAACTCTGGACATTTCATCTACCAGCACATCCAACTCTAATGTGAACTTTCGATTCCAAAAACAATGTACAGCACCCACCATCCTGTGCACTTTTCTCACACATGTTTGAAAATAAACTCACCAGTACACCATACTTGCCTCTGTTGTGATTCCAACTTGTCATGTGTCATGGAGATGTCGATCTGCTACACAACACAGTGCATGCCAAATACTGCAACAATGTGACCAACGTAACGTGAGTCATGGTGATGTGACACATGTGAGGGAGACACACCACTATGGCACCACAACACATACTCACCATGGCCATGTTACTCATCCCACACAATGATGATGACCTGAAACACATTGGCATGCACAGACACAACACCAACCCCAGTCAGTGGTAACAAGTCCACAGGTGAGGTAAGCAGATGTCAGTCAGATGTGGGAAGACAGTTAACACACATAACAAAGCATAGCACAGGTTCATTACACATCAGCAACATGTTTATTCCACAATAGTTGCACGGTAATTCCACGTAACAGTGGACACACAGTCACAAAGTTTTGGAGAATTGAAGTCCAGGGATGTGTGGTACATCAGTTAATGGGAATTGACAACTTCCACACTGGTGTTGGATTCTGGGTGTTGGGGGTCAGTGTTGACCAAACAACAGGCAAAGTACCCTGGGAACGACAGACACAAGACACAGTCAAAAGCACAGCAGAACAGGAGAGAAATGCAATACACATGCACAAAACATGTCGCAAGAAACCTTCACAAAAACAAGTTAGCAGTACTACCCTATTGTGGAGTACACACCACCTGAATGGACACATCACTGCACACATCCAGTCAAGTGGCACACAGACACACTCAGACATCAACAGAGCAGCCACAACACATTCCAGGCTAACTCCATACATTGACATAACAACCCTGGAAACTCACATTCAGGTGAAGAAGTTGTTGACGAGCTGTGAGCAGACGTCACCCTCATCCTCATCATCACTGACATCTTGGCCCAGGCCGGGATTCTCCACAGGAGCCGGAGGTTGGTCATCGTCATCGTCATCCTGAATGAGAGGCACCTCCTTCCACACTGCCATGTTGTGTAGCATGCAGCATACAAGGATTATTTTGCACACCTTTGCAGGCTCATATGGGAGAGCCCATCCGGTCTTGTCCAGGCAGCGAAAGCGGCACTTCAGGAGGCCGAATGTCCGCTCAATCACCCTCTTGCTCCGACCATGTGCCTCATTGTAGCGCATCTCGGCTGGTGTCACAGGGTTCCAGAGGGGTGTCAGCAACCACGGCATGTTGGGGTATCCGGAGTCACCTACACACACAAAAATGAACAAGTAGCTGAGTTTTGTAGGAGTGCGGAATACAACTTTGACAAACACACACAATGAGAAACAGTCAGTACACACCGACAAGCCAGGCATGCTGAGCTGGCATCTGTGACATCAGCGTTGCAATGCGACTACTCCTCATTTTGTAGGCATCGTGCGCCGAACCAGGGAACCGTGCACACACATGTGTGATAGACATGTCAGCAAGACATACCACCAGAGCATTGATGGAGTGGTAGTGCTTCCCGTTCCGGTATGCCTGCTCATGTTCCTGTGGTGGTATCAGGGCCACATGTGTCCCATCAATAGATCCGATGACGTTCGGCATCCTCCCCAGTGTATAAAAGGCATCCTTTATTTCAGGGAGTTCAGCTGGGCTAGGGAACTTGATGTACAGGTCTGGGAAATGCAACATCCCCTCCAAGACATCGTGTAGCACCCGACTAAACATTGTTTGCGACATACCACCAGCAGTAGTCACAGTGTACTGGAAGGTACCAGTAGCAAAGAAGTGCAGGGCTGCCATCACCTTCACCTCTGGGGTCAGTGCTGTAGGGTATGTCCGGCCAGGTAGCAGATGTGGCGCCAACTGCTCCGCCAACTCCTCAATCAGTGGCCTGGTGAAGCGGTACCGTCTGATGCAGTCGCTTTCCTGCATGGTCGCAAGGTCTGGGAATGGTCTATGGACAGCTGGTGCCTTGCAGTACAGAGATGCACAAAGGAAGATGTCAGTTCATCCACCCATGTGGCCATGAGCAGGCTCAATATCACATGATAGATCATGACATTACACAATTTACTGAGGTGTGTGCTGTTGGGCATGGACACATATGTCACCTACATGACCATCACCTCACATCTCAATTCCAAATGTCCAGATGAGTCCCATGTAGTGCAATGGCCAATCATCTGGCTGTGTCACCCAACCTATGTACTGCTGTGATGTTACAAACACACACCACAGTGACAAGTGAGTCCTAATGTCTCCCAGGCATCACAGATCTTTGCCATGCAGAAACCCAGGGTCCCTGTATTGCCACATTGACACTGGCATGGACATAGCGTATCACGTACACACCACAAGGAAAGCGTAAGTCCCACAGGTAGTGGCCACTGTTGTTCCTGCAGGCCCTACATGTACGTCTCTTAGCCACACACACACCATCAAGGTTGATGCATATACCACATGGATGTGGAGACTGTCACCCATTGGGCACATTTGATCAGACACATCTGAGACACAACATGCACACAGACTGTGGGTGTACATCAGTATTGTGGCTACAGGTCTCACTGTGACGTACATGCCATCACCCCCTGGACTCAGGGTGTATGTAACATGTCCCAAACATATCTAACATGAAACTCCGTCCGTGACTCATGCCCATTACTGTACAATTGCACATCACAGTGGTAATGTGCACGACACACAAAGGATTCTGCCCCCATGTACACATGCACAGCCTGGGAGTGGCTGCACAAAAGTGCCACCCAACAAACCAAATGTGGCCCCCCCAAACACCAGGAATACAGCCTTACATGCCATGGGACACTGTGTGGCCAATGCTGTAGTGTGGTAGGTGTGCATAGATGTCCGTGGCTAGTAATTGTGTGCTGAATCCGTAGAATAGTCACACCAATGAGGTCCGACGCGGGTGACAATGCGTACGCATTGCACGGTTCATGACCGAGCCGTGCGTACGCTTTTTCATTGACTGCAATGAGGTCTGATGCGGGTGACAATGCGTATGCATTGCACAGTTCATGACCGAGCCGTGCGTATGCTTTGTCATTGACTGCAATGAGGTCCGACGCGGGTGACAATGCATACGCATTGCACGGTTCATGACCGAGCCGTGCGAACACTTTGTCATTGACTGCAATGTGGTCCGACGTGGGTGACAATGCATACGCATTGCACGGTTCATGACCGAGCCGTGCGTACGCTTTGTCATTGAATGCAATGAGGTCAGACGCGGGTGACAATGCGTACGCATTGCACGGTTCATGACCGAGCCGTGCATATGCTTTGTCATTGACTGCAATGAGGTCCGACGCAGGTGACAATGTGTACGCATTGCACGGTTTATGACCGAATGCAATGAGGACCGACACGGGTGACTATCATGCATACGCGTCGGACAGGCATGGTCCGAGATAGGCATATGCCATGGCCATTGAATCGTATAGAGACGGGTGCATGTGTATTTTCAAAATACGCGTTGTACAGCCAGTTGACCGAGCCGGGTGCACCCATTGGCTCTGGACTGTCATGGAGACGGATGCGGATTCAAAACTTGTACGAGTTGTGCACTGGAAATTCATTTGGATGCCTACAACAATGTTGCAATTTCAAGTGTTTCATGAAGGTGAAGATTTGAACGATGCGGAAGGCATGTACGAGTCGTACAATTCCATGGATTGGCCAGATTCATAGAATGCAACCGTGTTGGACCTATCACTTGGGACACATGGCACAGAGTCTGCCTCTGCAGCACAGATATAAGGCTGGCTGGACCCCAGGGAGCTCACTTGCCTGCACTACATGCTACTGGACCACATCCCTGCTACCACTGCTGCTGTCTATGCATCCTCTGGCTCCTGCTATGGCACGTACTCTGGAGAGGGCCCCAGCCTTCACTGAGGAGGAGAACCAGGCCCTGCTGGATGGGCTCCTTCCACAGTACAGCAAGCTCTATGGGAAACCAGGGGAGCAGGTGAGTGTGCAGTCCACTGCCTTCCTAATTATGCATATTGTCTGACTAGCAGTACAAGCTGTGTGTACACCAGTGGCAAGCGTTCTCACTGACTACTTTCATCTCCCAAAGTGTGTAGGTACATGTAATGAACAGGTGTACTGCTGCTAAAGTGCATTAGTGCAAGCTTAAACTATCCAGGCATTGTTAACATTTCAGACATGCAGGTTATTTGTCCTTTCCCATGGTTGCACTACCTGTGTAACTCATTTCCCTTTGTGATGATGACATGTATATCCAAATGTGTGCAGCACAAATCTGGGGCATGTGTGTTAATGTACTTTTAACTTTGTCCTCCTCACAGGTTGATGCCCACCAGAAGCAGGAGGTATGGCTGACCATCGCCCGGGCTGTTCGTTCGGTGGGGGTCTACAAGCACCGGATCTGCAACTGCCAGTAGAGGTGGCCGGACCTTTGGGGCTGGACCCGGAGGATAGCTAGAGTCCAGCTGAAGCTGTGACCTTCACGCAGGAGGGGCGGACACCGGACCCTGACCCCCACATGCTCCAGATACTGGCGGTGGTCTTCCGGGACCTAGATAGGCAGCTGAAGGCCAGACAGCAGCAGGAAGTGGGTAAATCCATGCCTAATCTGTGTACTATGTCTTACATGCTAATTGCAGTCTGTTGGCCTGGTCACGCTTCCACATTACGTAGGTCTTGTAGTCCAATACTCAGGTCCCTCAATTGTGTGATGCACCCTCCTCATCTGTTCCACAGGTGTGGCCCCTACAGTCTGTTGCTTGTGTCACTAGGGCACTGTGTCCCTGCAGTCAGCTATCCATCATCTACCGGACAGCATCTGTTCCAGTGACTCTGTTGTGTATTTCATGGGTGGGTCAATTGTTTGCCCAATGCCTGAGATCTGACAAGTGACCTGTGTGTGCCCTTGAGATGTGTTCCAATTGCTGTTCTGACTCGCCACATGTGGCTGGGGTATTCCAAACAAACCCATGCATCAGGGGACTCCAATTTTGGGGCCTCGGGAGTATGTATATCAAGTATGTCACATTTGCTTAGCCACCTGACTACTGTCCAGGGCCAAACACTGTTTCATGGAGACCTGGGCAGTCATGCCTCCTTAAGGGCATTTAGAAACACTATGTAATCCCACGCCTGTGTATTAAATTACAGGTTGTGCTTAGTGACATGTGCCCTCAGGTGTCTGCCTCTTTGTCATTAGGGTGTGGCTTGTTGTTACGTACAACTGGGGTGTCCGTGATTCAGAGGGTCAAGCAGGACATCTGAGATGTGACTGTGAGAGACAAGACCTGTGTGACATATAGGTGTGTGATCATCTGACAGCGCACAATGGTGTATGCAACTGTGTCCTTCATGCAGCTGGGTTACATGCTTGGCAGATTGTGATATGTCAAGGTACAGGGAGTTGTGTTTGCAGAGACTCGTATGTCTGATTTGCATGATGTGGGGTCTTCTGGGTCCTGTATATGTTGTTTGCAGGGGATGGGCAAGTGCGCCGGTCATCTGCAGAGTTAGCTTTACCCCTGAGCTAGGATTGTGAGTCAGTGCATATTGTTGTTGTCTGGATGCCCTGCCCCTGTGACAGGAGACAGTGTTGGCTGACTTTCAGGGCATCCCAGTGCCATGGCATTTAACTTGCTATGAGTGATCCAGCATTGTGTTCCAGTGTGCACCATGCACCCCATTGTGGCATTGCCCATCAGGACATGAGAACATCATAGTGTGTGTTGCTGGCATGCATCACAAACATGTGAAATGAGTCTCTGCCCATCCCTTCATCCGGACACCTGTACTGAGTCAGTAGCAAGAGATGTGCTGTGTGTATAGTGACATACTCCTACATGTTCACTTGCATGTCCAAATAATGTGTGGGTGGTATGTCGGCACATTGGGGTATTAGCATCCAACATGCAACAGACATATGTGTGCAAGTCAAGGAGGGATATGTGTGCCATGGTTGATGTTGAGAATGACAATTGGCTTATTCTAAACAGTGTTGGCACTTTGAGCTGTGTTCAGCTGATGATGCCAGGGCTTGCCCTGTGATGTGATGTACTCACTGTGGTGTGTGCAGTCGGTGCAGGTGACTGATGTTGTTCTCTTACTTCCTATTCCTATCCAGATACATCTACGGCCACAGGAGGGGACAGCTCCATGGACCAGGAGGAGCCACAGAGCCCGACAGGGACAGAAGGGGAGGAGTCGGGGGACAAACTGGCACAGAGGGCGATAGAGCCACACAGAGGAGTCGTCAGCACCATCACCCCCAGCGGAGGGCTACAGCAGCTCTGAGGATGACTCCCTTGTGGAGACGGGTGTCAGCAGTCACCAAACCCCAGCTAGTGAGGCTGTCCCCGCCACCGCAACCACCACCACCACCACCATCACCACCCTCCCATTGGCTCCCATCCCAGAGGTCCGGGTAGGCTCCCGTGTTTGGGAGCATGTCTCCTTTGTGCCAGGCACCGCACACCCTGCCCCTGTGTCCCCTGATGCCCTGAGTGAGACTTACTTAGACAGATCCATGTAGGGCAGACGTCGATGTTGAAGGTCCTCCATGCACACACAAGTCTGTTGACACAACTGGTGTCATTCATGGAGGGCATTTCATCGGGCATGTCTGCCCCACAGAGGACCAATCAGTCCATTGCCTCCTCCCTGATGACAGCAGTGTCCCTCCTCCAACAGTCCCGCACCCCTCCTACCCCTGCACCACCCACGATTCATAGCAGCCTACCTGTCCCAAGCACAGAAACACCTGCACATACTCACAGACCCACAGACAGAGGCATCACACAAACACCCAAACCAAGGTCTAGACGTGCACGCAAGCAAGCGCAGGGGACTGATACCGCACTCACAGGGGCTGGTTTGCAGACACACACACAGTCATCCACAACCACTCCGCAGCCCTTCGAAAGCTCTCCCTCCCAGCCCCATTTCCTTGCCTCACCTGCAACCCCATCTCCCCAGAAGCTCTTCCTCTGTGACCTTTGTCTCTTCCCCACCAACCCAGCAGATCCTGATTACAAGGGGAAGAGGAAGTCCCCACACACAGAGGGGAGTGCCCCTCACACCTGGACACCCTTCCCCAAGCGCAGTCAGACTGAGACCCCCACCCGCAAGTCCCCCCGGAGACGGAAGAGCAAGACCCCCCCGCCACCACGCAGCTCCAAGGTAAAGTCTCCGTCCTCCATCCCCCAGGCCACCATCCAGAGGTTCCCCCGCCACTCCCTGCCTCGGGTTCCCCCACCCACAGATACACCATCCCCAAAATGCTAAGGCCCTCCCCCCTACCACTTGCTCCTCCACACCTGGCCAGATGGTTAGTGCCACTGATGTGGGGACCATGTCCCCCTCCTGTCCTGCCCACCTCACCTGCACCCCATTCCGCTCACATGGATGTAGGCACTGCAGTGGAGTCCACGACCACCCCGTCTGACTTGGGCACTGCCGTGGGGACCAAATCCACTCCATCTGACCTGCCCAGTGGAGTTGTGCCGTCACCCACCCCATCTGACTTGTGCCCCACAGTTGTGACTGCACCCACCACTTCAGTCAGCTCCACTGCAGTTGCAAGTGTCTCGCCTGCATCCACCATCTCTTCACTGCCTCCTTCTGCTGCGCCCTGATCCTGTCCCTGCGGTGCCTCGCCTGCCCCCATGTATGCCCCTCTGAGGCGATGACCCCGGTCCTTACCAGTGCAGGCAAGCAACATGTGACAGTTGTCACTCTAGTTCACTCCTTGGCATTTGTACATGGACTGGCCATTGGCCTTTTGTTTGAACGGACGTTTAACTTTTAATATGCTGAATAAAGCTTTTTTCTTTATCCCTGTGAACTTGATTTAGCTGTACATGATGTTGATGATGTTTAACATGCCCTTGCACCTGTAATGCTTGGTTTCCAATGTTGAATCCTTATGTGTTGATGTGAGATACTCCATGTGGTCCATGAGATATGTATCCTATTCTGTTGGGTATCCATGTCATCCTTTGCAGCTACCTGGGTGTGTCATGATCAACTATTTGTGGACATCTCTGTGAACATTTCATTTGCATGGTCACATCTCTGGCTTGCACCACTGCACATATGATGTGCTTCCCATTGTCCAATTTGTCAAATTCACAGACTTTGTGCGCATCACCACTGGACCTACAGGTGTGGGCATCATTGGTATAGAAGCAACTGGGTCCTCTGTGCAACTTGCTAGACATATGTTTTGAGTAGGTGCAGATGACTTAGGGGAGACTCATGTACCCAGGCTGTTGTGACCAGAGCCTTCATTGTGTGGTAACTGATGGCTGACTGACCAAGTGTTCTGCTGACATGAGTGAGACGTGCTGTGAATATATTTGGCACAGCTGGGCTTCCACAAGAGTTGGGTCCCCTCAAGTAAGTGTGTTGTCCCATGACATAGCCTGGGCCCATGGTGTGTGTTGTATGAGCATGTGTGTGTGTTCACATCCCTTTTCATACACAGGCAGTGTTCCCTTGATATGTTCCTGGTGTTTATGCTTGCTGAGTGGTACTGGGTTCATCCCACTTCTTTGCCATGGGCTACCGGATGTGTGGATGCATGACACACTACTGTTAATTGGTGTATCATCATTGGGATTTGTCAGTTCTGAGTGGTGATGATGTTGTCAGACATAGATGGGACACAGTCAGGGTTCCCCAAGGCACTTGTTTATTTGCAGTGTCATGTAGTTGTCTCTAGGTGGTACCCTTCAGTGATTGAGACATGTGTATGTGTGTGTGACTGCTCCCACTTGTCGGGTTCATGGCTGCAATGTTGGCAGGTGTCAGCATGTGTGCCTTATGGTTCTCCTTGGCATCTGCATTGTCCTGGGACTGTGGCAGGTATTCTGAAGGTTACGTGAGCTTTGACGTCATGACCATGTACTGCATACTGTGCAGTATGTCTGTTATTCCCCAAGGTTGTAAACTGTCCTTGTGTGATGAGTCTGTGCACCTAAGTTCCTCCCAACATTCCTATGTTTGTCATGGGTGCATGTGCAATGTCACCTGTCCATGTGGGCTTCACAGATGCACATTGTTGTAGTTCAGGGTGTGTGGTGTTGAGGGTGGACTGATGTAAATGTTTGCATGGATGTTCCCCTAGCTCCCGTTTGTCCATGGATGAGGGGCCATGCTGAGTGATTTGTGTTTGTGTATGTGTGATGTACGTTTGTGGAACAGGACACATGTCTGGGTTTCCCAGTTTGTACGACATCTGCATTTGTCATCACAGTGGAGGTGTCATGCATGTTTGTGTCACCCCAATGTCAGATCACTGGGGGTAGTGCTGTTCTGTGTCAGTCTCTTGCTGTGTTAGTTGGTGTTCATTCCAGCTTGTGTCACATGTGTCTGTTGTGCTACCTCTCATCTCACAATGCCTGGTTGCCCACTAAGGGTGTCCCAATGATGGTTTACTCTTGTATGGCACTGTATCCACATCTGTGTCACTGTGGTTCAACCCCCCTCATGTGTTGTGTAGTTCCCTCGGGATACTGGAACACACACACACACACATGTTGTGTCAGATGTACAGTGTGAGGTTGCCTGTTTGTGATTGTGCATCTGCATCAGTGCATTGCTATTGCTGTCGTGGGCCATTGTCTGGATGCTGTTTCTGTGATTTTCCCACCTGTGAGTCATATCACATGATTTTGCACATTCATCCTGGTTGTTAGGTGCTATTGCTGGCATGGAATGGGAGTTTGTGAGCTGACACCTACAGTCTACAAAGGTTGTTTCGTTTGTGTGTCAATTTTCGAGATGTGTGTATGCTTTGTGATGGTCACTTCTGCTCTTGTGTCATTGTACACTGTATGCATTGTCAGCCCCCATGTGTGGTGCCTGTCTGCACATGGCCGAGAGTGTGTTATGTTTTCACAGCACTGTTAGCCTCACCACATCTCTGTGCGAATAGGACACAACCATTACTTCGCCCCAGAAGTGTTTAATGTGTTGGGAGCAGGGATCATACATGCTGTTTGTTATTTGCAGCTTTGACCATGATGACTCTTACCTTTTGGTCACTGTGATGAGGGGGGGTTTAGACCCCATCGCCACAATGCTCATCTGCTGCAGTTTGGAAGCCTACACTTAACTTTTGTTCTACACAGTGAGGGGGTGTTCTTTTTACATTGACACAGTGCTATTGTGATGCTTGCCTTGTGTAGGGCACACTCATTTGTTGATCACACATGTGCTGTTAGTTACATTGTATGTTCGAAGTCATAATCACTGTTGTGGGCATTTGTCACAGACTACACACTGTTGTCATGATGTTAGGGGGGATGTATTTTGCTGACATACCTAATATTGGAGTATGATGGATGTGTGGCGCATCACCCATCCTATGAGTGGAGGTGGCAGGGGTGATGGGCAACAGGTCCCCTATGGCTGGGGGTGGCAGGAGTGATGGGCACCAGGTCCCCTATGAGTGGGAGTGGCAGGGGTGATGGGCACCAGGTCACTTATGGCTGGTGGTGGCAGGGGTGATGGGCAACATGTGCCCTATGTCTGGGGGTGGCAGTAGTGATGGGCAACAGTTCCCCTATGGCTGGGGGTGGCAGGAGTGCTGGGCAACAGGTCACCTATGGCTGGGGGTGGCAGTAGTGATGGCCACCAGGTCCCCTATGAGTAGGGGTGGCAGGGGTGATGGGAAACAGGTCACCTATGGATGGGGGTGGCAGGGGTGATGGGCAACATAAGCCCTATGAGTGGGGGTGGCATTAGTGCTGGGCAACAGGTCCCCTATGGCTGGGGGTGGCAGGGGTGATGGGCAACAGGTCCCCTATGGGTGGGGGTGGCACTAGTGATGGGCAACATATGCCCTATGGCTGGGGGTGGCAGGGGTGATGGGCAACATGAGCCCTATTGCTGGAGGTGGCAGTAGTGATGGGCAACAGGTCCCCTATGGCTGGGGGTGGCAGTAGTGATGCTCAACATAAGCCCTATGAGTGGGGGTGGCAGTAGTGATGGGCAACAGGTCCCCTATGGCTGGGGTGGCAGGGGTGATGGGCAACAGGTCCCCTATCGGTGGGGGTGGCAGTAGTGATGGGAAACAGGTCCCCTATGGATGGGGGTGGCAGGAGTGCTGGGCAACATAAGCCCTATGAGTGGGGGTGGCAGTAGTGCTGGGCAACAGGTCCCCTATGGCTGGAGGTGGCAGGGGTGATGGGCAACAGGTCCCCTATGGGTGGGGGAGGCAGTAGTGATGGGCAACAGGTCCCCTATGGATGGGGCTGGCAGGAGTGCTGGGCAACATAAGCCCTTTGAGTGGGGGTGGCAATAGTGCTGGGCAACAGGTCCCCTATGGCTGGGGGTGGCAGGGGTGATGGGCAACAGGTCCCCTATGAGTGGGGGTGGCAGTAGTGAAGGGCAACAGGTCCCCTATGGATGGGGGTGGCAGGAGTGCTGGGCAACATAAGCCCTATGGCTGGGGGTGGCAGTAGTGATGGGCAACAGGTCCCCTATGGGTGGGGGTGGCAGTAGTGATGGGCAACATATGCCCTATGGCTGGGGGTGGCAGGGATGATGTGCAACCAACGCCCTATGGGTGGGGGTGTTAGTGGTGCTGGCCATGCAACCCCTATGGTGGCCTGTTGTTAGTGGCCAGGATGTGGATACCCTGTGTGTGTGTCACATTTTGCGGGTACATGTCGTTTGTTTGTGTGGTAGATGTCTGACTTACCGACTGCGCTGTCGGCGTCGGTTCCTGATCCGGTCATAGATGTAAAGTACTGGTATGACCTGCGCGATGGGATTCATGATGTGTTTGTGTCGTACACGCTGCTTGTTGCTCCGTCTCGTACCCGCTGCAAGCTGGTCCGTCTCGTAGCCGTGGATTGAGTTGTGGTGTGAATCATAGCTGATATGCTTGTTTTCCGGATGCTGTGACGCGCCGTACGTGGCGACCCGTCCGGCGTGTAGGAAGTACGCATTGTACTTGTCAGGGCGGAAACTGCTGTGGATACTGCTTCCGGGAGACTCGGTTCGGCGATCGGATGTATGGTTCGGACAGAGAATGAAGCTTGAATCACAGCCTACGTGTCGGTTGTGTATTTGGCAGTTATGCGCATCATACTTCATCTACAGGACGTACCGGCTACGGGTACGTGTCAGTCGCACGGTAAGGCTACGGACAGCTCTCGGTGAGCTGTCTGACCCAGGATCGGAATCGACCCCCAAAGTGTAGATGTGCCAGTCTAACTCATCTACTTACCTTGAATGTATTGAATATATAATAGTACTAAATAGTCGAAAGTGCACGTCAATGTTAAAATTTCAATATTGTGACTCCCCACCCAGCCATGACCTAAACTAGAAACACAGAAAAGTTGATAGGAGGAGGCTTGCAATTAGTCTAACCACTGGCAATTGCTTTTAGGTAGTATTCCTAACTGTCTTGGTAGTTCGGGCTGGACTCTTCCCATTGGAGCAAGGTTGAGACTTATTGCATATGGCTCGGTCCAACCTAAAGTGGCATAGTGTGCAAAATACCGATGTACCGGGATGCATCCCAGAGTTATCACCATTGGTTAAGATTAATTCAAGCATTACATCCATCACTTTTGTATACTTTAGTGTGTCACTGTAAGTGGACTGGGTATACCTAGATGTGGTTAGTGCGCACACTGTGTTACTGAAAACAAGCTATACCTGACTCAAAAGCCCTAATTAGAGCAAAACCTGTCCTGGGTTGCTTGTGTTCTGGTTCAGGAAGGACCTGACCTAACAGTTTGGGCTAGACTCGTCCCATTGGAGCAGAGTCAAGACTGATTTGCATATGGCTGGGTCCAAATTGATGTGGCATGGTGTGCAAAATAACAATGGTCTGAAATGCAGCCCGAGTAATTACCAGTGGCTGAGAATAATTCAAGCATTCCATCCATCCCTTTTGCATACTTTAGAGTGTTGCCCGAAGTTTGACGGGTAGGCCCAGATGTGGCACCCATATGCACTGTTTCACTGGAGCCAAGCTATACCTCTCTAATGAGCCCCAACTAGGATGAAACCCGTCCTGGGTTGATTGTGTTCCAGTTCATGGAGTACCTGGCCTGGCAGTTCGGGCTGGACTCTTCCCATTGGAGCAGGGTTGAGACTGATTTGCATATGGCTGGGGCCAAAATGAGGTGGCATGGTGTGCAAAGAAATGATGCAAAGAGATGCGGCCAAAGTAATTGTCAGTGTATGATACTAATTCAAGCATTCCATCCATCACTTTTGCATACTATAGTGCATCACCCTAAGTGGGATGGGTATGCCCAGACATGAGTCCCATGCACACTGTGTCACCGGACCATACCTGACTGATGAGTTCTAACTAGTGCAAAACCGGTCTTGAGTTGCTTGTGCACCAGTTCAGGGAGGACGTGTCCTGGCAGTTCGGGCTCGACTTAACCCACTGGAGCAGGGCCAATACTGATTTGCCTATGGCTGGGACCAAACTGAGGTGGCATGGTGTGCAAAATACCTATGGACTGAGGTGCAGTCCTGAGTAAATACCAGTGGCTGAGATTAATTCAAGCATTCCATCTATCACTTTTGTATACTTTAAGACATAAACTACGGCAATGCACTATACTTTTAGTAATCTACATATCAAATCAAAGATCTAACTTATCTGATAAAAATATTAGTATCTTCTCCTTGCTTTAAAAAGATCAATCAACCATTCTTGCTTCCCTGTAGTCCCAGGGCTTCCTTATAAATGCTATTGGGACAATACAGTAGTAAGTAAATATTATGGAGCTCATATATGTGCAGGTCCATTTTATTGACCTAGGTATTGTGACATGCAGTCCTTGGTTGCCTAGGACACCTATGTGTGTGCGTGCGTGCGTGCGTGCGTGTGTGTGTGTGTGTGTGTGTGTGTGCATCTGTTAAAATAAAGGATTGAGGGGTCTTTCGCAGAGCTTTAATAGGATTTTGGTGTCTGTCGCTGACGTACCATATTACGCCAAAGGGTTGGACTATGCCTTAGGCCCAACATCTGTAAAAATGGCTGCTGCTGATTAAGAATTTTGTTTGCTTGTTCCATTAAATTTCAGGTGAATTATTGGAATATCCAGTCCCTGCAACATGTTTTGAGCAATCATTTGTCAGGCATTATCATTCTGAGAAATACTGGTTAAAACACTGCAAATGTGTGGTGGACCTGTCAGGTATGACAAATCATCACATTTGCATTCTGCGCGGAGAATATTTTTGCCTTTGGAGAGTGGAAGATCAATAGCAATTCACAATAGACATACATTGCTGTTCAAATAGGAAGGGTCCAATTTGTAACAAATATCCTCGATCCCTCATTTCCTCTAAGGTGTTAGAAGTGTGTTTGCTAATTCTACTAACTGCATTAAAAGACTGCAGCAGTTTCTAATTCCAGCTCCCAAGACAGCTGCTCAGTTTAGCACTTCATTGCCAGTCACAGTTAATAAACTCAGCAGAGTTAAATCTATCCTCCGCCAACCTGTGTGTGAGCAAACAGATGTATGCCTGGGAGCTCCCTGCAGCTCACACCAGCCATGGCTCTGCTTCGTTATTTATACAGGAGATCTTAAAGCAAAGCACCGGCGCTAGGCAGGCGGGATGTGGGCATGATACACTGCCTTATCAGCACTGCAGTAAAAGCTCTCTCTACAAATGCGTCCATAAAAGACTGCAGTCGGTGTCCAGGAGAAGAAACAGATGCATCTTGGAATTATGTGATAACCTCGCTGAACAAACATATAAGGCGCATCTATATAAGCATGCCATGGAGGGCTTGTGAAATGATACAGCTTCCTATTGCTTTGCACTAATATCTTTCTGCTAGAAGTCCGAGACGCAGCTAGAAAAGGCTACAGAAAAGGGCCAGGATATTGCACAGTCTCATAGCAGCATCACAGGAAATTCTCTCTCTACAAAGACCCCTTTCAATGTTTCAAAGCCTTCTTCAAGGACCATGAAATAGCACAGCTCCATACTAACGTCGACTGGAAATTCCCTCCATATAAAGGCACACTATAGGTATAGAAGCCTGCAAAATAGATAAAGGTATAGCACAGTTCCTAGCAACATTAGAGTAAAGTCTATCCATGCAAAAGCCCAATATATAAAAGCCTGCATACACGATATCGGAAATAGTACAGCACCATTGGGAAATTATTATGAGATCCCTTCTACATCTTCTAAAATCTTGGAAACGCATGGTAACCCTCAGTCACCACAATATCTTCATAGCTAAGACACTTCTAATGGATCTCAATCTGGGTTTAGACCACAGTACAAAATACAGACGGCTATGTCCTGAAGATTCATACCATCTTAGATCAAGGGGGTACCACTGCCTTGATGCTAATAGACCTGTCTGCAACCTTTGATATTGTCTCAAATCCCATTTTGATCTGTCCCCTCCTTACCTTTGGCATCTATAAATCGGCTCTCAAATGATTTTGATCCTTCCAATCTAATAGGCCACAATCAGTTTCAATAACTCCTTACTCCTCCTCCACATTTACCTTGCATCAAGGTGCTCTTGAATTGTTCTCTTTACGCCCCAATGCTGGACCTGGTCTTCTTTGCTGGGTCACTCCCAGAATTTTTGTCTTCACTACTCCTGTATTGCCGTTTTTGCTGACTCTAGGATTCTGATCGCTTTACCACTGCCAACCAGTGCTAAAGTGCTTGTGCTCACTCCTTTAAACATGGTAAAATTGGCTTATACCTAATTGGCATATTTATCTTTCTTTGTAAGTATCTAGGAAAGTGGTATAACATATACCCAGGGCTTCTAAATTACATGCTTCAAGTTCGCCTGCAACACTTATTGTGCCACCCACTTAAGTAACCTTTTTAAACAGGCCTCAGGTCTGCCATTGCATCCTGTGGGTGCAGTTTTAAATTGTCACTTTGACCTGTCAAAATAAACTTTTTGCCAGGCATAAAACTCCTTTTTTAATACATATAAGTCACCCATAGGGTAGGCAGGGTGTGTTCAATTTAAAAAGTCAGACATGTACTTTTAAGTTTTACATGTTCTGGTAGTGAAAAACTCTCAAAATTGATTTTCCCAATTGCAAGGCCAACCTCTCCAATAGCATAATATTAGGTTACCTTATTGCATTTAATAAGTGATAACATTTGTTTGGGAGCAGGTAGGAATTCATGTTTGGTGTCTGGGGTAACGTAATTTGAATCCCTTAATGGCTAAGTTAGATTTCAAGTCACAATTCTGAAAATGCCACTTTTAGATAGTTGGCATTTTCTCGGCCTAACCATTTGGTGCCTGCAGCCTATTTCCTGAGTCACATGACTAGGTTTAGTTGGCAGTTCCCCTCCCAGACAGCCACACAATAGAGGGACTGGATGATGGCAGGATGGGCATTCCTGACTTGATGAGAGAGGGAGGGCAATCAACTGTCGCACTTGCACTTTAAAGACACTGCCGCAGCTCACACAGAAAGGACTTCACACTAGCCTATTGTATCTGCAGACAGAATGGGACCTGGGCAGGGACACATGAAATCCCAGACATTTCTCTAGGAAGAAAACTTCAGAAGTGTGTTCCTCTTCAAAATGGGCACCAGGTATAAAAATAGGACCCTCAGACCTACTCTTCAGTACAATACTGTACCTGTGGATACTACAGAAGAAGGACTGACCTACTGCCAAAGGACTTCCCTGTTTCTTAAGGCCTGCCCTGCTGTCTTAGAAGGAAGACTGGACCTTCACCCTTCATCCCAGGCTGAAGTAACTTCATGGGTCAACTGACTGACCTCCTTTTCTGAGCTACAGGGACACAACAAGCTGCAGAGGCCTCTCTGTAACTGCCCAGCTGACTTGCTGCACTGGGTCTGCTTGTTTCTGCAACAGGACCTGTCTGAGCTCTGCTGGCATCTGCTGAAGTAAGTTCCTGATCCCCAATAGGTGCCTCACAGGTCTTGGACCCTTGGTGTGACATCAGTTGCGCTCCTGCTAGACGAAAAGGAGATATTCTGTAGTTTTGAGCTCTTCATGACCACCAACAGGCCAGTTTACACCAAGATATTGATGACTATGCCACACACTAACTTGAAGCTCCGGTAACCCCAACTCTTTGCTCTACAGCAACCACAAGTGATGCCCAGCAATGCAAGATCTACACTTCGCGCTATAGCATCGACAGCCCATGGTGACTCTCAATGTGAAGCTCCAGCAACGAATATCAATGACACCCGACAGGATCTTCGCGCTAGATTGATGACCATCCATAATGCTGGTTCTGCTTTTTGTGCAATGGTGATGAACCCTCTGTGATGCTCTCCCTGCTCCACACGACCTTCTCCACCTAGAACTAGAATCTTTGCGCTAGACGTTAGAAGGTAACTTTCTCAGTGGGACAGGCCTGGTCCCTGTATCGAGCATGGGCTCCATCATGATCGGCCTGAACTTGTGACTTTCACCTGGTCACTCATGACAAGATAGCTGGGAGTGGCTCTAAGCACTATACTTACCTGAAATCTTTAAATTAAATATTTCCGGTTCTATTGATTCGATTTTTGTCATTTTGGTGTTAAATTTTACTCTATTCTTCTAAATTGATTTGGGATGTTTCTTATGTTGTGTTTTGACTTTATTGATGATTGAGTGCTGCACAAATACTTTACATATCGCTTTTAAGTTATTATTTTTTTGTAAATCTTTTTTTACTAAAGAATGAGCGTCAGCATTATCAAATACAGTACAGAGGAAGCAAGAGGTCAGACAAGATGAGGACAATAGGTAAAAGCAAGCAGTACACAACGTCACTGGAAGGGTCTAGGGTGAGGGGGGAGTGTCACTGCTGGTGGTGAGGGGAGGTTGACATATGTCCCCACGGTAGGAGTTCCACAAGCCCCACACACAGGTCCATTTCTTGGGGCAACCCCAGGCCACATATACCGCCTTTTCTCTGAACATTGACCAATCCAAGTCTTTCTTCCAGTCACCCATTGTCGGAGGTTGGGCCGCTCCTCACCGTTGTGCAATATTTCTTTTAGCAAGCATGAGTCCCAAAGTGACCCATTGTGTCAAGCAAGCATTCAGATCTGTTGGCTCCCAGACATTCAAGAGACACCTACAGGCTTCAAGGCTAAGTTGTGCAGATAACACTGTGTTAATAATGTTGTGTACTTTGCGCCAGTAGATTTGAATGAGGTCGCATTCCCAGATTATGTGCATAAAACTGCCCTCCTGACCACATCCCCGTCTGCAATCCCCTCGGTCCATTTTGCCCATCCGTACCAGTTGGGGCCCTGTCACGTAGATTCTATGGAGTACCTTTAGTTGGACTAGGCTGAGGCGCGCAGGTATAGCCACGACCCTGGGCGAGGAAACTGCCTCCTGCCATTCCTCGTCATCCATTTCAAGTCCGTATCTGCACCATTTCTCTCTGAGCGATTGGAGAGGATCTGGCATGTTATTTATCAACTTTTTATAGTTCAGTGAGATAGTACTATCAGGGATGTGACCGTCTAATATGCGGTCCTCTAGGAGAGAAGATTCGGGAAGAATGGTGCTGCGCTGCAGATGGGAGCGCAGTGCATGTCTGATTTGTGTATAACAGAAGAGTTCTGAGTCAGCTAAGTCAAAGTGCTGTTGAAGGGTGGCGAATGACTTGATGTCCGAGTTTTCCCACAGGTCCCCTATACGTGAGAGACCTATAAGGTCCCATTTGTCGAACCCTTTGCTTTTCCACAAACTACCCAGCTGCTCTGAATCCCACAACGGGGTCGCAAGTGTGAGCATGTGATCCCATCCAAGGCTTTTAGTAACAGTGTGCCAGACATGAACAGAGTGTTTGGTTGGGCCTGTGAGCTTGAAACAGTGCGGTTTGGAGTAAAGTGTCCTACTATAGTTCCCGCCTGAGAGAAGCCACCTATCCATGTTGTAGCCAGAATCCCCGGGACGGGTGCAGGTGCCTTGGTTGATGGCGGCCAGGTGGGCCGCCCAATAATACTTTCTGATATCAGGGAGACTAATGCCCCGATCATACTAGTTCGGGGTGAGCTTACCAAAGGTGATGCACGGTTTTCCAGTCCATAACAAATCCTGCTGAAAGCCCTCTACCTCCCTGAAATAGGAAGTTGGGACCGGATCTAGGGAGTTCTGCAGGGCATATAAAAACCAGGGGAGAGACATCATTTTAAAAAGCGCTGCTTTACCCAGAAGGGAAAGAGGAAGGGACCTCCAATTAGTTATATCTTTACGCCGCCAGGCCAAGGGGGGGAGGAGGTTTTGGGAGTAGCGGAGTGATGGATCCAGGGAAAGAAAAATCCCTAGGTACTTGAAGCCCTCTGTGCGGATCTGTATTGGGCACCCCTTCGCAGGAACAGGCAGCTCTCCAAACAAACAAACAAAAGAGATTTGCTCTAGTTAACAGAATACCCCGTGAACCTACTGAAAATAGCCAGGATATCTAGAACCACAATCAGGAACTGCCGCGGTGAAGCCAGATAGAGCAGGATATCATCTGCACAGAGTGAGATACGGTCCTCCCACTCCGGAGACCAGCGCAAGCCCCATCACCTTTAAGTTAAGCCTGGCGGCTGTGTGCCAAGCTACCAGAGGGTTGAGCACAGGTTAATTTAACTCAGATTCCTGCCACCACACTACTTATCAACATTCCTTGACACCACCTGATCACCAGTCATCTTGAGAAGGTACATCAACTAACTGTAGCTAAGAGCTCCCTTTTCAAAGCCTCTTGTCTGGTTTTCAGTGCCTATTCTAACAAAGGCCATAGTTACCTTTATCACCTCCTTCAGCAATACCAGTCCACTAGTGATTTGTGCTCTTCCAATCTCAATCTGGACCTTGTAGCATAGTCACATCTCTCTGTCCTAAGCCCATGGTAGAAGAGTACATGTGTTTGTTTATGCAGTCATGGTTCTATGTTTTTACTAATTGAAATAATATTTATAACATTTGATATGTTCTAATTATTGAACAAAGCAAAAAATAATCTTTTATAAATACCAGCGAAAAATCTACCTTTAGCTGTGTTTATCATTAATGTATATTCTTTTTAACGAGTAGTCAGGCAACATTTCTGCATGCAGTCCCACGGTACATCTGCAGAATACTGCAGCGGGGATGCAGCAAGTGAAGCTGCTCTGTGGCCCACAATTCGTGCAACTAAATATGTGCTGGGGGCACACAGACGTAAACATACAATAGTGCATTCAAACCTGCTTTCTGCATATGAGCATCCAACAGTTCCAAAACCACATGCAGTTAAAATATCTCTCTACTTTACACAGGAACACAATCCTTCTACTGGCCAGGATTTCTTTTGGTGTGATTTTACCTTGCTGCACACATTTTTAACCCCTTGCCTCCTGTTTTGGTTAAATGCTTCCTCTTAACATAAAAGAGCATGAATAAATAGCGTGATATAAACCATATATGCAGATGTGCATAGTATAATATGGTATTTGTTACCATTATTGAGAAAGGAGCATCAAGACTCACATGAGGCTTTGCCTCATATGGGTCATGGCCCCTTCTACACTCAGCAATGGAAACATCTGGGTTTTAAACTTAATGAATAACTCCCTCTGAGTGCAGACCCTCTTTACTTAGAGAGAAATCTTTGTTTACATACACAAAGTAGAATGAATTTATTC
This sequence comes from Triturus cristatus, assembly GCF_964204655.1. Taxonomy (NCBI): domain Eukaryota; kingdom Metazoa; phylum Chordata; class Amphibia; order Caudata; family Salamandridae; genus Triturus; species Triturus cristatus. Next base: position 125,307,861 of record NC_140592.1, on the reverse strand, counting down.
AATTTCATACGGAAATTGAAACTTAGGAAATGATGCAGTCAGAAGGTCAAGGATCCAGAGCCTACTAGCAACAATACACTGAGCAATCTTATCATCAATTACATATGCTATTTACACTTCCGTAAATGAATGACAGTATACATCACAAGGGAGATGCTGTCCTGAATCTATGTGGAATCGGTAGTGATGTTTTTTTCAGTAGTCTTAGTAGATCCAGACCTAAATCTTCTTTTGTACCATCCTTGCCTAGTGATGCCAAGATATCTTTCCTGAGGTGGTGATACAGGAGTTTAACAAACTCAGGAAGAAGAAATGCAGAAATTGTAGTAATCTAACTGGGAGTGAACAGAAAGCACGAAAGGTATTGGAGTACAGCTGTACGAGCGAGCAAGTACGATACGAGCTACGTGAAATTCACCGACCGAGTCATTTCCGGGTCCGAACCGCTCCGTACGTCTCGGTCGGAAGCTAACCGTGGCGTGCAATGGATGCGATTTACGACCAAGCCAGTACGATGCATGCATCGGACAGCCTGTGAGATCCAAAGTGTCCGGCTCGCAAAACGTCCAGGTGGTTGCATTTGGGGGTCCGCGTCGGACCCCCTGACACCCGCAGCCCTATGACTCAGACACAGGGGGAGACCCATGGGTCTCCCCAACACAGGCATGTATGGTGCGGATGGCACCGGCGCATACCCACTATAGGGGGTGCACTTTTCCGCGACGTACCCATTCAGTCAATGGGAGCCCATGTACGCGTCGTACGAAGGGCTCCCATTGACTTCTATGGCAGTCCGACCGAACCAAGTCCGGCAGAATACGGCCGCATCGTACTCGCTCGGTCGGACTGCAGGCCTCCGGCTCGGTCGGAAAACACTCCGGATCCGGCTCGGTCGGAGTGCTTTCCGATCCGGATCGGCACCTAATGGTAAGCACAAAAATAGCGAGAAAATAAATATTGTTGTCAAAAATATCGATGTTTAAAAAATATTGTTTTTTTAAATGTTTTAATAATAATGTAAAATTAAGTAAATGATACATAAAATTAAAAGAAACATAGTTAAAAATATTAAAACATATATCAAAATAATACCTAATACATATAGGGGCCGATTCCAATCCTGGAAAAAGGTCGTACGAATCGTCGTTTTCTACGGAGCGTTTTCTACGTACGACTCGTACTTGGTAAACTTTCCTTACAACCTAGGAAGTACGATTCGTACAGAAAGCCTATTTCCGTACGTTTCGTACAAAAGACTGTACGGGTCAAAAAAAGCTACGATTCTGATCCAGAACAGCCTGTACGCGACGTCCATACATATTTAAGCAGCGTTTTACGGCCCAGCAAGTACGATTCGTTCCTACGTCACTCCGTATGGCTCTTTTTTACAGGAGCCAATAACAGCCATAAAAGCTGGGTCCCCAGGGGTACGAGTCGTACAGGCATACACCCCCGTGCGTTGGGTATGTACAGTGCGAACCCCCAGCATGTATGTACGCACCGTACCCCCAGCCCGTATGTACGCACCGTACCCCCAGCACGTATGTCCGCACCGTACCCCCAGTGCGTATGTACGCACCGTACCCCCAGCGCGTATTTACGCACCGTACCCCCAGCGCGTATACGGTGCCTACATACGCGGTGGGGGCATACCCGAAAAGCGGCGGACGGTCTTTCTGTCCGCTGCGGACCCCCCAGCCATCATAATATGGCGGGTGTCTTTGCAGTCAGGATGGCAGGCGGATCGCCCCCTCTGGGCCGGCGGTGACCACCGCTGTCCCAGCGGGGGCGATCCGCCCGCCATTGTAATCGGCCCCTAAGTCTTTGAAACTTCTGCCAGCGTATGTTCAATCAAAATACTTTTGATAAAGTAGTATAGACATGGACTTTAAGTTTGTTACCTCTGAAATGAGTTTCTTTCCAACTAATAGGTACCTGTGAATAGATTCATAATATATTGCTTTAGGTACGGCGGGCTTCACGGCAGTGCAAATGATGTGGCATTGGGCACTGACCTGGAAGGGGTGCACTGTCATCGGGGGGGGGGGCTCTGTGTTTAGCAGTAATGTACGATTTTAAAGCACCTGCTGCTGAGTTAATTCTGCGTCCAGCTTTCAAGTTGCGATATAAATGTCAAGATAACTCTTGTGATTAATGTTTCCCCTGGAGAGAGATTGGAGTTTTATCTAGTGGCAGTTTTGACTTGCCAAAAAGTAGTATAGAGGGTTCATATGCCTGCTACAAAGAACAGATCTATATGTTATATGACTAGGTGAGGGGATTAGTAAAGCCAGCCTTTACCAGCACTTTATAACAAATGAAATGTATTTGAGAGAGGGGCTATGGAGAGAAGAGGGGCACTTTTGCTTGGGTGGTAGTGAGGGAATCGGAGGAGGAGGACATACAGGCAAGGGGGTACCAAAAAAGATTGTCGCACCGGGTGCCACCAGCGCTAAAGCCGGCCATGGCTTTAGTAATAAATAAATACATGAATACTTTAGAAGCTATGGTCTGTACTGCTCCTCCTCTTTTATATTAAGGGCATATACAGATATCGCCTCTACTGTTCATCAAACATGGTGCATATCTTTCACTGTACAGTTCTTCTTGTCTCATATTAAGTTCATAGTCATCTGTTTATTCATAGTGTTCTTACTCTTTGATACTCAGAGCAGATCTAGTCTAAACCCACAACAAATATCTTCTTTTAAACCCGATCCTGTCTTTTTCTCTTTTTCTTTTTGATTCTCCCTCTTTTACTGCTCATCTAACACCATTTGTTCATTCTCCTGTTATGTTTCTAGTCTGGTTGATTTCATTAAATTATTCAATTATAATGTTTGCCTTACGTACTATCTAAATACATTGTATATTTATTTACAATTAAATGCTAACATTTGTTCCCATCCTTCCCTTCAGTCCGTTAAAAATACTGGGGCATATCAGCAAGCAGGCGTTAAAAATTTATCGCCGCTTTGGGCGTCCGTTTTCGTTCTCACCTCATCTGCAAGGTCACGCTATCGCGTGAAACCTTGCCTTATCTCCATTTCCCTTAACGCCCATCTTTGCATCTCTAATGAGAATTCCTCCCCAGGATAACGGGAGAAATGTCGTTAAGCGACATTTCTCCTATTATCAACCCTCACTCAAAGCAGCATAGCGACAGGAAAAGTAGCGATAACCTCTGTTATCGCTACTTTCCTTACGCCTGCTTTGAAACTGACTTAGCCTTGATATCCTATGGAAGGTGGATATCATGGCTAAGTATGTGAGGCCCTATCAGCAAGTTATCGCCAAACTTCGTGGGATTATCGCTGGGTTTCCAGCGATAATCACACATTTGGCAGTTAGCGCTAGGATTTTTATCGCTTTTGAGATAAGCATTGCAAATAGCACGCTATCTCAGCGATAAAAATCCACGCAAGCCGGCGATAATTATCCTAGTGCTAAGTGCGCTTAGCGATAATTGTCGCCGGTTGTTGCTGATATGCCCCACTGCTCGCCTCAAAGTTCAATTATTAGTGATTGAGGTTGTTTTTCTGTTGCTATTTATTAAAATGTAAACAAACAGATTCAAAGTCACGTTATCGCCTGTCATATTTATTGCATCTCTACCTATCATCTGTATTGATACTCAACTGTCATATTTAGTGTAGTTTGAACTTGTATCCCGCTAATAACGATGGTGTCAAGTTTAGATTCCACCTCGTGAAGCAACTTTCTTCCACCACCATACACTTCCACTCTCTTTATTTCATTCTTGAGGGTTAATTTTGTACCTCTAGTTTCTACCTTTCCACCTTTTTTCTCTTTCTCTTGAGCAATTCTAATTATGCAAATTGAGATTCTGTATCTACGCCTATCTCCAGAATCCACTGCATAAATTATGCATTGCGTACCGCTATTGTCCGTAGCACTCCTGCTGTCTATTTATTGCGTGTATATATCTAGCTGGCGTTCGCAGAACACTGCTACACTTTTAATACGTTTAGATTGTATCTACTAGATACCGCCTGCATTCACTCCGTCCTTGTCTAGCCGCGGGTGCATTGATATTAACCAATCTGCTAATACCGTATCCTGATTTCATAACGACAAAACGCGTGCTTTAATCATTTTTTTGTTTCAACATTTGACCATGATTTCACCTTCACAGACTGACTGCTATGCCTAAAACCAGATTTTGTTGCAGCTAAGAGTAACTGGCCTCGACTTTGGCCACTAGGTGGCAATGCTCTTACATGGTAGACGTGAGTTTTCTCCTCGACCAGACGGTTCCCGGGCACCTACGTCTTCATGTTCTTTTTTTTTATTCATTAGTACTTTCGTTTCATTACCAAGACATAATTTGATATTGCACGTGCAAATCACTGATTTCAAGGTAAACCGTACGTGCTAATGCTTTAAAATGGTGTATTTTAATGTAGAATTCCTGAATATAATAGAATTGCAACCGAATAATATACCCATTTATATTAATGAATACACATATTATTATTACAGTTAAACACTCATTTCTCGGTTTACTCTACATCGCCACCCCTCCCCGTCCCGTCCTCTCTGGTCACAGCCGTGAGTGAGCCTACGGTGCTGATGGGTAAGAGAGGAAATACTTCACGACTCATGTGTGACGTCGACTATCGGCGGCCTATGGTGACACATGGGCCATTGCAGAGAGATTCATAACAACTTGTGCTCGCCTGCTGCCATTGACGTCACCTGTCTCTTCTGGTAACTAGCACCCCTACTCTCTCTTCCTGTGTCAGCAGTTCCCCGCCCATGTTGTCTCGTGTCACATCGGGGCCCACCCTGGTAGCTGTCCCCTTACCCAACTTGTATCTTGTGACACAGAGCCAGGCACAGTGAACGTGTTCAAACATTGAAGCAGCGATCTTCCGAGGCTAACACTTGGAGTTCCGCAAAATAGGGTAATAGGTAGAGAACGACGCACCTATATTAAACAAGCATTGGCATAGCCAATAGGTCTCGCCTTTGGGGCATTATAAGTGTTTAACCATGCAACAGTTAATGTTGTTGCACCAAGGATATTGTGCTGCATAACTAAATACTTATAAGGTCCCTAAAGCGAGACCTATTGGCTATGCCAATGTTTGTTCTAAATTGCTACTTCACCTTAACTTGGCTTTTGAGGTGGAATTTACTACAAACATCAGTGTGTAAAAGAAAGTGAGCTTTGGATTGTTTTTGCTATGATGATGAGGAATGGATAAAAGGCATAAAGTTTTAGATAGTGGCACTACTTTAAATGGGAGCAACTCAGTTATGGCACTTCTGTGAATGAGCAGAGAGGCTGATCGTGGGGGTTGTAGTAGTGCAGGCCCAGGGTCGCAGTTACCGCAGCGCGAGTAAAGGACACTACGCAGGTTGTACTTTGCTGGGCTACACCATAGAGACCACGTGCGGTCTCGCCCACCTTTATTTATCCCCTCGGGCGAGCCCGCCCCAGGGGTGTGTGGATGCGTGTGCGATGTCGATACAAAGTAGTGGAGAGCCCGAGTGGCTCTCTACATTCCTCCTTTGTTTTAGCTATACAGCCCGCACACGATCCATGCTTTGGGAACAAGTCTATACATAGTCTCTTAGTCTCTGGCTAGGCGCCGGATTGGGGCGCAGCCCGTACCTCGGGCATCTGGAGTAGGACTCGGGTGACCTGTCCTGCAAAAGAGTCCCAGACTCACCCGTCCCACTGTCCTGACTCCCGGACCCCTGGTCAAACTCCTCACCTGACTCGGACGATCGTCCACCGGCCACAGGGGAAGCTGTTTGGGTGAGAGACGTTGGATCTCCGGCCAGGGCTCCGCCCTGAGCCAGATCAGGATCTTCGACCTCGCGGCCCGTCTCTGGCACCACCTTGAAGCTGGACACATTTCTCGTGATGGCCTGCTGGCCACGACGGGCCGTGATCATGGTCCCTTGCACCCCCGTCACTGTCCATTTCTCGGGTTCATAGGGTGTTCGGAACTTCCAACCCAGGTGCCGGTCCTTGATGACCACGCTGTCTCCGACCTTGAGCCCGGTGTCCTGGGCTCGGCGTGCTTCACTCGTCTTTTGGTTGGTCACCTCTCTCCTGGCCTGAATGGCGACATCATCTCGCTCTGCGGGGGTCCAGGCGGGATCCGTCGGGATGCTGTCTCTCGGGGCTCTCCTGAACAAAAGATGCGCAGGTGCACATTTGGTGGTGCTATGGGGGGTCTGACGGTATACTCCCAGGAACTGACTTAGGGCTGCCTCCGGATCATCCCCGGCTTCCACGGCAATCCGCAGTGCCCGGTTGAGTGTCCTCATCAGCCGTTCCACCTCTCCGTTAGCTTGTGGCCACAGGGGTGTGATTTTCCGGTGCCGGATGGCTTGACTCGCCAGGTATTCATGAAACTCCCGCCCCTGGAACGTTGTCCGACTTGATCTCCTCGGGCAGTCCCAGGGTTGCGAACACGCGATCCAGGGCCCTCTTGACGTGGGGAAACGCGGTGGACGCAATGACTTCCACTATCGGGAACTTGGAGAAAGAGTCGACCAGAACCATCATATGTCGGCCATCCGGAAAGCTTCCAAAGTCTATGCTGAGATACGTCCATGGCGACGCGCTCGCTTCCTCAGTGATCACTGGGGCGGGTGCTGGATCCCCTCCGGTGATGGTGCAGGCATGGAACTGTCTGACCATTTCATCGACTTTGGTGTCCATCGCTGGGAACCATACCTTGTCTCGGAGTCGTGCTTTGGTCTTGGCCGTGCCTTGGTGGCCCACGTGCGCAAGGGCTAGAACCTTCTGCTGGAGGCTCTCTGGGACCACTATCAGCCGCCCCATCAGGATGACATCTTTGTCCCCCACGCTGAGCTCACTCCGGATATGCCACAGCTGCTGACGAGCATGACTGACCTCCGGCCGCAGTGCCCGAATCCCGTCGAGGAAGTGAGTCCAACCTTCGCGATCTAGCGCCTTGCGGACTCTGGTCAGAGTGTGGTCCTCCCGTGTGGCAAGGCCGATTTCATCCAGGGTCATGGCTTTCGGACAGGTGCCTTGGGACACCATCTTCACGAACGCCTCCGTGTTGCCGGTGTCTTCCTGCACTCCAGCCTCGAGACTCGGCTTCGGGTGTCTGGACAAGTAGTCCGCGGGGTTGTGGGCCCCTGGCCTGTACACCACCTTGAACTGGTACCCTTGCAGCTGGACGGCCCACCTTTCGATTCGGGGCGGGGCGGGGCGAGCCTCGTCGATCCCGTGAACAGGGCAATGAGAGGCTTGTGATCGGTGACCATGGTGAAGTCCTGTCCGCAGAGATACAGATGGAAGTGCTGGCACGCCCATTTGATTGCCAGTGCCTCTCGCTCGATCTGGGCGTACCTCGTCTCCGTGTCCGTCAGCGCCTTGCTGGCATATGCCACCGGCTTCCACACTTCTGCGCTGTGCTCCTGCAGGAGGACGGCCCCCAGGCCCACCGGGCTGGCGTCCACCACCAGTTCCGTTTTCCGTCGCGGGTGGAAGTATGCCATGATGGTCTTATCGAGGAGCCCTTCCTTGATTTCCTGGAACGCTTTGTGAGCTTCCGGGGTCCACTCCCACGGGCGGTCTTGGCGCGTGAGGGCGCGCAGCGGTTCCGACAGCGCGGCCAGTCGGGGAATGAACCGTCCGCAGTACGTCGCCATTCCCAGGAAGCTTCGAACCTCTGTCGGGCTCCGCGGTGTGGGTGCCGCTCGGATGGCTTCCGCTTTCTTCGGCTCTACCAGCAGTTCGTCACGCGTGAAGGTGTACCCGAAGAAGTCCACCCGGTCTTGGTAGAACGAGCATTTTGCTTTGTGCAGGGTCAACCCGCACTCCTCCAGCCGTCGAAGCGTGGCCCTCCGGTGAGCATGGTGCTCCTCCAGGGTGGTGGAGTAGACCAGGATGTCGTCACTGAGGTTGGTCACCCCTTGCAGTCCTGACAATGACTCTCGAATGGCATTCTGGAACACTTCTGCCGCAGAGGAGACGCCAAAACTTAACCTCTTGTATCTGCGGAGACCAACGTGGGTGGAAAAGGTCGTTATGTAACGGCTGCCAGGATCCAGTTCCAGCTGGTGGTATCCCGCATTGAGATCCAGCTTCGAGAACCACTTGGCCCCGTTGAGATCAGCCACTATATCGTCCATTGTGGGGGGTGATGTGCCGTTTTCTCTTCACCGCGGTGTTGGGCAACCGCATGTCGACACACAGCCGAATGGCTCCGGGCTGCTTTGGCTTGGGCGCCACGACCAGTGGGGACACCCAGGGCGTGGGGCCAGACACCTTATCGATCACGTCCAGTTCCTCGAGTTTCCTCAGCTCCTCTTCCACCTGCGGGCGCAGGCTGAACAGTACCCTCCGGTGTCTCAATGCTACTGGCCTCACGTTGGAGTCTATATGCAGTTTGAACCTTTTGCCCTTCAGTTTGCCCAGGCCGGTGAAGAGAGCCGGGAACTCTTGAAGGATGTCCTCTGCGTGGGAGTCATGAACTTGATTTGCAAAGAAGACCAGGCCCAGGTCCTCGGCGGTGTGGCAGCTGAGCAGCGTCCCTTTCTTGCCCTCCGTGACATAGAACTGCGTCTGCGTGGAGTATCCTCCGCTGGCGACAGTTGTGGTCATAACGCCACGGAGCGGAATTGGATCCGTCCCGCCGTATGTGTATATTCTTGCTTTCGACGACGCCAGCGGGGACTTTGGAGATAGTCGGTCATACTGGTCCGAGTCCATGACGTTCACGGACGCACCGGTGTCGATGAGGGCCTGGATCTCTGCACGGCCCACGGAGACTGGGCACATGGGCGGCGGCTGCCGCCGGGAGCTTTTCCTGCTGACGAACGATACCACGAATACCTCGTCGTCTTCGTCCTCATACACCGGGTCGTGCACCTGGCGGTAGGATCGGTCGGTTGGCGGAGGATCCTCGTGTTCGATCTGGCGCACCTGTTGTTGTCCAGACTTCGGCCTCGCAGACTGCTGCCGGAAGCGTCCGCCTCAGCACACCCGGGCGTAGTGGTTCATCCTCCCACAGCGAGAGCACGTCTTGCCTTTTGCTCCGCAGATCGTCGTCGCCGTCGCCGGGTGGTCCTCCCCATAGTAGCCACACAGGCCCGACGTTGCGGGTTTGGGCGTCGCGCGGGGCGTGGGAGGCCGCCGTAGTATCGCTTCAACCCTTTCCTCCTTGATAGGCACGCTCTTGAACCCTGGTCCCGCCGCAACGGGCGTGTGGAGGGCGGCTTCCATTTCTTCCGCCCGGGCATCGGATAGTTCGTGAGACCGGGCCAGAATGAGGATGTCATCTAGCGAGATTCCTGGTTGCCAGAGGATCAGCTTCCGGAGTAGCTTGGAGCGACAACCTAGAATGATTTGATCCCTTATCTCCGCCCTTTGATCGGCGAACGGGCACGTGCTGGCCAGCCGGCGCAGCCGCGCGTAGAACATGTCCACCGTTTGACACGCCCTCCTGAACTTGAATTTTTCGAAGTCCGGGTTCAGTTGGGGATCGAAGTGCTTGTTCAGCGCCGCAACTGCGGCGTCGTAGTCGTCATCCTCCCTGGTATTCGGAAGCGTGTCAAATAGCTCGTAGATTTCTGCCCCTCCGTAGTAAATGAGAAGCGATCTCTTCACTGCTCCGTCCGTCTCACGGGTCCCTCGGAAGTAGTGGTTCGGACGACTCACCCATGCCTTCCAGCGCGGGGCGGCGGTAGCAGGGTCCGATGCTTCGCTGAAGGGGGGTAACGGCGCTACAGCCGTGTGGGTGACTACCGAAGGCGGCGGCGGATGGTTGACCGCCACCGCGGCGGGCCCGCTCCCCTGTGATGTGCCAGCGCCGGTAGCCGGCGGTGTGGACATGGTGTGGCGTGGGGCAGCCGGAGCGCAAATCCTGCTGGGGTGTGAGTATTTCTCTCTCTTGGCCCTCAGGAGCAGTAGGCCTGGTTTTGCCGCTGCCAATGCTTGTTGGAATGTTGGCCTCCCAGTCTTGGAGATGCAGCAGTCAATGGTAGTGAGCTGGGGCCTGGGCGTCTTCCCTTCGCGCTCACGATCGTCTTCCTCCCCCCTGGGAGACACCACACAGCAGCGAGTAACAAGACGAGCAAATTGCAGGCAGGCAGTACGAAGGGCAGCCTGCCAAGGCCCCCCTGCTGAAAGCAGTCCCCAGGGAGGCTCCGGGAAGCGCGCGATGCCTGCCACTCACCCGGCCTCACAGACAATCACACTAGCGGCTCCAGGCGAACGGGAAGCAGCAAGCGGGTGGGATCCGCCGACGGCAGGCCTCGGACAGACGCGGGCACCGCAGGCAGCGAGACAGAGGAGGAGGGAGCACCAACAGCGCTGGAGGGCTCCGCTCGCTCCGCAGGCATCTGCAGCAGCGTCGCACGCACAGGTACGACCCTCGTCGCCAGTGTAGTAGTGCAGGCCCAGGGTCGCAGTTACCGCAGCGCGAGTAAAGGACACTACGCAGGTTGTACTTTGCTGGGCTACACCATAGAGACCACGTGCGGTCTCGCCCACCTTTATTTATCCCCTCGGGCGAGCCCGCCCCAGGGGTGTGTGGATGCGTGTGCGATGTCGATACAAAGTAGTGGAGAGCCCGAGTGTCTCTCTACAGGGGTGACTAAATTGAATAGCCAGGCAACATGGCATCTGGGGCAGGGGCACCTCTGTGGATGAAAGGAGAGGCTAAGTGAGCTTGTCACGCCACTGCTGTGGATGGGTACACAGGTCCATATTGTCAGGTAGAGACCTTAGGGCAGATGGGCTGGAGGGCCAGGATCATTAGAAGGTGTGACAATGCTATGAATCAGCAGAGAAAGGACTGGTATCAGGTAACATTGCGGTGGATGGCATGGACACAGAGAGTTTGAGTGACAGGGATTCATAATGCAGTGACTGCTGTAGTTGAGTGGAAATGTGATCAGATGACACAGCTGTCGGTGGGCTGTGAGGCACAGGGAGACCAACTGACACTGCTGTGAATGGTAGGCTTACGCTGTTGCATTGGTATGAGTGTTTGGAGAGCATCTGTGTATAAAGGCAGGCAGTGCTGCGAAAGCATTGGAAGTCAGGTTTCCAGATGCAGAGGCTGCTGAGTCGGGGCAAAGAGGGTTGCGGGTGAGAGGAGCTGATTCTGTTTGGAATTGGAAGCATGGTGGTAGAAGACACAACTGTGAATGTACATAAACTCAAGCTAGCAGGTAGTGACATGGCAGTGAATGCATAGAGAGGCTCAGTCTGTTATGAGTGACACTGCTATGACTAGGAAGATAGCTTTAGAATGCCAAGGTATGAAACTGCTGTGAATGTGTGGAGAGTCTTAGTTTTGCGAAGGGTTCTGCTGTAAATGCACAGCAAGGCTGGGGGGGATGTTCAAAGTATGAGGTTGGTAGTTGTGACATTGTTGTGGATGGGTAGGGAGGCTCCGAATGTGTGGAGTGCTTTGTGGTAGATGGGCACTCCTGAGAGTGGCAGTCAATGAGGCAGATGTTTGCAGCTTCCGGCTAAGAATGCTGTAGATGGGCAAAATCTTATAACCTGGGAAGGGTGTACTGCTCTTCATGGAGAGAGATGCTTAGAGACCCAGGATGTGACACTGTTTCATATTAAAGGGTCAGACTGAGATGATCTTGTTGTGGGTGGGCACAGGACTAGGGAGCCAGGTGCTGACACTGCATGAGAGAGTATAGGTTCATTGTGAAGGATAGGCATAATTTAGGGGTTCTCAGGGCAAAACAGCTGACTCACAGTAGATGGACAGAGAGGCCTGGTGGTGTCACCGTTGTAAATTCCACAGAATCTGGTGTCACCAGATGAATCTACTGCAGATATAATGGATTGACAGATTGCATATTAGACATAAGCGTGGCAAAGAACTGCAGGTTTGACGTACTTGTAAGTCTCGGAGGCTCTGTCTATGATTGGGGGCTGAATCTACGAGTGCCCTCCAGGCTTAAGTGAGCCTTTAGAAAGCAGGAAAGTGGAGCACGGTATGTGGAATAAGCGGAGACTTTTCTACAAGAACCAACTAGGTCAGAGAGTGGGTTAGACTTGTTCCACTGAGGTTGTTGTGATGTGAGCATTCATCTGTCCTTGACGTGATCAGAGTAAACAAACGAGGACTTTATTTACCAAAAGTTGGCCATATTAGAGGAGTCCTTGGTCAGTGCATATGGCCACATTAGAAGCTGCAGCGTGTATAAAAAGAACAAGCATTGGCCGCGAAATGAAATTTAAAAAAAACGCGAGTGGTGACGTGAGTTGTGCGCGTGCGACGGAAAAAAGTGCTGTGCACGTCATGCGCGCTTGTGCGCGTAATAGCAAACTGGTGGCCGGCCTGGGTAGCACTTTTAAACCACCTACTAAGTTTCTCGCAAGAGCAGCGCATGCGCGGACTCTAGCGAGACCTAAAAAGACAAGGCGCTATTGTTATGTAAGTCCAGACACTCTTTCACAGAATCCTTTCAATTGCATCCTTACGCTTTTTGTCTCTGATGTGTATGTACTGGCAGCAGTAGCGGCTCATGGAGGGAGTGCCGTCGGGCAGTGCGACGGGGCAGGGGAGGGATGGGGTGGGGGGGTAGTAAACTCCGGCTCACGGCCGACCGGAGTAATGTAAATAAATAAAATGAATTTCATTGCACGCGCTGAAACGGCAAGTGCGTTTCAGCGTGCTCAATGAAATTTGTTTTATTTATGTATTTACTTACATTACTCCGGTCGGCCATGAGCCAGTGTTTACTACCCCCTACCCTGCCGCTCCCCCGCCCCATCTCACCGCCCCGCAGCACTCCCTCCACAAACCGCTACTGACTGGCAGACAGCGACTCAATACTATTAACGTGGCTTCTAGTACGGGCTGTTATTAACAACAGGCGTGCAGTACGGCGTGCCATGTAAAACAGTTATTTAGCCACATTTACAAGGCGATTGCACCAAAGGAGCGTCACTTGTTTGGATGTTCCAGTGCTGCAATGCCCTGCATCATATTTGCACTTCATGTGGCTGAACGCCGCTTTGTAAATATGATACACTTTCACACAGGTATCTGCGTGAAAGTGGCATGCAATGGGTGTTGCTCTGGGCGTTCCACCGCATTATCCATTGCTTTTTGGTGCTGCCCCAGATTTACAAGGAGGCAGCGCCAAATACTAACGCCATGCAATAGCAGACATTAAAATGGTGCAACGAGGGGAAATACCTTGGGGTATATTTACAGTAAAATGGAGTGCAGAGCTGGGCCAAATTTAGCAGCGCCACGTTCTGACATTTACGAAATGCAGGTATGCACAGTATCTATGAGAACACGACCCACCCCTTGTGTTTCCACTATCGCTGGTGCAAGAAAAGCTGCCTAGTGCTAGAGCAGTCACCCTCCCACCATGTTGCAATTGTGCCTGCACTGCAGGGACAATTGTTTATGTGTGGAAAGGGACACCTTCCTGCAGATAAACAATCAATAATGGTGATTTGCTCTTTCTGCAGCACACATGTAAAGAGCAAAAAACAAGGAGAAATTAATAATTCCTCCTCGTATCGCCATTCTAACTCCTGGTATTCCATGGCGTTCGTTTTTGGCACTGCCTGAGCCTTGTAAATCTAGGCCAGCGTCAAAAAGCAATGTGTGTTGCTGTAGAACGCCCACAGCAACAACCATTGCAACGCCACTTTGCCACAGAGGACTGCTGAGGAAAGGGGCATATTTACAAGGTGGCGTTAAGCCACGCTAAGTGGTTTAACGCCACCTTGTATATTTGGAAAATGGTGCTATGCCACTGAAGCGTCGAAAAAGTGACGCTCCGGTGGCGATAGGGGCTTGTAAATGTTATCCTTTTATTTTTCCTCGTTTTTGCTTTTTCTGTGTGTGATGCATTCTGCAACACACATAGGAAGAGAAAAATGCCAGTAATGATTGTTTATGTGCAGGAAGGTGGCCCTTCCTGCACATAAAGAATCATTAAATAATGGTGATTTGCTCCTTCTGTGTGTGCTGCAGATTGCAGCACGCATCGAAGTAACAAATCACCATTATTGACTGCTTATACGCAGGAAGGGACACTTTTCTGCACATAAACAATCATTCCCTGCAACGCTGGCACCCTTACCCTATGGCCCAAAGGTGTCTGCTTTGGTGCTAGGCAGCTATTTTTAGCGCTAGGGAAAACAGGGGAGTGCCGTATGGTTGTAAATATGGCGCATCCCTGCGATTTAGAAATGGAGGAGCGGGGTGCTGCAAAATGTGCCGCAGATCTGCGCTCCGTCATTTCATTGTACATATGCCCCATTGTCAGTTGTCTGTTGAATACGACTGGGGCATAAATATTATCAGGGGAATGGACGACGATTATGCTTTATATAATATATGTACTACGATAGGTTTGTCACCTTGAGACTCCAACCTTAATAATTCAAAGACATTATAAACAAGCTATGAGCAATTTATAAATAACCGCCCCCCCCAAAAAAAAAACCAAGGCAAAGTGAGATAATGGATTTGTAAAGGACAAATCAGCGAGTTCAGGCGGGGACAGGAGAGAGGCAAAAAGAAGAAAGAGAAGATAGGAATAGAGCAAGAGCGATGGATAGAAAGACAGATGGGAAAAATACAACACACACACACTGGCAACAAGAATTGGCAACGTCAAAAGTGCTGGCCTGCTTTTTGAATCCTGGCTAAAAATAAATGCTAATAATATTATAAAGCCATCTGCAGTGAAAAAAAACACAAAGCTGGAAATGATTGTTTTAAGTATGCAATGTATCTACTATATAAAGAATGGAATATATGTTGATTTAGTGTACCCATGAGAAGTAAAGTAATGTCTCGTACATTGCAATACAAGCAGGAGATGGAATGATGCAGTAAAAAGTCAATATCATGGGATGGGAGGTTCACTCATCTAGGCGGAGTCACAGCCCAATCTACAGATATTTTAGAGAAATTGTCATAATAGGTCTTTGTATAACTGCAATGTATGGCACACCTAAAGATCGATGGGAGAGATAAGCGAGCACAGTTTGGCAAAACAGAGAAGAGCTGGCAAGAGAAATGCTACCAACAAGTGATGGAGGCACGCAATGAGAAGAAGGTGTGTAAGAAAAAGTAATAGGACGGAATAGAGAACGAAAGAGAAGGGGAATAGAGAGGTGGACAAATGGAACATGGTGGCAGAGAGTACAATTTTCAAATGAACGGCAAAAATGAAACTAGGACAAAATATCTATTTATCAAGAGAGAATACCAAAGGGAGAAAAAACCTAGAGCTTGATTAAAATCGACCGAGAAGCATTGGGAACCTGGCTAAAAAGGGGATTGGGGGTGGGAGCATACAGAAGCAGACATTCATAGGTTGGTATAACGACGCAGATTTATTTTAATTAATCATGGCCTTTGCAATATACACAATGGGAAACTTGTCGCAAATCAAAGACAATTAACATCCTCATGCATCAAGCCAAAATCCAGTCGGTAAAATACCGATTCGCTAATAGCTCCCGGTATTGAGTTAAAAATACCCAATCCCAATGCATCAACCCAAAAGCAAAAATCGCTATTTAAGGAATCCTTAAATAGCGATTCCTTAAATAGCGATAGCATTTAAGGAATCCCAAATAGAGATTCCTTAATTTAAGGAATCTCAATTTGGGATTCCTTAAATGCAATCCATGAAAGTAAAAAAATTAGCGAATTCGCTAATAGGGGGAGCAAATTACCATGAAGATGAACTGCATGGTAATTTGCTAAAAGTTTGAAAAATGCACTTTTGTGCATTTTTCAAAGTTTCATGTTGCGCACACACATGCCCTTAGAGCATGTGTGTGTGCAACATATGTGCACATATCAATTTCAGGGGTGCAATAGGGTGTCATTTTGACACCCTTGCACCCTTGAAATTGCATGAGCAATTTGCGAGAACCTACTGATACTCGCTATTTGGTCATGCAATCTCCAATTCATTCCTATGGGCCTGGAGGCCCATAGGAATGATTGGGATGGCATTCCTTAATTGCTACTCGCAATTTGCTAGTAGCAATTAAGGAAAGTTAAGGAATCGCTATTTGAATAGCGATTCCTACATGCATAGCCTTTTGCTATTCCTTATTAGCGATTCGTTATTTTTCGCTAATAAGGAATCGCAAATGGCATTGTTGATGCATGTGCCCCTAAGTTTCACGAATCCAGAACCAGGATGTTAGCAGACAGTGGCATGGGTGGCATGAGCCCTAATGGAATCATGAACAATTATCCCCTGTGTCCCACATTGGGTCCCTGGCATAGAAAAAGTGCCATGTGCGCTAATGCACGCAAGGAACTGAGGGGCATATTATCAAGAAACGGCGTTAAAATTATCGCCCTTGAGAATTCACATAGAAGCCCATGTTCTGGTGTCAACATGGGCTTCTATTGGAATTCTCTGCGGCATATTATCAAGCCCATTATCGCCGCTTTAGTGGCAGTTTTCTGCCACTAAAGCGGCGATCATTTTAATGCTGTGCTTGATAATATGCCCCTTAGGCTCTCATACCCCTGTGAGCTAGTATTAGCCACTAATAGGGGTGAAATGGGCCCCTCACAGCCCAGGGCCCCGGTGCCACTTCACTAGCTGCACTATTGGGGACTGCACCCCTGCGTCGGGTAGTATATGGCAGCTATTTCTGGAGTACTGTGAGACCCTCATTCTCTGGGCTCCAGTGACACTGCACCTGCTGCATGAATGATATAGCATACACCCTTTATGTTGAATCAGTCATAAATGACATTCATACACATGGGAGCAGTTGAGTATTTTCTGAAGTTTTTTGTAAATAAAATGTTTTTGCTCCACAGGTTTGTGCTCGCAAAGCTCACAAAAAAACAGGAGGTTCTGACATTCATGTAGGTCTTTCTTTTCAATCTGCCTGCATGTAGTCATTAGTGGCATCTCAGTGAATGTACACCTCAGGACTCCAATAGCATAGAGCATTATAATGATGGCTGGTCAAATGGTGCACAGCACCAAATGAATTATCTACATTCACTCAGAGTCACAGTCACACCAGCTGTGAGAGTGATCTGCAGTGGACATTGATAGCAAGGACATAAGTTGATGCACTTGTAACAGAACGTACGCCCTCTTGCAATGTAAATTCCTCTAATGAGAAGTAGTTGCAACCTTGAGACCTGATGCTCCCCATCATGGTGGTCCCTCAGTTCTGTGTAGACTATAGCCTGGGCAGGCATCCTTGTATTCCCATTTTGTCATCAGAGATCGGGGCGGAGTGCTCACACCCAGGAAATGTGATTATTGGGGGCCTTCAGAAGCGGAGTGAAGGGGGATGGGAGGCTACCACCAGCATTGAACTGGCAGGCCTCACCAACTCCCCAGTGACATCCCTCAGCTATGCCCGAAACGTGTGAAAAGTCCTGCCATCCGATGAATACATGGCAAGTGGAGTAGGTAGTTGTCATTGGTAGAAGTGGGGAAGCTGCCACCTGATTGGTGCTATCTCTAATTTTGCCACCACCAAGTCACCATGTCATTGCAGAAAGACAATATGTCACTGGCAGCCGGCGATGGGTGGTGGGACCTTGCAAATGGAGGGTCTTCTAAGATGTAAATGAGGCCAGGACTCCAAGATGAAGTCTAGGCAAAAGTGTTCAAACCAGTTCCACACCTGCCCACCTGTCGTTCAGGCCCTTGCTCGGCTGATGCCCCCACTGTGCCTGTGCCTGCTTACAATGACAGCCCCATGCTTTAAAAAAAAAGCTTTCCGTGGCTCAAGTCACTGGGAAAATAGCACATGGTCTAAATGGCCAATCCATCCTTAATTGAGGCCTAAATGTGCACTGAGGTTTTCAATATCTCCAAATGTGCTTTACTTTCTGCAGCTTAAGTCACTAATTGCTTTTTGGTAGACATAAATTAAATCTCTGGGTCTAAACATAACTAATGTGAGATTAGAAGACAGAGCTTTTCCATTGGAAAAATAATGTCACTGTCGATAAAAAGAGACATGCTGATTTACATTTACATCACATTTATGCATACTTACTAAAAAAAATCTCAAGAATAATTTTTTGTATTGGACTACAACCGCAAATCCACAATTGCATGTATATTTTCTGGAGCACTCCAATAATTGTTTGAGAAACACCCCAAAAAGTCACACATCCACAGGTAGGAGTAATGTGTGGGTGGAGACTTTTGGCTTTTAAACGTTGGGCCTTGTGAATTAGGCCCCAAGTATGCACTGTTGTGAATCTTCAAATAAACCTAACACTGCAACTGTATGTTTGATTATAATAGAAAAATATCGGTATACAAAAACATTGTAGCCTTAGTATTGAGTACTAAAATATTCTGAAGGTTATTCAATATAGGTACGTATAATATTTATTGGGGCAAATACACAGAACTAATCTGAGACAAACACCTACATTTACTACTTACGGTATTCACAGAAGGCATTTAGTAGTAGTAAAGTTAGGATATTGTCTTAAATTAGGATTTTGGCTTAAGTTTAACATAAATTACATTTAAATTAAACTTAAGTTTGTCTTCAGTTTTGGTTTTGAGACAAAATCCTAATTTAAGACTAAATCCTAACTTTACTACTACTAAATGCCTTCTGTGAATACCAAAAGTAGTAAGTTTAGGATTTTGTCTCAGATTAATTCTGTGAATTAGCCCCATTGTTCTTTTCTCAACTTCCATGCACCTTGAAACTACATATTGGCAAGCAAAGGAGTAGCCAGAAAATTAAAATACCCGCACTTTGAACAAAAGCTCTGATAGCGCCAAGCAAGCAAAATAAGTGAGAATAATTGAATAAGAACTCCCTTGACTCTTCAGTCAAACATCTACCCATTCGTTTTTCACCCCTTTGATATCCAACATTTCACCTTTCAATCTGTCATCTGGTCATTCCTTCACCCATCATTAAGTCTTTCACAATTTCATCCTTCCATCCTTATGCAAATTCATCATCCATGCATGCATCAGTCCATCCATACATTGATACATCCACCCAGCCATTATTTAACTTACCCATTCATCAATAAATCCTTTCTCAATTGATCCTTTCTTCATCCATCCATCCATCCACACTCTCACCTTTCCATTTACACCACCATCCTTTCATCCACCCATACCCTTATCCTTTCACCCAACCATTCTTTCCCCCATCCATCCATTCATCACTATCAGCCTTCCTGTCTTTCACCCTTACATCCACTCTTCCTTCCTTTCACTCTTCCTTCTTTTCAATCTTCCTTCCTTCTTTCCCGTTTCTATCTACCCATCTTTCTTTCTTCACACCTGCTCTTCTCTTTCATAATTTAATTCTTTTCCCCTCATTTTCTTCAACTATCTTTCTCCTTCACCGTAACTGTAGTTTTTATGTCTCGCCTACACAGCGCGCATGCGCTGCAAAAGGAGGACCTTTAGCCGTCACTCTGCTCTTTTTAGAAGCACATACTCGTGCTTGTGGCGGCATCCACCTTGCAGGAGCGAGCAGGGGCACGCAACAAGCACGAGTGCAGTGCTTCCAAAAAGAGCAGACTGCGTGCACACGTACGCACGCACCACTCCCGGACTCAGCTCCTGCTCCCCCTCTCTCTCATGCACATTCCTTGTTAACTTTTGTTTATAAAAGCGCCCCAATACTCATACATAAGGCAATATTTTTGTTCTCCCTGCAATCAAGCATAATTAACATGGCTTTGTGATTCAAGAATGTCCAGAGGTGGAAATATGAAGCCTTTTGAACTGAGGCAGTCCATTTACCAGCAAGGCACAAAGCAAGGTGCGGTATTACTTGATTTATGTATCCCTCCCCCAGACAGAATGCTCAAATGGATGGATTCCTCGAATTCTGTTACTTGTTTTAAGCTTTGAGTGGGATGTGGTGCCTGTGGGCATTCTCTCCTTGGCCAGCCTAATAGGGAATCTGGGAGGTGTGGTTTCAGAGCTCTAGGGCCAGATTGGATGTTTTGGACTCTACCTAATTGGTGTGATAGAAGTCCTTGTTGAGGGATTATGGTGTGTTCATCACAGCTCCTCAAAGTTCTGGAGTAATGGAAAGCGTGGACTTCATCAGCTTCCTCACAGGTAGAAGGTAGTTGTGGAATCGACTTGCCGATACAGGAAGATATAAAGGCTAGCAAGTTCTTTACAGATAACTTTTTAAAGCTGCAATAGCATCTCTGATACAAGGAGTGCTGCACATAGAACAGAGAGGTTTGCAGGCTTTGGTTGTGACCAGATTACAGAAACCAGGATTTGACGCTGAACCATTGGTTTGGTTTCCAAATGGCAAAATCGACTGTTCTTTATCAATAGTAGAATAGAACAGAATAGAACAGATGGGGATGTGGCAAGGGACAACATATTTGGGACTGTGCTGATATCAGTCTGTCCATTTATTTTTACATATTTCATTACAAGTATTAAGTATTCAAGGTGCTCTCGAATGCCCTTGCTCTTGACTCTATTGAGGTAGACTCTAAGGCTTATGCTGGAGGGAGCAAACAAATATGATAATTGAAGATGGCGGAGGGTGTTTTTTCTCAGCGTTAATTATGTTGAACATGATGCTGGTTTTGGCCATTTACTCCGTAATTATGGTTTTGACTTCAGAGGGGTTGCTGAAGGACTTCTTGTGGACTCTGTGATTTATGTGTATTACATATGATTTCAGCATTGGAATAAAAAATAGCTACATAGTATATCAAAGAGGTGTTGATGTGAGTGATTCAGTAAGTGTCAAGCTCGATATCCAAATTAGAAGGATCGTGTTGGACCTGGCCCTCTCTGTTGGGTCATACTCAAACCTTTTGCCTTCCTCCTCTCCATTTTGGCTGAATTTCTTTTTGCTGGCCTTGGAACTCTGTGCATTGTATGTCTTCTAACCTGGGCTAAAGAACTTGTGCTCTCTTCTCAAAATATGATAACATTGGCTTATACCCAATTGGCATAATCAATTTACTAATAAGTGCCTAGTAAATTAAATACTACAAGTACGCCTGCAGCACTCATTGTGCCATACACTTAAGTAACCCTTTAAACATGTTTCAGTCCTGCCACTGCACAGCTTGTGTGTGCAGTTCTAACCTACAATGTCAACCTGGCAAAATAAACCTTTTGCCAGGTCCAAATCTTCCTTTTTAATAAATATA
The DNA here is from genome assembly GCF_964204655.1 of Triturus cristatus. Classification (NCBI taxonomy): domain Eukaryota; kingdom Metazoa; phylum Chordata; class Amphibia; order Caudata; family Salamandridae; genus Triturus; species Triturus cristatus. The sequence goes on along the minus strand of NC_140592.1, from coordinate 125,286,712 downwards.
AGTCACCTCCCTAGTAGGCCCTGGACATCCCAGAGGGCAGGGTGCAATATATTTAAACAGTTGGACATCTACTTGTAAGTTTTAGATTCCCTGGTAGTCAAAAACTCTTAAATGGGTCTTTCACTACTGCAAGGCCTATCTCTTACATAGGATAACATCGAAGTTGCCTTATTACACTATATACGTGTCATTTCCAAATGGGAAGCGATGACTGGTTCATGTATGGTGTCTCTGGAATCCTATTGTAAAATCCTAACTTATGGTGAAGTTGGATTTTAAATTACAAGTATTAAAAAATGACAATTTTACAAAGTTGGCATTGTCTTCCCTTAGCCATTTGGTGCCTGCAGCCTGTCTTTGCTCACATGATGGTGTGTAGCTGGCAATTGGGCTTTCTGTATTCCTCCTAGACAGCTACACACAATAGGAGCTTAGGTGTGACAATGGGCCATCTCTGGCAGGATGGGAGAGGGTAGCTGGGTTTAGCCTCACTTACACCTGAATATGCTGTGCCTTGTCTCTACACAAAGGGCTAAACAACTCTGCATTGTCACTTCAGCCAGCTTGAAGACAGGGCAGAGGAAGCAGGGAATTCCATGTACTTCAAAGACATAGTCTAGAATAGTGGTCTTCAAACCTTTTTTGGGCAAGCACCACAGCAAAATTGTTTTGGGAGTTGGGCTCCCCCACCACCACCTGAGGAACATTTCTGGATGCTGGTACTCTGCATCATCGACATCCATCCCGACATGCATATCCCAGGTAATATCTGGTTATAGTTGGAAAATAATATTAAACATAAGAGTGTTTAGCAAACTGAAGATTTCTGAGTGCCTGTGGTTAGATGAGAGAGGCTTATTACACAGTTCAAGTTTCCAAGAAAACTTTGCCCAAAAATGTACATTGTTACTTTATTTTCAACATAAAACATAATTTCACAGGATATAGATTAAAACAAACACTTTCAAAACTAATGTGGCGGGTGTGCCTGTTTTTCTCCACAGAGACGTTCAATCTGCGGCTGCATTCTTGCTCTTGCCATCCTCAGGTTGTGTTCCACTTCCAGTTTTTTTTTTTAATTCTTTTTTATTGAACTTGCTCATCACAAACAGCAGAGTGAACAATATATAGCAGTTGCAGAGATAGTCACAATTAAATGTAAACACAGGATCAACTCTAGTCCTCACAAAGCAATACAGACGGAACATTTGGAGTCAAGATTTACATGTAAACAGAAGGTGTACTCATCATTTACACTTTGCTACTATAGTGGGGAGAATAAGCCCACATCTTGAAGTTGCCCTCTACCCAAGTTTATTCCCCGATAAGCCTGCCATGAGTTCAATATTTTTCCCCCTTTTTTTGAAGCATCCCCTACTGCAATTTATCACTTCTTCCGCCCTTTGATACCACTCCAAATCTTTCTTCTAATCAGCTACTGAAGGCAGAAGTCATGCCCCCCATTTCCATGCAGGATTTGTCTTGGTGACCCCCGCTGCCAGTGCCAACCATATCCGGGCATGTCTGGGCCAGGCTTCCTTTCCTAGTATCATGAGCAGTAACCCTTTACGCTGCAAATGGGACCTCTACTGAAAGTACTTGTGACATGATAGCAGTTAGTTCTCCCCAATATTGACGTATCAATGGGCACTCCTTTAGAATGTGGTAAAAAGAACCTATTTGTCCACATCCTCTCCTGCACTTGGGATCTCTTGCTGTTCCTATTTTATGAAGTAGGGTGCAAGGGTAATATGTTATTTGGAGAATTTTGCGTTGTATTAGCCTAAAACGTGCCTAAATTGCTATTTCTCTAGGATGTTGTAGGGCCTCCATCCATTCCCATCAATGATATCGCCCATATAATCTATTCACAATGCCCTCAAGAACCCTAGCAGGTCTGGGGAGTTATTGATTAACTTTTTGTAGATCACTGGAATGCCCTTTTGTATGATTTGGTCTGCCAGCACATGGTCTTCCAGGGGCGAGGAATCAGGGAGATTCCCTTCCAGTCTTAAATACAGCAAGAGCTGAGAACCCAGCTTCGCATAAATATGATGAGGTGAAAGGCAGTAGAGTTTTGACAGCAATTACTGTCAAAGCTGGGTGTTCTGCAGGCATTTTCAGCCAAAACACCCCAGTGAGAGATTGGTGAATTGCATTTGCAGTGCACAGTCACTCTGAAGCTCAATTTGGGGCATATTATCAAGCACGGCGTTAAAATTATCGCCACTTTATAAAGCGGCGATAATGAGCTTGATAATATGCCGCAGAGAATTCCAATAGAAGCCCATGTTGACACCAGAACATGGGCTTCTATGGGAATTCTCAAGGGTATATTATCAAGCCCATTATCGCCGCTTTAGCGGCAGTTTTCTGCCACTAAAGCAGCGATTATTTTTACGCCGTTTCTTGATAATATGCCCCTTAGTTCTTCCTGCATGTGAATCGGGAGATGGATTCCCCACCTCTGCCAAAAATGGTAGAAAGACCCAATCATTCATGTGGTCATTGTCTTTGGGAAAATACTTTTGTAAATTATCCCTGAGAGATGTTAGGTGATTTTTTATTTACACAGCAACACTTGAAATGTTATATTCGGTCTCCTCAAGAGCAGCTGCAAAACATGGGAATAGCTCAAAGAGGCTAGCTTCAACAATTTTTCTCCATAATTCCAGCATCTCCTAAAAAGCAGATATTTTTGTATTCATCATAAAATAAGTGATTTCAGGTCCTTGCAAAGAAAGATTCAGGGAATTTAACTTCTGAAAGATATCTACAAGGTATCCTAAAAGCACAAGCCACTGGGGATTACATAGTAGTTCTGCTTTACAGAAGTCCAAATCCAGAAGAAATTGCTGAACTTCATTTTGTAATTCAAAAATGTGATTCAGTACTTTCCCCTGGGACAACCAACAGACTTCTGTGTGAAGCAGCTGGCCATCATGTTCAGCTCCCATTTCCGCACAGAAAATTGAAAACAGGCGTGCTCGTGTCTGGTGGATCTTAATAAAATTAACAATGTTTACACCAGAATGCAGCGCATCCTCAAGTTCACTGTCCATGGTTTGAACAGCAAGGGCTTCCCAGTGTATCATAAAGTGTGTCCATAGAATATGTGGAGCCACTATCATCACTTTAGCTCTTAGGCCAGACTGAGCACCACGCATGGAAGGGGCACTATCTGTGCAGATCCCGAAACAGTTTTCCTACTTTAAGCCATGGAACTAAGGAAGTCATTGACAATGTCAAACAGGTCGGATGCTCTTACTCACCCCTTGATTGGCTTGCAGAATAAAAAATCTTCAAGGATTTCAGCTTCATAAAAATATCAGACATAAGCAATTAAATGTGCTTCCTTCGACAAATCAGTCTCTTCATCCAACTGCAAAGCAAACCAACTCGATTTCAACTGGGCTATGAGTTCTCCGTGGATGTCTTCTGACATGTCAGAAATGCAGCGGCAAACTGTTGTGTCTGAGATGGGTATTGTTCTTAACTTCTCTACTGCTTTTTTGCCAAGCATTTTCTTAGCCACATCAAGAATTGCTGTCAGAATCACATTTTATCCGTCTGTAAAAGGTTTCTTGTTTTTGCCTACGTGGTATGCCACTTGGTGTGAAGGTTTCAAGGCATTTGCTGGGATGAATGCCACATTTATCACAGTTTCTTTCTTTTGGGTCATCTCATGCAACTTCCTGGCAAAACAATTTCGACTCTTCCCTACTAGAGGGCCATGTTTTGTGTCCAAGTGACACCTTAGTTTGGTTGGTTTCAAACTATCGTTAGCTAAGGTGATGCCACAAATCACACACCATGGCCTAATTTCTCCTGAAACAACAATGCAGGTGAAACCGAAGTCCAAGAAGGAGGCATCATATTTCCTTAGTTTTGCAGCTTTTCTTTCGCCATCTGTTTCAGCTTTTCATTTGAGAACCCTACCTTCTTTTGGAAGCAGGAAACATTCAATGTCAAAAGAGTGTGTGGAATCTGAAATAAAGAATAAGAAATTATACCACAGATACAACTCTGTGTCAGCACAGAAGATAGCAGTATTTATTGGAGACCAACAAACAACACAAAATACGTGCAGCACGGAGACAGACAGTATAGTCACTGAGTGCCCAAAGATGTGACGTTCCTGACAGCTTTTATAGACACAAACCACAAGAGGATGCAGCATCATAATACACTCAGCACAAACCAACCATGGGCTACTTGACCAATTAGCAAAGGCCTAGGCTGCGCTATACCATTTATGGCCGGAAATATACTGATGCTGACCACCTGTCCCAAGTAGGCAGCTTCTGGGATTTTCCACTGTACTGCAATGTTAGCCTTGGTACTTTTACATGTAACAATATGCAAAATACAGCACATACCAGAAATATTTCTAAATGTGATATCCTGCAATACTTTGTGGCGAAGCTAGCATGTTCCTCTGTTCACATATCTTTCTTGAGCAAGCCTTGTGTTACAAAAAGCAGCTTTACTGAAGCACAATGGAAACGTACAAACATCTTGTGGAGTGATTCTTATGTCAACTTAACAGGGCCTAAAGCTTCAAGCATTTGGTATCATATAAGAAAGATGGCTTCAACAAGTGCTTGACCTAAGATACAAAATTGTGAACCCACATGTTAATAAATAGCAAGCATTTGCAGTTTTCAAACACACAGCTGCAATTGCACAGCTGCATGAGGTTGAATAGGTTTTTTAACTTTGCAGTTTAAAAAAAGTCCTCTAAAAAATGTCTTATTATTATATAAAATATTAATAAAGGAATGATTCCATGGTCTATGAATAAACAGTTATTCCAGCCGATCCAAGCTTTACATGGGTGCTGCCAACACCACTGCAGCATGTCCATGCAGATATCACTGATGAGGTTGCACAATTTATTTTTTTGCACTGAAAACCGGCACAGTTAAATGACTCTCTGTGAAGTAAAAGTTAAATCCCATGCCAAGATTCTGGCAACAGAAAAAATACAGATCCTTCAGAATTAACTCTCCATCCACCACACCAATGGATTCTGGATGCCAAGTGCTTACAGAAGAGGGAGATGTCTGCTTTGACATCTGAATACCAAGTGGGCTGTGGTGGGTGCAAGGGCAGCCTTGAACATATGGTCCAAGAGTGCTCAGGTAGAAGCAGCACAATGGGCAATTTTTTACTCACCTTCATCACCTCCCCATCTCATATGAGGATGCGAAAAAAAAGCCAACGTTACAACCAGTATTTTGGTGCCTCTGTGAACTTTGTGTTACTGCATCCGACTTCGTGGTGCTGAGTACGTGAATGGGCATCGATCCAGGGTGGTTCTTGGAGTGATGCATGCTGCTCAGAGGTCCATTTGTGAACCACTGGTTTGAGTCCAGAGGCACTTTCTATGGCAACCAGTCACCTCTTCTCTTGACCCTCCTTTTTCTGCCAGGGACATAAAGATCTTGTGGGCAAGGGATAGAAGTGTATATGATGTCATGATGACTGGACGGGAAACCCAAGGTGCCCTGCCAAATTTTGCCAGGGCAGCCCCTGTACGGTGCATAGAGAGTGCAGCAAGCGAGCATAACCAATACAAAGAAGGGGGAATGAAGGGGTGTTGGAGAGAGGGGTTCACCCCCCAAAAAAATTGGCGAAACAATTGTGAATTCTACAATACATTTGTCATTATATATTCAACTGCATTCCTTTTTAAAGCATTGTAAATGATGACCTTACTGCGAAACCGGATACAACAATCTTTTTAGGGCTCTCAAATGATTCCCTCTTATCTCACCATAGCCCCGTAGATCCTCTCACACATATATTTTATAGCAATTCTCATACTAGTGTAAGGTAGTAGAGCCATTTATATCACACACACATACAGGGACAATGAATCATACATGTGTGTTAGACCTGGCACCATTGGCATGGGTCTCCCTTCCATTTTTGCTGTTGCCTCATGTGTGTTTGCTGGTTATAGATGCTTTGGGCACTGTGCCACCGCTGTTCAGTGCCACAGTGCAAGTGCTCCCTATGGTAATTGATGTATGGATAAGTGACTCCATGATTGGCTTGATTGGTTTGCTTGTCAGACCCTAGTACAGTGCACTGCGTGTGCCCAGGGCTTGTAACCAATGCTGCTGGTGGGCTTGCAGCACTGATTGTGCCAACCCACCGGAGCAGCTTGTAAAGTGTGTCTCAGGTCTGCCATTGCAGAGCCTGTGCGCAGTCTGGTACTGCCATGTTGACTGGGCAAGTGCACCCACTTGCCAGTCCCTAAACCTTACCTTTCATACATATTAGTCACCCCTATGGTAGGTACAAGGGCAGGGTGCATTGCAGGTAAAAGGTAGACATGCCCTGATGTGTGTGGCATGTCCTGATGGCGAATTACTGCCATTTTCGTTTTTCACTATTGCAAGGCTACCTGTTATTACATCTTATAATCCTAACTGACTCAGGGAACATGGTAGAAATTCGAGTTTAGTATGCCTGAACTCAGAATGATAAAATACATCTTTTAGTGAAGTTGGTTTTAACATTCTGTGTTTGAAAATACCACTTTTAGAAAGTAGGTATTTTCTTGTCTAACCATCCAAACCTGCCTCTGCTAGGCTGTGTATTCGTTGTCTGGAGTTTGAGTGACAGGTGCTGGGGGATTCCAGGAGACAGGGTGAGTCAGCACAAGGCTGAATAGAGAGATCTGCATCTAGATGGGTGGGAGGGGTTGCACCTGGGACCTGAATAGGGCTGGGCCATCCTCTCCACAATGCTGGCTCCACCTACTGTGGTGTGTCTGATGTCCCTGCCCTGCACTGTGAAAGGAAAGTAGGAGACATGTCAACAAAGTGCTCCAGGACTGACCAGAACTGGTTTGGACTAGGCAAAGGCCTCTCTGCCTACAGAGAACAAAGAGAAAAGTAGTATAAATATTGGGACCCAGAACCAAGAACTTTAGATCACTTCTGGGAATCAAGACGAACCTTGGCAGAGGAGAAGAACCAGGAAGCTGAAGGAGGAGACTACCCCTGTGCTGTGTGTTTGGGGGTTGGCTTGCAGTGGTTGCTTCATTATCAAAGAAAGGAGAAAAGGACTGAGTGTGCTTTCTATCAACTTGAAGAAGAATCTCCAAGGGCTTGAACTAGAGCTTGCCTCCTGCCTGAATTCTCAGGGATACAAGACTTCACCAACCAGCTCCCCCGTGAATTCCCTTGCTGGGAATTGAAGTGCCTGCTGTTGTGCTGGGCCTTCTGAGAGACTGCATGTCGCTGGGAGCTGGAAGAGCAACGCAACAACGAGAAGCGTGTCACTGCCGCAGCCGCTGTCATCGCATCGCCGAGGAAGCGAGCCACTGCTGCCGCTATCATCATCGCATCGCCAAAGCGCGGCGCATCGCCGGAGAAGCAGGACACTGCCACAGAGGTCATCGTCGCATCACCGGAGAAGCACGTCGCAGGGCCTGTCGCGGCTCCAAAGACCATCGAGTCGCCGCACGGCCGACGAGCATGCACGCATCACGCCAATGTTGTCGCATCGCAACCTGAAGCTCAACGCTGAGAAGACAGATGTCCTCGTCCTTGGAACCACCCCTTCAGCATGGGACGACACCTGGTGGCCAACCGCCCTTGAAAGCCCACCTACCCCCTCAGACCACGCCAAAAACCTCAGCATCCTTCTCGACTCATCACACTCCATGAACCGACAGGTCAACGCCGTCACCTCCAGCTGCTTCAACACCCACTGCATCCTTCGGAATACCTTCAAATGGATCCCCCATGAGTCAGGGAAGGCAGTCACCCCGCACTCTTCACCAGCAGACTGGACTATGAAAACGCTCTCAACGCCGGCATCAAAAAGTCCCTACTCCGCAAACTCCAGACTATACAGGGCCGCCAGACTCGTTCTCGGCATCCGGCAGCACGAACACATCAGCCAACACCTACGAAGACTCCACTGGCTCCCCGTGCAGAAAAGAGTCACTTTCAAAATCCTCACTCACACCTACAAATGCCTACACAACAACAGACCCAAATACCTCAAAAACAGAATCAACTTCCACGTACCCAAAATAAATCTCTGATCTTCCAACCTCGCACTGGCCAAAACCCCACGCCTCCACAGAGTCAGAACAGGCGGAAGATCCTTCTCTCACTGCAGCCAAGACCTGGAATGAGCTACCAGTAGACATTAGACGCGCCCCCTCCCTGAACACCTTCAAGAAGACTCTCAAGACCTTGCTCTTTGGCTAATTGATCTGTGCCCCCCCCCCCAGCACCTTGAGACCCTCACTGGTTAGTAGCGCGCTTACAATTCCCCTGATTGTTTGATTGATTCTTTTATATGCATGGTACACTTTCTTTGCAGCGCTACCTTAGATGAGTAAAACCTGCCAATAAACAAATTAATCACCAGACTTAACTTGACACTTTTATTGTTGCCCGGAAAAACTGCTGAATACACAAGGAACTTTGCAGTGCGTTTAATACTCCTGCACTGTTACAACACTGCTACGTACCCCTCAATATTGTGTACAGCACGACAAAAGACATGCCTTGGCCCAAACTCACAAGCAAACACCGACCAGAAACCTGCTGCCTGCAATCATACTAGGCTACCTAAGGAGAAAGTAGGCCTTTCACATGGCAAACATTCCAACAACTCCTGAACATTTTTTTCGTCCCATCTGCTAAACACACAGGATGGCAAAAACCGGGGACAAAAAAGGTCCAGCATACGGACACCTATGTATGAACTGTGAAAACAAGAGGTATGCTGTTCCTATGGTGGGAGGGGAGGAGTGGTCCTGACCGAGGGGGCATACGCGGGGAATACTCCTATAAGGAGCAAGAGCCTTCACACACCCTGAAGGATGTCATGTTTCATCATCTGCCAGCTCCTCGATGGGCCTGCGCTGCAATGCCAGCGGGCCCCGCAGTGGGTGCTATTTGCCGGAGATCTTTTACCTGTGATCCTGGCCGATGATGAAGAGGGAGTGTGTGGTATGTGAGGTGGATATCCAAAAGTGAGTGGAGTGTGGGTAGGATGTGAGTTAAAAATAACTATGAGAACCAGCTGAACCAACTTTAATTAGCAGGTTCCATGTTATGATTAAAAACCTTTGATGTTTGCAAGAGATCAATATAATAATCCTATCGAGTAAGGATGTGTGTATACATGTTTTATGCCCTCTAGCGTCTGTAAGATCGTGGCATTTCTTCAGGACCAATAAACCTTTCTATCTACTCACTGAGGGGCAGTTCATATCTGTATGTAAAAATAAGTAACCATACCCTCACCAAGTTACACCAACCATAATGGGGTCCATCAGGGTAAGGAGTAGGAGAAAAGTGGGGAAAAGAATGAAGGGAGATCAAATATTATGATCAAGGTAAATTAGAAGAAAAGCTTAAAAATCATTGTTCTGTATTGGTGGTAAGAGTACCTGGTGGTGAACGAACACACCATCATCTTGGTCTAACTGTGTACATGTCACTAGGTGCAAAGTTAGATAGGTAAGTAAACATCTATATTGTGCCTTGGACAAACAAGTCACTCAATACTAGTCCTCAAACACCATGCCCCTTAGAGAGTGTTCAGTATCGTGAGAGGCTGGCAACACACAGTTGCCCAAGTAGTGTAGAAAAACACCTTCCCATGTGGCACCCCCTTTGGGAGCGGGGGTTCCTGACAACAGCGGGAGCTGATTGCCAAAGGGTGCTTCAATATATTGGTGTGTTGTGCCCAGGACAAAACTAAAAGAAGGCACTGGCCCCGGTAATGGGTGTCAAATGGTAAAAGAAACTGGTGTGACAAGGCGCCCGAAACTTATGGATTACTGGTCCACATGGCACCAGCCCTGTGGGGTGATGGAGGAGGTCAGAAAGAAGTAGCTGACCTGTAATGGGCGGAAGAAAGGAGACGATTATTCTGGTGTGAGGGCAAGCTCACTGGCGCTGCGTCCGACCTTTAAAAGATCAGAGGGAGGGGCGCAGTTAAGTGAAACAGTATAAGGGATAAAAAACAGAAGCGGAGCGGGTACTTACAGCCGTAGCAGTAATTTCACATTTGAAAAGACTTGGCTTAATCCATTTCCACGGGTGACCTCACTATTTTACACATAGCATGCATTACCCACAAATGCAATATTGCTACTTGTAAAGCAAACTACTACTAGAAACCATCTTCAAGAATTAAAATAGAAGTAAGTCTTATTCTAAAGTATTGAACTCTACTCCAACCTCTTCCATCCACCACCTTTCCTCATTCTGTATAGAATCCAGTTCACATTACTGTATATATTTTTGAAAAGTTTGAATCAGTTAAACACATTGATAACCCAATCACCCGTGTTGCAAAACGTCAAACACTCCCCAACAACCCTACCCCACAGCCTACCTGCACTCGTTCAAAACTTTGACAACCCAACCCTGCCAACCATTCAACACTCTCAAAATGAAACATTTGCTACTGATAAATTAATGTCATTATCTATGATTAAATCCGTGCCTGCAAGGCTTTTACTCCCATATTGAACATCATCAACTTCTCTCTTCTCAGAGGCACCTGTCCCTCATCTGTGACGTCTAGTCGAATGCGCCTGCTGAAAAAAAAACAATCTTGAACCACGAGCTCTATATTTACAGCCCCATCAAGAGTCTTATCCAGTAGGGGAAATTCCTGAAAACTTTCTAGATAACTAGGTTTAAAAGCATCTTAATCTTCACAACCTCCTCCAACCCCACTGTGGTGCAGAGACTGGCATCATGAAGTTAGTAGATTTTTCAGACACGTGAGCCATTTCTCTCGGTGATGATTGGAGTGCTATCAGCCACTGACACTGTGAGAAAAAAATGGGTTTCACCTGAAACCTTCTATTCACATAGGCTTCACTAGCCTGTATTACATTTGGCCATCTCATATGTCTCTGGCAGATAACAATATTTGCAGATGGCATCCTGCATATCTCCATCAATGCATGTCTGTTCTGGAGGTCCAGAGACCCTATCCTTACTCCCATCATGTACAGTCTGTTAGAGTTAGAGTACTACTCAACTAACAAGAAAATAGCTATCCACAAATGCACTAATAATAGCCACATATTACTTAAAGTATTATTAGCTAATAACATCCTTAAACTTATATCCTGCATAAGTGCCATTCAAACCTGCATGTCTTCGGAAGATATGAAATTTAATTCAATAAAAGCTCAGTTTGTCCTCTCTGTCCTTCATGGACTATATTAAGATGATAGGAAAGCACAAGCAACATGGCTCTGTCCATAGTGCAGAACTCCATCTTATCACGTGGAGAGAGAGTTCTACTGCTTTTCTGCTAAGTTCATGCTATGTAAATACCACATATATACATACGTACATACATACATCCATACATACATACATGCACACATACATAGGGAGTCCTCATATGCTCCAATCAAAGCTACCCTAAAAAGGTTGTCATACCTCTTCTACATTGATATAACTATTGATTCTCACTATCTTCCAGAATCCACTTGAACTTTTTTTGTGAGATGTATACAATGCTACACCAGAGTAAACTGACTACTTTGTCTGGTTGTGCACACACTACTAAGTTCACCTCTCCGGCAAGGCTAGGAATCGAGAACAATTATAAAGAATTCAAACACCAACATTCTTTCTTGTCATACTGAGCAAGAACCTCACTTTGCTTCTCAGGCTTGCTCCTTCAGTTGTAGAGCGATCCTCTTCACAATCATTCAAACTTTCTAGACTGTATCATTTCCCTGCCCTCCATCCCAGCACATTGAGGCCAAGGGCCTGATTTTGCATTTGATGTATGGTACTCTGTCTGTCTTGGTAAAGGAAAACATTATCTATACTGTGCTGCCAGACTCCCATCCATCAAATTTAGAAATGACCACTGGCCGAGAAGTAATCTCTGTACACTGAAAGGAACTGCCATCTCAGCAATTCCTTTCAATGTGTAAAACGTTTGGTGGAAGGTTGTTATTGGTTTTGACAGCTGTTGACCAAATGGTTAACATTTTGTTTGTTTTTCAGAGACAAATTCCTAAAGCATGAGTTTTTTTTTCATTTTCTGTCCCTCACTGCTCATTTATTTTGCATGGCGGTGACAGACAGGAAACAAAAGATTTCAACATCCACCCTGAATCGGTAGGTGGTGTGTTGTCTTTCCTCGGGATGCCCTTACTCTTTGGATGGACAACAGGGCCACCGTCAACAGGAACTTAAGGTCCGAGCATATCTAGATGAAGCTAGGGGGCTGAGGGGTTGGTAGATAGGGCACTTTGTCAGTGTCACATGGGCAAAGGAATGCCCTGTCCACAAAACTATAAATTGAGCCCATTGACTTTTTCCCACTCTCCATCAGGAAATACCTGGTGATGAAGGACAGAAAAAATAATGACCCCCCACTCCCTAGGAAAAAACTCCCTAAATTTGGGGGTCATTAGTTTTTCTGTTTTTCTGAAACAAACTCCCTTTTTGGGAGTTTGTTCCTAAAAAATAAAAAAATTAATAAACTTTGGTGAACAGCTACCAAACATTTTATAAATTGAAAGGAACCGCCAGAGTGGCAATTACTTTCAATGCCCAGAGATGACCACAGTGTCAGCGGTCATCTCTAAATTTGACAGACAGTAGTCTGTCAGGATGGTGGAAGCAATGGTCAGGCCTGGGCTGTGAACGCCGTTCCTTTCACTGAGTTTGCAGTGTTTTCCGTACTCTGCACTCCGCGGAGCATGCGGAGTTCCAAAAAAAGAGTTTTTTTTCTCACTCACCAACGTTAAGTTGGTGAACGCAAGCGAGGAAAATCCAATGCTAGACACCCTCCAGCAAGATTTCTCAACACGGACGGTCGCAGATGGTCGCGACCACTTGCGTTTAGAAACCATACATTCACATTGAGGAAGGAATATCTATTCGAGCGGCAGAAAGAAGCAATGCCCTCATGTGCTTCTCATGGTGCCAGTCTGGGTCAAACACCCGGCACTAAAAATCAGCATGAACGGCATGACTTAATGCATTCCGTGTGCTTGCGGAAATCCATGTATCGCAGCAGAGGTTTTTTTTGTCACTTCGAACTCCACCCAGGCCCAGTAATGTCCTCCTCCATCCTGACAGATAGAGTACTCTTAGTCAAACTATAAATCAGGTTCATTACACCATCACCCTAATAGGGCGTGTGATAAAATGTCCTTCCTCCGAGGGCCCCTACTCCATCAGGCTGTTGGAGTTTAATTTCCATTGATGGAGCCATCATGGGCTCCGTCGACAGTAAACTTAAGGTCAGCCTATGTCTAAATGAGGCAGGCAGAATGAGGGTTTGGCAGAAAGCATACTCCATTACGTTTGCAATGGAGTACCCTGTCTGCCAAACTCTAAATCAAGCCCTATGTTTCTTATTAGCTGCATATTCCTTTGTTGTTTACAACACTCCACTGCAATTTAGGGATAGGTTTGTGATTTATAAATGCTCCTGATAAAATAAGTAATTACAATTAATTTATTTATATTGAACTGTGACTCTCTTCTAGCCAATTGTAAAATCTTAATATAACAGTTTTACCATCATGAATAGAATAAAGGAGTGATGGGAGTCAGGAAATGCCATAGAGGAACTGTGCATCAGTGTCCGAGTGGAGGAGGAGTGCAGTGCCCTTTGTTATACATAGAGTGTTGAAAAGAGTGTGGAAGTAATAAACCTAGACCATGTTGTAGAAAGCAGATGCTCACTGTGATTCAAGAAATTGAAGTGCTTATTGCAAGAAGACCACCTTTTTAAGAAACCACAGTGGATGCAGGAAGCTTGCCAAGGATGTGAGTAAATCATGGTGGCTAGCAGGTGGACGGTGGCATAGAAGTGTTTTTTTTAATGAAAGGGGTTCAGTACTGAATGCAAACTTTTCAACTGTGAGGACTGGTTGGCAATGGGTATGCCAAAGTTGTGATGGATTTCTTGTGGATGGCAGAAGAGCAACACCTTTCTAGTGTCATTTAAATATTTGTTTGCAGTAATCAGGTAAAGATCAAATGTAGGAAGTCAGGAAGGTATTTGGGATGTGTGCTAGGTTCTCACCAATAAGAGGGATTCCAGTTACAGGTTGGCTGTCTTGTAGACATGAGACCCGTGGAGGATGCATAAGGGTATTGTGAGCAGAGAGTTGAATGAAGTGATTGTCAAAGATATGGGTATTTTGGTGTGGGTTGATTCTGGATGGGTTCTCTCACAATCTGAGGTGCCTGAAACTGTTGTAGCTGTGTGTGAGGATGGACGTATATCTATTGTCATGGTGGTAGAGCACTTAGACACTTGATTTAGGGTCCATATGTACAACCCACTTTTGCATGCGCAAACGGGTTAGTGACCCGTTTGCGCATGCAAAAACTGTTAGGACCATGTACAAACCCTATTTAGCGAGTCGCAATTTATGTGCGACTCGCTAAATAGGAATTGCGACTCCCAAATAGGAAGGGGCACTCCAAGGGCATCCCTTCCTAATTGTAAGAATGTTTTACGACCGCAATTCCGGTTGCAAAATACTCACAAATTACCTCCCTCTTCAAGAGGGTGGTAATGCAGTAGCAAATGTTCTTCCCTTTGCAAATGCAGGAGAAAATATTTTTGGGGGGCAGGCAGTGATTCCTGGGATCACTACCTGCCCTTCAAAAATGAAAAGAACGAGTTTCATTTTTCTTTTTTTAAATGCATCTCGTTTTCCTTTAAGGAAAACGGGCTGCATTAAAAAAAAACTGCTTTATTTAAAAGCAGTCTCAGACATGGAGTTCTACTGAGCCCAGCAGGCCACAAAACCTGGGAGGAACAGCCATTCCCAATGGGGTTGCAAATTACGAGTCCCTCATTATTATGCATGAGGCATGCAATTTGCAACCCTATTGGGAAATGAAATCAGTTTTTCAGACACTGTTGTACAAACCAATTTGCGACTTGCAAATTGCAAGTCGCTATTGCCATGCAATTTGTGACTCTTAAATTCCTTGGTCGTACATCTGGCCCTAGGTGTTCTATGGTGAGGTGTTAGAATATAAATGTTTTTGCTGTGTTGATTTTGTATTGTGCTACGTAAGTTAGCATTCGCTGCACCATTTTATGATTGGCCGCCATTTTGAGCCATGATCGAAACTAATCTCTCTCTCTGTGAAAAGCATCTTTGGTAATTTTCGTTACTCCAAGGTTGGGCCTTGCTTTGCTAATGAATACACTGTTCTTATTAGCGCATACCTTTCACACTAGATAGAGGCCTTCTCCCACTAGTCTAGCGGTGGGCACGAAAGGAACGACCTTGAGCAGGAGATAGTGTGTGCCCAGCCTCAGGATCGAAACCTATTCTTCTGTCCTTCTTTGTTTAACTGCATCTGCTTGGAAAATTACATTGTGGGCGTGCCTTCATTGGTTCTGAATTGTACATAATGTATCACCATGTTTGCTGATGTCAGTCGATCTGCAGCAATCCTAAGAGACTGGGCGGACAGGGCTCCACTCGAGTGCATCTGAATAAATATATTAGTATATATTTTCTACTGTCTGACCGACTCTTCATTTGTATGAAAGGCTGAGAGGTGGTCGTGAATGTCCCGAGTGACCCTAATCGGGTCACTTCCTTCAGTTGCACCCAAACTGGGACTCCATCGGGCAACTGGCCCATCCCCTCCTGAGGACGGGTGGGGAGGTCGAGGCCATCGTCGGGTCGGACGGACGGATCAGGGATCCCTGCACGAGAGAGTTCTTGTACTCGCAGCTGCCCCTTCTGTATGGTTCCTCTCCCAGCAATCATCCCGACTGGGGTCCCGAGCGGTGAAACCCTTGGTTCTGACCATTTGGTCTGAAGAGTCGGCAGTGGAGAATAAATTCATTTGACATGCATACATCGGGTGAGTTTGCTTTGGTTCTTTATGGATATGGTACCATTTTGGTTTGTATTTGGTACGGTCTGAGGACCGATTTTGGGTGAAAGGTATTTGCAAATACTGTGGCAGGCATAAGTAGTGAATTTGTTCTCTTTTGAGAATGCCTGGAATAAGTAAACTGGTTTCTTTGTGTTGCTTTTGAGCTTGATGGAGTGGCTATGGGCTGGCTAAGTGCTTGGAGAGAGGGAAGAATCTAAAGCAGACAACCAACCCACCAAGTGTTTTTCACACCTAACTCACTGCATGCGTTTGTTGCATGCGTTTGTTGCACAGTGATTTTAACCCTGCCTTGTGCACTATTCCGTTGTTTATCGGGATACATGTCAGAAGTGCTGTTGTTATGATCGAGGGTTAAGAGGACAGCTATTTGGGATACCCAGCCTCAGAACTTCACAAGCTCGACGCAACTCCTGCAATGCACAGGTGTCGCCCATACTTAACGAGGTGCGTCACTCCTTACGCCTGCTACAAGCAGCAGCAGCATCGTAAAACTGACTCAGGAAAATCTTGTAGATTTCACTGCGTCAGTTTTACGGGGCTTTCCTGCCAGGGAACACCCACCCTGCAACCAACCCACCAAGTGTTTTTCACACCTAACTCACTGCATGCGTTTGTTGCATGCGTTTGTTGCACAGTGATTTTAACCCTGCCTTGTGCACTATTCCGTTGTTTATCAGGATACATGTCAGAAGTGCTGTTTTTATGATCGAGGGTTAAGAGGACAGCTATTTGGGATACCCAGCCTCAGAAGGAGAGCTGAGAGAGCTCAAGGTCTAAGCCCATTGGAAAGATTTAAGTCCATTGGATTGCAGGGAGAATTGGTTTCTGAACTCGAGAATCTCATTTCACGGTGTCCATGTTCAGAGATATAAAAGAGGGAATGAATGAAAAGGAAGCATATTATTTGTGGAGAAAGCTGTAGAGGTAGAATGTATCAGCATAGAACACATGCTTTTTCATTCAGAGCTCTATATGACTCATTCAAGAACACAGTGACATGCAGATATTTTTGTGTATTGGGGACATTCCTGGTGCAGCGCCAAAGCTGTCCACTCTTTGTCACAAAATACGGTTAATGGCATGAGACCATGTTCACTGAGAGGTGACATGAAGGTGCACTCTTGCAGATGTTTCTTACTAATTCAATGATTCATGAGAAAAGTTACACTCAAAATATTAAAAGAGATCCTTTATTGTAGAAAATAGAGAATCTACACTAATGCACTTGTACTGATGGAGAAACCCGACTTTCCTGAACGTTTGCTATATTGTCTGTGCAACCCTAGTGATCTTATATTAATACATGACCATTTTTACATGTGTAAGAACTTATCTATAGTCAAATGATAAATTAAATGTAATGTATGCATTAATGTTACAAGTGTGTACTTTCAAATGTAGTTCTCAGCCATATGTACCTTTGACTAATTTGATGATTTACAGTATGATTTATGTAACGTGAAATAGAATGCATGAATGAATTTATGTTTGTTTATATTAATTTGTGCACCCGCATATTAAATATGCACCATTTAATTAAATGTTTAACTTAGTTTGGTGGTAAAGGCTTGTATTCCTTCATGCAGCTCTTCATAAAATTGTTGTGCTTATGTTCTGCTGACTTAACATATTCTTGCAGGTATTCACATACATTGTTGGTTTAGAATGGACACTTTTGTAGTAGCAAAAGATACATGGCTTGAGAACCAGGCCTTGTCGATGAGCACATGAGAAACCAGATGAATTAAGGACTATTATGCTTGAGACTGGGCGTGGGAAGGAGACGCCATTCTCATGTCTATTGTGGGACTCTACTTGGATGTTACAATGGACTTCTATTGATGATGTGACCAAAGGGCTGTTGCCCGTGGAGTTTTTGGATTATAACTTACTGTTTGTCCTGTCTGAGGCATGCAGATGATTTCTGACTTTCTTTGCGGACTGTATGCTGAACCCCCCTTTTCTGCATATCCTATGCAAAGTCTTCTTTGGACTCCTACCCGAACCCTTTCCCGAATTCACACTTCCCCTTGAACAGACTCCTTGGAAATTTGATTACTAAGTTGCAATAAACAGCCATGAACTTGGCTACAGATTCCTGGTCCTCATTGTGTATCCAATGTGTGGCACTGTTAACAATATTGTAGTTGATCAGATGTGAAATGCTAACTCTCTTTCCCCTCAGTGTGACGTATAAAAGATCCATTGGAGGGCCAAGATCGAAAGTGAGTAAAATTAATGAGATCCAGTAAAAGAGAACTTATAGACCTGTTCCTTGTCCCTATCATCTTTCATAGAACCCTTTGATTTCCGAAGACTTTACACTTTAACTATTCTTGTGACTTGGACTGTGATTGCAAGACTTTGATTGCTATTGTATAGAAAGGACCCATTAAGATTGTTTTCTGAACATCCGGTCTATATGCTATTGTTCTGTATTGCGGCAACTGAGCTGCTTGTCTGTTTAATTCCAGTTCGCGAAAACATTTTCCAGAGGCTTGGCCTCCCCGTTGAGTTGCTTTTACAGATTATTTTAATACCTCTAAATTTATTTTTAGTTAGCGGTGACAGTTTAAATGTGACAGGCACCTGAAAAGCTTAAACTATCTTAAGCCTGCAGGTCTTTATTTTGGAATGTGAAACAGAATCCTAAATGTATGACATCTGCACTCATTAAGTCTGGCTGAACAAAGAGACCAATACTTTCTCAGGGCAGAACCCAAGGGAGTAGAATTAAAATGAGGGCTCATTCTAATGAATGCAGTGACATTTCCTCACTTACAGTTCATTCTCTCCTGCCATACTGGCTATCATCCCTCCCCTCACTGTGGATGATCCACATCCGTAGCCTGCTGTTTCAGTTTTGCTTCTTAATTTTCATCAGCACATTTCCTAATTGATGCACCCCTGCTTTCCCAACCATATTCAGAGGTGTAATAATGTAGGGGCAAATTGGGCTCTGGCCCAGAGTCCACATCTTTTAGGAGCCCCATCATTAATTTCAGGTGAGTCCCAGACAGGGGCATAACACATAAATTATGGGGCCTCCAGCACAATACGAAAAGGGTCTCTCAGGTCTCCAATATCTCATAAATATTCAGAAGGTTTGCACTGAATGGGGGCCCCCTGAAGGACTGGTGATGCCTTAAAGGTTTGGGGCCCAACAGAGAGGGTTGCTAATGGTCAGATCATAGTTGCTGAGGTGTTTGGATGAGATGAAAATTGACAATAAATTCAGAGGGGCAGATTTACAACTTCTGGCGCATCTCTGCAAATCAGCAGGGATGCGCCAGAACACATGCGTCACGTAATCCCCCCCCTTGTGCCACCACAGATGCGTTGCATTTACAATGCAGCGCACCATGGTGCAAAGAGGGGAAGATGCGGGACGCATCTTGAGGCGTACGGGCGGCGCATTGCTGGAGTCACTTCACAAGCTCGACGCAACTCCTGCAATGCACAGGTGTCGCCCATACTTAACGAGGTGCGTCACTCCTTACGCCTGCTTCAAGCAGCAGCAGCATCGTAAAACTGACTCAGGAAAATCTTGTAGATTTCACTGCGTCAGTTTTACGGGGCTTTCCTGCTAGGGAACACCCACCCTGCAACAGAACGCCCACATGAAACCTGACGCAGGTTTCATGTGGCGCAGGGCTTTACAACGTGACAGATCTGCCTAGATGCGTCATGTTGTAAATAAGTTGCAACGTGGCACATGGTTTACACCGCCGCTGCGTCACAAAAGTGACGCAACGGCGGCATAAAAGTGTTGCAAGGGGCTTGTAAATCTGCTCCAGAGTTGTTCTGAGCAGGGGGCCCCAAAATTATTTTACTCGCCCCCCAAAATCCTTAATATATCCCTAACCCTATCTGTTGTAATATTAAATCCTACTGCTAACCATGATTTCAGTTCCACCATCAATACTCTGGTAGCTTGCACGAGGGCTATAGGAATTAGGCAAGACAAATGTGGTTTGTAAGGTGGCAATAACAATGACTGCCATTAATGAAGGAAGATAGATCGGCAGAGGGCTGGTGAGATACCAGAGGACCGCCTGTAATCAGAGGCTCCCGGCACAGTGTCTGGCTGCACTGGCCAAGCTGTGACACAGGAAAGACTGCCGTGGTCAGGAACCTAAGGTCCCTGAAGAGGATTACAATTGGAGCAGTTGAGAAGGAGAGGAGAGTGTGACCTGGGAAGTGGTCTAGCAGCGATTGCTGCTGACAAGGGGTGAGATATTGGCTGGGGCCCAATAATACTAACCATAGTGCATGACCTGGGTGTGCTGACTATGCCTCGCTATAGATAAGACCATGACAACAGGGGATTAGGAGGTCCCCAAAAGGCACATGCTTGGGGGTTACGAGTGGGAGTATAGACATTTCCCTGTCCCGGCTTCAAATTACACTGCAGAGAGGCTAGGGCTGTTAGAACCTACAGCAGATGCCCATTGTAAGATGCATTTGAGGTTGGTCTGCTTGTGCCCTTTTCCCCGGCTCTGTTCAATTATTGATTGAGTGAGGCAGGATCAGGAGTGGTCTGGTGCGTACCACTTTTGCTATCATGCGCATAATTCATCCATAAACGGACATTGTGGTGGCTCTCCTGGAATTTGTCATCTATGCTGGGGGTTCTTTTAATGTCGTAAAAGAAGAAGGTGGACACAGACTGGTGTTACTGATGCTGGGGGTAGCTGTCGAGCCAGTCTTGGCTCGTTTAAGACTCTCTAGGTGACAGTGATTGACGCATTGCTGGTAAACAGGATCCCAAGCAGCCTAAACTAGCATTTGAATCTATGCGCTCTATCAGGCAAACAATATGTGGCCATCTGCTGGAGGAGAGGTGCTCCCAACCTAGCCAAGATCTAATTGAAGATCAGGAAATGAGGAAAAGTACTCATGGACTTGAGGGCAAGCTTGACAATAATAGACTTCAATATTAAAACTCTCATGAGCAGACTAGACCAGATGAAAGAGTGCATAGACGAACATGAGGGCTACATTGATCAGGACGAGCAGAAGATCTCGGACATTGAGGAAAGAACCCAGGGCCTTTGGAGAAAAACTGCAACACTTGTAGCAAGTGATGGGAATTATAAGGGCCAAGAATGAAGACTTTGAGGTTTAATCCTGGCAAAATAACACCAGCATTTTGGGAATTCCAGAATTCACTGCAATTAAAAAAACTGTTGACTATGTAGAGGAATTTTTTTAATGTTTGTTTGGGGATGCCACCCTTACTCGCAGTAGAGCACAAGCACTGGTTCATAGGCCTGTGAGCAATAACTCACCCTATAATTGCCAGGCTTGTGAACTTTGAAGACTCAGACATGATACTATGTATGACTACAGAGAATAGAGATCTGGTGCATAACAGCAAGATCATAACCATATAGCCTGAACTAACAGCTTCAGTTGAAGCCACAAGATGAGAATTTCTACAGATCAAAAGAAACTTACAAAAAGTAGCCATGTGGTACTATTCACTAAAACCAGCCTAATGTCATATGATGGTTCAAGGCATGCAACATGTGTGCAATAACCAAAGCAGGCAAATAGACCTTACGCAAAAACCTTGTGGACCTCCGAGCAACAAAGGCACTGCAGTGGACCTGGGTTCACTCAGTAACAAAGACTGACTACTTTGTGCCTGCTAGATGAAGGTCTGGAGATGAAAAGTTCCTCACTGCTATGTGGGCTGTTGAGACACCAGTGGCCGCTGCCACTCCTTGACACCTGGCAAGCCGATGGAGCCACTGCTTGTCGACTAATAATTGAGTGAATGCATTTCCTTAGAAGCAAACCCACATTCAAAGGGATCCTCTAGCCTGTTTCTTCAAAGAGAACTGCCAGCTTGCAACTAGATGGCTCTGCTAACTGCTCAATATACTCCAGGAACACCTGGCCACTCCTCTACAGAGTAGGAAAAGTCTCTGCTATCCGGCCACCCATGACTAAGTTAATGGTTAACAAATCCACTTGTTTTGTTCTGTTACCATTCCTATATATTTGCTTTTGGCTCACATTTTTCTGGTTAACTATAATGATATGGGGATTAGATTTTTCTGCTCTCGCCAAATGAAGTAGGTAGGAGATGGTCATTGAAAGAAGGTAGCAATAGGTGTGTTTTTCTGACTGCCTTTTTTTGTCTATGTGTGAAGGTAATCAGAGAGTCTGTGGCTATCGAGAAAGTTGTCACCTCACTAACTCTTTGTCGATTCAATGTTTTATACTACATATATTGATAGTTTACATCCTTCAGTCACTGCCAGCATGCAGTAAGGTCCTCCTGTAACAACTACTTCAATTAGCTCATCCTAGGTTCTATTGAGTGTTAACATGGAATATGAGGGGCATGAATGGACCACATAAAGCCTGGCAGGTACTGGCATTCCTTATCAGAGCTGGTATAGGTATTAACATGTTGCAAGAAACACACCCCTCAAGACCCATTATATTCCGACTCAAGACAGGTTCTTCATATGTGCGTGGACCAGTTATTGTTATAAGACAATTTGAGATATTGAGAGTAGATATGTCATCCTTTAAGATAACCTAAGAGGGAAATATCTAATTATGATATGCACATATGAACCTCACTTCAATAGCCCTGACTTTTTTCATCAGCTCTGGTTGGAAATGTTGTAGCTTGGTTCACAGGCAATTATGTTAGGGGGATTGGGATGAGCCATGAATCCTCATTCCTACAGTATGACCAACACAATTCCTGAATCCTGGATTGGATAACTAACAACGATAGAGACGGGCTATTGCAACCTCACCCGGCAGTCAGTTTCCTGCCAAGTGCAGCCTCTTTAGAGATGAGACAGGGCTTAATTTGAGCCGGTGGTTTCTGGTGCTCAGTAACAGTACTTAATTGTCAACACTGGTGCTTGTGACAGTCTGCTACAACATGGTGCTGTCTAGAGAATTTAGAGCTGACCACAACAGCAGTTAATTATTAACTCAATATACATAAAAAATGACTATTACCTGCCATCCAAGTCATTCTTATTGCTTTGGGGGCCAGAAATAGTGTGAATTGTCACACCTGTAGGAGTGTGATGGTTAGTAGTTGTGTTCTTACTATCATTGGCAGCATAACAAGGGCTCTATCTGTGGCGCAAGCCGCAGTGGCCTCTTTACCAACTAAGCACTGCGAGACACCTGCTTTTAACTTCCACACCAGCACATCAAAACAAGTGCACTGACTGAGTGGATGAATATAGGAGGTTTTCACTCTCCTCCAGCATTTTACACTGAGACTGAGACGTACAGCCAGTACTTTGAATGGAAATGTAGATGTGCTAATATCCCCTATTCAAAGTACCTGTTTGCTTCTGACAAGTACCAGTACTCTCCCATTAAATGTTTTGCAACAGTGATGAGAATTGCAGCTACTATTTCTTTATCATTAGTGACCCTGGTCCTCACAAGGTATCCCACCTATCTACCCGTCCTGATGGGACCTTGACATTGATAAAAGTTTCAAAACGCCGTAGACAATATTTAAAACAAACACACCTGCTCTCAGTAGGAATTCCGTCTGAATATAGGCATTAGTTTGCCTACTTCTTCCAATGAAATTTCGGCTTGTTTGAAAACACACAATTGCTATTCATTCACTGACTTCTGTTTTTTCTTTGTGGTTCTTTCGTTTCACTGACGACACACTGAAATTTTTCCTGAGCAATTACAATGTTGGTAATGTTTGGTATATATTGGTATATATTGTAATACATTTTTTCCAAGAAATGTAACTGTGTTGGTCATAATGTATGAGTGAACATTCTTTGCAGCAGTGACTTCATAGCATTATCTAGTATTGTTTAAATGAGACCTTTGTCAACCACTGGTTTGTAATATTATTTTATACCCAGGTTCTCATTGGCAAATGGTTTAATCTGGTTGTTAAGCAGAGGACACAATTACATATGGTGGATTGTGGCTTAGGAGACATCTGGCGAGTGAAGCATCCTGCGTGCCTGTAAGGCACATGTTTTACTCCTGCACACAACTTCCGGTTCCAGTATTGTCCACTGGTTGGTTTCGAAAGATGGTGGCTCCTTTACCACTAATGATCCGTGCAAATCTAGAATGTTGTCTGGCGTTGTAAACTTTCTGAATGGGGGTGGAGTGGGGAGGGAAGGCATCCACAGTCTTTGCCTCTCACAATTGGCAGCCCACCAGGTGGAATTTTAGGACAAGCAGTCAGAGAGGGGCCTTAAAGCTAAGCTGGCTACCCTAGCCCTGGAGGAGAAAAAGATTGTACTGGAGAAGAAGAGACCGGCTTAAAAGAGATGAGGGTCAGGCTGGGCCTGGCGCCCAGGGAAGATGATGGAAACAATGGTGAGGTTTGGGGGAATACACCCCTCACTTACCTAAGAATCTAGCTTTGTAGTGCAGGACAATATGTTTTTTTGCCTTCTATGAAAGAGCATTAAGAATGCACTAGGTGGACCAGAAGCAAGTGAAGGCTTTATTGTAGGGGTGGGCGGAATTTGCGAAAGCGACTTTCGCAAATTATCGCGAAAATGTTAAAAATCTCCGCAAACAAGCGGAAATATCGCGAAGATGCGGAAGTTTTTTTCCCGCCCGTTAGCGATATTTTTTGCATGGTTGCGGGTCGCTAACTTACCCCTGCGGTTGCTCGCGGGCGCGGCCATCTTGTTTTCAGTTGTCTCGCGGTGCATGATCGTGAGAAAAAAGACGTGATCACGCGACGCATGACGTCACTGTGGACGCGAACTGTCGCGAGACAGCGCAAATGGCTAAAACAATACAACATCTCATGGAGAACGCGACCGGATCGGGAAAACTTGTCGGCGAACGCGGGGATTCAGGTAAGGCGATTGCGCGCGCGCGTGAATGTATTATTTTACAGCGCGAGCAAGAACCAAATTATCGCAAAGCTGCGGAATGCAGAAATTTTGACATTTCCGCGCTCTCCGCGGAACGCGGAAATGCCAAATTATCGCAAATTCCGCGAACGGAACGGAAATTTTGCCCAGGCCTACTTTATTGTGGTAGTTAGTACGTATACTGGGGAGGGCGCACCCCTGATTCAAGAGGAAATGGTAGCTGACTCATATATCCACATGAAGGATGTGCTAGTGCAAAGGTTTTGTCTCACACACACAAAGAATCACAATACAAGGACAGATTTATTTACATTTTGATTAAAGCCCTGGAGGGCTTGAGTGAAGGGCAATACAGTTGACATCTATAAAGGACTATACAATTTGGTTATGTCAGAATACATCTTAAGTTATTGTTTAGAGTTACACCAGCATGTAGTGGACTCCAAGTTGACTGACCGCAGAAAGTTTGGAGGAGCAGCTGCTGTCAGAGTGTGCACTAGCTTACCCAAACATTTCCAGGTGGGGGGGGGGGAGGGTGATTCCAAGAAGGTGGTCCAAGCCAAATATAGGAAAAGCAAGGGAGCAGCAAGCCTAAAAAAATAACCCCTAGGGCCCAAAACCTCTGAACAGGCGAAGTAGTCCAAACCCTCTTGACAAGCAGGGAAGTGGAAACCCAGGGAAAAATAAATCCTTTGTGAGGGGTGAGTGATTTGACTGCCAGCAGCCAGTGCACAGAAAATGGACTTCCTCAAGACCTAGGAAAAAAACTCAAACTGGTGGGAACTCCACAGAAGTGTCTAGTACAGCCACAGGGAAGGGTTACCAAGATAACCTTTAGTTGCGAAGTGGATCCGGAAGGTAAGTTGGTGGTCAGAGAGGTTCGTAGGAATCACTTCCGCAGGATTACAGTGAAAACGTGGGCTAACTGGGGCTTCGGCATGCTACTATGGATGTTGTTATTATATACAGTAAATCAAGTATTTTTTAGACCCATGTGGGAATTCCAGCCCAGCTGATTCCTGTTTATCTCGTGCAAGGGATGCTACCCAGCTCCAAGATGGGCAGCTTGATGACATGTACCCGCAGGTAACAGGGAGTTAGATTACCATACAGGGATGTGTCAGATTCACTCACCCTAGACATGATAGGTTAGAATGTGCTAGGTAGGAGTACAATGTATAACAGTCCTTGTATGCAAGCATATATATTCTTTGTAATAAGCAAAATTGTTGAACTGTTTATCTTTTTCACCATTCTAGTAATGCTGATCACATTATACTGTTTCCTTCTATTGAATATTTCAGCACAATAATTTTGCTTAAGAATAGCAATGCTATTGATATTGAAACCCTTTACTGTGTATTTCTTATGTATCTTTTTGGGTATGTATAAGTAACTAAGGGAAATGGTTCTAGATCTGTGAACACAATTCTTTGGAGAGTCAGAGTTGTCATGTTCTGAGGTTACACATCCATTTGTTGCCTTTTCAGGTTAGGGGTCTAGATGGTGCACTGTGAGCTTGCAGGACTTAGGCCAACATATAGCCGCAGTCCGTGCAGGTAAGAACGGTGGAGGGGGGGCGGAGAAGGGTTGGGAGTCGATAGACAACGTAATAGGATTCATTTATTAAATTATTTTTCCGTATCTCTTGTCTGTCTACTTCGCCCCTCCTGCTCCGACCCCTGACCGTGCATCCACCCCACTGCGCTTTCCTGAACGAACCACCGCTGCCAACAGTTCTGGAAGGTGTGCGTTGAGTCAGTCTCACACAGTTTTGATGATTATGTTTTCCAACAAATGCACAGTTTTACTTAGGAAAGTATAAGCCATATGATAGACTGACCCCCTAGACAGCATCCTTGATAGTGAACTACCACAGGCAAAATATAACTGGGTGGAAAACCGCCCATGGCACCCCAAAAACCCAGATTTCTGGGGGTTCTGATCCTAACTAAAGGGTATGGAGGAATTGGAGAAGAGAAGGAGGATGCCACCAATAGTGTGATTTCCAGAGAGCCATGGTTAGCCTGCTCGGATAGAAGATGATCACATGACTGGCACTGGAAAGGCAACTGCTGAGGTAAAGGTTCAGTCTGCACTGATTCAGCATGGGAAGACAAGGAACCCAGGCCTCACTGAATGCTCTAAGACACCACCAGAGGGTGTCATCTTTGAGGTGCACTGTGTGTCCACTGTAGATGCCCTGGAATTGTCTTGTTAATGGGACTGGCCTGAGTAATTTGCACTGGGTTTGTATTAAGCACAGAGCTGCCTTCAAAGCTCTCTGTTATTGCTATAAGGTGCTACCTAATGATGACCCACAGTACCTTCAGTCTCTGAATAAACCCTACGTCCCAGCTAGGAGTTTAAGATCATCTGATGCCAGGTTAGCTTTGGTTCCTAAATTTTCAAAAGTCAGAATTGGAGGTAGCTCCTTAGGTTTTATGGCTCCTAAGATGTGGAGTTCCCTGTACCAAACAATTTGACAGGCCTCATCTGAAGCCACCTTTAGGAAACAGTTAAAAACTTGGAGACTGATTTAGATCTTGGCAAAACCTGTCCCACAGCCACTTTTTTGATGGATTCACCACCCACCTACTTGGCGATCTGCACTCTCTATCTGTATGTTGACTGGTCTATGGATGAAGCCCGTCCGAGTGCCGGGATTTTTCTCCTGCATCTACGGCATCATAGGCAAAAGCAGCTGCAGATGGGAGTCCAGCCAAGATTACTGCACGGCCATTCATAATGTGCCTTTCTGTCGATGAAACTGGCGGGGATACCTCTTACTTTGAGTTGGCAGAATCAAAGGAAATGAGGTAGAATTCTAGTTTTTTTCTGTTTTCCACTTCTGTTTCAGTTTGAACCCCATTGTCCCGGTCCTACCTTTGCTGTGTTTACTTGTCCACGATGGTAATCAACTCCATTGTTGCTGGAATCTAGGATAAGGTCCTTTTACACTTGTCTTACTATGACTCGTGTGTTGACAATTGGTTTCCCCTCATGTATTCTTATATTGCTCTTACATGCATTTTTTTCTTATGTGTAATCCATTAGTGTTTATTTATAACTTGTTAAGGTAAAATGGACACACATGTATTGACACTTAAAACATTTTGTTTGCTGTGGTGGTTATGGATGTTGCGCTCATGGTGCCTGTTGGTGTACATTCAATAGTGTGTGTATGTTGTGTGAGCTACCCTATATGTAAAAAAAAGGGCATAACACATTACCTACATATATTTTTGAAGAACACGCACCATATATGTGTAGTGGCACATTAAGAAGTAGTACTTACCAGTCTCCACTCCAGTGGGGGCTCACTCCGTCAGGAATCCGCCACTAAGACAACGCCAGCTCAACAGGGAAATCTAAATAGGCTCGGTGCAAGCCCACTAGCCTGACAACAAAGGAGTACTGTTAGCCATGGAGTGATGACAGAAGTCCCGCCAAGATCTAAATCAGGCCTTTGGTTTTTCACCTCAGACTATTAATGTTCCTGCTTATGCCATTTTCACTAGAGCAGAGTCTTAGAGCTGGGACATTTCAACCAAGTAGCCATGCACTTTATAAATCTGCCGATTATTCCTATTATTCTTATTATTATTATTATTCTTACAGCAAGGCACCTGCTCATTTTCAGGGTACAGACTATGAGAGGGCAGAAATAAGAGTGGAAGAAGGGTATCTGTAGTCTAAGGTTCTAGCCCCCTACTCTGCGATACCTAAGAGGTCAACGGATCTCAGGACCAAGGGAATGACTCCTTCCAAAATCGATAGGCCTGCATTAATTAAAAAGTCACCCCTTTATATTGTGGTATGGATGCAGTATAGGTTGGGGGGTATTGTGATTGTGGGGGTCATGACCCACTAAGGTGAGTCAAATGTGGTCACCAGGTAACCTGGTCATCCCTGAGGTTGGTAGGAATGTCTCCCACAGGATCACAGTTATTGGTGTCCTTGTAACTGCTCCGAGATTTACAAGTGCCAGCCAGACCATAGTGTTGGAAGTGCTAGTTTCCCCAGATCAGTATCTGCTGGGAAAGGTTTGCAGGGTAAAGAATGCCCATGGGTGGGAATCTGTCTGTCCTGTGGCATTGGTTTATCTAAAAGGAGAGGATGTACTTGTCTAAAGAAGGGTAGTTGTCAGTCCGGATTGAGCCCTAGGCTGCATCCTTGCCAGTGAGCCTACATAAGGAAAAAAATAGCTGGGTGGAATCAGGGTGCCTCAAAAACTCAGATTTCTGGTGGTGATCTCTCTAAGCGAATGGTACAGATGTCTTGGAGAAGAGGAAAAGGTAGGAGGAGGGCACCCATAGTGGGAGGATCAGAGAGACAGGACCTGCTCTAATAGGAGAGGATCACAAGACTGGCAGTGGAAAGGCCACTGCTGAGCTGAAGGTAATGCATCATTCCAGACTGCATATTTGCCTGATAATCAGGGATACACACCTCATAACACAATTGGATTTGATACATAGATGTGTAAATCTAAGGCAGTGCCAAAAACTAACGCCATGCAGAAGCAAGCATTAGATTGGCACAACAAGGAGAAACACTTTTATTTCTCCTTGTTTTTGCTTTTTCTATGATTGCTGCATTCTGTATATCACCTTTAATGATTGTTTATATACATAAAGAATCATCCCTGCAATGCAGGCACTCTTCCACTATGGTACAAAAATGTCTGTATTAACGCTAGGCAACTATTTTTAGCGGCAGCGCTAGGAAAAACACAGAGGTGTGCCATATTCTTAAAAATACAGTGCATCCCTATGTTCTGGAAATCATGTAGTGGGCTGCAGAATGTGCTCCAGCGCTGCCCTGCACCATTTCCTTATACATATGCCCCCTTTGGTTTTTGAGGATATTACATCATAATCCACCACTGGGGTTGATTATGATGCCTCTTTTGAATTATCTGACTGTAGCATCCTGCATGAAGAGTTCTTAATAAAACACATAAGTTAGTTTCAAACGTAATCTCCCACGTGTTTTGTTCAGCCTTAACCCATTCAGACCCTACACACTAATCATATTAACTGCATCACTTAGAACGTTTAATGTGTATTAATGTGCTAAAATAAGCAAAATCATTAGCCATTTGACAATAATGTTTTCCATGCCTATATTTATCTATCCTTTTACCTATCCTCAAATGTTGTTTACTCTGGGGGAGTGCAATTTTGTCAGTGCTTCGTGGCACTTCACATTGATCAATGTGATAATACACAAAACCTTACTGACTCCAAATGTAAACTCAAAGGAGCTCTCTATCTTTTTTGTAGCTTGTTTCATATTTTCCGCAAATACCATTCCCATGGCTCAGTCATATTTGCTTTAAGGTTAAGGACATGAAGAAAGGGCTCTGTAGTAACTTGTTCCAATGTCAGTTTTTTCGGTCTCGCCAGAGACAGCCCATCCACTGTTGCTTGAGAGAAGTTTTGTTAACTAAAAAGCAGTTTGGATCTTATCCATTGCTTACAATTAATTGGCTTTACTGTCACTCTTATTTCCTGGTTCCTGATTGGTCAACGCATGCAGGTTTCTCTTTATCTTTGTCTGTTTCTCCCTTTTGTGGTGCATGGGCTAAGTACTGATTGCTTCTTTTTGATTAGCATCTTTCCACTGCTTGTGCTGGGAATGAGTTACTTTTTGTCTCAGTGTGCAGCTCTTTGTCAATAGGGTCACTTTGGTCAAATTGTTTGGACATCAAGCGGAGGAGTTTAGCACTGCTAATTGCCGGCTCACCTGTCACTCACTCGGCGCCCGTCTACCTCTCGGCGCACCCGCTTCGCGGGTGCCCCTTCGTCCGTCTTGTGGAGAGGATCACACCTGACATTTGCAAGGATTACCGAGGAGGAAAAGCGGCATCTGGCGTGTGGTTGCAGCAGGGCTGCGAGCGTGCGGGGACTTCAATTCCCAGAAGTCCCCGCTAGACCGACGGAGAGCTTCCGGTCCGCTCTCCCTGCTGGCCCGCCCCCCGCCCTCCTGAGGCTTCAAAACACCTGTTTGCAGCTAAACGAGTGGGTCACTTTGGTCAAATTGTTTGGACATCAAGCGGAGGAGTTTAGCACTGCTAATTGCCGGCTCACCTGTCACTCACTCGGCGCCCGTCTACCTCTCGGCGCACCCGCTTCGCGGGTGCCCCTTCGTCCGTCTTGTGGAGAGGATCACACCTGACATTTGCAAGGATTACCGAGGAGGAAAAGCGGCATCTGGCGTGTGGTTGCAGCAGGGCTGCGAGCGTGCGGGGACTTCAATTCCCAGAAGTCCCCGCTAGACCGACGGAGAGCTTCCGGTCCGCTCTCCCTGCTGGCCCGCCCCCCGCCCTCCTGAGGCTTCAAAACACCTGTTTGCAGCTAAACGAGTGGGTCACTTTGGTCAAATTGTTTGGACATCAAGCGGAGGAGTTTAGCACTGCTAATTGCCGGCTCACCTGTCACTCACTCGGCGCCCGTCTACCTCTCGGCGCACCCGCTTCGCGGGTGCCCCTTCGTCCGTCTTGTGGAGAGGATCACACCTGACATTTGCAAGGATTACCGAGGAGGAAAAGCGGCATCTGGCGTGTGGTTGCAGCAGGGCTGCGAGCGTGCGGGGACTTCAATTCCCAGAAGTCCCCGCTAGACCGACGGAGAGCTTCCGGTCCGCTCTCCCTGCTGGCCCGCCCCCCGCCCTCCTGAGGCTTCAAAACACCTGTTTGCAGCTAAACGAGTGGGTCACTTTGGTCAAATTGTTTGGACATCAAGCGGAGGAGTTTAGCACTGCTAATTGCCGGCTCACCTGTCACTCACTCGGCGCCCGTCTACCTCTCGGCGCACCCGCTTCGCGGGTGCCCCTTCGTCCGTCTTGTGGAGAGGATCACACCTGACATTTGCAAGGATTACCGAGGAGGAAAAGCGGCATCTGGTGTGTGGTTGCAGCAGGGCTGCGAGCGTGCGGGGACTTCAATTCCCAGAAGTCCCCGCTAGACCGACGGAGAGCTTCCGGTCCGCTCTCCCTGCTGGCCCGCCCCCCGCCCTCCTGAGGCTTCAAAACACCTGTTTGCAGCTAAACGAGTGGGTCACTTTGGTCAAATTGTTTGGACATCAAGCGGAGGAGTTTAGCACTGCTAATTGCCGGCTCACCTGTCACTCACTCGGCGCCCGTCTACCTCTCGGCGCACCCGCTTCGCGGGTGCCCCTTCGTCCGTCTTGTGGAGAGGATCACACCTGACATTTGCAAGGATTACCGAGGAGGAAAAGCGGCATCTGGCGTGTGGTTGCAGCAGGGCTGCGAGCGTGCGGGGACTTCAATTCCCAGAAGTCCCCGCTAGACCGACGGAGAGCTTCCGGTCCGCTCTCCCTGCTGGCCCGCCCCCCGCCCTCCTGAGGCTTCAAAACACCTGTTTGCAGCTAAACGAGTGGGTCACTTTGGTCAAATTGTTTGGACATCAAGCGGAGGAGTTTAGCACTGCTAATTGCCGGCTCACCTGTCACTCACTCGGCGCCCGTCTACCTCTCGGCGCACCCGCTTCGCGGGTGCCCCTTCGTCCGTCTTGTGGAGAGGATCACACCTGACATTTGCAAGGATTACCGAGGAGGAAAAGCGGCATCTGGCGTGTGGTTGCAGCAGGGCTGCGAGCGTGCGGGGACTTCAATTCCCAGAAGTCCCCGCTAGACCGACGGAGAGCTTCCGGTCCGCTCTCCCTGCTGGCCCGCCCCCCGCCCTCCTGAGGCTTCAAAACAATATCCTACTCCCGCAGCGCGGGACGCAGCCCGGACGAAGACCGGACAAAGAGCGGGCCGTTTGTGGCCGTTCGTGGTCGGCTGTGGTCGGGGCGGGCCACCTCCCTAATTTGAGCCGCCTTGAACAGGTCACATACCCAGCTGGTGCTGTGAGTACAAGCGCCTTTGCCAACCGGTGTCCTGTGTATATAGCACTGGTCGCCCACATTTCGTGTATTAACATTGTAGTGAGTGCTGGACATTTTTAGTGATTTTCATCTTCCTGTTATTATCGGAGGTTCATCTGTTTCCCTCTCTTTGAGTTTGTTCGTCTGTTTGCTCACTCCCCAAATCATGACCTCCTTAAGGTCTGGCAGGAAGGTGGCCAGGAACAGCGTAGGGGGTCAGGTTACAGGGACCCTTGACAATTTTATTACTAGAGCTGCTCGTGTTCTCGAACACGAAATTCTGTTAACGGAAAAAAGATTGTCCCTAGAACTTTCCGCTAAAAGATCATCCCTTGGCAATATTATGTTAGCTGTTTCGCCCGAAAACAGCCAGCCCCAACTTCCTTCCATTTTGTCTGGTAATACTTTAAATGTACTGCCGGACATCCTTGATCATTGCCCGTTGGTGGATATTCAGGAGATAACTAGTATCCCTGATACCAGCGGTGACCAAACCACTGATAGTACTTATATTCCTCCGTCCACCATTGACCAGCAAACTACAGGAACTATGATCCAGGTCCCTAAGCCCAGGCACATCCCAAGTAAAAGGAAACGTATGGGAGCACCCCCTAAGGGGAAACGAGCTAAAATCCCCAAAGTGTCCAATCCTCGTAAATCTGCACCTACCTGTGAAGTTCCAAACCCTGCTACGTCTGCTAGTTCCCATTTGGCATCTGGTAGTTTGAAGTCCCCGCTCCCTCCCCCCGTTCAATCTAACGCAGACTCTTCTACCTTCGATCTTCTCAAGCCTATAGAGAAGTTATTTAAATCATTACTCCTCCCACTATTAGAGCGAGTTAAGTGTCTCGCCTCCTTACTTGAGAAGCTAGAGGGTATGGTATCTGCTAACACGTCTCTGCTAGAAAAGATTGCAGTGTCTTCTACTGACCATGCAACTTCCTCTAACAAAGACATTGTCGATAAATCTAGGCTTGCCTCCACTGCCCATACACCCTTGGATGGAGTATTACCTAATATCCCGACATACAATGTCCAGGCGGTGGACGTTCCTTGTCCTCAGGTTAACATTGAGGTCCCGAGAGAAACAGATTGCAATATTAACACTGCCATTAATACTAACAACATCTTTACCAGCAAGTCCAACCCTGAGGTTGCTGTCTCCTATCAAAACTTTCCATCTATCAATCTCCCACCCGAGTCGCAGCCATATACTATTATAATGTTGGGTGTACCTAGGCTTCTTCAGACAAAGTCCGAGTGTCATAGTGAGCTGAAGAACAAAGTCTCACACTGGCTAAATACCAACAGGCCTTTACCTATTGGACTACGGACCGAAATAATGACCGTCCGTAGGGTATGTTGGTTGGGCAATAGAGTTAAACAGGTGGAGGGAGATTGTGTGATCATAAATTTTCGTGACCCCAGGGCTGTTAGGCATATCTGTTCCTTTTCCAATACCCTGAGAGGGACTGGCATATCTACAGTGGATTTGTCATATTTTTATCCACACAAACCCCCTGTCATTACACGTGATATGTCCTATGTTTGGGAAAGGGTAAATAGGTCTTCCCACCACCAGATAAGGCCGGATTTCCACCTCCCCCTGTCAAATTCCTACATACCCTTGAATTCATTAGATGGGGTTGACTGACAGTTACCTTATCTGGAAAATTCGAATAATTTGTGGGAAGTTTGTTTTGGCTCAGTTAACCCAGCGCAAATAGGGAGTGGTGGTTTACGGGGGGCTCAAGTTGGCTTGGAAAATATGTCTCCCAGTACCCCGTCTTCCCACCCAACTAGTCCATCCCTCCCCCCCATTGATCCTTCCATAACCGAAAGCGAGACAAGGGGCCCCATTAATATCGATACTACCCCAACTACCAAGGGTCCCGCATCTGCAGTACCATGCACAAAGCCACTCAGTTCTATGCTCCTGACCCTGGTTTCGTGGAATGTTGCGGGCCTTAGTACCAGGGTATCTTCTGAAGAATGGGTAGGCTGGGTCGACACCCATGATATCCTGGTTTTCCAGGAAACTTGGGCTGTGGACCCGATCTATCTTTTAGGGTATGTGAACTTTTTCAAGGGGGCAATCCGTGGCACAAGGGGCCGCCCGTCTGGTGGGCTCTGTATTTGGGTTAAGCAATCCCTTGGGTATTCACTCAAGGAAATAGCCATTGATAGCCCTGACCTACTAATTATTTCCTTGCAACACGACAATGATCCCGTAGTTCTAATTGTAAACGTTTATAACAGAGGCCTCCCCGGTGGACGTGGCACTAATACCTTTTTATTATTAGATGGGTTTCTGGACACTATTGACACGTATACAAATGTTTTGATTGTGGGTGATCTAAATTGCTGTTTCGAACCTCTGCTCTCTACTCTAGACTCACTAACCTGGGAAGTAGATGCAATTTTAAATATTCCCCCTCTCGATCTCCCTCCTATTAAGAGGTGGACAGAGTCAGCCACTCAGTGGATGGGACTATGTATGGAGCGGGGATTCAGGGCCGCCAATGGGAGGACTGCCTCTGATAAGGGTGGAAAGATGACTTTCTCAGATGGCCGACGTTGTAATAGCAGAATTGATTATGCCCTTGTTAAAATCGAGTTCTGGTCCACTCTAAGTGATATGGCGATATTAGACCGCCCGGAGAGTGACCACAACCCGTTGGTTTTAAGTCTTTTACTTTGCCCAGCCCAGAGATCCAAACCCTCTGATATAGTGACCGCGGAAGCCGTTTTAACTAACGATCAACGGCGTGTACGCTGGGACAAGGCTGCAATTGATGTTGAATTATTGTCCAGGATTAGTTCCATGGTATCCGGTGCTCTGGTTGACTTACAGTCTCTTCAGAACACTGAGGATGTGACTGGTAAAGCTACACGCATACATGATCATCTTTTCATTGGCCTTAAATCCCTTTTTTCAAAACCTTGTAAGGCCAAGAAATTCGCCACTCTAAAACCATCTTCCTGGTACAATAAAACTTGCCGAGAATCTTTTAGCAAATTAAAATCTGCCATTGCTAATAAAGATCCAGATAACGTTAGACTGGCCAGGAAAATCTATAAAAAGGCTAAAGTCAAGGCCAAACAGGAGTGGGACAACGATCACTGGAACAACCTTTTGGCTGCCAGTAAGCACCGGAATCTAACCCTCTTCTGGCATACTGTTAAGTGGGGTAACTCCCAGAATAGCCAGGTCCCTACCAATCATGTTCCTGCGGAAGCCTGGGTGACCCATTTTGAATCCCAGTTCTCAGATTCCTCAGAGGTCGAGGGGCCTGCCCCAGCTTTAACGGGGGACCTTTCCCTTCCCTCGACCCTAACCTTTGACTGTGCCGAGGTTAAACAGGCTTTAAGTAAGGTTCCAAGTGGCAAGGCGCCGGGCATGGACTGTGTTCCAGCGGATCTCTTTAAATCTGACACAGTGAACTGGGTGCCTTACATCGCACATTTTGCCAATGCCGTAGCCAGAGGAGCTGATATCCCCGATTCTTGGGGGGGGGCTGAGATTCTCCCCATTTTCAAAAAAGGTGATCGTTCATGCCCGGGGAACTACCGCCCAATTAGTCTTATTGACTCGGTCCAGAAAATTATCGCTAGAATGATCTTGGCACGAATCCAGGCTTGGATTGAGCAGGAGGACATCATCTCTCCTCTCCAAGCCGGTTTCAGACCATGTACTAGTACCATCGACCAGGCATTCAAATTCCAACTGATTGTCTGGAAAACGGTCTATTTGCGTGGCGGTACCTTATATGCTGCCTTTGTAGATCTCCGGTCAGCATTTGACCTAGTCAATAGAACTAAACTTTGGAGCGTATTGGCGGAGCTAGGGCTTCCTCCCGATCTCCTGAATATCATCATTAGGCTCCATGACAATAACTATGCACAAGTCCGCTGGGGAAAACAGGGCCAGGTTACTGATCGGTTCAGGGTCAATCGGGGTGTCAGGCAGGGGTGCGTCCTTGCTCCCACCTTGTTTTTATTGTTTATCAACAGTGTTGTTAAGTACTACTCCAACACATCGACGGACGCCCCAACGCTGGGAGGTATTAAAATCCCACTCCTTATGTTCGCCGATGACACCCTACTTCTCTCTCAGACCCTATCTGGACTACAGGCGGCACTTAATGTCTTTACGTATTTCTGTTCTGATTTTGACCTGGCGGTCAACGTGTCCAAAACCAAATATATGGTTTTTAACAAAGGGAGAGGTATAAAGGGACATGTTTTTATGGACAAAGCCTTGCTTGAACGTACAAATGTTATGACCTATCTAGGGGTAGTTTTTGAAAATAAGTTGGACTGGAGGCCGCAAATTGATGTTCTATCCCTAAAATTTGCCCAGCTTTCTGGTTGCCTAGTTAAAGAACATAAGCAATCCCAGTCGAGAATGATAGGCCCCCCCATCAAAATCTTTAATGCGAGGATAAACTCTGCGATCCTTTATGGCGCTGAACTTTGGGGTTTTGCAGACCTTTCTCTTCTGGTTAAGGCACAATACAAATTTTTTAGATTACTTACGGGCCTTCCACGCTCTACCCCAGTTAAACCCCTCCTGTTGGACCTTGGCTGTCATTCGTTTGAAGATATTGCGAGATTTAAGCCATTGGCCTTTTGGCGGCGTTTATGGACAGTCCCTGAGCTGGACCTCTATGCAAAGGCCTTCCTTGATGTGCGCTCTATTCTGGGGGCTGGCAACATTCCTTGGTTCAAACAGACTAAGCAGCTCCTGGAATCCATGGGGTTGGTCAACTTATGGACCGACCCGGTTAACAACCCCTTTCCCTCTAAGAAAGACTTCAAGAGTCGCTATTGGTCTATGGTGCAGCAGAAACATATTAATTCAGTTACTGCAGAGTCCTTGACAGGAAGGTTCCTGGCCCAAAAAAGAAC
This sequence comes from Triturus cristatus, assembly GCF_964204655.1. NCBI lineage: Eukaryota > Metazoa > Chordata > Amphibia > Caudata > Salamandridae > Triturus > Triturus cristatus. The sequence continues at coordinate 125,249,129 of NC_140592.1, read as the reverse complement.
TCCACTCCTCGAAGGTTACTGGGATATCATCACCAGACCTTGTGACAGGAAACTTTATCATCAATTTAGGGTAGGCACACTTCCGACTAACTCTTTCACCAAAAATTGGAAGGGTATGTCTAGCGACTCATGTAAAAGTTGCCCTGACTGTATTGATTCTGTTGGTCATATTTTTTTTGCATGTCCTGCCTATGCTGCACCCCGAGCTAAATGGCTCAAACCATTATGTCGAACTTTGGGCACTAGACATGGGTCAGAAGCTCTAGAAATGTTGAGATTTGAGCCTAGTGAATATGTTGCCATTGCTGTTGCTAAATTCCTGGCCTGGGTTTGGTTTATTAGAAACAAGAGGCATTAAGATATTGGACCATTTTTAAGCACTCTGCTCATGTTTCTTTTTAAAATTATGTCATTTTAAAATATGTATTTTTACCCTTTTATGTTTTGTAAATGTCTTTTATGATGTAATGCATCGACAATAAAGACTAATGAAATGAAATGAAATGAGTACTCTGCAAACTTTCACAGCTCTCGTACTGCAGCACTGCTTTGCAAAGATGTTAGAAAATATTAGCATTTTACACATAAAATTAATTTTAAACATGTATAGAATTACATGGACAATATTAATCTTACACTTAAGGTCATGCCACTCTCATCAAACATGTAAGCTGAGATTGAGGTATTTTTTTTTCGTCTTACCCTCTCATCATTGTAGTTGCTTGCTCCCATGTCACTCCTCCTTTGCCATTGCTAGTCCATTGTTGCTTGTTTGTCCCCACTCCCATGTCATTATTTGCCCATCATTGCTTCCTGTGTCTTTGATGCTTTCCCTCCCCCTCTACCTACCGCATCGTTGCTTGGCCCTTCATTGCTTCCCCATTCCTGCTTACATCATTCTTATTCCTTCACCTGTGCTAGCTCCCCCATTGTTGCTCACCCTGTGACTTCCGCCACCACCACACCCTCCAACCCATTGTTGCTTGCCCTTGACCATTCACCCCTCCCATCTTGCACCATTGTTGCTTGCCCCGTCTCACCCACACCACTTTCACCACACAAAAAACAAACATTGACAAAGCCAAATAGTTCTTTTTATGCATGAACTATTTGGCTTTATCAATGTGTTTTAAGCCATGTTGTACAGCAGCATGGTTGAGAGTAAAAAATATATATGATGTGATCAGCACAGTTTAATTCACAAATGGGAAGAGATACTTGGTTTATGTTTGGTGTCTCTGGAATCCTAATTAAAAATCTGAACTTATGAAGAAGTCAGATTTAAATTACAGTTCTGAAAATGGCACTTTTAAAAAGTTGGCATTTTCTTCCCTTAGCCATTTGGTGCCTGCAGCCTATTTCTGATCACATGACTGGGTGTATTTAACAGTTGGGCCTTGTGTATTTTCCTAGACAGCCATGCACAATGGGAGCTTAGGTGTGACTGAATATGCCATCACTGGCAGGATGGGATGGGGGTGTCGGACACAGCCTCCTTACACCTGAATTTTTGTGTCCTGTACCTACACAAAGGGACTAACGACCCTGCATTGTCACTCCAGCCAGCTTGGAGCCAGGGCAGGGGAGGCAGAAAGATCTTTGCACTTCAAAGACACTATCTAGAAGCTTCTCCCATCTTCCAGAACCAGGGCACCAGTGTATAAAAGAAGGGGCTCAGACAGCACCACTTCAGCAGACGTCTGTACCTGTGGGAACTCTGCCAGGAAGAAGGACTGCTGTGATCCTACAAGGACTGTCCCTCTGCTGGACTGCTACTCTGAAGGCTACTGCTGCCTTGTTTTGTTTTTCTATAGCTGAAATGTGTGCCTTTAGGGCTACTTTCCTAGCTATTGCTTTGAAGATCAGGGTTTTCCTCTTCTATTTCTTCCTGAGCACTGCCAGAAGTACTCCCAGTAGAGGTGCTGTCAGTAGATGAATCTTAGGACTTATCATCATCCTCACTGACATCTCCATCCCCTGTCCCTTTAGGACTTTCTGCCACCATGGCTTTATCATGTTGAGCCAGCAACATTTGGAGATGTGCCTTAGAGGGTTTGGAACACACTGCAAAGTTCCATGATTTTCAGAAAAATCTTACGTTTCTTGAAGGGACCTAGGTTTAGCGTCTGGTTAATAGCCTCTGTCTCAGACATGGTATTAGATCAGTTGGGACCATTTTAGGAATTCTAGAAAATAATGCTATCAGACTATTTAAGGCCTAACTGTCTAGCATCCTTTTTAAAATTCTAAACAACAAGGACTGGGGGGCTTAACCAAGGCCCTAGCAGACCAACTTAGTAATTTGGCAAGAATAAAACAAAATTGAACATCAAAACATATTTTGGCAACTAAAGTCAACTGTGGATTCTTTATTGGAATCACAATACTGACAGAGTGGTACAGCGAATGAAAAACCCTTTGCATTCCGCCGCTAAACCATCAATGTAGGAAGCTGGCGCTCTATGAAGGGCACCAAAATGAGGAACATTGTTCAGAGACTCCAGGCAACCCTTACTGGTTTACAAGGGTTAAAATATTAATCCCAAATGCTCTCTTTTGTGGAGTTTAGGCTTATCAGAAAATAGTGTTAAGCATTTATAAAAATAACACAGATTTTTTTATAGGAATTCAGACACCAAGGTCATAATAATTGGGTAAGTACTTTCAAAGATAGTCATTTTTCAAGAAATGGAAAATAAACTGTATTTGGATATTTAAAGCAGTCATGGTATTCTATAGACAAAAACATATGCTGCATACAGTAACTTGTCAATGACTTACAGGACTGTTCTTCTGGACATGAGGTAAGTATGGGGCAAGGTGCTTTGCAGCACCAACAGATCACCTTGTTCGGCTCTTGGGCGTATGGGTGCAAAGGTGCTTTTTAGTGTTGTGTGCCCTATTTAAGTCATTGGGGAATGCTACCTGCCCAAAGAGGCTGCAAGCAGGGACTGAGGGGTCAATCCGGTTGAACCCACAGTGGCCCCAGCACTTGAGGGTCTTGGGCATGCAGGGACACTGTTGGTCCAGTCCAACTCAGCCTGGGGGGCTTTTGTGCAGTGGTGCTTTATCTGGCGGGGTCGCACTGCTGGATCCTCTCATGGTTCTCAGTCCCCACCATAAGAGGCTGCAGACAGGGACTGGGGGACCAGTCTGAACACGCGCAAGGGTGAGTTTAGCTCCTGAGAGTCTCAGGACCATTTTGGCACTGTTGACTCCCTTGGACTCGGGCTGTGCAGCGTGGGTGTAGGGGTGCTTAAAGGAATCGGGTCTGTCAGAGGCTCACTCTGGATCTTGGGGACCTGGTAAAGAGGAAATCAAGGACAACAGGGTCACTTTAGGAGCTGGTCTGTTAGATCTTGATGTCCCTCGATGATAGGTATTGCTTTGTACAGTTGGAGTCCGGACTGGACCACCAATAAGCCTTGATTGCTCCAAATGCTGTGGTACCCAGGGTATTGCTGCTGGGCGGATCCTAGAGATCCTGGCATCTCCAAACTCAGCAAGGAGGTGGATCCAACCTCCTTGAGCATGAGTACCTTTCTCCTGTTTCACTGCTTTTTTGGTGAGCCCGATGGCTAGCAACACCTTGGACTGGAAGATTCTTTGCGGTATCTGCAGACGCAGGGGGGAAGCTCTGTGGTGATGTGTGCTTGGAATGCTACTCTGTCATGGAATCTCGTGCGACGCCGAGATTCCACGACAGGCAGTTATCTCTGGGCCCCTGTTAAGACGGACTTGTCTTGTCTCCTTTGGGTACAATAAATCCCACTTATTCACGAAAGGCCTGCCTCGACCCTTCTTCAATTTGGCGACGACCGGGATCGACACAGGAGCACACGGATCTTCCGAGGAGAAGAGCTCTTACATATCGAGGTAGACGACTGCTGAACCGTCGCTCGAACAGGGGCCGGAGAACAAGGTAATCGGAGTCGCTCCTCACACGACGAGGGCCAGAACAATATTTTTTTTTTAAATATACGTCAAGGTGAAGCTTTACTTAGAAATACCATTAACCAGCGTTTCATTAACCAGCGTTTCAGAGCGCGAGTCGGAATCCTGCCATGCGCGTGCCTAAACAAACTCGTTTCCATGGCCACCACGCGCTGTGTGTGTGCGTACGAAGAGATTAGAAACGAGCGTTGCATCTAATCAAATAAGCTCGCACACTGAAAATAAGGATAAACACTCTTCAAAAGCTCACCTGAAAAACGAATGAAAAATAAACTCCGATACTGCAGAGACTTCCTCTTCCAAGACTACCGCACTGTATTGTGGGACCTTCAAGTCAGCAGAATAAAAATAGGACTACCGTCCAACTGCATGAAATAGAAAGAAGACTTCTCGAATGGAGACTCTAAGGTCTCCTACATTAAAAAAAAGGGGGAAAATAAGATGAAAGCACATAATTAATATTGCAGCAATTTTAGTGGGAGTTTCACCAAATAGTTTGTTGTATTCCTTTCTCTACAACAGCGATTTGCACGCTCATTCAAGGAAATCTTCAGTGCAAGTTAAAAAAAAAATTTTATCTTCATTTGGCATTATGCAAAGTGTTCAAGCACCAGCACCATTCCTACAAGACCCGGGAGATCCACCCTTGGAATGGAATTTATGGCTCAGATCTTTTAAAGCATACCTAGGCGCCATCGATGCGCAAAAGTTCAGACCAGAAAGACGGAAAAACCTCATGTATTATCATTTAGGAGTGGAAGGCCAGAATGTATATGATCACCTCCCTGAACACGTCCCTAATGAAAATGAAGACTTAGATGAATTTGAGTCAGCGGTTGCTCAATTGGATAAATATTTTACAAAGACAAAAAACATGGTAGTACACAGGTACAAATTTTTTACTAGGACTCAGCAACCCAACGAAAGTATAGACACTTATGTCACTGCACTGAAAATGTTAGCTTCTAAGTGCGAATTTGATAATTTTACTGCAGAACTGATACGTGATCAGTTAGTAGCTAGATGCTACTCTAAGAATATACAACAAAGATTACTTGCTTGCAAAAATCCAACGTTGGACAAAGCTATAGACATAGCTAAAAGTATTGAAGGATCCACCATTGACGCCAAGATACTGGAGGAGTCTTTAGCCAAATCTTCCATCGCTGGTGCTGTCATCAACAAAACTAATCATACTACTAAGAACCCTTTAAGCAATTTCAAGCCTAGATCATTTAATAAGCAAAATATACCTGTTCAACAAATTCAGAAAATATTTTGTTATAGATGTGGGTCGCCTACTCATGTTTCTTCCTTTAGATTTTGTCCGGCATTAGGCCAACAATGCAAGAAATGTCGTAAAGTTGGTCACTTTCAAAATATGTGCAGAACAGGCAAACCTACTAATGTACGTTGTGTTTTAAATGATTTTGGCAACAATTTTGATGAAGAAAACCTAGAAAGTAACCAAGAATTACTCTTAGGTGTTAGATGTGTTAACTCAAATGATGAAAATTTAGTAGTTGATCCAAATCTTAATGTTTCTATTGAAGGTCATGCCATACAGCTGTTAGTTGACACAGGTGCACGTATAACCATTATCTCCAACGATATTTTTGTAAAATATTGGTTCAACAGAACCTTGCTTCCTCCAGATATCCTTACTGTAGCATTTGAAGGAAGCAAGGTAGACCTTATTGGATTTTTTTGGACTGACATTAAGATTGCTAATGATTCAATTCATGGTAAAGTATATGTTGCGAAGAAAGGGATAAATGTTTTGGGTTTAGTTCACCAAGCTGAATTTGGCATTACAATTAGACCAGGGTTAGAACAACCTATTTCCTTCGGAAAAAAGAGGCTAAGTTCAGTATGTGATCTTGACAACTTATGGGTAAAAAAATTTAGCAAAGTCTTTCAAGACAAGTTAGGCAAAATTTCAGATTTTACCTATTGCATTAAGGTTAAACAGGACGTTGTCCCCGTAAAGCATAAACTACGCAATATACCTTTCAGTGTAAGAAATGACCTTTCTACCATGCTTGATGATATGTGCTCACAAGGTATTATTGAGAAAACCGATGGAACATTGTGGTTATCTCCCATTGTTTTGGCGAAGAAAAAGAATGGGGAATTACGCATGTGTGTGGATATGAGGAGTGTGAATGAAGCTATTTGGGTAGATAATTACCCCCTTCCCAGAATTGAAGATTTAATAACTAAAATTGGTCATGCCAAGTGGTTTAGCAAATTAGACTTAAGAGCGGCTTACCACCAAGTTGAATTAGATAAAAATTCCCGCCATCTGACCGCATTTGTAACTCCTGATGGAGTCTTCCAATTCTGTCGCATGCCGTTTGGCATTGCTTCCGCAGCTGCAGTCTTCCAAAGACTCATGTCGGACATGTTCACAGGCAATGAACATGTTGCAATCTTTCAAGATGACATTTTGATTTTTGCTGTCAATGAGAAAGAACATGATTTATCTCTAAACAATGTTTTGGAGACTTTAGAGAAGAGAGGTGTCACATTACGAAAAGATAAGTGCGCCTTCAAAACAAAAGAAATTGAATACCTTGGACATGTGTTTTCGGAGCAAGGTATAAAACCTAAACCCAGTCTGGTAAGAAGCATCGTAGATGCACCCGCTCCTCAGAATAGAGAGCAGTTGCTGTCCTTTCTAGGCCTTTGCGAATTTTATGCAAAATTCATGCGAAATTTTGCTACAATCACTGAATGCTTTAAAGTTTTACTTAAAAAGGGAGAGAAGTTTGTATGGTCAGAATTGTGCCAACATACTTTCGAGAAAATTAAGACAGACATTACTTCGGCACCGGCACTTCAACCATTTGTAGAAGGCAGGAATACTTTTGTTACCGTGGATGCGTCAGAGTATGGTCTAGGGGCAGTCTTAACACAACTCAACGCTAATCATGAGACAACTGTTGCCTTTGCTTCCAGAACGTTACGTCCACCTGAACGTAAGTACTCTGTTATAGAGAAAGAACTCTTAGCATGTGTATGGAGTGTAGAGAAGTTTAGAGCATACTTGTGGGGAAGGCCTTTTACTTTACGGACTGATCATCGTCCCCTGGTAGATATATTATCAGGAAGGAAGTTAAAACACACCACTGCCCGCATAGCTAGACTTTCAACGAGGCTCTTAGAATTTTCATTTTCTGTAGAATATATTCCAGGCGGGAAAAATTCTAGAGCAGACTGTCTTTCTAGACTTCCAATCAAGGATTGTGATGAATTTGAATGGGAGTTGGAGATTGAAGAATGTTTTATCGCTTACATTGGCGATTCGAGCATTTGTAAAGATGAGCATGATTGGGTAAAAGAACTATACAATGATATCGTTTTAAAGGATGTTGTACAAATGGTCACTTCTGGTTGGCCAAAAGAAAAGAGTTTACCCGACAAACTGCAACCATTTCGGAAAGTCTCTGATGAACTATCCTTAGAATGTAACAAGTTAATGCGTGGTGATAAACTTGTTCCCCCAACTTGTTTCCATAGGCACATTATTGAACTTGCCCACTCGGGTCATTTGGGATCCACTTTCACAAAAAGAAGAGTAAGAGAAAATTTTTGGTGGCCCAGTATGGATCATGAGATAGATTTGTATGTGCGTGACTGTGCTAAGTGCAGAGTTAGTGATAAAGCTTTAAAAACTGAAGGGTCTGTTGAATTTCCAACCAATTGTCCTGAAAGAGTTTGGCAACGTATTGGGGTAGATTTTTTAGGACCCTACCATGCTTTACCTAACTACATGAGGTATTTTATTGTTTTAATTGACCATTTGTCTAGGTGGGTAGAAGTTAGAGGGGTAACAGAGCCTACTACAAGAAATGTCATCAATTTCTTCCAAGATGTATTTGCAAGAGAAGGAATTCCAGGTGAAATCTTAACTGATAATGGGGTTCAATTCGTTTCTATTGAAATGAAATCTTTTTTAGACAAATGTAATATTAAACATCTCAAAACACCTTTGTACAACCCACAAAGCAATGGTAAAGTAGAACGTTTTAATAGAATTTTAGTTGAATGTGTACAATCTACTGTAAAGTGTAACATGAACGTTGAGACTGCTTTGAAAGAGTTAATTTGGAGTTACAGAACGACACCTCACAGTGTCACGACTAAAACCCCCTTTGAACTTATGCGAGGAAGAAAAGCTGCAACTAATCTTTGCCCTTTTTGGATAACCTCGAGTACGAGGAAAAATGTAGACATCAATGATTCCTGGAGTACAGCAAAATACAATTCTGATATTTCAAGCGCAAAAAGGATTCATGACAACTCGAATTGCAGCAAACTGAAGTTAGGTGATTGGGTTCGAGTAAAGAACCCGTGTCTTGTTGCTAAAGGTTTCTCTAAATTCAAGTCACCATTGCAAATTTTAGATCTCAGGAAAAACGCAGCAAAACTTTCTGATGGAAATTGGTGGAACATCTCTCGTCTCGCTCTTGATCCCAATCTTGGTTTGACCCCCAAAGATCAGGATGTTGATCATTATCATCAAGCTACACAATCGGATAATGGTTCTGTGAGGAGAAGTGTTCGTCCTAAGTTCATCCCCAGCAAATACCAAGACTTCATTTGTGACTAGCGCTTTTATCCGCTAGAGGGGAGAAGAGTGTAGTATTGTTCTTCTGTTTTCTACAGTTTGTTATGACATACTTCATGGTATTACTTTTAGTGTATTTCATAGTTTGTTATGATATTCTTATGGTATCATTGTGGTATCATTTTTTAGGCTGATTCATTTATTTTGTGTTTCTTGTTTGGTTAGTCTTCAAGTTGCAAAAAGGGAGATGTGTGGTGATGTGTGCTTGGAATGCTACTCTGTCAACGCCGAGATTCCACGACAGGCAGTTATCTCTGGGCCCCTGTTAAGACGGACTTGTCTTGTCTCCTTTGGGTACAATAAATCCCACTTATTCACGAAAGGCCTGCCTCGACCCTTCTTCAAGCTCCTCTACTCGAAGGGAGATTTTTTGCTGTTGTTGAGGTGCTTGGCAATCCATGTCCAGCTTTTGGCAAAGTCCGTCCCAGTAGTAGTCAAAGGGCAAGCAGCCTGTCAGGGTTTTGCACTAATCTTTGGTGCAGGTCTTCAGTTCATGCTTACTTCAGTCCTTCTTCTTTCTTCCTCGGTTTCCAGTGGTCAAATCTGATTTCCAGGTGTCAAGGGGCTCCCTAAATACTCAATTTGAGGGTAGTAAAGGGGGTGAAATGTAGTATCCAATGGGCTATTTACCCCTAGGGTCACTACACCACCTTGATGACTAGTCCCTGTGGGGAGTGGGCATCAACCTGTCACAGTGTTCCCAATTCCACCACACACAAGCTGGTTGAATTTTCTCTTTTCTGTTCGCTTCAGGCTTCCCACCTTAGGGGTGTGTCTATCCTGGAGATACAACACATCTCCTTGCATAACTAATTTACCACCTGTCCTGGTGCCATATGGGCCTCAGGGCAGGGGGTGGCATCCCCCAGGTCCGGGTGAAGCCAGGCACGCATATTAAAGGTGGTATGCTCCCTGCCTTGACATGCTAATTTACTAGCCATCCTACTGGAGGAGGTGTAAACACCTCCTGCCAGAGCAGGCACTGTTTCTGACTTCTGAGAGTGGGGCACCAGGGCCCTCAACTCCTAGGGGTCAAAAACTCATCTGTGGTGGTAGACCGGACTAGAGAAGTCAGTCAGTACACCAGATGACTAATAGGGTTCAGGGGGTACATCTAAGTTACGCTCTCGGTATATGTACTAATAGATCCATCACTGACATCAGTGTGGGTTTATTATGAGGTGTTTGATACCAAACACCATGTGTTTCAGTGATGCCATTATGTTGCTGGTTAACTCGTTTTGACCAGTTCTTAGTACATACCTTAAGATGACTTCCCTGTTCACTTGTAATATCTAATATTAGAACTAGTTACCACAGGGGCATATCTGGTCGTGCAGATATGTCCTCCCATAAAATACAATGCACCCTGTATTAGGACTCAAAGGCCTGCTGAAGGGGTGACTTACATATATTAAATGCATTAGCTTTGGCATGACACACAGAAATGTGGCATGTCATCTTTTCACTCATGGTTTGCACCATGTCACATATTCTGCAATGGCACTCTATGTGGAATTTGTCTGTGATTCTCTTAAGGTGGAACAAGATATGCTGCAGCCCTTATGAACCCTCTTTAGTACTCATTCACTGGGTACCAGGGATATCATTTACTAGGGACTTTCAAGGGTGATAAAGTCCTAAGACAATTGTAAACAATCAGACATCACTTTGTTTTAAGGAAGGAGCACTGCCACTGAGGTCTGGTTAGCAGGCCTCTGTCACTGTTAGAGTAAAAAATCAGCATCTAATAACTACAAAGGGGACAAAAGTGGGGGGTCGACTGCAGAAAAAAAAAATTTCCTACAAAAGTCACTGAGTGTATTGTTTATTTTAGTTTCAGTTTCTCATTGATAAGCCTTATGAGAGCATGGTATTGACTCCTCACGCGATGCTGTCTAAATCTTTGCTGCCACATCGAATCCCCTGTGTATAAGAGCGGCTATGCCTTTTTGCAGAGTGCGGATTATTCCAAGCATCCTGAGAGCCATGGACGTGTGGCTCGCTTCTCCACTTTGTGATTATCACGGTGCTCTGAGCATTGAGTCCTGCTGTGTTTTGCCCCACTACACAAATCCTGTGATAGGAATACCTGCACTCCAAGGTTGGAGATTCCTATATTCTGATGAACTGTACAGATGATCTGTTAACCTGGGAGTACACTGTGTTCCTGCTGAATGTTAAATCTACAGATTTCTTAGTTGTGTGACCTGTGCAGGTGATTTGCTAATCTACGTGTTATTGTGACCTCACTTAATGCAAATCTACAGCTATATGATTAATGAGAAGCTCTTTTGTGAAAAACTGGCAAATACTCAAGGTTGTGAGAAAGACTGACTCAATCACAGCCAACAGATCACAGCACTTTAAACTCTAGTATGAGGTTTAGTATTCTTGAAGTACTGTATTATGCAATAACAGTCATTTAACCCCCCACTTTAAGAGTTTTACTAATTAGACTGCACCTTTTGAGAAGTGATTCGCAGCTCATACAGGTAATACTATTGACTGTTTATTTCATAAGCTTTATCATTTGAGGTTACCTTCAGTAACCTCCCAAAATTCCCTTCCCCTCGCCTGGCCTCGCTGAACCTCTGGTGGGTCAAATTACAGAGTTGGAGCTGCCCAAATGTGGGCATATTGGGGGTACTGCTCCTGAGGAACCTAAAAATGTCATAATAGTGGTACTGTCTGCCTACTGGGATGCATCTGTGAACAAGTTAAGCTTAGGCGCTGAACAGATGAGGTCCACAGGTGAGGAGAAGGGTTTCTCATGGATCAGTTCAGTGGCTCAGGAGAGTGTAGACAGTGGGATCAAACTTAATTCAGAAGAGCATTGAACTGACAAGTGCCCCTACAGTAGAAGGTAATTGTCCAATTTCAATTACCTACGCAGGGCCACCCCCAAACTTTTGCCTTCCTCCTCCGATATTTGCTGCATTCGTTTTTATTGGACTTAGGACTCTGTGTACTTTACCACTGCTAACTAGCACTAAAGTGCTTGTGCTCTCTCCTTAAAACATGGTATATTTGGCTTATAACCAAATGGCATACTTAATTTATGGATAAGTACCTAGTAAAGTGGCACTATATGTGCCCAGGGCCTGAAGATAAAATTCTTCTATTGGGCCTTCTGCATTGATTGTACCACCAACTTAAGTAGCCTTTAAACATATCTTAGGCCAGCCATTGCAAAGCCTGTGTGTGTGGTTTTAAATTGACTTTTTGACCTGGTAAAATAAACATTTTGCCAGACCCAAACCTTCCTTTTTAATGCATATACGTCACCCCGGGGTAAGCCCTGGACAGGCCATAGGGCAGAGTGCAATGTATTTAGAACGTTGGACATGTACTTTTCATTTTTACAAGTCCTGGTAGTGAAAAACTCATAAGTTAATTTTTCACTACTGCAAGGCCTATCTCTCCCTTAGGATAACAGTGGAATTTCCTTATTCATTTTTTAACTGTAATTTCCAAATGGGAAGAGATACTTGTTTCACGTTTGGTGTCTCTGGTATCCTAATTCAAAATCCTAACTTATGATGAAGTCGGATTTTAAATTGCAATTGTAAAAATTGCCACTAATAGAAAGCTTGCATTTTCTTGCCGTAGCTATTTGATGCCTGCAGCCTGTCTCTGATCACAAGGTAGTTTTGCAGTTGAGCTTAGCGTATTCCCCTAGACAGCCACACACAATGGGAGCTCAGGTGTGACTGAATTGGCCATGGGCCATCACTTGCAGGATGGGAGGGAGGAGATGGACACAGCCTCACTTACACCTGAATAGTGTATGTGCTGTCCCCATACAAAGGGCATAACAACCCTGCATTTTTACTCCAGCCAACTTGGAGCCAGGGCAGGGGAGGAAGGGAATTCCTTGAACTTTAAAGACAGTGTCTAGAAGCTTCTCCCACGTTCCAGAACCAGGGCACCAGTGTATAAAAGATGGACCTCAGACACCACCACTTCAGTACAATTCCAGACCTGTGGATATTCTGCCAGGAAGAATAACTACTGTGCTGCTATAAGGACTGTCACTCTACTGGACTGCTGCTCTGGAGGATCTGCTGCCTTGCTGTGCTGTCCTACTGCCTGCTGCCTGCTGCCCTCTTGCCTGGGAAGAAGAACTGGACCTGCCCCCCATCCTGAACCCAGGAATCCAGAGTGATTTAAGGGGCTAGTCTCCTGGCCTCCTGATCTTGAGACTCACTGACATAATAGGCTCCCCAACAGCTCCTGGGCCCATCTTCAGTGAGGTTCTGACCCCAAGAGGTGCCTCTCAAGTCCTAGACCATTGGTGTTGCTTTTGAGCCCTTAAATTCAAACTTTTGGGCTCTTCGCGACTGCGATCTGCTCCTCATGCACCACAAAACAGCGCTATCCACTACAAGCCTGTCTCTTTGCACATCTAACATCGTTCGCCATGGAGGACCGCCCACATGAGGTACCAGCCTGCCTGGCATGTTACTTGTGCCATGTGACCATCACCAGGTATGGGGCTCGTAGCACAAAACTCGAGAAGGTAAACCTTCAGCGAGACTAATCTCAGATGGTTTCTGTTAGATCTGGGGGTCTCTAGTTGGCAGAGGTATTCACCTTAGACCAAATAGGGACCCTTGCTTCTAGTCAGGGTACAGGGACACACACGGTAGATAACCCCTGCTCACCCTCTAGGTAGCTTGGCTCGAGCAGACAGGCTTATCCCCAAGGCAATGTGTAAGGTATTTGCACGTAGACACCACAATGATCCCCCCTCCGCACACCACAAACTTAGACCACACAGGTGAATTATATCAAAAATAATATATCTTTATCTAGTTTCCGCAGTTGAAATCAAGCATCACAGGTTTACACAACAATCGCCTTCTTGGTTGGTCGGGATCGTCAGATGATAGTCTCTAGTCTCTTGAGTGATTCGATACTCACGGAGAATGAATCACTTTGTAGGCCCTCGATGTTTTAGGCAGCTACGTTGCTCCGGCGGTGTCACTGCGCTCGTTGCACGAGCGCTCCTCGGGCTGTTCGATGCAAGGATTCCACCGCTCCCTCGACGAGCCCCCAGTGACGATGTCGACGTCACCGGAGTCAGCCACTCACTGCGCGGCTTCGTAGAGCAGGGAAATACGACTCTCGGTCTGCTTCAGGCCTCCGGGTCGCGGCAAGGCACGTGCCGATGAGCACGTCGATCTTCTTGATGCGGCAACCGGTGTCAGGCCCGGCTCGGTGCGGTACTCTCCAGCAAGACAGAGAGCAGCCAGCCCACCTCACAGGCAGATGTTGAGAAGTTTGGTAGAACAGTCCACGGTCCCTGCGGCACACAGCAGCGCAGGTGGGACACAGCAGAGTCTTGAGTTCTTGGCAACCTTTCTATCCCTGGGTTGCGAAACAGGAGGCCAGCTCTTCTCAGGCCCTTGGAGATTCAGTTGAAGACACAGCACACAGCAAAGTCTTGTTTGGTCAAGTGGATAGGGTCAGCACACAGCAAGACCCCTTCTCCTCCTCAGCTTCAGTTGCACAGCAGAACAGGTCAGCCTTTAGAGCACACAGCACGGCAATCTTCCTTTAGTTCTTCAGCGGTCCGTCTTTCAGCAGAGGTTCCTCTTGATGGTCGAATCTGAAAATCTGTTGTCAGGGGTCTTGTACTTATACCCCTAGAAGTCTTTGAAGTCTTTGTGCAAGTGGGTCCTGAGCCCGGTCTGATCCAGTTCTGGGTGTTGCTGGAGCACTTTGTTTTCCTGGCTCCTACATTCTTTTCAGAGCGAGGGGCAAGGTCGTCAGCCGCCCAGCAGGTGGTGGAGCCAGCAGAGTGGCAGGCAGGCACAGCCCTATTCACTCCCAGGTGCTATCTCCTCCCTCCACTCTCCTTGCGATCGTCGCTATTCAGCAGAGGGCTGACTCAGCCAACCTCCCGGGGGATCCCCAACCCCTGTCACTCTCGAACCAGACAGTCAATCCACAAGCGCGCCCAGGCACACAGAAGGGTCAGACAAGAGAACAGCGACTCTCTAAAAAGTACTGTTCTCCAACTCAGGATTTAAAAACAATCTCTCCTAAAAGATGTGTTATTAAATGCTGAGCTCAGGGATATCAAACACTCATGTCTTATCTTGTTCGTATGAGAAGATAGGCGGATAGCCATTGGCACCCGCCTCCCTCATGTTAGCCTATGGAACAAGATAACCTTGCAGTAGTGAACACACAAAATGGCCGGTGTTCACTACCAGAACATGTTACCTGCACTAGTACATGCTCTACCTTCTCCATACACTGCACCCTGCCCAGGGGGGTACCTTGGGCCTTCCATAGGGATGACTGACGTGTATGAAAAGGGAAGGGTTAGGCCCGGCCAGTGTGGACACTGGCCAGGGGGACATGGCAGTCCGGGGACTGCAGGCAGGCCTGCGGCGGCAGGCCTGAGACACTGTTTTAGGGCTACACAGGTGGGTGGCGTAATCAGCGCTGCAGACCCACTAGTAGCATCTGTCATCACCAGCCCTGGCACACACAGTGCACTTTACTAGGGACTTCATGGTGATACAGATATGCCAATCAGGTATATCCAATCAATACGATATTTTACACAGGGAGCACTTACACTCTGGCACTGATTAGCAGTGGCAGAGTGTCCAAAGCATCTAAACCAGCAAAACGGAATCCAGCACAGCATCGAAAATCCATGTAGCAGAGGCAAAGGATAGGGGAAAAACCCACGCCAAGGATGTCAGGTCTAACACGTGTCCCCTCCAGCTGAAAGCGGGGAGAACTACCCACCCTCTTGGGAGTTCTCATCGCTAAGGCGGAAAAACCTGGACAGACCATCAGCATTGGCGTGCTCTGTACCGGGGCGGTGTTCCACCGTGAAGTCCATTCCCTGTAGGGAGATGGACCACCTCAACAGTTTTGGATTCTCACCCCTCATCTGCATTAACCATCTGAGGGGCCTGTGGTCGGTCTGAACACGGAAGTGAGTCCCAAACAGGTAGGGCCTCAGCTTCTTCAGGGCCCAGACCACAGCAAATGCTTCTCTCTCAATAGCGCTCCACCTCTGTTCCCTGGGAAGTAGCCTCCTACTAATGAAAGCTACGGGTTGGTCCCCGCCCTAGTCGTCCATCTGTGAGAGTACTGCTCCCACGCCTTGCTCTGAAGCGTCTGTCTGCACTACGAACTCACTCGAAAAGTCAGGCGCCTTAAGCACCGGTGCTGTGCACATTGCAGTTTTCAGGGCATCAAAAGCAGTTTGACAGGCCTCGGTCCAATTCACTTTCCTGGGCTGATTCCTAGAGGTTAGTTCCGTTAAGGGGGCAACAATGGTGCCGTATCCCTTGATGAACCGTCTGTAATACCCGGTGAGTCCTAGAAAGGCTCTCACCTCTGTCTGCGTCTTGGGGGGTTCCCAAGCCAGAATGGTATCGATCTTCGCCTGTAGGGGCGCCACCTGGCCGCTCCCCACCTGGTGTCCCAAATACACCACTGATCCCTGCCCTATCTGGCACTTACTAGCCTTGATAGTGAGGCCTGCCTTCTGCAGCGCCCTCAACACTTCACAGAGGTGTTGCAAGTGTTCTTCCCAAGTGGAGCTGAACACAGCAATGTCGTCCAAGTACGCGGCGCTGAATTGCTCCAGCCCGGTCAGTACCCGGTTGACCAGTCTCTGGAAGGTGGCAGGGGCATTTTTCAATCCAAAGGGCATGACTCGAAACTGGAAGTGCCCCTCTGGCGTTGAAAATGCCGACCTCTCCTTTGCCCCGTCAGTTAAGGCAATCTGCCAGTACCCCAAAGTCAAATCGAAGGTGCTGAGGTACCGGGCAGCTCCTAACCGATCCACGAGCTCATCAGCTCTGGGGATGGGGTGCGCGTCAGTCTTGGTGACCGCATTGAGCCCACGGTAGTCCACGCAAAACCGAAGTTCTGACGGGCCACCGGGTGTAGCAGATTTCTTGGGAACGAGGACCACTGGGCTAGCCCAGGGACTGCTAGAGAGCTCAATTACCCCTAACGCCAACATCTTGGAAACTTCTTCCTTTATGCTGGCCCTGACCTTGTCAGCTACTCTGTAAAACTTCTGTTTCACAGGCAGGCTATCTCCAGTGTCCACATCATGGACGCACCAATTGGTGACACCTGGTGTCAGGGAGAACAGGGAGGCAAACTGACCCAACACCTGGCGACAGTCTCTCTGCTGCTCTGGGGTCAGTGTGGGCGAGAGGACCACACCATCTACTGACCCGTCTTGCTCCTTGGTTGCCAGGAGGTCAGGGAGAGGATCACTATCCTCCTCCCCACCGTCATCTGTAGCCATGAGCATCGTCACTTCAGACCTCTCGAAGTGGGGTTTGAGGCGGTTTACATGCAAGACTCTAAGGGGCTGCCTAGGAGTCTTCATGTTGATCAGGTAGGTCACCTCACTCTTGCGCTCTACCACCTCATATGGCCCGGTCCACTTGTCACGGAGCGCACAAGGCTCCACCGGCGCCATCACCCACACTTTTTGCCCGGGATGAAATTCTACCAGAGTGGCATTCTGGTCGTACCATCTTTTCATCTCCTCCTGGCTGGCTTCTAGATTCTCCTGAGCGAGCTTCCGGAAGCGCTGCGTTTGGTTGCGGATGGCCAGCACATAGCTGAACACGTCCTGGGGGGTCTTCCCACGGGATTTCTCCCACCCCTCCTTCACCAGTGTGAGAGGTCCTCTAACAGGGTGGCCATACAGCAGTTCAAAGGGGCTGAACCCTAAGGACTTCTGGGGCACCTCCCTGTAGGCAAACAACAGGCATGGTAACAAGACGTCCCACTTCCGTCTCATGGGCTCCGCTAGGCCCATAATCATACCTTTCAGGGTGCGGTTGAACCTTTCAACCAACCCGTTTCCTTGAGGGTGGTAAGGAGTGGTGAACTTATACGTTACTCCACACTCCTCCCACAGAGACTTCATATACCTAGAGATGAAGTTGGTACCCCGGTCGGAGACCACCTCTCGGGGGAACCCCACACGGGAAAAGATCCCCATCAATGCACGGCCCACCACGGGTGCTGTGATTGTCCTGAGAGGGACTGCTTCCGGGTACCGAGTGGCGTGATCCACCAAGACCAGGATAAACCTGTTGCCTAAGGCGGTCTTGGGATCCAGGGGCCCTACGATATCAATGCCCACCCGCTCGAAAGGGGTGCTCACTACAGGAAACGGCTGGAGGGGCGCCACGCACTTCCCTCCGCTCTTACCACTGGCTTGACAGGTTTGGCATGACTTACAAAAGGTACCGACGTGCTTCTTCATCTGGGGCCAGTAGAAGTGGGTGACAAGCCTGTGATAGGTCTTGTCTTGCCCCAGATGTCCTGCGAGAGGCACGTCGTGAGCCAGACCCAGTAAGAAGTTCCTGAAGCGCTCGGGTACCACCAGCACACGGGCTGCACCGGGCTCAGCGAACTTAGGCTCACTATACAGTAAGTCATCTTCCCAGTAGATCAAATGTTCCTTGGACCCTAGGCCTGCTGCCTGGTCTGCAGCCTGCTGCCGCACACCAATGAGAGAAGGGCACTCCTTCTGAGCCTGGCAGAATTCCTCCCTGGAGGGGCCACCCTCTTGCTGCCAATGGGTCAGCTCAGGCAACTCCCCCAGTTCGGCCACCTGCTCCCCTGTAGGTTCCAGGGCATCCCCCTCAGGTTCTGCTTCCTCCTGGACCGTGGGAACAGTGGGGGCTGGTTTCCCGCGCCCTCTGCCCCTTCCTCTCCTGGCAGGTTCCTGGGCCCTTGTTCCAGGCTCCAGTTCTACTAATCCACCCTTACTGGTTGTCATGGCCCGTGTGGATACACAGATCCACGCTGGCAGTCCTAACATTTCCAAGTGAGTTCTGCGCTCTACGTCCTTCCATGGAGAACTCTCCAGGTCGTTACCCAACAGACAATCTACCGGCAAGGCATCACTGACACAGACTTCCAAGGTACCAGAGACTCCCCCCCATGTAAAGGGAACACGCGCCATTTTGCAGAGGCGAACTGAAGTGTCAGCTGCCACTACTGGGCGGAGCACATTGGGAATTACTTGCTCTTCAGACACCCACTGACACCGGACAGATGTCACACTAGCCCCGGTGTCTCTCAGAGCCTCTACCTCCCTCCCATTGATGGTCACCTTTTGCCCGTATTTCTTAGTGTTAGCGGGTATCAAGGCATCCCGGACCATCTCTTGGTCTCCTAACGAGACAAGGGTCATCATAGCTAATCCCTCTTCCCCACTGGAAATCAAACCCCCTCCCAAAGCTACACTAGCTAACCCTGGGACTGGAGCAGCAGCTGGTGCTGGGGGTTTGTTGGGACATTTAGGGGCGATGTGCCCCACTTCCCTACAAGCATAGCAAGTAGGCGGTGGTCTGTTGCCCTTAGGGGGCCAGGACCTCTTCGGCTTGGGGGCTTGGGACTCCTTCTCCTGGGAACTGTTTTGGGGCCCTTTAGAGAACTCCTTACTGTTGCCCTTGTCCTCCCCACCTTTCTGCTGGGGACCCTGTCCACCCTTGGCTGGCATACTTACCACCCCTTTGTTGACCCTGGTGCTAGTCCAGCGGTCGGCCTCTTTAGCAAGCTCACTGGGATCAGTTAACTTGCTGTCTAAAAGATGCTGGCGCAGCTCTGGAACACATAGACTACTCAAGTGCTCCCAACTAATCAAGTGACACAACCCCACATAATCAGTAACTTTGCTGCCCTTTATCCAACCTTCCAGTGCACGCGTGTACATACTCACACACTCCACCCACGTACTCGAATCAAGTTTCTTGAAGTTCCTAAACTTCTGTCGGTACTGTTCTGGTGTAAGCCCATACCTGAGGCATAAGGCCTCCTTCATCGTGGGGTAGGTTAAGGTCCCTGCTGTTTCTAAGGGTGCTAAAACATCCCTCCCAGAGGCCTCAAAATGCTTCCACAATCCTGCTCCCCAACTTTTCTCAGGCACTTCATTCATCTTCAAGGCAAGCTCATAGGATCTAAACCACGCATAGATATCCTCACCCTTCTGATAATTCTGCACCAAATCTTTCGGTATGTATACCTTACCCGCCTGTACTGGTTGTGCGCTGCCACCATTCGGACTGGACGCCACCTGTTTGGCTTTAATGTCCAGCTCCCTCATGCTCAACTCATGAGCCAACTGGAGTTTCTTCTCTTCCAAAGCAAGAGCATTCCTCCTCTCCTCCGCCTCTTTCTCACTGTCAAGGCGCAGTTTCCTTTCTTCCGCTTGAGCTTTGAGCTTAAAAAGTTCAATCTCGTGGGCTCTAACCCTCTGGTTTTCCTCCAGCTCCTCTGGAGAGAGGCTCCTACTGGAATGGGCGCTGCCAGCCCTCGACGCTGGCCTATTCACTGGCAGGTCATCGGATCCAAATCCGTGCTCCGGTGTGCCATCCCCTTCAGTAGTTTCCTCGGTTGCGCCATTCTTGGCCTCCCACCAGGCCCTTAGAGCTTTCTGTAGCTCCGTCCTGTTGGCGCTGCCCTTCGCTGGGCATCCAAGCTGCTTGCAGAATTGCTTTAGGTGCTCCTTCTTGTACGTGAGCAACTTCTCTACTTCAAATTGCAATTCCGACTCCTCCCCTACTCCATTCAGAGACATGATGCTTCGTCGATCCTCCAAGAATACTCTTCGCTAAAACTTCGTGCGATGCAACTGCTTACTAGATTAGTGATGTACGAAGAATCACTGCAGGTCAAGTGCAAATACTGGTTCTAATCCGCACCGCTGACCACCAATGTTAGATCTGGGGGTCTCTAGTTGGCAGAGGTATTCACCTTAGACCAAATAGGGACCCTTGCTTCTAGTCAGGGTACAGGGACACACACGGTAGATAACCCCTGCTCACCCTCTAGGTAGCTTGGCTCGAGCAGACAGGCTTATCCCCAAGGCAATGTGTAAGGTATTTGCACGTAGACACCACAATGATCCCCCCTCCGCACACCACAAACTTAGACCACACAGGTGAATTATATCAAAAATAATATATCTTTATCTAGTTTCCGCAGTTGAAATCAAGCATCACAGGTTTACACAACAATCGCCTTCTTGGTTGGTCGGGATCGTCAGATGATAGTCTCTAGTCTCTTGAGTGATTCGATACTCACGGAGAATGAATCACTTTGTAGGCCCTCGATGTTTTAGGCAGCTACGTTGCTCCGGCGGTGTCACTGCGCTCGTTGCACGAGCGCTCCTCGGGCTGTTCGATGCAAGGATTCCACCGCTCCCTCGACGAGCCCCCAGTGACGATGTCGACGTCACCGGAGTCAGCCACTCACTGCGCGGCTTCGTAGAGCAGGGAAATACGACTCTCGGTCTGCTTCAGGCCTCCGGGTCGCGGCAAGGCACGTGCCGATGAGCACGTCGATCTTCTTGATGCGGCAACCGGTGTCAGGCCCGGCTCGGTGCGGTACTCTCCAGCAAGACAGAGAGCAGCCAGCCCACCTCACAGGCAGATGTTGAGAAGTTTGGTAGAACAGTCCACGGTCCCTGCGGCACACAGCAGCGCAGGTGGGACACAGCAGAGTCTTGAGTTCTTGGCAACCTTTCTATCCCTGGGTTGCGAAACAGGAGGCCAGCTCTTCTCAGGCCCTTGGAGATTCAGTTGAAGACACAGCACACAGCAAAGTCTTGTTTGGTCAAGTGGATAGGGTCAGCACACAGCAAGACCCCTTCTCCTCCTCAGCTTCAGTTGCACAGCAGAACAGGTCAGCCTTTAGAGCACACAGCACGGCAATCTTGCTTTAGTTCTTCAGCGGTCCGTCTTTCAGCAGAGGTTCCTCTTGATGGTCGAATCTGAAAATCTGTTGTCAGGGGTCTTGTACTTATACCCCTAGAAGTCTTTGAAGTCTTTGTGCAAGTGGGTCCTGAGCCCGGTCTGATCCAGTTCTGGGTGTTGCTGGAGCACTTTGTTTTCCTGGCTCCTACATTCTTTTCAGAGCGAGGGGCAAGGTCGTCAGCCGCCCAGCAGGTGGTGGAGCCAGCAGAGTGGCAGGCAGGCACAGCCCTATTCACTCCCAGGTGCTATCTCCTCCCTCCACTCTCCTTGCGATCGTCGCTATTCCGCAGAGGGCTGACTCAGCCAACCTCCCGGGGGATCCCCAACCCCTGTCACTCTCGAACCAGACAGTCAATCCACAAGCGCGCCCAGGCACACAGAAGGGTCAGACAAGAGAACAGCGACTCTCTAAAAAGTACTGTTCTCCAACTCAGGATTTAAAAACAATCTCTCCTAAAAGATGTGTTATTAAATGCTGAGCTCAGGGATATCAAACACTCATGTCTTATCTTGTTCGTATGAGAAGATAGGCGGATAGCCATTGGCACCCGCCTCCCTCATGTTAGCCTATGGAACAAGATAACCTTGCAGTAGTGAACACACAAAATGGCCGGTGTTCACTACCAGAACATGTTACCTGCACTAGTACATGCTCTACCTTCTCCATACACTGCACCCTGCCCAGGGGGGTACCTTGGGCCTTCCATAGGGATGACTGACGTGTATGAAAAGGGAAGGGTTAGGCCCGGCCAGTGTGGACACTGGCCAGGGGGACATGGCAGTCCGGGGACTGCAGGCAGGCCTGCGGCGGCAGGCCTGAGACACTGTTTTAGGGCTACACAGGTGGGTGGCGTAATCAGCGCTGCAGACCCACTAGTAGCATCTGTCATCACCAGCCCTGGCACACACAGTGCACTTTACTAGGGACTTCATGGTGATACAGATATGCCAATCAGGTATATCCAATCAATACGATATTTTACACAGGGAGCACTTACACTCTGGCACTGATTAGCAGTGGCAGAGTGTCCAAAGCATCTAAACCAGCAAAACGGAATCCAGCACAGCATCGAAAATCCATGTAGCAGAGGCAAAGGATAGGGGAAAAACCCACGCCAAGGATGTCAGGTCTAACAGTTTCCGACCCAGGCTCCATTGCAATCTGCTTGAACTTTTGCTTTTGACCTGGTCTAGCACAACCAGACAGCTGTGGGTGGCGCTTTATGCCTTTAGGCGCTTTATTGCAGTTTAGTCTTTAAGAATCTGTAACTCCAGTTCTACTGCTTGGATTGTTGTCATTGTGATCTTGTTTGTTTTGTTCATTACATTAAGTTTTATTTTTGTAACCTGGTGTGGGATTCTTTAGTGTGGTGTTTTCACTGTTTAATGTTTGTAGAGTTGCACAAATACTTTACACATTGCCTCTAAGTTAAACCTCACTGCTCTGTGTCAAGCTACCAAGGGGCTGAACACAGGTGAATTTGAGGTTTGGTTGTGTCTTACCCTGACTAGGAATTTGGTTGCTGCTTGACCAAGGCTAACATCCCAGTCAACCAGTAACCCAATTTCTAACAAGGTTGATCAATGGTTTGTGACTGGAATCCCGTTTGCAAGCCAAAGAAAAGTTACTGACTCCCAAGTTGAGGTGATAACATATTTGCAAAAGGAAGTGGGGTCCCTTTGGAAAACCTCCCCTTTGTGATTTGGATGGCAAGTTTCAGAGGTAGTTAGGGAGCTCTCAATGAAACTTTTGAAACATGGAAACACTTTTTTTTTCTTTTTCAACAGTCTTATTTCCCTCCTGAAAACTGGACTGCTTTAAAAAATGTCTTTCATTTTTTTAAAGCAATAACTGGGATGGTAGTGCACTGACGCATCCAGGCCACCATTCTTGTTATTGTGGCCAATCAGTCGCAATTTACAACCTGCCTAATAAATATTAATTAGGAAGGTCAAAGTGTGGCCCTCTCCGGAACTGACTTTTTCAAATCACCTTATTAGTACCTAGGTCAGTTCGCAAAAAGAGATATTGGTCACAAATTACAACCGCTATTTGTGGCTAGTAGCTTGATAGAACTGACCCTTAAGTTTCTTGCCAGGAATCACATGATATTGAGCCGAGGCCAGTATTTAACATGATTCCCCCATTCCAAAAGAGGCTGCTCTACACGTAGGTCACATCTTCTCCCTGCGCAAACTACACTAATCAATGAGTAAGCAGAGAGAGGTGCCCCTTGGGACATGATGGTTGAATCTTTAATTATGAGATGATTTAGTCAGCTGCTTTGAATGATTGGTAAAATAACATCAACCTGAGTTCTAAGGTAATAAAATGAGCTAAAGCCAGAGTGACACATTGGAGATGGGTACTGTGAGCAGATAATGTTTGTCAGATCAGAGAGATCTCGTTGAAGTGTGGATGGAGAGGGAAGTGGTAGTGATGTAAGGTGGGGCAGGTCATGGATTGCTTGAAAGACCAGGGTAAGCAGGTTAAACTGGGCTCTTGTACTAGCTGAGAGCCAACAAGAATTTAAATGGGGGAGGGGTACATCCTACAGGAGGCTGACCAATACTCAGGATGCAAAGTTGATCGCTTTGCTGATGGGGGAGAAGGCATACTTGTAGGGGCCATGTCTGGGCTATTGTTCTAGTCTAATGTGCCAATGATTAGTGTATGCATGTGTTTTTGTAGTCTTGAATGAAGGATGAGGGTGGGTTTTTTGTGTTGAGAAGCTCATACTGTGCTGCTGTGATGGGACAGAAGCAGGGCCGAACGGCCATGGCGGGCACCAGGCATTTCCCCCGTGGGCCATTTTTGTTACCAGGGGCCAGTTTTGCAGCATACCTGCATTATCGGCACCCTGCAACAAAAGTGGCAGTGGTGAGATGGGAGTGGTGTTTCCAACTAACACCTCCTGCACCCTCCCCGGGGGCTGGCCGAGGGCACAGGAGACAAAGGAGGAAAGAGCAAAATCTGTGAATCAGAAAGCCCCCCATAGTTTCTGCAGTCAAGGAGAGTTGAGGATGCTTCGTGGAAGGATATGCAAAGGGTTGAGGGAGAGACTGACAAATGCAGTGAAGTCAAATATTTCAATTTTAGATGAAATTAATTTGAGTGGTATATCATGAACCCGTAACAGACACCAGTGGTCAGAGCGCTGCTTCAATGCCCTAAGAAATAATTTTGATGTGAATATGGCACCAATCTTCTAATACAGAGAGGATTCTAACAATTGCTTTGCTGCAGTATAGCATCAACAATAGCAGATTTAAATAGTTACTGCAATTATCACAACAGCTTTGTAAACAAATGTTCTTTGGTCACGCTTGACCGGAGGAAAGTCATATGTTCAAGCCAACTGTGATGGAGCAGGGGTCGGATACAAGCACCAGGTTAGCTCCACTTAAAGGCTGACTTCTCAAGAGTTCTTGTGAGGAGCTGTGAGTCGAAGTTCACGTTGGCACGACCCACAAAGTGTCCATTTTCAGCGCAAAGAGCAGGTTGAGCACCACAGACGGTCATTGTTCTAGCATGAAGAGCTTCGCATAGGCGGTTGTCGCAGACAGTCATCTTCAGCACAAAGAGCAGTTACCACAGGAGATTCGCTGTGGCTATCATCACACAAGTCAGAGTCTTGGTGCGAACAAGACTGTTCATGTTTGCACAGAGCCCAAACATCAGGATAGTCACCCTTGCTTTGGTCACCTCTTGGGGATCTGGACTCACTCCGGAAGAGGCCAGCAGCAGGGCTCAGGCAGGTCCAGGCAGGTCCAGTTGCAGCAAGTTAGCTGGGCAGTTGCAGGGAGGCCTCCGAAGCTTGTTGGGCCCATGTAGGTCACCCAGGAGATTAGTCAATTGATCCTTGGAGTCACTCTGGGTTGTCGGGATCAAGGCAAGTAGGCCCAAACTTCCTTCTCCAGACAGCAAGGCAGTCATTCAAGCTGGAAGGTAGTCCTCTAACAGCAGGGCAATCCTACTTCAGAATCTTCCACAAGACGAGGAGTGTGCTGATGAGTGGCTTAGGTGGTTCAATTTCTATACTGTACCTGGTGCTAGCCTTTGTGTAGGGGAACTCTCCGTTCTATCCCTACAACTAGGTCAGGAAAGTTCTTTCCTTTTGGCTGGTCAGGGCTCCAAACTGTCTAGTGTGGCAAAAGGCAGGACAGGCCTGGTGCAAGGTTCATTTGCGTGCTCTGTAGGCAAAGCCCTTTGAAATGTAAGTGAGGGTGGGCACAGATCCCCTTATTCATCCTGACATGATGGCCCAAGCTGCCCACACCTGAGCTCCCTTTGTCACACTGCTGGTAGCAGTACATAAACGCCAACAGTAGAGTCATTCACAATCACAGACATGTGACCCAGGACACTGGCAGAAAAGCAAAGTTGGTTGGGAAAACAAAATGCCAACTTTTTTAAAGCAGTATTTTCATAAATGTGACTTAAAATAGGACTTTACCATTGGAGACGATTTAAAATTATAATGCATTTGAGTCTAAACAGCATATCTCTATCTGCTTCCTGCCTGTAGTTAGCAAATATTAAATATAATAAGGTAACCCAGTGTTAGTGAATGGGAGAGATAGGGAAAAATGACTTTTTGGAGATTTGCCCTGCCAAGACATGTAAAACGTAGAAACACGTCTTACCTTTTAACTACAATGCACCCTGCCCCATAAGCCTTTATGGCCTACCTTAGGGGTGACTTATAAATATTAAAAAGGAAAGGTTTAGGCCTGGTAAAAGGTTAATTTTGTCACGTTGAAATAGCAGTTTACACTTGCTCTATAGGCTGCTGTGGCAGGTATGAAACATGTTTTACAGGGCTATTATAGTGAGAGGCACAATGAGTTATGCATCCCACTATTAGCATTTAATCTGCAGGCACTGAGTACATGTAGTTCATATACCAGGGAGTTAGAGGTAAATTAAATGTACCAATCAGGTGTAGGGCAAGTTAAACATGTGTTCAGGAGAGAGCAGAAGCACTTTACCACTGGTTAGCAGGGACAAATTGCACAGAGTCCTAATGCCCAAAAAATGAGATCAGTAAGAGAAAGTAAAGCCTGGGGATGACCCTGCAAAGAGGGCCAGGTCAAACAGTCACCAACATGGATTTTCTCATGTCCACATGTGAATGTGTTCTTTATGATCTCCTGATGAGAACCAACAAGATCGAAATATGTCTAGAGGTGTTCGATTTCTCATTCAGATGGGATTTTGCCTAGAAGTTCAAACTGGACTTTCTATTTTGGGCCAGAACCAAGACTGATTTGCATATGGGTGGTCCTTTTCATTAAAGACGGAGAGAAGCTAAATGCTATGGAATATCCACAAAAAACACTTGGAATACTCACTCTCCCATCAGCACCACCACAGCGTAATGTTCTTCAGTTCCTGGGAAATCATGTTTCATCTACTACATCTCATTTTCTGGTGCTCAAGCATTCGAAAAATAGTCATAAATATAATCAGAGGAGGTGCCATTTGAATAGTGAGCTGTGGAATACAATAAATAGACATAGTGTTGCAGGAATGCTGGAAAGCTATTGCACCAATCTCTTGCTGATAAAAAAAACATTCAATGAGGAGCAGCAACGTCAAACAACAGACATCCGCAGGGGACATATCAAGAAGATAAAAAACAGAAACAGCTCTAATTTCAACTCAATGCAAACAGAAATAAACATCTAAGAAAAGACCACAAAAAGCCAGAGATTATGAAGAAAATTGCCTTGTTTATCTTAGAGAGTCCTGCCTGCCAGCAGCAATTTTCCGCTTCATTATCATCTGATAGTAGATATTTTGCCTTGTTATTAAATGTGGGCCTTTGCGTATTTTAAACTAAAGTGGCAATAAACATATCTGCCTCTTTCGGCCTTGCAGTTTATACAGAAATGTTACGAAGACCGCATTTTAAATCTTGCAATAAAATATCCTCAATTCAACGTTACCAGTTTGTGCATAAATCATCGAGGGTAAACAGGGGCGTAGCTTGATCGATAAGATGTGTGTGTATAGAGGGGGTGGACTTCAGATTTGCCAACCTTCACGCTGGCGCATCTTGTGAAAACACATTATATGAAAAGTAGGGCATGAGGGGGGCTTAAGGGGCAGACTTTAGGAGTGCTTAAAAAAAATATTTTACAAACTACCAACATTTTTAAGACCTGCAAAACAGAGGCCAGAGAGAGAGAGAGAGCAAGAGAGAGAGAGAAAGAGTGAGTGTGTGTGTGAAAATTCGAGGTGAAATTCGACAGTCACCTCACCGTACCCCACAAAAAGAACTTTCACCCAACTATTTACTTGGGAAACATTTTTAGGGGGTGTAACGCCTCAAGCACCCTGCACTGAAGTTACGACCCTGAGAGTAAACTCTCTTGATCAACACTCCTTCACTCTGTTAGACTGCTATTAAAAAAGGTTTGCGATTCCACCATTTTATGGTAATTACTCTGGGGCTCATTTATGAGCCCCTGCGTCACTTTTGCGCCACTGGTGCGTCACTTTTTGTGACGCTGCAGTGGTGTAAATAATGTGCCACTTTGTGCCATATTTACGAGATGCGTCACTTCGTAAACCTATGCGCTACATTACACCTGCGCCAGGTATAATGTATGCAGGGTGGGCGTACCCCCGCAAGAAAGGGTCGAAGGAGTGGCGCAGTAAAATCTATGAGATTTCGCTGCGCCACTACTAGGACGCCAATGCGTCAAAACCTTACGCCTGCAATGTGCCACTTTTTGCGCCGACAGATACGTCAGTTATACTGACGTATCTGTCCTTCCTTGCGACATGATGCGTCATATTATAAATATGATGCATCATTGGTGTCGCAAGGAGGGCGCACTGAGAAGTGACGCATCGCTGCTTTCACGCAGCGATGCGTCACTTCTCATAAATGAGGCCCTCTGTTTGCAGAAATACATTGCATGCACTTCGTTCAAATTTAAAGATTTATTAAAAATGGAGTGAAAACTCTAGCTGCTGAGGCATCCTACTTTAAATATTTTCAGAAAAGTGTGTAGATACCGAGCGAATCTGCATGCCTGTTTTTACGGCATTTCCCCCTAAGAGCCTGATTAAAAGTTTAGAGCAGTGTAACTGCAGGTGGGTTACCACTCCATTCCATTACAAGTGGCTCTGAGGGCCTCATTTACAAGCTTATGGCATAGGGTGGCGGGGCAAACATTCGTGCTGCACTGTCCTGCATCAAAAGAAAAGGGCAGGAAAGCACAAAATCTGTGAGCTATGGAGCAGTCCTATCTTCTTCCCCAGCGCTGGTGCACAATTTTCTGCCATGCGCCAATGCAGGCACCCTTGTACCATGGTGTAAGGGTGTCTGCATTGAGGGAATGATTGTTTTTGTACAGGAAGGAGCACCTTCCTGCTCAAAAACAATCAATGGAGGCTATTCCCTCCTTCTATGTGTGTTGCTAAGTGCAGCACTCTTAGAAAAAGGAAAAAACGAGGAGAAATAAAGTTATTTTTCATCATTGCACCTCCCCTATGCCTCCTTTTTTGATGCATTCCCATGTTTACAGAATGTTGTAAAGCCGGGAATATGTCAAATGCCATGGGCGTTACCTGGAAACACCCCTGGCACGCCTCCAATTGCAGTGTGAGGAAACAAAGTGACATGCGCTCCACTGCCTCACACCATATCTACAAGGCCATGAAAGGCAAGGCAGGATGGCTTTACGTGGCCTTGTAGATATGGCACTGCATTGTTAGCCACGGGAATGCCAATAAAAAAGTGACGTTCCGGAGGAGCACAGGGACTTGTGAATGATCCCCTGAGGTCCTACACTTGGATTTCTTGTTTGAGAGGACACTGGCCCGAGTTTTATCAGCAGAAATCTCTTACTGGTAAAATCACATGAGGATCGGGCTGCAAGTGCAACTCAGCCCGGGCCTTGGCTGCCACCTAACCTCCTCCTAATGCAAGTACAGAACACAGCCCTTTGTCAGCCCTCAGTCTGCCTTCCTCACTGACCCTGCACCTGCTACTACCCCCCCCCCCCTATTTATCACCTGCTCAAAGCAAGTTTTAATTGGGATCGTTAATCTACATGACATTGGGGATTCTTGACATAATTTGAACTGGAAAAAATTAGTCCACATGGTTAGTTCCCCATCTATGAGGATTAAATTGGACTTCTTCTGCACGCACAGGTGTTTGCCGTGGAGTTTGCACCTCACCTGTAATGTGCAGCCATTATTAGCCCTCTAACACATACACTTAACTTGGGAATCTTACAAGTTAGTGATTGTTCTGCAGACAGCTCAGCTATGAACCAGGAAGCACGGGTTGACTCTTCCTGTTTCTAAGATTTGCTGTTTGAAGTTTATTGAATAGCTCAGAGAATCTCTGAGTTAAACGTGTGTGCTTCAGACAGCGTCAGGTCTTAAAAGGAGGCCCCAGCTCTGCTCTCCTGCTAAAATGTTCGAGATAGAGCCCAAAGTGAGAAATCCAGATGTATACCACGCATTGGCCTGTTCAAGAACACAGGAATGGCACAAGAAGGACACACCCCTTCCAGGCAGCAGTGAATCTAGTCAAATATACAGACAGAGTGGCAAGAGGTCACATGAAGAAGGGGTGTCCTCTATTGTTAACCAAGTACGGGTTGGGAAAAAATAACACACAGCTAAAACATATAAAATATATTTCAGATAAAGAATTGGTTAGAAATGAACACTCAAATGAGTATTACAGGAGTTTTATTAAAAAAACATTTAAGATTCATGAAGAGAGTATGGCCTTGATTATTTATATCTTCCACGTGGAAAGACCGTCGGGCCACAAGTGAGGCTGAAGAAACTCCTCTGATATACTTCTGGGGAAATGTCTCCGCCATTTAAATTGTGATGGGTATTTTTCAGCTAAGGTACGAACATCTGCCTCTTAGAGAAATATCTTTGACAGAAATTCAAACATTCTTAGTCAGCCTGGCGGGATTGGAGCCACAACCCATGAGCAGTGGAATTGCGTGCATATTTGAATTTCCAGAAAAATACAGGGGCATATTAACAACGGCCGGCTGTGCTTACCGATAATTATATTATCGCTGGCTATCTCTGGTATTTATCGCCCTTGTAGCGCGTTATTAACAACGCGTTACTCCAGGGCGATAAAAATACCAGAGATAGCGCGGTTATCGCCCTTTTGCATGGAACATCGCTGGTTTTCCAGCGATGTCCCTGCAAAAGGGCGATAACCTTGCTGATACGACCCACAGGGTCGTATCAGCATAATCCACCCCCTATGTTATGGATGGCTAAGTCAGGATTTTAGCAGACGTTAGGTTTTGGCGAAAACAGACGTTTTCACCAAAATCTAATGTGTGCTAAAATCATGTGGGCTGCCTAGTAAATATCGCGATGTAAACATCAGCGATATTTGCAAGGTAGTCCATCTTGGGTACGCCCAGTAATGCCCACTTTGCATCTCATTGGAGATGTAATGTGAGGCGTTGGGAAAAAGGGTGCTAACATGAGATTATGCATGTTAGCACCCTCTTGTTAATAGGGCGCTGGTTTTATCTCCGCTTTTTTGGCTTTGTAGGCCAAAAACGCAGAGATAAAGCCCTTGTAAATATGCCCCACCGTTTTGCGTTTAGGACCTGCCATAAAAAATGGAGGCTCTCCAGCAAGCCTAATTTGCATTGCCGTTCCGACACAATTTTTGTCTTTATCTTAACTGCAAATGAGGCATTCCAGCTGGCAGCGGTGGCGGTCGCTGTGCCACTGGGAAATAAATCTTCTCCATCTGTGTAATAGGGCAAGGTAACACAGAGGCGGGCACACAGGCTTCCGTATTTTCTTTTAGTGCAAGTACTATTCTAAATCTCCTCTAAATAAATATTAAGGGGCAGATTTACAAGCCCCTTGGGTCATTTTTGTGCCGCCGTTGCGTCACTTTTTGTGATGCAGCAGCAGCATAAAAATGCTGCCCATTTACAACGTGACGCATCTAGGGAGATGCGTCACGTTGTAAAGCCCTGCATCACATTATACCTGCATCAGGTATAATGTATGCAGGGTGGGCGTTCCAAAGCAAAAAAGCCTTGTTGAAGTGACGCAGTGAAATCTACTGCGCCACTTCTAGGATGCCACTGCGTTAAATTCTTATGCCTGCTTGAAGAAGGCGTAAGGAATGACACAGCACAATGAGGATAGGACTCCCCCTGCATTGCTGGAGTTGCGTCGTGCTTGCAACACGACTCAATCAATCATGGCATTTGCAAAGTGCACTACATACCCGTGAGGGTCTCAAGGTGCTGGGGGGTGCTGCTACTGCTCGAAGAGCCAGGTCTTGAGGAGTCTTCTGAAGGACAGCAGGTCTTGGGTCTGCCGAAGGTGGATGGGGAGGGTGTTCCAGGTCTTGGTGGCGAGGTGGGAGAACGATCTCTTCGGATGCGGGGGACTGTGGTGAGGGTGAGGTAGGCGGAGCTGGCGGTGGGGGTGAGGTCGGCGGAGTGGAGTTGGCTGTTGAGGTACTCTGGTCCGGTGTTGTGGAGTGCTTTGTGTTCGTGGGTGAGGAGCTTGAAGGTTATCCTCTTGTTGATGGGGAGCCAGTGCAGGTCTCTCAGGTGGGGTGTGATGTGGCTGCGGCGAGGGATGTCGAGGGTCAGCATGCAGAAGCATTCTGGATGCGTTGGAGCCATCTCAGGAGTTTGGCCGAGGCTCCTGGGTAGAGGGTGTTTTCGTAGTCCAACCTGCTGCTGACGAGGGCCTGGGTGACCGTTCTTCTTGTCTTTGTGGGGATCCACTTGTAGATCTTGCAGAGCATGCGGAGGGTGTTGAAGCAGGAGGACGAGACGGCATTGACCTGCTTGGTCATGGAGAGGGTGGAGTCGAGGATGACCCCTAGGTTGCGTGCGTGGTCGGTGGGTGTTGGAGCTGTTCCCAGTGCGGTCGACCACCAGGAGTCGTTCCAGGCCGAAGGGGTGGATCCGAGGATGAGGACCTCCGTCTTTTCCTAGTTCAACTTCAGTCGGCTGTTCCTCATCCATTCAGCTACGGCCTTCATTCCTTCGTGGAGGTTGGTTTTGGCGGTGTGGGGGTCCTTGGTGAGGGAGAGGATCAGCTGGGTGTCGTCGGCATAGGAGATGATGTTGAGGTCGTGCAGTCGGGCAACGTGGGCGAGTGGCGCCATGTAGATGTTGAACAGCATTGGGCTGAGGGATGAGCCCTGGGGTGGCTGTGGAGCGGAAGGGGGGAGGCGGACGCACTGTGTTCTGCCGGAGAGGAAAGAGGTGGCCCAGTCCAGGGCGTGTTCGTAGTGTGCGGTGGCAGACCGTGTCGAAGATGGCTGACAGGTCCAGCAATGCGTGATTTTTGCGTCAACAGATGTGTCAGAATTTCTGACGCATCTGTCAATCCTTGCACCATGGTGCACCGTATTGTAAATACGCCACATCCATAGTGGCGGAAGGGTTTCTCAGGGTGGCGCAGGGAAAGTGACGCATCTTTACAGATATGCCTCTTTCTTGTAAATCTGCCCTTATGTTTCAGGATTCGTTCTAAACAGATGACATTATTATTGGTGTAGTTACTGCCTGTTACCTACTCAATGCATCCAGTAGTAAAACATGGACGTGTTGTGGAAAGTGCAAGCAGGCCCTAAAAATTTCAAGTAAGCGACACAAACATCCAGCCAACAAGCCCAAGCAGCAAATAAGAAGACAA
This sequence comes from Triturus cristatus, assembly GCF_964204655.1. Lineage (NCBI taxonomy): Eukaryota > Metazoa > Chordata > Amphibia > Caudata > Salamandridae > Triturus > Triturus cristatus. Next base: position 125,216,077 of record NC_140592.1, on the reverse strand, counting down.
CCAAATACCCAAATGAAAAATAAAAGTTAAGAATTCTGAATCACACCAACGGGTGCAGAACAGTCATTGTAGAGTAGGCAGGAGCAGAATGTCTTTGAAAAAACACCCTGCCACCCAAAGCCTTCTAGTCACAACTGCAGCAGTCATACACCTCCTGGGCATGAAGAGGAATTAGAGCTCAGCAGAACCCAATACAATGAGTCCCTCAGGCAAATATGAGGCTCAGAAATGGGTGTCTGCATAAGAAGTCATCCAAGAACAGAAAGCAAACACATGCAAGATCGCTCACACACTCAAACACACACCACACACACACACACAGAGGTCTCTTGTCTATTTAGGTGCACTCTTCCTTGGGTGGCGTCATCTTTGTTTGCTGCACACCCACTATATACAATGCATGTTCGTTCTAAGACGTTCATTCTAAGACTGCAGGGGCATAACTTCAGGGAGAGTGTTTGAGGTTTTACAGCCCCCCAATAAATGTGTGTTCTAATAAATAGTTGGGTACAGGTGCTTTCAGTTGGGTACGGAGAGCTGACGATCGGATTTCACCAGGAAGTTTTACGTTCAAACAGACAAAAACACATAATACACTCTCTCTCTCCTTGTTTGGAAAGTCCTCGAAAAGTTTGTTTTATTTTATCAAATATTGTGTTTTCTCTCACTAAGGGGCTTTTTTATAAGGATTTATGGCTGCAATGGTGTAAATCTTTTGACGTTGCTGCAGCTTTTTTTTTTAATCGCTATATTTACAAGTTGTCACAAAGTCCAGTTAGCTGCATTTCTTCAGGGTAAACATGATTTTTTCATAGCGGCACTTCTGTTAGCTTGACCTACTGAAAATGAGATGCAAGGTAGGCGTGCCTGCGTAAAAACGTCGGCAAAACACACAACGCGATAGTTACAAGGATTTCCTTGTAAGTCGCTAAAAAACAGAAAAACTGCAGCTAAGTCCCATTAGAGGCAGTTTTATAACGTCAGAAATTAGCTGGTCTTAAAAATGGTGCAAACACATTTGGGGCCTCATGTAAGATGTATTGGTGCAGGACAGTGCTGCAAGCAATCTTGCTGTGCTGCCCTGCAACAAAACAAAAGGACAGAAATGCGCTCTGTCTCTTTCCCCTACTTTGGCGCATAAAGGCTGCCATGCACTAATGCAGGCACCCTTGCACTATGGTATAAGGGTGTCTACGTTGAGGGAATGATTGTTTTCGTGCAGGAAGTAACACCCTTCCTGGACAAAAACAGTCAATGGAGGCTATTCCCTCCTTCTATGTTTGCTGCTGAATGCAGCACACATAGAAAAAGACAACAAGCATTGGCATAGCCAATAGGTCTCGCCTTGGGGACCTTATAAGTGTTTAGCCATGCAACAATTGATGTTATTGCACCAAGGATATTGTGCTGCATAACTAAATACTTATAAGGCCCCAAAGGCGAGACCTATTGGCTATGCCAATGCTTGTTTTAAATATAATCTACAGTCTGGCTTGGTACCTAAAGGTTTGATGTACTCTTTCTGCAGCCAGTCATCACTGCCAAATGTTTTCTCTCAATCAATTTTACAATTTAGATATTACAATCTCTATACATTTGTGTGCGTTGGTTATACATTCTGCTGTCTTCACCAATATAAATGTCCCCAGCATCAACTTGATGTGGTCTAAGCAACAGTTAACCTTGAATAAATTAAGAGTTCTTGCTACTTGTTGCCACACCCACTCTAAGAAAGTTCTACCTTCATTGAAAGAATTTCAAATTACTGGTATAATGCTGAATTCGATGTCATACCTCAATAGCCACGTTAGAAACACTGTTAAAGGTACAATGCCAAACAAAAAATTGGATCACCACAAATGAATTTCACAGTCTTGTTCAAGATCCTGTGCCCATTCAGCTCTACTACTGCAACATCCTTCGGATAGGCCACCTTTAAAAATAGACTTACAGCACTCAAAGCAATTTCCAATCACACAGTACAATATTTCCTACATTTTACATGCTTGGACTCTACTATCTCAGATATTTCTTACTAATAAGCCCTTCTAGTCTGTCCCAACAAGAATGAGCTTGTAGGCCACTGAACTCTAAAAGTTGATGTGTTAAGCAAAAGGATTAAGGGATGAAGTCCAGGGACAGATATTAGCTACCTAAATGCATGTTCCCTGCCTGAGTGAGGATATGCAAGTCTGACCAGCTGGAACATAAAACAAAAATGTAGAACACTGATAAATAACTCCATGATATCCAGACGGCTTTCATATTCAACTGCACTTCAGTCCATGAATTTGCTAAAGATCGGGCGTTGCCCAGAGAAATGCGAAGAAAAAATTGCCAACTTTAGGACTATGCAAAGAGCCACTTGCAGCTCACTATTCTCTAAAGCAGAAACTCTTTAATTCCATTGTAAGCACAGGTTCAAAATGGATTTGTCCAAATAAACATTCCAGACAAGTAGCAAATTAACAGTTACCAAAAACAGATGCCTTCATGGTGAAGAACCCACACAGTGAACCAACCAAAGTTAGCAGCCACTGATAAAAAATGCCACATTCATGGGTGAGTGCGTACAAGCTTCATGGCAGACACTGATGGATATGCAACCTGCATGGAGAAGAGCAGCTTACCATGGCAGTCACTGATGTGAATGTCATAGATGTGCGAGTGAGTCTTCAGTGTGAAGATGAGTCCAATGAGATATGCTGCAGGAAGCAGAAAACAAACCGTGTATATCAGGGGCCTGCAACAAATCAAACAAGTTAGAACATGTCAACATTTACAAACCAAGACAGCGCTGTACTTTAATAAGGCAGCCAATGTCAGGGTGCTGTGTGCGCAGGAACCTACACCTTCCAGCTAGTGGGGGGACAGCTCTATATGGCTGGAGGGGGGAGTGCACCACCACAAAATTCTGAATCAAGCCTCCAGGTGAAAGGAGTACATCCTTTGGCAAGTGTTAGGGTGGTTGTGTGTAACCCTGGGCGTAGTTCGCGAAGTAGCACTTCGCGAAGCTACGCAAAGTGCAGTCCGCACTACGCGAGCTACGCGTAGCACTTCGCGAACTGCGTAGTACCTTGTTCGCACTGTGCCAGATGTCGTTTTCAATGATTGCACAGTGCGGACAAGCAACCGGCACTGTGCAATCATTGAAAATGGCATCTTACACAGTGCGAGCTGTAGTTTTCTGCTGCTCGAGTAGATTTTTACTCGAGCGGCAGCTTTCTCATCGCGAACTGGTAGTTTCTCATCGCGAGCGGTCGCGAGCATACGCGACCACTCGCAATGAGAAACCTGACCTCCTCGCGTTGGGAATCTAGCCGGGAGGTTTAATTTCCATGCTCGCGATCGCCAACTTGATGTTGCTGATCGCGAACAAGGAAAAAGTCTTGCCGGGATGTCATTTTGCTTGCTCACGGTCGCCAACTTGACGTTGAGGACCGCGAGCAAGCAAAAAATTACCGCAGCACTCCGCAACACTACGCTACGCGTGTTCGCACTGTGCTACGTGCAATTCGCGTAGTGCGAAGTAGCGCGAACTTCGCAAACTACGCGAACGTAGCGTAGTGCTTTGCCCAGGCTTAGTTGTGTGTCCATGTTACAAAGGAAGAAGCAACCCACCTTCTTGAATGTTTCAGGACTCCTCCATGCAAGCATGTGTAGTTAAAAGAAGGGGTACACTCCTATATAAGAGTCGAGGCTGCTTTGTGCTGTTTTTATGGTCGCTTTTATGGACTTTCATACTGCTGGTAGGGAGAGAAGCATTTCGGAATGTGCGCCAGGTCAACTATGCCTCTGTAAAATGTATGTGGGACAACCTACAACAAATGTTGGGGCTACCCTGATGGATGGATGGAGTTGGGACTTTAAGGTTTTGTCACACACCTGACTGAATAGCAGGGAACTAGTTATGCATATATATATTATAGTTAAGTTTCAATAAAAGTATAGAACAACAATATAGCCACCATCCCTTGCACGCCCTTTTCAACAGGATTCTTAGTAACCAAACTCCCATTCTCTTGGCTTCACTATTCCTCCACCCCTGTTCCTCTCAACGCACACCTAATCCTTTCAAAGCATCACCTCAGTTCATGGCCGAGGCATTTCTAGAAACAGTGCAGTGGTGGACAGAACTACTGATGCTCCTCAGAAGTAGGACCACATTCTGAGAAATCAATGATTCCATTCGGCCTCCTACAGGAAGCACTGTAATTTTATAAAACAGTCTACATACCGCCTCCTTAACAGCAACGCTCTTTGACGGAACTGCACAAAGCAGTGCCATGACCTTCTGTGCATGCCTCCCTCAATAATTACTGACTGGATATGACAACAGGGCAGTCACCAAACTTTAGATACAGCAGTGCATGTTCTGCGTTTCTTCAATATTTTCATTCCAACCATTCACAGCGGTACCACAAATCATCGGAGGAGAGCGACACCGGAGCCCCTACCAGGCATCAAGCGAATAATATGCCTGCCCTGTATCCACATTACCTCTCGCCTTCCTGGGGGAAGAACAGAAACGGTTTCTAGGTGTACAAGGCAATTGCTACAGAAGCGTTTAAGAGGCAGGCCTGCCTACAATGTCTTCAGGACGCATTCAGAATTTTTAAATCTGCTTTTAATTTTCAGATGGGCACTGGACTCCCTTGCAAAACCATTTATAATCAGGCTATCAAGGAAACAGGATGGGTGAGGGGTAGTAAACCTATAATTGCACATACCAACCGTCGAGTGGCTAACTGGTCAGGCTATAGGACAAGTAGGGGCATATTTACAACGAGGCGATAAAAAATGATCGCCGCTTTAGCGGCCGTTTTCGGCCAAAAAGCGGCGATAATTTTATCGCTATATTAGCAAGGTCACGCTAACGCGTGAAACCTTGTTTTAGCGTGGGGATTTCTAACGCCCAGCTTTGCATCCCTAATGAGATGCAAAGTGGGCGTTCCTGACCTGATATGATAGGAGAAATGTCGCTAAGCGACATTTCTCCTATCATCAAGCCCCACGCAATGAAGCATAGCGTCAGGAAAAGTAGCGATAACACCTGTTATCGCTACTTTCCTAACACCTGCTTCAGGACTGACTTAGCCATGATATCCTATGGAAGGAGGATATCATGGCTAAGTTTGTGAGTCCCTATCAACAAGCTAACGTGAGATTATCGCTGGGTTTCCAGCGATAATCTCACGTTAGCCAGTTAGCGTGAGGATTTGTATCGCTATTGAGATAAGCGTCGCTAATAGCACGCTATCCCAGCGATAAAAATCCACACTAGCCGGCGATAATTATCCTAGCGCTAAGTGCGCTTTGCGATAATTATCGCCGGTTGTTGTTGATATGTCCCTTAGTCTGTAGTCTGCGCTATACTATACTTACTCCGTTTGACCATAGAACAAAGTGCTGTTTTGTGCAACCTGTAAAACGAAACAAGCGCTCGCCAGGCAGCCGCGGCACCTGCGCTTTACTTATAGCATTAAAAGTAAAGCGCGGGTGCCGCGATTATATCAAAAGTAGAGAAATAGATGTTTTTTCTATTTCTTTACTTTTGGTATAATCGCAGCACCCACGCTTTACTTATAACGTTAAAAGTAAAGCGCGGGTGCCACGATTATACCAAAAGTAAAGAAATAGATGTTTTTTTATATTTCTTTACTGTTGGTATGATCGCGGCACCCGCGCTTTACTTTTAACGTTAAAAGTAAAGCGCGGGTGCCGCGATTATATCCAAAGTTTAGGAAAACAAGCATTGGCCACGAAAGTGATCGCGATCACGATCGCTGTGAAAGCGAAAGTGATCGCGATGACGCGCTAGTGCTGCTGGCTGGCCTAGCGCATGGCAGCGATGTAAAGCCATATGGCTGCTTTGAGCGCGTGCACGCCTCGTGGACTGTAGCTCTATGCCAGCGGTAGCACTTTGAAAAGTCCCTTACAAAATGTCTCTCCAAGCCAGCACATGCGCTGGGCTCAGCGAGACCTAAAAAGGAGGAGGAATAAAGTTATTTTTCATCATTGGGCCCCCCATGCCTTCCCTGGGGAGGCGTAGGCTTTTGATGCATTCCCATTTATAAAGAACATTGTAAATCTGGGAATGTGTCAAATGCCATTGGAGTTTCCTGGGAACACCCACTGTAACGCCCATAGCATGCCTCCCCATTGCAGTGTGAGTCAACGCAGCGCCATGCACTGCGCTGCTTCGCACCATATCTACAAGGCCATGAAAAGCCCAGCAGGGTGGCTTTACCTGGCCTTATAGATATGGCATTGCACTGTGAGCCGCTGGAATGTCAATAAACGTGATGTTACGGTGGTGCACAGGGTGCCATGGTGCAAGGGTGCCGGCGTTGCAGAGCTGATCGATGTTGCGCAGGAAGGGACATCTTCCTGCACAAAATAAATCAATCCAGGTGATTTCCTCTTTCTACGTGTGCTGCAGAATGAATAAAAGAGGAGAAATTAAAACATTTATCCGAGTTGCGCCTTCCAAATGCCAACCATGGGGTGGTGTTAAATTCTGACACAATTCCAGGTTTACAGTTTCTCGTAAATCTAGGAATTCTTCAGATTCCATAGGTTTAGGGTGGGAACGCCCACAGCAACACCCATGTAACGCCCCTTTCATGCAGTTTTATGAGTGAAAGGGGTACATATTTACAAATCCATAAAAAGCCACGTAAAGTGGTTTTACGTGGCTTTGTAAATATGCTGTGGCATATTGCACCACCGGAACATCAATAAAGTGACATTCCAGTGGTTCAAAAGTGCCGCTAGGGCCTCATAAGTGTGGTCCTTGGATAAAAGAAGAACACCCACAATTCATCCTTGGCAAGGTCAATGATGCCATGGATCTCCTGCCATTGCAGCTAGGAACACAAAGGAGACCACCACCCCTGTCATGCGTCATTCGCCTGAACAACAGCTCTGTTTCCTTTGGGTGACAACTGGACCTCATCCCCCCTAAGTGCTGACCTCAGTAGACCGGACAATCATCAACTAGAAGCTGGAGACCGGGAACCGCAGAAAGCAAGAGACTCTCCGGAGCCATCTGGAACCGTGGGAGAAGGAGGTACGCAAAACCAGTCAACCTTAAATCAGGTCATCTGCCGGGGCATAATCCAGGGATCTCGAGATCAAGGTAAGAATCTCCCCTCCAATTGGTTAAAGGTAGGGAAAAGGTTACATTGTTTTGCAAAAAAGTGGTCAACCAAAACAAATTTACAAGGTGACAAAGTCAGGAAAGGGTTTTGTAAGTACGGTTTTCTTAGTAAAGAAAAAGGACAATTGCCAGTGTCCAGACAAAAATTTGAAAGAGATGTACAGGTTGCTGACTTACAGGCACTTCAAGATGGAAAGCATACATCTTTTGGAAGACATTTTGCATGAAAGAGACTGGCTCGTGAAGTTGGACCTCAAAGACACCTACTTCACAGTTCCTACGCATCCAGACTCTCAGAAATATTTACGGTTCAATTAGAGAGGTACTCTGTACCAATTATGTTGTCTTCCCTTTGGTCTCTCATCAGCCCTTTGGTGTTTCACCAAAGTCCTGCATCCAGTAGTTGCCTTCTTGCAAAGAAGAGGAGTACGTTTATTGATTTACCTAGATGGTATGCTACTGATGCCTCAAGATCAGGTAGAATTGCTGAAACACATGAGGTGTTCAATGAATCTCTTAGAGGTGTTAAAGTTCATTATCAATGTGGAGAAGTCAGTTAGGATTCCTTCACAGAGTTTTGAGTTTCTGATGTTTCAGGTCGATCCCATCAAGACACAACTACGTCTCCCTCAGAAAATGTTTACAAAGATCAGGAAGGAGGCAGCTAATGTTCTATCAAAGGATGTGGTGAGTTTGAGAGGACTGGCAAGAGTGGTTGGTTTTCTGTCTTCCTCCATTCAATTGGTTTCCCCAGGTCTGTTGCATTACAGGGCTCTTCAGAGGCTGAAACCATTGGGTTTGAGGAAAGGCCTATGGTACGCAAATACAGTTCCTCTGTCCCAGGAGGCTCAAGAGGACCTTCAATGATGGTTGAGCAACCTGGGAAGCTGGAACGGCGAGGCAATTTTTGGAAATGTCCTAGAATTTATGATAGAGTCATATGTGAGCAACTACGGTTAGGGTGCAAAGCTAGGAGAGATAGAAACTGGGGGGAAGTGGTCCCAGGAGGAACTCTCCTTACACATAAATTGCCTGGAGATGATGGCAGGTCTGAACGCTTTGATGAGCTTCAGGGAACAGAGTTGTTTTGATCCCAATTGACAATTTCACAGCATAATCCTATATCAATTGTAAAGTTGGAGCAAGATCAAAACAACTTGCAGATCTAGCCCCCAAAAATTGGTAATTTTGTTGAAGTCAGAAAAATTCTGCTAAAAGCAGAGTTTTTTCCGGGTCATCAGAACAAGAGAGCAGATTGGAATTCGGGATAATTAAGGGAATTCAGCAACTGGAATCTGAAGCCAGTGTCTTTCGAGAAAATTCATAGTTTGCGGGACCTGTTTCAGAGAGATCTGTTTGCCGGCAGACCGACGTTTCATTTAGATCATTATTACAGTTGTAGACTGGACCCCAAGGCTTTGGCTGTGGATGCCTTGCTTCAAAATTTGGAATGGAGAGAATTGCTATGTGTTCCCTTCATTTGCGCTAATTCGGAGTGTGTTGGTGAAGGTAGGGAGTTAACAATCCAGAATCGTCCTGGTAACTCCATTTTGGAACACTCAGGTGTGGTTCCCTGGAGTAATGGAGTTAGCAGTGGAAGTCCCATGCTTATTACCAGGGAATGCAGGATGTTTAGAAGGACAGGAAGGAGAAGAGCATCATTTTCTGCTAAAAGGAAACATGATCCTTCCTGTCTGGAGGATTTCAGGAGATCCGTTAGATACTCAGCCCTTTCAGGAGAGGCTAAGGCCTTAGTGGATGAGTCATGGCCACCAGGTACCAGGAAAAGATACAGAAGAGTGTGGAGGAAGTGGTGTAGTTAGCGCTTGGAATGGAATTTGGATCCGGGGGAAGCTCTTTAAATAGAAAAAGCAAATTTCCACATAGTTAGGCCTGTCCTATAGAACTATTAACTGTTACAGACCTGGTATTTCAGCAGGACATTCTTTGGTGAATGACTTTGCCAATAGTAGTAATCCTTTGATCCGCAGTGTACTGAAGGGAATAAGGCTTAGGCGTCCACCTAGGGCTAAGTATATTTCACTATGGAATGTTAATCTTGTCTTTGACCTGTTTATTTCTTGGCCTGATAACTCCTTTCTTTCAAGGAAACAGATATAACTGAAGTTGGCAACTTTGGTCTGTCTAATTTCTTTTAGAAGTGTATCGGATGTTAAAGCTCTAGAGATTTGTAATATGTGTTATTCTCTGGATGCGGTTCACTTTGAGATATGGAAGAGAACCAAAAGAATGTCTGAGAACATCTTTTACCCCTCTTTTAATGATTGTAAGAGGTTATGTCCAGTGAATTGCATGAAAGTTTGCAAACAACCTATGTTAGAATTTAGACCAGATGTTGAGGATCAGTTGTTAATTCATACATTAAACCCTTTTGGGCAATATCTACAGCTACTATTTCAAGATGGGTGAGAACAGTAATGTCCAAGGCAGGAATAGATTTGTGCAAATTTGGACCATATTCTTCTTGGAGTTCAATGGCCAGTAAGGTGTATTGGGCAGGTGGTACACTTGCAGACAAACTGAAGCAGATTGAGTGCTAACACTTCTGCAAGCTTTTATCTTAAGCTTGTGGAGCATGTTAGTAGTGTGGCACTGGAGAGCTTTAAACATGAATAATGGTAGCCTCCAGTCTTGTAATGAAATGGTAATTCTCCAATTACCATGCAGAAAGAATCTTGATTTTGTTAGAAACAACGGTGGCTAGCATTATCCCACCCACCACTTCCATTTGTTACTTAACATTGGTAAAGTTGTACGAAATGTTATTGTTTATAAAGTTTTATGAAACTCCTGTTTTATTAATAAGCTTGCTGTTTTTTCCCTATAGAGGTAATGAATATTTTACTGTGGAATGTTTCCTGTCGGTATCACTTGATTTTCCTTTTTTTCAATACAACATTTTGCTTGATGCAGTTGGTCAATTTGAAATGCCTTTACATGGGTAATTCCTAACACTAATAGCTGCAATGCCCCTGATACCATGGTAATAATATTAGCAATATATCTCCTCAGCACCAAATATCAGCTTTAAATATATTTTGGAAATTCAACCATTTTTTCTCCAAACATAAGCTTAGGAGTTCCAAAGATACTCGCATTTTTGTCTCAACACAAACTTTTCAATTTTTTATATACATATATTAATTCAGACAAGCAAAATATTTTAATTTAAAAGTCTGGGCTGCACACAGAAGAGCTATTCAAAGGTAGCTAGGAAGCCACCAGTTGCTCATGAGCTACTCATTGGAGAAGTCTTGTTTAGACCAAGGGAGGGTTACATTTCTTGCCTGTACTTACTTTGTGCCGATGGATTCCAGGCCTCGGCACCGGCACTTAATTGTCAGCACCGGCTCTAGTGACAGTACACAACATGGTGGTGCTGTCTTTTTAATTTTGTGATAAACACAACAACCGTGTTTATTAGGTCAACATACATAAAACATTAATAATACCAGCATCTCATGGCATTATTATAGCTTTGTGTGGCCTAAAATAGTCTGAATTGTCACACTTGTAAAAGTACATTGGTTAGGTGTTATGTTGGTACCGTCATTGGTAGCACTGTCAGGGTATGAGTGGTGCAGGCTGCAGTATGCTTCCAAGATGGCCCTTGGCCCTTCATTTTTTACAAATTAATCACTGCTTGAGACTATGCAGAATTCCTCACACAGGTCATTCTCAATATGCTCTGTATACATTTGAATGAGAGCCATTCTCCTCAGAAGGTAAACCTTCTGTTTCCTAATTATTTTCAACCACTACCATCTGTTATAGATCTCCTTCTCAAATTATTTTACTTTTTTATCTCCTAGGGTTGTTACATCCATTGTCAAAGTCCTGATGATGACCTCGGACAAATAATCTCATATGGAATGGAAAAACCACCATCCTCTGTAACTTGTACTGTTGCTATGAAGCCTCATGAGTGAGCTAATTAAAGTATCCCCTTCGGTCCTATAGGCCTCTTCTTACGCATTGTCAGATACTAGTTTATATTTGTACTTTCACTTGTTTTTGTTCCCAGAGTACCACGTCCTAACATCATGCAGTAAATCACCTTGCAGTTAAGTGAAATGTGTTTGCATTGAAGTACCTACTTCCTAGAACGCTCTCCCTCTCCACCTCCGGACATTACTCTCACTGACAGGCCTCAGGAGGAGACTCAAGACCTGGCTCTTTAACTAAGACCAGTGACGAAGAGCCTGGATACCCTCACAGGTGAAAAGCTGTGCTCAACAAGTACTGATTGATTGATTGATTGATTGATTGATTGATTGATTGCAGCTCTCCCTAATATAAGGCCATAGTCACAGTCCTCATTATAGACAAGCACTGGAAAAGTCAATAGGTCAGGCTTGCATTTTCAATTATATTGACAGACCTAATACTTTAATTAGCCTAATTTAAATAGAGGTGCCTTAAAGCCATTTTCACAGTATTTGGCGATGTGCATAAGAAATAAATAAAGCAAAAAACATAGCACGTCTAGGCCAGTCAGAATGTTAACCCCTTGCCCACGTTCAACAATACAGAAAATTGACACTGATTATTGCAGATTAAATAAAAATATTGTAAAGTCAAACCACACAAAGAAAGTTAAAATGACTGCTAAAAACTCATTATTAAAACATCCTGTACACAAGGGATGTCCTCAATCATTAAGACCATTAGTCCATTAAAGTACTTGGTGGCTAGGTTTGCCTGGTGTGTGCAGATGTGATAATATGCTGGTAGGGAGGCCCTGGAATTTACCAGCCAGGAGGGTGTTCATTTGTCCCACTAAGCGTTTAAGGACCAGGGGCCCCTTGTTAAATAATGGCAAGGTATTACCTTGTTACAAAGTTTTAATTGGCTACATTGGCTGATGAATTCCGGTGGTATGGTCAATGGTATCAGTGCCTAAGGATGGCAGTTTCTTATCTAGTATAATGGGTTGTACTACTAATAATTTGTTCACTTTGAGTAAAACTTGGCAGCCCTACAGGACAGCTGGATTGATTTGCTATTCAGTAATGTCATTACTGCGCAGTGGCAGGATCTTGTTTTAAGAGCCCGAAAAGCGGGCAAAGTAGGTTCTGTCTGAGTTGATTTACTGCAGGGCAGATACACAAAAATTGAATAGGCTTCCAACAAATTGGCCACATAAATTGGAAAGAGACTTTGGCCAGCTTTGTTTCCAGGGCGGGACCTGGTCTTTTGAAGGGAAAGCTCCCATGTGGTTTAGTAGAAAAATATAGTGAATGGTTTGTGAAATATGGCACCTGAGGTATGCTTGGGGACCCCAGTTAGTGTAGGTTTGTAAGAATGTCCAGCCATGCTTTTTCCCAGCCATTTCTGCTTTGTTGAGTGTCCAAGATTTTAGCTTGGCCGCTTTGTTGGGAATTTTCTTAAATGCTGTTAAGCTGTTGTTTAACTCCCAGGCTCTGGAAAGGTTAAGAGTTGTTAAAGATTGATAGAGCACAGTTGCCCAGTCATTTTTATAAGATTGCTGGTTTTCCATTTCAGATCAGCATAAGGCAGCCAGTGACTCAGGTTGTGCACCTCTCATCTTCCAGCACAATTTGGGTATTGTAGCCATCCTTACAGGGAGTTGATGGAAAAGCTTGAATTACAGGTGCACTTGTGCTTGAGAAATGCGATGTGGTGGATGAAAGATTTGTTTAAACAGAACGGACTGTAATTGATTAAGATTGGTAGCATCTTTGCCCTTGAGGAGTTCTGAGCCATAAGCTAGCTAAGGTAAAAATTTTGCCCCAATGACTAATATAACTGTGACAAACTCCCCATCTTTTTTTTATTAAGTTGTAGGCAAAGTATAGCTTATTGGCTAGAGCCCTTTGTTGATTAAGGTGCTGATTAAAATTTAATCTGGAGTCCATTTCCACCCCCTAAGTATTGATAGGTGCTGACCAGGTCAATCCTGTTCCCTGCGGCTTTCCATTTGAACTTTATATTTTGCTGGCTGTTTTTCGGCGAGAAACAGATAACTTTTGTTTTGCTATGGATTAACTGCAGACCTGCTGATTCAGTGAAGCTGAGAAGGGCATTAATTTGACGCTGAAGGCCGATTAAAGTCTGGCTGCATAAGACAATATCGTCTGCATATTGTAAACTGCGCACTGGTGTCTTTACGAGTTTTGGTGGGTCACTCGAAACTTCTGATAGCAAGGCATCCAAGTCAAGTGAAGTCAAGTCGAGGAAAGCTTTATTCGGCTGCTTTTTTAAAACAGGCATAAAAGCACATAAATATAAAAGACATTTTCATTCATAATATATTCACAACAATATAACGATAAAAGAAGACTCAATTGATATAATACAAGATACTCCAGCTACAGATCAGTAGTTATGCAACATTTCCTGTATTGAAGCACCTTCTTTAATAACATAGCTATTCTCCACGCTACATGCTCATTTTCCAGTGGCTGTAGTAAATACATAGCGGCACGACACTGCCTAAGCCCCTGGTTTAAAAACAAAAAGGAATAATCCAAACTTTTCTTAGCTCAGCGTAATATTTACAAAACAGTACTAAGTGGATGGTAGATTGTTCTGAGGTATTATCGCAAGGACAGCGTAACAGATTATGGGACCAATCGTTCATTTTCGGTAAAGACACTAATCTGTGTACAATTCCCAGTCTAAACCTAGTTAAAAGAAACCTGTTGAACGTCCCGGGTACAAAAGATAGGTAGGGCTCCATCCCCAGAGTTGTTCGTAGCGATTGATGTTGCCTTACACTAACTTTAGATATTTCTTCTGCCATTCTGATCGAATCCAATAGATGGAGGCCCTCCTTTTTAAAAAATGTTCTAGGGATCTCCAACATGGAGATCGGATTTGAAAAATATTCTGGGAGACCCAGGTCGTTCATGAAAGCATGAACAAAACAAATCCAAGGGATCATTAGGGCCCCCTCCAATCTCAAAGTATCTTTCAGGATCTCTCTGTTTAACTTGGTGTAATCTTTACACCAAACTCTATGCCACAAGAGTATTGGCTCCAATTTTATAAGGTCAACAATATAATGGAGACCCATGGCAAACATACGAGGAGGTACTCGGGGGAACAGAAAGAATGTACCTAAGAAATTAGTTTTCAACCATTTGTAGTGGGATAGCATTGGTGAACCCCCAGACCCCTGCCTCATAAGTTGCCATTGTGACACATTCAGCCCTATATATTTGAAGGAGTTCGGCGGGTGTTTCCTACCTAGCTTTTTCGCAAAGTTAGTCAAAGCTGCTATTGATCTATTGAGTGCCATTTTTTTTTAGGAAATAGTTTGTGCACATAGATCACGCTGATTAAATAATTCTCCCAAGTAGAAACAAATTCTAGTAGTTTCGAACTTTTCACCATCTACAAACATTTCCCGCGTCCGCTGGGTCCCTTGTCTTCATCTCATGACAAACGTCTTTGAGATGTTGGTGTTGAAACCTAAATCCTTCATAAAATCCCTGAACCCATCCAGAGCTCTCTGGAGGCCGTTTTGGGTACGTGCCATCAACACGGTATCATCCACATAAAGAAGTGCGGGTATAAACCGCCCTCCAGCTTGGGGAAAATCTTTACCTTTCAGGAGTAGAGCATCACCCAGTCCGTTAATGTAAAGGTTAAAAAGAAAAGAGGCCAGCACACAGCCTTGCCTGAGCCCTCTCCTAATTGGAAACTGCTGAGTACATTCAACCCTCAAGCCGCACGGTACACTTGCAGTGGCTCCGTTATACAGCTGTTTTAAAAAAGCTATAATCTGGGGGTCAACCCCTACTTTCTCAAGGACCTCCCACAGCCTAGTGTGCCTAACTGAATCAAAGGCCGCGGTGAGGTCAACGAAAGCCAGGAAAAGGCTCCCCTTTTTTGCTCGTGTATACTTGCCTATCAAAAGAGACAAGTTCAGACTCTATTCGATTGTACCGAGCCCGGCACGAAAACTATACTGAAAGTCTGACAAAATCTGGGTGTCTTCTGCCCAATCTTAAAGGTGACCTAAAATGACCCGCCCTACCACTTTGATCGTAGAATCCTGGAATGAAATTGGTCTATAACACTCCAGATCCTGACGATCCCCTTTTTTAAAGATGGGGATGATCACTGATTGCACCCAGGTCTTAGTGAATGTTGTCTTAAGACTGGCATTAATAACTTGGGTTAGAGTTGGCCCAATCGGGTCCAGGAGCTTTGCCGCCTAAACTAAGTGCCAAGGCTCTATTCACCTCCTCCAGTGTAATCTGCAAATCAAGTTGATCAACGCTATTTAATGTGGTATCAATAACTTCTCCCCCCTGATTTCCTAAGTCACTATATACTTTAGAGAAGTGACTTATCCATGTTTCTTCTGAAATAGCTATTTCAACAGAAGGGCCATTTTGGGGGGATAAGAAAGGGGTCCTCAATACCTTCCAAAACACAGTACAGTCTTTTAACTGGGCAGCGCAATGAAGAGCCTCCCAAACCTCATTTCGTAATGTTAGTTTCCTCTCTTTTATCGCCCCTCCATATTCTGCTCTAGCCTGTCTAATTTTTGCTGGGGATCTAGGCTGCCTATGCAATTCTTTTTTCAAGGTGGAATGGGCACTAGTACATTTCTTGTTGAACCACCCAGAGGTTATCGGCTTGTTATGATACTGGGCCGTAAGCAGGTTCTTAACCTCCTTAGAGATGTCATTAAAGGAAAGCACAATATCCGTATCAGGCATAGTGTCGCTCAAACATATCTCAATAGTGGTTTTACAGTTTAATATCACTTTCCTCTCAGGGTCGATATTTGCCCTTTTTAAAGAATTGCCATTTTTTAAATTTAATTCGATGTCCCCCAACATTTGGGTGGTCAAATTAGATTTCTTCAATTCATGAATAGGTAGCCTAAGCTGTAAACAGAGAGGAAAGTGATCACTTATACTAGTGTCCCCTACCTTAAAAGAAAGGACCATATGTGCATGAGTACGTGAGGCTAATATAAAATCAATAGTAGTTGCAAACCCCCTCCCATTAAAGGTTTGTGGCATGCAAAATGGGATAGTCAATAGTTCATTAAAATAATCAGGATCTGTTGTAGAAATAAACTCATTAAACAGGTCCCCTGTCCTAGTATGACAGAAGTGGGCACAGTCCAATTCTTCAATATACAAACCACACATTCTATTATCAGCGAGATTACACAGAGCACAATTAAAATCTCCCACCAATATAACCATTGTATCTTTAAAAATCCCAAAACATAAACCATTCAAAACCGCATTTAAATTCTTTATCACTAATCCAAGGCCATCGTGTGGAACATTATTATAAAGATTTATCAACACTATATGGTGGGTCGCATTCACTACTAATTCAATTAGATGATAATAACATTCCCCCATATGAAAATGTATTTTATTTAAAGTCATACTATTGGAAAGATAGGTACAAATACCACCCTTTGGCCTTCCCCCCACACCCTTCACAGCCTGTGTGTGGTAGGTCTTGAAGCCATTTATGTGTGGTGGCTCTATTGCCCATGTTTCCTGTAGATATAAAATGTGGTCATTCCCAATAAGGTCGACCCAGGCTGGGTTCTGTAGCTTGGTGCGCAGCCCCGATATGTTCCATGAGATAATTGAACAAGTGGAGGTGACTGGCAAAAAGAAAGAACTAACCACATTCAACAGGACACCTGTTGGAAAGACCGTACTCAATGGCATGTGCAATCCATTAGAGTACTCCAGTTGTTCCAACGAGGCAATCGGGCTCACTAGGCCACCTCCAGTCCCTACAGATTCTGTGACATGCTCCAGGGGTAAAGCCCCTTGTGACTTTTCCATATTGTGTGCAGCAAAATTCAAAATTAAATCTGTGGGACTAGTATCTCTGTCCTCTTCTGTCCCTACTTCCGCTACAACATGCGGTGGAAGTCAATCAACCTCGTCCAAAGTGCAAAGAGGGTCAAAAAAATTATGTACAGGAACCTCATATCTACACTGTAATGGACCCAACATATTTCTCTCCTTTGGGTGGCCTTGTATAACCAGGGAGGGTTGATAGAAAAAGCCCAGGGGGACTGCACTTATCCCCCTGGTACTAGCCAGGCAAAACTCAAAAATATCCAATATGTTTTTAACCAGTGTCAGGGATCTAAAAGTGATAGCCACACAATCCCCAGGCAGCGCTTTGGTAGAGCTTCCAACCCATGAGATTCGGCGCACCATCTTAAACTCAGAAAACAGTATGTTGGTTAAGCCTGTTTTTGTACATAAAAAGTGTAACGATTTGTTTTTCAAAATGGACCAGTGCTCAGATTCTCCACGAGTTAATGGGGGGGACATTTGTTAAAACCACTATATAGGGTATTGCTTCCGGAGGGAGGTGCAACTGCCTGAACTCCAACAGGTTACCCCTCCCCGTGCTTAGATATGCTATGCTTTTGGAGGGCTGCTTCTCTGAGTTTAGGTTGCAACTTTCCCCAGCTGTAGCCACCTGGTTCAATGTACAGTCAGTAGAATCCTCCCCTCTACCTCCACCTTGGCTGTTAGTGGAGGGCAGCAACTGACTCTGCGTTTGTACCAAGTTTGTGCCAACTGCCAACCCAGGGCATGTCAACTGATTTTTTAAGGTCGAGGAGTATTGAGCGTTCATGTTATGGGATACTCCCGATGATGTTATTTTCTGTTTATTATTTGGAATGGGACCTCCACTACTGGCCGTAGGTCCAACCTTGCATCTTTCCTGATCTGTATCCTGCTGACGAACTATCAGGCGATTTATACTCGCTTCTAAGGTGGCTAACCGATCCTCAATAGAGGATAGAGTGGTTGTTAACAGTCTCAGAAGGACCGATATAGTATCCTCCAATTTATTCCAAAAGTCTACATGATCCATTCTAGATGTCCCCCCTAGCTGAGTGTTAGCATCTGAGAAAAAAGGGTACTTCTGAGTTGGTACACTTACTTCATTCTCAGTCACAGACTCTAGATGTTTATTCTTGGGAGGTGCCATCTTATTGTTATTATTTCCCTGGGCCCTTCTCTTTTTAAGTGGAGGGGCGGGTTCTTTACCCTGACTGATCTTCACCGTTTGGCCTTGTGTGACTACATTTGATTTGTTTATTGCGGTTTGTGATTCTGATAGGGCTGCTACTGGTGCCTCCACCGGTGCGGCCGGCAAAGCATCCACCACTAAAGCCAGAAGGGGTGGGTGGCCCGTGACAGGTTGCGGAGTTTCATCTAAGTCTGTAGGGCTATTTATTGTGGGCGGTGTAGCACTTTGTAACCGCGAGAGAGCTGTTGGAGGCTCAAGGGACAATCTTCGCTCAGTTAGAGCAATTTCATGTATTAAAGCTGATTCCGCCCTCGAGAGGAAAGCGTCCAGCTACCCCCTGCCCTACTAGTGATTTACATCTGCTCATCCTTTCTGCCCCCGGTATATATTGCAATACTTATGAATTCTCCTTAGTTATCCGTTTCTTGTAATTCACAATTAGATATAACAGTCCCAGTAACGCAG
The DNA here is from genome assembly GCF_964204655.1 of Triturus cristatus. NCBI lineage: Eukaryota > Metazoa > Chordata > Amphibia > Caudata > Salamandridae > Triturus > Triturus cristatus. The sequence goes on along the minus strand of NC_140592.1, from coordinate 125,197,416 downwards.
TGAGATAATGTTCCGCAAATCGTAATAGCAAATGTCAATACCGTGGCTCAGCCCAGTCTCTTCCTCGATGTGACGGGATCAGACGGGCCCGCCCTTGGCCCGGGCTTCGCCCGGCGCGCCCGCGCGCGTCCCGCATCATGGTCGATTAGGCTCACTTTATGCGCCTCCTGGCGCGAGTTCTATGATGCTTGTGGCTCCTGCTGCAGTGCGCTCTGGGCGTTGGAGTCTATGGTGCTTGGGAGCAGGATTAAAGTGCAACGTGCTAGGGCCAGTGACAACAGGTATTGGGCAGAGTTCACCTATTTAAAAACAGCGTGCCAGTACCTGCTATAAATAAAAGTGCAGCATCCCTTTCAAATGTACAGCCCGGAATGTTTCACGGCAGTCCCAGCGTCGCTGTCAATCAGCCCCACTTTATGTGCCTCCTGGTGCGAGTTCTATGACGCATGCGGCTCCTGCCACAGTGCGCTCTGGGCGTTGGAGTCCGTGGTGCTTGGGAGCAGGATTAAAGTGCAACGTGCTAGGGCCAGTGACAACAGTTATTGGGCAGAGTTCCCCTATTTAAAAACAGCGTATCAGTCCCTCCTGTAAATAAAAGTGCAGCGTGCCTTTCAAATGTACAGACCGGAATGATTCATGGCAGTTTATGTCTGCTGTGTATATGTTAAAGAGACAGGGGGCGAGGATACATCCTTGTTTTAGGCCCATAAGGTAGGGATCTTTCTGGTCGTTCTATCCCACTTGCCTCTTTTAACTTGTACCCAAGTGTCTGAGTATAGAGTGATTATGGCTTTAAGAAGATTTGAACGTGCGCCCCATCTAGCCATCTTATCCCAGATAAGATCCCTTGGGACCGTGTTGAATGATGCTTTTATGTCAACAAAGGAGGTGTAAAGGTTGGAAGCCTTATGATTTGCCTTATCAATCAGAAGACTGAGGGCAAGAAGAATGGTATTGTGCTCATACCGGCCCTAAATACTGTTTGAGTGGCCGGGATGATGTTTTCGGCTGCTGCCTATGCTTCCATATCTGTTAAAAGGTTGGCAGGGCAGCTTAGTGTTTGGCTTTGACATCAATCAGGGCAATTAGGCTGTAGTTGGTTTGTCCATGAGCCTGCCTTTAAGATAGGATGGAGAACGCTTCCTCTCCATGATGCTGGAATTATATTGGGGGTAAATGCCAAATTAAATAATGGGGTTAGATACGAGGCCAAAAAGGCCTGATCGTGATTAAAAGGCATTGGGGAGACCTTTTGTCCCGGTGCTCCATCTGATCTCAATTCCTCAAGGATTGCCCAACTTGCTAATCTACCAGCCATTTTCCCTCTGGTGAATTCTCTGTTGGCTAGAGACCCTTGATGGTTAAGCTTATCCTAATTGCGCTTTTCGTGTCTTGTCCTGGGCAAGCCGCTTCGATGTGCCTAATACAGTCTGAGTCATAGATTCTGATGTTGTGATGGCGAAATCTGCCATTGGCGAGTAAATTAATTTCTGCCCAGAACTGTTTACTATATTTTGTTTTGCTTGTGTGCAGTGGTTTTATCCATATATTTTCTTGATGTGTTTTTTTGGCTGACCAAATTGCCTTTTTGTAAGAGCGCCTTAGGGCCTTGATTTGGTCTGTGGTAGGATGGCAAAGCATTGGGTCCTTTGTTCATAGGTGCCTTATTTCCTAGTTTAGGTCACTTTTTACCTCTGAAGAGCTGAGTAGAACCAAGGAGCCCCTTTAGTAGATGAGTTAAGGGGTTGTGGACGATCAAATAATGAGTTGGGAATGAGTCCCCCAATGAGAGACTCCCAGTGTGTCCACTCCACCCTTGGAGTGGCAGTTGTTTGAGAAGAGAACATGATTACGTAGTTCATTTTTGAAGCAGCCATCCTTCCATTCCAAACTAGGCATTTTAGGTTATAGGCGCAGGGTTGGAAAATTAGGTCGATGCTTTGAGGAGCTCTTGGACAATGAATTAAGAGCTCGACGAGCTAGGGGAAGTGGTCACTCTCTACTCTGGATTTTGTACAGTAACTCAAGATGTCATCAAATATCTCTGAGTCAATGAATGTGTAGTCCAAGATGGAGTTGGTTTCATTTGAGATCCTTGTGAAGGCTGCTGGTTGGTCTTGTAGAAAGCGGCCATTGAGGTAGCGCAGGTCACTTTCCTCTAGAGCGCTTATTCATGATTGCCCATGGCGATACGTTTTTTGGTAGTTTAGTATTTCTGATGGTAATGGCTGAATGGCTAATGCAGGGTATTGTTGGATTGGTAGATGAGCATTTGTTTGTAGGAGATGTATATTGAAATCTCCACTCAATATAATTTTGCAGTGAGGAAATGTGATTTGGAGTGAGTTTTTTAATTTTTACTAATGAGGCAATGTGATCAAGTTTACTCTTCTTGCTGGGGTGGATGTAAACATTGCAGATTAATACATTGATTTCACAAGTATTGAACTGTGATCCTACAACCGATTGTGATGAAAGTTTAATTTATTGTACCCATGCATGGCTGAGGTCCACTTGTTCTTGTTGCCACTGAAAGTGGGTTGCTGTAAGTTGTAAGTTGATTGTCCACCTGCGGCTCTGCCCTCTTTTGATTTTTTTGTTGCTACTTGTCGGAACTCATTAAAGCCCATAATTGGTTTAGGGTTCTCGGCCCAGGTTTCTTGAAGGAGGAGGATGTCGACATTTTGGAGAGAAGAAATGTAGTCTGACTCCACTTCCTTGCTTGTAAGCCCGTTGACATTCCAGGAGATTTAAGAGGTGATAAGGGGTTGGCTCTGTTGTACTTAGTTTTAATCATGCTTCCGTCCTCGATGGAGCAGGGTCCTGTGAGCTTTGCAGGGAGACCTGTCTCATGAAGCACAGCGCTCCGGGGGGCTGCTGATTGGATAATGCATAGATTCACTAGATTGTTGAGGTATTTTCCTTCTGGACCAATTGCACCCCTAAGGGTACCGGCTGATAGTGTGCCGGCTTTTGGAGGGTGAATCGGATGTGGTTGTAGGGTGCTGGGGTACCTCTCCAGTTCCAGTCTTTTTAGTTCAATGCCCCAGTTAAGGATGAGACCCCTATGTTGCCATACCTCCGTAGCTGCTATTAAGTTAGACCAAGTGCCCACCGTTGCTTCAGCGCCTGCCATTTCTGGATTACGTTTAAACTCAATGCCTTCAATGTCATGTGTTGTTACATGATTCAAGGTTTCAAATGTGTTCACCAGCTTCAAAATTGCGCTTCTGTATAATTTATCATGTCATCCTCTAGACATATAGATTGGAATCATTGCTAGTCTCAGTAGAGCATCTCCCGGTGTAACTTTCTGTTAATGTGTGGCCCCTGGGCCGCCCCTGACCCCAGCCCAGAATTGTGCTTCTAAGTAGTACTGACGCTGGATGTGGTCAGTGGCGGTAGCTTCAATGAGTGGGGACGCCCTTTGACTGCTCCTAGCCTCAACACCTTTTTGTGCCTTTGCCATTTGCTGAGGAGGGTTATGATCACTCGGGCTAGTGACAAGTGATGTTGCTGTTAGTTGATTCAGATGAGACATTCTAGTCAAACTTGATTCAGGACTAGTTGTGTGGAAATGACGATTCTCCAATTATCATGCAGAGAGAATCTTGATTTCATTAAAGACAACGGAGGCTGACATTATGCAATAACCTTTATTGCTTCCCAAGATATGCAGCCCTTCAAAGTGTAACCATTACATCATAGATAAAAAACATTCCAAACAACATAACAAAGCACCATAGCAACTAACAAACATCCTCTTTAGAGCTGCGAAAAACGGTATGACAACTTCTTCCACATTAGACGTCCATCTGAAATTATAAGGAAGTTGAATCTGAAAAAGAAGAAAATTACTGGTAGAGTAACATATTGATAATACAAAATCATTAATCAACCATGGAGTGGTGGGAGGGATAATGTCAGCCTCCGTTAATGAAATCAAGATTCTCTCTGCATGATAATTGGAGAATCATCATTTCATTACAAGACAGGAGGCTACATTATGCAAGTTTAAAGCTTTGTAATGCTACATTACTTACATGTTCAACAGGTTTAAGATAGAATTTAACAAAAATTAAAGGATTTGACCAATCAACTGCTTTAAGGATATCTGAAAGTGAACCTCCACCCCAGAAAACTTTGCTGGCCATAGCCCCCCTGGAAGAATGTGCACCGAATTTAGATAAGTCTATACCTGCTTCCAGCATAACTGTTCTAACCTATCTAGAAATAGAGGCAGAAGAGATTGCTTTATAGGGTTTAATAAAAGAAATCAGTAGTTGATCTTCATTAAGAGGTCTAAAAACACTCATTTTTTCTTCATAAACTTTCATGCAACTTACCACACAAAGTTTGGGACAATCAAAGAAGAAAGGATAGAAAATATTTTCTGACATTGTTTTGGTTCTTTTCCATATCTCAAACAATACACCATCAGGAGAATAAATTCTATTAGAGATTTCTAAAGCTTTAACATCAGATACACATCTAAAAGAAATTAAGCAGAGAAGAGTAGCTAATTTAATGGAAATCTGTTTTCTTGAAAGGAAGGTGTTATCAGGCCAGGAAGTAAAAAGTTTGAAGATAAGATTTACATTCCATAAAGAATCATATTTAGCTTTAGTCTTATTCCTTTCATCACTCTACGAACTAGGGGGTCAGTACCAATAGAGAACTCATTTATTAAGGAGTGACCTGCAGAGATTGCGGATCTGTAACAATTAACCGTTCTATAAGAAAGTCCAGATTTAAAAAGCTCTGCTAAATAGTTGGCTACTTCTCCAACAGGTGCGTCCACGGGATCCAAATCCCGTTCCAGGCACCAACTACACCACTTTTTCCATGAACTGATATATCTTCTCCTTGTTCCGGGAGTCCAAGACTCGTCCAAAAGATCTTTAGCCTCTCCTGAAAGTCCCGAATATCTTTTTGAACCCCTGAAATCTTCCAGGCAAGAAGGTTCATCTTCCTTCTGGACCCTGAAGGAGGTCCAAACTCCCTGGAATAAGACAAGGGAATTCTACTGCCAATTCCATCACCCCTGGGAACCATATTTGAGAATTCCAAAATGGGGTAATTAGAACAGTGCGGCAATGTTCCCTTCGAATTTTTAAGAGAACTCTCTGGATTAGGGCGAAGGGAGGGAAGGCATAAAAGTTCAGAGAATTCCAAGGTTGGAGAAGGGCATCCACTGCAGTTGCTAGTGGGTCTGGTCTCTAACTGAAGAAATGATTTATCTGAAAGGTCAGTCTGCTTGCAAAAAGATCCATGTCGAAAGGGCCCCAAAGATCTTGAACTTTCTGGAAAATTGAAGGATTCGGTTTCCAGTCGCTTGAGTCTCTTAGGAACCTTGAGTTCCAATCTGCCCTTGTGTTTAGGTGACCTGGGATGAATTCTGCCCTTAGAGATATTTTGTGGTTCCAACAGAAGTACCAAATCTTTTGGGCTAGATCTGCTAGAGGTTTTGATCTTCCTCCCCCTAATCGGTTGATATAAGAGACAGCTGTGAAGTTGTCTATTTTGATTAGAACTACACTGTTTTTGATAATAGATTTGAAGCGCAAAAGAGCATTCAAGCATGCTAACATCTCCAAGGAGTTTATGTGAAGGGGAAGTTCTTCTTTCGACCATTTCCCCCCAGTTTCTATCTTTCCTAGTCTGGCACCCCAGCATAGATTGCTTATGTCAGATTCCATTGTATGATCCGGGGTATTCCCGAATATTGCTTTTCCATTCCAACTGACTAAGTTGTTTCGCCACCAAAGAAGATCCTCTTGAGCTTCTGGGGAAAGGGGAACGATGTCCGAGTACCAAAGCCCTTTCTTTAGGCCTGATGGTTTTAGTCTTTGTAAGGCCCTGTAGTGAAGAGGGCCTGGAGAAATCGCTTGAATGGATGAGGATATTAGCCCTACTTTTCTTGCTAGTTCCCTCAGGCTCACAAGGTTTTTGGGTCGAACATATGAAACTTCTTTCTTTATTTTGGCTGATTTCTTCCTGGGAAGTTGTAACTGAGTTAAGGGTGTGTTCACTTGAAAACCTAAAAACTCTAGACTTTGCGAAGGAGTCATAATCGATTTGTCTATATTGATGATGAAACCAAGCCTCTGTAATAGATCTACAGTCCAATTCATGTGAGTTAGGAGTTCCTCCTGGCTCTGAGACATCAGCAAGATGTCGTCTAGATAGATAATCATGCGGTCTCACAGGCCTCAGCACCTTGGCTGAGGATAGTCCGAAGGGGAGGCAACAAAACTGGTATGTTATATTCCTCCAAACAAACCTTAGGAATTTCTGAGAGTCAGGATGCATAGGGATTGTAAAGTATGCGTCTTTCAGGTCTAATTTTATGAGCCAATCTCCCTTTTGGAGGAGATCTCTGAGAAGGTGTATGCCTTCCATTTTGAAGTGTCTGTACACTAGAAAGGTGTTTAATTCCTTTAGATTTATAACGGGGCGCCAACCTTTTTCTTTCTTTTTTACCAGAAAGATTGTGCTCACAGAACCTTGACCAGTGTTTGAAACTATGCGAATAGCACCTTTGTCTAACATTTGACTCATTTCTGCATCTACTAGGTTTGACTGTTCTTGGTCTAGGGAAAGTTCTCTGGGTTGTTTTGTCTGAAAAGGGATAGTAATAAAGTCTATTTTGAAGCCTTTTACGGTCTCTAGTACCCATGCGTCGTTAGTTATAGAAGGCCAAATGTGACTGAAAAGGGAGAGTCTTCCCCCTACCTTTGGGAGGGAAGAAATAGGGGGAGGGGAGGACCTTACCTTGTCCTTGACTTTGAAATCTTCCATGGTTGTTACCGCCTCGTGTTTGACTGTTGCACCCCCGTTGAGGGAAGAAGGTGTTATTCCCCCGGTAGTATCTAGAATAACCACGATTGTTTTGTTGATAGTAGGACCTGTTGTAACCACGGCTGGCAGCCAGTCCTACCCTGTCAGCCCTTCCAAAAAACCTTCCTCCGAACATACGTCTCATATTGGTTTGTGCTTTGTTAAAAGCAGAGAATGTTGACACGTATTTACCGAGTGTTTTAATAATGGTCTCTCCAAAGAGAAGACCGTAAGGCCTTGAACATCTTTGATTGCTAGGTCTCCCAATTTTGGGTTCATTAAAATTGCTCTTCGTCTTTCCGAGGTTAGATTGGCGTTAGCGTTTCCCAGCAGGCAGATAGCACGTTGGCTCCAACCTCGTAGGAGTTCAGTGTCAACCGGAGTCCCATTCATGGATGACTCTTCAGCTAGGTCCAAGATCCTGGCAAGGGGACCAAGGATGTCTAATAGTTTGTCTTGACACTGCTTGAGACAGCGTTCGAGCCCTTTGCGGGGATCTCTGCCAGTTTTAAATAAGAAGGTCAGAAGCTCAGGGTCAAGGTTGGGAGTCATCCCAGCCTTGTTATCCAGAAAAGGTCTTGGACATTCAGATTTCATGAGATTGCGAGAATCTCTTTCAAGAGGTTTTCTAATCCAAGCCTTAATAAACTTTGAGACATGGACTAATGGCCACCACTCGGAACCTCTAGGGTAGGTAATCTTAGAGGGATTAAACATCTCTGACCCTGAAGGGTCTTTAATACAATCAGAGTTATTACTAGATTGACCCATGTCTTCATCAAGTAGATCTTCAAATTTTTCCAGTGGGTCAAAAACATATTCATCAGCCTCTTCATCAATATCAAAAGGTGACAGGGAATCATCGTCATCTTCGATGAGGTCTGTTGTGTCGCGATGGGCACCTAATCATTGTGTGCCGCGAAGGGCACCCGTGCTTTTTGCGCCATTAAGGTCACTCGATCTTTTTGTGCCGCTCAGGACACCTATATCATTTGTAGTGCAGAGGCTACCAATAGATAAAATCCTGTCATTGGTAGCACATAGGTTACCTTGAGGCTCGATATGTTTAGTCTTTTTTAACAAAGTAAAATTCCCATCATCAACCTCAAGAGGTTAGCTTCATCATCTGGGAATGGAGGACGGCAAGAGTACCATATTCTACTTAGCAATTAGTAGATTTTGGTCTCTTATGTGTCCCAGACCAGTGGATGATATAGTTGTTATTTGATGATGGATAGATGCGTGGATTGCAGTGCTCGTGAAACGTGATGTTGTGGGGGTGCTCGATAAAAATTGTCTAGCAAGGCACTAAACACATTTTATTAGATCGCTGCCATGTTAGCAATGACTAAAAACAGTGCTATGACAGTTTAAACAAATAACTGTGATGACAAATGGGTCTACATGTTTCTGCTACCGGGTGATATTCACCCAAGCATTCTTCAGGACCAAATCAGCTACTGCAGAAATTGAACGGTGCTCGAGTGAGCGATAAAGTGAATGATACAACCTGGACCCAAACGAAGGGCCAAGGAACTCTGTGGGAGGTAATTTTCCTCCGTTGACCTACAGAGAAACAAACAGAAAAAGGGGGGAGAAAACACAGCGTGGCACAAACCTTTTAGAAAGTGAAATTCATGAGGTCAAAACTTTTAGCATCCAGTAATTGATCAAGTATGCAAATACTCTTAAGTATATCAAGACTATATTAAGTCTATGTTAATTGAATGAAGTGAGTAACAGTTATGGCACTTACCCAAAATGTTGTGGGTGTGCGCCTCACCTCGCCTGGCTACTGCTCAGGTTAGGGGAGGCCCCGCTCTGTAAGAGAATCAGAGGGTTCACAATGTATTATTGCTCGAAATATGAGCTCTTTTGTAAAAACCGCAGGCGCTCATTCCGCGATATGCCAGAAACGACTAACCCCACATGATGACATTCGAGGGCTACAAAGCGTCAAAAGGATAATACCTTCAGGTAATGCGAAGTGGTCGCCATGGTAACAGTTGAGGTGAAAGGCTCCACTACCCAAGGTAACTTACTCGATATTACCAAACGCGATATACTACTTTCTTACAAAATCAAATGGAGAGAATTACTGCTCACCTCTCCGTCGGTACCTCGGAGTGGAGCTGAGCTCGTAGGGGAGGCAACCAGCGGGGTGGAAACACTCGGCTAAAGTAAAGAAAGCCGGTGTTGGTTGTCATGGCAACCCTGTGGGTGAGACGCAGGGGAATTTCGTCACCGCTTTGCGCCAAACGAGTATGGGAAATGTAGTTCATATGAGAGGGCGTCATAGATAGATCGTTAGAGAAACAAATCTCGTACAAATTGCTTGATTGGAACGGTAGCAAAAATAAAGCGATATTCTGCCTTGTCCATGAAGGTAACGAGAGTTTCAGAGAGAATGTGTATGTATACACATAAAGAAGGCAGCCGCTCGGGTGAATGTAACCAAACACAAGCCTGAATAGATGGTATCATGGTGTCATGGCAACCCTGTGAGTGAGACGCAGGGGAATAACGTCCCCGCATCGCGCCAAGCAAGTATGGGAAATGTAGTTTGTGTGAGAAGGCGTCATAGATAGATCGTTAGAGAAACAAATCGCGTGCACATTGCTCGATTTGACCGATGGCATATTAAGGCAATATTCTGTCTTGTCCATGGAGGTAACAAGAATGTCAGACAAAATGTGTATGTATACACATAAAGAAGGCAGCCGCTCGGGTGAATACAACTAAACACAAGCCTGAAATAGATAGTAGTGTACAAGCGCATGCTAACTGGATCATATCGACCTGAGCCACACAATTCCATAGGACACGAGTGTGTATCTACCTAGATAGTTGCCCAAGGAATATCATCATTGAGCCCATCCTGGTCACTATGTAGTCTAAACACCCATCTCTGTTCCTTTTGGAATAGGTAGTTCGTGACATCTGTGATATGTGGTGGAATGAAAGGTTGTTCCAGGATGAGCCATTGCATGTCTTCTGGTTTATGGTTTGATGTTAAGAAATGTGTAGTCATTTTTGTTGACTGTTTCTTACGCCTGATTGTGCTCTTGTGCTCACTAATTCTTATTTTAATTTTGCGGGTGGTCATCCCTACATATTTGAGTGAGCACGGGCAGGTGATAAGGTAAATTACTTTTTCTGAGTTGCAGTTGGTATGTTTATGAAGCAACCATGGTCTTGAGGTGCCAATATCTACTGATTTAGTATGTGTTGTCTGTGGGCACACTGAGCAGCTGCCACAGGGATAATGCCCTTGTACAGGTGGCAGGTCCCAGAGTGTTGAATTAGCAGGGTTCTTCATAGTTTTTGGTCGTGTATGAACCAGACTGTCTTTTAAATTCGTACCCCTCTTGAAAGAGAAAAGTGGGGGAGGAATTTCTTCGTTGTTGAGATTCAAGATGCGCCAGTGTTTACGTACTACTTTCTGCACCTGATTGGAAAGTGTGCTGAAAGTATTGACAAAGGTTAATCTTGTTAGTGGCGGTTTTGGTATTGGGGGAGCAATGAGAGCGTCTCTGTTGTTATTAGCCGCTCTTTTCTTAGCTTGTCTAATCAAAAAAGGAGGATACTCTTTGGCTTTCAGTTGATGGGACAAAGCTGCTGCATGCTTTTCAAAAGTCTCCTTAGTGGAACAATTTCTGCGTATCCGCAGAAATTGTCCAACAGGCAAGTTCTGTCTGAGAGACCTAGGATGGTGACTTTGAAAATTCAGTAATGAGTTTTTTGCTTGGGGTTTTCTGTATAGTTCACTCCCCAGAGTGCCTTCTGAGGGATAGATGACAATATCTAAAAAAGGTAACCTTGTCTTGTCGTGTGTCACTGTAAATTTCAAAAATCTGTTTTGTGCATTGAGCCATGTGTGAAAATCAAGCAGAGTAGTCACATTACCGCGCCATATGACCAGAATGTCATCAATATATCTCTTCCAGACGACAAGCCTGTCGTGGAAAGGATTGTTGTCGTTCAGTACTGTGTCCTGTTCAAAAAGATGTACGTAAAGGTTCGCCAGGCTCGGCGCAAAAATGCTGCCCATTGATGTTCCTGAGGTCTGGAGGTAGATGGTATCCTCAAACTTAAAGAAGTTCTCTTTCATTGCCAGTCTGGCACACTCCATGATGAAATTGATAGGCGTGATTGTATCTAGATCTGTGGTATCAAGTAAACCCCTGATGGACTCTAGGGTTTCGTCCTGGGGAATACAGGTGTAGAGAGATTCAACATCGAAACTCACCAGAAGGTCTGTTTCGGTGTCGAAAGTGGTCTCAGGTAACAGTCTCAGGACGTCTTTTGTGTCTTGTAAAAATGTTGGCATCTTTTTGACCAACGGACGTAAGAAGAAATCCACAAAGGTAGACAAAGGTTCAAGGAGTGATCCTATCCCCGATATGATGGGGCGTCCTGGTGGTGGTCTAGTGGCTTTGTGAATTTTAGGGAGGACATAGAAATAGGGCATCACCGGAAACCTCGTGATCAGGAAATCAGACTCTTGTGGTGTGATCCAGCCTGATTCTTTCGCTTCATAGACCAGATCATTTATTTCTTTTGACAATCTGGCTGTCGGGTCTTCTGACAGGACCTGGTAAGATTTGCCATCATTTAGCTGTCTAAGACATTCATTCCGATATGCTGTCGAATCCATTATGACAATAGCGCCCCCCTTGTCAGCGGGCTTGATGGTGATAGTGTTGTCATTGGAAAGAGTAGTTAAGGCCTTTCTTTGTAAGAGGGAAAAGTTTGAATATCTTTTCTCGCTGGTGGAGCACAGCGTAGTGACATCGTTGGTAACAGCTTGTTCAAACACCTTTACATGGTCTGGCACCAAATGCACTGGTGGGTTGAAGTTAGAAGCTGGTTTGAGACCTGTGTTAGATTCTGGAGGTGAGTCTTCTAGACTCATCCGGTTAGTTCCCTTGTCTTTCCCTTTAAAAAAGAAATGAAGGCGAACTTTTCGAAAAAATTTCCCGAGTTCGCACCTTAATTGGAAGGGATCACCCACACATGTGGGAACAAACCCCAGGCCTTTGTTTAGAACCTCATGTTCAATTGACGTCAAATTGCGTTGGCTCAAATTTACCACTAAAAGATCATTGTCATCTGTAATCTTTGCGGTTGTTGTGTCTTTTTGTTCTATGGGTTCTGCGGTGGTTGGTCTGTTTGCCAGTGTACTTGTTGTACTTGTCCTCCTCTTCTCCTGCCTCTGTTGCGCCCACGGCCTTGCCCTAAAAAAGGAGGCTGCCCAAAAAAGGTAGATGCAGGGGGCGGCTGGCCAAGAAAAGGGGGCATGGGGGGATTGAAAGGCGAAGATGGGTAACCCCAGGGTGCTGGGGGCCACCAAGGGCTCGGTTGACCGTAGTAATTTTGTGTACCGCGTCTTTTATTGGCGCGAGAACGTTGATAGTTTGGTCTTTGCGACGGAGCCGATGTATTAGAACCCTCTGAGTCTGATGAGGGGGTGTCTGTCCCTGACGAAGAATAGTTAGAGCCGTATCTCTTACCCTTTCTGTTGTATTCAGGTGGGGTATAAGTTGCACTGGTGTACGGGTAAACTTTTTCGAACGAGAAACGGGCCAGATCCTTCTTAAATTTCTCAATTTTCGTCTGCAAGATGGTATCTTTGTGTTCTTTATTGTTTTTGTTAGTATCCTCGAGATTTCTTTTGAACAAAGCACTCGTGATTGTGGCTTTAATTTGACCCTCCAAAGTTTGTATTTCTACAAGGATCAGATCGGCTGCCTTCTTGGCCGTGCTGATGATTAAAATAAGCCAATCGCGAGTGCATCGCCAAGCAATAAGCGACCAGTCTTTCAGAAAACTTTTATCAGTCAAAAAAAGGCGTGGTGTGTTGGTTACTATCAAACCCATGGGTGCGCTGTTACTTCTTAAATACTCCGTCATTATTGCACCATGTATAAAGGTGCGCGAATGTGATTTCTTCAGGGCAAGGAGATTCTGCCATTCGTCTACGGTATTGTTGGAGACTGATGGCAAGGTGTCTAATATGCTAGGATTAGTATCGAGAATTGATTGTAGCATACTGTCATCGAATGACAAACCAGTGAGTTCGGCCATTCTGAAACAGAGAACGTGGAGTGAGCGGCGGTATGAGTGTACTTGTAAACAGCCAGTTGGCGTAAGTACCGGAAAAAAGACCCGCAGCCAACAGCTGCTCTATAAACTGTCTTAAAGTATCTCAATTAGAGTAGGGGTCAGAGGGACAAAAAGTTTATAGACTCTAATAGTTGTGGTATCCCCAAATCAACATCATAACATACTAGAACAACTATGAGTCTCAAAAAATAGAAGACCTAGATACAAGGATAAAGGTAATGCTAGAGTTTAGTAAAGCTGTGGATTCATTTATGCATATATGTGTGTATGCACTGGAAATAAAATTCCCATCATCAACCTCAAGAGGTTAGCTTCATCATCTGGGAATGGAGGACGGCAAGAGTACCATATTCTACTTAGCAATTAGTAGATTTTGGTCTCTTATGTGTCCCAGACCAGTGGATGATATAGTTGTTATTTGATGATGGATAGATGCGTGGATTGCAGTGCTCGTGAAACGTGATGTTGTGGGGGTGCTCGATAAAAATTGTCTAGCAAGGCACTAAACACATTTTATTAGATCGCTGCCATGTTAGCAATGACTAAAAACAGTGCTATGACAGTTTAAACAAATAACTGTGATGACAAATGGGTCTACATGTTTCTGCTACCGGGTGATATTCACCCAAGCATTCTTCAGGACCAAATCAGCTACTGCAGAAATTGAACGGTGCTCGAGTGAGCGATAAAGTGAATGATACAACCTGGACCCAAACGAAGGGCCAAGGAACTCTGTGGGAGGTAATTTTCCTCCGTTGACCTACAGAGAAACAAACAGAAAAAGGGGGGAGAAAACACAGCGTGGCACAAACCTTTTAGAAAGTGAAATTCATGAGGTCAAAACTTTTAGCATCCAGTAATTGATCAAGTATGCAAATACTCTTAAGTATATCAAGACTATATTAAGTCTATGTTAATTGAATGAAGTGAGTAACAGTTATGGCACTTACCCAAAATGTTGTGGGTGTGCGCCTCACCTCGCCTGGCTACTGCTCAGGTTAGGGGAGGCCACTTTTCTCTTTCAAGAGGGGTACGAATTTAAAAGACAGTCTGGTTCATACACGACCAAAAACTATGAAGAACCCTGCTAATTCAACACTCTGGGACCTGCCACCTGTACAAGGGCATTATCCCTGTGGCAGCTGCTCAGTGTGCCCACAGACAACACATACTAAATCAGTAGATATTGGCACCTCAAGACCATGGTTGCTTCATAAACATACCAACTGCAACTCAGAAAAAGTAATTTACCTTATCACCTGCCCGTGCTCACTCAAATATGTAGGGATGACCACCCGCAAAATTAAAATAAGAATTAGTGAGCACAAGAGCACAATCAGGCGTAAGAAACAGTCAACAAAAATGACTACACATTTCTTAACATCAAACCATAAACCAGAAGACATGCAATGGCTCATCCTGGAACAACCTTTCATTCCACCACATATCACAGATGTCACGAACTACCTATTCCAAAAGGAACAGAGATGGGTGTTTAGACTACATAGTGACCAGGATGGGCTCAATGATGATATTCCTTGGGCAACTATCTAGGTAGATACACACTCGTGTCCTATGGAATTGTGTGGCTCAGGTCGATATGATCCAGTTAGCATGCGCTTGTACACTACTATCTATTTCAGGCTTGTGTTTAGTTGTATTCACCCGAGCGGCTGCCTTCTTTATGTGTATACATACACATTTTGTCTGACATTCTTGTTACCTCCATGGACAAGACAGAATATTGCCTTAATATGCCATCGGTCAAATCGAGCAATGTGCACGCGATTTGTTTCTCTAACGATCTATCTATGACGCCTTCTCACACAAACTACATTTCCCATACTTGCTTGGCGCGATGCGGGGACGTTATTCCCCTGCGTCTCACTCACAGGGTTGCCATGACACCATGATACCATCTATTCAGGCTTGTGTTTGGTTACATTCACCCGAGCGGCTGCCTTCTTTATGTGTATACATACACATTCTCTCTGAAACTCTCGTTACCTTCATGGACAAGGCAGAATATCGCTTTATTTTTGCTACCGTTCCAATCAAGCAATTTGTACGAGATTTGTTTCTCTAACGATCTATCTATGACGCCCTCTCATATGAACTACATTTCCCATACTCGTTTGGCGCAAAGCGGTGACGAAATTCCCCTGCGTCTCACCCACAGGGTTGCCATGACAACCAACACCGGCTTTCTTTACTTTAGCCGAGTGTTTCCACCCCGCTGGTTGCCTCCCCTACGAGCTCAGCTCCACTCCGAGGTACCGACGGAGAGGTGAGCAGTAATTCTCTCCATTTGATTTTGTAAGAAAGTAGTATATCGCGTTTGGTAATATCGAGTAAGTTACCTTGGGTAGTGGAGCCTTTCACCTCAACTGTTACCATGGCGACCACTTCGCATTACCTGAAGGTATTATCCTTTTGACGCTTTGTAGCCCTCGAATGTCATCATGTGGGGTTAGTCGTTTCTGGCATATCGCGGAATGAGCGCCTGCGGTTTTTACAAAAGAGCTCATATTTCGAGCAATAATACATTGTGAACCCTCTGATTCTCTTACAGAGCGGGGCCTCCCCTAACCTGAGCAGTAGCCAGGCGAGGTGAGGCGCACACCCACAACATTTTGGGTAAGTGCCATAACTGTTACTCACTTCATTCAATTAACATAGACTTAATATAGTCTTGATATACTTAAGAGTATTTGCATACTTGATCAATTACTGGATGCTAAAAGTTTTGACCTCATGAATTTCACTTTCTAAAAGGTTTGTGCCACGCTGTGTTTTCTCCCCCCTTTTTCTGTTTGTTTCTCTGTAGGTCAACGGAGGAAAATTACCTCCCACAGAGTTCCTTGGCCCTTCGTTTGGGTCCAGGTTGTATCATTCACTTTATCGCTCACTCGAGCACCGTTCAATTTCTGCAGTAGCTGATTTGGTCCTGAAGAATGCTTGGGTGAATATCACCCGGTAGCAGAAACATGTAGACCCATTTGTCATCACAGTTATTTGTTTAAACTGTCATAGCACTGTTTTTAGTCATTGCTAACATGGCAGCGATCTAATAAAATGTGTTTAGTGCCTTGCTAGACAATTTTTATCGAGCACCCCCACAACATCACGTTTCACGAGCACTGCAATCCACGCATCTATCCATCATCAAATAACAACTATATCATCCACTGGTCTGGGACACATAAGAGACCAAAATCTACTAATTGCTAAGTAGAATATGGTACTCTTGCCGTCCTCCATTCCCAGATGATGAAGCTAACCTCTTGAGGTTGATGATGGGAATTTTATTTCCAGTGCATACACACATATATGCATAAATGAATCCACAGCTTTACTAAACTCTAGCATTACCTTTATCCTTGTATCTAGGTCTTCTATTTTTTGAGACTCATAGTTGTTCTAGTATGTTATGATGTTGATTTGGGGATACCACAACTATTAGAGTCTATAAACTTTTTGTCCCTCTGACCCCTACTCTAATTGAGATACTTTAAGACAGTTCATAGTCTTTTTTAACACCTTACCGCCTTTTTTGGGGAAGCTGTCCACTTCTTCGTCGGAAGAGAGTATTGTTTGTTCACCAGATATATCTCTCTGAGTATCTCTTTTTCTTTTGGTAAGAGCTGCTTCTACAGCTTCCTTAAGAGAGGACTTCAATTGCCTCTCAAATAGGTTCATGAGGGAGGATTCAGGGAGGGGTGTCTCATTCTTACTTTGTGAGTCTTCCTGAGACATAATGAAAGAGATATATAAATATTTAAATAATACAATAGTAATGTTCTTTTTCTTTTCTCCCCTTTTTTTTCTTTTTAAGGATTTGAAAAGAGGGGTTTGTATAAATTTAGTGGCCAGATTTAATCATTAATCCGTTGTTTTGAGGCATTCACAGATCGTTCCTAGGAACAGCTGATTTCTTGACCGTTGTCTCCGCGCTGTACGTCTCCATAGAGACGCACAACACGTGAATTAATTTTCGGCACTTCTGGCTTGAAATTTGCGCTTGTCGTGTCACATTTGGAGCAGTCAGCTCGTAATTCGTGAGCCGTGTCATGTGATGCGGAAGTATTCCGATCACTTGCGCTCATCGTGAGGAAAACGGGAGTTCTTCGTTCCGCCAAGACGCGCGCATGGTGTTGAAAGGTAAACACCGAGTCGCGCTGAAGGGGGGGGGGGGAGCCAAGGGGTTAAAATCTTTGAAGCGTGTTGTTTGAATAAATAATGATCAAAGTGTCCATCGTAAATAGGACGGGACAATTGTAATCTCAAACAAAAAAACAGGCATAAAAGTCAACTACAAGGGTACATAAATCCAGTGCACAACCGTAAATTGGAAGGGAAATCTGAAAGGTCGGATCCCGAGCAAAAAACGTACCTTGTAAGTAACCAAAATATCAATACAAAGTAAAATCTATTCTAAAGTATACCATAAACAATTAAGTAGTCAATTAACATGTAACAATAGATAAGATAATCAAATAGGTTGAAAGTTATCGTTATAAGGGTCAGAAAGACAGTGCAATACCTTAAAATATCAATGTTATGTAGAGAAAGAAATGAAGTTGTACTTAACTGTCCGTGCGCAGCGAATAAAAGAGGATGTTTGTTTGTTGCTATGGTGCTTTGTTATGTTGTTTGGAATGTTTTTTATCTATGATGTAATGGTTACACTTTGAAGGGCTGCATATCTTGGGCAGCAATAAAGGTTATTGCATAATGTAGCCTCCGGTTTTGTAATGAAATGCTTTGTAACCCATTGTCTGTTAGTTGAGTCAGATGAGACATACTAGCCCATTTTTGGCCTCTTGCGTTTGCTGTGGAAGGTTTTGTTCACTCAGGTTTGTTGCAGATGCTATGGAAATTGGTTGCATCAGGGGACTCTCAATAGCTAATTTGGATTCACAATGAGTTGTACAGTGATATTTTTTGGCCAGCGACTGATAAGTGTTTGACTGACAGGGCAGACAGGTGTGTGTGAGTGCTCTGACTATGCGTTTGATTGGTGCAGAGGGAGTGCTGTTTGAGTCGCAAATTCGGGTCTGCTATTACCTTTGTTGATTTTTTGGCGTGGTTTGTCAGGTTACGCTGTTTTTTGTTTTTTAAACATTGGGTACACGTCTGGCCCCTGCTCTCTGACGCTGTCCATAGTACTTTCAATGAGGTTTTGAACTATTTGGAGATGTGATTGGATTTTTTTTTGCTGGTGTTCCTGGCTTTTCTGAGGTGTTTGCGTTCCCTTTTAGTTAGGGAGTGTCATTGCTGGTGGTCGAAGTCCTCAGAAGGGCGGGAGTTGTCCACTTGGTGGTTCATTTGTTGTTGGAGCTGATTGTCCACTTTCTTTTGACGGGCTAACCCTCAAGCTAATGACTGGGGGCGAAATGTTTGTTAAGGCCCTACTTTGTTGTTCAATTTTGGTAGTGTGTATTTGCACATTCACTGTTGTCTTATTGTTAAGTATTTTTATGGGATTATCTATCTGGAGTGCGGACAAGATTGGTTGAGGTGATCAAAACATTGCCATGCCTTGGTTATTGGAGATTTTAGGAAGTCCATAATTTTAAGATTCCTGGATGGGGCTGGTGTGGATGTTTCACCTATTAAAGAGTCGTTTCAATGAGCTGCATAAACTGGTGGTTTGATTTTAAACTTTGGGGTGCATTTCTATGCTGCTTTAATAGTCTCTCGGATCCTGGCTGATCTCATAGTGGCAGCGAACGTGGCGTAGGGTTGCTTTGCCATTCCAGTGCCCTTTTCCGTACTTGTGCGTGAGGTCAGTTGGAGGACCATGAGGTCTTATGCTGTTGAATCTGTTTTGCCCTTTCCCTTTGCCCCTCTGTGGAGTTCTCTGTTGTGGGCTTACTGTTGGAGAATAGTGCAAAAGCACAGAGATTTGGTTGGCTTTTTGGTGATTCATGAGTTTGTGTTGTTTTTTTCTATTTTTTTGCGTTCCCCCTTTTGGTTTTAGAAGCTGCTCTCTTCTTTATTGCAGCCTTGTTGGGATGCTTGAGACACCCTCAATCACAAAGGGGTGGACTTGTTCCCCTAACAGAGAGGTCAGAAGAAGAAGAGGAATTGGCAATTGCTGTTAGTGGAAATCACCTCCGCCCACCAAGAGCTGCCTGATGCCTGGGTGCCTGGAACTTGTCCCTTAAGGGAAGCGCTCCGGTCGCTAAATTACAAATATGCTGGGTGTAGTAAGGGCACCCGGTTATTGTGGGTATTACTGGGTGCTGTGGGTGAAGGTATTAAGACATGGTCTCTGTAAGGGCCAGGTGCAAGTGGATGGAATCCGAGCGGGAACGCACCAGGCCGCTAGCAAGCCGCACCCAGACCTAGCTGGGCCACTTCTGCTGGGGCCCGGGGTTCACTCATGGCGGACGGTAGCTACTACCGCTGAGCTTGTACCCACGCCTTACCTCAAAATGACTCCAGGTGTCTCCCAACGCGGCTACCACTAACTGGTACCGTCCGTCCTGGCTGAGGAAACGGGACCGGAACCTTTTTTCCTCAGTTGTGCTCAGCTAGGCCCCCAAGCTGCGAGGACTGGGAGCGGGGTGGCGGGAGGAGGGAGACAAGGCAGAAGGCAAAGATTGGACTCAGCAGGAACTGCAAGCCTCACTCAGGCCTCACTTTTCACCCGGCAGTAAACACAAATCAGGCACATGTTTGCCTATGCCATGCCAAACTCACTCAGGCTCGCTCCCCTCAAGCCCGCTTCAAGCTGGCCTTGGTCTCACCCGCTTCAGTCCTGAGGATTCTGCACCCGCTCCTACACTGGCACGGGCTTGGTGACTCAGCGTCTCAGCAACTCAGTGCATCAGCAACTCCACCCCAGAAGTGATCTGTCTGTATACCCGTTCTTCTTCTTTCTATTTTTTCTGAATTTGTCTGTATTGGTATGAGTCCGAAATTTATAATAGGAAATAACTTGCGGTTCCCAAAAATAAGTGGCGGTGCCCACCACCTGTGGAAATTATGCACTCTGTAAATGTATTCATCCAATCCAAAATTGACGCATCCTTAAATTATCATTCAGTGGAACATGAGTCAATGTTGCTCTGCAACCCAAGACTAAGTAGGTTCATGGAGAGCATTATCCTCAAAAGTAACCCCGAAGGACATGGCAAAGGTTCTTAACACATACCGGAATGAAATCTACATCAAATGACAGACACACATGATAGCATCAGGATAACCACTCACACAGAGAACTATTGCCCACCATATCTAGTAATGCATGGAATTAAGACCCTTACTACCAAATGTTGTCTGCAGAAACATCAGTACCCTATTGTGTCAAAAGACAGCCACTTTTGTAGCTTAAACACCCATATACAAAGCTGTTAATAAACCAAAATTGAGCAAACTGGAATAAATCCTGGTAGGAGTTACAGACAGAGTGTTTGACTTGGCCCTTTTTGCAGGGTCATCCCAGAACTCTTTGCCTTCCTTCTGTATTTTTTCAGACCTGTTGTTGGTGGTTTGATGACTCTGGGCTCTTTACCACTGCTGATCAGTGCTAAAGTCCATATGCTCTCGTTTGTAAATTGTGTTATGGATTAGTGTTTCCATGATTGGCTATTTGATTTACTTGTCAGACCCTAGTACAGTGCACTATGTGCGCCCAGGGCCTGTACATCAAATGCTGCTGGTGGGTTTGCAGCAATGATTGTGCCACCCACAGAAGCAGCTTGTAAAATGTTACTCAGGCCTGCCATTGCAGAGCCTGTGTACAGTATGGGACTGTCATATCGACTTGGCAAGTGCATACACTTGCCAGTCCCTAAACCTTCCTTTTTCTATATATTAGTCACCCCTAAGGTAGGCCCAAGGTACCCCTGTGGGCAGGGTGCATTGTATGTGAAAGGAAGGACATGCCCTGATGTGTGTGGCATGTCCTGATAGTGAAATACTGACAATTTTGTATTTCACTATTGCAAGGCTATCTGCTCCCATAGGCCAGAATGGGACGTTTGTTTATAACATCTTATAAACATAACTGACCCTAGGAGCAAGATAGGAAAATAAAATTTCGTATTCATGAACTCAGAATGTTAAGATGCATGTTTTAGTGAGGGTGATTTTTACATTCTGTGTTTAAAAATACCACTTTTAGAAAGTAGGTATTTTCTTGCCAGTGTGCCTCTGCTAGGTTTGTGTATTGCATGTCTGGCCTTTGGATGACAGGGGCTGGAGAAGGGCAGCGGCTCCAGTTGTCTGATGAGTCAGGGCTGGGCTGAATAGGCCTGTTCTGCATTTGGAGTGGTGGGAGGGGTAGCACTTTTACCTGAATAGGGCTGTGCCTGCCTTCCACAAAGTGCCCCACAGAGCTGGTTTTGGCTGGGTACAGACACTCTCTGCCTTCAGAGAACAAAGGAGGTTGGTGTATAAAAAGAGGGGCCCAGACCCCAGACTTTTATATCACTTCTGGGAAATCAAGAGGAACCTTTGCCAAGGAGAAGAGCCAGATAAGCTGATGAGGAATACTGCCCCTGTGCTGCTTGCTGTCTGGGGTTGGCCTGCAGTGGCTACTTGCTGCCAAGGAAAGGAGAAAAGGACTTTGCTGTTTGCTTTGTCACCTGCTTGAGGAAAAGATTTCCAAGGGCTTGAAATAGAGCTTGCCTCCTATTAAGAAGTCTCAGGGACACAAAAGACTTCCTGCAACTCTGCTGGTGCTGCTGGACTATGCCATCTGTGAGGCCTACCCTTGCCTGAGGTGCCTCCTGCAGTCAAAAGGCCTTAGACGTGGGTTTTGCAGCTGCTCTCTGTAAGAACCGTCACAAAGTATCGCAAAACCGTGCAATGCCTCTCGGAACCGATGCCGAGTCCTGCTGGGTGACGCGAAGCCATGCCATGAAGCCCCCAGCACTGACGCCGGATAGCGCGAAGCCTCGCAAAGCGGTGCTACACATCGCATTAGGGCGTCAAGTCTACAAGAACACCAGGGTTGCAGTAAGAAACCGACGCATCACCTCCCCTTCAGTAAGGAACAGACGCATCACGTCCCCTGCGTGGCAGTAAGGAACCGACATCGCCTCCCATGAAGTAAGGAACCGACACATCACATTCCCTGTGGATGTTTTTGTTTGTGACTGTGACACATCAAAGGTACTTTGTGTTGAAAGTGTTGCATCCATAATTTGCTATGGACAGAATTGTTTCTACCTTTTGAAAGTCACATTTTGGTTACTGTATTGTAGATCTTTGTCGTTTGGTCTTGTTTAAGTTTAGATAAAGTTTACTTATTTTTCTAAACTGGTGTGGTGCCCATTTGTAGTGTTTTCACTGTATTACTGTATTTGTTCACAAATGTTTTACACACTGCCTCTGAGATAAGCCTGTCTGCTTGTGCCAATCTACCAAGGGGGTGAGCAGTGGTTATTTTAGGAGTGTATCCCCCTTACTCTGACTAGAAGCAAGGGTCTCTATTTGGACAGAGGTACCTACCTCTGCCAACTAGAGACCCCCATTTCTAACACAGAGGACTTCACAAAGTCAAGGCAAGACCATAGCTGGGACCGCTCCGATGAAGCAAAATTACATTGCCATTTCTCCAACCTCAGCACATTAACAGACACTACATGGAATCATGGTGGTGTTCCTACAGGGTGGCATTATGCGCACCTCCCACAACATTATTAACATGAATGTTGTGGTTTTGGGAGATAAATAGGAGAATTTATAAAGAGGGATTCTGTGTGCTAGCGAGTGAGGTAGTATGTATGAATAATAGGGATGCTGGGAGTTATGAAGGGGAGTTAGGATATTTAAGGAAATGGGTTGTTGTGGGCTTTGGAGGGAAGAAGGGTAACGTAGCTTAACAGATGTCATTTGGGTAGTGATACAAGATGAAGAGGCAAGAAGGATGATTTGGGTGAGGAAGGGAAGGAGACATGCTTAGATGCCAATTCTTTACCTGTTGTCATGTGGAAGTAAATGCTACTTAGGCACAATCATAGTGTTTGTTCCTCAATGATTCAGGGTAATTCAGCATTGACAATCATATTCCTTGTCTTTGTATGTTATTTGCAACTTGAAATGTCTCTCTAGCATCTGAACAGGATTGCAGGTTTTCATCCTTCATGCTTTGAAAGGGGGACAGCAGTCAAGCAGTCTGAGCCCATATGCTATCCATCACAATTAAGCACGGGCGGTAAAATCCGCTTCTTTCACAGTTTTCAGCACTCAGCATGCAGAGTTCTTTTCCTCGCTCGCACTCCCCAACGTCAACTTGGCAAGCGCGAGCAAGAAAAATGCACCTCCAAGGGATATTTCTCATTGCGGGCGGTTGGATTTCGCAATGCGGGTCGTCGCAGGTGGTTGCGACCTCTCATGTTGAGATACCTTCCGTTCACGTTGAGAAAGTTGTCGTTCAAGTAGAAAATCTACTCGATCGGCAGAAAAGAACCTGCACCCTCTTGCACTGCACATGGTGCTATGTACATTGATTTTCCAGTGCAGGACAAACACCCGGTGCTGAACATCAACGCGAACAGGCATGACCAAGTGGACTCCGCCGCTTGCGTGGCCTCTGAACACCTCTCTGCAACGCAGCTCCCTGGTGCATACTGGAGGTTCCTGGTGGGCTAGTTGGCCCCCAGGGACCCCCAGTATTCAAGGGGAATTACTTCCCCATCTTACAACGCGCCAGGGGGCGCGTTTGCAGAGTGCTGCAGGGAGGGGGCGGGGCCTCCAGCGCAATCTTTTTTTTATTTATTTTCTTTTAAAGAAGGGGGGCTGTGTGGCCCCATCCCCCTGGGCCTGACCCCCATTTAGAAAAAAAAAATATATATTACGGGAAGGGGGCTGCATGGGACCCCCTCCCGTGGCCAATTCCGGCCCCGGAGACTCCATCACCTGGGGCATGGCCAATTATTTTTTTTTATTATGGAGGGGGACTGCGTGGCCCTCTTCCTAAGGCCTCTATTGGCCCCGGGGGCTCCATCCCCAAGGGCCGGCCTTTATTTATTATTTTATTTTTTCTTTAGGAGGGGGGCCGCGTGGCCCCCCTCCCGGGCCACTTCTGGCCCCGGTGACCCCATCCCCCGGGGCCTGGCCATTGCCTTTTTGTTTTTTGGAGGAGGGCCCTGTGGCCCCCTTCCTCAGGCCTATTATGACCCCGGGCCGGCCTGCCTGTTTTAAAAAAAAAGTTTTTAGGGGAGGGGGCTGCGTGGCCCCCCTCCCGGGCCACTTCTGGCCCCGGGTACCCAATCCCCCCATGCTCCCGCCGGCTCCCCGCGTCCTGCGGGAGCCGGCATTGCTTTTCCACAAGGGGAGCTGCTGACATGCAGCTCCCCTTATGAAAAAGCAATTCTGCTTTGCTTCCTTGAAGCGAGAGCAGGTTTCCTTGCTCTCTCTTCAATGAAGCAAAGCAGAGTTTGCAATGACAGGGTGGGAGCCGCGAGGCTCCCTCTCTGTCATTGCAAACAGCAGTGTCCCGGGTTGGGCACCCGGGGACACTGCAGGAGCCGGCCCTGGGGGGTGGCGGTCCCCAGGGCCATCATTGGCTCCAGGAGGGGGGCCGTGTGGTTAATGCAAAGCCCCGGGGGTGGTGGTGGCTAACGGGCCCCCTATTTTGAATAATTAGTGCCCGGGGGTGGTGGCGGTCACCGGGGCGTGTGTGGGGGAGCCCCAGCCCCCCACCGAGGTTAATTTTATTTTTTTTAAAAGCCCCGGGGGGGTGGCGGCCTTAGAGACCTGGCCCACCCGGGGGCTTTATTAACACAAAGCGCGGGAGCCCTGCTTCGTTTTTTTTTATTTTCATCCGGAGCCGCGGATCCTCTGCGGATCCTGCGCTTTGTTTTTTTTTAAAATGCATTTTTTGGTCCTGGGGGTCAGGGTGTTTCTACCCTGCCCCCTCTTCCTGTTTTACGCATTTGTTTTTCTGTTTTCTTGTGCCTCGGTTCTACCGAGGCACAAGATGGCTGCCAACACTTCCTGGTTTGGAGTGTTGACAGCCAATTAGCATGAAGCTCGTGATCGGGAGGGTGCGCGGATCCACCATGGCCATAGATATCACTATTTTTATTTCTTAATTTCTCAAAAACTACTGAACGGATTTACACCATTTTTTAAAAGGTCACTTTCTGAGCCAAGCAGTACCTTTTTGCCAAATTTGGTGTAATTCCGTTCAGCAGTTTTTGCTATAACCGTGTCTAAAGTTTCCTATGGGAAATCGATTTTTTTAACTCTATTTTTTGATTTTCTTAGGAACTACGGAATGGATTTACCCCATTTTAAAAAAAGGTCTCTTTCTAGGCCAAGGGCTATCCTTTTGCAAAATTTGGTGTAATTCTGTTCAGCAGTTCGGGCTGTAGCCTGTTCCAAATTTCCTATGGGAAATAACATGGAGAAAACGCGTTTTGGGACCCCCCTTTTTTCTCGTTCCCCGCCTGACGTATCACCCCGAAACGTTTAGGATAGGAGCTGACTGGAGCGCCCCACCAGTTTTAAAAATTTTGCGAAGATTTGTCATCCGGCGCCAAAGTTATTCAGAAAAGAATGTTACAATTTTCCTATGGTAACTAGGTCCTAACTATAACTACCTACTGGCGAACGCCAGTAGGTAATATATGTAATAAGCTTACTATAACTCGCGCCCCCCACAATGCACAGCTTATGATCTCACACATTACATCACATGACATGGCCAGTGACAATACTCATGACATCACTGATGACATCCCAAATAACATCATCCGGTGACTGTGAATGTTTTTAAAACCTCATGAGTGTTAAAGATATATACCAAGGTGTATTGGTGAATCAGTGGGTGTGTGACTGACTGTATAAGTGAGTGATTAGGTATGTCGGTGAATGCATGGGTGAGTGACTGTCTGTATCAGTCAGTTGGTATTTAAGTGGCTGTATGGGTGTGTGAGTGGGTACATGAGTGGCTGTATTGGTGAGTGATCGGTTGTCTGAGTACCTGTATGGTTGTCTGTGTGCGTGGGTGAGGGGGTGTGTCACTGCCTGTATTGATGAATGAGTGTGTGAGTTAGTGGCTGTATGGGTTAGTGAGTGCATGTGCGAGGGGCTGCATTGGTAAGGCAGTGTGTGTATGACAGTGTGGGTGAGCAAATGGATTTTTCAGTGGTATATGGGTAAGTAACTGGGTATGTTAAAGGCTGCGTAGGTGAGTGATTGGGTATATGAGTGACTGCATGGGCAAGTGGGTGAATATGAGAGTGGCTGTATGGGTGAGTGTCTGCTTTTGTCAGTGACTGTATAGGTGAGTGAGCACATGTTAGTATCTGCATGAGTAAGTGAATGGGTATGTGTGTATCTGTATGGGTGAGTAAGTGGCTGTGTGATTGACTGTATGGGTGAGTGACTAGGTGTGTGAGTAGCTCTATGGGTGACTGACTCAGTGTGTGAGTGGCTGAATGGGTGTATAAGTGAATATGTCAATGGCTGTTTTCGTGACTGAGTGGGTGTGTGAGTGGCTGTATGGGTGAGCGAGTAGATGTGTGTGCAGATCTATGAATAAGTGAGTAGCTGTGTAGGTACTGGTATGGGTCTGTGAATGGGTTTGTGAATGGTTGTGTGGGAGTGGGTGAATATGAGAGTGGCTGTATGGGTGAGTGTCTGCTTTTGTCAGTGACTGTATAGGTGAGTGAGCACATGTTAGTATCTGCATGAGTAAGTGAATGGGTATGTGTGTATCTGTATGGGTGAGTAAGTGGCTGTGTGATTGACTGTATGGGTGAGTGACTAGGTGTGTGAGTAGCTCTATGGGTGACTGACTCAGTGTGTGAGTGGCTGAATCGGTGTATAAGTGAATAAGTCAATGGCTGTTTTCGTGACTGAGTGGGTGTGTGAGTGGCTGTATGGGTGAGCGAGTAGATGTGTGTGTAGATCTATGAATAAGTGAGTGGCTGTGTAGGTACTGGTATGGGTCTGTGAATGGGTTTGTGAATGGTTGTGTGGGAGTGGGTGTATGAAAGGTTCTATGAAGGTGTGAGTGGGTGTGTCAGTGATTGTGTGGATCATGTCATCAGTGATATCATGAGTGATGCCATTTGAGATGTCATCACTGATGCCACTGACCATGTCATGAGTGATGTAATACGTGAGGTCATAATCAGTGCATTGCGGTGGGTGTGCGTTATAGTTATCTCCGTTGCCTGGCTCCAAGAAAAGATATGGGGGCCATCTTGTAGCAGGTTTGTACTTGACTTTTAATGCTTTTATGGTTTACTTCTTCACATGATTCTTTTAATTTGAGTTATTTTATCAGTATGATCCTTCTGCAGGGTAGTCTGCCACTGGACTAAGGGGTTGCTGAACCCCAGTTTGCATTTTCTTTTGCCCACCTGTTTGCCATGTCTGAGGCTCTCTGGAGGATTGATAATCACAAGAAAAATGGTTCCTCTTGTCACACTAGTACCTGTTATTCCCTTCTACTTTTCACAAACACCATAGTCAGCACTACTCTTTCATTCCATCACTCATACAATAAGGCCTGTGAATTGCAAAGGCAGCTATACTTTTATTCAAAATTCTAATTGTATTCACTAATAACATCCAATAAAAACATTATCAGCAGTTCATAACATACAATAGTAATCACACAGGATGGTTTAGCGACCCAATGAAATTTGTTAATTCACTAATATTTTATAATTGTATATCTTCAATGTTGTCCTTCATAACAGTTCACTGCGTTGTTTAACTATAACATCATTACTTTGCACACATAAAGTAACTCCTACAAAGTCAGTACTTATCCCCCTTCCTCAAAAAGGTGCAGATACATAAATTTCAATAAACAAAAAAATAAAAATAAAATAAAGTCTGTTAAAAATATCAGGTTGTCGACGTGGCATTTCGGTGGATCACTGTTGGTTTACTCTACCTTCTTCAGGACAAAAGATTTTGATGATGAAAAACATTGATGTTCTCTATAAAAATAGAAACAAAGTAAAGACATATTACAACCATACAAACTAATTTCAGGTCAGTTAAGTTTGTAAAAAACAGGCTCAACTATATCCATACACATCACTTAAACCTTTCATAAAGTATTAATGCAATCTTAAATACATCTACCAAATCACTCCATGATAAGACCAGATGTATTGTGTCTTATCTTTCTTAGCATTAGGTTATATGGGTACTTTAAAATATCCCCTCAAGGGATATGTATTTCATCCCCCCTTATTTAATATCCTATCATATTAAAATCTTTATTCTTTGAGAGAGAAATATTCCTTTAGAATATTTGTATTATTATTATTTGATGGCTCCTCAGGCAGATATACCCTTCATCTGTTATTTATAGGGCCACAAATTCATACCTATTTATTCATATGTTGTAGTTCTCTTTTTTTAACCACAACAATTTACTTTGAATATCTGTTCCAAATAGTAAGGCGTCAGTCAGTAGAGAGATATGGATCACTGTGTTGTTAATCCTTCCTTTCTTTAGGATGCATATACAGTTTCAAATCTACAGGATAGTAAATATTGTATACTATTATCTTAGGTTTGGGTTTGTCACCACTTTGATCACCCTCAACTTCCAATTTCACTGCTTACCAATATTCCACTCCACTTTGGCATGGTTTTCAGCCCATCATACGATCAAGACTGTATTTCGTATAAGGTCACTTGTCTCGTTTGTTACACCCATTTTTATTAAGTTGAAATATTCCTTGGGGCATCAGTGTCTCCCTCATGGCCACTCAATTCTATTAAAAATACAAGAACATTTTTTTGAGAAACGTTTTTCCTCTCTAAATACATGACATATAAATACAATTTCCTAAAATAGTTAGTTTGTTATACCTTGATCCTCTACTCCCATCAACAATACTACCCTTTTAGTACTCCAATTTCAAATTACTATCTCTAGCCTCCTGACGAATTCAAGAGGGTCATACTATCTGGCCCTTGCCGGTATTACTAAGAGTGTCTATGCTGATATAAACCGTCGGCATAAAATCCTTTTTAACCCACTCGGATTGAAAAAACCTTTTACACATCAAATGGATTATGTATATTGCCTTTATGTTCTTAACACTTGTATTATATATTTACTACCACTACAGTGACTATTCTATAGTTAATTGAAAATAATTGCTTGTTGGATTGGCTACGCCCCCTAGGCTATGCCCCTTCTACCTAGCGGACTATTTAAAGGATAAGTAAGCGCGTAGGCCCCTGAAGCAAGCCTGTCTGCACCCATCCATGGACGGACAGCACCGAGCGCCACAACCCCTGCCCGATTTACTCAAAAAAAGCTGCATTTTGTGACTTATAAAAGGGAGGAACTTATGGTACTCAACAAGACAGGTAAGAAGAGCAACTGCTTGACTCTGGAGTCCTGTTCAGGTCCTTAAGTATGTACCACCTGTGGACTCTCTCTCTCCTATTATGGGCTACAGGCAAGTCAGCAGGATAAATCTCATTGCACCCAAAACCCACTGATATCTAAAGGCTTTTGTTGCTTTGGTAAATCTGCGATCCCTAGTCAAACATAGATTCGAGTTTGCAGAGATGGTAAGTACGCACATGTTTGATGTAGTATTTATCACCAAAACGTGGGCGGACAAGGCTTCCGATCCAGACCAGATGCAAGCAGTCCCAGCAGGATACTCAATTTTTAGAGTGGATAGGATGGGGAAACAGGGTGGGGGAATGGCTATTGTCTATAAGAACACCTTGGTGGTAGCAAGATCCCCAGCGGGCAGTAATTTGGAATTATTTGGAATTTCGAAGTATTCTCATTTCAAAATAACCTTACTAAAACCTACACTTTTAGCGGTATCCTTATCTATCGCCCTCTGGACCCAAGAAACACATTAATCCACATTATAAGTCCTTTCATTGAAGCTGGCATTGACGCTTCTGACTATTCGGTTTTAGGAGATTTTACTTTTAATTTAGAAAACTGATTGGTGGTGATACGGCAACTTTAGTCAATTGTATGGCCAACTTTGAGTTAAATCAACTAGTTAAGCACCCTACGCACAAAGCAGGCCATACTCTGGATGACATTTTTACAAACAATTCAGCAATAAAGGTAAATGAGGAATTACCATTACTATGATCAGACCATAAGGCAGTAACTTTTATTAGAACATTGGAATGTTGGAAGCTCCATTGAAAACAATGGAGCGCTCCGGGCTTATAATGGCTGGTATAAGCCCGGAGCGCCAACATTCCAATGTGTCTTTGTTCACAGCTCTGGCTGTGAACAAAGACTTCAGGGAGCCGGAGGGGATTTGAATCCCCTCGCGCTCCCTGAAGGCTTCGTTTTGTTAGAACATTCTGCCCTCTAGTGGCAGAATGTTCTAATAGCCTTATAGCCCTTCGTAGCAGGGCTATACCGGCTGTTAATGGCCCGCTGCTGTTGTTAAAGTCCCTCGCCTTCGGCTCGGACCTTTAACGCTTAAGTGGGCCATTAAAAGCCGGTATAGCCCGCTACGGCGGGCTATAAGGCTATAGTATTAGCATATAGCTACCCCAAGAAAGATCAACCAAGTCATTACCTACTTTTGAAGGTCGGGTCTGGAAGAACATATACCCTGAACATCGACCCCGTTAAGTATGAATCTTTCTACTCCAAGACTCTGTTCGGATGTTGAATTGGCAGTCTCGTCATACTCCTCTTCGATTAAGGCTAAAGTCAATAAATCAACTTGTGTTTAAGTCTATTTGTAGTCAGGTTTAACTTAGAAGCAATTTTTAAAGTATATATAAAATATAATAAATAAATTGACACCAACACTAAATAAAAAAATCCTACTAGTAGAACTGGAGTTGTGAATGCTTACATTTTTTTGTGTCAAATCTGACATGAAAAAACAACAAAGGGTCAATCGGGTCAAAGTCAAATGTTAAGGATGACTGCGATAGAGCGTGGGTCGGATACAAGGGGTGGAATGGGCCCAATCTCAGCTTACCTTCAGACTTAAAAGAAATTACAGAAACGTTCTTGAGAAGGTAGAGTCTCAACGAGGCAAGGCACAACTCCTTATCAAGGATAAGTCATCGACAATTGTGAGACGCTGAATAAGTCTCGGTGGATCCATCGACGATGGCAGGAAAAGCTCCGAGTGGGAAATGCTTGATTTTCAGGCAGATGAGGTTGTTGCCATCAATGGGGTGCTGGCCATCATCGAGACTGGTTAAGATTTCTACCTTATGACTTAGCAGTTACCCTGGAGGTCGAAATACCATAGCAGACAAGGCTGCAGCCGAATTCGGCTCCTTGAAGCCAGATACCATAATCGATAGGTTCCACTGAAAGGCACTGGCTGCTGCTGCGAAGAATTAAGTGGGAGCTGTGGCAAACTTAGTCCACTAGTGATGCAACTTAATTGGATCAGCTTGCAAGTAGGTCCAGGTCTTCTACTGGTTTGCAGACAGTTTTCAGTGAGAACTGTTATAAGTCGCAGGTTTTGGAATTTAGAAGAAGGAGGCCACTTTAGCACCATATCCAGGGTCCAGGAACTTCTGGGGGGGCACCACTTGGGGGCGAGAATTCACTTCAGCATGCATCAACAGCAGCAGGCTGGTAGGTAGTAGGGTCTCAGCAGCTTGTTGTGTCACTGTAGCTCACACAGGAGGCCTAAGAGTCTAGCCCTTGTAGTCACCCTGGTGGTCCAGGGTTCAAGGAGCAGGTCCAGTCTTCCCTACTCAGGCAGAAGGGTAGCAGGGCAGTCCTTCATGCAGCAGGGCAACAAGGCAGAAGGGCAGCAGGGCAGTGCTTCCAGCGCAGGGCAGTCCTTCTTCTGAGTCTTTCACAGGTCCACAGGTGATCTGAATGGGGGTCTGAGAGTGCCACCTTTTGTTTCCAGTGTCAGCTTTGTGTGGAGGGGCAATGCCTGGACTACTCCCCGGCCTTCCTGGGTTTGGCTCCCAAATGTCTGGTGTGAGAAAAGGCTAGTGTCAGGTTCTTTGTGGGTGCCACAGGAATGGTGTTCTGAAGTGTAATTCAGTATTAGGTATAGCTCCTCCCCAGCCATCCACTAGTTGGTCCATCCTGTCACACCTAAGCACCCTTTTTCCCAATGTCTGGGAGGAATACACATTCCACAGGAGAAGAGCCATTCACAGTCATGTGACACAGAAGACTAGCAATAAGGCATGCTGGTTTAGGCACAGAAAATGCCAACTTTCTAATAGGGAAATTTTCAGGATTGTGACTTAAAATCCAACTCTACCATTATAGAGGATTTTAAATTACAATTCATTTGGGTGTAAACATAACTTCCCTACCTGCTCCCAATTTAAATTATCACTCATTAAGTTTTATTGGGTAAACCAATGTTAGTTTATGGGAGAGATAGGCCTTACAGTAGTAAAATATTGCTTTAAGAGTTTTTCACTACAAGGCTATGTAAAACTTAAACCCACATGTAATAATTTTAAATACCATACAACCTGCCCTAGGAGCTTTTAGGGACTACTGTAGGGGTGACTTATAAGTATTAAAAAGGAAGGTTTAGGCCTAGTAAAGCTTCATTTTGCCAAGTCGAAGTAGCAGTTTAAAACTGCCTTACAGGCTACAGTGGCAGGACTGAGACATGCTTTTAAGTGCTACTTTAGTTTGTGACACAATGAGTGCTTCAGGCCCACAAGTAGCATTTCATGTACAGGCCCTGGGTATATAGAGTACTATTTATTCTGGACTTATAAGTAAATTAGGTGAGCCAAATGGGGATAGGCCAATTTTTCCATGTTTGAGAGGGCACACGCACTTTAGAATTGGTTAGCAGTGGTAAAGTGCACAGAGTCCTAAAGCCAATAAAAACAAACTCAGCAAAACAGAAGGGGGAAATCAAAATGTTTGTGGGCCTACCACCAAAAGTTGCCATGTCTAACAGAGGTCTTGTGGCATAGCTTTAGGCCTGGGTGGAGATCGTGGAACTCTGTGAAGTGACCAAAAACCTCTTCATCACTACGTGGAGTTCCAGATGCGGTGAAGGTCAGGCCGTTTGGGCTGATTTTTAGCGCTGGGTGTTTGTCCTGTTCTGGAAATTCAGTGCAAAAGGCACCATTTTAAGTGTAAGAGGGCGCTTCTTCTTACTGACGCTCGAGTAGATGTTCTACTTGAGTAGCAGCTTCCTCAATGTGAACGGAAAGTTTCTCAACGCGAGCAGTAGCGACAAACCGTAACTGGTTGGATTGATAAATCTCACTGGGAGATAGTGTCGCTTGCGCTCCCCAACTTCACATAAGCAAGGTGAAAAACTCCATGCGTACTTTTTCAGAACCCTGTGTGCTACCTGGAGTGCGAAAAACTGTGCAAACTCCAAGAAAAGAAGCGAATTCACTGTCTAGGCCTACATAGCTTGGTTTAATTAACTCGTTTCTAGTATCGTTTATTATATAGTGTCATAGAGAAACTCTACTTGATGAACACAATGTGTAATTTTAGCTCATGAAAGTTAATTCAACATAAAGCATTGTTGTTTTTTTCTTTACAACAGGTAATTCCTCCCATGGATGTTTCGGTTGACCTGATTGGGCAAATTGTGTGATCCGAGCACGCCACCTGACCACTATGTGCTTCAGTTTCCTTAATTGCAATTTTTGCGATCACCCAAACGTGATTCAGTTAATAATGGCACGATGCTAAAAACCTTCTCAAGTATTAAATTCCTATAAGGTGTTGGTCCACATGAATAATATTATTGGTGATGTATACAGTGCATATCCAATAAGTAATTGTACCCTGCTGTTAGACCTGTCAGCACTTGCATGGGTTTCCCCTCCATTTTTTGCCTTTGCCTCCTATATTTTTACCGTGTGATGGATTTCGTTTTGCTGGTCTAGATGTTTTGGGCACTTTGGCACTGCTGATCAGTTCCAAAGTGCAAGTGCTCCCTTTGTAAATTGTTATTATGGATTAGTGTTTCCATGATTGGTTTGTTTTGGTTTACTGTTAAGTTCCGAGTACAGGGTACTGTGTGTGCCCAGGGCCTGTAAACCAAATGCTGTTAGTGGGCTCACAGCACTGATTGTGCCACCCACCCAAGCCACTTTGCAACAGAGTCTCAGGCCTGCCCTTGTGGTGCCTGTGTGCTGTCTAGTACTGCCATGCCAACCCAGCAAGTGCACCCACTTGCCAGGCCCTAATCCTCCCTTTTCTTGCATATGAGTCACACCTAAGGTAGGCCCAAAGTACCCCTGTGGGCAGGGTGCAGTGTATGTGAAAGGTAGGACATGCCCTGATGTGTGTGGCATGCCCTCATAGTGAAATACTGCCAATTTTGATTTTCACTATTGTTAGGCCATCTGTCCCATAGGATAGAATGGAGAGTTTGCTCATAACATCTTATGAGGAGTATTGCCCATGAGAACAAGACGGGAAAATAAAGTTTGGTATGCCTGAACTCAGAAAGTTAAGATGCATCTTTTAGTGATGGTGACTTTTATAAGCTGGGTATGAAAATTCCACTTTTTGAAAGTAGGTATTCTCTTGCCTAACCATCTAGTGAGCCTCTGCTAGTTTGTGTATTGACTGTCTGGCTTTGGAGTGAAAGGGGCTGGGATTGTGCATTCTGTTCAGACAGCCACTGATTATGTGTGTCCTTCTTTTCCAGGGCCAGTCAGGGGTGGGCTGAATGGACCTGAGTTGCATTCAGAGTAGGGGGAGGAGATTTCTTTCACACCTGAATGGACCTGGTCCGCCTTAGACAATGCTGCCTCCACCTCCTGCCAGGAAGCAGCACCAGAGAGGACAGAACTGGGTTTGGGTGGGCAAAGAGCTTCTCTGCCACAGAGAACAAAGGATTTTGTATTATAAAAAGAGGGGCCAAGACCCTAGATGTTTAGATTACTTCTGGGAATCAAGAGGAACCTTTGCCAAGGTGAAGAGCTGTAGAAACTGAAGAGGAGTACTGCCCCTTTGCTGTTTGCTGTCTGGGGTTGGCCTGCAGTGGCTGTTTCTACCAAGGACAGGACAAGGACTTTGTTGTGTTCTGTGTTCCCTGATTGAGGAAGATCTCCAAGGGCTTGAAATAGAGCTTGCCTCCTGTTTTGAAGTCTCAGGGACACAAAGACTTCACCACCAGCTCCCCTGAACTCTGAACTTCCTTGCTGGGAGTTCTGACCTGCTAAGAGGTGCCTGTTGCTGTTTTGGACCTCTGGAGGCTGTTTGACACTGGGAGCTGGAAAAGTAACGCAACTTCGGGAAACGCGATGCCTCCACACCTGTTTTCAATGCATCGCCTGCTGCGGCTCAAGAAATTGCCACGCGCCAAATCCTGTGCACTGATCTTCGAAGTCTGAGATCAACGCACAGATTCTGGCGCAGGCCCTGCTGTGCGACTGCAAGAACCAACGCATCGTGGTACCGTGCCTGGAGAGAATAACACAGTGTTGTCACTGACGCCACATCAAGAACCGATGCATCCCCGATCCTCATGCACGCCGGCAAGACCACCAGGGTCGCAATAAGAAACTGACGCATCACCACCCCTTAAGTAAGAATCTAACACATCACTGCCCTTGCATGGCAGTAAGGCACCAACACATCACCTTCACTGCAGTAAGACACCGACACATCACATTACCTAGGCGTAAGGAACTGACGCATCATCTTTTCTGCAACAGTTTTTGTTTGTGTGCGCGACACATCCAAGGTACTTAGTGTGAACTATTTTTACCTTTTAAAAGTCATATTTTGATTGCTGTATCGTGGATTTTTGTTGCTTTGGTCTTGTTTGGTTTAGATAAAGATTCCTTTTTTTTCTAAACTGGTGTGGTGTCCATTTGTAGTGCTTTCACTGTATTACTGTATGTGTTCACAAATACTTTACACACTGCCTCTGAGATAAGCCTGGTTGCACGTGCCAAGCTACCAAGGGGGTGAGCAAGGGTTATTTTAGAAGTGTATCCCCCTTATCCTGACTAGGAAGAACGGTCCATACTTGGACAAAGGTGCAAACCTTTGCCAACTAAAGACCCTAATTTCTAAGATTGGTGGTCAGCGGTGAGGATCTGAACTTGCATTTGTGTCTTACATACAGTGATGGTGTACAATACTAGTAGAGGGCAGACCACCACGCAACCACATACAATTGGTAGAACTTTTTCTTTGGGACTATTTGTTTTCTTGCAACTGAGAACTGTCAATCTTCATCATGACGAAGCCCGAATCTATTGCATCTGTGGATATTGAGTTTGAAGAGGATAGGGTTGAAACATACACTGTACTGCCACAATTGAAGCTAGCTGCAAAATGTTTAAAATCTCTGTAATAGGCCTCTCCAGAGAGGAGGAATTCTGAAAGGCTCTGAGGGCCTAGTTTGAATCAAGGGATGCCAGCGAGCATGCCGAGCAGTTTATGGAAGAGGTGGAGAATTTAGATAGATAGCAGGATAGGCTATTGGGTCTTCCTGGGGGGAGGTTACCTTCCCGGGGGGGCGGGGGGGCAGCAATGTATCTTCAAAGGGGCTGTCTCCAGCAGAAGAGCGAGCCGGTGGACAGGGAAAGAAGCAGGATGAATGAATTGGAGCTCACACATCTCAAGCTGGAGAAAGAGGATAAGGAGTTGACATTTCAGTGGGAGTAATTACCCCTAGAAGAGAACAATATGCTCTTAGAGCATGAAAGAGGTTTGAGGGAACTGGATCTAAAAGCAAAAAGTATAGAGTCCAATCCCAATGTGGCAGCACACCATCAATGTCTGGAGAAGGGAAGGTATATATCCCAAAGTAGGTTATTAAGGATTTTATGAAGCATGAGGACATTGGTCAGTGGTTCAAAGCATATAAGATAGCAATGAGGTCCTACAGAATCCCTGAGAGAGACTGGGAGCAGGGTTGTGCAGCCGATTCCTAACTGAGGGGTGGGATACGTTGCTATTATTGCCCACTGAAGATCAGATGTCTTATGACCCCAGGAATGAAGCTTTGGTAAGAAGGTATGATTTGACCCCAGAGCTATACAGGCAAATGTTGAGGGCTTGTAGGAAGCTGGAGTCAAGCACTTGGGTTGAGTATGTCTCCTATTTTTGCAGAACACTGGATGGGTGAAGGGTAGCCAGCTGAATGATTTTCAGGGGCTCTATGATTTAGTTGCATGCGAGCACTTGTCAGATAATTGTTTTCTAGAGCTATGCTAGCACTTGATTGACACTAGGCTGATTGACCCCAGGAAGCTTGCTGTGGAGGCTGACCGCTGGGTCAGTACCACGGTCCAAAAAGGTTGTGTGGGAGACTCTGACAAGGGTGGGCAGGGTCCCCAGCAGAATAGTGGGGGGGCGGGGGTAAACAGAAGGAGTTCCAAAAAGCGCCCCAAAGTAATTCTCAAGGGAACCAAGGGAAAGGTTCTCAGCCTCCCACTGAAAAGAAGCCATGGTTCCCTGCAGGTAAGCAGGCGCAGAAGGCCCGTGCATGTTTTGCTTGTGGCCAGGTTGATCACTTCCAGGGGGACCCTACGTGTCCCAAAAAGATTACCACTGCACCCACTGGCGCACAGCCCCCGGAGATTGCTATTGTAGCCTTGGGTGAGGAGTTGGGTGCCCAACTGGGGTGGGAGCCAGCAGATGTGACCCTGGTCTCTTTAGGTGACAGTGAGATGGTCTCAAAAGCTCATCTGCCTGATAACACTAAAATGTACAGGCAGTAGCTGACCATCAATGGCCATAGTGTGGAAGCTCTGCGAGGCACTGGAGCCCGTGTGACAGCTGTCATTTGTCGGCTAGTGTCTGAGGAGCAGGTGGTCCCCAACATATTCTACCCAGTAGATGCAGGTGACAACTTAGAGTGCCTCTGTAAAGTGGCACAGATTCCCTTTGAGTGTTGGGGGGTCTGAGGTACCTTAAAAGTAGTTGTGATGCCAACAATGCCTGTTGACTGTCTGCTTGGCAATGATTTGGAGAGTTCCCCTTGGAAGAAGGTGGAACGTAAGTCTCATTTGGAGATGTTGGGTCTGCCTGAATGGGCCTGTGTGACCATTCGGTCTATGGCAGCCAGTAGGGGCAATCAAGAGGAGCTGGAGCCTGAAAGAATTGCCCAGGTACTTGTCAGAAAGAGAGGAGGTAGGGGACACTTGAAACTGGTCCGAGGTTCCCACATCCAGGAGAAGGCAGCCAGAGGGGGATGCCCTGCAGCCTACAGGGGAACAAGTGGCTGAACTGGGGACCTGTCGGAGCTGACCCATTGGCAGTAGGAAGGAGGCCCCTCCAGGGAAGATTTTTGCACGGAGCAGCAGGAATGCCCCTCTTTTGATGGCTTGCGGCAGCAGGCTGCAAGCCAGGCAGCAGGTGATCAGTCTGGGTCACATTGGATTTACTGGGAGAATGGTCTCCTGTATAGTGAGCCTAAGGTTACAGAGCCTGGATCAGCCCATGTGCTGGTGGTACCCCAACATTTCATAGCCTTCCTACTGGGTCTGGCTCATTATGTACCTTTAGCAGGACATCTGGAGCAAGTTGAGACCTTTGAAAGGCTTGTCACCCACTTTTACTGGCCCCGGATGCGCAAGGACTCTGACACCCATTGTTGGACTTGCCAGACTTGCCAGGCAAGTGGCAAGAGTGGAAGGAACTGTAAGGCTCCTCTCCAACTCTTCCCTGTTATTAGCAACCCCTTTGAGAGGGTGGGCATCGACATTGTGGGGCCTCTGGACCCCAAGACAGCCATGGGCAATAGGTTCATCCAGGTCTTGGTAGACCATGACACCCGGTACCCAGAAGCAATCCCTCTCTGGACTGTGATGGCCCTGTGGTGGGTCATGCATTGATGGGGATTTTCTCTACGTCTGGGCGTTGAACTCAGCTCTGCATGCGGAGTTTTCATAGTTTTTCAACTACGCGTTACGTGGTGATCGCGGAGTTCGCAAAAACTTTCCTTCGCGTTGCAGAGCGTAGTTTTCTCCTCACTCACGATCGTCAACATCAAGTTGGCAAGTGCGAGAGTGGAAAATCAACTTCCCAGCGAGATTTCTCAACACGGACGGTCGATTTTTTTCATTGCGAGTGGTGGCATATGCTCGCTACTGCTTGCGTTTAGAAACCGTCCATTCGCTTTGAAAAGCTGCCGCTCCAGTGAAAATCTAGTGGGAGAAATGAAGCAGCGCCTGCTTGCGCTGTGCATGTTGCCGTTGGCGATGATTTCACAATGCTGACAAATACCTGGCACTGAAAATCACGTAAACGGCATTTATCGAATGCACTCCGCTGCTCGCAGAGCTCCGCATAGCCGAACTCCTCCCAAGCTTAATTTTCTTCTCCCATGTGGGGTTCCCCAGAGAGGTGGTGTCTGACCGGGAGACTAAATTCATATCTAGGTATATAAAGTCCCTGTGGCAGGAGTGCGGTGTAACCTATAAGTTCACCACTCCCAAGGAAATGGTTTGGTTGAGAGATTCAATGGGACCCTTAAGTGTATGATTATGGGTCTTGGTGAACCCATAAAGCATAAGCTGGATGTCCTCTTACCATGCCTGCTGTTTGCTTACAGAGAGGTACAGCAGAAGTCCTTAGGGTTCAGTCCCTTTGAGCTCCTGTATGGGCATCCTGTAAGAGGGCCTCTAAGTCTGGTCAAAGAAAGCTGGGAGAAAGCATCCACTAAACCTCCCCAGGATGTAAATAGCTACATGCTGGCCTTCAGAAACCAGACTAAGGGGCCTTCAGGCAATTCGCTCAGGTGAATCTGGAAGCTAGCCACGAAGAAATGAAGTGGTAGTATGACCAGAATGCCACTCTGATCGAGTTACAGCCTGGCCAGAAACTGTGGGTAATGGCACCAGTGGAGCTTTGTGCACTCCAGGATAAATGGACTGGGCCATTTGAGGTGGTGAGGCGCAAGAGTGAAGTCACCTACTTGGTGGACTTGCAGTCTCCCAGGAACCCTTTGTGGGTCCTACATTTCAACTGCCTCAAGCCCCACTTGGAGAGGTCCAAAGTGGGCATGCTCCCTGCGACAGATGATGGGATGGAAGAGGAGACTGAGCCTCTGCCTTACCTTCTGTCTGCTAAGGAGCATGATGGGTCAGTGGACGGGGTAAACCTCTCCTGAACAGCAGAGTGACTACTACCAACTGTTGGGACAGTTTGTTGCTCTGTTCTCCCTGACCCCTGATGTCACTCAGTGCTATGTCCATGATGTGGAAACTTGGGATAGTCCTCCTGTAAAGCACACAATTTACAGGCTGACTGTCAGGGTTAAGGCTAGCTTCAAAGAGGAGGTCTCCAAGATGTTGGCTCTAGAGGTAATTGAGCCTTTTAACAGCCCTTGTTCTAGCCCATTGGTCTTGGTTCCAAAGGTTGCTGCACCTGGTGCAATGCCAGAACTCTGGTTCTGTCTGGACTACCGAGGGCTCAATGCAGTCATCAGGAATGAGGCACACCCCATCTCCAGAGCTGATGAGCTCATAGATCGGTTGGGAGCTCCCAAGTACCTCAGTAGGTTTTACTTAACATCTGGGTACTGGCTGATTGCCTTACCTGAGCAAAGGAGAGGCCTGCATTTTCAATGCCAGAGGGGACCTACCAATTCCAGGTGATTCCCTTTGGGTTGAAGAATGCCCCTGCCACCTTTCAGAGACTAGTCAGCCAGGTATTGGCTGAGCTGGAGAATTTCAGTGCCGCCTACCTGGATGACATTGCAGTGTTCAGTGCCACTTGGGAGGAGCACCTGCATCACCTCTGGGAAGTATTGAAGGCTATGCAGAGGGCAGGTCTTACACTCAAGGCCAGAAAGTGCCAGGTCAGGCAGGGTTTGGAGGTGTACTTGGGACACCAGGTAGGGATCTGGCAGGTGGCGTCCCTACAGCCCAAGATCGTTACCATTCTAGCTTAGGAATCCCCCAAGACCCAGAAGGAGATGAGAGCCTTCTTAGGACTCACCGTGTACTACAGGAGATTTGTCAAGGGCTATGGCTCCATTGCTGACCACTAGGCAGAGCAGACTTCCAGGAAGCAGCCCAGGATGATGAACTGGACTGACGCCTGTCAAGAATGCTTTTGATGCCCTGATATCTTCCATGTGCACGGCACCGTGCTCAAGGCTACCAACTTCTCACAGGAATTCGAGGTGCAGACAGATGCTTCAGAGCATGGCATGGGAGCAGTGCTCTCACAACTAAATAAGGAGTGCCTAGACTAACACATAGCCTTGATTAGTAGGAGGTTACTTCCACGGGAACAGAGGTGAAGTGCAATTGAGTGTGAGGCATTTAATGTGATGTGGTCTTGGTGCAGAAGAAGCTGAGGCCCTACTAGTTCGGGACTCACTTCCGGGTTCAGACCAACCACAGGCCCCTCAGATGGCTGATGCAGATGAGGGGTGAGAATCCAAAGTTGTTGAGGTGGTCCTTTTCCCTACAGGGCATGGACTTCAAGGTGGAACACTGCCCTGGTACAGAACATGCCAATGCTGATGGTCTGTCCAGATTTTTACACCTTAGTGATGAGAACTCCCAAGAGGGTGGGTAGTTCTCCCCACACTTCAGCTGGATGTGGTACTGTAAAATTCGGAACCGTGTAGGTGGCATAGTCCCACCATGCCAATTTTGGTATCAGCGAACCGCAAATGAATAACGCGGTATGTATGAGTGTTTTCGGCATGTTTCACTAAGAATTTACCGTGCATACGATGCCACATATTGAACCCTATGGGTTCCATTTTAGAACAGTAGCCATTTTGTGGTTGCCCTCACATAGGCTGCGCACTAAGGCCCTGCCTAGGCCTAAAAGGACACGTACACCTTCTGTGACTTCTCTCTGACCTGTGCAAACTGACTCCGCTGCCCAAGGTCAATCCTTTTCTCGCGGCCTAATGTGATTAGCATCAGGGCTCGACCCATCATAAAGACCTTGTTCGCACACGATCTCTGACTAAGCTATTTCACACCTCACTCTGTTTCCTACTTTATGGCTTGTTTTACGAGCAGGAGGTGCCCGTTTTATTGGGGTCCGCTGTTATCTGATG
The DNA here is from genome assembly GCF_964204655.1 of Triturus cristatus. Taxonomy (NCBI): domain Eukaryota; kingdom Metazoa; phylum Chordata; class Amphibia; order Caudata; family Salamandridae; genus Triturus; species Triturus cristatus. Next base: position 125,155,537 of record NC_140592.1, on the reverse strand, counting down.
AGAGTTCTAAGCCTTGCTGGGTACAATGACTGTATGCTTAATGAACTGAAATGTGGTATTGTCATTATGGCTCTGCTGTTCCTTTGAAACTAAAATATGTGAATGACCACTTGTAAAACAGGGGCGGTGTTGCCCCCAAAGCGTAATTTTGTGTATATAAGTAAAGACTGGTTTTTGGTTAGGGAGCAGTCTCCTGAGAACATACATCGTGTTGTACTTCTCGGATACCTGTGATTGGTCTGCAGCCAATAAATACGATCTTTGATTTCACCTAGAAGACTCTGTGTTTCTGTGGGTCTGAAACAGGAAGAATCCGAAGTCTTAGGGTGTGTTCCCCTGCACCGCTGGGTTCTAAAAACCCGGTACTTCAGTTGGCGCCCAACTCGGGGCGATTTCAGTGGTACCGGTCCAGCCAGAGGTTCGTGAGAAGCTTCGTGTGGAAATTCTGGAGGAAGGCCGCCACTTCATCGACCCCTGCATGTCAACGTGGTCCGAAAGTCTTTTCTGCGAGGTTCTCCGCGTCCCAACGGCTACGAAGGACTGCTGCCCTGATTAATCGCCCTGTTTTGGACCCTTGACGATTTTGTAGAGCGAAACAATTGAGAGAGTCTTCTGGTGAAGTCATCGATACCTCAGTTAAGTATAAGTGGAGCGTCTCCCAGTTTGTTTGGTATCCTTCGGGATTTTGGTATCCTTCGGGATGGCTTTGATTTGGGTCTTGCAAGTGCCAAAGCCAGAGGACTCGTGTATTCACGAGATTATCGTATTCGATAATCCTTTGAAGTTTGAAACTAGACTAGTGAGCGAAGATGCCTGGTTCTAGTATATTTGGAAATTTGTTTTGTTTTGGTTGTAAAAGGGACTCCCGATTGGAGGATTCGTGTCCGGTTCCTCCAATTGGAACTCCTACTTATGAGCTTTATGTGAAACATGGCGTGGGCCCCATTACGTATAATAAAGTAGGGGTCCGATACACCAGGAAGGATGGTGTTTTAAAATGGCCCCAAAATGGTAGTTTCGACACAGAGATCCTAGATAACCTAGAAGTTAAATTATTCAAGAAGAAAGCCCGGCCGGCGATGTTTGATTCTTTCCGCCTATGGCGAAAGGAAGCCAAACAAAAAGAAATTAAATTAGCAAAGAAGAATAAAAGAGAGAGAGGTATGTCGATAATGCAAGCAGCTGTGCAGTTTAAAGATAATGAAGAGGACCAAATGAATGAGCAGTTGCATAGGCAACGGAAACTAGTCATTGATAAATGTTACCCGGTTTTGCCACCCCTTCAACAAGATGAGTCAAAAGAGAAAGAGAAAGATTCCCTAATGTCACATTTGCTAAGTTCGCCACCCCTGTATGCGCAAAATGCTACAGCGCCTCCGCAACCCTTAAATGTCCAGCCTCTAGCTAATGCACCGCAAGCTTTCTCGCAGCCGCCAGCTCCTCCTCAGCCGGCTCCTGTCTCGGTAGCACAGCCTTCCCAAGGGATGCCGATTTTGCTACCTGCCACCCCTGCGCTCCCTGCGACTTTCCCTAGCACATCAGCTGCCTCCTTTGGTGCCCTACCTGTTACTACTCCTGTATCTGTATCTACACACGTTTTTCTTCCCTCTGTTTTTCCCCCGGTTCTTGCCTCAACTTCTCCTTCTGCACGACAACGAATAGCTAGTGCAGTTACTAGTCTTATATCATCCCTCTTTGGGTCGTCTAGTACGACCCCTGGTCCACAACGTAAGCAGTTACGTAGTCAAATACCTGGTTCTAGGGAGAAAGAAGAACTGGACCGCATGGCACGTAGATGGATTGTTTATCCTTCTAGATATGATGTAGAGTCTGTTGTGAATGTTTTTCAACAGTGGGAAGCACCACAACAGAGATACGTTTTTGAGAAGATGTGTGAAATTCTATGTGAGGAATTGGAAGATAATGATCTAGACTCAAGCCGGCAAGAGTTGTGTCAAGTGCGATTTGAATTTGGAAAAGGTATGATTGTGGGTTCTGATGTTGAGAAAGCAGTTGCGACACTGCTGTCTTTCAGGAATGGGGATTGTCAGCAGTCGTTGTTTGAACGGGAATTCCCTGAAGGGAAACAGGTAAAAGCGCGACAATACCCGATGCGTGAGGTTCCTCCAGTTTGGAGACCTGGTGATGCGAATGCTGTTCCACCTGTTCTGCCACATTTTCAGCGTGTTTGGGTACATGTTCCCTGGAAACGATCTGAAGTTCTAGCCCTTAAGCAGACATTGCCTGACCCCCGTAAGAATCCTGCAGGATATTATAAGGAGTTATCACAGACTGCAGAATCATGTGTCATGAACCTAGCTGACATAGATATGTTGTTCGGGAATGTTGTTCCACAGCCTTTGTGGGGATTGATTCGTCATGCAGATCATGCTGCAGAACTAGGTGACACATGGGCTAATATCATTAATGCAGACAATAGACAGGTTGGTGGTGCCAAGCCTGAGCCCGTGGTAGCATAACTCCCTGGTAGAATAATTAATTATATGAAAACTCTAATGCCTGCAATACGTGTAAATTGGGATAAATTATCCGCATGCAAACAAAAGAAAGATGAAACAGTGTCCGATTTCTTCACCAGGTTTGAAGAAACATTTATCGACCACAGTGGTCAGGACATGAGTACAGAAGGTGGCCAACGGTTATTTGTTGATAAATTTGTGCATAATTTGCTTCCAGAGTTGTGTAAAAAATTGAAAGATTCGGAGAGTTCTTGGGCCGTTTCCTCTTCAGCGCAAATACTGGCTACTGCGCAGTATTACGAAAATAGGGATAAAGATGAGAAGGATAGAACAGACAAGAAAACGAAAGAGTTGAAAACGAAGGTTGTTTTACAGCAGGCTTATCCACCACGTGAAGGTCAGAATAATTATAGACAAACCCAGGGTATCTATCAGCAACCCCAACAGTTCCAGACTAATCAGCAAATGTATGGGTATTATCAACCACGTGTCCCTATCGGTCCCAATCAGTGTTCGTATTGCAAGGAGAAAGGTCATTTTAAAAATAATTGTCTTAGATTGTTGCAGCGCACAAATAATGCTTATGGCGCAAGAGACAGAGGTGGCCAGCAAGCCCCAAGAGGTAGAGGGCGTGGAAATGTTCCCCAGAACGCGCGTCCTCTTCCGCCTCAAAATACGATGAATAGTTTTGATCAGCAAGCCAATGCAACTGACAAGACAGCTCAGTACTATAATAATGACTATTATGCAGAGGATGATAATACAGAAGGTAATGATTACTAGGACAGCCATAGACAGAGAGAGGGAGTTGTTTCAGTGCCAGTGGAACAGAGCGGACCGTATTTTAAGGTGACTACAGCGGGTGTAACAGAGCCCTTTCTGCTGGACACTGGTGCTGCAAAGAGTTCTATTATGCGCTCAAAACTCCCTGGCGCGCCTTTGTCTGGCGAAATGAATGTTTCAGTAGGGTTTTCTGGCGCCCCGGTTAGTAACCCGATCTCAAGTCCTATGGCCCTTTCTGTTGGACCTTGTGAGCTGAAAGCACCCCTTATCCTAACGACAGGTTGTGGTGAAAACCTGTTAGGATTGGATCTGTTAAAGAGATTACATGTGACATTATATTGTTCCCCCTCGGGAGTACAACTTACGCTGGGTAAACAAGTGATTTCTCCCATGTATTTGTCAAAGAATAAACTACCAGCTGAATTGTCGTCTCTTCCTGATGCCCTTTGGGCCACTGGCCCTAATGATGTGGGCCTTTTGGAAATACCGCCGTATGTTGTCACTTTGAAAGCCAATGTTAAATTGCCATGCATTCCCCAGTACAAGATCTCTAAGGAAGGTGAAAAAGCGTTGTTAGCAATTATCTATGATTTAATTGAAAAGGATGTAATTGAAGAGACAAGAGGCAACGTTTGGAATAGTCCGGTTTTGCCTGTTTTAAAACATACTGACCCTTCTCAGCCACCTGTTTACAGATTTGTGATCGATCTTAGAGAGGTCAATAAGGTGGTTGTGCCACAGTTTCCAGTCGTCCCTGATATAACTGCTTTGTTGACTATGATCCCAGCTTCCACTGCTTGGTTCTCAGTGATTGATTTAAAGAATGCTTTCTTTAGTATCCCGATTGCAGAAGAGAGCAGGGATATTTTTGGCTTTTGTTTAGGAGGTCGAAGCTTCCGTTTTAAACGCGCTCCACAGGGCTACTGTGAAAGTCCATCAATATACAGTCAGGCTTTAAAAGCGCAGCTTGATGCCCTTGTTTTACCTAGTGGTGCTACCCTTATCCAGTATGTTGACGATTTACTAATCGCCGCGGATACTGAGGAGATTTGTAAAGGAGCTACATCATCATTGTTGCGTCATTTGTCTGCCTTCCATCACAAAGTGTCTCTCTCTAAGCTGCAATATTGTCGACAAGAAGTGACCTATTTAAGTCATCTCTTCTCGAAGGAGGGAAGGAAGTTGACCCCAGAAAGAATCCAAGCCATTGCACAATTAAGTGTGCCAAGGACAAAGAGAGAAGTGCGTGCTTTCTTGGGCATTACTTCATACTGTAGGCACTGGATCCCGAGTTTTTCTCTGCTGGCAAAACCATTGCTGGCATTAACATATAAAGATATACCGAATCCTGTCCCATGGTCTGAAGAGTGTCAGAAAAGTTTTTGGGAATTACGCAAGGCATTATGTTCAGCTCCTGTGTTGGGTACCCCCGACTATAGTAAGCCTTTTACCTTGTATGTTTATGAAAAGGACGGTTGCGCATTGTCAGTGCTAACACAGCCTTTTGGAGGCAGACCGCGCCCATGCGCGTATTTTTCGTCGACTTTGGACCCTGTAGCGAGGGCATTGCCAAGTTGTTTAAGAGCCACAGCGGCAGCAGCTGCGTCTATTCGACAGTCTGCTGGATTAGTGATGAATAACACATTGATCGTAATGGTTCCTCATGCAGTGGACACATTGTTAAACAGGACCAAGACACAGCATTTAACTAATGCTCGATTGTCCAATTACGAGTTGACGCTGCTAGCAAGTCATGTGCACATAAAGAGGTGCAATACGTTGAATCCAGCCACATTATTGCCAATTCCGGCAGACACAGATGAGTTTGAACAGCATGATTGTCTGTTCAGAACAGAAGAAGAAACAAAAGGGAGAGTGGATCTTAAGGATACTCCCCTGGTTGAATGTGATGGTACTTTATGGGTGGATGGTTCATGTTTCAAGCTTCTGAATGGTGATATGACTGCCGCGTATGCTGTCACGACTTTGCACACGATTGTTGAAACTGCACGCGTACCACATAATTCAGCCCAAGCAGCAGAATGAATTGCACTTACAAGAGCATGCGTGTTGTCGAAAGGAATGAAAGGGAACATATATACTGACAGTCAGTATGCTTTTGGTGTGGCCCATAGTTTTGGGCGTTTGTGGAAAGAACGTGGTTTCCTGACCTCGCATGGAGCTAAGATTCAGAATGGTCAGTTAGTGAATGATCTCCTTGAGTCACTGACCTTGCCGCTACAAGTCGCGATTGTGAAATGCAGTGCACACAAGAAGGTTACCGATGATGTTGGGCGTGGTAATGCATTTGCTGACGAAACCGCGAAAGAAACAGCAAAAGATGTGACAACTCGAATGTATGTTGCAGGCCCTGCAAGATGGGTTGGTGATGTTGGAATGTGTGAAGACACAATAGAGAGTGTGAAGTCCCTTCAAGCTGAAGCCACAGAGAAAGAATTGAGTATGTGGTAAGAGAGTAAGGGTAAATTAGATGAAAACGGTTGTTGGGTTGATTTGTCAGAACACCAGCGATGGTTGTTACCTGATGCATATGTGCTTCCAGTAGTTACGATGGCACATGGAATGGCACATATCAGTGTGAAAGGGATTTGTAAGTTGTTGGCTCCAGTATGGCAGAATGCTGGAATCCCTAAATGTGCAGAGAACATGGTCAAAAACTGCATGATAAGTCTGAAATACAATCCTGGTAGGGGAACCCCAACTCCACCTGGTCATTTTGCGCCTCCATTATATCCCTTTGAGGTTCATCCACATGGAAAGATGCAACAATTTGAAATATGTACTGGTTGTTGTTTGTGTTTTTTCTAGATGGATAGAAGCATATCCCCTAAAAGACAATACTGCCTTATCCACAGCTAAAGCCCTAGTCAAAGAATTTTTTCCTAGGTTCGGAATGCCAAGGATGGTATGGAGTGATAACAGGAGTGAATTTGTGGGTCGAGTGATGAAGGATGTGTGTGAGGGACTAGGCATTAAGCAGAAGTTCCACGCTGCAAATCACTCCCAATCAGCCGGATTAGTAGAGTGCTATAATGGCACCTTGAAACTTAAGTTGGCCAAAATTCAGGCGAGCTCCGGTCTTAAATGGCCTGACGCTCTGCCCTTAGCACTCCTATCAACAAGAATGACTGTGCATTCACGAGTGGGACTTAGTCCGTATGAAATTGTGTTTGGCCATCCGGCCAATGTATGGGGAGTGCCAAGGCCGACAAAGTTCAGTGAAATTGAATATCCAGTACTGCTTGATTACCTGTATGAATTGACGGCTAAATTGCGTGTCTTACACCAACAGGTTCACGATACTCTGCCCCAGGCCTCTGAAGCTCCAGGACACCCTATTAATCCCGGAACGTGGGTGCTAATTAAAAATTTTCAACGTACAAAAAATGATGAGCCCCGTTGGATCGGCCCCCACCTAGTCCTGCTATCGACAAGATCAGCGGTTCTAGTGGAAAGGAAAAAGAATTGGATACACGGAATACATTGCAAAAGGATCCATTTGCCCCTACTGTATGATCGGTGGGTCCAGGAGGGGATCGCTGACTCCGAGGCTGAAACTGTGCCTCGTTTTGTGCCTTTTAGCGATGCACGTGTAAAGGGGACAAATACAGAGCAAGAAAGTGACGACATTCTGCAAGAAGCTACATCGCCATCAATTCGATTGAACACCACGGAGCCTGAACTCTTGTTTCAAGACCAGACAGTACCTGGGAAAAACAGGTATAATTTGAGGCCAAGGACTATGGACAAATAAAAATTCTTTTTCTTTGATATTTTCAAAAGTGCAGCTCTCTCATCTGAGAAACTTTTTGACTTTTTGTTTTTCGAACCACCATCCGGGTTCAGCTGCAGGGTCGCGGTGCCAAGACTTTGGGGTACAAGCCGAAGACGCTAGGTCAACGGTTCTGGTTGGTCTAGGGCGTTCCCTGAACTGACAGGTGTACTCCTTAGCAGAAGATACTCATCCGCCGCGAGCAGCACGATTAGAGGATGGAGTTTCTTCAGGATGGAGAGACCCACCGAGGAAATAAGTTTCAAGAGCAGAATATGTAAAATAATGAATAGCAAATGTTTTGTAATATTATGCCTGTTTGTGCTATCTAGCATAATGATGTTTTCTGTAGGTTGTGTATTATTGTCTTTCCAAATACCATTTGCACCCACTGTACAGCCCACACCTCTTCCTACTGCTTTCCCACACTCTTTTCACCCTCTGCCAGAACACGAACAAGCTAGACGTTCTGAGTTCGTAAACAATTTGTTCATTCAACTCCTGCACCAGCACCAACTAGTTATGAATACAACGAACTGCTGGGTGTGTGGTTTGATGCCGCACACCATTAATAAGGGTATCCCATATCTAGTACTACCGTTTAGTTATAATGGTTCATCATGGGCATTCCAGACCATGTTTCTTTTTGCGCTTGAAACCTACTTCCCGCGACCACCGCGTTCCACTAGACCTAACTCAAACAATAAAGCCTTGATGAAAGGAGTTGCAGATATGAGTAGAGATATCGATGCATATACATCTCTTCCCAAGGATGAATTGCTAGCTTATGTAGGTTGGAACGCGACGGGGTATAGCATTAGTTTGGGCAAAAAACAGCGCAAAAGTTCATCTCCGATTTGGGTCGTACCCCACATAGGTCGGTTCTGTCTACAAGGCAATGGTCAGAATCCAAGAGCTCAACTAGGGAAGAGTAACTGTACTGAAACGTACACTTTCCCATCACAGTTCTCCCCTGCGTTCTTGGCTGCCAAGGGTACATACTTTGTCTGCAATGATCGAGCATATACATGGTTGCCCCCTGATTTCTCGGGCACGTGTTATGTTGCGAATTTGCTACCGCCAACATTTACTGCCGCCTCTGATTATCACAAGACCAGAGTTGTGAGAGGCGTTGTTAGTAAGGAGGATACTGCCGGTCAGGAAGCGGGAGACTTTTTCCTGGGTTTCCTGCCGTTTTGGGGACGAATGGTCAATAGCCGGAACCTGAGACAACTGACTCGTGTAGTTGAATCCACTGTTAATGTAATGGCTGGTGCCCTTGGTAACTTGACAGCTGAGCTTCAGGCCGATCGCCTCATGACGTTACAGAACCGTATGGTTCTAGCTGTTATACTTGCAGACCGTGGTGGGGTATGCAAGGTTATCCAATCGAGCTGTTGTATTTTCATACCAGATAACGCTCCAACAGTCTACCAGGCCATTTCCAAACTGCATGAGATTTCCGAATCCATTCACGTAGATAAAGGAGACTGGTCAATGATGGGGTGGTTCTGGGGACTGATATCAGCTTGGGGATGGAAGATTCTAATATTCATTGGGATGATCTTAGCCATTCTTTTCCTGTTCTATGTGTACAGTGTGCTCCTGTAATGTGTAGCCTCTGTGTTACATCATGTGTAAGGAAACCTGTATCAAGGGACGAGCTAAGCAATAGGATGATGCTACAGCAACATCTCCATGACTTTATGAACATAGACTTGGACTCAGATTAGTATAGTTCTTGCCTATGTAAGGGCAAAAGGAGGGTCTGCGGTACTGTAAAATTCGGAACCGTGTAGGTGGCATATTCCCACCATGCCAATTTTGGTATCAGCGAACCGCAAATGAATAACGCGGTATGTATGAGTGTTTTCGGCATGTTTCACTAATGAATTTACCGTGCATACGATGCCACATATTGAACCCTATGGGTTCCATTTTAGAACAGTAGCCATTTTGTGGTTGCCCTCACATAGGCTGCGCACTAAGGCCCTGCCTAGGCCTAAAAGGACACGTACACCTTCTGTGACTTCTCTCTGACCTGTGCAAACTGACTCCGCTGCCCGAGGTCAATCCTGTCCGGCCGGTTCCTTTTCTCGCGGCCTAATGTGATTAGCATCAGGGCTCGACCCATCATAAAGTCCTTGTTCGCACACGATCTCTGACTAAGCTATTTCACACCTGACTCTGTTTCCTACTTTATGGCTTGTTTTACGAGCAGGAGGTGCCCGTTTTATTGGGGTCCGCTGTTATCTGATGAGAGTTCTGAGCCTTGCTGGGTACAATGACTGTATGCTTAAAGAACTGAAATATGGGATTGTCATTATGGCTCTGCTGTTCCTTTGAAACTAAAATATGTGAATGACCACTTGTAAAACAGGGTCGGTGTTGCCCCCAAAGCGTAATTTTGTGTATATAAGTAAAGACTGGTTTTTGGTTAGGTAGCAGTCTCCTGAGAACATACATCGTGTTGTACTTCTCGGATACCTGTGATTGGTCTGCAGCCAATAAAAACCTGGTACTTCATGGAGGTGACACGTGTTAGACCTGGCAGCCTTGGCATGGGTTTCCCCTGCATTTTTTGCCTTTGCGTCCTGTATTTTTACTGTGTGATAGATTTAGTTTTGCTGGTCTAGATGCTTTGGGCACTTTGCCACTGCCGATCAGTGTCAAAGTGCAAGTGCTCCCTTTGTAAATTGTTATTATGGATTGGTGTTTCCATGATTGGTTTGTTTTGGTTTACTGTTTAGTCCCTAGTACAGTGCAGTGTGTGCCCAGGGCCTGCAAACCAAATGCTGCTAGTGGGCTCGCAGCACTGATTGTGCTACCTACCCAAGCCACTTTGCATGAGGGTTTCAGGCCTGCCCTTGCAGTGCCTGTGTGCAGTCTGGTACTGCCATATCGACCCGGCAAGTGCACCCACATGCCAGGCCCTAATCTTCCCTTTTCTTGCATGTGAGAACCCCTAAGGTAGGCTCAAGGTACCCCTGTGGGCAGGGTGCAGTGTATGTGAAAGATAGGCCATGACCTGATGTGTATGGCATGTCCTGAAATACTGCCAATTTCGATTTTCACTATTGTAAGGCTATCTGTCCCATAGGATAGAATGACAAGTTTGCTCATAACATCTTACAAGTATTACTGCCCATGGGAACAAGATAGGAAAATAAAGTTTGACATGCCTGAACTCAGAATGTCAAGATGCATCTTTTAGTGAGGGTGATTTTACATTCTGGGTTTGAAAATACTACTTTTGGAAAGTACCCATCCAGTGTGCCTCTTCTAGGTTGTGTATTGCCTCTCTGGCTTTGGAGTGACAGGGGCTGGGGTTGTGCATTTTGTTCAGACAGCCACTTTGGGGGGGGGGGTAGGTGTGTCATGCCTTTCCGGGGTGAGTCGGGGCTGGGCTGAATGGACCTGGGTTGCAGTAAGAGTAGGGGGAGGAGATTTCTTTCACACCTGAATTGGCCTGGTCTGCCTTAGACAATGCTGTCTCCACCTCCTGCCAGGAAGCTGCACCAGAGAGGACAGAACTGGTTTTGACTGGGCAAAGAGCTTCACAGAGAACAAAGGATTTTGTATTATAAAAAGAGGGGCCCAGACCCCAGACTTTTAGATCACTTCTGGGAATCAAAAGGAAGCTTTGCAAAGGAGAAGAGCTGGAAAAACTGAAGAGGAATACTGCCCCTTTGCTGTTTGTTGTCTGGGGTTGACCTGCAGTGGCTGTTTTGCCAAGGAAAAGACAAGGACTTTGCTATGTGCTGTGTCCCCTGCTTGAAGAAGATCTCCAAGGGTTTTAATAAAACATTTGCCTCCTGTTTTGAAGTCTCAGGGACACAACGACTTCATCACCACTCCGCTGATCTTCCTTGCTGGGAGTTCTGACCTGCTAAGGGGTGCCTGCTGCTGATTTGGACATCTGGAAGCTGTTTACTGCTGGGAACTGGAAAAGTAACGCAACGCATCCACACCTGTTTCCGATACATCGCCAAAGAAATCAATGCAGCACATGCCGCTGCTCATGATATTGGAGCAGGCCCAATCCCATGCACTGATCTCCAAAGTGCAAGATCACCACACCCATTCCGACACAAGCCCTGCTGTGCGGCTGCAAGAACAAATGCATCGTGGGACTGTGGCTGGAAAGAACAACGCAGTGTCGTTGCCACTGCCGCATCAAGAACCGACGTATCCCCGATCCTCACGCATCACATCTGGGTGCTATGCCAGCAAGAACACCAGGGTTGCAGTAAAAAACTGACGCACCTCCATGCACCGTAAGAAACCGATGCATCACCTCCCCTTCAGTAAGGAACTGAGGCATCACCGCCCCTGCATGGCAGTAAGGCACGACGCATCACCTTCCCCTGGATGTAAGGAACCAACACATCACCTTCCCTGCAACAGTTTTTGTTAGTGTGCGCGACACATCGAGGGTACCCTGTGTGAAAAGTGTTGCATCTGCAATTTGCTTTGAACAGAACTATTTTTACCTTTAAAAAGTCATATTTTGATTACTGTATTGTGGTTTTTTGTTGTTTCGGTCTTGGTTGGTTTAGATAAAGATTACTTATTTTTCTATACTGGTGTGGTGTCCATTTGTAGTGTTTTCACTGTATTACTGTATGTGTTAACAAATGCTTTACACACTGCCTCTGAGATAAGACTGCTCGTAACAAGCTACCAAGGGTTTTAGAAGTGTATCCCCTTACCCTGACTAGGAAGAAGGGTCCCTACTTGGACAAAGGTGTAAATCCCTGCCAACTAGAGACCCCAATTTTTAACACCTGCTATTTTGTAGCAAAGTCCAGGGGGCATAGTACGGAAAGTGCCCGGGTGATTGTACCGGCTTTGTCCGCTCCTGGCCACTTTGGTATCACAGAAGGGATTGCAGACACTTGTGATGTCCCTTCTGTAATACAGATAGTGGTGACGCATGTTCAGCACTAGCGCTATCACCAGAAGGCATTCCCTCATTTGCATAGGGGTGTGGATCCATGCAAATGATGAATCACTTTGCCTCTGCACCTGTGCCATATTATGGTTGCGAGTGCAGAGGCAAACAGACCCTTGGGAGGTGCACTGATCATGCACTGCAAAAAGTTTGCTCACTGTTTCTGCACCCCTGATGGCAGCCCTCTGTAGATGTGAAGGGGGTCACATGGAGGCCCCTTGAATGCAGACGCAGATGCAGTCACTCACTGCACCTTTCTTTACTGGAATCTCTACCACCTCATGAATGTGAAGGTGGGTTGCCTCCAGCACAGAGAAACACAGAGAAGCTTTGAAGCAACAGCTTTGCATTTCACTGAATGCGCTGCTCCCAGGGTAGCACATTCATCATAATAGGGCCCCTTGTCACTATTTCTGCCCAGCGCACATCCCTTTAATGGTGCGCTGTGGCGCAAACGGTGACAGTGCGCCCTATTTGTAATATGGTCCCTGATATACTCTGTCTAAAATCCTTCTAGGTTATGTTTAGAAATTATACAATTTGTTACATGTCACTTGGTGCAGTAAAGCATGTAATGTATCTGGAATTGAAACACAAATATTAAACATCAATGAACTATTTTAGTAACGTAAATGCTCGTAATACTTTAACTGATCATCTGTTGCTGCATTTTAATTTCATGATAGTGTTCAGAGGGTCTGGCTTGTAGTTGGCTCGCCCGGTCAGTGTTTCGATGGCTCTCAGGGCCATTAGGGACCCTCTTATATGTTTTGAACTCTTCAGCTGGGCCCACCTCCTGCCCCCGGCTGCGGGTTCGCGCAGCAGTCCGGTTCGGTACCCGTGTAACGCAGACATCAGCTCAGAATGCAATGTTCTAGGCCCTGCAGGGACAAATGAGTCCCAAATTACATGTCTCTCCTTTAGAATGACAAGAGAAATCCATCTGCAGTGGGAAAAAAGCGAGAGTGTTTTCATGCACTCTCCGCCTGACCAGCTACTCTTGCCGAATCCAGCATCCATGATACCTTGCTAATTTCAGGCGATGGGTTTAAACGCTGAGGGAATGGATGGGGTGATCAGCAGGTCAGGTCCAGGCGAGAGCGAGCTGCACAGTGCTGCCCACAGAGTGAAATGCGCGGTTGTGCGGTATTTCATCAGAAAATAGCTCCTGTGCAAAGCTTAATGCATCCCCAGGCAGTCTTAAAGTGGCTCGGCTCAGATGGGGGAAAGTATTGCTTTCCTATATCAAGTTGTACGTCGTTTGAATGGATTCAGCTGCGAGTTCGTCTGCCCGGCTCCCGCCCACGCGCTCATTAGTTAGTCAGTGCATTGCAGGAAGCAGCTAGAAACCAGGGGATGCAAAAAAATGTTCACACCAACCAAAAAATAGCCGTGCTCTTTTCCGGAATTTAGCATCTACTCAAGCAAAGGAATTGCAGCTAGCTGACTGAAGACGACCCGTGAAACCTCAGGACATGAGCCGGCATGGAGGGTAGACAGCGACGAAAGACGAGTCAAATATGAGGGAATGTCACGTATTGTTTAAAGGGTCTTGTTGTCCAGATCTGTGCTTTTTTTTTTTTTTTTTTTGAAACCGTTTATTACAAAACTCAAAAAATATACAAAGATGGGCCTACAACCTTCCGGCCGGCCGCTAGCAGACATAAGGAGCATATGATACACATTGTAGAGCGTGTGTTGCGGCTGAGGAAGATGCACAGGAGTTAACAGCGTTGATAGCCACACCATCCGGACCCCACTGTACAGGTTTCATTTTAAACTGAAAGAACAACCAGAAAAACAAACCCACAAGGCAATCCACAATCAGAAATAGCAGCATGTGCTCCCCTGAGAGGGGGACCCTACCAGTCCATAGGAGTATCAAGAAGGGGAAGAGATCAGGACTAGGGCTGGGTAAACTCAATGCCCGGAACAAGGAAGATGGGTCGGCTAAGGGGACGGGGCAGGCGACGGATCGGGCAATAACGGCGGAGCACAGATTCCCCCGCGGTAGGCGTTCCAGGGGCCCCATACTTTCACCCATGTCCCAGGCTTACCTCTCGCCACATACACCACCTTTTCCCGAAACATGCACCAATCCATATGTTCCTTCCAGGCCGAGACAGTCGGGGACCTCTGGGATCCCCACAGTTGAGCAATATCGCGCTTGGCCACCATATAACCCAGAGTCACCCACCACGTCTGTGGCGCCGAGTAGTCGGTAGGTTCCCACACATTCAACAGGCATCTCCTCGCTTCGGGTAGCAGCACCACATGCGTAACCACACGCAGGACCTCATGCACACCACGCAAGAATCGCTCCACCTCCGGGCATTCCCACAATATATGCAGAAAGGTCCCCAAAGCGCCACACCCACGCTTCAGATCTGTGCTTTTAACTTGTCGTTTTCTCCTTGTGGTATGAGGTTGAACATGTGCATAGACTCGGACAGAAGCGGGACCCCTGTCGCCTTTGTGTGAAGTAGACGTGCAAGCTAGTTTTTACACTATGAGGAGAGAGGGCATGTTCGATAGGATTACCCATGCAAGCAGGTTGATCCTGTAGAGTGGCCTAGGAAAGGTGCATGGGCCCATATCCAAGCCAGGAAAATACCCCCCCAATCCTCTGGTTTAAGTAGTAAAAACTGCTATTGGATGCCAGGGCCTAAGGGGCGTTGCACCTGCTGCACTATTGATAGATAAGCACCTGCCTGAAGTATGAATGAGTGGGGGAAATGAACAGTAGCCTGTGAGAGAGAGGTTATGCTATGTCATGTTATATTTTTGTTACATCATGACATGTCATGTCATGATATGTTATGCTATGTTATGCGAATTTGTATAGAGCACAATTTACCTGGAAGGGTATCCTCATGCTGAAGCAGGAGCGCTATGGGCCGGGCTAGGTGAAGAGCCAGGTCTCCAGTGTCTTGCAGAATTCAAGAACTGAGGAGGAGGCTCGGATGTGCTGGGGCAGGTCATTCCAGCCTTTAGGGATGAGGTAACAGGAGTCATGGCCGCCAGACCTAGTTCTGCAAATGCTTGGGTGTGTGCGAGTAGGAGTCCAGCTGAGTGGAGGTGTCTGGAAGGTAGGTGTGGTTTATGCAGTTGTTGACAAATGTGGAGTCAGTGTTGTATAGGTTGTCTGTGTGAGGGAGGAGTTTGTAGAGTGCTAGTGTGTGGATTGGGAGCCAGTGAAGCACCTTGAGGTGTAGGGTGATGTGAGTATGGGATGGGAGAGTGAGGGTGAACCTGGCTGCTTAGTTTTGTAGGGTCTGGAGTCTAATGGTCAGTTGAACTTTGATTCCAGCTAAGAATGTGTTGCCGTAGTCCAGTCTACTGTTGATGAGGGCTTGGGTGAAGGTTCTGGGAGTCTTGGTGGGGAGCCATTTGAGGAACTTCCTGAACATCTTGAGTGTGTGGAAGCTAGAGACAGAGACTGCATCCACTTTGCCAGTCATGGTGAGTTTTTTTTGTGTGGGTTGCCAGAATGGGCATGGGTGTAGGTTCAGAAGACCACCAGAGTGAGGTGTCTTCGCCGAAGATTACTGCTCTGCGTTGTCTGTGATTAGCTTGCGGAAGCTGGTTTTCATCCATCTGATGACTTTGGTCACGTAGGCAGAAATATTGATCTCAATTCCTTGGTTGCAGATAATACTGGTGAGCTGAGTCATAGAGGTGCTGAACAGAGTGGGTCTGGGTGAGGATCCTTGTGGAACTTGAGGTTCAATTGGATGGGTCCATACTGACCTACTGTCCATTTCTCACTTGACACATGTTCTACCTTATAAGGGGGATTATGATGTTGGACAAGACTCCTCCATGTACTCTTTTACAATGCTAGCATTGATGCTTACAGGCTCATTTCCTATTCTGAAAATAATGCCAGATTTGTAGAACTATAGGTAAGGATGAGAGATTCTTTGTGACCCATTTCTAGGATCTACATAGTAGCAACATGTAGAATATTGAACCTACACATGTCCCTGTTGCAGGTATGTATCAGAAAGGGCTCTGACTGAGGCATAGATGCCATTCGGATGGTGTATGTAAGATCATCATCTGCAGAAGAGACTGACATTATATATTTATCTATGTTGTACTTGCCCTTTAGGCCTTTTTATGCATTCTGATGTATACACTGTTCACTGCCCTCCCTTCATCACTCACCCTAACTTCTGCTCATTGATGCACCTACTCCTCCCTTCCCCTTCTAAGGCATAAACTCATGTGTTAAATGTGTTATGTTTGAACATGATGCATTATATGTTCAATGTGATTAAATATTTTCAATATGCTTAAATATTGTTTATTATTGATCAGTTGATGTTGTTGTCTATTTAATATTATATTCCCACTGGGGCCACCCCCCTTGTTGTACCTGATAGACCAAGATAAGCATGATTGTGAATGTTCCCCCTCCAGTATTGTTGGTTGCCATGGACACACAATTCGAACACCCAGAACCACTGAGACAGTACCACAATTGCATGTGTTCTGCAAATACAGTTTCAACACTGTTGATCTATTTAAGGTACTGTCATTTCTTACACGTACCATGGTGCCACTTATAGGGATGATACACCCGAGTCTTTTTTCCTTGGGCATTTTTAGTTCATACTTTACTATATTTATGATCAAACACAATTACTACAGATTTATGATTATAACTCTTAGTGATTATTTTGATGTTTTGTACTTATGATTGCTTGCTGTTTTTTTCCTGATAATGACTCTACTCATTTATTTTAACTTCGTTTTCTGTCATCCATTTGCTCAAGTAAAATATGGTACACTCAGAAAAGGGAGACAAACAGACTTAGACAAAGGACAGCAAAACAGAACTATTGCTCGCCGTCATACTTATTGGCTATAGATTATACACTTAGATTATACACTTCACACACAACACAATGACATCCCCAAATCAACAAATCACTAAAATATTATCACTTTATGTTAAGGGCCTCAATCATCCGGTAAAGAGGAGAAAGAGTTTTGACTACATAAAGAAACAAAAAGCAGACATAATCCTACTACAAGAAACTAAACTAGACAACACCACTATCAACTCTCTGAAGGGTCAAAAGTGTATAGATGTAGCGGACTCTGCCTCTGTGGGCAAGAAGAATGGTGTTTTAACACTGATATCTAGGAAAGCCAGAGTAGACATAACTTCGCACACCACTGATAAGCAAGGTGGATGGGTCGTAACAAAATTGTCCAGGAACAACTCTAATCTTTACATAGTTATCATCTACGCCCGTCAAATGACAAACCAGAGTTTTGGGAGGAGATTGGAGAACAGATTAACCAGATCCCCGACTCAGCAACAACCATAATAGGGGGTATTTTAATCTCCTAATGGACCCAGACTTCGATAGGAACTCAAGATGTAACTTCAGACCAAATAAAGTGCTCAAAACACTCAAAAAGCTCTGTAGCAAATGTAATATGATAGACGCATGGAGACTACAGAACCCAAAAGGAAGGCCGTATACATTCTAGTCCCACCCACATAAATTATACTCCTGTATAGACAGGCTCTTGATTTCAGGGGATTCAACTAACAGAATTGACCAAACTACTGTAGAACCGAGAGTCATCTCAGACCACTCATGTATAACACTATCCATTACAGACTCTACACCTCTGTTAAAAGATTCCTTGTGGAGATTTAATGATGACGTTTTAACCACATCACAAAACAAAGCGCTTTTAGAAGAAGCAATTGCACACTAGTTGGAAGAAAATAGGGAAAACGAGACATCACACCTAACCACATGGGAGGCACTGAAAGCCAAATTGAGGGGAGTTATAATCAAAATTAAATCAAATATGAATAAAGAGACTAATGTGAAATTACTCGCACTGGAAAAAGAAATTTCAGATCTAGTGAAAATCCATATCATTAAAAAGGACACACAAATTCTAAACAAGATCGTAAATGAATAATACGAATACAATAAGATTGTTAGCACCAGATCAGGAGTATGGGTCAGTAAACAGAAAAGCTTGCGTCTATGTGAGTCTAACAAGGCCGGGAAATCCCTAGCCTTATGCCTTAAGTTTAAAATGCAGAAAAATAGCATCAATGCAATCAAAGATGATAACGGCACTATTCACCACTAACCCACTCAAAATCGCTGATGCATTTAGGATGTTCTACCAAAAGTTATATGATGCCAACAGGGAATTGAAACCTCGAAGACAAAACAATTTCTGGATAAGATCTCACTCAACTCCTTATCTAACCAGGAAATAAGTTCCATCAATGGCCCGATTACCCTCCAAGAAGTATACATGGCCATTAAATAGCTAAAAGTAGGTAAAGCCTGAGGCTCGGACAATTTCAATGCACTCTTCTTCAAAACATTTGCCTCCCAATTAAGAGAACCCCTCTTGAACCTATTCCAACAGTTTGCAAACACAGACAAAATGACAGGCACCGCAGCAGAAGCAATTATAACAGTCATCCAAAAGAAGGTAAAGAACCGCTGCTCACAAAAAATGATAGGCCGATCTCACTAATAAACCTTGACTGCAAAATATATGCCATGATATTGTCCATCCATTTACAAAAACATATTAGCAAACTCATTCACCCCTCACAGTTTGGTTTCCTCAGACATAGGCTCTCCAGCTATAACACCAGGATGTTTTGCCACGCAATTGAAAAAGCTAAACAGATCGACTCCCCCACCGTTGCTATCACCTTAGACGCGGAAAAAGCTTTTGACAAAGTTGATTAGGCTTTCCTGCGTGTGCTACTACAAAAATACAACTTGGGTAATCAACTGATACAAATGATCATGTCATTATATCATGAGCCTAGAGCCAAAGTAAGGGCGGGGGGAGCAATCTCTCCCTCTCTATCACTAAGGCATGGTACCTCTCCCCCTCACTTTTTCTTTTAGCTATAGAGCCGTTCCTCCAACATTTGAGGGAAAACAGAGAAATTCCGGGTTTAGAATTTGGCAATACTATCTTTAACCCCTTCGCTGCGGCGGGAATTCCGCCGCAGCGCTGGGGGGTGCGGGGGGGCAGCGCGGTGGCGCTGTGCTCATGACGGAGCCACTCCGTCATGAGCCACGGTTGAGCTGTGCTCATGACGGAGTGGTTCCGTCATGACTCCGCCCAGTTGCGTTGTCCCCCCGCACAGGCGGGGAAACAGCGCCGCATGGGCGGAGCGGCCGCCAACGGTCGTGGCATGACGGAACCGCTCCGTCATGAGCACACGGCAACCGTGGATCATGACGGAGCGGTTCCGTCATGAGCGGGGAAGGGGTTAAAGTGGCTGCTTATGCGGATGATGTGCTGATTATTACGAGAGAGGCTGAAACTGCCATACCGGCCCTTATGAACACAATACAGGAGTCCTCTAAAATCTCAGGCTACACACTTAATAAAGATAAAACAGAAGTTAAGCTTCTAAACTCCCTGGGCAGTAAGGGAATCCTGGGAGACACAAGTTTGGCATGGCAACCAGGCCCAATTAAATACCTAGGTCTGTTATTCACCAATGACCTCATAACTACACTACATGAGAACGAAAAGTCCACCTTCAAGAAAATCTCAAAGCTGCTGGACGGATGGTCAACAAAATATTTATTCTGGTGGGGAAGGATAGAAACAGATAAAATGATGATATCCCCTCTAGTTTATTACCTCACTAGTATGCTCCCGATTACTCTTTTGGAAGACTTTCCAAGAAAAAACTGATAAGGCCTTCATCAATTTTATGTGGCAAGGGAAAAAATCTAGGATATCACCATTAAAACTCAAACAGACAAAATCATGAGGAGGTATAGGTCTCCCCAACTTCAGACATTACCAAATGACTTTCCTGTGCAAACGAGGAGCAGCATGGTTTATTGAAAATCCACATTACCTTAACTTCCGAGGAAATTGCCCTCGCCATACGTTCGGTCGCTTCCGGCAAGGCCATGGGTCCTAATGGTCTTCCCATCGAGTTGTATAAACTGCGACCGGATACGCTGGCGCCGCATCTCCGTGCTATGTTCCTCGCGGCCCACTCGGCGGGTTCCCTCCCGCTAGACCAGCGTCTAGCTACTATTGTGGTTATCCATAAGGAGGGGAGGCCACGGGACCGGGTCACATCCTATCGGCCTATTTCGCTATTGAATGCGGAGCCCAAAATCCTCGCCAAGGTGTTGGCCAATCGGCTGGTCGGCGTAGTGTGTGACTTGATTCACCAGGATCAGTCCGGCTTTATCCCTCATCGCAACACAGCGCTTAACCTGCGGCGTTTGCATGGGGTACTCGCACGTGTCCCGTTCATACGGGAGCCGGCCATTTTGGCGTCCCTGGACGCCACTATGGCGTTTGACACACTTGAATGGCCTTATATTTGGGCGACGCTCGCGAAGTTTGGGTTTGGCCCAGGATTCATCAGTTGGGTAAAATTGTTGTACTCTGGCCCGCTGGCGCAGGTGGTTGTGAACGGTAGAGTGTCGGCTCCGTTCGAGCTGGGCAGGGGCACGCGGCAGGGCTGCCCGTTATCGCCGCTCCTTTTCGCGCTCGCCTTGGAGCCCCTGGCGGAGTGGCTGCGGTGGGAACCTTCTATTCGTGGTCTACGCTGGACCCCCGAGTATGAGGACCGCGTATCTCTATACGCTGACGATATTCTTTTATACCTGGCTTCCCCACGTAAATCACTGATAGTACTGGTTGATGTATTGCATTCATTTGGTCTTAACTCCCGCCTTGTCATCAACTGGGCTAAATCGTGCGTCTATGTTCTCTCTGGGGAGGATCCTATCCTTCCGCGGGGCTGTCCTATCCAGATCGCCCCGCGGGGATTTCGGTACCTGGGTGTCTTCATTACCCTGGACGCGGAGGCCCGATATAGTCAGAACTTGCTTCCCCCCCTCCAGCGCCTGAAGGAGGATGTCGCGCGTTGGAGGCGCTTGCCGCTCTCGCCGCTCGGCCGGGCGGCATTGTTTAAGATGATGTCGCTGCTGCGTTTCCTGTACGCTCTGCAGAACACAATGGACGTCGTCCCGGCGCGCTACTTTCGCGAGGTGGAGAGTTTGCAGCGCCGACTGTTCTGGGAGGGTAGACCGCGTATCGCCCTGGCGAAGCTGACGCTTCCGTGGTATGACGGGGGGATCGCCCTCCCGGATATCAAACAGTATTATTGGGCCTGTCAGCTGGCCGCGATTAATCACGGCCTGTACGGGCCCGCTCTAAACCCGGCCTTTGAAATGGATAAGATGTTACTGCCGGGTGGTGATTATAACAGAGCGCTTTACTCCAGCTCGCTTGACGCACGTCTGACGGGCCCCACGCGTGTCATGGTACGAGTGTGGCACGCGGCTAATGTGGCGATGGGGTGGAAGGATCGTTTGACCCGGGCGTCGCCACTATACGCATCTGAGCAGTTGGGCTCCCTGTGGACCTCGAAGGGCTTTGAGAAGTGGGACATGATAGGCATCAGCAGGGTGGGTGATCTCTGGACGAGGGGGGGATTCAAAACGTTTGAGATGCTACAGACAGAATTCCAGTTGCAGGACAGGGAGTACTTTCGGTATATGCAGATCCGTCATGCGCTATGCTCCGTATTCCCGGACGTTGCCTCCATCCCGGAGTATTCCCCTCTGGAGGATAGGGTGCTAGATGGACATGTACCGGACAGCACGATTTCATTAATCTATAAAAAACTTATCAATGACCGCTCGGGACTGCTGATTAACCTTCGTGAGGCATGGGTGGCCGATGGATTGGAGCTGGACGACGAGGACTGGGTATCTGCGGTGGCCTCCCCAAAAGAGGTGGCCATACCGGCCCGCCTTCGCTTCGTCCAGCTCAAGATACTCCATAGGGTCTATGTTACGGGGCCAAGGCTCCTGCGTATGGGCTATGCTGAGGACGGGTTGTGTAAGCGTGGGTGTGGTTCTTTGGGGACCTTTCTCCATATTTTGTGGGAATGCCCGGAGGTGGAGCGATTCTGGCGTGGTGTGCATGAGGTCCTGCGGGTGGTTACGCGTGTGTCGCTGCTGCCCGAAGCGAGGAGATGCCTTCTGAATGTGTGGGAGCCAACCGACTACTCGGTGCCGCAGACGCGGTGGGTGACTCTGGGATATATGGTGGCCAAACGCGACATTGCTCAACTGTGGGGTTCCCAGAGGTCGCCGACTGTCTCGGCATGGAAAGATAACATGGATTGGTGCATGTTTCGGGAAAAGGTGGTGTATGTTGCGAGAGGTAAGCCTGGGACATGGGTGAACGTATGGGGCCCCTGGAACGCCTACCGCGGGGGAATCTGTACCCCGCCGTTATTGCCCGATTCGTCACCGGCCCCGTCCCCTTAGCCAGTTTATCTCCCCGGTTCCGGGCACTGAGTCCACCTAATCCCCGTCTTGACCTTTTCCCCCCCTTGATACTCCTATGGATTGGTAGGGTCCCCCTTCTAGGGGAGCACATGCTGCTGTTTCCGATTGTGGGTTGCCTTGTGGATTTGTTTTTTGTTGTTATTTATATTAAAATGAAACCGTTATGTGGGGTCCGAATGGTGTGGCTACCACCGCTTCTAACTCCTGTGCATTTCCCTTTGCCGCGGCATGCGTGCTATTGTTTGTATCACATGCTCCTCTTGCTTGCTAGCGGCCGGCCTGAAGGTTGTAGGCCCATCTTTGTATATTTTTTTAATTTTGTAATAAACGGTTTCAAAAAAAAAAAAAAAGAAAATCCACATTACCATCCCATATGGCTGGACGTTGAAACAAATCTAGTTAAGAACATCCCCCTGCCTGCTATCATGTCAATGCACATGTCCTTCCTACAACACTCCAAATATATTATACAGAACATAAAACAGGCGCTCTTACGCTTTGAGAAACACTCTCCTATTGAACTTAGCAACTCCAACATGGCCGCAATTTGGTATAACCCCAAATTAAGAATAGACAACAACCTAATTTTCTGACAAGATTGGTCTCAAAAAGGTATTAACTTGATCCAAGACTTGCATAGGGACTCCTCGCCTAAGCCATTCTACGTTTTACAAACTGAGAAGGACCTAACTAACATGAACTTATACAAATTCTTGAAACTTAAAGTCCAAATGTTTAAACACCCTATAAGTCTAGCAGACCCCCTCAACCCATCAAACTGTCACAGCTCCTCAAAACCAGCCACGCAGTGTCCAACATATATAAACTACTTCTCTCCAAACCATGTAAGAACCTTACAGTCAACGAAAACAAATTGAAAGCAGATCATAACTCCACATCTGTCGAGTTTAACTGGGAACGCATACAGATGACTCTCTTTAGGAACAAAATCTCTCCCATACTTTCTCAAACAAAGTACATGGTCATAAATAGAGCTTACTGGACCCCAGCCAAACTACACAAACTCAACCTCATTCAATCGCCCTTATGCTGGAACTGTGAATCCCACATAGGAGACCTCCAACATATGCTATTCTAGTGCCTGATTTTACAGACATTCTGGGATAAGATTTATGAATACATAACACACACTCTACACATACCAAACAGTGAATTCTCATATATCTTGCTAGGATTACTAGACCCACAAACACAACATGACAAGGAACAAGACCTTCTTGACTTAATTCTTATCTTAGCATGCAAAATAATCTTAGGCAACTGGAAGAACATCAAACGAGTCAACTTTAAGATGTGGCACGAATGGATAAATTTCATAAGAGGTGCTGATAACACTGTCCTACAGCTCTCTACACAGCGTTCAAACCACAGAAAAATGTGGAATGCCACATGTACGCTTCCTCCATAATTTATAAGCTTCCATGATGACACTCGAGAACCGACTTATTCAAGGAAAAACACAGCCCAATACAACACACTTACCTCGAATATATACCACAGATGTCTCTTTCAACGCACCCATGAAACCATACAGTGAGCCATTGAATTTATTTTACTCAATTAACCATTTTGTTATTGGTGTACAGCAGACAATTCATTAAGCAGAGGGAACTGAGACACTTCCATCCTAAAGGCGAACTACTGTGTTGAAATTCATGCCATTTTTTTTAATATCACTGATTCTATCACTGTGTTAACTGCATCAGGAATGATTAACACACATTTCAATATTATATTACTACAGAACGACTAACGATGTCGCCAATACCTATATGCCTTTCTTACAAACTACGGGGCATATTATCAAGCAGGGCATTAAAATTATCGCCGCTTTAGCGGCAGAAAACTGCAGCTAAAGCGGCGATAGTGGGCTTGATAATATGCCCATAAGAATTCCCATAGATGTCCATGTTGACACCAGAACATGGACTTCTATGGGAATTCTTATGGGCATATTATCAAACCCATTATCGCCGCTTTAGCTGCAGTTTTCTGCCGCTAAAGCGGCGATAATTTTAACGCCGTTTCTTGATAATATGCCCCTACTTTATTTACTTTTTGTTTGGCTTTTGTGTTACTTATGTTCGTTGTCTTTCGCTTTTTGTGTCACTTTTTCCAAAATTCTCCACAAAAACTATTTGAAATAAAAAAACAACTCTTAGTGAATAAAGACTTTTACTCTCATAATAACAATAAAGCTAACAATTGAATTATTTATTTACTTGACAGTTACACTGTTGGCACTCACTCAATTCCCAAAATAAGCATGCATTAATACAGCAAATAATAAATGATGTAATAATAACAGCAGCGGTCCGTGGAGGGAGTTCCGTGGGGCGGAAAAGCGGGGCGGGGGAGGGGCAGGGTGGGGTGTATTAAACACCGGAATATGGATAATTGGAGGTAAGTAAACAATTAAATAAATAAAACAAATTTTGTAGCGCGCGCTGCACCGCATTTTGTGATGCAGGGCACGCTACGAAATTTGTTTTATTTATTTAATTGTTTACTTACCTCCAATTATCCATGTTCCAGTGTTTAGTAATCCCCACCCTGCCCCTCCCCCGCCCCGCCTTTCCGCCCCAAGGAACTCCCTCCACGGACCGCTGCTGAATAATAATCACATCGACATGATAAGTAATATAACACAGCAAATTAACAAAGCCTTTTTTAAGCAAAACCAACAGGTCAGGTTTGTAACTGAACATACGTGACAGGCCTATCAGCTTTGGTATCAGCCGGGTCTGGTGGCTTAGTGGACTAATGCGTCCACGGTAGAGACCTGGGTTCGACCTCATGGTCACAGATTCAAATTATGGTGCGCTCCCTCAGCCTTTCATCGATCTGAGGTCAGTCAAATGAGTACTTTTGGGTAGCAATAGTCATCTGTTATTCAGCGCCAAGATGCCTACGGGTGAACCTAGGCTTTACAAACACAGGTTATGTAACGCTTGATGAAAATGCATGCTCAGATCCATTAATTACCATTTGTTTTGCTAAGGACACACAATTAAAATAAAGAGAGAACGCACAAAACAACCTTCTGCAGTTTCAAAATCTGGAATCAAAACTATACGGACGTGGGCTGCAATACATTAGGCTATTACTATATGTCCCTCCATTTGGTTTTTGCTGTCCTGGCTGTAGTATGCTGTATTTAACTAGGCTGTTACTACAGACCATTGGTGTTACACCCCCCCCCGTAGCATAATGCGGTTCCTTAGGCCATCTCTAGAGGTCCCTGTAGGCAGACACAAATGTATTCTGTAGTAAACTACAAAGCCATAGGCTGTTACTAGACGTTCTTCAACTCAAAGACAAGATGTTGCTGTAATCGGGGTGCATTACTTTAGGCAACCACCAAAGGCCCATTGGCATCTACCACTGTGCCTCACGCTCAAGACACTGGGGGGTGGGGGGATTTTCAAAAATCCGCACAACAAAGCGCAGGCACTAAGAGGCTGCGCTGCATTGCGCGATAGCGAATGAGGCAGCAGGAGAATGCCATATCTTCAGAGAAATGCCTCTCTTCTACAATTTCCCTTGCGACTGCGCTGATTTCAGCTGCGGTACGCCAGGCACACACCTTAGCGCCATAGCGCCAGGGTGTGTGCATGAGTCTAGCATAGGTTTTGTACAGAAAGGATACCCTTCCTGTGCAAATTACTATGGCTAGACAGGATGCAAAGCTTTTCCCACTTTGTGTGTGTGCTGTACAGTGCAGCATGCATGCAAAGTCTGAAAAGCATGAAGAAATTAAAGTATTTCTCCTGTTAGCACCTCCATTGAAGGGGCGTTAACTTTTGGCACAAAATAATATTTACAAATCTTTGTAATTATGGTTTTGCGTCAAAAGGCATGAGTGGTTGCATGGGAATGTCCATGTACCACCCATGTAACACCCCCTCTGCGCTAAGTAACACAAACCAATGCTTTACACTACTTTGTACTACTTTTTTTTTTTTTTTTTTAAATTTTTCAAAACCTTTATTTTGCCATAGTAGTGTACACTGCTGTTTAGCCAACAACCCGGAGGCAGGCAGCCAATGTGCGCGGCGTTTTGCCGACAGTACGGATCAAAGTCATACACTGTTGAAGTCATGTAAATGAAGCAGCGTGCAACTTCAAAACAACAAGAACAAAAGAAAACAAAACCAAACTTGCCACGTAGCATCACAATCGAGGTACATACAGCTCCCTAGACAGTGTCAGACAAAATAATGACAACAAGTTGCGACCATCAACTTAGCAATATCCAGCTGGGGACCACATCTCGATCAGCCCAGTCCAGAGGCCCATAAGACCCACACTCTATGCAGCGGCACCTGGATAGGGCAACCCCCGAGAGAACCACGTTCCGCCAACCAGGTCAATCAAACTCCTCATGTGCCTCCTGCACACACGGCCAGGAGCACCGCACCGCACCCATTCACAACAATGTCCCCTGATCCATCAGTCACTCAGGCCGTCCACCTCCGATTCTGTGCGCTGATGCTCCCGAGCCCAACTCACAAACGGCTCCCAGATTTCCCTGGGTCTGGAGGCAACAGGCATCAACTCCCAGAACGTGGCCAGCTGCGTGCAACCATATGTGACATCCGCCAGCCAACCCTTCACCGTGGGCACCCCCCGCCGCCCCCAATGGATAGCCACCCGCCTCTTGGCAAACAACAAGAGCAAAGCCTGCAATTTGCGCGTCTGTGGCGGGGTGGCTCGGACATACCCCAGCAGCCCAATCAGGGGAGAGGGAACCTCTGCACGGCTCACAATCTGGTTAATCACTCGAAAAACTTGAGGCCAATAGCTGTCCAGTTTGGGGCAGGACCACGCGATATGTAAAAAGGAAGCTGCGGCGGAGCCGCACCGCCAACAGTCATCCATCTCCCGAATTCCCATCCTTTTCAGGCTGATGGGTGTCCTGTAGAATCGATGTAGAAATTTAAAGTGTATGAGGCGCAAGTTATAATTCGGCAAAAGCTCAGTGAGCTGCCCGCAACAGAACTCCCACTGTTCCTCCGACACCTCAGGCTGAAGCTCTTCATTCCACTTTAGCAGAGCGTTCGGCATCGCAATGGGCACCACATCTTGCATATGGCGATATATACGAGTGACCAGTTTGCGGGGCGACGGGGAGCCCACCACCGCCTCCAGAGCCTGAAAGACTGGCGGCTCGGCGGGGAACTCCCTCGAAAGCACCCGACACGCCGCACGGAGTTTGTGGTACAGGAATAACTCAGAGAAGGGCACAGTCTCCCCATCCTCCGGCGATGGGGGAGGCATGAACCTACCATCAGGGAAAAGGTCAGCAAGTGTACGAAGACGCAACCTCTCAGCAAGGCCACCAGCCATCCCATCCACAGCACAGGGCAGCAATGGGTTGCGCAGCAGAGGGAGCGAGGGGGCATAGAGCAGCGGAACCTGTGCTCTCCGACGCAGCTCCTCCCACACCCACCTCAACAGCTCCGCCGTATCCACGTCCACCCCCGGACGGCGAGCCTTTGCACAGACCGCGACACCCAGCGTAAGGGGCGCCACCGCATCCCGCTCCGCCACGTGGGGCTGAAAAGGAGTGGGGTGGGCCCAAAAATGTAAGAACTGTGCCTGTGCACAAAGTGCATACAGCTTCAATTCGGGGGCCCCCAACCCTCCCCGTCTAAGGGGCAGCGCCAGCGCCTCCCATGCCACCCTGGCCTGCCCACCAGCCCACACCAGCTCCACCAGGGAGGAACGCAGAGTAGCAAAGAAGTGGGCTGTAAGCGGCATGGGTATATTGGCGAACAGATAAAGGAACTTGGGTAGCACAATCATTTTTGTCAGCGCAATGCGCCCTGTCAACGACAGCGGCAGAGAAGCCCACATTTTCACCTTTTCTCTGAGCCACATCACCGCCCTACCGAAATTGAGATTCCAGATCTCCTGGGTGTTCCGGCTGATCCAAATTCCCAGACATTTGACCTCCTCCGCTTCCCAACGCAGTGGAGGTAACCACCTCGGTTCCGTCCGTGAGGGGAAAGACCACCGACTTAGCCCAGTTGATGGATATGCCCGCGAGGCCTTCAAATCGAACGAATTTCCGCAGGACGGGATCAAGATTGTCTGCGGGATTGATGAGATAAAGGGTCACATCGTCCGCATAAAGCAAAATCAGAAGGCTCCTAGAGCTGAAACCTATGCCCCTCGCCGTGTGGTGCTGACGGATCCTAGCTGCCAGCGGTTCCATAGCTATGGCAAATAGCAGCGGGGATAGAGGGCACCCCTGCCTAGTTCCCCACGATATGCTGAATGGGTCAGACACCAGGCCATTTACCCGCACCCTTGCGGTGGGCAAAGTGTACAGCAAGCGAATTTTCCGAAGCAGCAGCGCACTGAACCCCATCCTCTCCAGTATTCGGAACTAGTAGGGCCATTCAAGGGTGTCAAAGGCCTTTGTGGCGTCCTAGAACACCACCGCGGCCTTGACCTCAGGATGGAGGTAATGTAAAGTGGCAAATATCGTACGTAAGTTGTGGGATGTCGCCCTTCCCGGTATAAACCCTGACTGATCTGGTAGAGCAATCATCGGCAGCATTGGTTGCACCCGGTTCGCCAGCAGCTTAGCCAGTATCTTTACGTCGACATTAATCAGAGACAGAGGCCGGTACGAGTTCAAGTCGTCAGCGGGCTTATCCGGTTTCAGCAATGTGATGATCAGCGCCTCGCGCATGGTATCCGGCAAGACCCCAGTTCCCAAGGCCTCCTCGTACACCGCCAGCAGCCGAGGCGCCAGCTCGTCGACATACGCCTTATAGAAGGCCGTCGTAAGGCCATCTGGTCCAGGCGCCTTATCCGGTGGCAGGCTCCTGATGACCTGTGCCACATCCCTCGCGTCTATTGGGAGATCCATATATTCTCTATGCTGATTATTAAACCACGCCAGTGCAATGGAATCCAGGAAGGACCCGAGCCCCGCTGGACTCGCAGTCTGAGTGGTAGTGTACAATCCGGAATAGAACTCAGCGAACGCCCTTCCAATCTCCCCCTTAGTGTGTAGTAGTGTACCCTCAGCCATGCGCAGCTCATGGACATACGACGCGGGACGCGTCTGCCTGGTCATACTAGCCAATAGCTTTCCCGGTCTCCCACCTTCGCCGTAACGGCGAGCTTCCGCGTATTTACCGAGAAATTTAACTTCCCGCATGGCTTCCTCGTTATACTCCAACAATTTAGTTTTCAGCCGCCCCGCCACCTCCCGGTCCCCTCCTACAAACACCGCGCTCTCGAGCCGTTTTATGTCCGCCTCCAACGAGGCCAGGGTGCCCCTTATTGCCTTCAGTACGCCCGCCTGGCGAGCAATACACTGGCCTCTAATGACAACCTTGAAGGCGTCCCATAGAGTCACCATCGTGCTCACTGACCCCACGTTACGCTCGAAATAGTCGGTAACATCCGTACATATCTCTTCCTTGAAGGCCTCGTCTAACAACGCGTGAGGTGGGAGCCGCCATGAAAATGCCTGGGGGGCCTCGCCCGGGAGCACTAGTGTTAACATGCAGGGCACGTGATCCGAGAGCGATCGGGACATGTGTTCTGCCTTCGACGTCCACAGCGCAACATCCCGCGACACCAGCCAAAAGTCTAAGCGGGACCACGCACTACCCTGTGCCGATATACAGGTGCCCTCCCGTAACCCAATATGACGACCACACCACACATCCACCAGCGCACCATCCACCACAATCTCTCGTATCGCCGAGCTCGCCAGCGGATTCAGCGCACGCGCCACCCCCTGTCTGTCGTCTCTGTCATTCATCACTGCATTAAAGTCACCACCCCAGATGACCGTGTCGCAGCCAGTGTTCCTCACCTGCCCCCACAGCTTATGGAAGAACACAGGAGAATCCACATTCGGTCCGTAGACTGCTACCAACACCACCTGCACTCCACACAGAACCCCCTGAACCAAAACATATCTCCCCTCAGGGTCGCACAGAACAGAACCCTCCCGCCAGTCCAAGCCCCGACGGATCAATATGGCCACCCCACGGGCATAGTTAGAGTAGATTGCGGAGTAAACATGGCCCCATCTGGCGTGTCGCAGCCGCGGGGCGGGGGCAGTATGCAAGTGGGTTTCCTGCAGCATGCACACATCCACACAATGCCGCACCATATATGCATGCACCAGCCGTGCCTTTCTATGGTCATTGAGCCCCCGGACATTCCAGGTAATGCAATTCAGAGTCGTTCCAGATCTGGACATTCTCATCACGTAACAACTTGATAGCACATAGACATGTGTATGGAAGCAATCTGCACTGACCTGACACCATATCTAGGGCAGAAAATCAATCGTGGCATTGAACATTTAAACAAAAACTCCCGCCATCCACCCCCCACCCACTCCAACCCCCCAACCGGGTCGTGTAAGAACCCTCCCCTACCCCTCCTCCCAAAATCTGTAAATGTACAGGGGAAAATTCCCAGTGGGGTATGGCTACACCGGTTACTCCCCTGTAAGGAACAGGGTGGCCGGAAGAACTGCAGGGGATGCGAGCCTCCCAAACCCTGAATACAGTAGATCTATGACCACGGCAGTGAGCAGAACCAGGGTACAGGGCACTCCCCTCACACACCCCCAAGTAACCCGGAATCATACCCTCAAGTGTCAGTATGTCCTCACACCAAGGTGCCCGTATGGGGAGCCACAATTACTCAATATCGCTAAGATTACCAGGCGCAGTCCCATCAGCATCCTTGGGTGTCCGATCCACTTTACGACCCACATGTTTTGCGAACTTGATAGCTTCCTTAGCCTCAACGAAGATGTGGGTGGATCCATCGAAGGACACCTTTAACTTGGCCGGGTACAGCAGCGAATAGGGAACCTGCGCCTGCAGAAGGAGCCGCTTGGCCGGCAGGAACTCCCGGCGGGCAGCCTGGACGGCCGGGGTAAAGTCCGGGTAGAAGGAGAGCGTGTTGCCCTTGTGTGTGATAGTTCCTTTCTCCCTGGCCAATTTGAGTATCACATCCCGGTCTTGATAATTCAGGAGACGAGCAATTATGGGCCGAGGCGGCGCACCGACTGGGGGCCTTTGTCCCAGCGACCTGTGCGCCCTCTCCACCACAAACACTGACGACAGGCCGGGGTCAAACAGTTCGTGAAGGAGGTCGGTTATGTATGTTTCCATTTTCGATATGGCGGTGGTCTCCGGCACCCCCGTAACGCGTAGATTATTGCGCCTCGAGCGCGCCTCCAAATCCTCGTTTTTTTGCGCGAATGACGCTCAGCAGTTTGTCCATGTGTAGGAGTTGTCCCTTCGTCTCCACTTGAAACTCATGGAACTCCGATTGTCTAGTCTCGAGCGTGTCCAGCCGCGTTTCATGTGACAACACCTGCGTTTTCACGGAGTCCAGCTGACTTGTGAGATTGTCCAACTTCGTGTCGATATTCCGGAGGCTGGAGCGCATCTCGAGCATCAATGTGCGTAGATCTTCACCCTGATCTACGGGGGTTGAGTCCTGCCGCGCATCGTCCGGGGGGTCCCGCTCCGTCTCCGCCTGCCTGGCTGATCGTTTGTGGTCGAAAGTTAACTTCGCCTGCCTCGAATCGTGCTTTCCCATGTCCGAGGGGATGTGTCCAGCTCGCCCCACTAACCAACCGTCGCCTCCAGAGACCAGGTCCCCTCCACGCCGACCCCAGCCAGGGCCGCGCTACCGCCAGAAGCAGGATGTCAGGCGGCGACCACCACTCCTCGTTCCCCGCTGTCGGTCCACTTGCGCCGGCCTCCCAGCTCCTCGCAAAGCCTGTGTCAGATTATCCCCGGGCTACAACCCAAGGCGGGCCAGTCCACAGCGCCAGGCCGGGCAGCCAGCCTCCACGTCAGGGCAGCGCAACAGGCACCCTCAATGGCCACCTTTCATCAGCCCAGCCTGCAATAACAGTGCCTCGCCGCAATCAGCGACCGGGTCCACCGACCTGCTCAGCTCCCTTGTACGCACGTCACCCGCGTAGCTGTCCCTGCTCCCAGTAGGGCCCGACACTCACCGCCGTTCCCGGAGCTCCAGCGACACCAGCTCTGCTCCACGTGGTCACCACAGGGCCTCCGCCTCGCTCGATATGTCGCCCCCCAGGGCAAACAGGGTTCGGGCAGCAACAGGAAAGGCAGCAAACACCTCGCCAGGCTCACCAGGCGCCGCAGTCACTTCATACAGGCCCCCGGGATCCGGACACACGACAGTGCTCTCACTCCGCTCCGGGCAGCGCGCCGATCTCAGGCCTCCTCACAGGCCTCGGGTGTGCCGCCGCTTCCCACACCTCCAGCTCCGGGAGCGCCGCAACCACACTGCACCCTCAGCACACAGCCTCTGGTCCGGGCCGGGCGAGTTCCGCACTCTGCTCACTCGCCTTCACTATTTCGGCCTGATTCCGCCGCGGCCGCCCCGGCCTCCAGTAGCAGCCAGTCCCGAACACGCCACCAGGATGGGCCTTCCACCAGGTCGCCCGCCGGACTCGCGGCCCGCGATCTCAGCCAGGGATACTCCTTACGGGCTCCGCTCACCACCGCAAGTGCACCACACCTTCCGGCGCAGTACCAGCTAGCCTGGGCAGCCCTCGCTCACCCCAGAGTGCAGGATAAAGTCAGGATAGTTTTCCGGCCGGCGGAGCTCGCTCACAGAGTGGCCATTTCGCTTCACGGCAAGCCACGCCCCCCTACTTTGTACTACTTTGAGGGTGCTCAAGTAAATAGCGGCATTATGCACTGGTTAGCGTCACTTTTGTGGCGCTGACTGCAAAATGTTTGAAAATTGCCCCCTACAAATTATGAACAGCCACAGCCAGTGCAGGTAAGAGCGGTGGGGTGGTGAACCGGGTGGGGGGGAATTTCGACGGACGATGAAGAGGGAAAATTAAATAAATAATTACAGGGCCGGAATCATGAAGTGCCTTTTGAGAATGGCAGAGAAGTTAAAATGTTGCTCTTTTTTGGATGGGCAGTCAGTGGAGCAATTTTAGGCAGGTCGAAAGCTTAGCTGTATTCATCTTTATTGCAGATGAGTTTTGTGGCCGTGTTATGTATCACCTCCAA
Organism: Triturus cristatus; assembly: GCF_964204655.1. NCBI lineage: Eukaryota > Metazoa > Chordata > Amphibia > Caudata > Salamandridae > Triturus > Triturus cristatus. The sequence goes on along the minus strand of NC_140592.1, from coordinate 125,122,088 downwards.
GCGGGTAAAAAGATAGTCAGCCATCCCCATGTATGGGGCATCCCATGGTCCAACCTACTGGCAATTAGGGCTTAGACTAGGGTTCTGCAGCAAGCGACTGGATTCTACCAGAAATATTTCCTAAGGAGTGTGAGCAAGCCACAGCATTTACCACAAGTGGCATCGACTGGCTCCTGCATGGCTAAAGATTAATCAATGGGGATTCCTAGGTTTTCCTGCTCCTATTTTTGGCTCAGGTGCAGGTCCCAAGGATACAGGCCACCATGATGAATCCCAAATTCCTTTAGCCGTTATGCGATTTTAACTGAACTTCTCAGCTCTGACTTTTTTTTTTAAGCTTACATTTAATTTTAGCTCAAACCACCCCCCCCCCCCCCCCTCCACATTTTCTCCCATTGGTTCAAGTCGGCATCTGTTATCCGTTGGCGCAGGAATCGGAATAATACAGGAATCAAAACATAGACAGCTTTTGGGAGTGCTTCTGCATAAAAAGCTAGAACTAACTTAACCGGTCATACCAAAGCTCTCAAATTTCATTGCTTGTAAATAGCTCATCTGCTCAATGTTTTACTTTCTGACATTTGGAGTGTTTTGGTTCATCAGATAGTAATCGAGGACTACAAGTCCCAGTATGCAAAGCAAAACGAAACCTGTCCTGTCTGAGCAGCGCATGCTAGGACTTTGTAGAACTTGTTCATCTAGCAGCAGCGTAAGAACAGGTATCTTTGTATCTACAACGTGGTGACTCTAACAGGTGATGAGAGTGTACAAAAACAAGTGAGGGGTGGCGTACTTGAGACTGGCCAGGTAGTGACGAGAGATAATAATTTTTGTAGAGTTCTTTAAGTCGCACAAATAACTTCTGTGCAGGGAATGCTGAATGAACCTCTTCTACTTATTTTGTAAAAGCCCTGTGGCATATTTACAAGCCCCTATCGCCACCAGATTGTCACTTTTTTTGACGCTCTGGTGGCGTAGTGCAATTTCCCATATTTACAAGGTAGCACTAAGCCACTTAACATGGCTTATCGTCACCTTGTAAATATGCCCCTTTATGCATCAGTCCTCTGCAGCAAAGAGGTTTGCAATGGGTGTTGCTGTGGGTGTTCAACCACAACACCCAATGCTTTTGGATGTAGCCTACGAATTACAAGACTGAGGCAGCACCAAAAACAGTGCCATTCTAACGCCATGAATTACCAGCGATTTGAGGAGAAATGATTAATTTCTACTCGTTTTTTGCCCTTTCCATTGTGTGCTGCATTCTGCAGCACACAGAGAAAGAGCAAATTGCCATCATTTATTGTTTATGTGTAGGATGATGTCCTGCACATGAACAATCACCCCTGCAGTGCAGAAACCCTCACCACATGGCGGCAGGGTGCCTGCGCTGGCACTAGGCAGCTGTTTTTGTGCCTGCGCAAGGGAAACACAGGGGTGCGCCATATTTTTGTGAATACGGCTCATCCTTGCATTTTAAAAAATGTCAGAGTGCGGCGCTGCTGAATTTGGCGCAGCGCCACATGCCAATTTTTTTCGTAATTATGCCCCCCTGTTTATAGAGTTTGCTTGCATATACCCATGGTTAGTCTCGTAACTGCTCATTTAATTAAAATGAAATATAACATTGTTTTCAATGAAAAATTTAAGAAGCACTGCTTGTGTCAAACAATGGAAAAACATGATGTTTTTTTACCTGTTTCATTGTTTGCTTCAAGACCTGTGCAAGGGTTTTATCCGTCCTTGATGGAGTGCCATATTTGACCTGTGGTTGCCTCCTATTTGCCACTCTTACAGTAGTGTCACTAGAGGGAGGGGGCAGATGGGGAACCCCCTTATGTACAACCACTGCAGCTTTTGAATGCTCTAAGAATAACAGAGAAAAAACACAAACACTGCACCTTACCACATAATAATTTGTCCCTTTGTCATTCACTGCAAAGCAGTGTTTGCTGGAGGCAATACACGAAGTACCTGTTTGCTTAAAATGTTTTAATCTAACTATTATTATATTGCTGGATTTATTGAGCTACCTGAATTGGGCTTCACAGTGCTAGCCATCCCTGCTGGAGACCTAACCAATTTAGTAAACAAGTAAGGGGCATATTCACAAGGAGCTATCGCCGAACCAACGTCACTTTATTGCAGCCAAAATCGTGATAAAAATACCTACACAAAACAGGCGATAAGGCACGTTAGCATAAGGAAATCTACACCTGCTCTGACCTGGTTCAAAGTCGGACCACAGCCTGCACCACAAAAGGGAGACCAGCCCAGGGCCACATCGGAAGGGCAACAGATGCCATGGAGCCACACATCATGCGGCCCGGACACCCAAGAGGGCCACAACACCCACCGACACCACCCTAGGACCACAACCCACACCCAAAACAGTCCCCCCAGACCACCACAAATGCAGCACAGACAAAGACAGCGGACCCACAGGAAGCGTACCAGCCGCACAGACCCAACCTCTGACAATGTCACCGTCCACAACAGACTGAAAGGGACAACCACCCCATGCATCCCGACCATCATCGCCCAACAGGCCTACCGCACCAACACAGCGGACAACCAACATCGCACCCCTCACCAAGCTGCTGGCTTGACTGCACCTGTTGGCCCCTGGCACCCCCCAACCAACACCCGCCAGAGTCGGAGGAGTCACACTGCCAGCCACATCCAAGCCCCTCACACCTGTCCTGGACATCACCATCACCCTGGTACCCCAGTTCCCATACGTCCAACAGAATGCGCAGATCATGCTGGAGACCAAGCAATGATCATACCCCATAGCAGGATGCATGCACGTGTTGGGGGCAATCCACAGCACACGTCCCACCTGTGCCTTCTGGTGACACAGCACACAATCACCGCAACAGAAAGCACACGTTCCACCCCAATGTGCAGGCAACAACAGAACACCGTGGAACCTCCAACAATGTCACCTTCAAATACATAGCCAGTGTGCATGATTCCTCCATCCTCCAACAGTCCATCAGCAACCAGCCTTCCCAGGATGGCACCAAGGGAAATGCACAGCCCCTTGGCAACTTCCAAATGAACACCCCACTCACCTCAACTCCACAACCATGCAAATCACAACTCTGGCAATGCACACGTCACAAAATCACAACCAACATGCACAACAACATGCCCATCCACCAGACACGACAGAACAACTGGCCAAGCCGTGAACATGAGCCGTCAATGGCATGGCACATCAGCCACAGAACAGCTGAATGTGGGGAGAGGTGGCAAACAGGCATGTGTGAAGGATGCAGTAGTACCATGATTGGGAAAGTACACAATGCCAAGAGTGGCTGAGATGTGCTGGACAGACCGCAGTATGCAGCACACACCCATATCCATGGCGACATACACCTCCGGTGTATAGAGTGTAGTGGACAGTGGACTCAACCATGTCACCATAGCCAGTGGGGGACCTCGTGGAAATCTTGCCTGTTACGCCCCCCCTAAGCATGACCGGAGTGGGATGGCCCGGCATATGCCACGCCAGCGTAGGGGTGTGAGTAAGTAGAACGTAGCCCTGGGTGTGGTCCTCTTCTGGAAAGCGCAACGTCTCTGCCAGGGCGGCACCTCTTACCCCGCCATGAGGCCGATGCCGTCCTCTAGAGTGGAGTTGCCTGCAACGCTGTGTGCCTGCCGGACAACGAACATGTCAGGCCCGCCCCAGCGCAGCCAGGCCTCACTGATCACCTGCCGACATGGCGTGTGTTAAGGAGGGCCCACCATGTTCTGACTCAAGCTCCAGGCTCGAGTCCCGTGACCTTGGCAGCCTCCTCAAACCATCATGGCTTCCATGACACGGGCCCGCTTTAGACCTTTTTCGTTGACATACTCTACTGCCGCCTCAGGCCTACTCCTCGGCCCAGTAGGTCCCATGTGTGAAACTGTGTCCGGAGTCATGAATGGCAGTGACTCCAAATCCGGGCCACTGGCATCAGCACCAGACTCCCTTTGATCAGTGAGGCATAGTTCCATATGGGCTGCTTGCGACACGCGATGCCATTAATCCTGTTCAACGCCAGCCTGCGACATGTGGTGCCACTAACCCTGTTCAACGCCAGCCGGTAATATGTGGATGAGGGACCAGGACTACTCTGCGGACCAGTAGGTCCCACATCCAGCACCTAGGCGCAAATCACAAATGCTAGAGTCCACACCAGTGGTCACACGGAGAGGAGTAAGAGGAAGATGCGGCTCAGTCTGGACGAAACCCGGGTCACATAAACGGAGGTGTTCCAACACATGGTGCCACTGAACCTGAACTACGCAGGCCGGTGGGGCCATCCAACCGATGCCGGCGACACTCAGTGAATGGGCCATGCTGACCGCTGCCTCAGGCCTACACCATGGTCAGGTAGGTCACACATTTGGAACTGAGTCTTGATAACACCATGACAGTAAAAACCATTTAAGGCATAGGACAAGTCACTATACTCACTTTGATGTGGTGCCAACAAGTCTGTGCATGACATCACAACCACACGTGTCTGTGGCCCTACGTGGACTACTGCCCTCGGCTTACGCTGCACACGACTGGGTCACAGATTTGGAACTGAACATCGGTTATTCAAAAGGCAGAATACATGTCATCGCACGCATGGAGAGGCCTAAGAGGATGACGCGTGCAGTACGGACGGAACAAGATCATCGTTACGTAGGTGATCGAACACTACCGACAACTGCCCTTGTGTCACTAACTCTGTGCCTCGCCAGCTAATGACACGTGGCTGTGGGCCACTGCTGACTGCTGCTGTCCAGTATGTCAAAGACTCTTAATTTTGCAATGGCTGAGTTCATATCAGTGTACCGGCATCTTCGCAGACAGCATCCTCTCTCAGCCCTGGTGCCACTAAGTCTGTTCCCTGACAATCATGGACACTCTCTGGTCGAACTTTGGTGGCATCTGAGTCTATGGACTAGGAGAAGTGATACCGAATTGGTGGTGGCAACGAGGCTGTCACATTCCACTCCTCCATTTGCTGCTTCTGGATAAAATCAAACCTTTCGGCGTCATGCCCTGGAGGACACCTTCGACTCTCCCCCGAAACCCTCCCCAACATACACCTCGGACATCGATGGTGACCCGCTCAGGTCGCATGGCCCATCTGACTGCACCGCAAGTCACCGTCCCATGGCTGGATGCCTGTGCCAGCCGCTGTGCATCCGGGGCCACTAACTCTACTTGTCAGGTCCGGGACCTCTTCTTCTAACATATTGGATGGCCCCTGAAGCTTTGGCCTTGGGGTCATCAATGCCATGTGTATGGGGCCCTGCGCTGTCCGCAGCCTCTAGACTCAACTGTGGGCCACCAGGGCCCACACATAGATTTGGGTCCTGACTGGCCTGGACATCGCATCACCGCAGGAGACACACGCCACCACCGCAAGGACCACCTCCAACCGCCATCTGCCAGAGTTGATACGGTGGTCTTGACAGACATACGGAGTTGCTCAGATCTGTCGTGGATGCCATCATCGGCCTGATACCCTGCTCAGCACTCCAGGTACCAGTGACTCAGTGCACCGCAAGCTATTGTCCGTTAGTGATCGAGTTTTTTGCTGTGGAGATGTTGCGCAGCTATGTCCCCTCATACAGTGTGGAAGACCTGGGAATATGATGGGGAGGATGTATCAAGTGTGCATACGGGAGATGGCAAAGACAATGGGAGGGCAGGAGGCAACATCCTCAAGGCAGGAATGCAGACTGGAGGTGGTAGTCAAGCCACACACCCGGAACCATTACTGGGTATTGCGCTGTGAACTGTGGATGCAACTGTCACCTCAGACAGTGTGAGAGACCTGGGACGTTGATGAGGAAGTTGATGCAGGTGTAACACACCCCACTGCATCTGCATCAGAACTAACCCGAAGGGACACAATCCTAGCAATTCCTTCACATGAGCGCGCTCATCTCTAGTGCCCCTACCTCAGTGCACTGCAACTCATGGAACCTCCTGACTGAATATTGGGGGACCTCTGTCCTTACTCCGGCTCCCACCATGTTGCTGTGCAGTTGACTCTGTTATGCATGTGTTTTCTGTTTCCGTTGCACTAGTGTCCAATGTTCAAGTTGTTGCCAGCACCAAGCATTCCATGCTGACTGGCATACACTCACCCCACACACATCCAGCACAGGCATCACTGTACATGTGGCCCTGCCAATAAAGGGGCCGGCGCACGTGCCCGTAGCCAGTTGAACATGATATCTACGTGTGTCCCTGTGGTTTTGTTGTATGCATGAGGGCCCTGGGCCCTAAGACATTACAGTGTGCCGTGTACATCGGATGCAGACATGTCACCGCAGGCAGCGGGTTGGAGCTTGGACATGTAGCTATGTCGTCACCCACTCATATCATAAGGGGAGTGGCCAGGGCCATCGTACGCCATGCCAACATGGGTGTGCGACTCATATGTGTGTGCCCCTGGGCATGGTTGTGTACTGTGTATGTGCATCTGCATGTGTCTCTATGGCAGTGTGGGTCTCCTTTGTGGGGTGTAGGTGGTCCCTGAAGGGTAATAGACACCAACGTCTGTGATCTAGTTCGCCTTCCATGGCTTGTGACTCCACCCACACCTGTTCGGCCACCTCCTTTTGGCACGCTGACACATGGCATTGGGGTGCCATGTGTGGGTGGGTGAAGTGTCGTGGGCCAGATGTGCTTGCGTGTGCGTCCTGCTGTGTGTTCTGTTGCAGGGGCTGTGTTCTCCTCTGAGTATCTTGTCTGCCCTGGTCCTGGTGGTGGTTTGTGTGGGATATCCATGAGCTGTTGTAGGGCGTTGGTGCCGAAGGTGTGGTGGTCCTCTCTGGCATCACAGATGTGTTGTCTTCTTTGCTCTGCTGGAGGAGTTGTGTGCCCCTCTGCAATGTGAAGGAGAGATGCATGTTGACATTATGTTAACATGTATGTTGGCGCATTGTTCTGGTTTACATGCAGACTGTTTGGCAACCTACATTGTGACTGTTTGTGAGGTGCTGGATTCTTCTGTGGGACAGTGTGTATTTGGACTACATGACAGATGTGAGGTCGAACGCGTACATTTCCATTTCACAGTTTCCTGCTCTGTCAGATGTGGTAGTCATGTTTCTGTGCATGTGCGGAGCCAGTTGTGTCCTCAGTTCTGCAGTGTCGGCTATGCGCCTTGTACCATGTTGTCATCGATGTGGGTGTGCCGTTCTTGCTGTGTGTCTGTGCTGCAGTGTGCCAAGGGGATGTTGGACATGATCCTGGGGGATTGTGGGTGTGCAGTGGGCTACACCTCTTTGTGCATGTGTGTCATTGTGCCCATCTCCCCCCGGCCACCCAGTCCATGTCCGTTACTTTCCCTGTTGATGTTGTCTGGTCCTCTCGAGCTGTGACTGTGGCCTGGGTTTCCTCCAGCTTCTCCTGTGGCGCTGAACTGCCACCTCCCGTCGCCATTGCTGCCTTCCTGTTGTCAGGGGGTTTGTACCTTGTTTAGGTTGTCACGTCTTGCCAGAACCTCATGACCTTCTCCGTTGGCCTCCTCGACACTCCGGCAAGCATTCGAGGTAGTCTGCTAGTGGGTCAGTTGCTGGTAGTGTTCTGTCACCTCCGTGACTCTGGTCTTGTTTTCCTGCGGTCTGCACCCCGTCTTCCTCTCCCTCTTCTTCTTGGCCTTCCCCGACCCTCTTGTTCCTTACTGGTAGTCTGTGGGGGTTGTGGGGTTCGAGTTGGCCCCTGCGTGGTGTCAGGGTGCATCCATGTTGCTACGCGCTTTAGATTTTTTGGTGTATTTTTTCTGTGGTTTTTGTGGTGCATTGTTCCGCCAGACGCGTGGGATTTGCAGGCCTCTGGATTGTTTTCGCTACTTTTTCTACCACGGTTAGCCTCATCGCATGTTTTTGTACGTTCGCGTATCTCATTTATGCGGCGTGGCGTTGATTTTCACGCAGAGATTTTGGCAGGTTATCTGGTGACTATCGCATGCTACCGCCTTGTTGTGAATTCCACGTTGGCACGGGGTTATTTTCCCACGATAGGCTGCGATATTGAAAGTTGCGTTACACTACTTATCACACATTCTTGTGAATATACCCCTAAGTTTTCAGATGCTTTCTAAAACTTGACAGATTATCATTCAGTCTCAGACTGATGGGCAGAGAGTTCCAGAGTTTGGGAGCCAGCTGTGATAAAGAGTGGCCCCAACTCTCGCCCTCTTAATTCTTGGAACTGCAAAAAGGCCTCATTTTATTGTTCTCTGTTAGCCTTGTAGTGGCTAACAAGTTGATGAAGAATCTGTGGGCCTGATTTGTTTTTAGCGCAATGAGTGATACATAATCAGCCGTGGTCCGTGCAGGTAACAGCGGTGGGGCGGTGGGGCCAAGTTGGGGGGGGATTTCGAGGGACGATGCAGAGGGAAAATTAAATAAATAATTATTTTCCCTCAGCATTGTCTTTTGAAATCCTCCCCAACGCGCCCCACCACCCCACTGCTGTTACCTGCACAGACTGCAGCTGTACATAATGCCTTAAACTGAATTAATTTGTTTATTGGCAGCCAAGGGAGTGTGGCAATCACTGGGCAAGATGACTGGAACCTGGGGACCCCAATTGTGCCACTGCATTGTGGATGATCTCCATCTTATTAGTCTTATAATTCTTCTTATGCTATTGAGATGCATTGGCAAAACAGCTGCAAGAAGAGAGATGCGTCAATTTTTGCAGTTCTTCAAGTTTCTTCTTTCATCCAGCTCCCAAAAAGCAACAACAACCTCCAGAGGCCCAAACTGACACAGGCACCTCCTGGAGGGTCAGAACTCACAGCAGCAGAGTTCAGGGGAGCTGGGGGTTAAGTCTTTGTGTCCCTGAGACAGGAGGCCAGCACAAACAGGCTGTTGGAGATCTCCTTCAAGCAGGGGACACATCACACAGCAAAGTCCTTCTCCTTTCCTTGGCAAAAAGAGCAACTGCAGGCCAACCCCACACAGCACACAGCAAAGGAGCAGCACTTCTCCTCAGTCTCTCCAGCTCTTCTTCTTGGCAAAGGGTCCTCTTGATTTCCAGGGACGATCTAAAGTTCTGGGGTCTGGGCCCCAATATTGATACTACAAAATCATTTGTTCTCTGGTGGCAGAGAAGCCTTGTGCTCATTCAAAACCAGTTCTGTCCTCTCTGGTGCAGCTTCCTGGCAGGAGGTGGGGGCAGCATTGTGGAAGGCAGACCAGGCCCATTCAGGTGAATGGAAATCTCCTCCCCCTACTCTAAATGCAGCCCAGGTCTATTCAGCCCAGTCCTGACTCATCCAGACTCTCTGGAGCCACTGCACTTCCCCAGACCCTGTCACTCAACATCCAGACAGTCAATACACATCCTAGAAGAGGCCCAAAGTCTAAGCAAGAAAATACCCACTTTCTAAAAGTGGCATTTTCAAACACAAGAATGTAAAAATCACCCTCACTAATGATCCATCGTAACATTCTGAGTTCAGGCATATCAAATTTTATTTTCCTATCATATTCCCAGGGGTGGTTATGTTTATAAAATGTCATAAGAAAACCCCCCATTCTATTCTATTGGGGACAGATAGCCTTTCATTAATAAAAAATGAACTTGGCAGTATTTCACTATCAGGACATGCCACACACACCAGGGCATGTCCTACCTTTCACATACACTGCACCCTGCCCACAGGGGTACCTTGGGCCTATCTTAGGGGTGACTGACATATAAGAAAAGGGAAGGTTATGGCCTGGCAAGTGGGGATGCATGCAGCCCACTATATGAATAGAGGAAAGAATGATGAAATGGAATTAACATTTGGAGCTACATGGAATAAGAATAAAAATGATGATTAACTGAGTACGTAGCCTGCTGAATATTTTGGAAATTGCTGTGCGATAAGCGGTTGGAACAGAATGTTGTTTCATGAATTTTGAAGTGGGTGCACTTGCCAGGTTGACATGGCAGTTAACAAACTGCACACAGGCACTGCAGTGGCAGGCCTGAGACATGTTTTCAGGGCTACTCATGTGAATGGCACAATCAGTGCTGCAGGCGCACTTGTAGCATTTGATTTACCAGCCCTGGCACATGTAGTGCACTCTTCTAGGGACCTAGTAGTGAATCAAATATGCCAATTAGGGAGAACCAATCATAATAACAATTTACACAGGGAGCACTTGTACTTTGACACTAATCAGCATGGGCAAAGTGCCCAAAGCATCTAAGCCAGCAAAAACGAAATCCAGCACAGCATCAACAATATAGGAGGTAGGGGCCAAAATTCAGGGGAAACCACGCCATGGATGCCAGGTCTAACAGCTACTAAATGTCAGCGTGCCGAATACCAAGGCTCCATATTTTTGAATTCCCTTATAGCCTATTTAAATCACTACCAGACACCCCTACTCCTTTATCTCACTCTTTCAGGTTCCTGCTTTTGCCCTTTGTGAAGTTTTTTCCTCTTTCTGTTCCTCCTTCCTTCATATTTGTGTGTTTTCCCCTCTCTTTCTCCCAGTAAATGTCTTATAAGGAAAATAAAGTGCCAAACCCCCAAAATGAGTTCCAATGGCCCCCATTGGCTCAAATTAAGCACTGGGCCAAGTTTAAGGAGTAGGTTCCCTATGCCAGACTGAAAGACGTTACCCACTGAGAACCACTTTTTGAAGATTTTGAAAACTTAACATGCAAAGTAACTGACCTAAAAGTTTAAACATTAATTTAACCTCCTTTTAGGATGAATTTGCACACCAAGACCAAGAGTGTCTTGTTATAATCTTAGGACTCTGTTTCCTGTCTGCTATTTGTTTCCAGATAATCTTTCAATTGGCTGATACATTATATACATTTTATTTTAAAAAATTATCTTATTGCACTATACAAGAAAGGGCATGTTCTGAAATAGGTAGCTAACAAATCGAAGCACTTTTTCGTCCAAGTGGTTGGATGCAGGGTCTAGGTTCCAGGCTTGTGCGAATAGGCAGTATCTTGAAAATGTTTTGCCTATCAAACAACCTTTATTTTTGTCAGGCCAATCTAGATTGAAAACAAACAAAAGGTGGAGGGAGGAATGCTTGCAATTTGTCTAACCACTGGCAATTGCTCAGGGTAGCATTCCAACCCATTCTTTTGCCCTCCATGCCAGTCCAGCTTGGACTCTGCCATATGCTAATCAGTCGACCCTGCTCCAATAGAAATAGTCCAAATAGAACTACCATGCCAGATCCTCCCAGAACTGCAACATAATGGTCTTTTATATGGCTGGGTCCAAACTGAGGAGGCATGGTGGGCAAAAGAGCAAAGGGTTGGGAAGCTACCTCAAGCAATTGCCAGTGGTTAGACTTTTGCAAGCATTCCTCCTATCATCTTTGTGTGCTCAATCTAGACAGCAACATAAGATGGCTGCTGTAGTGTTCCTTATTGTCACCAAGAGCTGTTTCTTACAAAACTTAGATGTAGCCTAATCCTAACATGTTCGCACCTTGTCACCAAGAGGTGGAACTGGAAGTTTCTTGTCAAATATAATCATGCAGCGTTTTGCTTGCACATCACACACCTTCTCTAACTCCGTTTTTCCACCAATTAATGTGGACTGCAACATCATTCTTGCTCACCCAGCAGTTCCATCCTATGCGCTTCATACTTCACTTTTTTATTTTCAAGTACAGGGTAAGGTCTATTTTCTTGATGTTTTTGTAGGTCTAGCACTAGCTAAGACCTTTTGATTTTACTTGACTTATATGTATAATGCTTACAGGGGCTATCAACATTGGTCTGTTACTGTGCCATTCACGATTTTGTCTGCTACCTACAGCAAAGAGCATTCGGCAGTGGAGCTGTCTACTTGAGCCATTGGCTAACTTCACTTTTAGTGACAGTGTTCTCTCCCTTTCGCAAGGTGCGCAACCAAACAAAGTAGTTCCCTCTAATGCAAGAGGCTATTATGCCAATGTGTTCTTTATAAGATCTAAAAAATCGTATTGCTTTTAGTCAATATATTTTTGATTGATGAATGGTTAGGCAGATTCTCTAGCAATACAGTTTTGCAAAAAAAGCAGAAGTAAGTAACGCGTTCACACAAAGCCAGATCTATTTGCTTTGCTACTGCTCGTTTTGAATGCAATATATATTGCTGAAGGAAAATGCACATACTAAGTCTCGGATCATATTATGTCTTGTGACAGCAAACTTGAAATTTTTTAGATCTGGTGTTATCAAAGGCCTTTTGATTTTTAAACATATTTAAAATTATATATAATATTTATAGGGGGTTTCAGTCAGCCCTCGACATCCATTGGTCTGTTGTTTTGTCACTCTGCCCACTACACATTACAGTATAAGGCAATGTATCAGCCCACTTCAGCCATTCTGCTGGTTCACAAGTAGTACATCCGCACACAACGGAGCTCCCTTCAGTGCAATGGACCACTATGGCAATGCTTGCTTTTTGAGACTGCAAATATTGTTGATTTTAGTCAATTTTGTATATATATTGCAAGGCTAGGCAGCTCTCCTAAATATAATGTTTAACAAAAACTTTGACAAAACAAACAATGTCTGTAGCACCAGTGATTGGCCATGTGCAGTGCTTGACCTACTCCAAGGCTTGGCTAGAGTAGATTTGAGCCTGTTTTGTCAATATTACCATTCTAGTTAATTTAAGGTGTAACTTTTGTAAACATCAATTGTCTTACTCTTGTGTGGGAGTTGGTTGTGTATAGCATTCGCATATCCCTCCTTAGAGAAGTGCAACTGTTTGATTTACATTACTCAATTTGCAAGCAACACATTGGACAATGGTAATACCCTTTCAATGCAATATGAAGGGCGGGGCAAAGAAACACAATATGTTTAATGCAATAAATCTATACTTCACATAGATTACATGTACAGACAGCTGTGGGAAAATGTTGACAAATGTCCAGCGAATGTTTTATAAGTAACAAGTTTGCTTCTTTTTTTTTAAATCACTAATCGTTTTTTTTAGTGACACTGAAACTTTTCCCATATAAGATATTTAGAGTAGAAATCCATTTATCCGTACAGATAAAGGGAACTGCGTAAACCAGCAATCTTTTTAAAGTTATGGAGTTGCACAACAGATTTTAAATCTTAGTTTGCTAATCCCTGTGATTTTGCTAATTGTAGAGTCTGTGCACGAATAACAAAAACATGCAAGCAGTAATGAATACATTACTATTAAATTGATATACAAGGGCCACATTGTTCACCATTGCTCTGTACGGAGCTCCTGCTACTGAATCAGGCTGCACTCTACTTAAAGAGATCCATGCAATACTGGAGTAAGAAAGGCCCATAGAAAACATTCCCACCAACCTAGTTCTAATGTCAGTACTCCAATATATTATCCTTTTAGAATTCTCCAAATGTAATTCAAAGTGATCCTTCACTCAGATGGTAATATTCACCCTCTCATTCTCATCTGCAACTGTGCTACCTGTGTTCAGATGCCAGGCTCAGCCAGACCACAGTATTTCCCCTCAGCATGTACATGTTCATATGCATTTATACACATGCACACATGCAACCTGCAGAGAGCCTATTACCCAGCTGTATATAAGCAGACCTTATTTTAATAGGGGCACTGGGGGGTACAGCTCAACACCACTCTACCATAGAGTTTACAGTGTCTGTCACTCAATTAGGATGTTCCCCACTACTGAAAAGGTGCAAAAAGAAAAAAAAACAATACAGGTAAGAACTAGGCCTGGGCTAAATTTCCGTTCCGCTCGCGGAAATTGCGATAATTTGACATTTTCGCGTTCCGCGGAGAGCGCAAAATGTCAAAATTTCTGCATTCCGCAGCTTAGCGATAATTTGTTTCTTGCTCGCGCTGTAAAATAATACATTCTCACGCGCGCGCGATCGCCTTACCTGAATCCCTGCGTTCGCCGACAAGTTTTCCCGATCCGGTCGCGTTCTCCACGAGATGTTGGATTGTTGGTAGCCATTTGCGCTGTCTCGCGACAGTTCGCGCCCGCAGTAATGTCATTGGTCACGCGATCACGTCTTTCTTCTCGCGATCATGCACCGCGAGAAGAGTGAAAACAGGATGGCCGCACCCGCGAGCAACCGCATGGGTAAGTTGGCGAGCCGCGACCACGCAGAAAATACCGCGAACGGTCGGGAAAAAAACGTCCGCGTCTTCGCGATATTTCCGCGTGTTTGCGGAGATTTTTTACATTTTCGGGATAATTTGAGAAAGTCACTTTTGCAAATTCCGCCCACCCCTAGTAAGAACCCGACTACTTTCGGTCCGAGAACAAAGTGTAAAGTGTTGGTGTACTGAGCTTGCTATTTTCGAAGTGAAAACAGCACCTGAGGTGCAATCACAAAACAATTGAGCGATTGTTCGCCTCCCTGTAAACCTTTCTTATATTTTAACAAGAGTAAAAATTTGAAATTCTGACTTTAAATTATCGCAACAGAGCTGTTGAGGGGACTGACAATAATTATAACCAAAATCTTCATCATCCTTCAACAAATTGGTAGGTCTCTGAAGAATACATGCAGGCGCTGCTATGAACATCAGAATGAAAAATTAACAGGCACATGCATCAAGCAAAATACCGGTCGCAAACGGGCAGATTCTCAGAATCTGACCCTTTGCTCCCGGTATTTTAGCATTTGGGATGCATCATCCCAAATGCAAAAATCGCTATTTAAGGAATCTCAAAATAGGGATTCCTTAAATAGCGATTGCATTTAAGGAATCCCTAATTGAGATTCCTTAAATGCAATGCATTACACTTTAAAAAATAGCGATTTCGCTATTAGCGTGAGCAAATTACCATGAGGCTGGACCTCATGGTAATTTGCGAAAACTTAGAAAAATGCACTTCTTTGCATTTTTCTAAGTTACATGTTGCCCACACACATGCCCTTAGAGCATGTGTGTATGCAACATTTGTGCAGAGTGAACATACATGGGTGCAATAGGGTGTCATTTTGACACCCTTGCACCATCGAAATTGCGGGAGCAATTTGCGAGTACCTACTGGTACTCGCAAATTGCTCCCGCAATCTCTAATTCATTCCTATGGGCCTGGAGGCCCATAGGAATGAATGGGAAGACATTCCTTAATTGCGACTCGCAATTTGCTAATCGCAATTAAGGAATTTGTGGGAATCGCTATTTCTTTAGCGATTCCTACATGCATAGGGTTTTGCAATTCCTTAATTGCGATTCCTTAATAATCGCTATTAAGGAATCGCAAAACCCTATGATGATGCATGTGCCTGTAAGTCCTTTATTCTTAGGTTTCCTGAAATCATCATTATACTACAGGCTTTCCTGCTATACTTAAGCTAAGGCCTTAGGGTTAGGCAAATGTTTGAGTGGCATCAATTCCAAAAGAATTGCTCTGATTCTTGCTTCCATAATCCAAGTAATTATATATTCTTTGCAAGATGGCTCACTTGGTTAAATACTCACTCCTGACACCCTGCTGTGATGCTTTTATGCCAGCAAGACCAACTACCTTTCCATGCATCTGAGGTCAGTAAATTGAGTACCATTACACTGGGTAGAGGTGACATCTGCTAGATATAAAAATTAGAAATGGTAGAAGTACTGAAAGAAGCCCTATATAAAAGTAACATTATTATGTTTGAGTTATACTGATGAGTGCTGGGCCCAGGGGCGGTGCGGTGCCTCCCTTAGGGTGTTGGGACATTGCCCCACTCATATTTTAGCCAACTCTCCCCCCCCCCAAGTAAATTTGAGCAAACTATTAACATTTGAAAGTGCCCTATGTCAGTCAGCCTTCAGCCGCTCACGGTGTTGCATTATAGTCGAGTGCCTGAAGCAGGTCCGACTTCTAAGCCTGCGCGGGACTGAGGGAGTGGGGCTTAACAATATTGATAGACAGCAGTAGTTGACATCACTGTACCCAGTGCACCTGGGCCCAAGTGTACATGTTGAGTTGGGAGGTTGCCTTTCTCCAGCCCGTCAAACCTGGACACTTGAGACCTCTAAGAGTCTCTCCATCACCTGTGCATTAGTAAGCCGGGGGTGAATCAAAGCTGCAGCCCCCAGTCTCAGTAATGGGCAGGGAGGTTGCCTGCCATAGCCAATCCAACTGCTGTAACAGCTCTGTATGCTACTACATTATATGTATTACGCATCAATTCCGAATTTAGCGAGTACACTTGTCATCAAGCATGGAGCCCACGCATCACACATGCGACTTTCCTCACTGCGTACCATCTACCAGAGTTGGATCGCACATACCTGTTATAAAGCATGAATTTTAAGTGCTACCCTAATCACTTTAATCACTGCGCACTTCTTATAAGCACACACACCTGCTTTTAAATCATTGCGTCCTTGCCTATTATGTGTGGCCTCATTCACTGCACACCTCCTGTCCGACACTGGAGGCATCCATTACAACGCGGGCATTGCATTGAAATGCCTTTACATCGCAGACATTACAACGCAAGTCGTTACAACGACTTGTGCTGGATGGCGCTCTAACCTAAGGAATAGTATGATTACTATTCCAACACCTTCCCTACAGTACATAGGCTGGAGTTGGAATAGTAAATCATACTATTCCTAAGTCCAGCGCCCTCCAGCGCAAGTCGTTGTAACAACTTGCTTTGTGAAAACCACGATGTAACATACCGCGTTGTAATGGAACGCGTTGTATTGTCATATATTCATCAGACACTAATGAGCTATACTCGTTGCTACCGCAATGGCTCTCCAAAACTGTGTATATATTATCACTGCGAAATTCTTGTCTAGACCTAAGTGAAGGCACAGCTCTTCATTACACATGTCTCTAGAACAAATTCACTAGCATGACTTGCATGCCACATGGTGCCTGGACGTATTCACTGTCAGCTAATTAAGTGAGAAGCCCACTTAAGTCAACTTTTCTGAGACTTCTGTCCATCTTTAACAGTTATCTCAAGAGGTTCACACCTTGCTACCTCTTTACCCCCACAGAACCTTGATTCGCAATGCAGTGGATGTGACTCATTTACATTCCTGAATTCAGAATCTGACTCAACCTACCCCTGATGGTTCTACAATGACGCAGTTTTTTCTTAACTAGGTAATCATCCAGCACTTCGGTCTGGCCCACCTTTTATTCTTTTAAAATTCCATGCAGTTTCTTGATTCCTGCCTTATCATTAATTCCACAGAATCCAACCCCTGGTGGATCGACCAATCAAAGCACTCATAAGATATTTGATTGTTACTACTAATGGTAGGTTTTCACAACCACCGCTCAATTCTTTCATACTATGTAACACACCTTACTTATGGCTAATTTCTCTCGTAGGCTGTCCTACCTCGTCCTGGAGATGACCTGATGTGACTTCAATTGAATTGCGCACTTTCTTGGGTCAAAACGTCGACGTGCCTACACAATCCTTCCCCATTCTCTACACTCCATGTAATAGGAGAATCATGCATGGATTGGAGATTCAATGAAATAGGGATTGATGTCTACTGAATTAACTTTTGATATATATTTTGTACAGCACTGTATATATGTTATTCACCCAAAGCAATTTGTCACCTTATCACTGATTAGTTTATTGTTTGTGCCGCCACTTTAAAAAAAGAAAATAACATTTTTTTTTGTGACAGCCTGACTAAGATATAACTCTAATTGTGTACCAGAAAAATAAATTAATTTACGAATACAATTGATATTGATTACATCAATCTAGGTGTGTTTACCTTTTTTCTTTTTTATTTATAAATGCTGTTAAAGTAATGATCAAACTCCCAACAGAACCTACCTTACCTTTGGAAACAGCAGGAATAGCATCTATATTGGCTCGATGCGGTGGTTACTAGGGGATACACAGTGAAGGCAGCAAAGGGTTGGAGGAGCAGAGGTTTTCTCTCTCTCTCTCTCTCTCTCTCTCTCTCTCTCTCTCTTTCTCTCTCTCTATCTCTCTCTCTATAAATCAGACGTCCATCTACCTCTGTTCCTCACCATATTTTCTCTCACTGCGGATCCTCACACCTACATTCTATCACACATTCTAATCCAACATTCTAACATGAACATAAAAGAAAAGATTTACCCACCCATACATTACCCCATTGTCACGCAACGCTGTACTGTTTCCGAAGTGCTGATGCCCAAAGCTGAGTTTAGACACCTGTGCGGACACCGTAGCACTGAATATCAAGGCTGTGTATCTGGAATTCACCTCAGGCTTCCTTAATCAACTGCCAGACAATCCCTCCTCCTTTATCCCACTCTGGTGGGTTTCTCTTTCTCAGGGTTTTCCATCTTTCTCTTTCTCTGATTATCATCTTTGTGTGTTGTTTCCCTCTGGAAATGTCCAGTGAAGAAAAACAAGTACGAGTACCCAAAAATGAGTGCCAGTGGGCCCCACCCGCAACCATCAGCTCAAATTAAGCCCCTGCAGATGTTTGTAGGGCACAAACAACTTTTATGGGAAGTATTGACCAACTGTGTTGTGCCAGTCTTTCATAACTGATGTAACAGTTCAAATGTCTGAAAATGGTTTACACTTTGAAGGCCTGGCAATGGCTAAGACCTCAGAACTGCCAATATTTGATTCTGGGACATATGTAACATTAAAACACGCATTCACTTCTTTCAAATATTTATTTCTAATGGCAAACATATAGACTAAATGAAGCTGACACATTTGTGCACATGGTTCCAACCAGTGAACTGAAGGTGCAGACTGCATTTACTTCATTATTGTGCTGCAGCATACATTAATTCAGATATATTTAAGTGCAACCCTACTGCCAGCACTGAATTGTAGTCCTTGAACGTGACAGGTATTCAGAGAGGGAGGGTGCAGATGGAGGGAGGAGAGATGGGTCCCAGCTGGGGGGTAGCCGAGGCAACGGCACGTCCCCACTAAAAGACCTTTCTGCACATATTCCTATTTGATTGATTGCAGCCAGCAGCTGTGAGTCCTCCCCGAAGCCTGGTTGGAGCATTTTCTTCCAAAGATGATGCCCTATGCAGTACAAGACTTTGGGCAAGCACGCACTTTAATGGGCTGAAGATGTTGCTTTGTACAATGTGCACATTACAGTAACTGTTGAACATAATAATACAGTAAGATATGGGGCAGTTTTTAATGTGTTCAATATTTCAAGACTATATGCCCCCTCTGCTTTATAAACCTTGCTTTCTCATAAATTAATTTGCTTAAAAATGCTCCATTTGCCTATCTTTAAAAGAAAAATTGCTTGGGAGAAAGACCCATTCTGGACTCCACCTTTGTCCATCAAACTTGCTCGCTTCCCTCACTACATAAAAGTCATACCCAAATTTTACAGCTCACCACTTTCAAATGTCACCAGCCGCCACTGGCTGAGCCTCTCAAGAGGAATAATGGATAAAGTTCACACAGATAAAAGTGGGCCATTGCTGTATGAGCCATGATGAACCTTGCACATGACCTTAAACGTAATTATGTTCCCCATCAAAAGCCAGTGCAAACAGGTCAGCTCTGAAGAAACATCTTTACATTTTTCAATTTCAGAAGCGGCCAGGTTGCCGAACTTTGCACGTTGCAGACGGTGAATTGATCTGGCAGATAAGTTAATTCTGCTTCCGAAGTCAAGTCATGTAGAAACAAAAGCATTAACCCTGCTGACTTGATGAGTCAAAAATAAATATGGTACAATATTTTTCAACAAATTTATTTGAAAAAATAACTTCATCAAAACACATGAATCTGAGCCTTTGTTATCTTGTGTCAAAAGTGGTGCAACACACACTTAATCATTTCTTTTTACACGAGATAATAATGAACTAGGATTCTTTCATTAAAATGATTACATTAAAATTGCAGTGTGCATACAAGAATGCGTAAGCAACAGACGCTTTATGTTTTTTTTACACTGGTTTCAAATTACTTTCTTCCCTGTTTTCCCTCAAGCACTAAAATAGTGCAAAATGGATTTATTCTATTTTTCCACAAGCACATTGTTTATGTAATAAGGGCACTAGGGGCCCGATTCACAGAATGAACTTAAGACAAAATCCGAAACGTACTACTTTTGGTATTCACAGAATGCACTTACTACTTTTGGTATTCACAGAATGCACTTACGACTTTTGGTATTCACAGAATGTATTTACGACTACTAACTTTACGTCCACACTCGGGCTGAAAATTCTGGCCCAGAGGCAGAGCTTCCAGCCCGGAGGCGGAGCTTCCGGCCCAGAGGCGGAGCTTCCGGCCTGGAGGTGGGGATTCCGGCCGGTGGCAGAGATTTAGCCATGGCCAGAAAGAAGAAAGAATAAATGTCAACTCACATGTGGTATACCTGCTGTTAGAGTTACCAGTAGAAGATTGTGGGCATCTATTAGTATATAAGCTAAAAAAAAGTATAGATCCCGCCTTCTGTGCTAGGAGATGTGTTAGTGGTATGTGCATAGGCCTAGATTCCTTAACACATTGCATTAGGTTTGCTTAAAAAAACTGATGCTAACCTAGTGCAAAGTGTTGTAGAGGGAAAATCATGATTTGCGCTGGAAAGTTGCTTATTGTTGCACTGTGCAATATTTTACACTAATTTCCAGCAAGGAGGCATACCATCAGGGGTGGCTCCTCCACTAGGAACTGAGTGTCGCCCCACTGCTTTCTCGCAGTCGAGAAGCAGAAACAAAAAATGGTAATAACTTCCCATTTTTACCAGTTAATGTTTAGTTGTGGGTGGGCGGGGCTGCTCTGTGAGCAGGTGAGGAGTGGTGTGCCCACTCCTGAGGGTGCAATGACTGTTTGGTCGGCCCGCTGGGGCCGCCCAAACAAGTAATGCGCACTCTGCCCTTTCTCCATGCAGGCTGCAATTCAGCCTACATGGAGCATATTGCCTCCCAGTAAGCCCCTGGCTGGGCGGCGTCCCCACCATTCACAACGTTGCCATTGCAGCGTTGTCATTGACTTAGGGAAGGGAGGAAGGCTGCCTGCTTCCTGTTCCTGCTCCAGGAGCAGGAGCTGAGAAAACGCGGGTCCACGGCCGTCTGACAGGTACGTTTTGTATTTATTTTTAAGTTAACCCCGTTACCCCACCCACGAATAATTCCCGGCTGTGACTGTATGCCATGGGTGGTACATGGACATTTTCATGCAACCACTCATTGGTTTTTATACAAATCCCTATCTGCTAATATTTCTTCTTCTTCTTAGGGATTTGCACCCAAAAATTACCCCTCTCCGAAGCTTAACAGTGAAGCAACATTTAAAAGACTCCATATTTTTCTGATTGTGCATGTGTGATGCCATGTACAGCACACATACAAAGTGGGAAAAGTAATAAAGTATAGTTTTGTAGTAGAAGGTCCCCCTTCCACAACAAAGCCTATGCTTGACAGGACAAACTACCTAGCCTAAAAGTACGCAACACAGGCGAGGAGAAAAACCGCGCTATATCTTATTGGATATGGTGATGTTTTTCTTTCACCCTTTGATGTAATACTGCACAGAAACTGTGGTTGGTTGTGCAAAAATGTATTAAACCTGTGCTTCAGTGTAATGCCAGAGCCTCCCATCTGGACTGTTGAGTACATCCATGAAGCCATCAGGATCTGTAGTGCATGTTGGCAGCAGGACACAGCTGCCAGAATTCCTAGAAATGGGAAAACCTGAAACAATCTGACTGTTTTGATTTTCAGACTGTACAGATTTCTATTGCAAAGGAATACAGTCTGACAAACTACAACAGTAAATAGAAGTCTGGGATGACTGTTGAACGATCACCAGACCGGTGGATGCCCTGCTGAGATGCTTTCTGCACATATTGAGTTTAAAGATGCTCTTCTCCTATGGACAATTGTTTAGCCCCCAAGAGCCCTGTGAAGCCTACAGGCCTGTCCTATTGCTGGTGCTATGCTGGGTTCCTGGAAGTCCAAGACTGCTTAAGGAATCCAGAGAAACTAATGCAGCAAAAAAGGAAGGCATCAGACCGTGGGTTTCTGCACCTATTCTTTGTTCCACAAAAAGAAGGTGTTAACACTACTACAGGCACCTGCTGCTAAGGTGCAACCTTTGAATCAAGGACATATAGTAAAAAAGAATAGATGTGCACCTCAATCAATATTATCTCATGAACAAAAGTCCCATTCAAATTCCAGGATGTATTCAATTCTTCACTTTCTTTTCTTTTCTTAAAAAGTCACAGGTTTACAATGAAGACACCAACATATATCACCCATAAAAATGGACGTCTTCAGGGATGTAATGCAATGAGTACAACCAATATATAAATACATATACAATAATGTACTCCATACCATGGCACACAATAAACACATAGAAAACATGTACAAAGAATGCACAAATGACACATAATTCTACCTAAAAACAATTCAAATAACATAATTTCCCAAGGACAAGAGACATCCCTCCCAACACATAATATGTGACAATAAACACCACAAGACATTAAAATCAACATGCATTTTAAAAACTAATATACAAAAAATGCGGCTTTCATTAATAGAAGGATAACATGTGGCCTATGACTACTGAAACATAAAGAGACTTCTTGAAACCTATAGCACAATCTTGTAAGTTACCAAAATATCATAGGGCCCTACGAGTTTGGCGGAGGGGCGCCATGCTGCCTCCACTGTGCAAAAGCCGCACAAGGACCGCTGACCATATTATGAGTTGAAAATGTGCAACTCGTAATACCATCGGTGGTTCTTTGGCTGTTCCCATGGCAGTGCTTTGAAAACAGGCACCACAATAGGAAATGCCAAAAAGTTCCAGCACTGCATGGAGTGTGATGTCCATGCCTTGCTGGAACTGGGGGGAATACAGAAAGGGGGCAAATGTTGTGGCCCTTGAGTGTATCCCCATGGCGTGGTGGACATGGGGATCTGTAGGGTTCCCTTTGTTGTTGCACCACCAGCTTTTTTAAGGCAGGGCTCTGTCATGAAAAGGCTGGTGGTGCCAGAACTCAAAATATGCTGAGCAAGACTGCATCAGTCCCTGCTCAGCATACTGCGTTGTGGCGCTCCTGCTCCATCGACAGGGAACGTATGTTCACTGGGGCAGCAGCCGGTCATTCACCAATACAACTTTGTAAGCCGTAACCAGCAAAATAGTGGACCGCCACCACTAGCCTGGTGGTTGCAAGACCGCCAAACTCATAATCAGGCTCATAGTTGATTGTACATAATGCAATACTTATTCAAATTATTATTGCATCATAAATAAGTCCTGCATATCTATAATTTGCTGTAACTGACAAATCATCAACATTTCATATTTCATTACATAATAATGCATAATCTCTTCACATTATTGTTGCAACATAATATTCATAGAAATTAATAAATCTGAGAGATAAGAGTTAATCCTTTTGTTCAATTCTATTTCGTTATGTCAGGATCCATAACAATCCATAACGATTATGCATTCATGACAGTAGGAGGACAATCACAGCTGAAATACCACATAATCATATCCAAAGAAATATCCATATCCAAGTCCCAGTAGAACCAGGCACGGGTCGAAAAATGCAGTCTATGTGGACTTTTATACATTGCATCAAAAGGCAGTAAATCATTCTAAACATCAAGTGAATAATAAATGTAATTTAGGAATTACACTTTTGGGGAAATGGAGATAAAATTCTATAGGAAATCCATTGGGGCCTGGAGCTTTTCCATTCTTAATGGAATGCATGGCAGTACGAATGTTATTGGTTGCGATATCGGATTCCAGAGAAGAAAAATTGTAATCTAGGTTAGAATGGTGGAAAAATAATGAAAAATGTTCTCTGGCTAGGAATTGATTCAGGAGTATAAATAATATGATAGTAATTGGTAAATTCTACTAAAATATCTGCCTCCTTATGTATTATGACTTTGTCTTCACACAAAATTGAGTCAGTTTTACTATGGTCTTTATTAAAAGATGATTTGCTAGAAGCTTCTGGGTGTTGTTGTCCCACTATAATACTTTACTTTAATTACTGGATTTAAGAAGATATGCAGTTGCATCTTTTGTAGAAAATGTGTTGAATTTAAATCAACCTTTGACTAAATAATCCAAACAAGTCTTAGATTTGGAAGTATATAATGTATGTTCTAAAGTCTTGATGTGGTCCAGTAATAAAGAATTATTACTTCACTGTTGTTCGCTACTACAACGTACAGGAAGAAGATCAAATTTAATGCAACAGAGGCATGGTCAGATATCAATATAGAACCAATGTCTGCATTTAGAATATGCTGTGAAAGAGGCTCGCAAACAAACACAGTCAATTCTGGATTGTGAAAAACGTACAGCAGAGAAAAATGTGTATTCATGTAAAATAGGATGGCAAAATGTCCAAGTATCAATTAAAGAGCTCTGCCTAATCAGGGATGTAAATTGTGACTGAACAGTGGATGGAATAAAAGTAGTTTTGGAGTTGCGGTCAATAAATGGATCGTAAACCATATTGCAATCTCTTCCAAAAATTAGATAATCAGTAATTGACATTAATTTGGATATCACATTGGACAAAAATTAGTTGTCTGATTATATGAGAGCATATAAATTAAAAATCGTAAAGGGTATTTCATTTGTAAGTAGAGATACTAAAATCCATCTTCCCTCCATATCCGAATCTTGGGAAATAGTTTGAATATCCAACTGCTTGTTACTAAGAGTAGTTGTCTCATTTCACTTACCCATAACTGGGGAGGCAAAAGTGTGACTCACCCAGTTCTTTTTCAGTTTAACTTCTTCATCTAAAATATTAGATTCTTGTGATAATACAATATCTGCTCTCATTTTGGATAACTCAGTCAACATCCTTTGCCATATTATAGGAGGCCTCAAACCCATAACATTCCACGAAACAATTCTCTATGTCATAACTGGGGAAATCGAAAATGTATAACATTTTATAAATAGGAGCAATGAGTATAATCAGAAATAAAGTAAAGGTTATTAAATACTTCAAAGAGTAAGGAGTAAGGAACAGAAGTTAAAGGCTAAATAGAAAGGAAATGGAGGAAATGGAAAAATGAAAGCATGAAAAATGAAAATAAGGAAAAAAAGATCAGAAAAGGAAAAGGAGAATGAAAAGTATAAAAAACTAAATACAGTAAAACAAAAAGGACATGCTTACATAACAAACAAATAGTTGAGGATGGTGAAATCACATGAAAAATGTGACATAACTGAAGTCCAAAGCAGACAAAAAAAGGGGGTGATCAGACCGCATAAAACATTATCGGTGAAAACTTCCAAATACAGGAGAACCTGCTAAAGAAGAATAAAAAACATTAGTGAAACAGGGTCATACAATGAGAATATTAGACAAAACAAGCAAATAAGAGATAAAAGATCTCAACCATCTGAAGTCTCAGTACATTTTGAAGTGTCCATTGTTTCTCCTTTACAGTTATCCAGAAGGTATTGCAAGAGGATCATATGTCATAGTTTTATTTTGATATGCTACCTTGAACAATCAGGGATTAATAAAACCAAATCTGGCATTTAATGAATGAAGAGCTGGTTGCATATCACATAATCTCTTTTGTCTGTCCACTGTGGATTTGGCAACATCTTGAGTGAAGGATAGGTTAGAGCCTGTTAGACCACAAAATACAACCTTTTCACTTGGTTGCTTTAATTAAATAGGTCAATGTACTTGAGAAAGAAAATGATGACTCCTCCGGGTTTCTGAGAATAAGATGGATGATGAGCTGAATGACCAAGTCTATGCACATGTTGCATATTTAATAAAGGGGAACCTGGCATGTCCTAAACATTTGAAATAAAAGTTTGAAAGAATGAGATGGGGTCTGAAACCTCCACCCCTTCTACCAGACAATAAATACAAAGGTTGTTCTATTTCGATTTTCCAAATCCTCAGTGTGCCTTTTCAACTGTGTCACCTCAGATGGGAGATGTTGAAGAGTCTGTACTTTATTGGTGGTTTTATTACTAGATATATTTGTTGAATTAAAGTTAGAGGCTATTTAAGTAGCAGTGGTTGGAATGACATTTGCTGAGGAAGAAGAGGTTAAGGCAGAATCCTGGAGTGCACCAGTGGAACCCTCCTTGACATTGGCCAAGGCAGAGAAAGAGTCAAAAGTATTTACTACTAAGGTTTTGGAAGGAATAGGCGAATTCAGTTTCAAAGTTCTAGTTTTAGCCTATGAAGCGAAAGTATAAATGAGAGTTAAGTAAACTACACAGTAATTACCAGACAAAGGCAGCCTGAGTAATAGAGAAATCTTTAATAAATAAAACAAGACCAAAACAACAAAAATCCAATCAGTGAAACCAGAGACATGCAGTTTTAAAAATTCATGTCAAAATAGCACCAAAAAACACAAAGCCCCAACTGTGGATATCTGGTCGCACTAGACCAGGACAAAGTCGCAAGTTCAGGCTCACTGTGATGGAGTGAAGGCCAGCTACAGGGACCCAGTTAGGCCTGCTTAACAATAGTACTTTGAATCCTGGGTGCAGAGCCCCATGATGAAGTTGCATTGTGTCCTGAGGCAATGCAAGGTCCTGGTCGGAGATGAGTCATGCAGCGTCTGTTCCTAGGAGCTGCAAGGCTGCTATGTGAGGTCCTGCATCATCGTCAAGGAAGCTATCATCAAAAGGGCTTGTGATGCGAAGTCCTGCGTCGAAAATGCGCTGCGCACTAGCTAGTTCTGAAGAAGCTGCAGAATTGCAATGCGGAGTCCTGTTATTGAGAAGCTTGCAATGTGAGGGCCTGCATAAGGCATGCATCATGCAGCAAGGGTTCAGATGGGACTGTGAGGGCAATGTGAAGTCTTTGCACCAGAGTTTGCGCAGTGGAGGGGCTGTATCAGCTCTGCTCTGGATTGCGCTGTGCAGCAAAGGAGATTCATTGATTCAGTTGGTTCTACAGCTGGGCTGGCAGAGCTTCTTCAGGCCCACATTAACGGGTTCAAATCTAGGGTGGCACCACTTGGAAGGCTGGGACTCACAGATGACAGAGTCTAGGTGCTGGTTTTAAGGTTGCAGGAAGCCTATTATGTCCCTGATGCTTCTGATGAGGTCCAGTCCTTCTCACCGATATGAAGGCAGCAAGGCAGCAAAGCAAAGCAGCAGTGCTTCTGAGCAGCAGTCTAGCAGAGGGACAGTCATTTCAGCAGCACAGAAGTCATCCTTCCTGGCAGATCAGAATTGTACTAAAGAGTTGGTGTCCGAGATCCAATATTTATACCGGGTGCCCACTTCAAAGTGGGAGAAGCTTCCAGAGGATTCCACCCAACAGAGGTACATGGAATATCCTTATTCCCTGCCCATGTCCCAGACTGGCTGGGGTCACAGTAGACTAGTGTCAAGCCCTTTGTGAGAGCGCCTAGGCAGGGCCTTTGTGATATACAAGTGTGGTAGGTGACAGCTCCCCACCCCCCTGGTTAACTCAGGGTGACCCATCCTGCCAACACCTGGCTTCCCTTTGTCTCACTATCAGGAAGCAATACACAAAGAACAACTACAAACGACACCTAGTCATGTGACTCAGGATACAGGCAGCAGACACCAAATAGATGCATTGCAACTAGAAAATGCCATCTTTCTAAAGTGTCATTTTCGGAATTGTTATTCAAAATTGGATTTAATCATTAAAGAGGGTTTTTAATTACAAATTCTTCAAACACCAAATTCAACCTGTTAGCCTGCTCCCAATTGGAAGTTACAGCGTAATAAGGTATCCCCAATGTTATTCTATGGAAGAGGTAGATCTTGCAGTAGTAAAAAAACAAAGGTAGCAGTTTTTCACTAGTAGGACATGTAAAACTTAGAAGTACATGTCCTACTTTTTAAATACACTGCACCCTGCCCTCTGGGCTGTTCAGGGCCTACCTTAGGTTTGATTTATATGTATTATAAAGGAAAGTTTGGGCTTGACAAAAGGCTTATTTTGACAGGTGGAAATGGTGGTTTAAAAACTGCACACACAGACTGCACTGGCAGGCCAGAGACATATTAAAAAGGACTTGTTAAGTGTGTGGCACAATCAGTGATGCAGACCACTCATAGCATTTAATTTACAGACCCTGGGTACATGTGGTACCACTCTATTAGGGACTTAGAAATAAATTAAATGTGCCAGTTCTACCATGTTTTAAGGAGAGAGCATAAGCACTTTAGCTCTGGTTAGCAGGGCTAAAGTGTGCAGAGCCCTAAGGCCAGTGCAAACAAGGTCCCAGAAAATAGGAGGGATCAAGACAAATAGTTTAAAGGAAGACCTGACAGGTCTAACCGTGTACTGAGGTTAAATTCCTCAATTTAAAACACTGTGGTAAGTTTGGAACTCTTATAATTTTGAGAATGAGTGGGCTTGATCTAGCAAAATGTTTTACCTTCCCAAAAACTGTGCTAAGCAAAGTGGCAGGTTTTGCGCAAGTGAAAAATTAAAATAAAAAAGATATCAATGTGTTCTTGCAAGTTCTATTAATTTCGTGACTCACAATGTCTTCATTTGAATTCCTTGTGAATTGCAAGGACAGTGGAAGTCCATGGAAAATTTGTGGGGGGGGGGAGAGGGTTCCCTCCTTTCCTTTATGTTATTTAGGAACTATTTCAATAGTTTGTAATCACTCCATTGGAAGACCTTCATCTGCCCTTGCATTGGTTGTTGCTCATGAAAAACAGCTTACACTATGAGAGTGCAGCTGTGGACACTGCCTGAAGTAGCCTGCAACCTGCTTCCCCAGTGTCCCTTTCAAAATGCATCTCTTGGTTTTGTTAATGCAACACTTATCCTTTGGGTTGTAACACCAGCACACTTTGAATGCAAATGTTAAGGTTTGTTGTCCATTACATGGCATATTCTCCATTTGCAAGCATTTACTGAATGCTCCCTCTACAGAAATATTAATAGAGCAGGATATCTGAGATTGCTTGTAAGTGGACCTTTAATGCTCTGGCACAGCACAGTCGAGTTGCAACACATATGAATGGCAAGTGTTCAGGACTGGACATGACTTCACAGGGATGGGTGGTTCCCAACTTGCATGGGGCAGACAATATGTCTGAATGTCTACATCCTACAGTATTTGTCCTTCACAATTGTAATGTAATGAATCAAAAATTATCATTTAAAGTGCTCTTTCACCTGTCCAAGTTTGCCCTAGGTGATACTACAAAAGAATGATAATAAAACCAACAAAGAATCAACAATAAATCTGGACAAGTACCCATTAATGTAAATTCAGGAGCACGTGACCCTTAAGCCAGAAGTACAGTAAAGCTACTGACAGTAGAAAGCTTTGGGAGTCTCTAAACTATTGAATCTACAAAATTACGATCCAGCAAGTTGATAACAACAGCTTCAGTGCTAAAAAGTAAACATTTGCATTTCAGCAGCACAACTCTCCTTTGTCTCCATTAATGTGGGAGACTCCTACATAAACCTTTTTACTCCCCATCCCCTCACTATACTTATTTTGCTGTCACACTGGTGGTCTCAAAATAGGTCCCCCAATGATTCTTGTATGGCCCCTAGCAGGAGTTACCTGCCCCCTTTGAATTACAAGATCTGCCGCAACACGATGGATCAGGAGTATTTTAACTGGAGACTTCTTTCAGCAGTTAAAATATTCATGCAAAATACTGAACAAAAACCATGTTAGTCGCCAAACTCCCATAATCTGGAGTATTTCTGCCTCCCAAATAGTTGCAGATCTACTGGCCCGAAGAGGCGGCAGTTGGAATCGCAATCCCAAATGACGGTGGTGCAGATGCAGGCACCACTGTCCTGATTAGAATGTCCCTTTTCGACAGCCTTTTCATGGTGGTACCACTGCCATGAAAGGCTGTCATAAAGAAACTTTGGGGGCTCAAAACAGGGCTCCCGTCCCATGTGGGCACCTGTCAGGTGCCCATGGGGGCACACGTAGTGCTCCCACACACGTCCATGCACCTTGTGTCATGCACCACATGGTACATGACACAGTGCATGGACATGCACAATGTGCTCTTTAAGACTGTGGCTTGTGCTGCAGCCCTCTTTCTGGGCCGCGGCACAAACCTCAGGGGCAGATTTACAAGCCCCTTGCGCCTCTTTTTCGCCGCTGTTGTGTCACTTTTGTGACGCAGCGGTGGTGCAAAGTCAGCGCCATGGTGCGGGGTACTTACAACGTGACGCATCTGGGAGATGCGTCACATTGTAAAGCCCTGCGCCACATGTAGGCGTTCCGGAGCGGGGGGGGCGTTCCGGCGCAGGAACGCCACCTAAAAGGGGCTGAGTGAAATCTACATTTCACTCAGCCACCTTTAAGGCCATGCTGCGTCAAAACCCTGCGCCTGCTTGAAGCAGGCGTAAGGATTGGCGCAGCATTTTAAAGATAAGGCACCCCCGAGCCTTGCTGGAGCTGCATTGCACTTGCGACGCAACTCCAGCAATGCGCCGCCTTTACGGCAGCAGATGCGTCACGCATCTGTCCATTTTTGCACCATGGTGCACAGCATTGTAAATGCGGCGCATCCATGGTGGCGGAGCCGTGACGCACAATAACTGGCGCATCCCTGCTGATATGCAGGGATGCGCCAGTTATTGTAAATCAGCCCCTCAGTGTTTAAGTGCACTTTCTGACCACCTGCACACAAGTCCTATCGTAACTGGGCGGTCGAACTGCCGACTGTTAAAAGGGCTGTCTCCTGACCGCCGCAATAGCGGTTGGTGATCCGACTACCCAATATTGTAATCCGGGCCGTAGTTTGTCAAAACAAAGACTTTTGTCCATTCCTTACAATAATGCAAATGTGATCATCAGGGCCGGACTGGCCGTAGTGGGCACTGGGCAATCCCCCGGTGTGCCGCAAAATCGGCAAAATTGCCGCAAAATCGTCCCTGTAACAAAACCGGCTGAAAATCGGCCCTGGCAAAGAGCTCGGCGACCCCCCCGGGGGGCGCGGCCGAGCACTTTGCCAACGCAGGTTGTGGTTCCTAGTCCGGCCCTGGTGATTATTCATGACCTTTTATCCCAAAAGCAATATGGGGCCGATTCCGATCCGGGTCGGAAGGGCACCGAACGCGATCCGGCCGGAAAAACTACGAGTTGTACACGTGTTTTCCGCCCGACTGGTAGAGCTGTGCGAGCGAGCAAGTACGATGCAAGATACATGAAATTCACCGACCGAGTCGTTTCAAGGTCCGAACCGCTCCGTACGTCTCGGCCGTAAGCTAACCGTGGCGTGCAATGGATGAGATTGACGACAAAGCCAGTACGATGCACACGTCGGTCAGCCGGTGCGAGCCGGACACTCCGGCTCGCAAAACGTCTGGGAAGTTGCCTTTGGGGGTCCGCGTCGGACACCCTGACACCCGCAGCCCTACGACTCGGACACAGGGGGAGACCCAAGAGTCTCCCCAACACAGGCATATACGGTGCAGATGGCACCGACGCATACCCACTGTAGGGGGTGCCCCTGTGCGAGACGTACCCATTCAGTTAATGGGAGCCCATGTACACGTCGTACAACCTGCTCCCATTGACTTCTATGGGAGTCCGCCCGAACCGAGTCCGGCAGTATACGGCCGCATCGTACTCGCTCAGTCAGACTGCAGGACTCCAGCTCGGAAGGAAAACACTCCGGATCCGGCTCGGTAGGAGAGCTTTCCGACCCGGATCCGAACCGGCCCCTATGTGTGGACATTTATGTTTTTTTCCATTTCATATAAGAACATTAGGAATTCACAAGGAAAAGTTCCATTGCATCTCTAGGACTATAGTGTTTTATCAATCCGGTTGGCAATTTTCAAAAGAAATTATGAGTATAGGAAGTAGTATTACAGGAGTACCCTTTTGCATACTTTTATATTCCTTCATGAATGGGGGACGAAATGTCCAACTCCCTTTTGGTATATGTTGACAGATGGTGGTGTTCTTTCTTTTTGTACTAATTGTACATGATTATTTCCTGAATATTACCCATTTATTTCTAGTATAGCTGTTTATGGTCCAATTCATAAAGGCATGAAAGAGTGTGTAAAGGAGTACTAAAACAGTACTATAGGAGTATTGTTTTAAAGCTCCAATATGCATTTGTGAATAGGTCCCATAGCTATTAAACCATTACTAGGTACACAATAAGAACTCTAAAATACATGAAGGTAGCAGAACATGCTCTATTAATCACCTCCAAGCCCCCAGGTACACATTAACAAAAACTGCACTCACACAAAGTGTCCTGCTAAAGCAAACATGCCAGCCACCTGTAGCATAGTGCCAGGAAAGAAATAAAATAAAATCACATACACCTGCATCTTTCCGAGGGACTGTGCACATGATAGGAAAGGAACCAACATCAAATGAAGCTACAAGTCACAGTGCACAGCTGACCGAGTATCTAACACTGTGATAATATTGAGGCAGAATAACAACCATATTGAGCTATAGACATCAAAAAAGGTTCATCAACACTATAAAAAATCTAGCAGTGTGAAAAGTCCTAATACTCACCTTACAAAAAAAAAAGATTTACAAACTTTCAAAGCTTGTATGTTTTTTGTAAAGAATTGGGTAGTCTGCTTCAGCAGTCCGTTGTGGTAGTGAAAACTGTTTCTAAAGCTGAAAAGGACCACACCGGGCAGCGACTTTAATGGCACATCTTGAAAGATGTCCCTTTTACCTGCTGTGAGACCCTTCACCCAGTTACAAGATTGGAGGCTCCAGCCTCAAGGAGACTTGCTGGTAAAATAGATTGTCAGTGGAACAGCTGGATGGGTAGTTTAACTATGCCTCTCACAAATAAGGTGAAATCAAGAAGCTTTCCGCAGACTTCAAAAAGAGAGGTGTGTCTCAGTTTTTCTAACCTATGTTGATGTGATAAAAACATGCACTCTAAAAATATCACAGTAAAATACAGACAAAGCAGTCACAATGTGAGACAAAGCCATGAATAATGGAATGCATCATCACATTTGGAACCAATTTATAATGAGATCAGTACCTTAGATATATATCTAAGTGGCCATAATGGAAGAAGTCCTAGATCTAATCATTAAGGATACACCCACATTACATAGAACAGTGGTCACACCAAGACAGGACCAATAATTCTACAATATGTAAAAAATAGCCAAAGAATTGGAAGCACTCAAGAACAGCCAGTGCCTGTCCAGCAGCAAGGTATCTCAAGATGAAAAGGGCACTGCAAATATATCTGCAGCACAACATTCACCAAACAGATAACCTGTATCAATTCATATAGAAGATACTAAACAACTTGCATGAATGAGTATCCAGTGAACGGACAAATGGAGAAATGCATGTATGCCCATAATTCCAACATGATTTCCCCCTCACCCTTACATAATGCATTGATTGTTGAAATGCACCTGTACAAGCATCTAAAGATTCAAACCGAAAAGCAAGTTTGACCTGAAAATAGAGCCAGCTGACAAATGACTGCTCAAGTTTTGAAAAAATCAATTTAGCAATCACTTGTCATCCAGAGTGTACTCATCAAATGTTGCCTCAGTAATATGTCAATCGAGGCATTATATATGCACTCTTAATAGTTTCCTTAGCATCACTTAAGTAAGGCATACACTCATATATGGTAATCAGAAGTTCATATAGGCTCCTTTATAATGAATGTTGAACATTGCACGAGGTTCTCTGACGGAATATCTTGGAAAACAAAATCAATTCCCCAAAATTTTTTAAAAACAACATTGATTACAAAAGTATTGCCATCCTATAATTAATCAAAAAAACGAATTATGATGACAAAAATATTGATGTAAAATGTCTACATTTAACAATATCGAACACAGAAATATCGGAAAACAAAAAATGTTTTATTTAAATAGATACAGAATAGCAAAAAGTATTGAAACGCACAATATCCACTAAAATAATATCGTGAAAAATTAGCGAAAAATATTTGTAATCATAAACTAATTTATTGAAAAAACTATATATATAAATTCTAACAATAAATAAACTACACAACAAATAATACATCACAACAACATAAATTATTCACATGTATAACCATATCTGTTCACAATAAACATACCTAAATAATAAATATTGTATTTTAAATATTACATTTATTTTAATCCAGCAACCCAACAAATACACATATTTAAAATGAAAACAGAAACACTAATTAGTGTCCACTAAAAAAGCAAATAACTGAAAAATATTTAAAGTACACAAAGAATAGCCTATGAAATTTACTGTACAATAAACTAACCATTAAAAATGTAATTCTAATTAAGTGAACACTATAAAAAGAGCTCAAACCTGCACTATTTTTCACAGAAAAAACCTTTACAGAAAAACAGCACTTTGTCAGTCTGTATGGAGAAAATCCAGAAGGAAGACTTCAACAAAATAACAATTCATCTGGACAAGTAAGCTTAAAAGTTGTTAGCTATGATGCAACTTAACATAATTTTAAAATGCAAATATATAAATAAATGACTAAACTCTCATTCATCTTTGTATTTTGTCTATTAATACTTTGATACTAAAGAATGATTTCAGCAAAAAATATAGTACTGCAAACCAAAATATCGAATTACACACTCGTAAATCAGGACAAAGACACGTTCAAAATAAATAAACTTAAAGCAGTTATACAATTAAAACAAACCCTATACTTTATACTTAACCTAAAAGCTAATCAAGCCACTGTTTTTAACATGAACTAAAGCAAACCAAAAAGAAAAGGCCACCTGGCCCAAATCTCAACAACTTCAAAGACAAACAGATGAAAATCAAGGCAATTCAACAGCACATATGGAAAAATGAAAAGAAAACATTTGTGGTTTGCTGCATTGTTTATTTTAAAAATACCTGTTTTGCTGCTATCATTCTTCTGCACTCTTCTAGTGCTTAGTTGCACTTCAGGGTCGACCCCGTTCCGCCGCGGCTGACGTGCCGATTGTGCGAAGGGCGGACCCTTCACTCCAGCTCAGTCCAGCACACACTTCCGGGGTGGACGTGGTCTAGTCGTCCTCCGGAAAAGCACTATTTAAACACCCGATGGTGCAGGCGCGCAGTGGACGTGTGCAGCGGGCGCGCCTTTAATAAGACGAAGGAGAGCTGCTGTGTGGTAGGTTCTGGGGATAGCACTGCTAGTTGTGCATGCGGTTTCTCACTTCCACAAGTTCAAAGGATTACTGCCTTGCAATCTCCACAGAGCTTACAGAGTTATGACTCTAATAAATCTTATTATAGATCCATTCTCTATGGTGGTCTTGTTAATGCTAGATCACTGGCAAAACACAGATATGAAGTAGCATACACAATAGAAAATTTGGGTTTGGACATCCTTTTGGGCAGATGCTGCCTCAGATCCTGATTTTATTACTGATACTCCTGCGGGTTTTCGAGCAATCAGAGTAGACAGGCCATTAAAAAGAGGCGGTGGAGTGGCTATTACTTTTAGAGAACACTTTTCAGTCACCTATTATCCTGTCTCTACTCCTTTCTATGAGGCTCTACAATTCACATTTAAACTCTGTTCTAAATTGACCCTCAAAGGCATTTTATTGTACCGACCACCAGGTAGGAGAAATGCTTTTTTAACAAATCTTGATACCCTCCTTGGACCCACTTTTTTAAATAAGGACTTTATCATCCTTGGAGAGTTTAATTTCCACCTGGAAGATATAGATAACAGAGAGACGGCGGTGCTTTCAGACACCCTAGGAGCTGTAGGGTTAACCCAACTAGTAGAATTACCCACCCATGAGGCCGGTCATACGTTGGATGGTGTTTTTTCCTCAGCCCACGGGCTTATAGTGAAAGAAATCCTTCCACTGACATGGTCTGACCATCCACTTTAGTCTTCCATGCATCATGGCTGGACAGGCTAGCATTATGAAGCCGCCTGTCTCTTCCTGTAAAGCATGGAGTAAAGTGGATAAAACAATCCTTCGTACCCATTTGGAAGTTTCATTTCCTCAATTATAGGGCCATGTGGACTTAGCGGTTACTAAATATACTAATTAGATCTCTGAGGCAGTTAATGCCTCGGTACCCACAAAAATATTATCCGGAAATAGGACTACCCCTTCTGCCCCCTGGTTTTCTGAATCACTTCGGAAAGAATAACAGAACTGTTGCTGAATGGAACGTCGTTGGTGAATAAACTATTATGAGTCAGAAAAGGAAGCGTATAAGATAGCTTTAATGAATTATAAAAAACTACTCATACTAGAAAAAAGAAACTACTTCACTCAACAGATTGAGTGAGCTAATAATTCCCCCAAGGAACTATTTTTGGTAATTAATAAACTTACCTTGCCCAATAAGATATGAAAGAAGGGTAACCAAAAATTTTGTAATGATATTGCTGCAACATTTAAATCCAAAGTTTTGGACATTTTCAAAGTTTTTAAGGATGGATTAGGGCCCTGTCTTTCGGCCCAAAGGAATGGTCTAGACCTTGACAAAAGTACTCTTCTTAAATGTTATCCTGTCTCTGCGGAAGCAGTAGGAAATTATATAAGTGAAGCCAGGTCAGGATCTCCTCTGGACCCATGTCCACCAGTACTTCTTAAAGAATTAGTAGATCTGGTGAGTACCGGGCGTGCCGAAATTTTTAACCTGATGTTTAACTCTGGCATCTTTCCCGTTAGCTCGAACGAAATGTCCATCCTTCCCTTATTAAAAAAGCCCACTTTGGATGCCACCAACCCCAACAACTATCGACCTATTGCCAGACTACCAATACCAGCTAAGATAGTAGGTAAAATTATGAATATTCAACTGTCACAATTCATCAGCGAGAATAGTTTGTT
Source organism: Triturus cristatus (assembly GCF_964204655.1). Lineage (NCBI taxonomy): Eukaryota > Metazoa > Chordata > Amphibia > Caudata > Salamandridae > Triturus > Triturus cristatus. The sequence continues at coordinate 125,085,351 of NC_140592.1, read as the reverse complement.
GGATCATTTCCAGTTCAGATTTCGTAAGGAACATAGCATGGAAACGGCGCTTACTTAGGCCACCGAAGAGATTAGAGCGGCGATGGATGGAGGAGGCACAGCTGCTGTTGTGCTCCTCGATCTATCCGCCGCTTTTGATATGGTTGATCATGTTCTTTTGCAACATCAGTTGGAGAAGCTGGGAGTGGGTGAAGCTGCCCTGGCGCTGCTATCCTCCTTCCTAAAGGTTCGGAGATCAACGGTGTCACTTGACGGATTCGACTCGGCTCCTTACATTCTGCCGTGTGGAGTCCCTCAGGGCAGTTCATTAATCCCCTCTTTGTTCAACATCTACGTTTCCAAACTGGCCCGACTGATCCGGGAATTCGGGTTTAGTCTGACGTCATACGATGACACCCAGATTGTGGTAGCTGCATATAAACATCAAACCTCTCCTTTTCAGCAGTTTCAAAACTGCATGAGTGCTATTAACAAATGGATGAGTACACATTGCCTCAAACTTATTTCCGAAAAAACTGAAGTTCTGATTTTTGGCAACATGCTGCCAACCTGGAGCAATATGTGGTGGCCAGCAGAGATGGGCATACTTCCCAAACCAGCAGCCAAAGTAAAGAACTGGGGTGTATTGGTTGACAATAGATTAACACTCTGTCAACAGATTAACGCTATTGTCTCTGCCTCATATTTTCTTATAAAGAAAATAAGGAAGATACTTCCGTATATCCTGGCGGATACTAGGAAAACAGTAGTTACATCTCTTATCCAGTCCAAACTAGACCACTGCAATGGGCTATACTTGAATGCCCAGAAGCAGTGCCGAAAGAAGCTTCAGATGGTTCAAAACTCTGCGGCACGTCTACTCTTCAATATCCCAAAGCATAAAGCAGTATCTAATGAAATCCGCAATTTGCACTGGCTTCCTGTACTGCAGCTTATCAAATTCAAGGCATTGTGCCTCGCCTATAAGGCTTTGAATCATACAGGCCCCTTTTTTCTTCAGAATCTCTCTTGTTTGGTACCAACCGACCAGACATCTTCGGTCGACGGGGGCAAGACTACTTTTAGTGCCCAGAATCCGTACTGCACATTGCGGTGGTCGCAGCTTTCACACCGGCACATCCAAAATTTGGAATTCCCTTCCACTGGAACTTAGGAACGCCAGCTCCTTAACGGGCTTCAGGAGAAAATTAAAGACCCGACTGTTCCAGGACTAGGTGTAGAGCATGCTGATTGAAGTCCCTAGGGCCAAGACACCCCTGGGTATTCGTGCACTTTTATAAATTCCATTAACATTAACATATTAGGAATAATTAAAAAAAATTATTCTTTCTCCGGTGTGGATCTGTATGGATGTTGCCAGAGGAGTGGGTGGTAGGGTGGCCCCAATTAACCCGTGGCATCTTAGAGACCCTGTGACTCGTAGTGAGGTACTTAAGGCGATCGACCGTTATTTTCAAGAAAACCTCGGTTCGGTCACGTCGGCGGTGTCCTTGTGGGAAGCATTCAAAACCGTGATTCGGGGTGAGGCCCTCTCCTTGATTACAGTGGCCAAGCGTCGGAGGGACGCGGAGGTCGCCCAGCTTGAGGCGGAGATCGCAGACCTAGGGCTGGCCCTGGAGGGTGAGGTCACGGAGGAGGCGCTGCACGAATTGAGCCTTAAGCAATCGGAGTACAGGGCCCTCGTGACTGACGCAGCCAAGGCTCTGAGTAGGGAACAGCGGGGCCGTCTGTACGACGTCGGGGACAAGGCCGGGAAATTGATCGCGTGGCTGGACAAGAAGGAGAGGGTCAATCGAGTGGTGCCGGACCTAGTGACGGAGGCTGGCGTCCTGGTCACGGAGCCGGAGGACATAGTCCAGTGCTTTGCGGATTACTTCCGCACGGTCTATACATCCGTGTCGGACAGGCCTGTGGAGGACTCATGTGCGCTCCTGCGCGATCTCGCCCTGCCTTGCCTCTCCGACGTGGACAGGGACGACCTTGATGGCGACATCACGGTCGATGAGAAGCCTAGAGACAGGTGCAGTTCATACCGGCCGATCTCGCTCCTTAACGCTGAGCCGAAGATCCTTGCTAAAATCCTCGCAAACCGGCTAGTCAGGGTGATCGGTGACCTGATCCACCCCGACCAATCTGGATTCATCCCACATCGGAATACTGCGTTGAATCTTAGGCGCATTCATGGTGTGATCGCAAGGGTCGGGACGATGCGGGAACCGGCCGTGGTGGCGGCGCTCGACGCAACGATGGCGTTCGACACGGTTGAGTGGGCATATTTGTGGGCCGCGCTCGCGAAGTTCGGCTTCGGGCCCGGATTTGTGGGCTGGGTGAGGCTCTTATACGAAGGACCTCTCGCCAAAGTTGCGGTTAACGGGAGGGCCTCCAATCCCTTCGACTTGGGAAGGGGTACCAGGCAGGGTTGTCCCCTCTCGCCGCTGTTGTTCGCTCTCGCCCTTGAGCCGCTAGCGGCATGGATACGGTGGCACCCAGACGTGAGGGGGATTCGCTGGTCCCCCGATCACGAGGACCGCATTTCCCTCTATGCCGACGACATTCTGCTCTATCTTACCTCACCCCGGAAGTCCCTTATAGTTGTCTGCGACATCTTGACTTCCTTCGGGAGGAACTCGGGGCTCACCATCAACTGGGGTAAGTCATATCTGTACGCCCTGTGTGGAGACGCTCCGGTTCCCCCGCGGAATTGCCCGATCCAGATCGCCCGGGAGGGCTTTCAGTATCTTGGGATCTATATTTCAGCCGACCCCACGGTACGCTATGAGCGAAACCTGCTCCCTCCGTTGGCGCGCCTGCGGCGGGACGTGGCAGGCTGGAGGCGGCTGCCGCTTTCCCTCCTCGGTCGTGCGGCGTTCTCTATGCCCTGCAGAACACCCAGGAGCTGGTCCCGGCCAGTTACTTTCGGGAGGTTGAGAGTCTACAGCGTTCGCTGCTGTGGGACGGCCGCCCGCGTATAGCGATAGCAAAACTAACTCTCCCTTGGTATGACGGGGGTATCGCGCTTCCCGACATCCGGAGATACTATTGGGCCTCCCAACTGAGCGCAGTCAACCACGGAGTCTACGGTCCTGCGCTTAGCCCCGGCTTCGCTATGGACCGGTGGTTGTTGCGGGGTGGTGGCTACTATAGAGCACTTTATTCAAGGGCCCCGGCTGGATCCCTCACGGGGCCGACCGGGGTGGCGGTGCACGTGTGGAAGGCAGTCACGAACTCCCTGGGGTGGAAGGATAGACTCACACTGGCCACTCCGCTGTTTGACTCGGACATGCTGGGGAAACTCTGGAACTCTAAGGGTTTCGACAAATGGGACCTGATTGGTATCTCCAGGGTGGGGGACATGCTGGCCAAGGGGCGGATTAAGTCGTTTACAGAGCTGCAGACGGAATATGCGCTAGAGGGCACGGAATACTTCCGATACGCGCAGGTACGTCATGCGCTGCGGTCGGTCCTCGTTGAGGGGGAGAAGGTGCCCGAATCCTCTCCGTTGGAGGACCGGATCTTGGACGGCCATGTGCCGGAGAGCACAATCTCTCTCATTTACAAGAAGCTGGTGAACGTCCGTACCGATCTCCTCCTGGGGGTGCGGGACCAGTGGACTAGAGACGGTCTTGAGCTGGACGATGAGGACTGGCAGTGCGCTGTCTCCTCCCCGAAAGAGGTTGCCATCCCCGCCAGGCTGCGGCTGGTCCAGCTTAAGATACTCCACAGAGTCTATGTCACTGGCCCCCGGTTGGTCCACATGGGTTTCTCCGAGGACGGGCTGTGTAAGAGGGGCTGCGGGATGGTGGGCACCTTTCTGCACATTATATGGGAGTGTGGTGTGATTGCGGAATTGTGGAAGCAGATTCATGCTGTGATGCAGGAGGTCACGGGTATTGTGTTGCACTCAGAGGCGCGGCGCTGTCTCTTGAACGTGTGGGGCCCTACAGACTACGATGCTGCGCAGACTCAATGGGTGACCCTTGGTAATATGGTGGCCAAGCGGGATATTGCACGATTGTGGGGATCCCCTAGCCCGCCCACCCTGGATGCATGGAAGAACAACATGGACTGGTGCATGTTTCGGGAGAAAACAGTGTATTGTGCACGGGGGAGGCCCAAGAAATGGCACAAGGTGTGGGGGGGGTGGAACCAGTATAGGGGGTACATCTGCCTGCCTCCTGCCACTGACCCGCCAGAGGAGCACCTTTCCCCCTAGCCCCACTTCCGACTTGAGTTTTGCGGATGAAATCTGATAGAAAGTTAGTGCCTCTGCCTCTCCCTCCCCTCCACACTTGAGGGCTGATCTGATGGTGGATATGGGGCCACCTCATCGGTGGGATCTGACGCGAACACATGATGTATATTGCCTTGCTCGTTATGTTTTTCTTTAAAAATTGAAACCTTTTTTCTCTCCTGCATGACAGCTATAGAAGACTACATATGTTGATTGACGAGCTGCCGAACCTCCGGGTTGTCGGCTGAATAGCTGTGTATCTGAAATATCCGAATAAAGGTTTTTAAAAATAATAATAAAAAAAAAAAAAAAATTATTCTTGCTCTAGACAGAAGGGCAGAAAGAGTAGCATATGTCACATCATGGAAAAGGCAAACAGTTGTTCAAACACAGGAAATATAAATACAGACAGGAAAATACAAGCACTGTGAACTTGAATTGGAAATGCACAACATTTTATATGAATGCTTGTTAAGTGAGTGATACAAAAAAAATATTTTAATTATTGTAATTACCTTCAGAGAACACAACCACGCCCATATGTAATGGAGCTAGAAGTAAGGCACACGCTTCAAGATTTAAAAGAGGCAAATACTAGTTCCCAAGAGCCCCAAGAGTTCCCAAGAGCCACTGCTATAACTTTAAGAGATATACTCCTTAAAGTACCTGAGCATTTTACAGGTCATCTAACAGAAATTCCTATCTTACCATTACAAGCTAAAAAAAACAAACACACACGTCAAACCCTTGCTGCCCCGAGACACCTGGGTTGGCAGACAGCATTACTCTGGACACAGATGCCAAACAAATTCCAAATATCATGGTGAAATATTTACAAGAGATCCATAGCTTAACAATCCAAAACCAACAACACAGTGGTAGGATGGCACAAGGCCTTCCAAGCCACACTAGAAAGAAGCAACCAACACTGTACCACTTCATAGAAAGTCTCCAAAAGAAGAAAGGATAGAACAGTCAGTAAAACCTTTCCGAACGACATTGTAATCTACCCTTAAAGGTGTGAAGTTCACTAATCCCCACGGTGCCTACCACATCGTGTATGGTTGGGAAGAGTGGTCCCTTGGGTACCCCCACGGCCAACATTCAGATGCCTCCGGGTGAAGGGGGGTTCCGCAATGGGCCCCCAAAACAGATTCCGGCAGCCGTTTCATTTCGGGCACACCGAATCGGAACGGCTGTCCAAAACGGTCAACATAATCACTCGACCAGAAACCGTGTCCATAGAGCTGTACGAATCGGCTCTGAAAGACTCGGGCTGTCACGATGCCTTTCAGAACCGATTCCTAATGACATCGAAATTGGCCCTTAAGTGTTATCTACAATAAATATTTGCAATTTGTGTAAATATTCAACAAGAAACAGAGGACAATACAAAATAAAACACAACAAATGATACAGCATTTAAAAAGAAATAAAATCAAGCATTTCTAAATTATATATAATTAAAGATATATAATATTATAGTAATATAAGTACAATATTTAACAACTACAACATTTTGATTTTCTGAAACATCGGTACTAATGATTGAAATATTATAGAAATTACTGACATAGTTTAAAAATTAAAATTTAAACTTTGTCACAAAATAAAATGTAATCTGTAAAATGTAAAGAAAGAAAATATCATTTAATGCAAAATTGACATAATAGATATACCATTCTTCCAAATATACACAAATTAAAATATATTTAAATATATTTACAAAATGTAAACTTAATTTGAATATTTAAAATGATTTAATAACTTCTTTACAATTATATTTAAACACTTAACAATTATGAAACACAAAAAGAACACGTTTATTTCAGTAATACATTTTGCGTTTATAAAGGTAACATGTTTTAAAAAGATAAATACAATTGAAAAAATGAAAGAACATATAAATGATATTTAAAAAAATGCATATTTTAAGCCGAGCAAATAAAAAAATCAAACAAAGGGCCTGATTTCGAGTTTGGCAGTGTGAGAGTGGGCCACCATGCCACCGCCCCACTCCCGTACTGCCAAACAGGGCCTGCAAGATTACAAGTTGTTCTTTTTGCTCCATGCAGGAACTGGGGGTGCACACATACCCCCCTGTATGTGTGCTCCCCCAGTTCCTGCATGAAATGAAAAGCACAACATGTGCCCCTGCATGTACCACCCCGCACAGAGGCACAAGTGGGCCCTGTAAGGACCCCCAGAGTTACCTCACCGCCACCCTTTCAATGGCGGGCTCAACACCGTGGATATGTTCGCAGTGAGGAAACTCATAATATGATTAGCGGTGCTTCAGCGGCACCACCAAGCATAGTGCGGCCTCACACCACCATGTGCGGTTATCCCAAAATGGTCATACCGCTGGTCTTATAATAGGTAGGCGGACCATTGGTGCAGCGGTCCCAACCACCACCATTCCTCCACCACGGGTTCAGCAGTCCGATGGACCGCTGAACATGTTATTAGTCCCTTAATAATTTTGAATTTTTCATATAAATTAATAAATATTGCAATAATACATAAATGCATTTAATGTAATTTTTTAGTTCTATTAACCCCTTCGCTGCTAGGCCTTTCCCCCCCCCTGTGCTAAGCCTTTTTTGGGCTATTTGGGGTAGTGCGCGCTTAGGCCCCTGTAACTTTTTGACCACATAAGGTATCCACGCCAAATTTGCGTCCTTTTATTCCAACATCATGGGGATTTTAAAGGTACCCAGGGTTTGTGGATTCCCCTGGAGGGGTCCCAGAAATTAGCCAAAAGACAGCAAAAATAAATTTTTTGGGGGGGGGGAATGGGAAAAACGGACTGGGTTTTTCTCTGCAAATGGTATCAAAAAAAAAAAAATCACCATTTTCACAGCTTTTAGGGAATGACACACTTTTGTCAGAAAACCAACATTTTTTACACAGTTTTGGCATCTTTCTGGGACATAACCTATTTTTTCTATTTTTTGGGCTTTCAACCTCCTTCCAGTTAATGGTAGAAATGGGTCTGAAAGCAATACTGGAGCCTGGAAAGCTATACATTTTTGAAAAGTAGACAAATTCTGAATTCAGCAAGGGGGCATTTGTGTAGATCCATCAAGGTTTCTTTATAGAAACTAACAGTTGAATATAGAAAAAAATGAAAATTAGTTGACAAAAACAGCCTTTTGTGTCAACGTTTTTACCTGTAACTTCTTCTAATTATGAGAGCTCTTTGAAAGCAATATACCGTTACATCCGCTGGACCTTCCTGGTTGTGGGGATATATAGGACTTGTAGGTTCACCAAGAACCAGACAAACCCAGAGTAAAAAACTGAGCAGCAATTTGCAATGTTTTTTTATTATGTTCCGGGTATATAGCAATTATTGTGGGAAAATGTATACATGGAAAAATCAGTATGAAAGACACCTATGTATTTCTGAAATAGGAACAAATTATGGAGTTTAAAAACAGTACATATTTGCACATTTTCGAAATTGGGAATACTCATTTTTTTTTTTTTTTTTGTCCTCATCTGCCATACAAGTTTCAATATGCAATCTTGCTGATATACAGACCTTGCGCTGCCTCAGTTACTAGAACTGGTTGGAGCAGTAATGGAACGTAACGCTCACCCCTCAGCAACAATGTTTTCAACCAGCAGTGATCACTAATTTATAACCATACAGGCAATTGCCAAATTCACGTCACGGCACTAAACTTAGTACCGTGAGAGAAGAAACCACCAGAATGAGGATAATGGCATAATCATTGGACCTGGGGAAAAAAAAAAAAAAAAAACCCAGGTATTCAATGAGACCAATTCAATGAGACCAATTCAGGAGATGCCAGAAAGATCTTGTATCTGGATTACCGGATCTAGCCAAGTCCAACTGAGAAACCATCAGAGCAGAAGCATACCAGTCGTTAATAGAAGGAGATGAAGAGTCTTTCCATTTCATACATATTTCCCTCCTTGCTAACAGAATGGTAAAGAAAATAAGCTTTTTTGCCAAGGAGGGAACCCCTTGGTAGCAACCAAAAATTACTGATGTTAAATCCAAGGAAATGTTGACTCCAAGAGATAGTGAAAGGGTCTTACTGATAGCTTCCCAGAATTGGGCCAAATGCGGGCACTCAAAAAACATATGAATGTCAGAGGCAGCCACCAAACCGCACTTTGCACAGGCCACACTACTCCCCTCAGTAAATTTAGATAGACGAAGGGGTGAGTAGTATGCTCGATGAACCGTGAAAAGATGATTCCTGCGTAACCATGCAGGTTTAACAATATCCCACATCATCATGCAAGATGACTTCCAAAGATGTTGCAAATCGGAATTGATGACATGTAGGGACCAAAGGTCCTCTGGGAGTGAAAAAATTTTGTCCATTTCCTCTAAGATTAAATTATACCATAATGAAATTTCCTTCTTGGCAGACGGCTTATCTAGCAGAAGTGTTATAAGATAACTATATACACCCAAGGGAAATTTAGAACTATATGGTGGTTGAACGGAATATTCCCGAGCCCAGCTTGACATTTGAAAATACTTAAGCCTAGAGAAGTGTGGGCCAATCTTTGTGCAGAGATACTCCCAGGGTAACAAATCCCCGTCAACAAATAGGTTACCCCACTCCTCCAAGCCAGCCTCTCTCATAGGTATAGCTAATGCATCTCCCAACAATGATGGCCCATCAGGTAGGTCCCACAGCGGTGTCCTGCTTCCATAGTACCCCACTTTAATTACTTTAGACATCTGAGCCCATATTCTTGCCATACCCTTTAGGATTTTCAGTTTAATTTTTTTGAAGAACTTGGGGTTCCCAAACTTAAAAAGGAACCCTGACTGACTTACACCTTCCACATCCAATAACTTTGAATAAAGAGATCACACTCCCTGCCCCACTGGCCTCTTTAATAGGATCCTGGCATGTGATAGCTGGAAAGCCCAGGCGTAAGCCTGGAGATCAGGTGCAGCAAGCCCTCCTTTTTCCCTCCGCCTCCTGATTTTTTTCCAGGAGATTCTTGGGAGATGTTTATTCCAAATAAAGGTACTGATATCAGACTGCAATTTCCTAATAGAGGTGGGATCAAAATATAAAGGTATCGTATTAAATAAAAAAGTAACCTTAGGCAAAATAGACATTTTAACCAGGCTGATCCTACCCAATAGAGAAAGTGGGAGATGGGCCCAGGTCTGGAACAACTTACGACACTCCTTTGCAACCCTTGCAAAGTTAATAATAGTAGTCTGATCAAGATCAGCTACAATATCCAGACCTAAATATCTCATACGATTTGCTGGCCGGGTTTCAGAAACAAAGATGCTTTGATCAATATTCCAGGTTATCATCTCAGTTTTTAAGGTATTAATTTCGTATCCGGAGACCATCCCAAATTCTGAAGCCAACTCGAATATTACTGGGAGAGCCTCATGAGGATCAGAGGTAAATATAAGAATATCGTCGGCGTAAAGGGCCACCTTTCTCTTCCAGCCCCCGCACTCAAACGCCTTGATGTCAAAACTATCCCTCAAGTTCTGAGCAAAAGGTTCAGCATATAAGTCGAACAAGAGCGGGGAGAGAGGGCAGCCCTGTCTGGTACCCCTCGAGATTTCAAATGGGTCAGAGAGTATACCATTAACCAAGACTCGAGCACTCGGTTACAATAGAGAAGACTAATCGCCCGACGAAATCTAGCCCCCACGCCAAATTTTGCCAAGGCCTCCGACAGGTACAACCAATTAACTCTGTTGAAGGCATTGGTGGCATCCAGCGTGAGAACCGCCAAGGGTAAAGACCTCAAACATGCCATGTCAATTGACCCCAACAAGTCATACGTCAATTCAAAGAGCTGGCGTCCCTTAATAAATCCCTTCTGGTCAGTATGTAGGATGGAGGGAGCAACCAAGGACAGTCTCTTTGCAAGAATGAAGGCAAAGATCTTATAGTCTCCATTCAATACAGAAATTGGTCTATAAGAACCACAGGCAGTTGGAGACTTCCCTGGTTTCAAGATAACGGTTATGGATGCGTTATCCCATGATGTTGGTGGTCGAACTCCGTCCATCAAGATCTGATTAAACAATACAGCCAGAAAGGGAACAAGTTCCTGCTCCAATGATTTGTATATTTCAGCAGGCAGCCCATCAGGCCCAGACCTTCCCTTACCTCCTCTTCCGAAATTTTACTATCTAACGTTCCGGACTGGTCAACTGAAAGTTTTGGTAGATCTACTTTCCCAAGCCAGTCATTGATCTTAATAATATCCACATTCTTATCTTCATGATAGATGTCTTGATAGTAATCTTTGAATGCTGCTCTAATGTCTACATCAGAGGAGAGAGGAACGTTATTGACATGGATCTGGCTAATGTTGTTACGAACCTGATCAGTTTTTACTTTCCATGCCAATAACTTACCAGCACACTCTCCATACTGAAAGTGTGCGATTTTACTGGCCTCCTATCTTTCCTGAAGCCGCCGGTTAAGGATCAAGGTCAATTCACCCCTTAGGCTCAATAATTTAGCCCGTATAGGTGTTAAGACATCATCTGTGGAATCCAAGTTGTCATCGATTTCAGCCTGCATTTTAATCAAATTTGCCTCAACTAAGGCAATAGCCTCTCTGTATTCCCTCCGTCTGTATGAGGTCTTAGTTGTGGTGAGACCCCTCAGAAAGGCTTTAAGTGAGTCCCAAACCACACCAGACTCTGCTGAACCCACATTCACCTCTAAAAAGATCCCACTTCAGTTTTTAAAAAAGTAACATCTTCCGGGTGAGAGAGCAAAGAACGGTCAAAAGACCAAGTCCTTACTACATCAGAGGTAGGAACCATAAGTTCCAAAAACACAGCAGAATGATCGGATAGATGTAACGGGAGATAGTAAATATCCTTAACTACGTCAGATAAACTATGGCTAATTAATATAAAATCTATCCTAGATTGATGATTGTATTTATAATTTCTAAAGGACACCCTCTGTTGCTGCCCAGCCCTTAATCTCCAGATGTCGACATGTCCGTATTGTTACATTTCATTCAACAGAAAAGATCTTGATTTAGAAGGGACACGGGATCTACTATTATTAGATTTATCCAGGACTGGATCTAGAACGATGTCAAAATCTCCAGCTAATATAACTGGTTCCGGGAAGGACAAAAGATGAGAAAAAACCACTTCCAAAGATGTAGGGTCATCCACATTAGGGCCATAATATCCAACCACAGTGAACGAAGCACCCAAAATTATCATAGAGGCAATAACCCATCTTCCCGCAGGGTCAGCTTTAAAATCTAATACCCTGGCTCTAAGCTGCTTTTTAAAAATCAAAGACACACCACGGGAGGTCATAGACTGAGATGTCGATAATATAAAATCAATCCATTTATTCCCTTTTACCAGGGTATCGATTTCAGACTGTATCAAATGTGTCTCCTGAAGAATAATGACCTGGGCATCGGAATCCCGGAGATATTGCATCAATGTCTTAGCCCTAGGTTTGGTTCGGAGCCCATTAATGTTCCAAGACATAATTTTTAAACTAGCCATCTCCACTAAACCAAAACACTGCCAGGCCTGTCTTTATAACAAAACCAATCATAGATTGACCCACCTCCACAAGGAAAAGAAACTCGCAGCAAAATAAAAAAAACAGCAAAATCAGCAAGCAAAAAAAATACAACAAAATGACTGATGAGGAATTTTTTAAGTTTGCACGTGAACCCCCAAACCCCCCCCCACCCTCACTCCCCCATAGAGAACCCACGATGTACCTAACCGGAACAAGTCCAGTAATGGCACCCCAACCTCAGGCTCCCGTTATCCCCCGCCCAAAACCAACAACTAAACAGTATAGAGGTAAAAAGTAGTACCGCACTACCCAATGCTGAAAAGAGAAATTAACCCTCCCTATTATTCTCTACCCCCTTTTTTTTTTTTTTTTTTCCTTCCTTCTTTTTTATAGAACACTAGAATAATAGATTTTAATGTGTTATAATAAAAATTAAGTGCTATTATCTGATGACTTGCTGCCTATATTCGAAAGAAATTCATCAGCAGCTTGGACTGTTCTAATGTTAACCATCTTATTATTGTACATAACCCTCAGAGAGGCTGGGAACACCAATTGAGCGGAAGCGCCCAACTTCTTGAAAGCCTCCAGCCGCCTTCCAAACTCCCATTGCCTCTCCAGTGTAACCCTAGATAGATCAGACCTGACGAGGAAGGTAAAGCCCTTACCAGGTAGGGACTTCTGTTTGAGAGCTGCATTCAAAATCTGCTCTTTGATAGTATAGGTAAGAAAATTAACAAGAATTTTGCGTTGGGAATACTCATACTAGCATGAGAATTATCGGTCATTTTTCAAAATGACTTCTTTTTTACACAAAGTCTTTCATTTGGAAGGTAGAAATGCATCAAAATCAATAGGTAATAACAGTTGCTTTAAACATCTGAATTGCCCCAAGTCTCCCAACAACAAGCATTGGCATAGCCAATAGGTCTCGCGTTTGGGACATTATAAGTATTTAGTTATGCAACTGTTGCATGGCTAAACACTTATAAGGTCCCAAAAGCGAGACCTATTGGATATCCCAATGCTTGTTTTTTTTTACATGCAGGTGGCAGAAGCAACGCAGAGGGTTTATCTGTGGAGAAGCAACACAAAGAGCGCAAGTAGAGATTTAAGCAATACAGTGGTGAATTGATACAGAGGACGGGACAGAAGCAACACAGAAGGCACAGGTGGGGGAAAAAATATGGAGGACGATGGGAAGCAGAAAGCAACACGGATGAGAGAGAGGAACCGGAAGCTGTTGCGAGAAGCACATATTGGCAAGCACAATAATGAGGAGTCTGGAGACAAGCACACTGGCGAGAGAGCAACACAGAGTGCGGCAGAGAGAAGAGCAGCACACAGAGAGACATCTGGAAAACAAATGCAGTTTTATAGAGCGTTTAAAAGAAAATACATTTAAAAGGTAATGCTTCAAAAGTGACCAGTGGAAAGATACAAGTAATGCGTCCATGCTCCACGGGAGGGACAAACACATGAAGAGGAGGGAAACCTATGGCAACTGACCATTAAGAAACAAGAGAGTAACAATGAAACCAACCAATGGTAAGCAATAGGCGACCTCTAAGCCTACTGTTAATAAATAAAATGCCCAGTCGAGACCTAAAAATGAAATTCTGACTAAAACCTTACAGTGTAACTGAAGTTTTGTAATCGCCCCATAGTGGTAATAGCACCTATTTAGCAAAAAGCTATATAGGTAAAGTACATGCAGAAGGGTAGAGTCACTGCCATGTGCATCATTGGCCACTGGAAATGTAGAAACGAAAGCTGGGGTCATAAAGCCAAATAAAGGAAGCGACAGAAGAAGCATGAGGTTGTTTTTCCGTGTACTCATTTTATGCATTTAAGTGTCTCGCTTAATTTTGCTTGTCGTTTGAATTCCCATGTTGTAACACAACCTTCCGCTCGACTCGAAACTTAATAAGCTGCTCCCGAGGCGTAATCATTTAAAATATGGGGCAGCAAATGAGCATGAAGAAAGCAAACACCGCTGACAGCTAAAACCGAGAGATTACCTAGAGTCGAAAATGCGTACAGAATAAGGGGTTGTTAGAGGAAGTAAGCAATTAATAGGGTTAAATGAAGGTTGACTGGGGGCTGAACAAGTAGTTCTTGATTCAAATTGCTCCAAACAGCAGCTACTCGCCTACACAGGTTGCTGTAACTTAAGTTACAACTCTATTGCAGACACTCGTCACAAGAAGACAATGAAAAAAAAACGTACAGAAACGTTTCCTCAGATTCGTTTATACCCTGCAACATACAAAGGCAGAACTGCTGAAAGCACGCTTCTGCAACAGACCCACCAAGGCCAAGCCTTACTTCCTCGCAGCTACCATTGTTTTTCCTTCCCCGGGGGGTGATGCGTCCAGCAACGCGCTCTCTCCCCGTTAGGACAGCTCGGTAAAGCAGAGATCACACAGTCAAAGGGAGCTCACCTGCAGAAGCCGAAAGACAGAGGTGTGTAAAGTCTGTGGGGCGCCGGTGTTTCCGTACTAGAAGCCCACCAGAAGCGATACAACCGCACCAGAAGTGATGTGTCTAGGGGCGCGTGGCACTGCAGGCAGAGGCGGGCAGGATCAGTTTCCAGTGCATCATTACAGCGTGGAACGCACCCGGGAGAGCTGCGCGCGCGCATGCCGCAGCCCATCAGTAAACGCACGGTGGCATTTTAAGAAGTTTACAGTTCACACAACGTTGGCTTTTAGGAGGATTAAAAAGAAGCAGGAATGGAAACAAGCGGCGGCGCGGCCGCGAAAGTGAAAGTAATTGCGGTCAAGCGCGGCGATCAAACATCAAAGCGGCTGTGTGGCCCCGAAAGTGAAAGTAATTGCGGGCAAGCGCGGCATGCACGCCCGCGCACATGCACTGTAGCTCTAGGCTGGCCTGGTAGCACTTTTTGGAGCCCTCTCAATAAGTCTCGCCAGACCAGCGCATGCGCTGGGTCAGGCGAGACCTAAAAATGGTACCTCACTTGTGTGGGTAGGCATAGTGCCGACGACAGGAAATGGTCAAAACCCAACGTGAACACACCACATTTTCACAATGAAAATTTACCGTTTTTTAGCGAAGTGTCTAGCTGTAGTTTTTGAACACTAGCTCTGCCGGCACATAGTGACATGTTGCAAACCTATACATTTTTGAAAACTAGACACCCAGGGAAATCCAGGATGGGGTGACTTGACTGCCTCCCACCAGGTTCTGTTTCCCAAAATCCCTTGCAAATCTAAAAAATTGTCCAAAAAACCACATTTTCTGGAATCTGCGTGAACCCACAAATTTCCACCCACCCCGAATTCCCCAAAGTCTTACGAGAAAAACGGTACCTCACTTGTGCGGGTCGGCCTAGTGCCCGTGATAGGAAACGGCACAAAACGCAACGTGGTCACACCTCAATTTCGCAGTGAAAAATGACCCTTTTTTGGGATAGTGCCTAGCTCTAGTTTTTGAACCCTAGCTCTGCGGGCACCTTGGGAAACCTAGCAAACTTATACATTTCTGAAAACTAGACACCCGTGGGCTTCCTGGGAGGTATGGCTTACGTGGATCCCCCAATGTTTCCTTACCCAGAAACCCCTGCAAACCTCAATTTTAGCTGAAAAAAATCACTTTTTTCACACATTTTTGTGTGGGAAAGTTGTGGCATCACTAAAATTTCCCACCACCCAGCGTTCCCCTGAGTCTCTCGGTAAAAATGGTGCCTCACTTGTGGGGGAGGCCCAAGTACCCGCGACAGGCAAGGGCCCAAAACGTAGTGAGGCGACATCAAAATTGCCTATCTCAAAACCACCTGGTTTCTCAAGGTAGGTCACTTGGGTTTTTGGCCCGGTGCTCGGCGGCCATCTAGGGAAACCTATCAAACCCATACATTTCTGAAAACTAGACACCCGGGGGCTTCCAGGGAGGTATGGCTTGCGTGGATGCCCCAACGTTTACTTACCCAGAATCCCCTGCAAACCTCAATTTTAGCTGAAAAAATCACATTTTTAACACATTTTGGTGTGGGAAAGTTGTGGCATCACCGGGCTCACTCAAATTTCCCACCACCCAGCGTTCCCCCGGGTCATCCAGTAAAAATGGTGCCTCACTTGTGTGGGAGGCCCAAGTACCCGCCACAGGCAAGGGCCCAAAACGTAGTGAGGCGACATCAAAATTGCCTGTCTCTAAACCACCTGGTTTTGCAAGGGGGGTCACTTGGGTTTTTGGCCCGGTGTTCAGCAGCCATCTAGGGAAACCCATCAAACCCAACATATACAGCTTAATTCCACAGCGTGCCCTCTTGCTAGGGATGTACTGCCTAAAAACCAACCGGCCCTTGAACAAGACCAAAGACTCATCAATAGATATTTCTTTCCCTGGAGTATAGATCTCTGAAAATCGATCTACAAAGTGATCAAGAACAGGCCGTAACTTAAAAAGACGGTCACAGTCAGGGTGATCTCATGGCAACGCCAAAAAATTATCAACAAAATGCAGCATCTGTAGCAAAAGCAAATACCGATCACGAGTCATAACTGCAGGAAATATGGCCGTTGCCATCAAGGGACTGGTAGACCACTATGAAGCCATGGATGGCTTCCTAATCAAACCCATCAATAAGGTCAAACCCCAAAACTTCTTCATCTCTTCCAAATTTGTAGGAGTCCACCGGGTAGCTCTAGAGTGGGGCCTAAGTTTGTCATTGTTGTCCCTCAAAAACTGTTCAGCATACAAATTAGTCTGCTCAACAATCTCACCCAAAAATACATCATCCATAAACAACTGAAAAAACTGAATAGGCAAAAAAAATTCACAATCCACTCTACACCCTGCATCACCACTAAAGGCAGGTAACACCGGCTGCACCATGTTTGGATCAACCCAGACTCCAGCACTTCCAGTAGGAAGACTAGCAGCCTCAGGCTGCGATCCAGATGCCTCTTGCACCATAGGCACAGCAGTATCCTCCTATAAAACAGGCACTTCATCCGCACTGAGAGAAGCTTCATCTGCACTGAGAGTCTTTTCATCATCTGATGATTCCATGTGGAGAGAAAACTCACTGCCTGAATCTTCCCCTTTCTCCTCTCCCTCAGACGCACTGTCAGTCTCATAATCCTGCTCAGAGGAAGATTCAAGAAGCATACCAACCACCTGCTGAGCAGTCATTCTAAGGCTAGCCATACTGCTTACTAATAAAAGTAACTTGTCAAACAAATCAACAACAACAAACACTTTGTAAAATAAGTAATAAACTAAATGCACCTTTATCAGAAATACCTATATACTCCAAAACGATACCACTCACTTGCCAGAAGCAGATAAATTCACCACCACCTACTCTGCATAGACACAGTATGGATCAACAATATACCACTAAAAAAGAAAGAGAAAAGAAAATTACAGATAAGACAATGCAAAACACATCGCAAAGAATTCCATGCACAAAACACTAACTAAATAAGCTGCCATTATGACACCACTTACAAAAAAATTATTTCATATATGACACAAATACTAATTTGGAGTATATACAACAAAAATAGTGGCCCTACAAATAAACAAATCAGCCGATCTGCCCCTCAGGGTGGCAGAAACGGCCAAATTAATACTCACAAAATGGGAGAAACCCTTGCACAAGGGGCCACGCCACACAAATAAATCCTCGGTGGTCTAGTGGGCCCAATTAAAAAAAGAACATGGCCATCTGGCCCCCTGCGGGGCAGACACAGCCACAAAGATTGACCCCAAAGGAGAGTGACCCTTGCCCAAGGAGTCACTCTCCACAAATAACTCCCTGGTGGCCTAGTGGGCCCTACATTAAACAAGCATTTTCAATGCAATTGGTCTCACCTTTGGGACCTTATATGTACTTAGCTATGCAGCACATTAGCCTGCGCCCTGAAACATCTGCTGTTCTTTGACATGGAGGGAAAGCAAGTACAAAACTGTGTGACACGCCAAGTATTTGAACACACGGGGAGAAATATTGCCTTTCAGGGGGAAATGGTATAGTCCAAAGCTCTGTTTTTAAGGAAGTTTTTCATTTAGTGAATACAAATGAGATTCCAATTCATGCCTTGGATGCTTGGTAATTTATTTTAAGATTTCAATATCCACAGATTGAGTTTACATGGTTTATCCATCGTCTACTCAGTTTTTTTTAAATACATTTTTATTGTTTTTCTTTGAACAAAACAAAGTGACATTTGATTGTACAGTTGTTCTGTAACACTTGGCAGCACAGCACATGATTTTACATCTAAACAGGTGGAACACTTCCTACACAGTTTTAAAATTTCGGTAGTGACACCCCACATTTCCGCCCCCAAGCCTTCCCCATCAGTCTGAGTCAGAGGTATCTTCATCCTGCACTGGTGGTGGGTCGCCTATGCCTCCTCTAAATTTATTCCATGCCCCCCATACCTTATCTCATTTACGGGGGCATCCCCGCCTGATGAACGTTGATCGCTCAGCCAACATGGCTGCATCCATGTCTCTTCCCCATGCGGACAGCGACGGTACCTCCACTGCCCCCCACTTTTGGGCTATGTTTTGCTTAGCTGTCACCATCCCCAGCGTGGCCCAGCCCTGAGTCTGACGGTTGAGGTCATTAGGTTCCCACACATTTAACAAACAGCGCCTGGGCTCTGGCACCAACGACACCCCCCCTGACTGTGACATCGTCCGCATCACCCGCCTCCAGTAGTCTTGAATTATGGGGCAATCCTAGATGGTGTGAAAGAAGGTACCCTTCTCCCTGCAGCTGCGTAGACAGAATGGGTGCGGCGCTCGACCCATTTTATGTAGCGTGTGTCTGGTGTAGTATGAGCGGTGCAAAATCCGGAGCTGTACCAGCCGTAGCCTCGAGGGTATACCTGCCTCACGCGGTGAAGCTAGCGCCTCCCGCCATTCCGGATCATCGAACTCGCCTATATCGCCGGCCCATTTCTCCCGCAAGGGTCCCATTGGGTCTGGCAGGTTGTTTACAAGCTTGCGGTATGTGAGAGACGTGGCTTTCTTTGGCATATAATCCGTCAGCAACCTGTCCTCCAGGGGAGATGCTTCCGGCACCTCCTCGCCGGGTGCCAGATTTGATACCAGGGCATGTTTAATCTGCGTAAAGCAAAACCATTCCGAGGGCGCTAGTTCATATTGTTGTTGCAGGCGTGTGAATGGGACCACTGCCCCTTTCTGCCACGTCGCCTACCACCGAGATCCCGATGATTTCCCAGCCATCAAAGCCCCTGCTATT
The DNA here is from genome assembly GCF_964204655.1 of Triturus cristatus. Classification (NCBI taxonomy): domain Eukaryota; kingdom Metazoa; phylum Chordata; class Amphibia; order Caudata; family Salamandridae; genus Triturus; species Triturus cristatus. The sequence continues at coordinate 125,066,333 of NC_140592.1, read as the reverse complement.
CCTGAGCCGCCCCAACCGCTTTGCGTCCCAAAGAGGCGTGAGCTGGGTCAGAACCCCCCGCCACCCCAGTTTGGCCTGGGCCGCATGCCAGATGATTACGGTCTGTCTCAGAGGGCCAATTAACTTCGGGGCCAATCTACCGTCGTATAAGGGCGACAGCATACCCCTCGTGCCTAATATGTCCCTGTCCGCCTTAAATGCTGGGTCAAACTGTGGCGCGTGGAGCCATTAATTGACTACCTTTAGCTGTGACGCCCAGTAATAAAGTTGGACATTGGGGAGCGCAATCCCCCCGTCGTACCAACCGCGGACTAGTTTAGCCTGCGCAATTCGTGCCGGCCCATTACCCCATAGGAGGCTAGTGACCTGTGCTGCAATGGCACGAAAGTAGGCCGGTGGCACCTGATACGGCGTATTTTCCAGCACGTATAAGAACCGAGGCAGAGCCATCATTTTGAAGAGCGCCGCCCTCCCCAACAGGGTTAGCGGCAGCGCTCCCCAGTGATGAACATCCCGTTTGAGGCGGTCCATAGGGGGCCGCAAATTCCGCCGGAAAAATTCCGCCTGATTCGCCGTAATATATATGCCTAAGTATTTAAACGACCCTTCCGTCATCCGGAGCGGGCAATCCGTGGGTAGCCGCCGTGGAGGGCCATTTAGTACGTACAGGACCGACTTGGACCAGTTTATCGTGTATCCCGACGCTCTGCCAAAGACTTCGCAGATGTTGAGTAGTGCTAATATAGAGCGTCTAGGGGAGGACAGGTACAGCAACACGTCATCCGCGTATAGGGAGACTCGGTCCTCCCAGCCTTCAGACCATTTATGGCCCCGTATCATGGGCTCCCAGCGTATCCAAGCCGCTAGCGTCTCCAGCGCCAGGGCAAAAATTAATGGCGATAATGGACAACCCTGACGCGTGCCGCGCGTCAAGGGGAAATCCTCCGACATATGTCCGTTGGCAGTAACGTGGGCCAGTGGTTTGGTGTAAAGGAGTCGGATCCAGGCAAAGAATTTGGGCCCAAAGCCCAGGTGTGACAGTACTGCAAAAAGAAAGGGCCATTCGACCATGTCGAACGCCATTCGCGCATCCAGTGAGAGGAGCACCGCCGGTTCTCGCAAACGGTCCGTCCGAGCCAACACCCCGTGCAATCGCCTCAAATTATGGGACGTACCTCTGCTGGGCATGAAGCCAGGCTGATCTGGGTGCACGAATTCCGACAGGTGCGGTGTCAGCCTGATGGCCAGCAATTTTGCAAGGATCTTGGCTTCCGCATTAAGCAGCGATATGGGACGATATGAGGTACATTTATCAGCTGGTTTACCCGATTTCGGTATCACCACTATGGTGGCCATGCGCTGATCAGGCGGGAGTTCGCCCTTCTGCAAACTGTCAGTGAACATACTCAGTAAATGTGGGGCAAGCGTCCCAGCCGCCCTCTTGTAGAATTCAACCGGAATACCGTTTGGCCCTAACGCTTTACCGGATTGCAGTTCGCCGATTGCCACCTGTATCTCCTCCACAGTGGGTTCAGCTTCCAGGGTTTCCTTAGCCTCCGGGGAGAGCTTGGGCATGTCAAGTTCACTGACATATGTCAGCGCCTCCTCCACTGTCATGGAGGAAGCGGAGGAGTAGACCGCCCGAAAGTGCCCTGCCAGGACGCATACTATTTCACGCGGGTCAGTCATCATCTGTCCCTCATCAGTGCTAAGCTGCGCAATCCACCTAGCGCCTCTATCTCTTCTATCAAGCCACGCTAGCAGCTTTCCAGTTTTATCACCAACGTCGTAAATGTTATGCCTTGTGGCTTCCAAGCGCTGCCTGGTGCGTGAGGTGCTCCCTGTACCGTGCCTGCACTACACGCAGGCTGTGGGAAGCTTCAGGAGTTGGGTCTTGGGCCTGGTGGACCTCCGCCACGTGTAGCTCAAGTTCTAATGACTCCAGCTCTATGTGTTTTTCGCACTTGTAAGCCGCAATGGAGGCCATAGCCTGCCCCCTAAGGACTGTTTTGTATGCCTCCCAAAGGACAATTGGGGAGTCAACAGAGGCTGCATTCTCCTGAAAATAAAGGTTCGTCGCCTTCGCAATTGATTTGTGGACAGCCGGGAGCTGGAGATAGCCTGGGTGTATCGGGTAGATGAGGCGTCTCGTTAGGTGGCAGCGTGTGTATTGTAGGAGAATCAGGGAGTGGTCAGATATGCCCCTGGGTCTGATTTCTATACTGTCTACATTCTTGAGACTGCCAGCCGAACCCAGGAAGTAGTCTATCCGAGTTAAACTATTGTGTACCCCCGAGTAGTATGTGAACTGTTGCGCTGTTGGGTGATAGAGCCGCCATTAATCCGTTAGCCCGAGTGCTTCAATAAAGCTCCCGAGGCGGGATACTCGCGCGCCACCCGCCCGTGCAGGGCATCGATCAGTTAGGTAGTTTATTACAGCGTTAAAGTCACCGCCCAGTATTAACTCCCTCTCTGGCAGATCCAGCAGAAACGCGCTAAGCGCAGGGAGCGCCGTGGCATGCAGTGCTGGTGGAATATAAACCGAGACTATGTTCAGGGGCCGCCCCTCCCATTGGGTGACGATCGCTGCAAACCGCCCCGATCCATCAGTTTTAACTTAAATGTACTATTAAGGGGGACTGTCGTCGCACCATTATGCCCACCCCCCGAGACCCTAAGGAGAATTCGGAGTGTGCCAGCATCTTATACCCCCATCTATCCATCGCTCTACTAGCAGTGCCAGTAAGGTGAGTCTCCTGCAGCAAGACCACCGCCGGGGCGCACCTCTTAATGCCATGCAGGACCAGACCCCGCTTGATTTTGTCTCCCAGGCCCGCACATTCCACGTGAGAAGAGAGAGAGGCTTCACCGGCATTATATTGTTTCTAGCTGGCGTCCCATGCGTTATATCAGTCATTACAGTGGCTGGGGCAGAAGGTACCAAACGCTACGGATATACCTGTGTAGGTCGTGTATTGTATAGTTAGTGCCTGTACTGCATATTCTAAGTGTCATTGTCACCATGAACAGAAACTTTTGAAAAGAACATTGAAACAACCCATGTCCCCCCGACCCCCTCCCTGCCTCCCTGCCATACCGACCTTGAACTGCCCGTCACCCCAACTCAGCAGAGTGCTCAATACCCAAATCCCCAAACATTACTTGCGTGCAAAGGAGCGGGAGGTCCGAGGAAGACCAAGAACATCCCCTGTCCCAAGGTCCAATTGTCCATGCGGTACAGTAAAATTATGTAGGCCACTCCAGTCCCGAAAGCCCTCCAAGTTCTCCACACGCCTCTAGTCCAGGAGAGGCGCCAGTCAGAGCCCTATCCGGGTGCTCCCTTGGGCCGCTCTGCCTCCTCCCCCCTTCGATCTGGATCAGCGAGGTCCTCTGACCCCCCAGGCTGTCCTCTTCGCCTGTCCCAGCGCCCGACTATTTTCACCTGTTGCCATCCCTCAAGCCAGTCATGAGCTTCCTCTGGCGTCTCAAAGAACCACGTCTTCCCGTCCGCCACCACACGTAGCCGCGCCGGAAAAAGCATGGCGTAGGGTAGCTCACGGGCTCTCAGTTTCTTCTTGACTTCAAGGAAGCTCCTCCGCTGTGCCGACACCGTCGCTGTATAGTCCGGAAAAAAGGACAACGTTGAATTCTGGATACGGAGAGGCGGCGCCACTCGAGCTGTCTGGAGAATGGCATCCCTGTCGCGGAAGTTGAATATGCGAGCCAAGACCGGCCTGGGGGGCGCCCCAATCTTTGGTCGGCCACCAGGTATTCTATGGGCGCGGTCAACCGAGAAGAAGGTTGAGAGTCCCCTGGGCTGAAACCTGGTTTTTATCAGGTCTACCACATATAGATCCATGGCGGGGTGACCCTCACTCTCAGGAATTCCCGTAATCTGCACGTTGTTACGGCGGGAGTGCCCCTCCTGATCGTCCAACTTGGTCGCCATGCGCTTGTTCTCCGCCTCCAGTTGCGACACTTTTTGTAGTAGATAGGTAGTGTCTTTCGTCAGGGTAGATGTCACTTGCTCCACGTCCGTGACCCTGGCCGACATTTTCTGAAAATTCGCCCTGAGGAGGGACACATCTGTAGAGATCGACCCCACAGTAGTTTGCACTTTAGTCAGGGCCACCATAATGTCCTCCAGCGTCACTTTAGGTGTCCCGGCTTCCACCGCCACCTTGTCGGTGCGCCCGTTGCGGTCCGGCATTGGGGAAGGGTCTTTATTGTATGCGAATTTGTCCAACTTGCCCTGCTGGTTCGCCCGACTTCCTTTCCCACTCATAGTCGCGCAGGTAGGTGCAGTGGAGGGTTACCCTTGTAGGCCAGTTGGTGGAGCAGGGTGCCCCGGTGAAGCGCAGTCGTTCCCGAGCCAGTACAGAATTGGCCGCCGTCTCAGCCCACCGCTGTTGGCTCTGCTCTCCGGCCCAAAGCAAATCGCAAGGCACACACCTCCAAATAGCGCAGGGCCCCCGTGCCGATCATGCTGAGGCCCGCAGCGCACCTTGCTGAGCTCGCCCAAGGGAGGCAGCACAGGAGGCCCCAAATACCACTGTCCGGCGGCACCACCAGTCTTCTCCTGTCCTCCTCCCGAAATCTCCGAGGCAACGTGGTCAGCCAGGCCTACCCCGGAGCATGACTAGGACGCCTCCAGCAGCTCGCGTTGTCAGGCGGGGGAAGGTTTCCACCGCCGGACACTCATCCGACTCTGTTGCGGGGCCGTCCCCCGTTGTGTCGCCTCAGCGCCGTGTCTCCCCCGCCTTGTTGTCGCCGCGGCCATGCAGGAGCGACCAGACCAGGGCGCGGATGTCTCGCCCCCCGCAATGTGCCAGCTCCGCCGGTGCGCCGCTCGGGCGGTCCGGGCCTCCCGCACACCGCCCGGGCCACTTGAATAAATCTAGGCCCCGGTCTTGGCCGCCGACCAAGGCCGCAACAGTCACGGCGGTGCAGATCGTGTTCCGGGCAGCTGGGAGACCCGAGACTTGGATCAGGCGGAGTCGCTTCCTCTCAGCTCTCAGCCTGCGGACCTTGGGCACAGAATCGGCCACGGATTAATGGACGGATGAGAGGGGAGTCGGCCTCACCCTCGGAGCTCCTTCAAGCTGCGGCCAGCTTGCCTGGCAGCTAGCCACGCCCCCCGTCTACTCAGTTTTAATTAAATTTTTTAAACAGCAATGAATGCTTTCCTAGGGTTTGGCGATAATGTGTTCTGTAAGGTAATATTAGAGATAAAGATGGGTGGAATTTATCAGGGTCTGATCAATCTTTGCTTTAACTAGCCAGATTTGAGGGGAATTTTAGGTGAAATAGCTCAGTGAACTAAACCACATATTGTAGAGTAACACTGATTGAGTTGGGTAATAATGAACACCTCCTATCACCTAGAGGTCAAACATATTGTAGAGTGCTCAATATAAGCGTAGTAATATTAACAATTAGCTTGGGTGCGAGGCATAGGGATAGAGCAATATGGATGAAAAGGTGATTCAGTAATACATAATACAACATCACAAATTTCTGAAGTGGCAGTGATCTTAATGTAGTGCTTTTTCCATATCAACTTATACTGAAGCGTTTCAATTTATGAATCTCGTTGTAATTTCCAAGAAATCAAGAATATATTGCCCCCAAAAGGGGGAGCGACCTTTGCCTAAGGGGCCGTTCCCCCCAAACAGAAAATTCATGAGCCTTTAAAAAAAAAAAATCCCTGGCGCTAGTGGGCATTCCTGCTGCACGATCGCACGATCGTGCAGCAGGAATGCACAAAAGAGGCATCGAGTGAAAGGAAAACACTTTCCTTTCCCCCGATGACTCTTTCGTTTAAATCCCCCCCTCCCCAGCCCCAAAACTTACCTCTTTGTTCTCTGATGCGCAGGAAGCAAATGGCTTCCTGCGCATTGGTAAACAAAGGGAACCCTCAATGACGTCAGCGCGCCTCGCGCGCTGACGTCATTGATAACCCGGAGGGGGGGGCGGGGGAGGCAGGGGAAGGTCTTCCCCTGCCTTCCCCGTAACAAACCCGCAGATCGACCACCCACGGGGGGAGCGCCAGTGCTTTCCCCGTGGGTGGGTGTCATGACGAGCTGGGCTCGTCATGAGCACACGGCGACTGTGTGCCAGGACGAGCCCAGCTCGTCATGTGCACAGAAGGGGTTAAAAGTTACCACAAAATTTATTACTTAAATTAAATACATTTTAAAAATTAAAATTCCAAAAACAGAGCAAACTATTTTAACATTTACTTATAAATCTGTAAAATTAAAAATGTTCTAGGCTATAAAATCACTCATTAAAAATTAAAATGTCAATGAAAAAATATTTCCAGAAACATACTTTAAAAATCACTTCACCCATTTTCCTAAAGCTTTTATTCACATATTGTTTAATTTTAAAAATGTTTAATAAATACATTTTAAAATTAAATAATAGAAACATTATAGTAACTTTTTAGAATAAATAGACATAACTTCAAACTGTTTTTAAAATAACTGCACAAAATAAATGTAAAATCTAACACACCTAAAATATTGTAAAAAACATTATGTACAATGGTATTTTAGTAAACACCACGTTTTATATATTTTACAGCAATATTCACAACAAAATTTAATACAATATACTTACAGTTATTTATTTATATCCACGATATTCCTGTAATTATATTTTTTTATCACTGCATTTTTTAAGATTTTGTGTCCATACACCATTCTCACAGTGTCTGGGCTTCAAGGCTCTTCTTTGTGTATTGTATGTCTACATTTGAGGTGATCCTATAACAAGCTCAACGGTATGGCAGAGGACCCAGAATAAAGAACAATAAAATATGATGGCAGGATCGTTCACCTTTAGGAAGGCTTCTACACACATTTTTAGTGACCTGATCTAGAGCACATCCCTTCCCCGCTAATAAAGTACAGTCCTGATGGTAATAACAGCTTAGGTCAAGGCGTGATAACGTTTAAATCGAATTTATTATCTGACAGGGAATGCTAGAAATATAAGTACAAATAAAGCAAGCCTGAGGTGATGCAGATTGAAGTGTATGCTACAGAAGTCTGGTTTGCCACATGAAAAACTAAACTGCAGAAACACATCATCTGGGAAATGAAAACACTCTTAGGAAATAGGGACAAACATATCATGCAAAAATTAAGTAAAAGAAATGAAATGTATCATTAAATGCATCAGTGATTTGGATTACCTTAAGGGTTTTTGCACATGTTGTGAAGAAAGAAATCATTATGTTTGTTTGTAAAATTGTAAATGTACTTAAAAGACAGGACACTGTAGGGGCCCATTTCAAAGTCTGTGTCTAAATCCTTCCATTGCTAAGCAACCACCCTCATAAAGATATGACTAATACACATTCAGGCTCACATATGCCCTCTCTCTCCCCCTCTTGTTCTCTCTGTTTTACTTTATTTCTTTCTTTCAGGCTGCAATGAAATATAGCCTATCAGTGTCATGTAAACATGGCAGTTCCAATTTTCACCGCACTAATCGAATGTCAAAATTCGCTGGACCAGAAGACTGGAACTTGTGGAAGGAATTAACAGAGTCCAGGACCCAAAAATGAGTATTGGTTGGGCCCAATGTCACCCTCCAGCCACAATTAACCACTGTTGTATGTTCTCAATTTTTTCAGAAATAATGTTAATTCTGCTAACAAGGTGTACGTCAGCAATAATGACTCATATTTGCATGTATTATTAGTTGCTATTGGTGAGCTGTAGCAGTTATTAATGTAGAGGGTGCATTCACATTGGGGCAGACTGTACTACCATATCTGTCTTTCATTACCTAAATGTGAAATGCGGGTGGCAAATTCTTTGCTTGCATTAGGGCCCATTGCAACCTTGTTACACTACTAAATATAAAAATCAATTTTTTACTGTTTTGCATTTGGAGTATTGAAAGGCTCAGGAGTAAATAATCAATGTATCTGAAGATCTAAATGGAAGTAAGAAAAAAATATTTGTAACCATTTAGGAACTAAATAAATTATCCAAGATTGAAAAGTCCAGAATGTATTTTCTGTCACAGTCCTGTAGTTGTTCAAAAATAAACCCCCAAATCAATTGTTCATTTCTGAAATACAAAACATAGAGGGGCCTGATGATGCGTAGAATGTTTTCCACCTGTGAACTGTGCCCATTTATTTTTCTGACCCAGATTGCCAGCATTCAGATTGATGAACTCAGCAGGAAAAAGGTACCTCGGAAGGCCTTTCTTTTAAAGAGGTTTGAGTAGGTGTAATTTTTACTTATTGTTACTAACTGGGACAAATACAATGAGGTCATAAAGATTGCATTTGGTGTGCGAGTTATGGTTTATATGACAAGTTTGTCATAAATTCATTCAGCATTTTTTTATGTATAAGAGAACTAAGATTTAAAAAAAAAAAAAAATGAGAACTCTCACTTTTTTGATGCACATTTTTTTGTGATCCCCTGCCCCTCCTTGACAGATCAACTCAGAACTTGTTAAACAAAACCTCAATCAAATAAACGTTTTGTGAAAATGTGGTTTGGTGTATAGTCATCCACCTGCAGCCAGGAAGAGGCAGGACCTGTTTTCGGTTTTAATTTATGCATTGCATCAACAAAATGCAGCCAATTCTGAAAAAGGAGCTGGTACTACAACTACAGAAAGAGATAGGGAATCCCTGCAACACACATTAACATTTTCTCTTGTAGATAACAGTTTGCCAACACTGTATTTGTGAATTTATTCTATTTATTCAATTACATAAGCTCTCAAAATATCGAGAGAATGTTTATACTCACTTCAAGAGCAAATTCAAACATGTTCTTTTGCCCAATACCATTGGGCCATTCAAAGTCTTAAGTTCATTGGGTGCCCTAACCCCTCCTTAATGAATCCTCTCTCTTCACTCTTTGCAACCTTACAGCACAACAAAAATATTTAGCTGAAAAAGATGCAACTTTTCATCTTCTCTTTATTCAAAATATAATAAGGTGACCTTCTTCACCTAGCTGATGATCATAGTTTAATGTTGTTGAGATATGCAATTATTTCCTCCACTCTCTCTACTCATCATTTTTAAGGGTGTCTACGACAAACCTCTATGGCAGGGTATGGCCATATTCATAACACCTATCTGTTGCACTGGTAGATTCTTCTTTTTCAGTATCCTTGTTTACTCGATGAAAATTCTGTCCTTATTAGATCTTCATGTACAAACCCGCTAGGCCATTCATTGTTGTGTGATTTATTCATGGTTCTTGTGACTTTATAAAACCGGCCATTGTTTACCATTTGTTAGCTACACTGTGATCTATCATTCTCTCAAACTGTGCTCTTATAACGAATGATAGCTTTCAGAACAAATATTAAATTTTTTAGGTTTCATCAAGGTTATGTTTTTCAGCTCACTGCTTAGATGACAGTAAAATGCTGTGGTGTTACACTGAATCCCCCTCTTGGTTTTCTGATATCCAGTTTTGGCTGAGGTTTAGTCACCTCCCAATGCATCTTGAGAAAGTAAGTGAGCTATTCACAATCAATACTCTAAAAAGTCTTAACTTAAGGCAGTTGTTTGATTCTCAGACAGCACATTCTGTAGAAGCTGTGCAAAGTCTTAGTTCATGACTCAGTTTGCGGATCTACTTTATAGGGATTTTAGTGCTATGCTTTGAATAGTACACTTATTTTCAATGGTATTTTTATGGAAATGGGCTCAGTCTGTTGGTTGCCTGTAGAACTGTGTTTGACCCACTTACAACCAATTTATTCACTGAATTTCTACCTGTTTTCACCATTACAATGGCAGTGTTGGCTGAGTATGATAAAATAAAGCTCATAAATTTAATGAAAAAACTAATGTTAAAGAGACGTCATGGTTAGGTCTGGTAACATGATTTTCATTTTTATTTAAAAAACAAAAATAGAAATTTGCTGAACAAAACAAAGTTTAAAGTGACTTTATGGTTAGGTATGGTAATAAGATCTTACCATATGTTAGACTGTAGAAGTAAGTAGATATGAAGTTAAGAATAGCAAATCTATGCTTCCCCAAACATACTTACAAACCCTGCAGATAAACGTTCCTAGCCGGATTAAATACATCTTTAGTGTATACATGGTAATAAGACGCCTCAAAAATAGGTTGAGAGGAAGGAAGGTGTGGAAAAAAAGTTAACCAAAGCATTTGCACTTGCTCAGAAATGTTCACTATCTATCTATCTATCTATCTATCTATCTATCTATCTATCTATCTATCTATCTATCTATCTATCTATCTATCTATCTATCTATCTATCTATCTATCTATCTATCTATCTATCTATCTATCTATCTATCTATCTATCTATCTATCTATCTATCTATATATATATATATATATATATATCAAAACTGACAGACTCCTGCTGGCCTCTGACCACATCACCCAGTTGGGGCTGGTGCACGGCAACTGGAGCAGGACCAGTTTAAAATTACAAAAGCAACTTCGTTGTGCTGTGGTTGAACACTACCACTTTAATTATAATCCTGTCTAGGTTACCTGGTAACGTGTATGTTCCATTTGGAACATAGAGTCTGCCAGAGTGAGTTGTTGCCTGACCTGCGTCTGGACTGGTGGTCTTTATCTTGGATCTATTAAAGACTACTTAAACTACTTCTTGGTGTGAAGAACCTACTTTCCTTGATAACTTAACATTGGCGATGATTGGGAAACAGAGGTACTCCACTAATTGACCACCAATTCACTGTTCATTGAAATAACCCTCGAATTGGAGTTGCTGTGTTACGGAGTTGCTGTGTGTATACAACAATCGGATTTTCCAGAGGAATCAATTTCAAAAGAACTGTGAGTTAGGAAACTACTTTTCCACTATTGGAAAGTGAAAAACCATCGAAATCGAGATTTTCAACAATGACGGTTACCTGTTTAGTTTTGAATGGCCTCGCGTGATAGCCGGATCCGTGCTGAGAGCGTTGCTAAACAGCGTTGCTGTGGAATAGCTTCTGTGATGTGCGGAGGCGTGACGCAACGTAAACCAGCTCTTTAGACTTCGTAATCATCCAGGAAACTTCCGGGGCACATTCGTTCCTGCTGCTCATGAGCGGTGATGCGCACACCTTTTATGCATTTTGACTCTACGGCGGTGCGTTAAACTGTTCCTCTGCTCCTTTGCTCATGCGCGGTGACGCGCACACCTTGTCGCCTTTAAGATATAGTATTACAAGCACGAGAGGGAGCGGAAAACTGCCATAAACTGTGGACGAGTGTGCTGAAGCACAATAAAGGGACAAGAAGTTGGTGAAACATGGTAGAGCATTTAAGTGCACTATTATTGGTTTCAAGTGCACCTGGGAGAGTGCAGTTATGTGCACATCTTTTTGAGGATTTGTAATTTCAGATTTTACTTGCCATCATTTTATCTTTACTGTTTAACATTTTTAATTACTGTGTGTATGCAAATTACAGGTTTTTTTGGGTGATCATTTACCTTTTTGCACACATTTACCATGGCATCCTCTAACATGTTTCAACCTCCACAGTTTCTCTCAGACAAAAGGTGATCCTACGCTTCCCTGGAGTAGGTGGAAATTCTTGTTTGATTCATATTCATTAGCCATTGGTGGTGAGAAGTTTTCAGCGCTTAGGAAACAGGCAATTCTTTTACACAACCTAGGAATTGAGGGTAGACAGGTCTATGAAAGCTTAGATGAGATTGTTTTGGGGTGAGGTGATGGTGAGCCTGAGAATGTTTATGATATGTCGGTATTGATGTTAGAGAGGCATTTTGGGGCCAGGATAAATGTTGTTTTAGAACAACATAAATTTTTCACGAGGGTTCAAGGCAAAATGGAGAAGATTGGGAACTATGTGGCAACTTTGAAAACTTTGGCTCGCACATGTGATTTTGAGCAACTCACAGACTCGCTAATAGAGATCAGATTGTGAGATGTACCAATGATGTGAAAGTTCAACAGAAACTTTTAGCTAAAAATCCTGATCTCAAAGAGACATTAGCTATTGTTGAGAGCCTAGAAAACACAAATATGTGGGTGTGTGAAATGAAAGATGTTAAGGGTGAAGCGGTGTCGAAGGAAGAAGTAGCGGTTAATGAAATCAAAAAAGGGGATGACAATAAGAAAAAGGAAGAAAATAGTACTTGCGACAAAGGTGGTGATGTTAAGAGACAGAACAGTGCGGAGGCACGTAAGAAATTCAGCAATAGTGATAATCAAAATACAGGGCGGTTCCCAAATGGTTTTAAATGCTTTAGGTGTGGAAGTGAAGGACATCTATCGAATAGTCAGAGTTGTTTTGCAAGATTTGCATTATGTAAAAACTGTGGTAAAAAGGGACATTATGCTCGAATGTGTCGTTGTGCTAAGACTCAAGTGGTAAATTGTGTGGAAGAACAGGGACATTTTATGCTAAGTGTTAAAGAGGAAAATGGCGCAGTGGATGGTGATGCCTTAGAAATGCCTGTTTGTAACATTATAGTTGGAGGGAAGAACTTACCGGTTTTAGCTGACTCTGGGTCTCCTTATACAATGGTTGGAGATAAGAATTGGGAGATATTGTTTGATAAGGAAAACTTAGAACTCTCCCCACCTGACATTAGTCCAGTTGGTTATGGTGGTAAGAAGATTGATGTTCTAGGGTTTGTGGTGATGAAAATTCAATTTAAAGACAGGGAGACAGTTGGTAAGGTGTATGTGGCAAGAAGGGGGGATAACTTGTTGGGGTGGAGACATCAAAGAGATATGGGTATCACTTTGAATCCAAACTCGCCTGAGAAAGTGTTATTGTTGTCCACCTATCAATCTTCTGATGACATTTGTGCAGAATTCCCTGCAGTTATTAGTGACAATTTGTGTTTGTTGAAGAGTTTTGAACACAAAATTATTCTGAAGCAAGGAGCTCAACGTTCTGTCTCAAAAGTGAGGAGAGTACCACATTTAATGATGGAGCCTTTGGAGCAAGAAATCAAAAAACTCCTTCAAGCTGGCGTCATCGAGGAGATAGAGAGCTCAGAATGGTTGACTCCGGTAGTTTTAGTGCCCAAGGATGGTGGAAAAAGTGTCAGGATGTGTGTAGACTTGAGGGAACTTAATAAACACATTTGGGTGGACAGACAGCCCCTACCAAATATTTCTGAGACTCTGGCACTGATAAAGGATGCAAAATTTTTCAGTGTAATGGATTTATCATCAGCTTACCACCAAGTGAAGCTTCATCCGGAGTCAAAACATCTGACTTCGGTTGTCACACCCATGGGAGCGTACAGATTTATTTGCATGCCTTTTGGGTTAGCCTCAGCGGCTGCTTGCTTTCAGAAAGTCATGTGTAAAATACTGGAAGGGCTACAGAAAGTATTGGTATTTCAAGATGACATGTTGATTTATTGTGGTGATAAGAAAGAACATGACAAGCATTTGCGGGAGGTTCTCTCTCGTTTGCAAAGTTCAAGACTAGTAATCAAAAAAGAAAAATGTAAATTTTGTGTAACCTCTGTGAATTATCTGGGGCATATGATTTCAGGTGAAGGTATCAGTCCTAAGCTAGACCTAGCTGAAAGTGTGGTTAAAGCACCAGTACCTTCAGATAAAGATCAAGTACGATCCTTTTTGGGGCTTGCTGAATTTTGCTCTAAGTTTGTTCCAAATTTTGCTAGTTTGTCTCTACCGTTGAGATCTCTGTAAAAAAAAATGTGAAGTTTGAATGGTCACAAGAGTGTGCTGTTTCTTTTAACAGCATTAAGGAGATTATTGGCAAAACACCTACACTCGGACATTTTGATGCTTGTAAGAAGACAATTTTAACCACAGATGCAAGCATGAGGGGTCTAGGGGCGGTATTGTCCCAAGTGGTGGATGGTGAAACAAAAGTCATAGCATTTGCCTCACGTTCCTTGAGAGGTGTGGAGGAGAGATATTCGGTTGTAGAGCGTGAAGCCCTGGCAGTATATTGGGCTATCCGTCATTTTAAGTTTTTCTTATGGGGTATACCTATACTGGTTAAGTCTGATCATCGTCCACTTTGTCAAATATTTTCTTGTAGAGAGGCTGATACATCTCCTCGCATTAAAAGGAGGATTGAGGGATTAACGGAGTTTAATTTCAGAGTGGAGTATGTTCAGGGTTCAAAAAATTTACCAGCTGATTGTTTATCCAGGATGCCATTGGAGGATGTTGAAGATGGAGCTGAAGATTCTTTGGTAGCGTGGGTTTGTGAGTCTGCTGTTCATGCTGATGAATGGGAACAAGCGTGTCGAGAAGATAAGGAGTGGGATGTACTTAAAGATTGGATTGTCAAAGGTTGGCCTGCAGATAAGGAAGTGCCAGACACGTACAAAGCTTTCTTGCACGTGAAAGATGAGTTGTGTTTAATGGATGAGAAATTACTCAGAGGTGAGAGAATGATACCCCCTTGTAGTCTTTGGAGTAAATTGATTAATTTGGCACACAAAGGACATTTGGGCAGGAATTTAACCAAGGCTAGGGTCGGTGAATGGTATTGGTGGCCTGGTATGGATCATCAGGTTGAGGAAGTTGTCAAGGATTGTTGGGAATGTTCCAATAATGATAAAAGCAAGAAAACGTATGTAGCTCCTCTGTCTCCTGTGAAGATTCTCACTGAACCCTGGGTTAAGTTGGGTTTGGATATTGCTGGACCTTTTGATCTGTTGAGACAGGATGAGCGCTATGTGCTATTGTTGGTAGACTATACCTCCAAATGGGTGGTAACCAAATGTGTGTCCATGGTTAATACTCGCACCGTGATTGAATTTCTTACAGAAGAATTTTCTAGGGAAGGAATTCCCAAGACTCTTATTACTGACAATGGGGTACAATTTGTTTCTCAAGAGATGTGTGTTTTTCTTAAGGATTTTTCCATCAAACATTACAAAACTGCTTTGTATCTCCCTCAAGCTAATGTGCTAGCAGAGAGTATGAACAAAATTGTGAAGAATTGTGTTCAGAGAGCTGTGTATACACAATCGTCTCTAAAGTCACTGCTCAGGGAGACGTTGTGGGCCCATCGTAACACTCCGAATAGTGTAACCTTGTTGTCACCTTTTTCTATCTTGAGGGGAAGGAAACCTCATGATAAGTTGAATCCAGCTTGGTTGAGTAGGAGTGTTAGGGTGTGCCAAACTGAAGACAGAACACAGTGTAGAAGATTAATTCATCAAGAAAGGTATAAAGTCAGATTTGATGGGAAAAACAGAGTGTGTGGGAAGAAGTGGTCTGTTGGAGATAGAGTCCTGGTCAGAAGACCAGGGTTGTTAAAAAAGGGTCTTTCCAGGTTTATGGGCCCGTTTGTGATTGTGGAAGTGAGGAAGAATGTGGTACGTCTTAATACAGGGAAGGTTTGGACTATGTCCAGACTTGTCAAGTGGAATGGTGGCAGAACTAGATTTTACCAGACTGCTTATAGTCATCCTTGTGTACCAGGTGTACAGGCTTCTGGTCCTGTTGTTCAATTTCCTAATGAATCTGGGGAATTTGGTTCTGGGGGACACACTATTAGAAGAGCAAGATTCCCTCCTGTTTGGCATCGTGACTATGTCATGATGTAGTTCCACGATGATGGGGAGAATTTTGCCTGTATGTTAAGTATTTATGGAATTCTTTTCATGCTAGTTTTTATTTAACATTGATACCTGTTAATGCATTCAAGTATTGTGCTTGTTTTCTTTTTAGTATTGTATTTTCGTTTTCTTCCATGGGATGGAGATGAGCTGTGGTTGAACACTACCACTTTAATTATAATCCTGTCTAGGTTACCTGGTAACGTGTATGTTCCATTTGGAACATAGAGTCTGCCAGAGTGAGTTGTTGCCTGACCTGCGTCTGAACTGGTGGTCTTTATCTTGGATCTATTAAAGACTACTTAAACTAATTCTTGGTGTGAAGAATCTACTTTCCATGATAACTTAACACGTTGTCAGTAATTGACAAAGAAAAAGCCGGCACTTCAGAGATATTACACCAATGATTTAATGAACAGCTGATGCGTTTCGACCTTGTGGTCTTTGTCAATGCCTAATTACACAGTGGAATGTTTCAAATTTCTTTAAAAACAGTGCAAGTTGGTTTCATTGCATAGACATAGTGAAAGTATCTGGGCAAGCATGTTTGAACACGAGAAAAGAAAGAAACACAGATTTTTCAAATTTGTACATTTTTTCACAAAGCATCCTGTAATTCTGGGGCAAATATAATGTGGGTTCATTTTGCTACAGAATTCATGATTATAATATAAGAGAAAATAGCCACATCATCCAGCTACTTTCTTTTTTCAGTTAGCACATTTCATGCAGCCAGGTGGCTGAGAATCCTCCTTATTCACACCAAATGAACCTCAGAATCCATGTTAAAAGGAAATCAAAAGTGAGAAACATCACATAACAAATGGAAAGCCAAGTTATCATGACATGCTTAGTGGCTAAGTTATCCAAACTCAAATTAAGTCCCAAATATTACTGCTGTACCTTCCATCAAATCTCTTCTGTTGATTTGTCATTATTAATCATCACTGACCTGTGACGTATACATTACATAAAGCATACATTGCCCAAATATGTGACTACTGATTCCATGAGCCAAGTGAAAGATAAGTGCAAATGTGAATGAAAACGAAAGAAAAAAGTCCCAAAAGAAGCAAAAGCTAATTCCACTCTATTCTCCAATTTTGAGCTCAAGACCTCTGGAACTGATATCTGTTCAATGAGAAGTAATCTTTCAAAAAATGCATATCCTTCATTCGTTTAACAAGTGAGCGTAATGATTAAATGACCAAACAAAAAAATTCAATGGATACAAAAAGGAAAGGTGGGGACATAGGAGAGGAGGGGAAGAAAGGAACAAGTAGAAGTAAGATAAAGGGGGCAGGAGAGAGCCAAAGGGAGAGAGGCAAATGTAGATGAACCATAAATATCAAAAAGCAGTCCGCATATTATATAGTGGTAGTGCTCCTATAATAATAATAAAAGAGCTTGTAAAGCGCCTGGTTACACTAGCTAGTGTGTCCCCGCGCTGCGGCCAACGATGCTTATGGTGGTGCTAATAAGAAAACAGGCTGAAAATAAGTGGCTCTATATCTGGAAATGCCATGTGTTCAATTTTGTCCGGAAAAGGTTTTCAGATTGTTCCATACGAAGATCCTGTGGAAGAGCGTTCCACTGTTTAGCGGCAAGGTAGTGAAAGGATCGACCCCCCATTCTCATTCTTTTAATTACTGGGATTTGAACCTGTCCCGAGCTCCAGGATCGTATGGTTCTGGTCGGGGTGTAGGGGGACAGTAGGTTGTGTTGTAGTTCGGACCTTTTCCCAGAAGGATCCGTTGACTAATGCATAGGGCCTTAAAGGGAATTCTTTCCTTTATCGGGAGCAAATGTAGAGTGGCTCGTGCATTTTTGGACGAGGTTCTTCTAGGGAGCATCAGGACTAGGACTATAGACACATAAAAGGTGACAGCAGAGATTGATAGTCATTCACCACCTTAATCCCAAATGTACATCTATCTCCTCATCCTGGTTGAGTCCTGCAGGGTGGCAGCTGTTCAATGAGATAATGTACTCAGACTCAAGTCTCCGTAGAGTGCGTTCTCTGTCTCCATCTTGTATGTTCAGTGTTACCCTGTCATCACCAAAAAATTAAATCTCATCAGTTTCCCCTGAGTGTTGTTGATGCCAGTGTCTCACCACTGTGTAACCGGCATCCCTGTTCCTGATTGCTTGTAGATGATCAAGAACTCTTTTCTTCACAGGGAATATGGTACTCACCACATATTGCAACCCACATAGGCAGACAAGCACATAGATGACAAAATCACTGTTGCACTTGATAAACTCCTTTCTATTTACTTCCTTGCCTATGGGTAGTTTATATGTTCACCTGTTTTTCATATGTGTACAGGCCCTGCAATTGCCATATCTATAAAATCATTGCTGCTCCCATAACCATGTACCTGAACTCATCTGATGGTTGTTTGTGTAACTGTATACTAGTATATCCTTCAGTGATCTGCTCTGTCTATATGTAATCTGTGGGTAAGGGCTCACAAGGTGTCCTATTGTCT
The DNA here is from genome assembly GCF_964204655.1 of Triturus cristatus. NCBI lineage: Eukaryota > Metazoa > Chordata > Amphibia > Caudata > Salamandridae > Triturus > Triturus cristatus. The sequence goes on along the minus strand of NC_140592.1, from coordinate 125,048,266 downwards.
GAACAGATTTGACAAGTTTCCAATGTCTGCGGACTAGTCGTCTCACTGAGGTGGATTCACTGTAGAATGTGGTTATAAATCTAACCTAATTTCCCCCTTGTTGTTTGGGTTTGGGTAGTAACCTCTCTCTACCTTCCACTTTCATGCACACTGTTTTAATGACCTTCGTGGGGCACCCCCTCGATCTGAACCATCTACACATCTTACTCTGTTCTTCCTGATAAGATTCAGAGCTGCTGTTATTTCCCTATGCCCTGATCAGTTCCCCGTAGGGGATGCTCCACTTCAAATTAGGAGGCCGATGACTGTGGACATGAAGGATCCTATTCCCAGCAGTTTCCATTCGAAAAAGGCTGGTATGCACAGTGCCATCCTCAACTTTTACTAGACTATGTAGAGATTCCATCGCTGTCTTGTGTGTTTTCCAGGTGAACCTCAGATTCAAGTTGTTAACATTGATCTACTCTAAAAAGGAATCAAGTTCCTTCTGTGGCCCATCCCAGATTACAAATAGGTCACCTATATATCTTGTCCAGAAAGCTATGTGTTGTGTCCATCTCCTGTTACTGCCTGTAAAGCAAGGTTGAAATGTATCATCTGTTCAATAAATCATTGGTGTATTATCTCTGGAGTGTCTGCTTTTTCTTATTATTAGTAGTGGTAAATATTTATCTACCACTGGCAATATGTCCACTAAAACAATATAGAGCTCAGTATCGGTCTCACATAGTTATTCCCATGCTCAACCCTAGGTAGCTTCGCTGTGAGCGGAAGACTTAACTTCAGAGACAGGTATATACAGCATTTGAAAACACCAATTCAGTAAATAATTAAGACCCACAATAAAAAGCCAACACCAATTTATAAAAATAGGAAATATTTTTATCTTTAAAATGACTCCAAAATGAAAAACAATCCAATGTAGGGAACCGGGGATATGAATTTTTAAAGATTTTGCACTTTATAGCACATAGAAACCTATAGCACCTATTGGGACATCCTATAACGCTAGACCAGGTATAAGCCAAAGTTTCAGACCAACTGCGAAGGAGCCCTGCACAACTACCTCTCGCAGTAGGTCTCGGTTAAAGGATTTACCTTCTGATTTAGAAACACTTCTGGAGCTTTTCTTCCCAGGGTACCTTGAAGCTCTCAGCCAGTCCAGATTTGGTGATGGTTCACTGGCTTGCCTTGCAACGAGCTCCCAGTGAAACCTATGGAAGTCAGACCTCCGGATCTTTCCAGTGTGATGGACCAGAGAACCAGGCTGGTGCGTGGTTGAAGGTGGGCAGCTTGACTCTCACGATTAGTCCCGGTCACCTTTCCTACGCTTGGACTGAGAAACTTTTATGGAACTCTTTCTCCCAGGGTCCCTTGATGCTCTTCACCAGGCCAGATTCTGTGAGGGTTCACCGTCTTGGGTTTCAACCCGCTCCCGCTCAAACTCTATAAGTCGGACCTTCGGAGCTTTTCAGCAGGATGAACTTGGAGGGCAGGTTTAGTCGGTCCATCAATGGAGCTTTTTTTCAAAGTTGCCCCAAACTTCTACAACTTCTCCCTGAAGTTCCTTTGAGGGTCCCAAAGTGTCCAAAACTCACTCCAAGCACCTAGACAAAACCCTTACAAATCCACTCGTAGTACTCCAGGCTGGGGATTCTTGGTGGTGATGGTCCAGCTGAGCTTTGTGAACCTGTAGCTTGCAGGGAGTCCACTCTTTAGTCCTTTTGATGCAAGTTAGGTCCACAGGGCTGTAGTTCCAGATTGTGCAGAAAGCACAGTCAGTCAGAGAGCAGGGCCTGGTTAGTGCAAATAAAACTTCTCATCATGGACCCTTCTTCTTCCTCTTGTTTCAAGCTGCAGATCTGAGAGCCACTGAGAAACACAGAAGGGCACTCCTGTCCAATGAGGTGCAGGGCAACACCCCAGAGCATGACCATTTCCTCCAAAATGTGGCACAATGGTCTCCCAGAAAGCACTATTTCTCCAAAATACAATAGGACTGAAGTCTCAGCAGAGAGGCAAGCGCTGGCAAAACCAACCTCCAGGATGGCTCATCTCCATATTCTCCCTCCCACTGCAATCTCCACATGCTTTCCTTAAGCCCGCCATCTGGCTGGGTTCAAAAAGTAGGGGTGTGAATGAAACTGACATTTTATTCCTTTCCCCTTCTTCTTTTGAAGATCATGGTTTATGACCCCTCCCCCTTGCTCTGGCATTCCTATTCAGCAGAACCTTCTCCTCCCAGAATCGCTCTTCACCCCAGGGGCTACTTATCACCTCATCAAACCAGCCTGGCTAATCCACTTACCTCTGACCAATCAGAGCAGATCACTGGAAGTCTGAATTTTGGCTTACAGACAAGAAAGCTGTATACCTTCTTGTTTGTACATTTTAGGATAAATTCAACAATAGCACATTTTTGGATTTATCAATACCATTCTAGTAAGTCCTTGAATGATATTTTCTGTGTTTCCTAGCGGGAGTTAATATTTATTAACTTCTTGCCATGTTACCCTATGTGGCTGGGAATCTGCAATAGGGAAAATTAACTGGGCAATTTCTTGAACACTAGGGCTTATAAAACATATTTTATAAGGGCCCTGACTATATCTACAGGGCCCCCACCCCTGGAACACCTAAGGAAGACTTTAGGGGTTCTGAACATGTAAAGATATTGCAGATCCTCACTCCACAGTTCACCTAGCACAAAAAGCGATTTCGGGATGCACTTTACTATAATGTGGGAAGTGAAATGTGCAATTTCACTAAACCCATGGCATATACAACCTATTTTATAAGCGTCTTGCTATTAAGTACCTGACCCCTCCACCACTGGGGCACCTAGAGAAGACCCTGGGGTACCTAATATTCCAAAATATTGTAGTGTATTAATTTGTAAGTGCCACACACAACAAAGTCGAGTTTGGGCACAATTTACATGTTAAACGCAGTCCCTCAACACAGGGCAGCTTTTAAACTGACCTCAGGCCTCAGCAGTGCAAACATGCAAGTGCAGAAAGGGCTGCTGGCCTCTAAACTGCCATGCCCTATACGATTCTAGTGACTTAAAGGTAGTGTTGATCCCCCTTACCCTATTATGTACTAGGGCCTTATAGGGGAGGTCGTACCAATCATATGGGTACCCTAACCCATATTGTACCCTAGTGCATGTAGGTGTTTTCATTGAATTCTAATTGTATTTTAATCATAGCACTGGCCCTGGGCCTGATTAAGCAGAGCCCATGGAGAATAAGACTCAGTTACCACCAGTATCAATCAGAAAAAAAGGGGGTGCCCAAGGCAGAAGGATGACTTTGCAACGTAGCCCACGAACAAAAGGTGATGGGTTACTAGCCTACACCCTTGCAATCCTCCTCAGCTAGGTGTAAGCACCTAGAAATGTCATCAGCATTTGCATGAGCCACCTCGGGTTTGTGTACCACTGTAAAGTCCATTCCCTGTAGGGAAATTGACCAGCTTAACAGCTTTAACATTCTCCCCTCTCATCTGCATGAGCCATCTGAGAGGCCTGTGGTCAGTTTGAACACAAAGTGAGCCTCAAACAGATATGGGCTCAAATTTTTCAGGGACCAAACCTCAGCAAAAGCCTCTCTCTCAATGGCATGCCACCTCTGCTCTCTGGCAAGAAGTTGCCATGCTAATAAAAGCAACAGGCTTATCAAGGCCCTCTTCATTTAACTGTGACAACACAGCCCAAATCCCTTGTTCTGAAGCATGTGTCTGAACCACACATACCTTTGTGTAGTCAGGGGCCAGCAACACTAGTGCTGAACACATAGCAGCTTTCAGAGTGTCAAAATCCTTCTGACACTCTGGGGTCCAATCCCACGTTTTTGGGCCTCTTCTTAGACGTGAATTCTGTCATGGGCCCCACAATTGTCCCATAATTTTGAACAAACCTTCTATAGTACCCAGTCAGTCCAAGGAATGCCCTGACCTGAATCTGGGTTACAGGAGCTGTCCAGTCCAACATAATTTGAATCTTGGTCTGGAGAGGCTGTACATGCCCTCCACCTACCAGGTGGCCCAAGTACACCACAGAACTCTGTCCTATTTGGCACTTCTTGCCTTAATAGTCAGACCTCCCTGCTGCATGGCCTGAAGCACTTCCCTCAGGTGGATTAAGTGATCCCCCAGGTAGAACTGTAGACAGCTATATGATCTAGATAAGCTGCACTGAACTGCTCCAACCCAGAAGAAGACCTTGTTCACCAACCTTTGGAAGGTGGCAGCGTCATTCTTTAGAAGAAGACCTTGTTCACCAACCTTTGGAAGGTGGCAGCGTCATTCTTTAAGCCAAAGGGCATCACCTTGAACTGATAATATCCCTCTGGGGTGGAGAATGCTGACATCTCCTTTGCTCCATCTGTAGGGGCAATCTGCCATTAGCCTGAAGTAAAATCAAAAGTACTCAGGTATTTGGCAGCCCCTAACCTGTCAATGAGCTTATCAGCTCTAGGTATGGGGTGAGCATCAGTCTTTGTGACTGCATTCAGTCCTCTGTAGTGCACACAGAACCTTACCTCATTTGATCCCCCCCTGGGGATAAGGTTTTGGCACCAGCACCACTGGACTGGCCATTGGATTTTCAGACCGTTCAATTACCCCCAACTCTAGCATCTCAGCTACCTCAATCTTAATACTGGCTCGGACAGGGTCAGCCAACCTGTTTAGTTTCTTTTTGACAGGTAAGCTGTCACCAGTGTCAATGTAGTGAACGTACTACTCAAAGAGAACAGGCCAGCAAACTGCTCCAGCACCTCCTTGCAGTCTTTGTGCTACTGGTCTGGCTGGTCTGTCAATTTGGGAGAGAGTACAATTCCTTCAAGTGAGCCATCTTGCACATTATTGGAGAGGAGTAGGCCTGGGCTAAAATTCCGTTCCGTTCGCGGAAATTGCGATAATTTGGTATTTTCGCGTTCCGCGGAAAGCGCGAGAATGTCAAAATTTCCGCATTCCGCAGCTTAGCGATAATTTGTTTCTTGCTCGCGCTGTAAGAAAATACATTCTTGCGTGCGCGCGATCGTCTTACCTGAATCCCCACGTTCGCTGACAAGTTTTCCCGACCCGGTCGCGTTCTCCACGAGATATTGGATTGTTGGTAGCCATTTTGCGCTGTCTCGCAACAGTTTGCGCTAGCATTGTCGCGCGATGACATCATTTGTTGCGCGAACACGTCATTCTTCTCGCGATCATGCACCGTGCGAGTATGAGAAGATTGAGATCTCGAACACGTCATTCTACATCGCGAGCGAGAGGGTGTGGACGCAGGCATGTCTAATCGAACGCGAATAGGAGAAAGATACCCCGAACACGTCATATCCAACGCGACAGGGACGAAGAGAACGCGATCATGTCATTTTCGACACGCCGGCGGAAGTAATGTGAAGCTCGAGAACTCGAACATGTAAAATTTTCAATTTGGAGAGGAATATCAGCTCTAGCAGCATGAAACCTTCTACAAATGCTGATTTTGGATGAAAACAACTCCTCACATTGACATTTGGCTGTCCTTTATTGTGCAAGGAGTCCTTTTTTAAAAAGGTGGGGAGAGGGAGGAAGTGACACAGAATCTCCAACTTCCTGTTCCTGTCCAGCAGGCTCCTCCCAGTGCTTTGTCCATCTCCTGCTCATTCTGCCTTTGGATTTGGAGCTGGAAAGATCACTCTTTTTGTCTGCTGCATCATTGCAATTGGATTTGAGGATTTTTGGAATAGGATATTTTACAAGTAAGTGGTTGTTGTGTCTGTTTGATTGTGGGCATTGCAGTTGTTGTAACTACAATTTATTTTTGATAACTATCATCATTCCGGTTTTTTTAAAAATGTTGTGGGTAGTAGTAGTAGTAGGCCCGAGGTAGCCATGGGCATGGACTCATGGGTGTGTGAATGATGAAGCAACTGTTCCTTTTGGTGTTTTTTGAATGTATTTCATTTTCAAGCATCATTTAGGGCATGGATGGCATTGGATTGAGTTGGGGAAGTGTGCTTTTTGGGGGTGGCCTTTCTGAGGTTGTTGGGCCTGGACATGTGGCTGGTGGCCATTTTGAAGCCTAGGCCTGCAAGCTTGCCTGGCCTTGTCTGCCAACAGGCCTGCTTTCATCCACTAAGATCAGAGCAGGTAGCCACAGCTTTATTAATCTAGTGTTTTCTGTGTGGTCTGTTGAATTTAGACTTCATTTAGGGCATGGATGGCATTGGATTGAGTTGGGGAAGTGTGCTTTTTGGGGGTGGCCTTTCTGATGTTGTTGGGCCTGGCCATGTGGATGGTGGCCATTTTGAAGCCTAGGCCTGCAAGCTTGCGTGGCGTTGTCTGCCAACAGGCCTGCTTTCACACACTAGGATCAGAGCAGGTAGCCACAGCTTTATTAATCTAGTGTTTTCTGTGTGGTCTGATGGATTTAGACTTCATTTAGGGCATGGATGGCATTGGATTGAGTTGGGGAAGTGTGCTTTTTGGGGGTGGCCTTTCTGATGTTGTTGGGCCTGGCCATGTGGCTGGTGGCCATTTTGAAGCCTAGGCCTGCAAGCTTGCTTGGCCTTGTCTGCCAACAGGCCTGCTTTCATCCACTAGGATCAGAGCAGGTAGCCACAGCTTTATTAATCTAGTGTTTTCTGTGTGGTCTGTTGAACTTAGACTTCATTTAGGGCATGGATGGCATTGGATTGAGTTGGGGAAGTGTGCTTTTTGGGGGTGGCCTTTCTGATGTTGTTGGGCCTGGCCATGTGGCTGGTGGCCATTTTGAAGCTTAGGCCTGCAAGCTTGCCTGTCCTTGTCTGCCAACAGGCCTGCTTTCATCCACTAGGATCAGAGCAGGTAGCCACAGCTTTATTAATCTAGTGTTTTCTGTGTGGTCTGTTGAATTTAGACTTCATTTAGGGCATGGATGGCATTGGATTGAGTTGGGGAAGTGTGCTTTTTGGGAGTGGCCTTTCTGATGTTGTTGGGCCTGGCCATGTGGCTGGTGGCCATTTTGAAGCCTAGGCCTGCAAGCTTGCCTGGCCTTGTCTGCCAACAGGCCTGCTTTCATCCACTAGGATCAGAGCAGGTAGCCACAGCTTTATTAATCTAGTGTTTTCTGTGTGGTCTGATGAATTTAGACTTCATTTAGGGCATGGATGGCATTGGATTGATTTGGAGAAGTGTGCTTTTTGGGGGTGGCCTTTCTGATGTTGTTGGGCCTGGCCATGTGGCTGGTGGCAATTTTGAAGCCTAGGCCTGCAAGCTTGCCTGGCCTTGTCTGCCAACAGGCCTGCTTTCATCCACTAGGATCAGAGCAGGTAGCCACAGCTTTATTAATCTAGTGTTTTCTGTGTGGTCTGTTGAATTTAGACTTCATTTAGGGCATGGATGGCATTGGATTGAGTTGGGGAAGTGTGCTTTTTGGGGGTGGCCTTTCTGATGTTGTTGGGCCTGGCCATGTGGCTGGTGGCCATTTTGAAGCCTAGGCCTGCAAGCTTGCCTGGCCTTGTCTGCCAACAGGCCTGCTTTCATCCACTAGGATCAGAGCAGGTAGCCACAGCTTTATTAATCTAGTGTTTTCTGTGTGGTCTGTTAAATTTAGACTTCATTTAGGGCATGGAGGCATTGGATTGAGTTGGGGAATTGTGCTTTTTGGGGGTGGCCTTTCTGATGTTGTTGGGCCTGGCCATGTGGCTGGTGGCCATTTTGAAGCCTAGGCCTGCAAGCTTGCCTGGCCTTGTCTGCCAACAGGCCTGCTTTCATCCACTAAGATCAGAGCAGGTAGCCACAGCTTTATTATTCTAGGGTTTTCTGTGTGGTCTGTTGAATTTAGACTTCATTTAGGGCATGGATGGCATTGGATTGAGTTGGGGAAGTGTGCTTTTTGGGGATGGCCTTTCTGATGTTGTTGGGCCTGGCCCTGTGGCTGGTAGGCCATTTTGAAGCCTAGGCCTGCAAGCTTGCCTGGCCTTGTCTGCCAACAGGCCTGCTTTCATCCACTAAGATCAGAGCAGGTAGCCACAGCTTTATTAATCTAGTGTTTTCTGTGTGGTCTGTTGAATTTAGCATTCATTTAGGGCATGGATGGCATTGGATTGAGTTGGGGAAGTGTGCTTTTTGGGGGTGGCCTTTCTGAGGTTGTTGGGCCTGGACATGTGGCTGGTGGCCATTTTGAAGCCTAGGCCTGCAAGCTTGCCTGGCCTTGTCTGCCAACAGGCCTGCTTTCATCCACTAAGATCAGAGCAGGTAGCCACAGCTTTATTAATCTAGTGTTTTCTGTGTGGTCTGTTGAATTTAGACTTCATTTAGGGCATGGATGGCATTGGATTGAGTTGGGGAAGTGTGCTTTTTGGGGGTGGCCTTTCTGATGTTGTTGGGCCTGGCCATGTGGATGGTGGCCATTTTGAAGCCTAGGCCTGCAAGCTTGCGTGGCGTTGTCTGCCAACAGGCCTGCTTTCACACACTAGGATCAGAGCAGGTAGCCACAGCTTTATTAATCTAGTGTTTTCTGTGTGGTCTGATGGATTTAGACTTCATTTAGGGCATGGATGGCATTGGATTGAGTTGGGGAAGTGTGCTTTTTGGGGGTGGCCTTTCTGATGTTGTTGGGCCTGGCCATGTGGCTGGTGGCCATTTTGAAGCCTAGGCCTGCAAGCTTGCCTGGCCTTGTCTGCCAACAGGCCTGCTTTCATCCACTAGGATCAGAGCAGGTAGCCACAGCTTTATTAATCTAGTGTTTTCTGTGTGGTCTGTTGAATTTAGACTTCATTTAGGGCATGGATGGCATTGGATTGAGTTGGGGAAGTGTGCTTTTTGGGGGTGGCCTTTCTGATGTTGTTGGGCCTGGCCATGTGGCTGGTGGCCATTTTGAAGCTTAGGCCTGCAAGCTTGCCTGTCCTTGTCTGCCAACAGGCCTGCTTTCATCCACTAGGATCAGAGCAGGTAGCCACAGCTTTGTTAATCTAGTGTTTTCTGTGTGGTCTGTTGAATTTAGACTTCATTTAGGGCATGGAGGCATTGGATTGAGTTTGGGAATTGTGCTTTTTGGGGGGTGGCCTTTCTGATGTTGTTGGGCCTGGCCATGTGGCTGGTGGCCATTTTGAAGCCTAGGCCTGCAAGCTTGCCTGGCCTTGTCTGCCAACAGGCCTGCTTTCATCCACTAAGATCAGAGCAGGTAGCCACAGCTTTATTAATCTAGTGTTTTCTGTGTGGTCTGTTGAATTTAGACTTCATTTAGGGCATGGATGGCATTGGATTGAGTTGGGGAAGTGTGCTTTTTGGGGGTGGCCTTTCTGATGTTGTTGGGCCTGGCCATGTGGATGGTGGCCATTTTGAAGCCTAGGCCTGCAAGCTTGCCTGGCCTTGTCTGCCAACAGGCCTGCTTTCATCCACTAGGATCAGAGCAGGTAGCCACAGCTTTATTAATCTAGTGTTTTCTGTGTGGTCTGATGAATTTAGACTTCATTTAGGGCATGGATGCATTGGATTGAGTTGGAGTAGTGTGCTTTTTGGGGGTGGCCTTTCTGATGTTGTTGGGCCTGGCCATGTGGCTGGTGGCCATTTTGAAGCCTAGGCCTGCAAGCTTGCCTGGCCTTGTCTGCCAACAGGCCTGCTTTCATCCACTAGGATCAGAGCAGGTAGCCACAGCTTTATTAATCTAGTGTTTTCTGTGTGGTCTGTTGAATTTAGACTTCATTTAGGGCATGGATGGCATTGGATTGAGTTGGGGAAGTGTGCTTTTTGGGGGTGGCCTTTCTGATGTTGTTGGGCCTGGCCATGTGGCTGGTGGCCATTTTGAAGCCTCGGCCTGCAAGCTTGCCTGGCCTTGTCTGCCAACAGGCCTGCTTTCATCCACTAGGATCAGAGCAGGTAGCCACAGCTTTATTAATCTAGTGTTTTCTGTGTGGTCTGTTGAATTTAGACTTCATTTAGGGCATGGAGGCATTGGATTGAGTTGGGGAATTGTGCTTTTTGGGGGTGGCCTTTCTGATGTTGTTGGGCCTGGCCATGTGGCTGGTGGCCATTTTGAAGCCTAGGCCTGCAAGCTTGCCTGGCCTTGTCTGCCAACAGGCCTGCTTTCATCCACTAAGATCAGAGCAGGTAGCCACAGCTTTATTAATCTAGGGTTTTCTGTGTGGTCTGTTGAATTTAGACTTCATTTAGGGCATGGATGGCGTTGGATTGAGTTGGGGAAGTGTGCTTTTTGGGGATGGCCTTTCTGATGTTGTTGGGCCTGGCCCTGTGGCTGGTGGCCATTTTGAAGCCTAGGCCTGCAAGCTTGCCTGGCCTTGTCTGCCAACAGGCCTGCTTTCATCCACTAAGATCAGAGCAGGTAGCCACAGCTTTATTAATCTAGTGTTTTCTGTGTGGTCTGTTGAATTTAGCATTCATTTAGGGCATGGATGGCATTGGATTGAGTTGGGGAAGTGTGCTTTTTGGGATGGCCTTTCTGATGTTGTTGGGCCTGGCCATGTGGCTGGTGGCCATTTTGAAGCCTAGGCCTGCAAGCTTGCCTGGCCTTGTCTGCCAACAGGCCTGCTTTCATCCACTAGGATCAGAGCAGGTAGCCACAGCTTTGTTCATCTAGTGTTTTCTGTGTGGTCTGTTGAATTTAGACTTCATTTAGGGCATGGAGGCATTGGATTGAGTTGGGGAATTGTGCTTTTTGGGGGTGGCCTTTCTGATGTTGTTGGGCCTGGCCATGTGGCTGGTAGCCATTTTGAAGCCTAGGCCTGCAAGCTTGCCTGGCCTTGTCTGCCAACAGGCCTGCTTTCATCCACTAAGATCAGAGCAGGTAGCCACAGCTTTATTAATCTAGTGTTTTCTGTGTGGTCTGTTGAATTTAGACTTCATTTAGGGCATGGATGGCATTGGATTGAGTTGGGGAAGTGTGCTTTTTGGGGGTGGCCTTTCTGATGTTGCTGGGCCTGGCCATGTGGCTGGTGGCCATTTTGAAGCCTAGGCCTGCAAGCTTGCCTGGCCTTGTCTGCCAACAGGCCTGCTTTCATCCACTAGGATCAGAGCAGGTAGCCACAGCTTTATTAATCTAGTGTTTTCTGTGTGGTGTGTTGAATTTAGACTTCATTTAGGGCATGGATGGCATTGGATTGAGTTGGGGAGTGTGCTTTTTGGGGGTGGCCTTTCTGATGTTGTTGGGCCTGGCCATGTGGCTGGTGGCCATTTTGAAGCCTAGGCCTGCAAGCTTGCCTGGCCTTGTCTGCCAACAGGCCTGCTTTCATCCACTAGGATCAGAGCAGGTAGCCACAGCTTTATTAATCAAGTGTTTTCTGTGTGGTCTGTTGAATTTAGACTTCATTTACAGCATGGATGGTATTGGATTGAGTTGGGGAAGAGTGCTTTTTGGGGGTGGCCTTTCTGATGTTGTTGGGCCTGGCCATGTGGCTGGTGGCCATTTCGAAGCCTAGGCCTGCAAGCTTGCCTGGCCTTGTCTGCCAACAGGCCTGCTTTCATCCACTAGGATCAGAGCAGGTAGCCACAGCTTTATTAATCTAGTGTTTTCTTTGTGGTCTGATGAATTTAGACTTCATTTAGGGCATGGATGGCATTGGATTGAGTTGGAGAAGTGTGCTTTTTGGGGGTGGCCTTTCTGATGTTGTTGGGCCTGGCCATGTGGCTGGTGGCCATTTTGAAGCCTAGGCCTGCAAGCTTGCCTGGCCTTGTCTGCCAACAGGCCTGCTTTCATCCACTAGGATCAGAGCAGGTAGCCACAGCTTTATTAATCTAGTGTTTTCTGTGTGGTCTGTTGAATTTAGACTTCATTTAGGGCATGGATGGCATTGGATTGAGTTGGGGAAGTGTGCTTTTTGGGGGTGGCCTTTCTGATGTTGTTGGGCCTGGCCATGTGGCTGGTGGCCATTTTGAAGCCTAGGCCTGCAAGCTTGCCTGGCCTTGTCTGCCAACAGGCCTGCTTTCATCCACTAGGATCAGAGCAGGTAGCCACAGCTTTATTAATCTAGTGTTTTCTGTGTGGTCTGTTGAATTTAGACTTCATTTAGGGCATGGAGGCATTGGATTGAGTTGGGGAATTGTGCTTTTTGGGGGTGGCCTTTCTGATGTTGTTGGGCCTGGCCATGTGGCTGGTGGCCATTTTGAAGCCTAGGCCTGCAAGCTTGCCTGGCCTTGTCTGCCAACAGGCCTGCTTTCATCCACTAAGATCAGAGCAGGTAGCCACAGCTTTATTAATCTAGGGTTTTCTGTGTGGTCTGTTGAATTTAGACTTCATTTAGGGCATGGAGGCATTGGATTGAGTTGGGGAATTGTGCTTTTTGGGATGGCCTTTCTGATGTTGTTGGGCCTGGCCATGTGGCTGGTGGCCATTTTGAAGCCTAGGCCTGCAAGCTTGCCTGGCCTTGTCTGCCAACAGGCCTGCTTTCATCCACTAGGATCAGAGCAGGTAGCCACAGCTTTGTTAATCTAGTGTTTTCTGTGTGGTCTGTTGAATTTAGACTTCATTTAGGGCATGGAGGCATTGGATTGAGTTGGGGAATTGTGCTTTTTGGGGGTGGCCTTTCTGATGTTGTTGGGCCTGGCCATGTGGCTGGTAGCCATTTTGAAGCCTAGGCCTGCAAGCTTGCCTGGCCTTGTCTGCCAACAGGCCTGCTTTCATCCACTAAGATCAGAGCAGGTAGCCACAGCTTTATTAATCTAGTGTTTTCTGTGTGGTCTGTTGAATTTAGACTTCATTTAGGGCATGGATGGCATTGGATTGAGTTGGGGAAGTGTGCTTTTTGGGGGTGGCTTTTCTGATGTTGCTGGGCCTGGCCATGTGGCTGGCGGCCATTTTGAAGCCTAGGCCTGCAAGCTTGCCTGGCCTTGTCTGCCAACAGGCCTGCTTTCATCCACTAGGATCAGAGCAGGTAGCCACAGCTTTATTAATCTAGTGTTTTCTGTGTGGTGTGTTGAATTTAGACTTCATTTAGGGCATGGATGGCATTGGATTGAGTTGGGGAGTGTGCTTTTTGGGGGTGGCCTTTCTGATGTTGTTGGGCCTGGCCATGTGGCTGGTGGCCATTTTGAAGCCTAGGCCTGCAAGCTTGCCTGGCCTTGTCTGCCAACAGGCCTGCTTTCATCCACTAGGATCAGAGCAGGTAGCCACAGCTTTATTAATCAAGTGTTTTCTGTGTGGTCTGTTGAATTTAGACTTCATTTACAGCATGGATGGTATTGGATTGAGTTGGGGAAGAGTGCTTTTTGGGGGTGGCCTTTCTGATGTTGTTGGGCCTGGCCATGTGGCTGGTGGCCATTTCGAAGCCTAGGCCTGCAAGCTTGCCTGGCCTTGTCTGCCAACAGGCCTGCTTTCATCCACTAGGATCAGAGCAGGTAGCCACAGCTTTATTAATCTAGTGTTTTCTTTGTGGTCTGATGAATTTAGACTTCATTTAGGGCATGGATGGCATTGGATTGAGTTGGAGAAGTGTGCTTTTTGGGGGTGGCCTTTCTGATGTTGTTGGGCCTGGCCATGTGGCTGGTGGCCATTTTGAAGCCTAGGCCTGCAAGCTTGCCTGGCCTTGTCTGCCAACAGGCCTGCTTTCATCCACTAGGATCAGAGCAGGTAGCCACAGCTTTATTAATCTAGTGTTTTCTGTGTGGTCTGTTGAATTTAGACTTCATTTAGGGCATGGATGGCATTGGATTGAGTTGGGGAAGTGTGCTTTTTGGGGGTGGCCTTTCTGATGTTGTTGGGCCTGGCCATGTGGCTGGTGGCCATTTTGAAGCCTAGGCTTGCAAGCTTGCCTGGCCTTGTCTGCCAACAGGCCTGCTTTCATCCACTAGGATCAGAGCAGGTAGCCACAGCTTTATTAATCTAGTGTTTTCTGTGTGGTCTGTTGAATTTAGACTTCATTTAGGGCATGGAGGCATTGGATTGAGTTGGGGAATTGTGCTTTTTGGGGGTGGCCTTTCTGATGTTGTTGGGCCTGGCCATGTGGCTGGTGGCCATTTTGAAGCCTAGGCCTGCAAGCTTGCCTGGCCTTGTCTGCCAACAGGCCTGCTTTCATCCACTAAGATCAGAGCAGGTAGCCACAGCTTTATTAATCTAGGGTTTTCTGTGTGGTCTGTTGAATTTAGACTTCATTTAGGGCATGGATGGCGTTGGATTGAGTTGGGGAAGTGTGCTTTTTGGGGATGGCCTTTCTGATGTTGCTGGGCCTGGCCCTGTGGCTGGTGGCCATTTTGAAGCCTAGGCCTGCAAGCTTGCCTGGCCTTGTCTGCCAACAGGCCTGCTTTCATCCACTAAGATCAGAGCAGGTAGCCACAGCTTTATTAATCTAGTGTTTTCTGTGTGGTCTGTTGAATTTAGCATTCATTTAGGGCATGGATGGCATTGGATTGAGTTGGGGAAGTGTGCTTTTTGGGATGGCCTTTCTGATGTTGTTGGGCCTGGCCATGTGGCTGGTGGCCATTTTGAAGCCTAGGCCTGCAAGCTTGCCTGGCCTTGTCTGCCAACAGGCCTGCTTTCATCCACTAGGATCAGAGCAGGTAGCCACAGCTTTGTTAATCTAGTGTTTTCTGTGTGGTCTGTTGAATTTAGACTTCATTTAGGGCATGGAGGCATTGGATTGAGTTGGGGAATTGTGCTTTTTGGGGGTGGCCTTTCTGATGTTGTTGGGCCTGGCCATGTGGCTGGTAGCCATTTTGAAGCCTAGGCCTGCAAGCTTGCCTGGCCTTGTCTGCCAACAGGCCTGCTTTCATCCACTAAGATCAGAGCAGGTAGCCACAGCTTTATTAATCTAGTGTTTTCTGTGTGGTCTGTTGAATTTAGACTTCATTTAGGGCATGGATGGCATTGGATTGAGTTGGGGAAGTGTGCTTTTTGGGGGTGGCCTTTCTGATGTTGCTGGGCCTGGCCATGTGGCTGGTGGCCATTTTGAAGCCTAGGCCTGCAAGCTTGCCTGGCCTTGTCTGCCAACAGGCCTGCTTTCATCCACTAGGATCAGAGCAGGTAGCCACAGCTTTATTAATCTAGTGTTTTCTGTGTGGTGTGTTGAATTTAGACTTCATTTAGGGCATGGATGGCATTGGATTGAGTTGGGGAGTGTGCTTTTTGGGGGTGGCCTTTCTGACGTTGTTGGGCCTGGCCATGTGGCTGGTGGCCATTTTGAAGCCTAGGCCTGCAAGCTTGCCTGGCCTTGTCTGCCAACAGGCCTGCTTTCATCCACTAGGATCAGAGCAGGTAGCCACAGCTTTATTAATCAAGTGTTTTCTGTGTGGTCTGTTGAATTTAGACTTCATTTACAGCATGGATGGCATTGGATTCAGTTGGGGAAGAGTGCTTTTTGGGGGTGGCCTTTCTGATGTTGTTGGGCCTGGCCATGTGGCTGGTGGCCATTTCGAAGCCTAGGCCTGCAAGCTTGCGTGGCCTTGTCTGCCAACAGGCCTGCTTTCATCCACTAGGATCAGAGAAGGTAGCCACAGCTTTATTAATCTAGTGTTTTCTTTGTGGTTTGTTGAATTTAGACTTCATTTAGGGCATGGAGGCATTGGATTGAGTTGGGGAATTGTTCTTTTTGGGGGTGGCCTTTCTGATGTTGTTGGGCCTGGCCATGTGGCTGGTGGCCATTTTGAAGCCTAGGCCTGCAAGCTTGCCTGGCCTTGTCTGCCAACAGGCCTGCTTTCATCCACTAAGATCAGAGCAGGTAGCCACAGCTTTATTAATCTAGTGTTTTCTGTGTGGTCTGTTGAATTTAGACTTCATTTAGGGCATGGATGGCATTGGATTGAGTTGGGGAAGTGGGCTTTTTGGGGATGGCCTTTCTGATGTTGTTGGGCCTGGCCCTGTGGCTGGTGGCCATTTTGAAGCCTAGGCCTGCAAGCTTGCCTGGCCTTGTCTGCCAACAGGCCTGCTTTCATCCACTAAGATCAGAGCAGGTAGCCACAGCTTTATTAATCTAGTGTTTTCTGTGTGGTCTGTTGAATTTAGACTTCATTTAGGGCATGGATGGCATTGGATTGAGTTGGGGAAGTGTGCTTTTTGGGAATGGCCTTTCTGATGTTGTTGGGCCTGGCCATGTGGCTGGTGGCCATTTTGAAGCCTAGGCCTGCAAGCTTGCCTGGCCTTGTCTGCCAACAGGCCTGCTTTCATCCACTAGGATCAGAGCAGGTAGCCACAGCTTTGTTAATTTAGTGTTTTCTGTGTGGTCTGTTGAATTTAGACTTCATTTAGGGCATGGAGGCATTGGATTGAGTTGGGGAATTGTGCTTTTTGGGGGTGGCCTTTCTGATGTTGTTGGGCCTGGCCATGTGGCTGGCTTCCATTTTGAAGCCTAGGCCTGCAAGCTTGCCTGGCCTTGTCTGCCAACAGGCCTGCTTTCATCCACTAGGATCAGAGCAGGTAGCCACAGCTTTATTAATCTAGTGTTTTCTGTGTGGTCTGTTGAATTTAGACTTCATTTAGGGCATGGATGGCATTAGATTGAGTTGGGGAAGTGTGCTTTTTGGGGGTGGCCTTTCTGATGTTGCTGGGCCTGGCCATGTGGCTGGTGGCCATTTTGAAGCCTAGGCCTGCAAGCTTGCCTGGCCTTGTCTGCCAACAGGCCTGCTTTCATCCACTAGGATCAGAGCAGGTAGCCACAGCTTTATTAATCTAGTGTTTTCTGTGTGGTGTGTTGAATTTAGACTTCATTTAGGGCATGGATGGCATTGGATTGAGTTGGGGAAGTGTGCTTTTTGGGGATGGCCTTTCTGATGTTGTTGGGCCTGGCCATGTGGCTGGTGGCCATTTTGAAGCCTAGGCCTGCAAGCTTGCCTGGCCTTGTCTGCCAACAGGCCTGCTTTCATCCACTAGGATCAGAGCAGGTAGCCACAGCGTTATTAATCAAGTGTTTTCTGTGTGGTCTGTTGAATTTAGACTTCATTTACAGCATGGATGGCATTGGATTGAGTTGGGGAAGAGTGCTTTTTGGGGGTGGCCTTTCTGATGTTGTTGGGCCTGGCCATGTGGCTGGTGGCCATTTCGAAGCCTAGGCCTGCAAGCTTGCCTGGCCTTGTCTGCCAACAGGCCTGCTTTCATCCACTAGGATCAGAGCAGGTAGCCACAGCTTTATTAATCTAGTGTTTTCTGTGTGGTCTGATGAATTTAGACTTCATTTAGGGCATGGATGGCATTGGATTGAGTTGGAGAAGTGTGCTTTTTGGGGGTGGCCTTTCTGATGTTGTTGGGCCTGGCCATGTGGCTGGTGGCCATTTTGAAGCCTAGGCCTGCAAGCTTGCCTGGCCTTGTCTGCCAACAGGCCTGCTTTCATCCACTAGCATCAGAGCAGGTAGCCACAGCTTTATTAATCTAGTGTTTTCTGTGTGGTCTGTTGAATTTAGACTTCATTTAGGGCATGGATGGCATTGGATTGAGTTGGGGAAGTGTGCTTTTTGGGGGAGGCCTTTCTGATGTTGTTGGGCCTGGCCATGTGGCTGGTGGCCATTTTGAAGCCTAGGCCTGCAAGCTTGCCTGGCCTTGTCTGCCAACAGGCCTGCTTTCATCCACTAGGATCAGAGCAGGTAGCCACAGGTTTATTAATCTAGCTTTTTCTGTGTGGTCTGTTGAATTTAGACTTCATTTAGGGCATGGATGGCATTGGATTGAGTTGTGGAAGTGTGCTTTTTGGGGATGGCCTTTCTGATGTTGTTGGGCCTGGCCATGTGGCTGGTAGCCATTTTGAAGCCTAGGCCTGCAAGCTTGCCTGGCCTTGTCTGCCAACAGGCCTGCTTTCATCCACTAGGATCAGAGCAGGTAGCCACAGCTTTGTTAATCTAGTGTTTTCTGTGTGGTCTGTTGAATTTAGACTTCATTTAGGGCATGGAGGCATTGGATTGAGTTGGGGAATTGTGCTTTTTGGGGGTGGCCTTTCTGATGATGTTGGGCCTGGCCCTGTGGCTGGTGGCCATTTTGAAGCCTAGGCCTGCAAGCTTGCCTGGCCTTGTCTGCCAAAAGGCCTGCTTTCATCCACTAGGATCAGAGCAGGTAGCCACAGCTTTGTTAATCTAGTGTTTTCTGTGTGGTCTGTTGAATTTAGACTTCATTTAGGGCATGGAGGCATTGGATTGAGTTGGGGAATTGTGCTTTTTGGGGGTGGCCTTTCTGATGTTGTTGGGCCTGGCCATGTGGCTGGTGGCCATTTTGAAGCCTAGGCCTGCAAGCTTGCCTGGCCTTGTCTGCCAACAGGCCTGCTTTCATCCACTAAGATCAGAGCAGGTAGCCACAGCTTTATTAATCTAGTGTTTTCTGTGTGGTCTGTTGAATTTAGACTTCATTTAGGGCATGGATGGCATTGGATTGAGTTGGGGAAGTGTGCTTTTTGGGGATGGCCTTTCTGATGTTGTTGGGCCTGGCCATGTGGCTGGTGGCCATTTTGAAGCCTAGGCCTGCAAGCTTGCCTGGCCTTGTCTGCCAACAGGCCTGCTTTCATCCACTAGGATCAGAGCAGGTAGCCACAGCTTTGTTAATCTAGTGTTTTCTGTGTGGTCTGTTGAATTTAGACTTCATTTAGGGCATGGAGGCATTGGATTGAGTTGGGGAATTGGGCTTTTTGGGGGTTGCCTTTCTGATGTTGTTGGGCCTGGCCATGTGGCTGGTGGCCATTTTGAAGCCTAGGCCTGCAAGCTTGCCTGGCCTTGTCTGCCAACAGGCCTGCTTTCATCCACTAAGATCAGAGCAGGTAGCCACAGCTTTATTAATCTAGTGTTTTCTGTGTGGTGTGTTGAATTTAGACTTCATTTAGGGCATGGATGGCATTGGATTGAGTTGGGGAAGTGTGCTTTTTGGGGGTGGCCTTTCTGATGTTGTTGGGCCTGGCCATGTGGCTGGTGGCCCTTTCGAAGCCTATGCCTGCAAGCTTGCCTGGCCTTGTCTGCCAACAGGCCTGCTTTCATCCACTAGGATCAGAGCAGGTAGCCACAGCTTTATTAATCTAGTGTTTTCTGTGTGGTCTGTTGAATTTAGACTTCATTTAGGGCATGGATGGCATTGGATTGAGTTGGGGAAGTGTGCTTTTTGGGGGTGGCCTTTCTGATGTTGTTGGGCCTGGCCATGTGGCTGGTGGCCATTTTGAAGCCTAGGCCTGCAAGCTTGCCTGGCCTTGTCTGCCAACAGGCCTGCTTTCATCCACTAGGATCAGAGCAGGTAGCCACAGCGTTATTAATCTAGTGTTTTCTGTGTGGTCTGTTGAATTTAGACTTCATTTAGGGCATGGATGGCATTGGATTGAGTTGGGGAAGTGTGCTTTTTGGGGGTGGCCTTTCTGATGTTGTTGGGCCTGGCCATGTGGCTGGCTTCCATTTTGAAGCCTAGGCCTGCAAGCCTGCCTGGCCTTGTCTGCCAACAGGCCTGCTTTCATCCACTAGGATCAGAGCAGGTAGCCACAGCTTTATTAATCTAGTGTTTTCTGTGTGGTCTGTTGAATTTAGACTTCATTTAGGGCATGGATGGCATTAGATTGAGTTGGGGAAGTGTGCTTTTTGGGGGTGGCCTTTCTGATGTTGCTGGGCCTGGCCATGTGGCTGGTGGCCATTTTGAAGCCTAGGCCTGCAAGCTTGCCTGGCCTTGTCTGCCAACAGGCCTGCTTTCATCCACTAGGATCAGAGCAGGTAGCCACAGCTTTATTAATCACGGGTTTTCTGTGTGGTCTGTTGAAATTATTTTAGACTTCATTTAGGGCATGGATGGCATTGGATTGAGTTGGGGAAGTGTGCTTTTTGGGGGTGGCCTTTCTGATGTTGGTTGTCTTAAAGACATGCTTTTGTTGTATGTGTCTGGTCACTGGTGTGTTGGTGTGCAATGCATGCACCCTGCAGACCTTTTTGGGGCCTGTGAATGTTCGTATTTACATTTTGTTGCATTAAAAAGGCAGAGCAGTCTGCTTTAGCATGCATCCTTTACCTGGCTTTTATAGGCCTTTTGTCAGCTCAGGGTGTTTCCCAAGACCCCGGCTTGTTTGTGATTTGTGAGTGTCCATGTGGGTGGTGGCCTTTTTTTGTGCTTGGACTGGGAGTTATTAGTGTCCTGCTTTTGCCATAGGCCTGCATGGTTTTCCTATTGGCTATTTGGCTTACTGCTTCCATCCATCCACCCCCTTTGCCAGCAGCAGCTCCATGGATGCTGAGAGATGCTCAAATAATTTATTGGCAAATAGGGTCCACCCCACTTCCATTACATTTTTATTTTGGTGGTTATTATTATTAACTTTCCTATCCTTCCTGAGAGTGTAGTGTGTGTCTGTACACAGTAGTATAACATAGCCTTAGTTAAAAAAAAAAGTCATAAATGGCTAGACTATTTTTTGTTTGCACTAGTACAGTACTAAGTAACTGAACCACAACAACAAATGCAACATTTCACTGATGCTCTTCTCCTGGCTTATTTGCTTTTAGGTGCACAAAAGACAGAGTAGGAGGTGTCATCAGCATCACCCGGCTACCCATTGTACTGCCAGCCAGACAGAAGTCCTGCTGCGCATCACGTCCACGTGTGACAAGAACTTGTTGTGCATCTGCATCCTGCCTGACATCTGAAGGAGATGGCCCCAAAGAAAGGTACCAGGTCCAGTACCAAGAAAGTTGCCGGTGAGAAGAAGGAACAGAAAAAGGAAGTGCCATTAACCACGACTGGTGGTGTGCCGGCCAATGTTTTTTTTGGCACCAAAAAAGTTACACCTGCAGCAGCGTTGTCCGGGAACCAAGCTGGGAGCAGCACAGCGGTCCAACCCCACCAACCTAGGCCCAAGGGCTTTAGTGTCGCAGAGGTAGCCAGTCTACTAACGAGCAGCGATGTTGAAGAAATGTCATTACTGCAAAGTAGTACACAATCAAGTTCAACGTAGGCGCAAACTCAGCAGATCAGTGCGCAGCTGCAACAAGAACAGCAGCAGCCGCCGCAACAAGAACAGCAGCAGCCGCCGCAACAAGAACAGCAGCAGCAGCCGCCGCAACAAGAACAGCAGCAGCAGCCGCCGCAACAAAAACAGTAGCTGCAGCCGCCGCAACAAGAACAGCAGCAGCCGCCGCAAAAGCCACCCATAGTAGTTGTTGCTCCTGACGTAGGGGCATTTCAGGAAATCGAGCTTCCTGCAGACAAAGTGGAGCAAAGTGAAACCACTGTTTCAGAAGATCTATTGTCTTCCAGACCAGCAGCAAGGAAAAGGAGGCTTAGTCCATCATCTTCTTTTTCAAGCCCCGCTTCTGATGATCGTGATGCCACTTGGCTACCACCAGCTCAGTCTGAGAGTGATATACGCCACAATACAATGCTTCTGAAAAGGAAGGTCCCAGAAAAACTTAGAGTTATGGAGGTAGATGTAGAAGAGGGGGCTGATGATGTTGATGAAGACAAGCCAGTCATCACGCACATTACTCCCGCCCCAAAGTGATTGGAGACCAACATTCTCATCCTATCCAGAAAGGCTGCTACTGAGCGGGATGTAGCACGGATCTCACCAACACAGGTTACACCACCACTACCTCCAGCTGCCATATTTTCCAAGGCCCGGCAGAGACCTACATCCAGCTCAAGCATCTCAGTAGGTAGTGGTAGTAAAAGTCTCAGTCTAGGTACACAGGGTCACATTTCAAGCACCCCCTCCAGTTCATCTGGTGTTGAAAGTGGAACATCCAGCAGTGCCAGAAAGTTCTCCTCCCCAGTTTGGTACTTCTTTGCTGTTAGCAGCAAGGAGGAGAACGTTGCAATCTGCTCAATTTGTCGTCAAGGTGTCCGGCGTGGTAAGCTTGGTACAAACTATGGTACCGGAGGACAAGCAAGTCATCTAAGAATACACCACACTATCGTGTGGGAGGATCACCTACTTAAGTTAAAAGAAAGTAGAAAAACTCAACCCATTGAAGTTGGTCAGGATGAATCAGGGAGCGATATTATTGTGGTGGCAGGTGAAGAAGAGGGAGGCATTTCTAGCCCTGTCCCCAGTAGTGGAGTGGTAACGCCCACATCCTCCTCAGAGTGGCACCGCAGTAAGAGCCATACTCAGAGTCAGGGTGAGACACCAAGGCGACCGATTACCTCAATGAGACAATCTGTGTCGTTGAGCCTTAGTGGGTTAATGAAAACAGCACCATAAAGGAAAGTAATCCAGCCTACCATTGAGAGCATGTTTAGGTTGGAGGGGCAGTTCCAACGCAACCACCCAACGGCACGATTGTACAATGCGAAGCTTGCTAAAATGTTAGCACTGGACCTTCTTCCTTTTTCATTTGTGGAAGGGGTGGGTTTTCTTGAATTTGTGTCTGCCATCTGCCCTAAATGGAAGGTTCCCAGCCGGTCCTATTTCGCAAGAATTGCTGTTCCGGTACTACATCATGATGTGCTGGAATTGGTTGGACAAGCTTTGCAGCAGAGTGCTGTGCACAATATCCACCTGACAACAGACATGTGGACCAGTTGCCAAGCCACAGATTACATGTGCATCACTGCACACTGGATCTCTTTTGTGGGGGTTAGAGATAAGCTATCTGCACGAGGTGTTGTTGACACAGCTGCGATTTTTGAAGGTACTCGGAAACATGCAACTGTAGCCATGTTCGCCATGGAGAAATCTCATATGGCTGAAAACATTTTACACGAGTTTCGCACCAAGGTTTTGGAATGGCTGCGGCCCAGAGGGCTTGGTATTGGTTTTGTTGCCACAGACAATGGCAGTAATGTACTTAAGGCCATGGAACTTGGTTCCTATTTCAGGGTTCCGTGTTTGGCGCACTGCATAAACATTATAGTTCAAGACTTTCTTAAAAAAGAACCCATAGTCAGCAATTTACTGGCCATCTGCCGAAGAATATGCACTCATTTCAGCCATTCTTTTAAAGCTCGGAAGCAGCTGAGGATCATCCAACGTGAACAAAGGATGCCAGTCAAGGCACTCATCCAGGAGGTGGCAACACGTTGGAACTCAACGTATTACATGCTTGATCGTCTGTACGAACAGTACAGGTCACTCCATGAATATGTCTGGAACAGAAGCGGGGATGCTAGTGTTAAAGGCATGAACCTTGAGATGGATCAATGGACCCTAATTAAATGCCTGACTGAGATGCTGTCTCCTTTTGAGGTTTTCACACGTGAAGTCAGCAAGGAGGACTGTACAATGGGCCAAGCTATCCCATTATTGCAAATACTAGAGCATGAGCTGAATAATGTGTCTGAATCATACAAAGGTGTAGAGGACAGAAGGCAAGCCCATGACTTGGTGGAGAGCTTATCCCGGCGCTTAGCTGAAAATGTAAAGATACAAAATAAAATTTTGTCACAAGAACATTACATTTGTGCCACAATTCTGGATCCACGTGCAAAATTAGCACTGAAGACATTCTTTGCTTTTTCCGACATTGATGTTGCCCGCTACAAAAGTTGTATAGCTGAAGCAGCCACGAAGTTGGAAAACGAACGGCAGCTAATTAAAAGCCCGCAAGATCAACCCACAAGAAGTACTGAAGCAGGCCATGCAGGATCAAGTGCAACTTCGTCGGCTGAGGGAAGTGCGTTTGGATCACAATCACAACACTCACCATCACTATCGACCACAGAAACAATAACTGGATCATTAGGCCGAGTACAATCATTATCATTACAGGATTGGTATCTAAAGTTAGGCTTTAATAAGCACAGTGCTGATGCACAGAAAAAACAGTAGGGGTGGGCGGAATTTGCGTGATCGCGTTACGCA
Organism: Triturus cristatus; assembly: GCF_964204655.1. Classification (NCBI taxonomy): domain Eukaryota; kingdom Metazoa; phylum Chordata; class Amphibia; order Caudata; family Salamandridae; genus Triturus; species Triturus cristatus. The sequence goes on along the minus strand of NC_140592.1, from coordinate 125,024,609 downwards.
AATCTCCGCGAAATGGTAAAAAATCTCCGCGAACATGCAGAAATTCCGCGAACACGCGGAATTGCTTGTTCGCGATTCTTTTTTCCTGTTCACAGTTGCTGTTTGCGTGCTCGGGGAGAAATATCTCGCGAACACGCATTTTGAGAACGCGAACAAGAAAAATTTTGGGCAATTTCGCGTTCTCCGCGGAACGCGAAATTACCGAAATTCTGCAAATTCCGCGAGCGGAACAAAATTTACCGCCCAGGCCTAAAAAACAGCACGAAAGCTTACCAGCAGCAACCCTGAACATTGAGCGGATGGTCCAGGCCTATCTGGACGACCCAACAGAGGTGTACATTGATCAAAACCCATTGCAGTATTGGTATAGGAAAAGGTCTGAATGGCCACAGCTCAAGAGGCTGGCGATAAGCTATCTGGCTTGCCCTGTCGCAAGTGTCTCTTCCGAACGTGTTTTCAGTGCTGCTGGTTCCATTGTAACATTGAGAAGGACCAGTCTATCGCCAAAAAACGTGGAGAGGTTAACAATGATCAAAATGAATCAGCACTTCATACCACCGAATTACACAATACATGAAGCAATGGAGGAAGATGAGGACAGCAGCTCAGGTGACGGAAGTATTGTGTCAGATGATTACCTACTACTGGCTGAACGCCCAGAGTTTGAGGACGAGCTATACTCCCCTGACAATTAGGCTCACACTTACTGTCTTCCTCCCTTTTTTCCCCCTTTGTTTATGTGTCTGTCGTTCCGGTTATAAACTTGTGAATCACAACAAATGCATTACCACCGTCTTCTACTCTTCTAATTTAATATACAAGTTTCAGGTGTCTGCTATTTGACAGTACAGTCCTCCGAATCCAGCTCCTCCGCTCCATCATACTAAATCTCCTGCTCAATTCCATTTCCCTCATGAATGATGATTGGATGATGGTAACAACAAATTCAAACTTTCCTAGTCCTTCCAAAAGAAGTGGAGCATGAATCAGATGACTACTATAGCTATCCTCCTTTCAGAGCCGAGAGAGACTGGCCATTAACTGAAAATAGGATGGAACAGGTAATGATTGATGCCATGCATTGGACGCAGAATCGCAGACTGAATGATTTAGATTTTGTTGTGTTTGTTGTGCATGAATTTATGTAATTGTGCATTGCCACTAATCGACTTTCTACAGAACACACTAAACTTAACACAAGGTGAATTCAATTTTCCCCTTCTTGCAAATAAGAAATGTGTACTTCTCCTGCAGCTTGGTGATACATTGCTTTTAATTCAATACAGGAAGGGCACTCACTCAATCTGCGCAATGAGTATGATTGACACAACAGACCCGTCCATCATGATGATGGCGAAATAGACGGCCCGTTAACTTAAGATGAGAAGGAACAGGTAATGATGACAATTAATGGCATGCATTGGACACCTGACTCTGAGCGATTGGTCTTTGTGTTTCCGTTGTTTGTTTGTTGTGCACAAAGTGATGTCAAAGTGTACTAGTAATCTATCTTTCTGTACACAATAAAGAATGACTCAAGTCAGTAATATTTATATTTCTACTCTTGTTGTGTCATAAAAATGTTACTTATACTGCAGGCCGATCTTCACAGTCAGTCAGTAAAAGTATCGGAGATGATGATGAAGTCAGGAGGACGTTTCATGAGTGGCATAAAACGGAGAAGCATAAAGGTAAACACGTCAACAACAACCACAGCAGACACAAATGTCTGTGTAGAAGTGGAATAGAGTGTAGCGGTGGGATGACTGCAGTGCATTGATTTTACTAACTGAAACTGTAAAATGCAATGTTTGGAATGGATAATGTGCTTTGCGTTTGTCCAACTCTTTGAGAGAAAAAAAAGGACTCTAAAGTGTTAACGTAGGATGTGCTACTGCTAAGCACTGTGGGCCTGCTCTCTCCTGTTACTGTTGAAGGTCAATGCTGTAAACAGACTAGAGTAGTAGAGATGATGCATACATGCCACCTCGGAAAGTGTTCTTGATGCACTACACCATCACTTGTGCATTTGTTTTAACTTTCTTTCTCAATATCCCCTTTGGTTTTCCATCTACAATTACAGGCCAGGCCTTGCCCTAAACTTTGTAAAACATTACAATGCATATTAATTACCAATAAATCACCTTTTTTTTTCAGCCGGGCAGTGGCGAGTGGCGAGGCGACACACCCAAGATTGATGGACGAGAAGAGCAAGAGGAATGCCGAGATGCATATCCAGTCCACATTTTTGACCAGGATAAGACAGTAACAGTATCCACTTTTATCTTCTTTTACATAATTTGATTAATATCTTGTATACAATCTTTACAACAGTGTGTTCTTGGAGTTGTTATCATCATTAAGTTTGCTCTGTGTTTACGTTTCTTCCCTACCAATATTTAAAATTTCTATTTGCTATGTGTTAAATTATTAAGGCCGGAACAACAGAACAAGAACTAGAAGCGTATGTAATCCGGGTCTCTCATCATCATGCATGCATTGCCTTTTTCTCCCTTAACATATGGATATGGTAGTCTTCAATGATTGTCGTTTGTTTGTCTATGTATGCATACTGTTTTTCTATGTCAGCCTTTCCCAAAAAACCCCTTTCCATCCATTCAACAAACCCTAACCCTCTTCCCCCGGGCTGTGTGACTTATTGTCGAGGTGTAACTAAATTAAATGTACACCAATACTTAATCACACACTTGCTGGGGCGGATGTGGTGAAAGCAACACTACTTCAATTTCAAGGCAGAGCGATGATCTTTTTCTGCTTGCCCACCCATGAGTAGGATATTTCAGAGGTTATTTTATTTAACAAAGGGACACATACCTCAGCATGAATTGCCGGCATTGATTGGATTTGTTTGTTCTCATTCCTCATATACAGCACTAACTGTTAGGCTGTAGGCCTAGTCAAGTGACTTGACACAACTATAGTTTGTAACTCTGTCTAGTAGGCTATCCCAACCACCATTCTGTTTTTTTGTCAAATATTTGAGCATATTATTGTTGCTCGGTAAGTTCTGTACTGTACTTCATTCTACTACTCCTCTAATAGACTCTCAAAGGCGATTGACTGTCTCCTTTTCTTTTTTTGCAAATGCTGCCGCCCTGCCAGTGTCTACTACTACGCTACCACCACCACCACCACCCCAATCATGGCATGTATGAAAAAGGAAACCATCTTCACCATGCAGCCAGTGCTGTGCCACAGTTGGACATAAACATCAAGCACCGGTAAGAGAGAAGTTTGGGGGAGGCAGAATTAATAATGGACATGTTGTCAATGATTTCATTTTCACACACCAGTACAAAGAATGCATAGACTAGAGGACAGACTGAAAGTACTAGAAGGACAAGTCAATGAGTGAGGTGTGTTGCATCTATATGTTTGTGTCTTATACAGTCAGCCAATTATTTAAATCAAACACAGGCTATGGGTGGCCATGCACCAGCAAGGAAACAGTGTGATGTAAAACAGTTACCCCACCTACAAAAACATTAACAACATTGCATGTAACATAGAAAAATATATTTAATTTACCCTAACAAAAATAAACTAAACCCACAAAAGCTGACCCACCCCCCTCCCTAACCCCAACCAATGTCCATAGGAGAAAAAAGTCTGTAACGCCCAAACAAGTTGTAACAAGAATTAAAAAAGGGGCAGAACAGGATGACAGGGACTAAGTGGTGGGGCGGGACTCGAGGAGGACACGCATCTGGCCCTCTAAACAGGCGACGGGGCGTCTAAGGCTGCGGCAGTTGCAGCCCCAGTGGGGGGGGGCACCGGAGATGGCACGGTGGCGGCGGGCAGCCGCCAGACGGTGGCGCTGTACCGCTGGAGGGCGGTGGCTGGGGCCCGGTCCACTGGAGGAGGCTTCAACAATTGCAGCTGCAGTCTCCTCCTCCTCCTCGGCTAAGACCACCAGCCGCCGGTATTCTCGCTGGATTGCCTCCAGCTTCCGGCGCCATGCCTTGGCGGCCAACTCCTTCCGATTTTGTTTCGGAGTAGCTGTGTATCAAAAAGAAAAAAACAAGACAATTGTAAAATATACTCTTAGAAAAACAGTAGGACAAGGTAATTATTTATACACATAGTGGCATGGTTGAGTAGCACTATCAAATAAAGCACAGTAGTACATAACATTTTAAATGTTGCCCGTCCTTCTTCCTTCCACCCGTCTTTCACTTTTTAGTTGAACAGTGCACCAGGTGCTCTTCTCCATAAAACTTTCAAAGCGGAGTTGAAATCAGATAGATGAGGCCATTGGTTACTCAATACTCCCGCTCCTATGCCAATTAAAGGGAATTCTAGTCTTCTAGTTCACTCTTCAAACGTCCCCAACAACTCATACTTACTTACGACATCGGATAGCGGGCGGACTTTGTCCGCCCGCCATCCTCATGCTAAAAAGGGTGGAGGTCCCGTGGGGACAATTAATTAGGATGATGCGCCCGGCACAGTGGCGGGCGCATCCTGGTTTTTTTACATTCTGGTTGGCGTTGCCGAAAGCAATGCTAAAATGATGTGCTGCTTTTCCAAGCACAACATGACGGGCCCCGCACGGAGCCTGTCACGTTTTGCTTTGATAGGCGGGGGGGTACCATAGCATAGGTAGGTACCCTCCATGGGGGCACCCAAGCATACTCTGCAATGTCTGCATGCCTTTCCGTGGCGGACGGCAATGCCGCCACGCAAAGGCATTCCAAAATGCAGATTATATGGCTGGCGGTGTGTTCAGAGAGACACCACCGGCATATTGAACCCTTTTCCGCCTGGTTGACATGTGGGGGGTCTGAATATTTTCTACAGGGATGGCGGGAGGGTTGTCCCTGCGGTGTCGGCAGTGAATTCCAGCCGGCCCGGCGGGGGCAATACGCCCACCATCCTAATGGGGCCCTAAGTCACAACTGTACAGTATACATATACATACAGTACACCCTTGCAGTGAGTGTACTGTCAAGTTCAACAATAGTTAAGGATTATGAATCTAACTTACCACCGCCTGCCACTGGTGCTGCCACTCCCCCTACCGCTCCATTGTCGGTATCGGCAGCAACTGCCGCATCCTCGCCCTCCGCGTCGCCTTGTTCGCTGGCCCCGGCAATGGTGGTCGGTAGTGCACCTAGAAAACATTACACATTTATTAGGCGTCATATACACCTCCCCCCTATTGATCAGTAGCAAGGTTGAAAAATGAGTTAATACTAACATACATCACTAGTACAAATCAGGTAGTAGTAGAGTAGACACTAATAGTTATAGATGATCATTGAAGCCTTTGCTTAATTAGCCCTAGCCATGCTACCATTTTACCTTTGCGTCTTTTATTTTTGCACATGTGACGTTACCTTGCAGCTTCTTAAGACACCTTTGAGCCCACATGACCTGCCTCACACTGCTACTGTCTAGTCTACGCGCTGCGTACAAGCGGTCAACAAAAACATTAACAAGCCCCTTTTTTAGGAAGTACTGGTGTACTACTGTTACTGTTAGTCCATATTGCTTATCCATAAATGCTACACTTTTTGGCACGGCTGAGAAATGCTTGCAAGTTGCAATATACTAACGCACACCATTTCATTTTTCGCATTACAGACGCAAGATTCCCTTCTACGAACCAGAGCTTCTGAATGATGCAACAACTACCAGTACTAGGTTCTTCTAAGGTGAGGGGTCCCTTCACTCACATCTTCATTTATAAATTTATATAAACTAAATTCCTAGGGGATGGTGGTGCTGCCTTCCACCACTGCTCAGTTATCATGATTTAATTCCCAACTGTATAAGTGTAACAATGTATATTGTTTTAATGTTATTGATTTTCCGGTTGGTGCTGCATTTATAAGAAAACAGTGTACAGACCTTCTCAAATTGAAATAAACATTTTGAACTTACATAGACTTGGTGGTATTTGGTGTGGACTAACTTACACGAGTGAGCAAATTGAGGTAAGGGTGTGCATGTGCATTGCTTCCACGACGGAGAGGTTGGGTGTGTTATGTTCTGGGTTGTCTACTTGTTGGGTATCTTGGGGGGAGGGTTCCGAGACCTAATAGTTATGACAAGACGGTACTATAGTCAAGCAGTGGAATTGTGGTGGGTGCGGAATTTCTGATTAAGGTGTGCGAGGAAGGTCCAACCTACCATCACCAACATCCTATTTTCTGGTGCAAATGTCTATGTATGTGCAAGATCCCTACAATAGTAGTATGTCCTATAGGGTATCATATCAAAATAGTAATAAATCTGGTAGGGCTGTAGTTGCTGTGAATTTTCAAAGCCTCAAGATCAATAAGAGTAAAAGTAGTACAAGACGACGACCCAACGGATTGGACTCAATGGCTCAAGCTACTGGTGAATATGAGTTTTATATTACAACCTTTCACAAAGAGTGGCACTGGGCAAGACTAGCTACTACAGTACAGACAGACTGATAGTATGTAGTAGTAGTAGTACTGAGAGTCATCATAGCGGAGGCAGGGATAAGATTTTGAAACCGTACAGATCGAAGGATAATTGGTGGTAAAAGAATAGCATTTGAAAACAAACAATAGTTTGTGAAAAATATGGGGCAGTAAAAGTTATGGAATAAGACATATTATTAAAAACAAGAAGACTTACTGGGGCCAGCAGAGGAGCCCTCAGCGGTGTCCTCCTGGTGGTGTTATGACTGTCCCGCCGACTGCCCAGTCCCTGTCGGTCTGCCCCTGGGTGCTGATGAACAGGAAAGATATAAGAAAGAGACAAACATTGATGGATGGTGTCAAACAAATACAATATTTTTCAACAACGGTCAAAAAACACTTATGTAAACAACAATTGCAATAACTAAATTGACCTATCTCATCTGGTCAACAAGTAATATCGGGGGATTCGCAGTTCGACTACTTAAGTTACTATTTATCAACAGTAATCCAGTCTTCCATTCTGATTCCAGAATACTAAGTTACAACTAAGCCTAAGTACAACGTACCACCCAACCTAGCCCACCTATTCCAGGCATGCCAATTGTACATTAAGTATGCATTTCCACTGTATTCCTCAACAATGCATATGGTCAAATCATGGAGGACACATGAACATGACTACATTTTTAGTATACACCAAATTTTGGTTTGATTGATTGATGCTGATCTGCTAGTGCTAAGTAACTGCTAAGCCTACCACCACTCATTGAACAAACTAGAAAAGGTTCTAATAAAGACTGCCGTATTAGCAGCACGTCACGTAACTGAGTGAGGGGGCATCACGCATACCACTAACAAATTAGAAGCTCATACAAAGTACCTAAACCTAAGTATCAATCCGCCCCTATCTATTAGTGACAGGACAAAGTAAGGAGTGGACTAGAGTCACTGTAGCATTACGTAACTTAATTTCTCTAAAATAAACTCGTAAAGAATCACGCTAAGCAAGCGCAAACGCAAAGCTGCAAACAAGTAAGATTAGTAGTAGCACAGAAGAGCACCTGTGTCAAAAAAAATCACAGACTTTTAAACGTAATTAACCTGGAATGTAAGCAGCAACATTCTAGCTGGTTTGAAGAAAAAAAAGATATTCGCAATATATAACACAGAGCAGAAGAACAGACACAAAGTAGTAATACTTAAATAGGTACTCACCAAGCCCCGGGACCTCCACTCCTAGCAGGTCCAGCAGGTCCTGCTCACGGTCCAAGATGTCAGACCACCGGTGCGTCAGCTGCGCCTGGGTGCGCCGGACACCAGAGAAGCGTGACACTGCCCGGCGCACCTTCCCCCACCGCTGCCGACGCTCCCGGAGGCCGTACCCGGACCCAGGCCTGCCACCTGCTGCCAGGGTTGAGGAGAGGTGGCGCTGCACAAAGAAAATTAGTGCAGCCAACTCCACCTCCCAAAATAAGGCCCGTGCCTGCACCCCTTGTGGGCGCCGCCTTCCGCAAGGAAGGCGGTCGCGTCTCTGGCTGCGCCGGCGAACAGCCCTACCCTTAGACATGGTTCTGGGGACGGGGCGGGAAAGAAAAGGGAAAATAAATAAAGGAGTAAAGGAAATAAATAGCAGGCAATAGAAAGAGAAAAAGTAGCTAAAAAACAAAAAAGAAGTAGACAAAAACCAAAAATATAGAAGCAGGAAAATAGTTAGAGAAATAATAAGTGATAAAGATCCAAAAAAAGTGGCTATAAACAAAGGATTGAAAAGAATTTGGGAGGATTCAAAATCAGGCCCCAGAACCATGCAATAGAGTGAAAAACAAGATGGCCGCGCCCATTGCGACCACGTGCGCAAGTTCGCGCGATATTTTCTCCCCGAGCAAGCAAAAAGCAACGCGATCAAGTAAAAGCGGTCAGGTGCAGGAAATATCGACCGCGAACGGGCACGAACATGTATTGCACGACCCGGAACAGGAAGTAAGCATCGCGAGAGGGCGGGACAAGTGAAAACAAGATGGCCGCGCCCGTGAGCAACCGCATGGGTAAGTTGGTGACCTGCGATCAAGCAAAAAATACGGCGAACAGACGGGAAAAAAACTTCCGCGTCTTCGCGATATTTCCGGCGTGTTTGCGATAATTTTTAACATTTTCGCGATAAATTGCGATAGTTAATATCGCAAATTCAGCCCACCCCTAGAGAGGAGGTCGAGCACAGGCTCAGTTTCCTCCTCTAGTCCCTCATCAGTGACCAGGAACATGGTCACATCTGCCCTGCCATGGTGGAGTTTCAATCTGTTCACATGCAGGACCCTATGTGGGTTCCTGGGGGTTCCAAGATCGGCCAGATAGGTAACCTCACTCTTCTTTTCTGAGATTGGATGGCCCCATTCTACTTGTCATGGAGAGCCCTGGAAGCCACAGGCTCCAACACCCACACCATCTCTCCTGCAGTATACTCAGGCATAGTAGCCTTCTGATCATACCAGTGCTTCATGAGCTCCTGGCTAGCCTCCAGTTTTCTGCTTGCCTTGTACATGTACTCTGCCATTCTTGAACTCAGGCCTAACAAATAATCAGGCACATTTTCCTTTGCGTATTTGAGAAGCTTCTCTAGAGACTCTCACAGCAGGCACAATGGCCAACTCACAGGGTGTCCAACCACCAACTCAAATGGACTGAAACCAACTCCTTCTGTGGAACCTCCCCATATGCAAACAGTAGGCATTGGAGGATAACATCCCTTCTCCCCCTGAGTTTCTCAGACAACACATTGATCATGCTGTTCAGGGTTTTGTTGAACCTCTGCACCAGACCATTTGTCTGACGTGATGAGGGGTGGCGAACTTGTAGTTGACACCACACTCATCAGTTGCTTCCCCCAGCTCTCTGGTGTCCATCAGCTTAGAGTCCACTAGATACTAGCATAACTTTTCTTCAGCACAATGAATCAAAATATGGTCTTTCACAACAAATTATACAATCCCTCATATGTGTCAACTTTGTTACCAATAATCCAGCCTTCCTGTGCCTTCACTGATATGTCCACAAAGTCTACCCAAGACTCAACACTCTCTGAACTTCACCCGGTGCTACTCTGGAGTCAGACCAAAACTCTTGACCAAGCATGCCTTCATCTGCTGGTATGATTCTGCATTATCCCACCCTCAGGGTCAGGAGCCTATCACTCCCAGTTACTGGAATCAACGCCCACAGGAGAGCATTCAATACAAAAGTTGACTCTACCCATCCTAAGGGCCCTCTCAAAAGCTGCTAGCCACTTTTCAATGTCACCCCCTCTGTGTACTTGGGTACTATAGCCTTGCGAAGTTTGAGGTCAAATCCACCACCCCTGGACATTTCAAACTCTTCATCATTTTCACTGTATTCTAATTGTGTTTTCATCATAGCACTGGCCCTGGGCCGGGCTAAGCCGAGCCCAGAGACAGTCAGAGTCAGTTACCACCAGTACCAATGAGAAACAAGCATTGGCGTAGCCAATAGGTCTCGCCTTTGGGAACTTATAAGTGTTTAGCCATGCAATAGTTGATGTTGTTGCACCAAGGATATTGTGCTGGATAACTAAACACTTATAAGGTCCCAAAGGCGAGACCTATTGGCTATGCCAATGCTTGTTAGGTCTGGTATTGGTCAAGAAGTTTTAACTTTACTAAAATTATATTTAAAATATACTGACAGGAGCCTTCAGCCTGGCCTCCTTAGCCTTTGGTCTATTATTGTGTTATACACATTTCTCCTTTGTCCACTACAGCACAGGGCAATGTGTCATCCACTATCTAACGTCTCGGTGAGAGACAGCATTATCTCCTTTCACAAGAGTTCATGTACACACAAGTAGCTATTTTCTGTGCCAGGAATTACTGTAGCATTCTGTGCTTTTTGAGACCAAAAAACATTTTAAGCCAACTCGTTTTCTTTTTTGGATTGACGATGCCCCAGCACCTTTCCCAAAAATAAGCTTTTGCAAAAATGCTGGCAAAACAAGCATTAATAAAGTCAAAAGGCTAGCGGCCAAAGCAAGAATTATTGGCTTTGCCAATGCTTGTTAATTACTCGGTGCTGAACCAAGATTTGACATATGCACCAAGGTGAAAGTTTTACATTTATTTTTATTTTACACTGGAAGCAGAATGTGTGTGGAGTATCTATTACAAAGAATACAATCCCCGCACCAAAGATTTAAGAACTACGGGGCATATCAACAAGGGCTTTATCTCTGCTTTTTTGGCTTTAAAAGCCAAAAAAGCAGAGATAAAACTAGCGCCCTATCAACAACAGGGTGCTAACACGCAAATTTGCATGTTAGCACCCTTTTACTCTACGCTTCCCCTTGCATCTCTAATGAGATGCAAAGGGGGCGTTCCAGAGTAAAATAATAGGAGAAATGTCGCTAAGAGACATTTCTCCTATTATCAAGAATGTCGCTAACCCTGTTAGAGACAAAAAAAGCAGCGCTAACCGCGGTTAACGCTGCTTTTTTACGTCTGCTAATTTTCAGACTTAGCCATGATATCCTATGGAAGGAGGATATCATGGCTAAGTTTGCCTGTCCCTATCAACAAGGTAACGTGTGATTATCGCTGGGTTTCCAGCGATAATCTCACGTTAGCCTGTTAGCGTGTAGATTTTTATCGCTAGTGAGATAAGCGTTGCTAATAGCAAGCTATCTCAGCGATAAAAATTCACGCTAGCCGGCGATAATTATCCTCACGCTAAGAGCGCTGAGCGATAATTATCGCCGGTTGTTGTTGATATGCCCCTACATTTCTTATGTATGTTTTGGTATTCCACTATAGAGACCATAAAAAGGAAATCCTCTTCCTCTCCAATATGGCCTTGGCGACCGTAACTCGTTTCACCTGACAAGAATGGAAATACATATGGAATAATGGAAATTCGACTCTTTGTTTAGGCCCGGTTACCCTTGATGTGCTTATTTTAGTGCCTAGTGCTAAAATGCTCATAGAATTGCTTGGCGCTTTCGAAAACTTTAAAATAAAAAAACACACGGAGAAGACTCTGTGTCCATTGAAATAAAGCATGCCTATTATGAATATTAATGGGCTGATAATGGTCTTCTAAAGTGATGTGTGAAGCCTTTGCAGATGCTTCGACCCATTACAGTTAACACAGGATCACCCTAGAAGCCATGGGCTGATTGATGATGACTTGTCGAAGGGTGAATGTGGGCGACTCGGGTGCAGCACTCCGAGCACTGCCCATGTGTTCAACTGTAAAGGATTCACACATTTCCAATGTAAATATATCAAAAAGTGTTTCAGCAGGCCATCTATGTTATGATGTCACAACTGGTCACAAAGCAAAGCAGACCTCATGAAACAAAAGTACATTCAGGAAGGCCTGTAAAGGCACACAAAAGGTTTTAACTTTTGCAAACCCCAAACTATTATAACATTTCGAAAAAAGAACGGCGTTGGTGAGATGACCCCTCTGTTTATCTAGTGACCCGTTAGATGCTCTCTGAGCCTTTGATTTACCTACTTCACGCAGCATTTTGGAATTTGTAGTTTTGCTTTCGTATTATGACAATTACAGAAACCCAACGTTAAAAATACCCATAAATGTATGAGTAACTCACACCTAACAAAGGGAGGCTGGAGGCCTCGTTGCTATTGTAAAAAAATGATTATTTGCAAAGGGCCTCTCTGGCTTGGTCGAGGCGAAATGAGTGTCCATGCCCATGCCCATTCAACCGTTGGCCTCTTATAGGATCATCATGTGTGCATTAGTGCTACCATTTTGAACTCCGGCCATAAACTCATTTATCACCGACCACTGCCCAACCAGTCAGGTCAGCTAAGTAATCTACAGGGCTCAGGTTTTTCTTATCACTCTATTACTTGCAGCTTGGAGTGCCACAATTATGGATTTAGGACCGCTAATAGCAAAAGCACAAGGAAAATCCCATGACTCAGCAAACGAGTTACACCCCACCTAGGTAAACTTGAAATCTGTGCTTTTGACCAATAGCAGTCATATTTAATTTAAAACCATCTAACCAAAAGTTAAAAAGTATTATTTAGAGGACCTCATACTCCAGGCCTGCGCGTTCATTTAACAACTAAATACTCTCTAGGAGTTGTATCCTTCATGAACTGAAGTTGAATGGAAATTGAAATAGGGGGCACCAATGGGGTAGCTAATTGATCAGTTGCCTTTTGAAGGTCATTGGAAAAGAAGAGTTGTTGACATATTGGCCTATATGTGCATGTGTGGTCGGCTATTGGTTTTTGATCAACACAAATGTAAAATGCACGATTAATCAGTTGACTGTATAATGGGGATCAGCTCTATGGAAGAATTTGGAGCAAAGATGTCAAGTTTATTGGAGTGAGTGCTTGGGAAAAGTGTAGTCTACAAAACTAACATGGCATGGGGAATGGTGCTAAATGTATTTGTTTTGTAAAAGATTTTGAAGAAAAAATTAGAGGCAAGGTGTCTGGCAGTGATCCAGCAAAGTGGATTGGCCAATTGGCATTATAAAGCAGGCCTATTGCTTTGTCAAACCAATAGGTCTGCTTTATATATGGTAATTTGCTGACCCCTTAATAAAGCCTCCAGTTTTTATATTTAGGTGTTCTGACTGTTTGACAAAGCCAGTAGGCCTTCCTCAGTTAGGTTGGGCGGAAGGCCTGGGTGCACACAGTTATGGACATCTTACTAAGCATAGAAAAAACATTTACTGAAAAAAACAAAGGTTAAGGTGATGCTATAGTCAAGTGAAAATGATGGTTAAAACATACCATTTTAAATTGACAAAATCACTGAAATTCACCAATTACAGTTATATTATGTATCTGCATGACAGGTGCATGTGTCCGCCGGCCTTGCTCCCAAACCACCTCCGGCTCCCATCCCGCCGGGCTCACGGCTGACTATGTCAGGTAACAATATATATGATGTAATTTTAAGTAAGATAGACCATCTGATTTTGTAAAAAAGATAAACATGTCAAAATATCAAAGTGGCTGGGACTATTGACTTTGTAAAGCAGACCTATTGCCTTTGTCAGAAAGTGAGCAATAACTATAATCAAATGTATATTTTATGAATTCACACATTGCAATGTTTCATAAAAGTGATTGTCTCACAATATTTTTGATAACGCATTAAAAAAAAACATTAAACATGCCTTTGAATTTTTTAAAACATTTTATAGGTTACTACGTGCAGAACCAACCAAAAGAGGTCCCTGCAATCCATTTGAAGAACATACAGTTCCAGCTCAGAATGCTGAGAACAGGATCAGCTTTTTTCTCTGCTCCCACTGGGGGGAGCAAAGTTGTGTTCACTACTTGAGAAAGGGTAGGTAACACAAGAAGTTTACAGTCCTTTCCCACACATTCCCAGACAGGGAACACAGCAGTGACCTGGAGTTTGGGATCCCCAGGGCACTGCTTGGATCAGAGCCCAGGGATAGCGTCCTCTGGGCCTTTCTAAGGCACAGTGAGGGGCAACATATGTCCCATCCCCATAATTATTCATTTGGCATGGAGATGGGGTCACAGGAGCCTGGATAAGGCTCAGAAGGGGGAACTTGTGCAAGTCTCCCCAATATAAATAGAAGCGCTACTGCCCCGGGCCCAGGCCCACCAGGGGGCTCATATTTAAAAGGGCAGGACTCCACTTTTTTTTGTATCAGCCCCATGGATCCATAGATCCTCTGCCGATCCACGGCTCTGATTGAAAATAAATTGTTTTTGACCCCGTATGGACCCCCTCCATCAGGCCTAAGCAAGGGTATGGTATCCCTACTTTACCCCCTACGTGTCTTATTTTTTTAACTTCTTGCAGGACAGGGCACTAAGTCTTTGAGTCCTAAAATGACTGCCCCCACATATTTGTGGATCTATCCTCTGTTGGTGTGAAATATACAAATAATTTGAACCTTAATTTCTCTAAAGCTACAAAACAGATTTCCACCAAATCACAGAAAGCATGATTTCTGGGTCAAGATCTATCTTTTTGCTAAATTTGGTGGTATGCCCTTCAGCCGTGCTGGCTGTATCTGTATCTAATTTTCCTGTGGAAAACTGCATGGGAAAAACTAGTTTTGGGTAACCCCCCTTTTTTTCGGCCCCCAAATGACAGATCACTCGGAAACTTTCCAGGAGGAACCGAGATGGATGAGGACTTTTTTTGGAAAATGTATTAAAGATTCGTCAAGCACAGCCAAAGTAAAAAGCAAAACAAAAATGATTTTCCTATGGAAAAGTGATCCTAACAATAACTACCCAAGTGTACCAGACACTGCCTGTAAATATAATACATATATATTTACTTTACCAATAGTTACCATGGGGCATATTTACAAGGCGGCAATAGAAAATTATCGCCGCTTTTGCGGCCGTTTTCGGCTGAAAAGCGGTGATAATTTTATCGCCTAAATAGCAAGGTCACGCAAATGCGTGAAACCTTGCATTAGCGCACCTATTCTTAAAGCCCAGCTTTGCATCTCTAAAGAGATGTGTGGTAAATGCATGTGTGGTACAACAGTAAAGGCACAAATACCCGTGGTAAAGGCATTGTTGTAAACGCTGTTGCACACAGAGTGCTGGTTGGAAGTAACATGCATTCAAAATTAAGTGCAAGACACTGTGTCATGCACTTACCAGCTAATAAAGACGGGGGACATAACGAGAAATTGCAGAAATGGTAAAGCGCAGAATCAGATGGAGAGGAAAGTGCTACAGAGAGAGTGAGAGAACCGGAAAGAGAGAGGTAACGAGAAAGTGTCTGTGCATTTAATCATTACATATAGCGTGTTCGGCAGATGAGAATATCGACGTAAACTATCATAGCAGGTGTGTGTCCCCAGGAGGTTCATCTGGCGCAGTCGTAATTATGAAATATCTCTTGTTCTTCCTTATAAATATCCCAGTACATCAAGAACAGTGCCAGAATCCGAGAAACAGAGCAGGGCCCTTTCTTCTAGTTTTCCCTTTCTTTCCTCTGACAGTCGGATGTTAAAAAGATGAATTATGACTGGAGAATGCAATCAGAAGTCAGCTGCTGCAGAATCATTACCACCACATCCCACTTCTGCAGCTTCGGTATGACTGCACTGAAAAGTAAGGAAAATATTTTTTTTTTCTCAAAAATTGACCAACATTGAAGTTCCAGATTCTGAAATACTTTAAGACTATGAAACCTCAGGGCTTTTAAAAAGAGCACATTGGCCCTCTATAAGTCTACCGGCCATAGACTTTCAGAAAAGTGTGTTGTAAACTTTTATGTGTTCCACTTCATTGAAGAACAATGAATAATCTTCATTGAGTTTCATTGAGCTGCAGATGTATTAACCATGCTCTAATGTGTAGACCACAGTCTGAGAAGGAGGTGTTCGAAAGAGGAGGTGATATCGCACCCGATAAAAACTGAACTCTACAGCATTTCTATTGAGCAACCATGACATTATCTCATAAAAACACAGGCGACCCAGAATGAGGGTCTATGTCCATTAAAGGTTACTGTCAAAAAAGTGAAATACAAATGAGCATGCTCACTTCTAGCTCATTCTGGACCCGATTCACAGAACTAACTTTCCTTACACATAGGACACCCCTATGGTAGGCTCAAGGTACCCCTCTGGGCAGGGTGCATTGTATGTGAAAGGTAGGACATGTACTGGTGTGTGTAACATGTCCTGATAGTGAAATACTGCCAATTTCGTTTTTCACTATTGAAAGGCTCACTTGCCGATAGGACAGAATGGGGAATGCTTTGTAACATTTTAGTATCCCTGAACTCAAAATTTTATAACACATCTTTTAATAAAGACGGTTTTTAAATTGTGTGTTTGAAAAAAACACTTTTAGAAAGTGGTTATTTTGTTGTTCAACCTTCCTGTGTGCCTCTGCCTGGTTGTGGATTGACTGTCTGGCTTTGGAGTGACAGGGGCTGGGTGAGTCAGCACTAGGTTGAATAGGCCTGATCTTCATTTGGAGTGGTGGGAGGAGTATCACCTGTTCCTGAATTGGGTTGTGCCTGCCTTCCACAATGCTGGCTCGGCCCCCTGCCGTGGGTCTGGAGCCAAGGCCCACACTAACAAAGAAAGTTTTAGTGCACTGGCAGAGTGCCCCATGAACTGGTTTGAACTGGGCTCAGAGCCCATTGCTCAAAAAGAACAAATACATTTTGGGGTATAAATTCTAGACCTAAAACCCCTGAACTTTAGACTATTGCTGGAATCAAGAGGAACCTTTGCTGAGGAGAAAAACTGAAGAAACTGAGGAGAAGTACTGCCCTTGCTGTGTGTCTGGGGTTGTCCTGCAGTTGCTGTTTCTGCCAAAGAAAGGAGATGGACATTGCTGTGTGCTGTGTCCCCTGCTTAAGGAAAGTCTCCAAGGGCCTGAAGAAGAGCTGGCCTCCTGTTGTTTTGAAGTCCCAGGAACAAAAGGACTTCACACCCAACACCCCTCAACTTCCTTGCTTGGAGTTCTGACCTGCCAGGATGTGCCTGTTACTGTGTCTGGGCCCCTAGAGGTTGCTACTGCTGTTGGGAGCTGGAATAAACTAAAGAGAAGGAAGAAATTCTTAAATATCTGAAACACAAACATTAGATGACATTACAAAATGTTCAATCCCTAAACCTTACAGGTTTTTTGATAGTGTGAGAAGTTCTTCTGAAGGTTCCAGTGGCATGTCCCACACTAGAAGAAGTATTTTTATTAATCTTTGAGGATACCTGCTGGTTAGAACACTGAACCTTAGCTACTTTGCTAAAGTTCCACCAACAACCACCCTCAACTTAAACAGCATTCCCAACAATTTTAACAACTTTAACAAGAGGGCCAAATTTACTTTCACCTTTGTAAACATGAATAGATTTCCTTATTTTAACCATGTCCCTAACCTTCAGGATGACCATTTTTGACCCCATCTTGGTGTCAAAGTTCAGCTTCTGCTTGGCTTGGGTGATGGAAGCATTCCCTTTTACCAAACACATTAATGAATGTACATCTGACTCAGTATTAAGCCACTTGGACATCCACCCTGGACGGAAAGAAGTATTGGGCTTCCTTCCCCTCATCAATTCGAAAGGAGACATTTTCGTGGAGGAATGCGTGGTGGTTCTATAAAACCATATCATGCTATTAAGTGATTTCACAACATCATGATTACTGGCTTTTTCCCACTTTACACAATCCCCAATCACCCGATGCATCCTCTCGACAAGTACATTTCCTTGAGGGTGATAAAGAGAACTTTTTATGTGCTTTACACCAGAGGAGGACAAAAATGATCCAAAATCCTTGCTGATGAATTGTTTCCCATTGTCAGAAACAAGACTTTCTGGAAAACCTTCTCTGGACCAGACCTCGCTTAGAAAATCGTTGATGGTTTTAATATCGTCTTCCCTAACTAACTTGTATTCAGGCCATTTTGATGCATAATCAACCAAAACCAAAATAAATCTAGAACTGCCGCTGAAAGTCATATAGGGTCCCATGATATCTACACCAAGCTTCTCCCAGGGATGGTCAGGACACTCAACAGGAATGAGAGGAGGAACTGAGGTTTTAAGAGACTTGTCAGATGACTTGCATATACACCAATCCATCACAAGCTCGTCAACTTCTGAGTCCATTCCTGGCCACCAAAACGTGTCGCGGATATGACGCTTAGTAAACGAAGATTCCAAATGACCTTTGTGGGCTCTAACAATAATACCTTTCCTAAACGGATGTGGAGGAATAAGTTTGTCTTTACGTAGTAGAATATCATCCTCCACTGATAATTCATCTTCAATTTTTGAAAAAGGTTGAAGAGAGGGAGACAAGACCTTTTCTCTGGGCCAACCACAACTAACGAACTTACAAATTTCTTGAAGAATACAATCATTGGCAAAAACTAACCTCCACTCATCCTCAGAACAAAACTTTAATTCCAGAATGTCCACACCTGCTACAAGGCAATCTTCACAATCCTCATTAATGAGGTCAGAAAAATAAACTTCATCTTCATGGGAGTCTATGGAGGGAAATCGAGAAAGAAAGTCCGCTCTACCATTCTTACCTCCTGAGATATGCCTGACATCATAATGATATTGCAATAATTTAGTGACCATTCTCATAATTCTGGGCGTGTTCCTCCCAAAATATTGATTAACGGTTCGTGATCAGTTTGAAGCAAAATACGTTTTCCCCACACATAGGAACGAAATTTCTCAATGGCCCATGCACAAGCTAGTAACTCTTTTTTAATGACTGAATATTGTAATTCAGGTGATCTCAAAACTCTAGAAGCAAACGCTATTGTTCTTTCAACCCCATCCTCTACTTGTGTCAAGGTAGCGCCCAAACCTACGTGACTGGCGTCAACAGTTAAACAGCACGGTAGACTAGGGTCAAAGGGTTTGAGAACGGAAACCTCACTTAAGAGGTTCTTAACCTCCTGGAAAGCCAGGACACATTCATTAGTCCACACAAATGTAGTTCCTTTCTTAAGAAGATTGCTAATCGGACGAACTATCGTAGCATAAAGAGGAATGAACCTCGAATAGTACTCACATAATCCCAAAAGGGATTTGACTCCAGTTTTATCTGTAGGAGTAGCGGCATTGGAGCTTGCTTCTAAGAGACCAGGTCTGGGCTTGATACCATCTTGAGTGAGAATATGACCTAAATATCCCACTTCTGTACAAAAGAACTTACATTTTTCTAATTTTAAAACAACGCCATGCTCTTGAAATAAACCCAAAACTTTGTGTAGAATAAGATCATGTGAAGAAACATCCTTTGCAAAAAATGAGTACATCATCTTGGAAAACCAATACTCCGTCATCTCCTCTGAGGATGTTGCTCATCACCCTTTGAAATACCGATGCCGCCAATGCCAACCCGAAAGGCATGTGCCGATATAGAAACGTCCCCAGAGGAGAGGTAAAGGCGGTAAAATGACGCGACTCAGGATGCAACTCAACCTGGGGATAAGCGCTAGCCAGATCTAGTTTAGTGAATAACTTTGCACCTTTGGTTGATGCAAACAGATCATTGACTTTAGGAAGAGGATACGAGTCCACCCAAATCTCTTTGTTTATGGACCTTAAGTCCACACGCACTCTGAGTTGACCACACCTCTTCCTAGCAACC
This sequence comes from Triturus cristatus, assembly GCF_964204655.1. Classification (NCBI taxonomy): domain Eukaryota; kingdom Metazoa; phylum Chordata; class Amphibia; order Caudata; family Salamandridae; genus Triturus; species Triturus cristatus. The sequence goes on along the minus strand of NC_140592.1, from coordinate 125,005,054 downwards.
ACCAAAGGTGAAAGCCAAAGTGAGGACTCTTCTGGCTCTATAACTCCTTTCTCACACAGTTGTCTTAGTTCCTTGTCTAAATCTTCCCTGACACTAAAGGGTACACCCCTAAGCTTGTGCTTTACAGGCAAACATCCTTCTTTAACTATTATTCTGTGTTTGAATCCCTTAATTTTACCTAGGTCAGAACTGAAAACAGAAGGAAATTTATCTTGAAGGACTTGGACTTCATTTGAACAACCAACAACAAGTATTTTCTCTTTGGTTCCAGGTTTCAGGATCATCTTGAAAAGTCCTTGGTGGAACCAACCTAAAATATTAAGACTTTTGACAGAAACATAGATTCTGGCTCTAATTCTTCTTCCTTTGAAACACAACTCCTCTTCAAAGTAACCCAAAAGATCAATGTTCCGACCATCATATGATACTGGTGTACGGTCGGGAGGAAGAAGGGGTTGAGTACCTTCCCAAGTTTCATCAAAGAATTTCTGGGTGATCATGGTTATTTTGGCACCAGAGTCAACTAGAAGCTTGATACATTTGCTTGCAACCTGAATATCCACTATAGAATCAACATAGTCTTTGGGATCCCCTTCCTATGACTTCACAAACAGAAAGGTCAGTAACAACGGAAACAACTTCAGAGTCGGAAGAAGATTCAGAATCAATTATGAAGACAGTGGGTTTCCTAAAATTCTTTTGACCCTTTAACTTTAGGCAGACTTTTGCAAAATGTCCGACTTTTTTCCAATAATTCCAGGTGACATTAGAAGCAGGACATCTCGATCCCTTAGAATGAGGCGAGTTACCACACGTTATACAAATCGCAGCATCAGTACTGACAGGCATGGAAGACTTGGTTGACTTTACAACTTTGTTAGCAAAGGATTTGACACCCTTCTTATTCGTATTAAGGGAAGAATTAAGGTTAATGGCATTGACAGGCTCTACAACTTTCTCCTCCAACTCATTTAGAGAGACCATCGAGATCTCAATGCTTTTAGCTAATTTGATAGTTTCATCCAAAGAAGGGTCACCCATAGTAAGTAGTTTCTGTCTTATATTCTTGTCCTTACAATGGCACACAAACTGGTCTCTGATAAGTTGGTCAGTAAAGTTTTCAAACCTACAATCAGCCGCCAACCTTCGTAACACTGAAATATATGAATCAACATCTTCACCTTCACATTGTTTTCTCATAAAGAACTTATGCCTGAGAACCATGAGACTCGGTTGCTTGTCAAAGCGCAGTTTGAGTTTTTCAACAGTTTCTTGGTACACATCGTTCAGTGCAGGATCACCTTCTGGAGGACTTGGTAGGTGTTTAAAAATTGACCTCCCTTCGAAACCTAGAGAGTGTAGAAGTAGGCTTTTCTTTCTATCTGCAGCGAATCTGGATGCACCTATTGCTCCTAAGAAGGTTTCAAAGGCATCATGCCAAACTTCCCATCTGATTGGTGGTTCCCCAGGAGTGTCCAAAAAAGCTGGTGGAGGATTGACTGACTGAAGAGTACACGTTATTAAAAATAATGTGTCTGTAATCCTTTTGGGTAAAAAGGTCAGTAAAGCTTTGCTAAATCTTATGAACTACAATGGAGGAAGGAATATTAAAATGGCATATTGAAATTTATACAGTGCATATGAAAAAAGGGAAACAAGTTAACACATGCAATAAAAAAAATGAAAATCAAAAGGGCAGTGCGTGTTTGAGTGGAATCTCAACGAGCTTGAACACACAGTCAGAAAAACTACTTGTAAAAGTGATGAAAGAGGAGCTGTGTGCATCAGCGTTGTGGCAGATAAACACGACAAACACACACCAAAAGCTGTGCGTGTCAGCGCCGTAAATTCCGCAAATTAATAAGAGCACAATGAAACAAGGTGTGTGTGTCACCGTAGAATGCACACTGAACAGATAAAATGGTGTAAAAATCACACTCAAAATGTACACTTGAAGAAAACAAGCTGTGAGGAAGCTGTGAGCAAGCTGTGTATATTGGCGTTCATTTTCATGACTGAGCGCAAAGAAGAATGTATTTAAAGTTAGCTGTGCGCATCAGCGTGTGTTCTTGTAAATCAAATGCCAGAGAGTTACGAGCTTGAGGCAAGCTGAGCGCGATGTGAGTCAAGCTGTGCGCATCAGCGTTAACCTTGGCAGCTCGAGCGCAACAGGCGAAGCTTGCGTGTCAGCATTGGTGTAGTTGCTAGGAAACAGAAAGCGCCACAAAGCACGTTGTCGTATCGCCGTGCAAACGCACGGCTGTAAGACGCTGCAGCGATGACTTCACAAGAGACGTATCACGTTGATTGGAATCACTCACAACCGGAGAACAGGACGCACAAGGATTCCAAGGTGAGGCGCGAGTTACTTTTCAAATAATGCGTTGAGAGAATAAGCAGAGCGGAGTCCTCTTGCATAAGTAATTACACGCAAATTAGAAATAAAGCGAAGAAGTGGTAGAGTAGCGCGGCAGGTCATAAACAGTTCAAAGAGTTCGTATAACAAAATGTAGCCGTTAACGGGGTGAACAGTCAAAGAGCACACTGCACAGGGTGAAATCCGATACGAGAAACAAGGAGAAAACACCCTACCGTGTCTGCTGACTTGACATGCCTTGACTCACACAAAATGTTGAAATAGACTGTTGCAGATGAGAAATAAAGCTTGAAGCTGTGGTTTGAGGCCTGAGATTGAAGACATCAGGTTGAGGCTTTAGGCTTGATAGAAGATAGTCTCATGAAAACAGTCTTGCACGCTGGGTTCTCCATGTAACCAAGATCGTCGCCAAATAAATGTAGTAATTGACCAGGAAGCAGGAGATGTCTTGAGTAGTTTATTTGCAGGTTACATGGATGAATAGCCAGATTAACTATATCCAGCTCCAACAGACACCAACTCAAGAATGACCCATGTACATTCTAATGTAACTATGCAGCAAAAGAATATCCTTAAAGAAACACTGGACTAGAAACTAACCAATGGGTACGGCAGAATACTACAAAGTGATTCTCCTCTTCCACTGCATGTTGCCTACTTTATATTGGCGATGAGTGGACGATGGAGTTTACCACGCAATCGGTTGTTTTCGACAGTTGGCCAGGGCAGTGTTTGCTCCTTGTGTCGGCATTTAAAGAACTGGGTCGCTGGCAGTGCCGCTGGTTAGAACTTGGCTGGTGAAGATGTGTTGCTCAAGTTGGGACCGAGCACTGTGGAGAAACTGTACTCCTTCAACAGTAAGTAGAGACCCCCTTGCGCTTCATTAAAGATGGTGGGGCTGGTCGGGCATGCTGTATGGATGCCGCAAAACACTCCAAGCGCAAAACTTTCAACTTCAGTCATGCCTTCTGGGTGCCTCAATGACGACTCCTTCTTGAATTTACTAGGTCACGCTGTGCATGTCAAACATGGCGAACATCTTAGATGCATGTAAAGAATCCCAGCTCCATATTTAGGTGCACCTGTTGATCAGGATTGATTCCAACATTGATTCTAAGGATCTCAGGTGACTTTAGGAATGAAAATGTTGGAAGAAATGTTGTTATACCGGACACGGGTAAATTGTGAACCTTATACTATTCATTCCAGTATTACTGTAGGCTTACACCTGAGGAAGTGTTAAGCATGGAACGTAAGTTATTGCTGCTTTTTTACTTCATCCACCTTATACAGAGTTTTGTTGATTAGTATAGCATCACTTGTACTTTGTGAACATGTATGCTGATGCATAAACTTTCAGCCTTACTCCTCCTTAAGCATTCTGTTCAGTTTCCGAGGAACAACCAATGAAATGGTTGGAATGCAAGGAACTATTTTCAGCCTACAGTATGTGTGGCTATTGACAGGTTCCATTTCGTTCAATGCAAACAAGGTATTTCTGAAGCAATTAATGATTATGTTGAGCATTGAAGAAATTGACCATTACCTGTAAATTCAGCATTTGCATGAAGAGCTCATTTGTGATCAAGTTATCATGACCAATGATTCTAACCACCAAGACAGATTATGGGTCACAGGTGATTCTTCCTTGAAGGAGGTCGTTGCCATTGCAAAGAAGGTGAAGTTGTTCGAAAGATGTGCTAAGGCAGCTACTAGGAGTGGTACATCCAAGACAGTGCAGGAAAGTGACAATTCAGTAGTGCTCAAAGTCACTTCAAAACCAGAGAAGTAACCAAGAGTCATCGGGAGGACATGAGGCTCAGGAGGAAACAAATTATTAAGGAAGTTGACAAGAACCTAAAATATTTTAGATGAGGCAGTGTTAATCATCTTGCAAGAAATAGAAACTTTCCTGCAACTAAGCAGAAATGCTCATATTGTGAAGTCATTGGGCATTTCGCCAAAGTGTGCAGGAGGAAACAGAAATCGATGAAGTGTGTGGTGGAGAAATCGGTGTCTGACTCTTCGGAAGTTGAAGAAGGTCATGCTCCAGAGTGTCTTTTGAGCATAAAGCGTGCAGTTTTGAATGTTGGTGGTGGAAAATTCAAACCAGTTTGCTAAATGAACAAAGGTGGGGTTGAAATAGAGATAATGATGGATTCAGTCTCACCCTAAACAGTTTTAAATAAGGCTGTTTGGACAACAAGTTCTGTGGAAAATTAGGTCCAGAGCTTTTGTTCCCTAATGTGCATCCCGTGAGCAATACCGGGAAGGAAATTCCTATGTTGGGATACAGGGAGTTGTTTGTATTCAAATGTGGACAATCAAAGTGCAAGTTGTATGTTGTTGAGTATGGTCCCTCTACACTAAGTTGGATGAATTATAAACCATTAAGTATAACTTTGAATTCCAATAACATTGAACCTGTCATGCTGGTTGACAATGAAGGAGCAAGATTGGGTGTGCAAATGAAAAGAGAGTTCTCTAATGTGTCGTCGTGCACCATTGGTAAATTCAAAGGGTTTTCCCACAGAATTGTATTGAAGGGAGGTGCAGAAACAATGTGTCATAAAGTAAGGAACATACCATTTAGTGTGAGAGATGAGGTGCAGGTTGTGTTAAACAAGTCAGTGAAGAATGGTATTATAGAATCAGTGGAGAGTACTGAGTGGCTGCCCCACTTGGTTGTGGCACGTAAGGCCTCCGGCCAGGTGCGTTTATGTGTAGACTTGAGGGATCTCAATAGGAATATTGTTGTCAATATATTTCCTTTACCAAAGATAAACAAATTACTTGCAAAACATAGTGTGTGAAGTAGGTTTCCACTATTGACTTGACCTCACCTTGCCATTAGGTAACTTTGCATTCAGAGAGCAGGTACCTTATTGACTTTTTGACACCTTTTAGCTGTTTTCAATTTGTAAGGATGCTGTTTGAGTTGGCCTTTGCAGCTGCTGTTTCTCAGAGGTTAATGTACCAACTATTCAATGGTTGTGCTCTTCCAGGATGGCATACTTGTTATGGGGAAGAATAAGGAAGATCATGATGATAAGCTGAGGAAAATCTTGAACATTTTTAAGGAAAGATGTTTGACTGCTGAACTCAGGAAGTCCAAATTTGTAGTGAATTCAGTTACGTACATTGTTCATGAGGACAGTGGGGCATGCATATAGCCAAAAATGACATCTTAAGTGCTATTAGGGAGGCTCCTTCCCCCACATGTAAAGATAAAGTAATATCCTTCCTTGGGTTATTGGAATTTATTTCCAAGTTTGTGAAGGGGTGTGCTAATGAGATGTTTGAATTAAGACAATTGCTTAAGCATCATTGTGAGTTCCATTAGAATGACAAGAGTTTGAGTATATCAAGAATGCAATTTGTAATGTTATTCCCTTACAGAGATTTTATCCTTCAGGTTGCTCAGTGATTACTAGTGATGCCAGAGGGATGGGATTTCATAAGAGTGGGAGTCTATTTGGCTTTTCGTGTCCCATTATCTGTCACCATCAGAAGAAACATTTTCATTAATTGAGCGTGAAATGCTTGCATGTGTGGGGCGGATGGACAATTCAGAGAGTATGTTTGGGGATCTAAAGTTATACTCCACACAGGCCATAAACTGTTAACTAAAGTTCTCACCGTGTCAGGAAACCCAAGGGTACCCCTTCCAAACCCAAACCCTCCTTCTATGTAAGATCTTGGAGGTGTCTGGTATGCCCACAAGATGCCCCTTCCTGAGGAGGGTCCCCTGGCAGTGTATTTGGAGGCAAGTGTTGTGCCAGTACTCAACAGTGCAAATATTTCACTTGATGGACTACCATTTGGCATAATAATGAGAGCCTTATCTCATTTTGTTGAATAAATACATCCTTGTGATTTGACAAAAATTAGTCCTGGCATTCATTTTCCTTAGCAATAGTTTGATTCCTACCACTGTTTCAGAGTAAAATGTGAAGTACTTATTTTATAATGATGGCAGGTAATGCAACTGATTTTTCGAATGTCTTCTTTGTTAAGTGCATACACTGGTGAACATTGAATGTGATAGTCATTTGAATTTAGGTGCAGGCATTCATCATAGTAATGGCCACTTTCATCAACTAATTGATGTTACAAAATCTATTTGGATGTGTTACTACATGAGTGTTTGTTTCACCTTGATTACTGATCAGTATGACATATTTTGTGAAGATTGATACAATAAAGGAATTGTATTATTCAAGGAGAAATGTTACATGGATATATATGTTGAATATTTCTAATTTGTGATTGACATTGATTTACAGTTAATTTCTAAGGTAATGTTACACCTTGTCTAGTGCGATTTCTATATCATGTTACATTTCATTTAACCCTATGATGTGTCTTGCATATGTTTTTAATGTGGTAATTTTAGTAGTTTCTACAAACACACCTGTATGGTGACTTTTTGATTTTTATTTTGATATCCTTTTTTTGTGCAAGTGTACATTTTTTAAGGCAGCTTGCAACCCATTTACACATACTATATGATCATACAGGTGTGTTTATTTAAATTTCTTAATCATAAGCAGAACATGTATATTTGTAAAGCACACTTTTACCAGTAGGCATCTTGGTGCTGAATAACAGATGGTTATTGTTACCCAACTCTATGGTACTCATTTGATTGACCTCATATGGATGAAAGGCTGAGTGGACCCGCTAAGATTCGAACTTGTTACCATGAAGTTGAACACAGGACCGTGCGGTGGACACATTAGTCCACTGAGCCACCAGAAACATCAACATTATGAACATAAGCATTGCACATTGATATGCTATTGCTTATAAGATAGATTTATAAATGCACAAGTCCTGTGCATATGTTAATAGACAAGTTGATACGTAACAGGTAAGAGTGTAGCTTACCATCAATTGCATCTACGACGCTGCTGATTTTGTTCAGCATCAAGCAGCAGCGGCAGAACTTGGAAGATCAGATTCTTGGTGGAACAGGAAGTGTTTTTAAGTGGACGAAAGGTAAGTTTCTGCCTCATATCCCTTCCATCCCACCAACTCAGGTGTGGAGTTTTTACCACCACAGTCACGTCAGCAGGAAGGCACATCGCGATTTGCCCAGCCTGGAAACTGGTGCTCTTCCCTCCAACAGCTGCCTCTCCTGGCATCGTCAATGCGGTTGACATTTCCTGACGGTGATGGCCAGACTGCTGTAGTCTTTAATCTATGGACCCGCTAACATCTTAATAGGGCGTGTGGACCATCAAGCCAGTGGGCGGGAAGAACGCCAAAAAAGCCACGGCGGGACTGGATCCACCTAGATCTAAATCAGGCCCAAAGTGTTTACAAAGAACATTATGACAATAGACACGGTGTGAGGAGTGTTGCCTTGTAAGTGGGAGATTGGGTTTGTGCTAAAAATTGTGTTGGGATTGAGAAAAGTGTGAGCAAGTTCAGTGAACCACTTTGTGTGGTCAAAATTTTCTTGAATGTGGCTGAGCTGAGTAATAGGAAAGTGCTGCATTTTAGTAAGTTAGCAAAGTGTGGCAAAGTTATTTTAAGGAAGGAGGAGAATGATGCTGTTCCAGTTAATTATGGATGCGGGGTGTTAGACCTGACAGCCGTAGGGTAGTCTTCCCCCAACTTTTTGCCTGCCTCCCTCCATTTTTCTGTACTAAGATTTGCTGGTTCTATGACTCTAAGCACTTTACCACTTCTAACTAGTGCTAAGGTGCACGTGCTCTCTCCTTTATACATACTATGATTGACTTAGACCTGTTTGGAATGTTTAATTTACCTGTAAATCACCTTGTAAAAGGGTATACCGTATACTCAGCACCTGTAAATTAAATGCTGCTAGTGGGCCTGCAGCACTGATTGTGCTTACCCACACAAGTAGCCTTTCAAACCTGTCTCAGGCCTGCAATTACAGGGCCTATGTGCTTAGTCTACTGCCACTTCGACTTGGCAATCAAAACTGCTTAGCATGCCTTAAACTCCCTTTTTATTACATGTAAGTAAGCCTTACCGTAGGTCCTTGGTAACCCAAAGGGCAGGGTGCTCTGTAAGTAAAAGGTAGGACATGGACTTTTATGTCTTATTTGTCCTGTAGTGACAAACAGGCTATTTCGTTTTTCACTGCTTTGAGGCCCACTCCTCTCATAGGCGAGCATGGGGAATTCCTTAATACACTTTTAAACTGTAATTCATAATCCGAGAGGAGTAGCTTTTTTCCTGTTACATATGGTTGGATTGGTCTTGATAAATCCTCTTTACTGAAGTTGCATATGACATTACATTTTAGAAATGCCACTTTTAGAAAGTAGACATTTCTCGGCTATTAGCTCTTTTGTGCCTTCCAGCCTGTCTTCAAAACACGTCTGGGTTGGGTGAAAGCTACACTTTGTGCATTCCCTTTAGACAGCCACAAACACAGGAAGGTGAGCTCATCTGTATTCTGAGCATTCATCTGCATTCTGATGGGTGTTCATTGGCAGGGAGAAATGCGAGGGGCTGTCACGGGCCCTTCCAAACATTTCGGAGAAGGTCTAATTAATGTGGTCAGTAGCTTAGCACTGAAATCAGCCAATTTTATTATCATTGGCGATTTGAATTTGCATCTGGAGTCTGACAAGGACCCGGATATTTGCAATTTTCTTAATGATCTGGCAGCTTGTCAATTAAACCAACTGGTCTCTGGGCCTACACATGAGGCAGGTCACCCGCTTAACCCAGTGCTATCTAACATTTTGCTCGCAGAGGTGCCAGTATACATACTGATGATATGGACCGACCATAATCTAATTTGTTTCTCACTGTACCCTATAGGCCCTAAAACTCAGGGGCGTCACAATGCTATATACAAATGCCCCAGGCAGAAACTACATCATCCTACTTTCCAACACATTCTCACTACTACTCAACCCACTCTTTTCTCGGACATTTAGACAACTAGCAACAGTTTTGGAACGTGGATCAACCAGGCCTTAGACAAGTGCATTCCAGCAAAATGGATTCATCCTAAGAAAGCCCAGTCCCATCAGTGGTTTGATGAGTCACTCGCAATAGATAGGAAAAACTATAAAGTTCTAGAGCGTAGCTGGAGACGTGCCTACAGTCCTACTGCCAAACTAGAATACAAAGCCACCAGACAAATCTATCATAAGTGGATCCGGAAAGCCCGAGCCGCATTTTCTGCTAATAAGATCAACACCATCAATAACCCCTCGAAAACAATCTTTTCCCTATTAAAGGGCATGGTGAAATCACTGATGACTGATGTAAGCACTATCACCTCTCAGACCAATGTGAGGCGCTGGCCACCTATTTTATTAATAAGGTTGCAGACATTTGTGATACCTTACACTTGAAGAGCGATGCCAGATTTATGATGAGTAGAGATCCCACAGGGAGCGAGACTCACTCCCTCTCTGCTTTTTCCATCTGTCGCAATAGATGGCCTCAAGGCCTTGGTCACCAAGACAAAATCAGGTTATCCAGAAGACCCCCTTAAACCAAAACTCTTTGTCAAATTCCAGGATTGCCTTCTTCCTAGCTGTCTGGAACTCATTAACCTTTGCCTTTCCTATGCTGAGTTCCCGCAAGCCTGGAAACATGCTAAGGTCATTCCCTTATGAAAGAAGTCATCTTTAGATGCATCCAGGCTGGAGAACTATTGCCCGATTTCTCTCCTTCCCTTTCTGTCTAAAATAATAGAATCCTATGTGGATAGCGTTCAAATGCAGTATCTGAAGTCTCATTCCATACTAGATTCATCGTAAAATGGCTTCCGACCGAGACACAGCACAGAGTCAGCCCTATTAGCAGTAACAGAGCAACTGAGAGTCTCTATGGATGAAGGCAGTATGTTGGCACTCATCCTGCTAGATCTCAGTGCTGCCTTTGATACGGTCTAACATAACATCTTGCTCCATCGGCTGCAGGAGATCAGTATCAATTGCAGAGCTCTTGTGTGGTTTGCATCCTTTCTGAATAATAGGTCTCAATTAGTCTTTTCAGGTAATCTCCCTGCCCTTTCACTCCCATACACACTTACTTTGCTGTGGCGTCCCTCAGGGGTCAGCACTGAGTCCGACCCTGTTCAACATTTATGTTCGGCCATTACCACTGTTGGTTAAAACCTGCAACATTTCTTTGGTATCATATGTGGATGACATGCAGCTGGTCCTTTCTTGTACCAAGTATCCTAGCCAGGATGCTGCAAAATGCAAGGAGGATTTGCCTGCTATAGCGGGGTGAAAGGAGGCGAATTGTCTCCAGCTGAACTTGTCTAAAACTGAGATCCTCTTACTAGGCAGAGACTCTCATCTTTGGAGCAGCAAATGGTGGTCACCGGAGCTGGGTACCCCTCTTGTGCCAAAAACCATTGTGAAAAATCTCAGCATTCGGGTGGACAATGCCCTATCTTTTGAGGAGCATGCCATGTCTGTGGCACGGACCTGTTTCGGTATATTGCGTGGCCTCAAACCCATTTTGGGGTTGTTTGACCCCCACACTCGCCAGTTGGTAGTCCAAGCCACAATTTTGGTCAGGCTGGATTATTGCATAGCCTACTTCTTGGTTCTAATAAATCAGTGATTAATAGGCTCCAGCGCACCATGAATGTGGCAGTACGAACACTGCTCGGGTTACCGAAGTACAGTTCTGTTCCAGGTGTGCTGCGTCGCCTTCACTGGCTACCCATTGAGCGAAGAATCCAGTTCAAAGCGCTCTGTATCACACACAAAATATCGGCGGGCTCTGGCCCAGCAATTCTCAGCGATTTATGTCATCATTACAATCCAAACAGTGCTCTGCACTCTGCTGATCTCCATCTGATGCGGGTGCCGCGGTTCCGCAGATCCAGAGCTGGAGGACACTCGTTTAAGGTGCTTGCACCGACTCTTTGGAACTCACTGCCACTCTCTATTAGGAACATCTCTAATCTCTTGTGCTTTAGAAAGGCAGTAAAGACTTGGCTGTTTCAATAAGCAAAAGCCTCTCTTGCACCCTTCCTCTGACATATAGTGCTGGGAAGTCCCTTTGCCAGGACAGCCATGAGCTCTATAAATCCCCTAACATAATATAACAACATAACTTACACTTAAATAGGTAGCGTCCTATCCACAAACAAAGCACTGATTTACCCACAAGGGTTAGCCTGGCAGACAGGAATGGGCTGAAAGGGACCATGTGCACTTCAGAGGCCTGCCTTTGATGTCACCTCCACTTCAAAGGCACTTTTGGGTATAAATACTGGGTACCTGACCCCCCAAATCAGACACTTCTAGACCAAGAACTTGACTCTGTCTGAAGAACTGCTGTGCTGCTCAAAGGACTTAACTGGACTGCTGATCTTGAAGGCCTGCTTTTCTGCTTGCTGCCCTGCTGCCTGCTGCTCTCTGACTCCGCTGAAGGAGAACTGTACTCTGCCTTCTTCCAAGTAATCTCCAAGGGCTTGTTGGCTTGACTCCTGTTGCTTGAGACTCAGGGAAATCAAAGTCTCTACCCCACCGTCTGTGCCTGACTCAATGGAAGTGGCTCAGGTACTTTCAACATGGATTTCGACACAACTCTTGTCTGCGTGTAGTACAAACGGCACATCGACCAGGTTGTGGCAGTAAAATCAGCACATATCTTCAGAACCAGAGCTTTGCCTCTAGAGATTGATGCATCAGACAGCCTACGGCTGCCACTTGGTGAAAACAACACATCCCCTCGACTGCTTGGCAGAAACCGGCACATCCCTCATCACCTCTTGACTCCAGAACACGTCTTTGGAACTGATGCATCTCCTTCACTGCGTGGAGAGCATCAACGCATCTGTAAAGGTGCTTTCTTCACCAGAGCCTGCGTGGGTCCTATAGACGGTCAGCGCTCTATCGTGGTTGGCCCAAACTTTGACCTTGCCTCCATTGAGCGCAACCTAAAGTAACCTTTTTAACGTTACTTGCTTCTCAGCGCTTTACTGCATTTTTGTTTTCAAAACTCAATATCTCTACTTACCCTGACTAGGATTGTGGTCCCTACTTGGACAGGGTGCATATGTCTGCCAACTAGAGACCCAATTTCTAATAGTGGGATGATTTTGAGTGTGGAGATAAAATGCCTGTGGACAGTGAAGAAGACGGTTGTTAGGAAATGAATGCATCTAGAGTATCTGACTTGGAAGCTAAGTTTGATCACACTCGCTTGGAGTTGAAGGAGATGATTTAGGGTGCCATAGTAACCATGTTACATCTCCTAGAGCTACTAGGGGTGGTAGGATAGTGGTGGAACCCGGACATTCAAGGATTTTATTGTGGGGTAAGGCATGTGTAAATGTATACCTAATTTCACAGTTTCATTATTTCTGTGTGTGTATATGTAACGCATTTCCGCATGTGATCAAGGCTCCTCAGGCAGCCAAAACGCATTATGGCTGGCTCCATATGAGGAATAAATACTAACTTTGCCAAATATCAGAGGAGTTCGTGCCTTCTTCATCGCCCAAGCAGAAGTTGGGGACGGCAAAGCTATCATTTGAATATATATATATATATATTCAGTGAAAAAACCATAGGTTTCACACATGTTATAGTTAGCTGGACATTTTACTCGTAAAAAACCAATGAAATTGCCCCGTTATAGTTAGTTCAGCTAACTATAACTCGCACGCGCCCGCAATGCACTGCTGATGACGTCACATATTACATCACTCATGACATGGTCAGTGACATCACTCATGACATCACTGATGACATCTCAAATGACATCACTGATGACATCATCCAGTGAATGTGTGTTTTTCAGAAAATTAAATATGTTTTATATATGTATATCTCAAGGTTGATGGAAGAATAAATGGGTATATAAGTGTCTAAATGGATGATTTGTTTTTTAAAAATTGATTGTGTAACTGACTGATTAAGTGTATCATAGTGAATACATGGCTTAGTGAGTAATGTTTAAATATGTAAATATCTGTATCAGTCTCTCACTTGTATAAGTGGCTGCATGGGTTGGTGAGTAGCTACATGGGTGTCTATATAGGTTATTAGTTGGTTTTTTGAGTGTCAGTCTGAGTATCTGCATGGTTCGGTGGGGGGTATTATGTAGTGCATAGGAACATGAATGAGTCACTCACTGTTTGTATGTGTTGAAGACAGCATGTGTGCAGGACTATATGGGTGGATGAGTGTGTGTATGGCTGTGTTAGTGAGTGAATGACTGTCTCAATAGTGACTTTATGAGTAACTACATATGTTTTAAACTAGTATATGTGACTATTGGTGTATATAAGTGAGTATATGTGAGAGTGAGAGATTGAAAGAGTTCCTGTATGAATAAGTATGTGTTTCTATAAGTGATTGATTAAATGACTAAGTATGTTTAAGTTTCTGTAGAAGTAAGTGTGGTGGTGTGTGTATAACTGTGTATGCAAGTAAATGTATGTTTGATTCTTTATTAGCATGAGTGACTATGTGTGTGAGTAACTCTATGGATGAGTGGCATTGTGTAACAGGATGTATAGGTGTATGAGTACATATGATGAGTGAGTACATGTATGAGTGACTGTATAGGACTGTTGGTGAATGAGTGGATGTGTATGTGGATCTTAGAATTACTGAAGAGGTTGTTGTAACTGGTATTGGTATGTCCATTGTTTTAAAAATTTTAGTCTCTATTATTCAATGTGTGTATCAAAGGTTATATTAGGGTGAGAGGAGGTCTGCCACTCTATCACAAGGATGATGTCATCAGTGATGTCATTTGAGATGTCATCAGTGATGTCATGAGTGATGTCACTGACCATGTCATGAGTGATGTAATATGTGACGTCATCAGCAGTGCATTGCGGGCGCGTGCGAGTTATAGTTAGCTGAACTAACTATAACGGGGCAATTTCATTGGTTTTTTACGAGTAAAATGTCCAGCTAACTATAACATGTGTGAAACCTATGGTTTTTTCACTGAATTTCTAAGGTTTTTTAAATGCTAATTCCTAACTATAACGTGTGTGAAACCCATGGTTTTTTCAGTGAATTTGCAAGGTTTTTTAAATGCTAATTCCTAACTATAACGTGTGTGAAACCTATGGTTTTTTCAGTGAATTTGCAAGGTTTTTTAAATGCTAATCCCTAAATATTTCGTTTTTGAAACCTATGTTTTTTTCTGAGAATTTGTATGGTTTTTTATATGCTAAGTTATGTATTTTTAATTAAAGATATTTTTTTTTATTTAAATAAAATTACTTTATATTCATTTATATATTATCTGTATTTTTTTATAAATTATTTTTTTAAATAATTCAATTTGGATATTTTTTTTTTATAATTGTTTAAATTATTTAATGTCCTCTTTTTTTTTTTTATTTATAATTTCTTGGGGTGCGCGCTCTGAGCGCGCACGTAGTACTATTTCGTATGTTTTTTATGAATTCCGGCGTACGTTATTTACGTACGCAAATATACTTGTTGGTGCGCGCTGGGAGCGCGCACCCAGTACGTATGCGTACGTACGTACGCACGCATGCGTCCTACGCCCTCGACGCGGTTTACTTCCGCATACGCTAAAATTACGCGCAATAACGGTCGCGTATACGCGTGTTAAACGTATGCGCGCTAGGTGCGCGTATATGACGTATGCACCTGCGCGTTTACGCGTTCGTGCATACGTCATCACGGGGTGCGCGCTCGGAGCTTGCGCAGTGCGCGCACCTCGGGTTTATACATAATAAAACAACATTTCTTATTGGTTATCATTACTTTCAGTTTCTAATTGTTTCAATACCACACCCAATCCCCTCATGGCAAGTCATGTGATCAAGAATCATCACTTTTGATTGGTTTGAAGTACTTTCTGTTCCAGATTCTTCCCAAACCACACCTACTCCCCTCATTATTAGTTCTGATTCCTTTGGAGAATGAGCTATTCTGTTGTTGAGAGACAATGGCTGAACAGCAACCTACTTCAGACAGTGACCAGGACACTCTTGAGAGGCAGAGGAACAGGAAGCAGAAAGACAGCTTTATATGGCAGTTTTTCACTTTTCCAGAGAATGAGAAAAAGGTAAATGCACCGAAAGTTACATGTGTACTTTGTAAAAAAGTCTTATCTCGTGGGAATCCTAACAAGAAATATTCTTTTAGCATTCACACTATGTTAAGACATGTTGACAAAATGCACCCAGTATCTTTTCGTCGAGCTTCTGAAGAAAACTCTTCACCTGCTCAGCCGACGACATCAGCAGCAGCTCAGCCGAGCACATCTTCGGCAGCTCAGGGGAGCACTTCAGCTGCGATGGTGCCTTCACCTGTTTCTTTACCTCTTGTTGGTCCACCTTGTTTGGCGAGGTTGTCTACACGGTGCACTGATTGCGGTTCACTTATTTCTGTGGGGGAGACCAGTCTTGATCTCCTTCAGAGAAAATTTGATGCGCATTCATGCACTAGGCCATAGATTTTTTTTCATTTTTTGCGTTTTTCTCTTCCTGTTTCCCTCCATTAACTCAAGGGCTCTTTTAAGAGCCACTTATAAACTTAACCAAAAAAATTTTTTTTTTGAAATTTTTTTGGGAAATTTTTTTGAGGTGCGCGCACCCTGCGCGCACCCAAGGTTTTTTTAATTTTTTTTTTTTTTTTTTTTTTTTTGAGAGACTCCCCCTTTTTCCTACTAATGCAACTGTGAAATCACCAGAGGAAAACGCAACAAATCTCTTCCTGTAATTCCTATTTGCACACAGAGTCATGTTTTCACATTAGTCACAAAACGAAAAATCTTTGCCAATTTGAATGCACACTTACTGCTCTTTTTTGTTGGCAAGTGCAAATTACTTTTACAGACTGACACATTATGAATCCACTTTTCAGATTTTTTTAAATGCACATGTCCAGACTGCATTTTCAGACCACAAACCATGTGTATGCTGGGTGACTGCCTACACTCCAGCAAGGGCAACCAGCCTTAGTGATGCTGAATGTATTTGCATTACAGACTGAAACCTCAAAACCCCACAGCACATTATCAGAGCCAGGACCTTTGTTCTCTACACCTCTCTCCACTCAGCAGAACCAGATAATGGCAATCTTTCCCTCTATTTTTCCACACATATAGATGTTAATTTCAAATCACACTGCTTCCCCCTTTTTTTCAAATGTAATCACACATTTCTATTGCTTGAAAACCAACCCTTTTCCAAATGTACCCTTCCCCCAACTTGACTTCTGCCTAGTACCCTTCCCCCAACTTGACTTCTGCCTGCTACCATAGCAACAGCTCATGGAACACTGCTGTGTGGAGTTAGGTCAGAAGTTCGCCACACAATGTTTCAATTCCACAGAGCAAGAGTGCTTGACTTTTCAAACCTTACAGCAAATCCATAGTACTGTTCTTTGGTAACACATTTTTCTGAACCAATACAAAACATGCTTCTATTAATTTACACATACAGCCTAGTTTTTAGTGTAGAATGGTATGAAACAGCCAATCAGTTCTTTTTTTTTTATAAAAAATATGTATGCCTCCATTTCCAAACTGTCTTTCATTTCTTTTTACCATTCTACTGAATTACACCTCCTGAGTGCATCCAGATCTCCTTTGAAGATGTTCACAGTGTGGATTGTAGGACACAGCTATGTCTTCTGGAGTGAAAAATTTGCAGAGAAAAGAGGTATGGTGAGAGACCTTGCTTTGCCAAATGTAGACATCAAGTGGATTGGTCAGAGAGGGTTAAAGTGGCACCAATTAATGCCTTTGGTGAAAACCTTTCTACATCTCCCACAGCCTAACCTTATTATTGTGCACTGTGGTGGTAATGATCTAGGCACTTTAACTGGGGTAGGTTTGGAAATGCTTATTAAGGACACCTTTGTGCAATTAATGTCGCTTTTTCCTCAATCTGCCTTTGTATATTCTAACATATGCCAAAGGCAAAAGTGGAACTGGTCCAACCAATTTTGTCCGCAGATTGACAAAGCAAGGAAGCACGTCAACAAATCTGTTTCTGCTTTCCTCCGTGACTATGGTATGGGTTCCATTTACCACAACAACTTGCGTTACGACATGCAAGACATTTATAGAGGAGATGGTGTGCACTTCAATGATGAAGGGAACAGAGTCTTCCTCTTGAACCTCAGACTCTGCGTTGGTACTTACTTGTAGGTACCGAAAAACAAACAATAAACACAAGGGCTCTTTTTAGAGCCACCTTATATCTAAACACTTAAATGCAATTTTTTTTAAATTTCTTTTATTATTTTTTTTTCCGGGTGCGCGCAGGGTGCGCGCACTCGGCGATATTTTTTTTCAAAATATTATTCTTTTTTTTTGCCCTACAAGGTCCTACTTTGACCCCCTTACAATGCCTACTGGGTCTATTTCTACCCACTCTGCCCCCTTTTCAAGTGCTCCCCCTTTGTTTATCACCCCCTCTTTATGCGATAGACAAAATGGCAGCCGCCGCTTCCTGACTTCCTCCGATTCGAATGTTTACTAAGATCTAACAACCAATCAGAATTGCGCTCGCGCACGGCAAGGTGCGCGCACCCAGCGCGCACTCTGCGCGCATACAGATATATATATTGATTCAAAGGCTATTTTCTCAGAATCTACTGAACAGATTTACACCAAACCTACAAAAGGCACTTCCTTGACCTAGGGACTACCTCTCTGCCAAATTTTGAGTAATTCTGTTCAGCCGTTCGGGCTGTAGCTCGTTCTAAAGGTCCTATGGAAAAATGCATGGGAAAAACGCGTTTTGGGACCCCCCTTTTATCTCAGCCCCCGCTTGACGAATCCCCCCGAGACTTTCAGGGTAGGAGCGGAGCGTAGCGCCCCACCTATTTTGAAAAATTCGCGAGGATTCATCGACCGGCGCCAAAGTTATTCAAAATAGAATGTTGAGGTTTTCCTATGGAAACGTGGTCCTAACTATAACTACCTACTGGCGACCGCCAGTAGGTAATGTATATATATATATATATATATATATATATATATATATATTACCTACTGGCGGTCGCCAGTAGGTAGTTATAGTTAGGACCCTGTTTCCATAGGAAAACCGCAACATTCTATTTGGAATAACTTTGGCGCCGGTCGACGAATCCTCGCGAAATTTTCAAAGCTAATGGGGCGCTACGCTCCGCTCCTACCCTGAAAGTCTCGGGGGGATTCGTCAAGCAGGGGCTGAGAAAAAAGGGGGGTCCCAAAACGCGTTTTTCCCATGCATTTTTCCATAGGACCTTTAGACACAGCTACAGCCCGAACGGCTGAACAGAGTTACTTGAAATTTGGCAGAGAGGTAGTCTACAGGTCAAGGAAGTGCCTTTTGTAGGTCTGGTGTAAATCTGTTCAGTAGTTCCTGAGAAAATAGCATTTAAATCAAAATATATATCTGTGGCAGCTTACGGTGCGCTTACGGTGCGCTTACGGTAAGCTTACCGTACGCGTACGGTGCCGTGCGCAAGCGCGATTCTGATTGGCTGTTAGATCTTAGTAAACATTCGAATCGGTCAAAACCAGGAAGCGGCGGCCGCCATTTTCTCTCTCACACTCTGAGGGTGGGAAGAAAAGCAAAGGTTGAAAACATGTAAAGGGGCATGTTAGACAGCTCCTAATCCCCTAACCTTGATTAAGGTGTCCCCTACAAACCAAGCAAAACCAAAGGAAATGATGGACGGAGTGTTGAACATTGCAAGCACTCACCCCCACTCAACTGATCTGGGTTTAATCCATCACCGTTCTTTAGCCCACTCTGCCACCCCAGTTCAGACATGGCCATGTGCAAATCAGTCTGACCCTGTGCCTCATGGGAACAGTCCAGCCCGAACTGCCAAGCCATGTCTTCCCTGGACCGGAAACAAGCTTCCTAGGACTGGTTTCTGGCATTTCAGCCGTCTTCAGCCAGGCTTGCTTGAATCCAGTGGCAAAGTGAGCAAGGGACTCACGTCTGAGTATACCCTGCCAATTTATGGCAAACAAAGCAAAACCAAAGGAAATGATGGACGGAGTGTTGAACATTGCAAGCACTCACCCCCACTCAACTGATCTGGGTTTAATCCATCACCGTTCTTTAGCCCACTCTGCCACCCCAGTTCAGACATGGCCATGTGCAAATCAGTCTGACCCTGTGCCTCATGGGAACAGTCCAGCCCGAACTGCCAAGCCATGTCTTCCCTGGACCGGAAACAAGCTTCCTAGGACCGGTTTCTGGCATTTCAGCCGTCTTCAGCCAGGCTTGCTTGAATCCAGTGGCAAAGTGAGCAAGGGACTCACGTCTGAGTATACCCTGCCAATTTATGGCAAACAAAGCAAAACCAAAGGAAATGATGGACGGAGTGTTGAACATTGCAAGCACTCACCCCCACTCAACTGATCTGGGTTTAATCCATCACCGTTCTTTAGCCCACTCTGCCACCCCAGTTCAGACATGGCCATGTGCAAATCAGTCTGACCCTGTGCCTCATGGGAACAGTCCAGCCCGAACTGCCAAGCCATGTCTTCCCTGGACCGGAAACAAGCTTCCTAGGACCGGTTTCTGGCAATGTTCAACACTCCGTCCATCATTTCCTTTGGTTTTTGCTTTGTTCGCCATAAGTTGGCAGGGTATGCTCAGACGTGAGTCCCTTGCTCACTTTGCCACTGGATTCAAGCAAGCCTGGCTGAAGATGGCTGAAATGCCAGAAACCGGTCCTAGGAAGCTTGTTTCCGGTCCAGGGAAGACATGGCTTGGCAGTTCGGGCTGGACTGTTCCCATGAGGCACAGGGTCGGACTGATTTGCATATGGCCATGTCTGAACTGGGGTAGCAGAGTGGGCTAAAGAACGGTGATGGATTAAACCCAGATCAGTTGACTGGGGGTGAGTGCTTGCAATGTTCAACACTCCGTCCATCATTTCCTTTGGTTTTTGCTTTGTTCGCCATAAGTTGGCAGGGTATGCTCAGACGTGAGTCCCTTGCTCACTTTGCCACTGGATTCAAGCAAGCCTGGCTGAAGATGGCTGAAATGCCAGAAACCGGTCCTAGGAAGCTTGTTTCCGGTCCAGGGAAGACATGGCTTGGCAGTTCGGGCTGGACTGTTCCCATGAGGCGCAGGGTCGGACTGATTTGCATATGGCCATGTCTGAACTGGGGTGGCAGAGTGGGCTAAAGAACGGTGATGGATTAAACCCAGATCAGTTGACTGGGGGTGAGTGCTTGCAATGTTCAACACTCCGTCCATCATTTCCTTTGGTTTTTGCTTTGTCCCCTACAAACCCCCAAGGCAAAAAATTCAATTTTAATTTTTTTGGAAAAAACGCCGATTACGCTTACCGTACGCGTATGGAAAACATTTAATATAAAAAAAAAAATATCAACACTTTCCTACCCCCGTGTGCAAAAGGTGCCCGCAGGGCACATTTTGTGAACGGCATATTATAGAATGGAACAATTAATAGATTACCTTTCACAACGAAGCGCATAATATGTCCTCTGTGTGTGGACGGTGCGCGAAGCGCATCGTGCGTACATGGCCCATCCAGCGTAACGTGGGCATGCGGTGCGCGTAGCGTACCGCGTGCCCACCGTGCGTGCATGGCACTAACTGCGTAAAGTGGGCGCGCGGTGCGCGAAGCGCTCCGCGTGCTCACTGTGCGCGCACGGTGCGCGAAGCGCACCGTGCGCGCACGGAACGAACTGCGTTAAGTGGGCGCGCACGCCACGAACGGCGTAAAGTAACTTAGCATTTAAAAAACCGTACAAATTCACTGAAAAAACCATAGGTTTCACACACGTTATAGTTAGGAATTAGCATTTAAAAAACCTTGCAAATTCACTGAAAAAACCATAGGTTTCACACATGTTAGAGTTAGCGGACATTTTAATCATAAAAAACCATTGAAATTCCCCCGTTATAGTTAGTGCAAGCAACTATAACTCACGCGACTGCAATCCTCTGCTGATGACATATGTGTCTTTATGAAAAAAAAATATTTGCAATATATGTATAGCTAAAATGTAATGGAAGAAGACATGGGCAAATAAGTGTCTAAATACAGTATTAGCATCAGCAGAGGATTGCGGTCGCGTGAGTTATAGTTGCTTGCACTAACTCACGCCACGCCTCGCGGCCCCCGCTGCGCGGGGGCCGCTCGAAGGCTCCTTCAACCTTTAAAAACTTGGCTTGCGCTACGAAGGCTGGGTTTCCTTTCTGCTCCCTGTGCAAGGACGCTATGCTGCTGTGAGGCTCCAGAATCGACAGAACACATCGGGACTGCGAGGACCGGGGAGCATTGCGCTCCGCTAACCTGGCTCACCTGCTCCTCTTCCCGCTGACCACGTCGCCCACGCCACGCCTCGCGGCCCCCGCTGCGCGGGAGCCGCTCGAAG
Organism: Triturus cristatus; assembly: GCF_964204655.1. Taxonomy (NCBI): domain Eukaryota; kingdom Metazoa; phylum Chordata; class Amphibia; order Caudata; family Salamandridae; genus Triturus; species Triturus cristatus. Next base: position 124,983,348 of record NC_140592.1, on the reverse strand, counting down.
GCTCCTTCAACCTTTAAAAACTTGGCTTGCGCTACGAAGGCTGGGTTTCCTTTCTGCTCCCTGTGCAAGGACGCTATGCTGCTGTGAGGCTCCAGAATCGACAGAACACATCGGGACTGCGAGGACCGGGGAGCATTGCGCTCCGCTAACCTGGCTCACCTGCTCCTCTTCCCGCTGACCACGTCGCCCACGCCACGCCTCGCGGCCCCCGCTGCGCGGGAGCCGCTCGAAGGCTCCTTCAACCTTTAAAAACTTGGCTTGCGCTACGAAGGCTGGGTTTCCTTTCTGCTCCCTGTGCAAGGACGCTATGCTGCTGTGAGGCTCCAGAATCGACAGAACACATCGGGACTGCGAGGACTGGGGAGCATTGCGCTCCGCTAACCTGGCTCACCTGCTCCTCTTCCCGCTGACCACGTCGCCCACGCCACGCCTCGCGGCCCCCGCTGCGCGGGTGCCGCTCGAAGGCTCCTTCAACCTTTAAAAACTTGGCTTGCGCTACGAAGGCTGGGTTTCCTTTCTGCTCCCTGTGCAAGGACGCTATGCTGCTGTGAGGCTCCAGAATCGATAGAACACATCGGGACTGCGAGGACCGGGGAGCATTGCGCTCCGCTAACCTGGCTCACCTGCTCCTCTTCCTAACGCCCCGCCCCTCTTACCATTATTTAACCTTGTCCTCGTAAATCAGCAGCGCGGATCGCAGCGCGGGCGAAGACCGGGCTAAGAGCGGGCCGTTTGTGGCCGGCCGTGGTCGGGGCGGGCCACCTCCCTAAAATGTGCCGCCATAAATGAGCTATATATTCTGCTGGCACAGTGAGTACACACGCATTTGCTGACTGGTGAACTGTTTTACAGCATTGGTGGCCCATATTTTGCCCTTAATCATTGCAGTGAGTTCTGGACTTATCTAGTTAATTTTATTTCCTTGCAATCATTGGAGGTTTATCTGTTTACCACCTTCTGAGTTTGTTTGTTTGTTTGCTCTCTCCCTAAACCATGACCTCTTTAAGGTCTGGCAGGAAGGTGGCCCGGGGCAGTCTAGGGGGTCAAGTAGCAGGGACCCTAGACAACTTTATTACTAGAGCTGCTCGTGTTCTCGAACACGAGATTATATTAACAGAAAAAAGATTGTCCCTGGAACTATCCGCTAAAAGATCATCCCTTGGCAATATTATGACAGCGGTCTCGCCTGACAACAGCCAGCCCCAACCTCCTTCTAATATGTCAGGTAATACCTCAAATGCACCGCCAGTCACTTTTGATCTTTGCCCGTTGGTGGACCTCCATGAGACAATTAGTACCCCAGATACTAGCGGAAATCAAACCATCGATGGCACTTGTATTCAACAGTCCACCTTCGACCAGCTATCTACTGGAGCTACGACCCAGGCCCATAAGCCCAGGTACATCCCGAGTAAAAGGAAACGTACGGGAGCCCCTCCCAAGGGGAAACGTGCTAAAACCTCTAAAGTATCTAACCCTCATAAATCTGCAATTACCTGCGAAGCTCCCAACCCTACTACGCCTGCTAGTTCCCATTTGGCATCTGATAGTTTAAAGTCCCTGCACCCTCCCTCTGTACAATGTAATACAGACTCTTTTACCTCCGACTTTCTCAAGCCTGTAGAGAAGTTATTTAAATCACTACTCCTCCCACTATTAGAGCGAGTTACTCGTCTCGCTACCTCGCTTGGGAAGTTAGAGGGTATGGTATCAGCCAATATGTCCCTACTGGAAAAGATTGCAGTGTCTTCCACTGATCATGTAACCTCTTCTAACATAGACATTGCCGACAAATCTAGGCTTGTTTCCACGGCCATCACACCCTTGGATGGAGCATTACCTAATATCCCGGCTCTTAATGTCCAGGTGGTGGATATTCCTCGTCCCCAGGCCAATATTGAGGTCCCGAGAGAAACAGATCGCCATACCTACACTGCCATTAATTCTAACATCATCTCTACCAGCAAGCCCAACTTAGAGGAAGTTGATTCCCTCCAAAAATTTCCCATCCATTAATCTTCCACCCGAGTCCCAGCCTTATACTATCATAATGGTGGGTGTTCCTCGGCTCCTTCAGACAAAGTCCGAGTGTCATAGTGAGCGGAAGAACAAAGTCTCACACTGGTTAAATACCAACAGGCCTTTACCAGCTGGTTTAGGGGCTGAAATAATGACTGTTCGTAGGGTATGTTGGTTGGGCAATAGTGTTAAACAGGTGGAGGGTGATTGTGTGATTATTAATTTCCGTGACCCCAGGGCTGTTAGGCATATTTGTTCCTTTCCCAATACTTTGAGAGGGACCGGCATATCCACAGTGGATTTGTCATACTTTTATCCACAAAAACCCTCTGCCACAACACGTGACATGTCATTTGCTTGGGAAAGGGTTAATAGGACTTCCCACCGTCTGATAAGGCCGGATTTCCATCTCCCACTGTCAAATCTTTATGCACCCCTGAATTCATTAGATGGGGTTGACTGACAGTTATCTTATCAGGAAAACTCGAGTAATTTGCGGGAAGGCTGTCTTGGTCCAGTTAACTTAGTGCTCACAGGGAGTGGTGGCTTACGGGGTGGTCAAGTTGGTTTGGTTACTTTCTTTCCCAGTACCCCGTCTCCTCAACTAATTAGTTCATCTTCCCCCCTCATTGATCCTCGTCCACCCGAAAGTGAGACTAGGGGCCCCATTAATATTGTATCAACCCCAGTCACCAATGGTCCCGTCTCTGCAGCACTATGTGCCATGCCATCCAGTTCCATGCCCCTGACCCTGGTCTCGTGGAATGTTGCGGGCCTTAGTAGTAGGGTAACCTCTGAAGAATGGGTAGGCTGGGTAAACACCCACGACATCCTGGTTTTCCAGGAAACCTGGGCGGTGGATCCGATCTATCATTCTGGGTTTGTATTTTCAAGGGGGCCATTCGTGGCACCAGGGGCCGCCCGTCCGACGGGCTCTGTATATGGGTTAAGCAATCCCTTGGGTATTCACTCAAGGAATTAGCTATTGACAGCCCTGACATATTAATTATCTCCTTGCAACACAACAACGATCCCGCAGTTTTAATTATAAATGTTTACAACAGAGGCCTCCCTGCTGGACGTGGTACTAACACCTTTTTATTATTAGATGGGTTTCTGGACACCATTAACATTTATACCAATGTCTATATTGTGGGCGATCTAAATTGTTGTTTCGAACCTCTGCTCTCTACTCTTGACTCACTAACTGGGGAAGTGGATGCGATTTTAAATATCCCCCCTCTTGATCTCCCTCCCATCAAGAGGTGGACTGAGTCTGCCACCCAGTGGATGGGATTATGTATGGAGCGGGGATTTAGGGCCGCTAATGGGAGGACCACCTCTGATAAGGGTGGAAAGATGACTTTCTCAGATGGCCGACGTTGTAAGAGCAGAATTGATTATGCCCTTATTAAAATCGAGTTCTGGTCCACACTAAGTGATATGGCGGTATTAGACCGCCCAGAGAGTGACCACAACCCGTTGGTTTTAAGTCTTTTACTTTGCCCAGTACATAGATCCAAACCCACTGAAATAGCGACCGCGGAAGCCGTTTTAACTAATGATCGACGGTGCGTACGCTGGGACAAGGTTGCAATTGATGTCGAATTATTGTCCGTGATTAGCTCCAAGGTATCCGGTGCTCTGGTTGATTTACAGTCTCTCCAGAGCACTGAGGATGTTGTTGGTAAAACTACACGTGTTCACGACCATCTTTTCACTGGCCTCAAATCTCTTTTCTCTAAACCTTGTAAGGCTAAGAAATCTGCCACTCTAAAGCCATCAACTTGGTACAACAAAGCGTGCCGAGAATCATTTAGCAATTTAAAATCTGCTATTGCTAATAAAGATCCAGATAATACTAGACTGGCTAGGAAAATCTACAATAAGGCTAAAGCCAAGGCCAAACAAGAGTGGGACAACGATCACTGGAACAACCTTTTGGCTGCCAGTAAGCACCGGAACCTAACCCTCTTTTGGCACATTGTCAAGTGGGGTAACTCCCAGAACAGTCAGGTCCCTACCAATCATGTCCCTCCGGACGCCTGGGTGACTCATTTTGAAACCCAGTTCTCGGTTTCCCCACAGGTTGAGGGGCTTGCTCCAGCTATAACCAGGGATCTTCCACTCTCCTCGACCCTGACCTTTGACTGTGCCGAGGTTGAAAAGGCCTTAAGTAAGATTCCAAGTGGTAAGGCGCCTGGCATGGACTGTGTACCTACGGATCTCTTTAAATCTGACCTAGGGAATTGGGTGCCTTACATCGCACACCTTGCCAACGCTGTAGCCAGAGGGGCCGATATTCCTGACTCTTGGGGGGGGGCTGAGATTCTCCCCATTTTCAAAAAAGGTGATCGCTCATGCCCGGGGAACTACCGCCCAATTAGTCTTATTGACTCGGTCCAGAAAATTATCGCTAGAATGATCTTGGCACGAATTCAAGCTTGGATTGAGCAGGAGGATATCATCTCTCCCCTCCAAGCTGGCTTCAGACCGTGTACCAGTACCATCGACCAGGCATTCAAATTCCAACTAATTGTCTGGAAAACGGTCTATTTGTGTGGCGGTACTTTATACGCTGCCTTTGTAGACCTTCGGTCAGCATTTGACCTAGTCAATAGGACTCTGGAGCGTATTGGCTGAGCTAGGGCTTCCTCCCGATCTCCTGAATATCATCATTAGGCTCCATGACAACAACTTTGCACAAGTTCGCTGGGGGAAACAGGGCCAGGTTACTGATCGGTTCAGGGTCAATCGGGGTGTCAGGCAGGGGTGCGTCCTTGCTCCCACCTTGTTTCTATTGTTTATTAATAGTGTTGTTAAGTATTATTCCAACACGTCGACGGACGCCCCAACGTTGGGAGGTACTAAAATTCCACTCCTTATGTTTGCCGATGACACCCTACTTCTTTCCCAGACCCTGTCTGGACTACAGGTGGCACTCAATGTCTTCACGAATTTTTGCCTTGATTTCGACCTGTCTGTCAATGTGTCCAAAACCAAATACATGGTTTTTAACAAAGGGAGAGGTATAAAGGGCCATGTCTTTATGGACAAAGCCTTGCTGGAACGTACTAATGTTATGACCTGTTTAGGGGTAGTCTTTGAAAATAAGTTGGATTGGAGGCCGCAAATTGATGTTTTATCCCTAAAATTTGCTCAGCTATCTGGTTGCCTAGTTAAAGAACATAAGCAATCCCAGTCGAGAATGATAGGTCCCCCCATCAAAATCTTTAATGTAAGGATCAACTCGGCGATCCTTTATGGCGCTGAACTTTGGGGTTTCGCAGATCTTTCTCTTCTGGTTAAGGCGCAATATAAATTTCTCAGATTGCTCACGGGGCTTCCTTGTTCTACCCCTGTCAAACCCCTTCTGTTGGACCTTGGCTGTCACTCGTTTGAAGATATTGCAAGGTTCAAGCCATTGGCCTTTTGGAGGCGTTTATGGACAGTCCCTGAGTTGGACCTCTATGCTAAGGCCTTTCTCGATGTGCGATCCATCTTGGGGGCCGGCAACATTCCCTGGTTCAAACAGACTAAACAACTCCTGGAATCTATGGGGTTGGGCAATCTATGGTCCGATCCAGCCAATAACCCCTTTCCCTCTAAGAAAGATTTTAAGAGCCTTTATTGGTCAACGGTACAGCAGAAACATTTTAACTCAGCCACTGCAGAGTCCTTGTCAGGAAGGTTCCTAGCCCAAAAAAGAATTCCACTCCTCGAAGCTTACTGGGATACCATCACCAGACCTTGTGACAGGAAACTATACCATCAATTTAGGGTAGGCACACTTCCGACCAACTCTTTCACCAAAAAATGGAAGGGCACGTCCAGCGACTCTTGCAAAAGTTGTTTTGATTGTATAGATTCTGTCGGACATATCTTTTTTGTTTGTCCTGCCTATGCTGCACCCCGAGCTAAATGGCTCAAACCATTATGTCAAATTCTGGGCACTAGACGAGGGTCAGAAGCACTTGAAATGTTGAGATTTGAGCCTAGTGAATATGTTGCTATTGCTGTTGCCAAATTCTTGGCTTGGGTTTGGTTTATTAGAACCAAGAGGCATTAGGGTACTGAAATATTTGTATGTATTCTGTTCATGTTCTTCTTTTTAAATTATGTATTTTTATAATTATGTATTCTTTTATGTATTGTAATTGTCTTTCATGATGTAATACATCGATAATAAAGACTAATGAATGGAATGGCTAATTCCTAACTATAACGTGTGTGAAACCTATGGTTTTTTCAGTGAATATATATATATATATATATATATATATATATATATATATATATATATATATATATATATATAAAATGTCCACATCCTCAGTGTTCCGGGACAAAAATGCGGCGGTGCAAAAGCAGGGTCCGAGGAAGTCCTGTATTCATAAACGTCTCACCAAGTGTATAACATACACGGATGCACTCCTCCCCAAGAAGGATACAGCATTTCCAAATTCAATCACGAAGATTTGGTTTTAAGCCAAAGAATACCCAATGCGTTTCGACGAACATATCGTCTTGGTCACGGGTAAGTATCTGTTCAAATTCAACAGTTAAATACATTCACAAAAAGAGGCATCGGAACCACGCATAAGTTTGGCGTAAATAACATAAAGAGAGGACAATAGTTTGCATGTACTTCTGGTTGGCGGCATGGCGGCCATCTTGAAACGGTAAAGGCATTATGTTATATTCAACAAAGTAATACCTCAATAAAGTTTACAATCAAAAGGGACAGAGGCGAGAACGTAAATAATATTAATTCATGTTCCTGCATGAATTGCAATCTGCCAATAACGTTTGAAGTCTGCTAGTTTGCATACTATTTATTAACTCGTTAAATCGGTACTTTTTTTTAGAAAATTATTGCAACTGCAAATTAATCGAACATTTTCTCGAACTCAATCCAATGCCCCCAATTGCCTCAATACATTGTTATAGGTATAAGTCCATAGAATTCACAATGTATCCACATCCTACCCTAGTGGGTAAACGTTAACATAATTACTGAAAAGGGAATATCCATATCCTATCCAAGTGGATAAACGTTAACATAATTACTGAAAGGGGAATATCCATGTAGTTATAACATTTCGACATTGCATAGTATGCTTATGTATCAAATTTCATAAGGGTCAGTTTAAATACTTCATCTTACTATCTAGACAAGAGTATAAGAAATATAAAGTAATAAACCAAAATTCAAAATTGCAAATTATGCAAAATTATTCAAAATATGTATATGTCCACGCATACATGTATATGTAACTAGCCCAAGTGGGCCAGCAATTATTCTTATACTTCTTGATCTGACTCTTGTACTTATACTTCTTTCTCTGACTCTTAATCTTGATAGTTGCCTCTTTCATCCTTTATTCTACTTCTTGGATCACCTAAACATGGCAAAGTGGAGATAGCAAACAAAGCAAACCGTCAATCAGACTAGTACTCTTATATCAAAGTGTAGCACCGATGCTAAACAACTAGAAAGGATCAATTCAGACTCAAAGGAGGAAAACATTAAAGCCAACTCACCATTACACATTTCTTCATTCCCATCCTCTACTAAAATATTCTAACGGCCTAACAGAAAAGCAAAAAGAATCAGAATGGAGATGGGACAATAAGGTTCAGAACATACGCATAGAAGCCAGGAAACTGGAGACCTAGTTTTTTAATTTTTAGAGGCAGCAAAGTCTTACTGTAACCACTAAAATTTAAGGGAGGAAGGAAATAATAAGGAGCAAGAAATTAACCTAAGCTCTAAGTTTTAAGTTTTATCCCCCAAATGCCAAGACAATTCTTTCTCCGAATTTAAACCCACTGGAATCTTAGTATCGAGCTCCATAATGTACCTGGACTCCAGTTGGCGTAATTTGCGGATTCTATCGCCACCCCTCTTGGAGGGTAAAATTCGGTCTAAGACAAAAAATCTTAACAGGTTACGATTACTTTTGTGGAACTCTTCAAAGTGCCTGGCAATAGGGGACAATTTATCTTTGTTTTGAATTGCCCTCATATGTTCCAAAATACGTTTCTTGGCAGCAAACATAGTGCTGCCAACATACTTCCTAGGACAAGGGCACATCAACACATAGACACAATAATCTGACAGACATGTTAGATGTTTCTCAATGCGTCTATTGGTGTCAGAGACTGGGAAATGTACTATTTTCACATTGGAGCTAGTTTTGCATGCCTTGCATGACATGCATGTGAAAAAGCCTTGAATATCCATGTTAAATCCTTTAGTGCCAGGTACATCATTACTACATAGTCTATCCTTTAGAGAATTCGCTTTTCTGTAGGTGATGATAGCAGCATCTCCTACTATATCCTCTAATGTGGACTCAGTCTTCAGGATCTCCCAGTGCCTGTTTAGACATTTTCTAACTTCATAAGAGCTAGAGTTGAAAGTGGAAATAAATCTCACAACCTGATCATCCTTCTCCTGCACTATATCTTTTGGTTTCAACAATTCAGATTGTGTGAACTGCTTTGCCTTTGAGAGTGCTTCTTGTATCACATTCAGTTTATAGCCTCTCTCTACAAATCTTTTCGTCATGCAATCACTTTCATCTTTAAAATCAGCATCCGTGCTGCAATTTCTCCGAGCCCGAAGAAATTCCCCATACGGGATGCTGCGAATCAGAATTTTTGGATGATTGCTTTCTGCGTGTAACAAAGTGTTACCTGCAGTGATCTTACGGTACAGTCAAGAACATAGCCTTTTGTCCACTGCTTCAATTTCCAAATCCAAAAACGGAATTTTCTGACTACTGATAGTTCCCTCAAATCTCAGATTCTTGGTATTCATATTCAAAATGGAGATGAAATTCTCAGCTTGTTCACGAGAGCCATCCCAAATAATGAATAAATCATCAATATACCGCAGCCATACTTTCACATGGCTGCGGTATAACTCATCTGTTCTGGACACCTGCTGCTCCCAGCAGCCCATAAAAAGGTTGGCAAAGCTGGGAGCAAAGCAGGTGCCCATGGCTGTGCCTTGTTTTTGTCTATAAAATTTATCATTAAAGATAAAAAAATTGTTCTCAAGACAAAATTTCATCATGTATAAAACCATTTCATTATGTTCCAAAAATGAAACGGACCTGGTACCCAAAAATTGTTTGCACGCCTCTAAACCATCCACATGTAAGATAGATGTATATAGGCTGCAAACATCCAAGGAAATTAACAGGAAACTATCCTGCCAGATGACATCTTTGATTTTATTCAGAAAGTCCTTGCTGTCTTTTAAATAAGAAGGCATAGTTTGAACATATGGACGCAAGAAAAAATCAATATATTTGGAAGTGTTCTCTGTTAGACAACCTATTGAAGAGACAATCGGTCTCCCAGGAGGGGAGATAGAATTTTTATGCAATTTGGATAATAAATAGAGAATGGGTATTTTGGGGTTACGATTCATAAGAAAAGAATATTCATCCCATTCTAAAATACCCATAGAATGCCATTCTTTGAGCATATTGTGAAATATGACATTAGACTCCTCTATGGCACTGATGGATACTTGCTCATAGCAGTCCTGATCATTAACCTGTCTCAACCCTTCTTGTATGTAATCCTGCACATTCAGAATAACAACGTTCCCGCCTTTATCTGACTGACGGATCACAATGCTTCTGTCTGATTGTAAAGACTTGATTGCCAGTCTATGTCCTTTGGTTAGATTGTCAACAAACCATTTTTTCTTTTTCGCCAGATTTTTGAGGTCATTGATTACCAAGGTTTCAAAAATATCAATGCCACAAGGCGGCAGTGTTGGATTAAAAATAGATTTTGGTTTAAAATGGTTGGGACAGTTAAGATCAGTTTTGTAGCCCAATGTTCGTGCACTGATCGATCCTACTTCCACATTGTCATAATCCAATTCCTTAAGAGCAATTAGAGTATTCACTTCATTAATGGTTACATTTACCGGCAAACATGTGGAAAGTGTACTAGGGGCCACAACATTTTTTACTTTCAATTTGTGCCATTTATGTAAACGCAATTTGCGAGTAAAGTAAAATAAATCAATTCTTTCTTGGGGGTAGGAAAAGTTAGAAGAAGGGCAGAAAGAAAGACCATATTGCAAAACCTCCAGTTCAGCAGAGCTTAGTGAGCGTAGGGAAAGATTTACCACATTCCTGCAGTCACTCATTTCCCTCGTCTCTTTTGACCCCGTGTTTCCACTCCCATTGGGGTTGCTGTTGCTTTTCCGCCATCCACCCCTCCTGGTTTGCTCCACTCTGATTCTCTTTGCTTTTCTGTTAGGCCGTTAGAATATTTTAGTAGAGGATGGGAATGAAGAAATGTGTAATGGTGAGTTGGCTTTAATGTTTTCCTCCTTTGAGTCTGAATTGATCCTTTCTAGTTGTTTAGCATCGGTGCTACACTTTGATATAAGAGTACTAGTCTGATTGACGGTTTGCTTTGTTTGCTATCTCCACTTTGCCATGTTTAGGTGATCCAAGAAGTAGAATAAAGGATGAAAGAGGCAACTATCAAGATTAAGAGTCAGAGAAAGAAGTATAAGTACAAGAGTCAGATCAAGAAGTATAAGAATAATTGCTGGCCCACTTGGGCTAGTTACATATACATGTATGCGTGGACATATACATATTTTGAATAATTTTGCATAGTTTGCAATTTTGAATTTTGGTTTATTACTTTATATTTCTTATACTCTTGTCTAGATAGTAAGATGAAGTATTTAAACTGACCCTTATGAAATTTGATACATAAGCATACTATGCAATGTCCAAATGTTATAACTACATGGATATTCCCCTTTCAGTAATTATGTTAACGTTTATCCACTTGGATAGGATATGGATATTCCCTTTTCAGTAATTATGTTAACGTTTACCCACTAGGGTAGGATGTGGATACATTGTGAATTCTATGGACTTATACCTATCACAATGTATTGAGGCAATTGGGGGCATTGGATTGAGTTCGAGAAAATGTTCGATTAATTTGCAGTTGCAATAATTTTCTAAAAAAAAGTACCGATTTAACGAGTTAATAGATAGTATGCAAACTAGCAGACTTCAAACGTTATTGGCAGATTGCAATTCATGCAGGAACATGAATTAATATTATTTACGTTCTCGCCTCTGTCCCTTTTGATTGTAAACTTTATTGAGGTATTCCTTTGTTGAATATAACATAATGCCTTTACCGTTTCAAGATGGCCGCCATGCCGCCAACCAGGAGTACATGCAAACTATTGTCCTCTCTTTATGTTATATCTGCCAAACTTATGCGTGGTTCCGATGCCTCTTTTTGTGAATGTATTCAACTGTTGAATTTGAACAGATACTTACCCGTGACCAAGACGATATGTTCGTCGAAACGCGTTGGGTATTCTTTGGCTTAAAACCACATTAAATCTTCGTGATTGAATTTGGAAATGCTGTGTCCTTCTTGGGGAGGAGTGCATCCGTGTATGTTATACACTTGGTGAGACGTTTATATATATATATATATATATATATATATATATATATATATATATATATTATCTACTGGCGGTCGCCAGTAGATAGTTATAGTTAGGACCGTGTTTCCATAGGAAATCCGCAACATTCTATTTGGAATAACTTTGGCCCCGGTTGACGAATCCTCGCAAAATTTTCTAAATAGGTGGGGCGCTCCGCTCCGCTCTTACCCTGAAAGTCTCGGGGGGATTCGTCAAGCGGGGGCAGAGAAAAAAGGGGGGTCCCAAAACGTGTTTTCCCCATGCAATTTTCCATAGGGACCTTTAGTCCAAGGTACAGCCCGAACGGCTGAACAGAATTACTTGAAATTTGGCAGAGAGGTAGTCCTCAGCTCAGGGAAGTGCCTTTTGCAGGTCTGGTGTCAATCTGTTCAGTAGTTCCTGAGAAAATCAAAAGTAAAATCATATATATATGTGGGCGGAGCCTAACCACACATCTCATCCTGAGATCTGATTGGCTGTCAGCACTTCATCCAAGAAGTGTTGGCAGCCATCTTGGGACCAATATACATGATAGCACCTCATTAAAAAGCATTGCAGTTAATAGAAGGTTTTAAGACTTTAGTTACATTATAAATCATTTGTTGATGGTACCATACTCATTTTAGGAATTGTGGTATGTTCTAAGGTGATTTCACCATGTGAAAAAGCCTTCTGCTGGGATATCATGATTGAGAGAAAAATATTTTCTCATGCTTTTCCCACAGAGGTTTGGAAGGTGATCTATAAGCTAAACTGAGAGCTTATTTTCTGTAAATTCACATTATCTTTCTCAGTCATGTGAGAATGAAGTCTGACATTCTCAGTAAAACATGTACATCCAACAAGGGCAGAGACTGTCAGTTGATTCCTTTGTGTTCTACTGCAGCTTCCCAGAGTGTTCCAAAGAACAACTAGAGCGCTAACAGTCCTACTTATGATAAACGTATGGCACACCTGAAGCCATCTTGCTTGGATTAAAGTGGTAACTCTTAAAACATTTAATTTAAAAAGAAACAAAATGAGGGGGTTAATTTTTCCATAACAAGTATGATTAGTGCTGCCGAAAGAAAAACTAGGGTACATTTTGACTTTTGAAATCCTCTTTTATTTCATTAAAAAATTCTGACATGCAGACTGAAACATGCACTTTCAATACCAGCAGCAGTTTTCCCTGGTGAGCAGTAGCTTTACTACAGTGATCTAATGAGCAAAAAGAGTGCTAACATTCTGAATTTATGGCAAATGTGTGACACATCTGAATGCCTTCTTGATGGAATCAAAGTAAAAAACTGAAAGCATTTCCTACTGAGGAGACTGCAGTACATGAGGAAATTAGGAAACTTCATAACAAATAAGTCTCCCAAGATGGCCACCAGAGAGAAAGGTGCCCAAACGTAGCCCAAATATCACCCAGATGTAGCCCAAGTATAGCCCAATGACAGAAGTGTGCAAAACACTTATTTTTGTGCTTTACATGAGCATTGGTTACATCACACAAGAACAAATTCATTTTGGTTGTAGACATAGGGAGACTAAGTGATTTGACCAGAATCACAGAATGTCGAGCTGAAGCAGAAACTCCAACCTGGTTCCCCAGTTGCAAAGTCTGCAGTTCTGGAAGTAACACCACATCCTCTCCCCTAAGTGCAACATTTAATCAAGTGGTCAACTGGATAAAAAAACATAAAGATAACAAATAATTTAAAAGTGCTTTGTCGCTATTTGAAAACTCAGAAAATATGTCCTTAGAGCACTAACCATAATTTTGATGCCAATAAGACCCTCTCATATATGTAATTTCTAAAGGAAATGCTCTAGGTATTACAGTTTTGATTACATCAAGATGACGTCAGGCGTTCCACACTTTTGTAATAAATATAGAATGTTAGCAATCTAGTTGTTCATTAGGATACTGTTGAGAGGCAGAGGCCAGGGGCACGGACTCTGAAAATTGAAGGCAGGTAGGAGGGTGCAAAGGCAACAATTTAACCACACTGAGCAGGCAGGAAGGGCCGTGGCAGCACAACAGACTATGGAGGGCAGTGGAAAGGGGGGCAGGGGCAACAAACCAACAATACAGGACTTGCAAGAGAGGCTGGGGCAATGTAATAGACCATTGTGGGCAGAAGGAAGAGGCAATGGTAGTACAACCATACATGCCAACAGACCCGATTCAGCCAGGAAACGTCCAATGTTTTTAAGCTCAAATGGGCTTTATTTGATCTGTCTCCTGTCTACAATCTTCTCTTTTTCAATGTAAATCAAAGGGGAAAATCAATACCCCAGTTTTTTTTCAAAATCTCCCTCTTACCAAGTTCAAAATGTTCGCAAGTATGGTACATTGGATCATGGAAGGAAATGGGGTAGGGATATGGACTTGGATAACAGAGGACAGGAGGGACATGGAGAGGTGCACCAAACTGACCCTGCAGGGCAGGCATCAGGGTTTGCAGCAGCACAATACACCACACAGGGCATGCGGGACGGGAGTGCAGCACACCAATCCATAGAAAGCAAGAAGGAGGGGACAGGACCATGCACATGGATAACAGAGAACAGAGGGGCAAGAGGCAATGGTAGCTAGCTGACCATAATGGACAGACCGGAGAGAAAGCTGCAGCATAACAGACCATAAAGGGCAGGAGGGAAGGATCAGGGGCATTACAATGGAACAGACAAGCAGGGAGGGAGGGAGTAGGGGTCTGCACATGTAAACAGAGGGCTGGGGGCAAGGGGGCAGGGCAGGAGAAGCAAGATAGCCATGGAGGTCAGGCAGGATGGGCACTAGAAGCAAGACACACCATGAAGAGCAACAGTGAGACTGTGATGGCATACACACAGACCATGGAGGGAAGGTGGGAGGGGGTCAGGGGCAGCTAACTGACCACACAGGGAAGGTGGGAGGGGCCATGGCAGCACAGAAGACCATGCATGGCAAGTGGGAGGGTTAGTAGCAGCACAATGGCTATGATGGGCAAGAAGGAGGGTGCAGGGGCATGCACAAAGGACGATGGAGGATAGAAGGGAGGGTCAACCTGTGCACAGACAAGAAAGTTAAGGGGAAGGGGCCTCACAACAGACCGCATGGGGCAGGCAGGAGGAGCAGTTGCAGCACAACAGACCAGGGAGGGCAGAAGGGTGTGGCAGTACAATGGACCATGTAGGACAGCAGGAAGAGGATAGGGGCATGGCATGTGGACAGGCAGCGTGGAGGTGGCAGGGACAGGTTACAGTCATCTGACAATGCTAGGTAGGTGGGAGGGGAGTGACAGCTCAACAGAACACTCAGAGTAGATAGGAGTGGCAGGTCCATGGAACATGGTGGGCAAAAAGGATGGAGCAGGGGCATGCACAAAGACATCGGAGGGCAGGGGGAAGGAGAATAGGGGCAGCAAGCTAAGCACAGAGTTTAAGCAGGAGGTCAATGATGGGGCATAGAATTGGGCAATGGAGGGCAGGAGGAGGGGACTGGTACATCATACTAAATTGAGGGCAGTGGCAGCACATCAGACCATGCATGGCAGGAGGGAGGAGGCTAGTCCATGGATTCACACAACAGAGGATAGGGAGGAGGGGGATGGGGCAGCAAGCTAACTGTTCAGAGAAGGCGGGTATTAGGAACTTTATTGTTTTTAAAACGTGTGTCTGTGCGAACTACTTAAAATATGAACAAGTATGCAGCATAATCTCACTTTTATTCAGGAAGAAGAGGACGTTTGTGACTGTGACTCCGGGCTCACTTGGCAGAAACACCCCCTGACCCTCCACCCCCTATCGCAA
This sequence comes from Triturus cristatus, assembly GCF_964204655.1. Taxonomy (NCBI): domain Eukaryota; kingdom Metazoa; phylum Chordata; class Amphibia; order Caudata; family Salamandridae; genus Triturus; species Triturus cristatus. The sequence continues at coordinate 124,968,047 of NC_140592.1, read as the reverse complement.
AATGTAATGCCCGTGAAAAGGGTAGGTGAACACAGTGTTATATAGAACATAGTCCTGAGAGCACGATTGAAAATGAAAACTAGATATAGTGTATGGTATAAACTATGCACCAAAAAGTGTGATATAAGATGAACCGGGCGTGAAATATAATATGCAATACATTGTGGGCAATGACAGATTCATTGGAGAGCGCGAGATAGCACAGGCACTAGCGCGTGCTATGCGATGTGCCTCTTGGAGTGTAATATGCAGAGGGCAGTGTTGTGTAACCTAACTAGTCTCTAAAGTTGTAATATAAAATATGTGCTGGGGAGTGTAACGTTGCATATGCATTGTGACAAAGATATGGATCCCAGATTGTAATATGTATGGCATAGCACTGTGCGTTATAACATAGGCATCGAGGAAGGCACGTTAGATGGGGCAATATAACCCGTGCAAAGACAAGTGTGGCATGACATATTCACGGGGTGGTGTTACAGTGCACATGGGCTAGAGAGTGTCATAGCAGATGCACTAGCTGGTGGAATACAACACAGAGGTGGGTGGCACTCGGCAGGCAATGGTGGGTGTAACACAGCATTGGGCTCTGCCAGGAGCGCGCTGTGACTCTCAAGTGATGTTCGTCCCCTTTCCAGAGAGTAAAATAAAAAGTATTACACATCCGGCAGTGGATGTGTGTTTTATTAACCGTGAGGGGGGTTTCTTACATAGTTTTGGTCGAATTTTTGTCGAATCCCCTTTGAATGGCTTGGTGTGCATGTGTCTTAAATGTGCCCGTCAATAGCTACCCATGTTTGTATAAATAAACGACAAGGCTGTCTACCGGGATTAGGCACGGTAGGGCATCAGACATGTCAGAGCTTCACTAGTGGTGTAAATACATTCCACGTGGATTCATTGTATGCCTTTTAATGAATATCACTCAAATTGTCATGGTGATAGGTACGTACGGTTTGTCCAGCATGTCCTAGGTGTGTCTATAAATATATATTTTTTAAAAATAATAAAAAACAGTGGCCGGCCCTGGGGATTGGGGTCAAAAAAATATAATTAGGAGACAGGCCCTGGGGGATGGGGTCATCAGGGCCAATAAATTAGAATAAGAAGGGGAACCACACAGCCCCCCTTCTAAAAAATTAAAATAAATAAAAGACTGGCATCGTGCCGGAGGCCACGACCCCTCCTTGCAGCACTCTGCAAACGCGCCCCCTGGTGAGTTGTAAGTTGGGGAATTAATTCCTCTTCAATACTGAGGGTCCCTGAGGGCCAACTAGCCCAACAGGCATCTCCAGTATGCGCCAGGGAGCTGCGCTGCAGACAGGTGTTCTGAGGCCAAGCCCCTTTTTACACCTCTCTGAAACGCAGCTCTGTGGCGCTTACTGGAGGTACCTAGTGGTCTAGTTTGACCCTAGGGACCCTTAGGATTCAAGGGGACTTAATCTCTCAACTTAGAACAGCCACAGGGCGCGTTTACACAGTGGTGAAGGGAGGGGACGGGGCCTGAGGTGACGTGTGCAAACACGCACTATGGCACGTTTTAAATTGGGGATATCATTTCCCTTCAATACTGAGGGCCCCTGGGGGCTAACTAGCCCACCAAGTGCTTCCAGTAAGCGCCACTGAGCTGCATTGCAGAGAGGTGGTCCAGGCTGTGCCACTTTTTACACCTCTCTGCAATGCAGCTCTGTGGCACTTACTGGAGGTACCTGGTGGGCTAGTTGGACCCTAGGTACCCTCAGGATTCAAATGAACTTAATCTCCCAACTAAAAACGGACACAGGGCGTGTTTACACAGTGGTGAAGGGAGGGGACGGGGCCTGAGTTAACGTGTGGAAAAACGCCCTGTGGCCTGTTTTAAGAGGTAGTTTTAATCCCCCTGCCCTATTATATACTAGGGGCTTACAGGGGGACCCCAACGTATAATGTTCCCTAGTGTATGTAGGTGTTTTCACTGTATTCTAAGTGTCTTTTAACATAGCACTGGCTCTAGGACTGGTTAGTCAGACTCAGTTACCACCAATATCCGTCTGAAAAAGTTGAGGGTACAGGATGATTTTGCAACAAGGATTCTTTCTGCTCTTCTTTTTGTTCTTTCTGCACGTTATCCTTCTTCCTGCACTTTTCTTCGTCTTTGAGGACTTCTGTTGCTTCTTTCTGCACTTCTTTTTTTTCTTTCTGTGCATTTTTTCTTCTTTCTTCACATGTCCTATCTCTGTAGGCATAGTTAGAAATTAGCATTTAAAAAACCTTTGAAATTCACAGAAAAAAACATAGGTTTCAGGCACATTATAGTTAGGAATTAGCATTTAAAAAAACCTCAGAAATTCACTGAAAAAAACATAGGTTTCAGGGGTGTTTTAGTTAGCTGGACTTTTCACTTGTACAAAACCATTAAAATTCCCCTGTTATAGTTAGTTCAGCTAACTATAACTCGCGCGCCCGCAATGCACTGCTGATGACGTCACATATTACATCACTCATGACATGGTCAGTGACATCACTCATGACATCACTGATGACATCTCAAATGACATCACTGATGACATCACTGATGACATCATCCTTGTGATAGAGTGGCAGACCTCCTCTCACCCTAATATAACCTTTGATACACACATTCAAAAATAGAGACTACAATTTTCAAAACAATGGACATACCAATACCAGTTACAACAACCTCTTCAGTAATTCTAAGATCCACATACACATCCACTCATTCACCAACAGTCCTATACAGTCACTCATACATGTACTCACTCATCATATGTACTCATACACCTAAACATCCTGTTACACAATGCCACTCATCCATAGAGTTACTCACACACATAGTCACTCATGCTAATAAAGAATCAAACATACATTTACTTGCATATACAGTTATACACACACCACCACACTTACTTCTACGGAAACTTACCCATACTTAGTCTTTTAAACAATCACTTATAGAAACACATACTTATTCATACAGGAACTCTTTCAATCTCTCACTCTCACATATACTCACTTATATACACCAATAGTCACATTCACATATACTAGTTTAAAACATATGTAGTTACTCAAAAAGACACTATTGAGACAGCCATTCACTCACTAACATACCCATACACACACTCATCCACCCATACAGTCCTGCACACATGCTGTCTTCAACACATACAAACAGTGAGTCACTCATTCATGCACCTATGCACTACGTAATACCCCCCACCGAACCATGCAGACACTCAGACTGATACTCAAAAAACCAACTAATAACCTATATAGACACCCATGTAGCTACTCACCAACCCATGCAGCCACTTATACACAAAGTGAGAGACTGATACAGATATTTACATATTTAAACATTACTCACTAAGCCATGTATTCACTATGATACACTTAATCAGTCAGTTACACAATCAATTTTTCAAAAACAAATCATCCATTTAGACACTTATATACCCATTTATTCTTCCATCGACCTTGAGATATACATATATAAAACATATTTAATTTTCAGAAAAACAGACATTCACTGGATGATGTCATCAGTGATGTCATTTGAGATGTCCTCAGTGATGTCCTGAGTGATGTCACTGACCATGTCATGAGTGATGTAATATGTGACGTCATCAGCAGTGCATTGCGGGCGCGCGAGTTATAGTTAGCTGAACTAACTATAACAGGGGAATTTCAATGGTTTTGTACAAGTGAAAAGTCCAGCTAACTATAACACCCCTGAAACCTATAGTTTTTTCAGTGAATATATATATATATATATATATATATGTAAATCCAATTAAGCACGTTGAAAGCACACTCGGAGTCACGGGTATTACATGAACGGCAGTAGTTTATTCTTCGTGACGCGTTTCGACACAGAAAGTCTTGTATACATATATATACATGTTTTTTTTTAAAGATTGTTATTTTATTGTCTTTAAAGGAAAAGTTCTAGGGTTGCAAGGGTCTATACCACTGTAAAAATATTTGTGTCCACAGATTTTCATTTTTGAATTGTGTTTTTGTATCAATAGAGAAGTAATTTAGCTTGGGTAGAAATTTCGGATCCAGGCCGAATTTTTCTGGGCAATATTTTTAAAAATAGCGGATGTATGCGGAGATGGAACTTTGAGTCCTATATACTTACTTTTGGTGTCAAAACATAGGTTTTGAGGGTTAGGTAGTCTTATGGGCACAGACAATTACTCCTCAGATCAACCCTTCTGCCTTTTTCCAAAAAGGTGGCTATAATAATAGAGGAATGAGAAGCATATATAATAATGAAACAAATGATTATTTTTGAATCATTTTATGTATTCACCCAAAATAAGTTATGATCTGAATATGAAAAACAAAATATTGTTTATCACTCCTCTTTTAAACACATTTACATAGTTCACTTTATTTATTTGTTTCAGGAAATAACTTGTAGTATATTGCAGAATGTTGAACTATGTTGAATGTTGAATTTGAGAAAAGCATATCGACAGGGACATCTTTTTATAGCACAGATTTTGAAAGTACATGTACGTGCAGTTCTGTGGGTAGAGGCTTTAGAAATTTTGTAGGTTTTAGCACCCCATCAATATCTTCCCAACCAAATTCACACTGATCTTTCTCTTCATATGGATGATAAAAACATTTACACATCTTCTGATCAAGTAGAACACTCTTTTAATGTGTCCACGCACAGAATATGACATCGGTGGAAGGTAATTTAGCAGGACTGATCTCTTGAACTCACTGTACCGAAGATCGTCAAATGTGTGAGTCAAAACATGTTTTCCACACATGCACAAGGTATTTTTCTACTTTGTTAAATTCACTACTACTTCTTCTGTTCAGGAAATCGTTTTAGAAACTTAACAGGTTCAGCAGTTAAGCTCCATGCTTTGTTCCAATTTTGCTCATAGTGTCATCACCCGTAAGAATATGTGTGGGAACACTGGGCATCTCTGGGTCAGGTTTCTTGTACAGAATATGAAGCAGGATTAAGTGTCATTTCTCACCTGTTTCATAATGTATTCATAACTCTGCCAATCCTTGGCTTATGAAGAGTGCAACAAACCTAAGAAGTGCTATAATAAAATCCGTGAAATTTGACAGTAAAATGACTCAATTGGAACCATTTCAAACAGCCCACTCAACATGCAGCAAAACACGAAGATCAGCTTCCTCCAAAATTGCTGTTATGTTCTTGAACAATATGGCCAATACCCTTTGAATATATATTTGCAGGCACCAACTCTTCATTGACAATCAATCCACACACAATAATTGGAAATTCCATGTTGAATTTTTGTTGCAGGCAAGGCCAATTGTTCCACTTGTAGACTGTTGTCTGATTCTCTCACATTCTTTGAAAGATAGTTCAAGATAACTTTCAAAGACAATGTGCTGTTCTTGCAAGGTGCACACTGACTTTGGTATCCGTAGAACAGTCTGAACAACCTCCCTGGAGTTTTGCTTGGTCAAAATCTTGACCATTCGCTATTGTGGCACATAGTCCACAACACCAGCAGTTTTCAACGAAGACACCTTTTCGAATTGAAAATCTTCAGTTGAAAGTTTTTTGTCCGAGCTCTTGTACGAGTTTGTTTAGTTGCAGCATCTCCATCAAATAATGCGCTTGTTAGAAGAAGATCATGTCACAGAATTCATCCCTTTCTTTTTTTACATTCATCTCTCCACGTGCTTGCGAAAGTTGTTTTTTTATAACCTGTTTTGTAGTGGCTGGTGGGACAAAACTCTTACTATGGCAATTAAAGTGTGGAAGTTTAACTTTAGTGATTATGTCAAACAGCTTTTTCTCTTTCCATGCAAATCTCCCCTGCTTCAGTTCTGCATATAGTTTGAATACATGTTCCAGGACATCTAGAAGACATGTCTTTATTTTGTTATTGTTTAACCACAAAAGAGCTGCTCCTAAAGTGATAACCACTATAAGGTTTGAGTTATATTGTAAGTGGGGACATCTCACAAAAAGTAACGGACTGGTCTCACACACCACCTGGTGTCATGCTTCATCATTGACTAGTCCCCGCCCTCTAAAACCTTGGTTTGATAGAGGGTGGGCATACACCTGACGGCAGGGATGCACTTCTAAACTAAGTGGGGACCCGTGTATGAGTGAGTGAGATTAAAAATCATTATAGTTATCCTCATTGTGTTTTTTAAATTGAAACATAACTATATGATGTTTAAAAGCAGGTGACGGTATGTGGGGGAATTAGTGTCCCCTAACCGTTGTGTTTAGAGGTCGACATGTTTCTGCCGTCTTGGCCCAGGAGGGTCCAGGGCATTCATCAGGACCTAAATATGTAAACGGGGGCTCCGTTCTTACCAAAAGTGGCAAGAGTGTACCACTGTGTGGGCGTGATCACTGTCACACTCCACAATTGGATGGCTCCTAGATTCAAGCCTGTAAAAGAAAATGTAGGGAGAGAAAAAATATATAACAACAGACCGTAGTAGTGGCGAATAACTGAACTCAATACATGCACTGATCCAGTTTCTGCCATGGATGAATCAGGCTTCCCCTCCAGGGACACAGGAAACCACGCACCTGATTTCACTTAGCACCACTTAAAACCAATTTGCTTAAGTGAGCAGACTATAAAAGCACAACTGCTCTCCACCCAGTCCTACACCGGGGAGGAACGGGAGCAGTCGCCTAGGATCCACGCAGGAAACTTTCCTTGAGGCAGTAAGGGTGTGAATGAGATCGGATTGAATGAAAGTACTTTGGGGCAATTAGCACAATTGAGGATGAATGTTCTGTGTGTTTGTACTTGAAAAACCATAATTCTCACGCCAGCTGTGATCGATATGTTTTTTTCCACAGGTTCTGACAAACAGGGGTTTCCCCTCCCCTCCTCCCATGGGGCCAGTAGCTTTGGTTTTTAGGGTAAGAACAGTGAGACACGTGCTCTCACCTTTGCATCCCCATCATGTACACAAAGTGGCACATGCCACATGAGTAGTCACTCACACAGTAACTGGATCAGTGCATGTATTGAGTTCAGTTATTCGCCACTACTATGACCTGTTGTTATATATTTTTTCTCTCCCTACATTTTCTTTTACAGGCTTGAATCTCGGAGCCATCCAATTGTGGAGTGTGACAGTGATCATGCCCACACAGTGGTACACTCTTGCCACTTTTGGTAAGAACGGAGCCCCCATTTACATATTTAGGTCCTGATGAATGCCCTGGACCCTCCTGGGCCAAGACGGCAGAAACATGTCGACCTCTAAACACAACGGTTAGGGGACACTAATTCCCCCACATACCATCACCTGCTTTTAAACATCGTATAGTTGCCTTTCACATTAAAAAACACAATGAGGATAACTATAATGATTTTTAATCTCACTTACTCATACACGAGCCCCCACTTAGTTTAGAAGTGCATCCCTGTCGTCAGGTGTATGCCCGCCCTCTATCAAACCAAGGTTTTAGAGGGCGAGGACTGGTCAATGATGAAGGATGACACCAGGTGGTGTGTGAGACCAGTCCGTTACTTTTTGTGAGATGTCCCCACTCAAAATATAACTCAAACCTTATAGTGGTTATCACTTTAGGAGCAGCTCTTTTGTGGTTAAACATTCATACTTGGAGGCTGCTAGCTCCTAAAACCCTGTGCCTCTTGTTCACTCCTCCACACAGTGTGGAGCTTATGTGTTTTTTATTTTGTTATTCACATTTTGTTTGGTCACAAAGTTGTGTAGTTGTGAAGGCTCAGTCATTTCAAAGGGGTTTTCTTGCTGCTCCATAAAATGAAGAAAGCTGTCAACCTGTTTATTAAAATGTTTCCCTCTCTTTCCCACAAGTTTGTGGTGAGGAACAGTTTCACGATGGTTCTTTAATTTTGAATTTTTCATCTCTCTGAAAACATTGCAAATAGAAAGGACTTTATGGTAATCTAGCTGCAATTGAGCAACATATTCACTTTTACATGTCTGACCAACAATTGTCTTGGAGCGATCGTCGTTCAAGTTTCATTTCTAGAGCCACAGCATTGAACCTTCCCTCTCTGTCTTTCACCACAAAATGTCTTAGGATGAATTTTCTACCACGAAACCGGTTCCAGGATGTTTATTTCTGGCCCAGGGACGAGTTGCCTTGGCAGGTCGAGTTGGACAGTTCCCATGAGGAGCAGGGTCAAGACTGATTTGCATTTGGCTGGGTCTGAACTATGGGTGGCGCAGTGAGCAAAAACAATATGGATTAAACCCAGATCTGTGACTGGGGATGAATGCTTTCATTCTTCAGCATTCCATCCATTGTCTTTGCTTTTTGCTTTTATTGCTCCAATTGGGAAGGAAATACCCAGACGTGGGTCCTGTGCTCACTGTGCCACTGGATTCAAACTAGCCTGGCTGATGGGGGTTGATATCATGAAACCGGTACCGGAATGCTTGCTTCTGGTCCAGGGAGGACCTTGTTTGGCAGTTCAGGGTGGACTGTTCCCACGAGGAGCAGGGTCAAGACAGATTTGCATATGACGGAGTCTGAACTAGTGTGGTGTGATGAGAGAAACAATGAGAGATTAAACCCAGATCTGAGACTGGGGGTGAATGTTTGCACTGTTCAGCATTTCATCCACATCTGTTCTTTTTGTATTCTTTTTGTTAGACTGAAAAGTCGTTTTCCCATTGTATACAACTTGTAGCACTTGTTACAATGATAAAATATGTGATCCTCTTCACCCATCAGTTTCAATCTTTTGTGAACTTTGTTTTACCTTATTTCTACAGCATCTTGAACTCTCTTCTGTCCAGCTACAGTTGATGTTAGCTTTCCTTTCGTATTAGTTTGGCATATGGCACATTTTGCTGTGCTGAAGGAGTCCTCAGAGTTTGTAGTTAGCAACACTGTCAGGAGGCAAAGATCTTCTGCTACCACCTGCTTCGCTTATGTTCACGAATTTGAATCAATGGATAACCTGAAACAAAAACAATACTAAAATAAATTACCAATATGATGGCTAAAAAACATCATTACAGAGCTGATGTTTTGGAAAATGGCAGAAGGATTGCTCAGATGGGCATGACAACTGAAGTCTCCCATCACCCACCAGAAGTGATTTTTACATGCAGCCTGATTCTCTGCTGCATAAATAAAGCATCCGTCTTGCTATTTGATTCCCCATCTGAACCCCATCTAAGTGTGTCTGTTTGATTATATGCATGTTGTATGGGACTGAATAAGTATGTATGTGTGCTTTCTATACATATGTGCCTGTTTGTTGGTCCGTCTACGGGAATGCCTAAATCTGTAGTTTAGTGGCTGTAGATATGATGTCTCTGTGCGAGTGGAAATTTGTCTGATGGGCTGTATGCATGGGTGCCTCAATAGGCCATGAATTACTAACATTATAGCAGGTTTTGAATTATCCCTGAAACTGACACAATTTTACCATGGTAAACCACATTATCTGAAGAATTGACATGGTTAAGCCAGGGCCATTACCAGAGACGTTTTAAGGCATGGGACAAGTAGGCTCTGGCCCTGGGCCCAGCCTTTCCTGGGGCCCTCCTGATAGACCCAGCTCTGTTTTGCAGTCTTGCCATGATGACCTTGAATAATTCCTAAATAGATTTTTTTAAGCACTGTTTCATTTAATTTATGTTTTATGTGCTTGGTGTGTGAGAGCCTATCACACACATTATACAGAGGAAAGTTGGTTTTATGTTTCATGTAAAATTAATTAAAAAGTTACTTTTAGATCAAAACAGGACCTCACGTATGAGAAAGGGGAGGAAGTCACAGAAATTAGCAGTAATATTAATGATCTCCTGCTGTGTTACAAAATTGAAAACACCCATCACTATCCTTGAATATTATATGTAAACACATTTAGTATTTGGATGAGTGTGCCTGTGAGCTGTCAGTGACCTGGCCAAAGAGGGCATGAAAGAGCTGACACCTGATCATAAATTCAAAGTGTTCAGAACAGGGGCCCCCAGAAATACATTTGGCCCAGGGCTCCCAAAATCCTTAAGATTTCTCTGGCCATTACAATAGCAGGTGTTAGCACTATCATGCCGTGGATGTCCAATTATGTCAGAATTATCACCATACTGAGCTCATTCCTTTTAGTCCATGAGCAATGTTAATGGGCAGGTAAATGAGGAGATTCTATAAGACCCGACCCCATTAAGTGAATTCGGATGGGTGTCCAGCTGTCAATGAATCTTTATTCATATAGCCTGTGCTTCTGGAATGATTAGATGAATATTCTGGTGCTGTTTAAGTCATTGTGTGCGATAAATACAAAGGGTCAGATTGAATCAGGAGCTTTTAAGTATCTCAGTACAAATAAATGCATTATCTTGATAATCACACACTGGAAAATGAAATTAGGTATAGGGACATAATTTGATGGATCACTTCCATATTTTGACAAAGCAAGAAGGCTGAGAAGCTGCAGTTTAGATAGTTCACCACATATTCCCTCCCTTCTTCCTCCCACCACCACATAGTTGCTAATAAAAGCCAATAGCTTTAAACATCCATGAGCAGCACACATAAAGTGCACTCTTGAAGTCCTAATCTGAGACATTGTTCAGGCCACAGATTTGGGCTGACTAGTCTCTTAAAATGCTGAAGAGCTGAAGTGGCGCCATGTTACTTTTTAATAGAGTAGCAAATGAATATCACTAGAATATATAGGGATAAAGCTGGTTTGGGCTGGCAATATATCAGTATTTGTTAATATCTCTAGAGTAACTGCAGAGTGTAACATAACAGAAAACAATAACATAGCACAATACAAAATAACACAAAACAAAGGGCACAATGCAGCACAACAATGCAATCAAAAAGGGATGTAACACAACAACACAGTGCAAGAAGGCAACATAAAAACATACAAACACAAAATACATTATCACCACAACAAAATGCAACCCAATAACACAAAAAACACACCACAACAACACAGCAATGTAACCAAAAAGCACTACACATCAATGTTCCACAAAACAACACAATGACACAAAGCAAAGTACTACAATTCCACACCAACATCAAACAGATGCACAGCAGAACACAACAACCGGACAGATACACTAACACAATACACCACAATAGCAAATTTTTACACCAGCACAACAATGTGCCAAAAAAATAAATAACAAAGGGAAAAAATCAGAACAAAAAGCAAAATCACAGTAAAAAATCACCACAACACAAATATAATCACAAAAATACAATACATTCAAACTGAATTACAAATGTGTACTCGTGTTATTTTGGATGGTGTCTTTTATTGTTGATTCGTTTTTTGTTGTCACTTTGTTCCTTTGTGCTGTATATTTGTTGCTGTTATTGTTGTTTTGTGTTGTTGTGCTGTATTGCTCTTACTTAGTTTTATTATTGTAAAATGGAGTCATGGTGCTGATATACCTCAACTGCAGTTTGGCTACTTAAGTATACACTGATGTTGATGTCGTACTTTAGCACTTCTGCAAATTTTTATTCAAAATATGATGCTCAAAGGTGTTTCTATCCAGCAATGATTTGCTTACCATCTAGGAAATGTAGTAGCACCAGCAAAAATGTTTCGTGATGTGGTCTGTCGAGCATAATTTGGAAACCCTTTGGAAATTTCTAGAACAATAGCTATAAGGGCTAAATGAGCTATGTGTTTGTTGAGTTGCTATTCATATTCTTTAAAACCAATTCCATAATAGCAGATTATCAGTGTTTTCCCCCGGAAGACAATAAGGACTTCTCTGTGAGGAAAATAGAAAGGGGCTCATTTACAAGCCCATTGTGCTGCCGGTGCGTCACTTTTTTTGACTCACCGGTGGCGCGGAGTGTAGACCCATATCTACCAGGCCAGGCAAAGCCACTTTGCGTTTCTTTTTGTGGCCTCGTTGACATGGAGTAAGGCAACGCAGTGCAAGTCGCTGCATTGTCTTACTCTGCATCAAAGAGGATATCCATGGGCGTTGTAGTGGGTGTTCCCACGCAACACCCATGGATTTTGGCGCATTCCCATATTTACAAGGGCATGTAAACTTGGGAATGTGTCAATAGCCGAGACCTCCCGAGGGAGGCTCAACAGGGAGAAATACCTTTATTTCTCCTCATTTTTTTCCTTTCAATGTGTGCTGCATTTTGCAGCGTACATAGGAGGAGGAAAATGCCTACATTGATTATTTTCATGCAGGAAGATGTCCCTTCCAGCACAAAAACAATCATTCCTACAGTGCAAGCACCCCTGCACAATGGTGCAAAGGAGTCTGCATTTGTGCAAGGCAGCCAAAATGGCAGCAATGCAGTGGGAAAGGACGAGAATGCACTGTATATCATAGATATGACACATTCCTGCTCTTTCCTTTTGACACAGGGCCGCGCAGCAAAGTGACTTACTGTGGTGCCCTGCATCAAAAACTTGTAAAAGAGGCCTAGAATGTATTTGATTTTTTTTATTGAAATGAGAGATATTTTACTAGCTAATAGTTTTGCAGACCTATATTTGGGGCTTTTCACTCCTACCCACTAATTTTTTATTCTCTCGTTGTTTGAATAGCTCTCGATGATTGCCATAGTAACAGCCACTATTCAGAAAAGTAGAATTCTGTACTGTGGCAAGAAAACCCAACAAAATCACTTAACTAGATTCGCTTATTAATCATTTAAATTGAACGCTGTGCGATGTAGTGTTTGTTAGATATTTAAAAAAGGTTCAGTCATCTGCTAATGACCCACCAAATGGTCCCTTGATGCTTTCTTGGGAGCTGAGCTGCTTATCGATAAATAAGGAGACTCATTATAAGGCTGTTCACCGCACAAAGCTGAATATGACAGTTTTGTGTATGGCCAGCTTGCTCTCCGATCCAACTGCAATTGGAAACATTAGAACCCACATTATAATTCTACACTTAGAATTTACACACATCACACAGAAGGGTGGAAAGGAAATGTACACACAATAGGTAAGGTGCATCTAAATCTGTAGACAAATAAACACAATATACCCTTTTCACAAAAAGACACTTCAAAATTGAATAAGGATTACATAACACGTGCGAGTTTTTCTTTAATTAGAAATGTATGTGCTTAATATTATGAGTCATTTACAATTTAAATAAAAAAGAGAAGACGTGCAGAATTTGCTTATGGCCTAAAATGGCAACTAGGTTTTAACTAGGCCTCAACTCCATATTGCAAAACATGGCTGTGTGGGATTATTTGAAGGTGATATTTTTGTGGACTTATAATGACATTTAATATGCTAATTTACACATGATACTACATATATAGACTGAATTAATATAGTTGCAGTTGAGCAAAATGTAATATGATGTATAGATGTGAAGTTTTTAATGTGTTCAAACTATGATGATTTTGCTGTTTCTCTAATTTGTTATGCAAGAATTATGTATAAGAACCACTTGATTTTGGTGATGAGGCAGAAGACTTTCTTATTTTATACTCAGGATGCTGCTCTATTTGTTATGATGATGTTGCTGTCCATTGAGACTTAGAATATTTTCAGATTTTTACAAACTCTGTATAACTTTGCAACTGAAAGCCTTTATCGCATTGACTCTGTACCACCTCTTTAAATTTCTGTAATAAAACCCTTTAGCTTTTTTCATTGATCTAGAACGCAATTATTTAATTAAGTCTTTGCACTCTGCTAACTGATGTTTGGGTAGGACCTTAGCTTGTGGACACATTGGCTCATGAAAGTGAGGTTTAACACCATCTCCAATTCAATAAACCTAGGTAGAACCTATTGGTGTAAGTTTTGGGATACAATTTTGCTCCCACACCTGCAGTTTCATGATATTCAATGTGTGTTTATATTTTCTCATTTACCATCACACAGCAAAATGTGCACTGTTTATTTTTGATGACGTCTTTCTCAATGACTCAGAAGGAAGCCTTTAGATACTTATCAGGCTCTTCTGGCTCGCACACTGTACTGCATTAATTCAAGAGACTTTTTATGGTTCATGCAACTGGTTTGTTCTGACACCTCCGGATGACATTAGGTCAGAAGGGGTGAAACCGAATTCATGCCGAGGGACAGTGTTAGGGTTATATGATATTTTAAAATGCTGAAAAGTGATTTATTAACAGGTCAATACTTTTGCTCGTCCCACTTAGACATTGCAATGCCATGATTTTCTTAGGTGAAATTAGCTCTATGTACCCTCAAACTTGAGAGTGACTCTTTTGGTTTTCTATTAGGGATGCTACCCGAATCTCTGTTGATTTGCAGCTCATTTAGAACGCAGGGCCTGAATTAAGAGTTCAGCAGAAATGGGTAAAGGGGGACATAGTGACATTTGCTTCCCTGCAACAAAAATATGAGCTGGCCAACACGGAATACTTCTGTTATGTTCAAGTCCGACATGTGTTGCAGTCTAAACTACCGAAAGGCTCCTCCCCCCCAGAATCCACGCCTCTTGAGGACAGACTGCTTGACGGATATCTCCCAGAAAAAGCAATCTCCCTCACATGCAAAAAGCTGATAAACAATACGGCGGACCCTCTCCAGGGTACCAGGGTTAAGTGGGAAAGGGATGGACTCGACATTGATGATGAGGAATGGCAGGAGGCACTGTCCTCCTCGAGGGAAGTGGCCATCTCCGCCAGGCTACGGTTTGTCCAGCTTAAAATCTTACACAGGGTATACATTGAATGTCGGAGACGATGTGGTCAGGAGGGAACATTTATGCATATCCTATGGGAATGTGTTCACATTCAGAGATACTGGCGGCAAATACAAGCAGTTCTTGGCGAAGTATTGGGTCTGACCATCCGCCTTGAAGCGAAAAGGTGCTTACTGAATGTGTGGGAACCCACCGACCTAAAAAGGATGGGTAAGACCTGGGTAACACTGGGCTTAATGGTAGCTAACAGAAATATAGCTCAGTTCTGGGGAGCCACAACCCCGCCAACCATAACAGACTGGAAGAAACATATGGACTGGTGTATGTTCCTGGAGAAAACTGTATACACAGCGAGGGGATGCTCTAGGAAGTGGTCCCAAATCTGGGGGGCATGGAACACATGCAGAGGAGAGATTTGTAGTCCCCCACGTAGCCCCACCTCTGACGAATTGTCCTCACCCTAGAGAATGTATCCAGTGGGGTGTCATTGCTTAATCCCTGTAGCCACAATATCTGTAAATGTGTTGTTGACTGAATTCTTCCAGCTTGTGCTATATCCATCTTGATTTGTGTAACTCATACCAATTCATGTTGTTTAATAAAAAGAACTTTAAAAAAAAAAAGAGTTCAGCAGATGAGTTACTCTGTCACAAACATGACGGATATTCATACAAGTGGCTTTGGATGTAATATACTTGTAATATGGAGGTAGGGCTATCTGTCACATTTGTAACTGAATAACCAGTCCGCCAAACTCTAAAATCAGTCTCTTAGTCTGTTTTTCAGATTTGCTTAATGCTGCATATATTTTAAATTCTGAGAACCTTCATCATAGTTGATTTTTATGTCCATTGACTGATTTATTGAGACTGCTGCTGTATGTTATCCTTTTTGCATTGTAATTTAATATTTTAATATCTTTCATGGGTTTTCTCAATTATTGAGCTCAAAATCACTTTTTGGGTTGAGAGATATCACAAGGTACATCAGTTGCAGGACTGCAAGTCCCAAGAGTTCGGTTGCTGGAGGAGGGCTGCATTCTCTTCGAGCTGCAAAGCTCTTGCCTGTCTCCAACTGCGCGGAACATCAGGAGCTGCCTCAATTGGGGGACTTCAAGTCACAGGAGTCCAGTAAGTTGAGGAGATGGAAGGCCCACATTCACTTCACACTACAAATCGCTTGCAAGTCTCCCGCTGTGTTGGACATGAGGAGCTGCCTCAACTGCAGGACTGCAAGTCACAGGAGTCCAGTTGCCAGAGGAGGAGAGGGGCCATATTCTCTTTGCACGATAAAGCGCTTTCCAGTTTCCCACTCCACAGAATGCATGACGGCCGTACCTAGGCCAAGGGAGGGTCCATCTTTACCTGTCATCACCAGGAAGAGGCAGGGCAGGGCCACCTATCTTGGCTCCCATGGCAAGTAGGGACACCTCCTGTAAAGGTAGGAAAAATCCTCCTTTGGTTCTTAATGGAGCAGTATCAATGGTATGCTTAACCAATGGGCAAAAGAAAGGCCCTATCGCTAAAAAAGGTGGAAAGAGAAAGAGCCTGCAGCCTCTATAACACCTTCAATTACTAGCGATCTAGCTGCTGTTATTGAGGCTACTATCTCTGAAATTGATATAGCGGTGGAGATGAAAGTTGGAAATATGGGACTCAGTAACAATACTACTGATTTGGTAACCATTGTTGTGGGGGAAGAGGGCAGCGGTTCAGGTAAATCTCCCAGTGGAGGAGACTGTTAAAAGATCTGCAACGGCCCTCCCTTTAACCTGTTCGTGGTACACAAAACTTGCAAATAGAAAATATTTTGACTGTTGACGATCAGTCACTTCACTTAAACTCTCCCCACCAAAAAGAAAACAGAGTATTGGTCAGACCCCCCAAAACAAAACATCATGCAAGAAAAATCTCCTCATCAGCTAACAGTTAATAAAATAGGAAGTCCTGCTGTGGGTGATATTATGCAGGATGGCAGGCCTCAAGATCTTTCTGCAGAGCTATTGAACTGCATTATTCAAGAGCATTGAGCTTTTATGTATGAAAACGTAGAGGTTATGCTAAAGGATATTCGTGAAACCTTGGAGAAATTTAAGAAGGCGGAACCAACTTTGCCACTCTGAAAAAAAAACAGGATTCTGATCAACTTCCAGTTCATCTTCAATAAATGCTCCCAATTCCAGGGTAAAGATTCTCAGGAAGAAACTTTTTCATCATCTAGTTTAGGCATTATATGGAATTCTCGTCCTTCAGGTTCTAATGTTAACGAGTGGACAGCATTGTTGGTTTGCAAAGAGGTTATCTAATAACATTACTGATGCTTCTCTCCATATGCAGCTGCAATGCCCTTTATCAGAATGCTGAGGAGAACAATCATTAATATCAAGAAAGAAAAATTGGTTAATTCTAATACACAATGTGGTCCATGGGATTAAGGTGGTCTGTTTAATGATATCTTGTTAGTAAGGAGGGTGTGAAGGGTGGGCCCTGAACCACAAAGTTCAAGTGGTGGCGACTGCATTTTCATTAATTTGAGGAGACTCTGACTAGTGGAAAATCTTTTAGCCTGTATTAATCATCTTGTTGCGTCATTAGGGCGAAACAGGTCCCAGCTGTTGGGTTTTTGTACAAGCCCTTGTAATAATAAGTAGGGTTTTAGAAGACAGGACTCAGTAGGATTAAAGGTATGCATGTAGTTTAATGAGCAGGATAAAAGGACCCTTGATCTTCTCCAGATCCTTCTCCCTCTGGCAACCGCCTCAACCCCCAACATTCCATAACAGCTTCAGGGTTGCAAGTACATGTTATGTACAATTTGCTTACAAAATATAGTCTTCTTTTTATTTTTATTTTTATTTTTTTGTCCCTTTTTAAAGTTAGCGATCGTCGATCTTCGGTCACAGTCTTTATGGAATATACAGAGGTATTGACAACTAATCGTTTACCCCTGTATATTCACTATTACAGCTTTTAAATAAAAATATCACCCTAGTGAGGAACAACATGTGACCTTGTCACGTGATTTAACATCAAGAAAGAGAGGTGTGTCATGTGACCTGTCACATGATACACCATAGAGTATTTATCTACATGGCTAGTTTGGATGCGTTGTTATCCAGTTTTCTTTTTGTGCTTAAAACGCCGGAGGCCATTTTCAGCCTGACACAAACAGAACCAGGTAACTTGAGCATTTAAATATTGCCTCTTTTACATGAATTATTTAGCGGAGACATTAATATGAATTTTGTCCCTCAGACATATATTTTATTGTTTCAGAAAAGCCGCTTTTGAAATGCACTCTTGAATTCAAATATATCGTAGTAACAGCGTGTATTTCTACAACTGCGCATTTGAGGTATTGTTGGTTAATATATATTTTTTCTTACACTCGTTTATGGGAACGAAGGTTAGTTATCTTATCTTTATGGTAACTCCTTTCTTCCTTTTTAGAAACCCTGCTTCAATCAGTTCTAATTATCAGAGAATTGAAACATAAAAATATACTAGTCAGTTTCCAGTTTTGACCAGCGATCTTTTTCAATCTTAAAAAGGTACTCTATTTACAATGTCCATAACTATCAACATCAATATTACTATTTGTAGACATTATTAGTATTATAAAAATACGATGTTTTGTTTTTAGAGTCCGTAATAAATTCGCAGCAGAAACAGGCTGCTTTTTAGAAGAATTTGTGATCATATCATTCGTGGAAGTAAGTCTTTCTGTTGTAGCATATACAATAACATTGTTCCACATATGTATTGTGGAATTAGCTGTACAAAAAATGGTTATTACCATATGTACACACATATATATATAAATAACAAGCTAATAGTGTTATTTTCG
Source organism: Triturus cristatus (assembly GCF_964204655.1). Classification (NCBI taxonomy): domain Eukaryota; kingdom Metazoa; phylum Chordata; class Amphibia; order Caudata; family Salamandridae; genus Triturus; species Triturus cristatus. The sequence continues at coordinate 124,949,564 of NC_140592.1, read as the reverse complement.
TACTTACAGCAATTGTTAAAAGCGGAAAGACAAAATCTGAAGTGCAGTCTCCTTTCAAGTGATCAATTAACATAACGTGAAGTGAGTCAATTTGGAATACTGCTCACCTCGTTCTATCTGTTTTCTATTTCTATCTTTTGCTTTTTCTTTTTCTCCAGTTTAACTTTCAATAGAATGGTTTCTAGCCTAAATAAACACTCAATTATTACAGACACTATATCATAAAATGAATTAAGTTGTTTTTGTATAGGGAATCTGAGGATAAAATTTAATTGGATTCGTTTGTAATACAGGGAAAAAAATCTTTTTAAGAATATGTTGATGATGTATAAATATTATATTGTTAATTATGATTGTTTATATGTCTTTTTATTATTGTAGATTCTTTTGTGGCTACTCCGGAAAAAGGCGTTGTGAACGCCGAAACACGCGTCGAATTATTCAAAAGCTGCCACTTTTTATATTTTATGCTGTATTGGTTTTTATAATTGTTGATTCATCTCTTTTAAACAAAATTGAATGTAATGTGTTACATGAATCTTTTTTCATAATATGAATAATGAAAAAATAAAGTCTTAATCCTTATAGTATTTTTATGAATTTCTTTCTTGTTTCCCTATAACGTCATAGGATAGAATTTTGAATCATTATATTAAGATTGCCTAGGAGTTTATTTCACTATACTAAAATTACCCTGTCCTAGGAATTGAACTATTTGCTGTTCAGCGGGTCCTTGTTTTCTCCTTCTGTTTTACCCACAGCTTGACTGTGCAGGGCTTTTTCACGCATTTTGCGATTATTCATCAAACCTGTCTGTGATAATTTGAGTGCTTGTATATTGTATATAATACATTGGTTTATTATTTTTCAACTTTATGACTATCTGACTTCTCTCTTTCCTCTTCCTTTACTTTAGGTATCTAATCTTTTAAGCATGGCTCAATTAAAAACCTTTTATGAGGAGTTTGCGTTACTTGTAGGAACCAGTAATTCCTTTTGTAATATCTCCAAAGAAAGTATACACAATAATGAAGATATACGGAAATTAATAGATCTTGAGAAGAAATTAAAACGAATGGAAGCACACGGAGAATTTATGTTGGAATATTTAAAAGCAGGTATTATTCCCACTGGTCTCCGTGTTCGCAACATCCCAGGGCTATTCGTTCACCACAAACCATTTTTGGCTAAGTGGAGTATGATAGCCAATAGGTGTTCTAGAGACTTAATGATATTGATAATTGAAACTGCTAAAGAACTTGCTGCCTCAGTTAAAATGGAGTTAGACGAACTAGAAGAAAAAATTAAAAGAAGTAATAGTATAGATGAGGCTAAGAAAAAATTAGAGGACTCCAATAAAGAGTTAGAATCCTTTGCCAACTATCTCAATAAACGTAAAAGTGATAAGTTCATGAAAGATAAAAGATTTTATTCACTGGAGAACACCTATCCCTATCTGGGAGAGAATTTCTATAAACAGAACCATTACTTAGATGAAAATAGATCTAAGCAACAACGAGTAACCACATTTTCCAATACTTCAGAAAGAGAAGGAGAAGGAAGTGCTACATATTATGAACCTGAAGAGAATTATAACTCTTTTGAAATAAAACATAATACGCCACAACCTTTTTTAGCCAATCGAGGGCCACGCAGAGGACGATCGAGAGTAAGATTTCAGTCTCAGAACAGAGGCAATTACCAGCCTCAACATCATCAACGGCAGGATCCTCAATATCTGTAGGAGACACGCAACAGACAATATTGGAAACAGGGGATATAATCCCCATATTTAATTTATCATCCCATAATTTAGACAGACATAGTGCTAATTTACTATCCAAAGGTCTATCTTATGTACCTCATACTCATGCTAATAAATTTGAATTATATCAAGATATTATTTCATTTTTCCGTAAAATTAGATTAAAGAAATATTTTGAACATGATACCAATACAAATTCTGATTATTCTACTATCAGACCTCTAGCTCTTCCATCTACTTTCTGTCCTTCTCTTGAACAATTAGGACCTGAAGTAGCGGCACTTGAATTAGTTGTTTTACAGAGATTAGAACAAGCTCTTCACGTTATTCCCAAACCACTATACAATCTAGACAGAGATGAATTTTCACCATTGCATTCCTTAGCTCAGAATAAAGATCTGATTATAAAAAGCTGTGACAAAGGAGGTGGGATAGTAGTTGTCAATACTCATGACTATGAGCACAAAATGACTACCATGCTTAGTGACAATACGTTTTATTCTAAGATATTGTCCAATCCTTCAGCTATAATATCTAAAAAGATTCAAATTTTAACCCATCATGCTTTGGTCGCAGGAGAAATCACTAATAAAGAATATGACTTTTTAAACTACAATGAAAATAAAACAGCATGTATTTATGGGTTGCCAAAAATACATAAGAACACTAAGGATCCCCCCTATAGACCAATAGTTTCCACGATTGGAACTATTACTGAACCATTATCTAAATTCATCGACTATCAATTACGTCCTTATATTCCTAAAATTACATCTTACATTAAGGATACTAGGGAAATGATTAATAAAGTAGAAGATATTAGATTTAACCCTCATAGAGACATTTTAGTGACTCTAGATATAGAGTCACTATATAGCAATATCCCTTTGGATGGAGCTATGAAAGCTACGAATTGGTTCATTGATGAATTTGCTATACCGTGTTCCAAAACATTTATTCTTGCTTGTCTTGATATAGTACTTACTGAAAACATCTTTGAATTTGGAGAAATCTTATTTCGACAAGTGAAAGGCGTCAGTATAGGTGCATCGGTTGCACCATCAATAGCCAATATCTATATGGCTGCCTTTGAAACTAAATTCATATATAATGAACTTGCACCATTCTTTGAGTCCATCTCCCTTTGGTCCAGATATATAGATGACATCTTTTTTATCTGGACCGATGGAGAGGACTCACTTTCTGAATTTTTGGAGTGGCTTAATGCTGCAGATATGAATTTGAGATTTACAGCTCAAAAAAGTACCGAAAAAGTAGAATTTTTAGATATTATAATAAGACATGCACAAGGCAAGTTAGAAGTAGATTTATTTGTAAAGCCAACAGCAAGGAACACCTTGTTACATTTTAATAGTTTTCATCCGCGTAACCAAAAGCAAAGTATTAAGTTCTCTCAATTTTTGAGAGTTCGAAGAAACTGTACGAATTTGAAGGATTTTGATTGGCAGGCAACTGATATAAGAAAGACATTTTTAGACAGAGGATATCCCCACCGGCTGCTAAGGGACTCCTACAAACGTGCTAGGTTCTATGATCGGGACCATCTCCTTAAATCTAGAGAGAATAGTGAAAATACTCAGCTTGTATGTATTACCAGACACTCAACTTTGGATTCCAAAGTGAAACAAATCATTAATGCTAATTGGCATATCTTAAATAGTAATCCTGAACGTAAAAAATTAGCTAAACCTTTGTTCGCTCATAGACGTAACAAGAATATAAAGGATTTAATTGTTCACTCGAGGTTTGATAAAAAGACACATAGTCCAGTTTTTATTCAGAAATCTATTGATAGCAACATGCCTTTTAAAGGAACAGTTAAGTGTTCATCATGTAAATCATGTGACTCAATTCTAGATGGAGAAACCTTTGTGCACAATGGTTTTACCACACAAGCAACAGGGATGTGGAATTGTAGAACACAGAACACTATATATTTCATTCTCTGTCCGTGTCATCTTGGATACGTTGGAGAAACATCTAGAGCTATCCATACTAGGATTACTGAACACCGCTCTGCTATTAGGACAGCTAAACTCTTAGCACCTCTAGTTAAGCACTTCATCGAAATGAACCATAAACCAGAAGATCTTAGATGGAGGATTTTGGAAAAAATCAAGACCCCTAATAATAAGTGTGGCGAGAAAATACGCAAAAAACGTGAAGTTTTTGGGATTTTTTCTCTCAATACTTTCAAGAAAGGATTAAATAGTGAGATACCCTGGGAGAATGCCATTATCTGAAAGGCTTTAAATGATTACTCTTTTTATTTAGAGAACCGGCTATAGCACATTATTAATTAGTTTCTTATCGAATATATTTTAGTTCGATAGTTTACTATTCAGCTGAATCGGTTCTCCATCTTGCTGAGTTATTCAGATGCAGAATTTTCACTATATAGTATTCCGAGATTAATTCGATTTATTCTTTTTAGTCCTCTAAAATCATGGTATGGTTTTTAACAAACAATATTCTCAATATAATTTTTGAGCTACATAATTGAGCTTGTGAATCAATAAAGTTTGTTGAGAGATCTGAAGACTCTTGTGAACTCCTCTTTCTATTTTGCTTGTTTCCTTGTTACTACAGGATGGTTCCTCCCTATAGAAACAAGGTTGGACGTTTCCAAAATATAGTCTTCTTTTTATTTATTTATTTATTTTTTTGTCCCTTTTTAAACTTAGCGATCGTCGATCTTCGTTCACAGTCTTTATGGAATATACAGAGGTATTGACAACTAATCGTTTACCCCTGTATATTTACTATTACAGCTTTTAAATAGAAATATCACCCTAGTGAGGAACAACATGTGACCTTGTCACGTGATTTAACATCAAGAAAGAGAGGTGTGTCATGTGACCTGTCACATGATACACCAGAGTATTTATCTACATGGCTAGTTTGGATGCGTTGTTATCCAGTTTTCTTTTTGTGCTTAAAACGCCGGAGGCCATTTTCAGCCTGACACGAACAGAACCAGGTAACTTGAGCATTTAAATATTGCCTCTTTTACATGAATTATTTAGCGGAGACATTAATATGAATTTTGTCCCTCAGACATATATTTTATTGTTTCAGAAAAGCCGCTTTTGAAATGCACTCTTGAATTCAAATATATCGTAGTAACAGCGTGTATTTCTACAACTGCGCATTTGAGGTATTGTTGGTTAATATATATTTTTTCTCACACTCGTTTATGTGAACGAAGGTTAGTTATCTTATTTGTATGGTAACTCCTTTCTTCCTTTTTAGAAACCCTGCTTCAATCAGTTCTAATTATCAGAGAATTGAAACATAAAAATATACTAGTCAGTTTCCAGTTTTGACCAGCGATCTTTTTCAATCTAAAAAAGGTACTCTATTTACAATGTCCATAACTATCAACATCAATATTACTATTTGTAGACATTATTAGTATTATAAAAAAACGATGTTTTGTTTTTAGAGTCCGTAATAAATTCGCAGCAGAAACAGGCTGCTTTTTAGAAGAATTTGTGATCATATCATTCGTGGAAGTAAGTCTTTCTGTTGTAGCATATACAATAACATTGTTCCACATATGTATTGTGGAGTTAGCTGTACAAAAAATGGTTATTACCATATGTACACACATATATATATATAAATAACAAGCTAATATTGTTATTTTCGTACTTACAGCAATTGTTAAAAGCGGAAAGACAAAATCTGAAGTGCAGTCTCCTTTCAAGTGATCAATTAACATAACGTGAAGTGAGTCAATTTGGAATACTGCTCACCTCGTTCTATCTGTTTTCTATTTCTATCTTTTGCTTTTTCTTTTTCTTTTTCTCCAGTTTACCTTTCAATAGAATGGTTTCTGGTTTTGAATATATTAGCCTAAATAAACACTCAATTATTACAGGCACTATATCATAAAATGAATTAGGTTGTTTTTATATAGGGAATCTGAGAATAAACTTTAATTGGATTCGTTTGTAATACAGGGAAAAAAATCTTTTTAAGAATATGTTGATGATGTATAAATATTATATTGTTAATTATGATTGTTTATATGTCTTTTTATTATTGTAGATTCTTTTGTGGCTACTCCTGATGAAGGCGTTGTGAACGCCGAAACGCGCGTCGAATTATTCTAAAGCTGCCACTTTTTATATTTTATGCTGTATTGGTTTTAATAATTGTTGATTCATCTCTTTTAAACAAAATTGAATGTAATGTGTTACATGAATCTTTTTTCATAATATGAATAATGAAAAAATAAATTCTTAATACTTATAGTATTTTTATGAATTTCTTTCTTGTTTCCCTATAACGTAATAGGATAGAATTTTGAATCATTATATTAAGATTGCCTGGGAGTTTATTTCACTATACTACAATGTACAATTCGTTATCCTGGAATATTGCAGTAATCCATTCTAAGTTACACAATGAAGGTTAGTTAACATTCATAAAGTACTTTGGCATAATATATCTCCCAGAGACTTGGCATATGGGGATTTTTATGTGGATGGGTACCAGTCACAATCTAATCCTGCAAATCCCTTTTTCTCTGGTAGGGCAAAGGTAGGCTTAGCGGTCCTTATTTCTCTTAATATTTCTCAAGTAAGTGTGAAGACCCTTTGCCTTGCCCCTTGATATCAATTATTGATATTGTCTGGGTTAGGGGTCACAGATTTACTAATTTACTAATTGTCAATTTTTATCATAATATTTTTAGCTATCAGTGTACTGTTGTAGTTGATCTGTTGGATGAATTCTTTTCCATTCTGTGTATAAATAATCAATTGTATTTGAAGATCTGGGCATGGTATCTTAATTGCCCTTTATGTGCTTTAGTAGGATGCCAGTATGTGGAATGTAGGATACTGAAGTGTATGAAATTACCCACTTTAGCACACTCCTTATGGGGATGTGCTTAATAACTTGAGCCTTGATAATTACTTGATAATTGCGAGGGACATTGATGCTGCAATGTTTAAGGGCAAACAACTTACACTGGAGGGGGTAAATGTAGCCTTATTGACTGTATATTTCTGTCAAAAGACTCTAGTTTTTTAATAGCTGAGGTTAATATAATAGCTAATAGTATAGGGACCATAATCCCCTAGCATTGTCTTTGAACTGAGAACAGAAAATGAAGAGTGAAACTACTGATGTGGACCAAAATGCTTTCTCTGCAAAATAAGGTTTGAGAATGAAATGGGACACAGTTGATCCAATTAAGTTTACTGAAAATCTGCTTGTTGAAAATACGGAAGTAGTAGATGTGTTTGTCCACTTATGCCCCAGCTAGCACTATAATAAACAGTTTTGCCATCTTATGACATTCCATTTTCCAATCAATATTTTATTTTAACAAATTTATTGATTTTGGAGTAGAAACATGGCCCGTTGGGCTGACGTAAAGGAGAAGAATTAGAAGCAAAATAAGCATTAACAAAAGCAAATACCCGCTCACTTAGCCCCAGACCCTCATTATAATAATAAGATAAGTAACAGATCTCATAATCCAACAACTTTTTCCCATCCCCCTCTCAACCCATTAACAGTCAAATTTCATCATTCAGCAATTGTCCTATAGAACAGACAGGTTACAGCACAATGCCTCTATATTCCGCCCACACCTGCCAAATCTTTGGGTGTTTCTGTGAACATCCCCTTGCCTCATATACTGCCACCTCCAGGCCCATACATTGATCCACTCCTATCTTACAGACCACAAGCCCTTGTTATAACTCACATCACCAGCATACGCCTCAGAAACAGCAGTGACAACTTGTATCTATTGCCCCCCTGTGTGTCAGTGATATGGAAGAGAATAAGTTTTAATGTTCATCGGAATCCTCCAAGATAAGACCCCACGACATCACCCTGTGCCAGAAGTGGTCCAGTGCAGGGCAACCCCTTACTGTATTCAAAAAAGTTCCTTCTTCCACATTACGATGGCGCGTGGAGTACACCCTATGGAGGTATTTATGCTAGATCATTCCAAGACTGGTTGCTATGGCAGCCTCTTGAGGCACCCTCAGAATCTCAATCCAATCTGTGTTCTCCAGTACCCCAACATCAGCATTCCACCCCCCCCCACCCTGAGAGCAAGGAACGTATATGGACAGTTGGAAATAAGGGTCTGATGTAGCTTAGAAATCTTGTGGTCTTCCAGGTCTCCCATAATGAGCTTACACTCCAAGGGTTGAATTCAGGGAGATCAAGCAGGGCCTCAATGTACGCAGTCAGCGCATGGCGGAGCTATAGGCAGCAATTGATTGGCCATTACCATGGAGCTGGTACTCCACCTGCAGGGTTTGAAAGGACTTAAGAACCGTTTTGCTCATGTCATCACCAAGGGTAAAGATTCCTATGAGGTCCCACTTCTGAAAGCTTTCCAATGCAGCCACCTGTGGCAGCAGGCGGCGCTGCCAGAGCGTTCTCCACTTCATAAGCCTCCCCCCACCATCTGATCCGATGAAGAGATTGTCTCAACTGATTGAGGACAACCCTGGTTGTCAGAGGAATATCACCAACATTGCCCTCACAATATAAATGAGAAACAATCGGTCCCTTGTCGGACGCAAAGGTCGGGGTTTTCAAAACCACTGCCATGAGATGTCATAAAGAAAATTCTGTAGCTGGTATAGAAACTGGGGCAACAAAGCCATTTTAAAAATTGCCGAACTAACAGTCAGGGACAGAGGCAAAACTGACCAGACCTTAACATCCTACCTCAAGTGAGTCAGAACAGAGTCCAAGTTATGGGACCACGCCAGTGCCGCATCAGGGGACACAAGGACACCCAGGTATTTGAACCTACCCAAGGCAATCTTCAACCCTGCCACCCATCTAAAATCTTGCGGGCAGCCACTCACCAGAAACACCATATGTTTCGATGCATTAATGTATAGGCCCGAGGTTCCACTGAAAATGCACATGATTTGCAGGATACAGTGCCCTGAGGTCTCAGGAACAGTCAGGAAGAAGAGAACCTCGTCAGCATATAATGCTGTTCTGTCGGAGAGTCCCTCCCTTCACTGGAAAGTAGTGTACTCAAGCGTCCACCCTCACACACACTGCCAGAGGTTCCTTAACAAATGCAAACAGCAGGGAAGACAAGTCAAATGCCTTTTCGATACTAGCAAGGAGAAATGCCACCAGTCCCTTAAATCTATCTGCTAGCGGCAAGGTGTTGTATAAACGCTGAAAATATAAGGCCGGTGGCACAAAGAGGCATGAAGCCAGCATGATACAGATGTACCAGGTCAGGAATAAATCGCACTAGTCTTTTCACCCACACTTTTGCTAAAATCTTCACCTCCAAAATCAAGCAGGAAATCGGGCGATATGAGGAGTGTGTCACCAATCGGGAGGCCAAATGGCACCAACAGCCGCTGACTGGGTCACCCCAGCAGATTTCCTGGAGTTTAGGCATGTAGGCCATGAAGAATTCACAGGGGAATCTGTTGGATCCTGAAGCTTTACCAGGTCAGAGCCCAGCCAAAGCTGACAAATGCTCACCCTCTTTTTGACCCAGTGCCTCCAAGTCAACCATCTGAGATTTAAGACACACCAAGTCTTGCGCCCGATGTCGCCACCCCCGGTAGAGTAACTAATATCCACCTCAGTAGCGTGGGGGTTAAGGCCCCCCATAGTCTCACTTTAGACATTACGGAGCCAGAATTATGTGCAATATAATCTTCAATGGAGTGGGCTACATGCAAACAATAGTCTGGGTTTTGTAAATTCCACTGCAAGAGGCACCAACCAAAATGGTGGGTTCTGCAAACCTACGAGGAGTCAAACAGCCACAGGGGAGTGGTAGGATAACCCTTACGCCAGGACAGTAGCATTGGAAATTCTATGCATATATGAAAGTGAGACAAGGAAGTAATCGATGCGGGAAAATGAGTCTTGTACTGGGTAGAAAAAGGTGTATCCTTCCCTAGAGTGCTGATGTGTCCTCCAAAAATCAACTAAACCCAAGGCAGTTGAAAAGAAATATAGATGAGTCCTGCCAGCCCCCTTGGCAGGTCCATGTGAGTGCCATCAGTCCAACGAGAGATCCATGACACCATACCAATTGCCCTAAAATACCGGGATCCCCACTGGGAAATCGTCCAATAGCCTTGTTATTAAAGCCACAAAAGACTGACCAAGAGGAGGAGGTACATATATACAGAGGACTCGATTCACAGAACTAACTTAAGACAAAATCCTAAACTTACTACTTTTGGTATTCACAGAAGGCATTTAGTAGTAGTAAAGTTAGGATTTTGTCTTAAGTCTGTCTTAAGTCTGTCTTAACTCTGTCCTAAATTTGTCTTAAGTTTGTCTTAAGTCTGTCTTAAGTCTGTCTTAAATCTGTCTTAAGTCTGTCTTAAGTCTGTCTTAAGTCTGTGTTGAGTCTGTCCTAAGTTTGTCTTAAGTCTGTCCACTCCATTTTGGTCAGCCTAAATTTTGGATTTGCACCTGTCCCTTGCAACCTCAGGTAACCTTTTAAGCGCTAGTGACTTTTAAGCACTGTGTTTGCAATTAACCTTTAAAAATTCATATTGCAACTTCTACTGATTGGATTTTTGTCGCTTTGTTCTCATTTTGCTGTGATAAATATTTTCTATTTTTCTAAACCCGTGTAGAGTCTTTTTGTGTTTCTATTTATTGTGTTACTGTGTGTGTGTTGCACAAAAACCTTATACATTGTCTCTTTAGATAAGCCTGGCTGCGAGGATGAGCACAGAGTATCATTTAGTGTGTGCCTAGCTTAACCTGACTAGAGTGGTGGTTCCTGCCTGGCCTGGGTGCCAAGCAGGAATCTAAATGTCTAACAGTAAATAGGCTTATCCTGGGTGCAGGGGATGTTTGAGGATAGCATCTTTATCCATTTAATATAAGAGCTTCGCAATCAAGGGAGGAGGGCACCACACCAATGCTTTGTAGGCTTGTTCCAATACAAAGCAGGAACACAGGACCTCTGAGGACATCAGAGAGCAAAGCCACTGGCCAAGGAAACAGTCTATCGATGGACCAACATACCCCTCAGTGAAGCCTACAAACCTCAAGTTATCGCATTTAGCCCTACATTTCACATCCTCCACCCGCGTCACCAGCTCCTTGGCCACAGCTCTAGGTTTAGTCACTATCTTTTGCACAGTGCTAATGCAGTTTTTCACACCAGAACCTGGTCTCAGCCTCCGTAATCTGCTCGATGGCTTTCCTAAGGTCCTGGCGGAGCAAAGTGCCATCAGTACCCACTGCTCCAATTTTCGCATCCAGCATGTCCCACGACTGAGTGATAGCCACCAGGGGTGCAGCATTGTCTGGAATTGAGCCATCTTGGCTTCATGCCCCAGAAAGTAAAGAGGGTCCCCCTGGGTGGGTGTACTTGTCTATGGTACCCTGTTTGGTTCTGGGTGGGACAATATCTTTGGCAATGATGATGAAGGTGGTGGGGAACACAGCAGCCTCCTCACTACAGCCCGCAGTACCACAACCAACCTGCCTGACTTTCACCGTGACCTAGAGCGGGAGATGGAACGAGCAGTAAGAGTCCGAGGCACTCCCAACTGCAGCAGCACAGGAGCCTTCACAAAGGCCCACAGTATGGTCCAGAAAGTCTAGGAGACAAACAGGAGGGGGCACACTGCTGCAAAATGCACCAGGACCTAGCCTGGCCATCTCTGCCATAGGCACACCCTCCCCCAGCGTGGCCCCTTAATGCGGTTACACACTGAAACAATGAATGGTCCCTTCTAAAACACCAAGGAATGGGCACAGTACAGGAGGGGATAAATAGGAAGGGTTACCCCATCAGTGGCTAGGAGTAGCAGTCACCTGTGCCACAATGTATTTAGAGCTCCCCAACTCCTGACCAGTATCTGTCTTTGGGCCACGCAAGATGGCGGTAGCCAATACATGGACCGAATCGTAGTAAGTCCAGGATGAAATTCTAGGCCGATGAAGGCATCCAGTCTGGGACAGCTCTGCAGGTGCAAAATGACCGGCACCCCCAGTGGCAGATCCCCAAGTGACTCATATGTCCAGGAAATGAGGTGGGGAAAAAGGGGATAGAAGGGATAAAGGCTGAAGGAAGTCATGGCAGCATCCCAGGTAATTAATTCTTTCCCTTGGAGAAGGGGGAAAAAATTAGGGGACGTCACTCCTGTAGTGAAAGCTCAAGTGCTACATGCCTGACGTCTCCCAATGTCTCCTGGGACCCTCCATTCCCTCATCACTAGTTGTAAGTCACACTGGAAGGCGTCCAGAGGAGTCAGCGCTGATCCAAAGCCACGCCCTACGTGGCATTTGCCCATAGGCTGCATGGCAATATTAGACCCTCAGCCTCTGCACTGGCCCAGAGTAAGCCGCAGCCCCCTAAGGGGAGTCCAGAACACCTCTTATAACTAGGGTGTTCTCTGACGGCACTCACTGTCCCCAGCTCCCATGCCAGGGAAACAGGATCTGCTTTGTTGCCGTCCTCGGCATGCCACCAGCCCACACCGCAAGGCTCCTCTAGCCGGTGTCATTTTGTTCGCCCCTGCAAAACCAATTTGGAGGCCACCACCAACACCAAATTTCATCTCCGAGGTCTTCACAGCCCAGCGGGGCTCAAAGGGTTAATTCTGCAGCATCACTTGCACAATGTGGACCAGGATGGTGTCGGATATTTGGCAACCACACGGAGCTGTATTAAGGTGTAGCTGCCATGTTCGGTGGTCAAGTCACTACCATTTCCCAAACTTCAACTGTAAGAATTAGGGCAAATAAACCACTTTCCTATCAGTGGTTCAATGCAGCTTTTTCAGACACACATAGACGAATTATGATAGCTTTAAATAGCTCCACGAGAAACAAGGAGTCCGCTATATCACCTTGAAATGCCTACAAAGCTATGCTCAAGGCCAGAAAAGTTGGAGCTTCGAAAAATCAGCATGGGCCAACTTAAAAGCAGCAAAAAGTGCTAAGGATTCTAGACTTTTGGGGGAAGTAGTGAACTGTCTCATAATTACTGAAGGGCTATTGCCTAATTCCAGCTGACACAAGACTTACTTATTTTTCCCATCTTTTAAAATTGGATAGGGCTCTTTAGAGTAATTCAGGAGGTGGAGTTAATTTTACATTAGACAGTGAGGCTGCTATTCAGTTAAGCTATTCTATAAGGGTAAATGAAGTAGCACAAGCTATTAATAAGAGTAAGCGAGGGAAGGCTCTGGGTCCTGTGGACACTTTTAAAGAAAATATTGGTCTTTGAGCACCATTTCTCACTAATGTGATTAGAGCTGTAATTATAGGACTGATAATGGTCACCTGGAAAGAAGCAACTATTGTACCCATTTTTAATATAGGCGAAAGGAATAGTCCAGCCTGTTAGAGCCCCATATCATTATTGGACTCTACGGTTAAAACTTTGGGTCGTGTACCATTCACAAGGTTGGAGGACTGGGCTCAGACCAATCTGTGCTGTATGGCTGTACTGTGCATCAGGCGTTTCCCCGGGAGGCTAGAATGGTGTTGGCCGCATTTTCAGAAGTGGGGGCTGGTTTTGTCACTGGGGGCCAGTGTTGCAGCTGCACTGCAATATCAGCCTTGAGTAGCAAAAGCAGCAAGAAAGCATTTCCAGCCTCCCGGGGCCTGGCAGGTGCTGGTCCAAGAAAATCGCCAGGGCTGCTTTGGGTTCCCATTCCAGCCCTGAGACCAATCATATTCTGTCAGAAGTCCAATATGGTTTTAGAGCAGGTATAGGCATGGTGGAACAATGACTAAACTTGTCTATCTTGATTGGAAATAATGTCCATGTTAAGAGATGTGCAATGCATTTAGCATTCATGCACCTTTCGTGTTCGATACTGTTAATCACTCAAATTTATGGTCAATCCTCGAAAACTTGGGTGTAGAAGAGACTTTGATTACTTTAATACATTGTCTTCAATAGTTAAAATACTTCATGGCCCAAAAGGGGAATGTACAACATCTATAAGTAGCAATTGGGACATCTGTCAAGGATAAATATTGACACTGTTTTTATTTTATAATTTACATCAATGGGTTAGAAGGCCACCTTTCACAAAATTGACAGGATATCCCAAAGATGGGCAATTGCTATACCCCGACACTTTTATATGCGGATGATGCTGTTCTCATTGCCAGAACTGCACATGGTTTAGTCATTGATGGATGCCTTCTGTGATTTTATGAGTTCTTTGGATTTAAAGGTAAATTTATGAAATCTATTATGATGAGACGCATCCACAAAGGCTCTAAATCCAAATTGAAACAAATCAAATAGAAGACATCCCAGTAGCCAAAGTTACCAATTTTAAACATCGAGGAATCCCTTTTGATTCATGACACAATTGAGTCCCATTGTTGTCTTTGAGATCTCAACAGTTTTCTAGTGCGATAGAAGTATTATTCCACTTTGCTTTGAAATTGTGACATAGGCCTGTCAGAGAGATGCTAATTCTTTTTTAATTCCAAATGCATCTCTGTTGCCACCTGTGGGGCAGGTGTATGGGGCTACACTAATCCTGAGATCCTCAAAAAGCTACAAAATAGATTCCTCCGGAGACTATTAGGGGTTGGTCCGGGGATGACTACCTAATTTTGCCATTCCGAGGTTCGTCTGACCTATCTGGAGGATGTAATTGGGGTGGTCCCCCTGATAGTTTGCCTTAAGATATAGCAAATGCCAGTGGTAGGTTTCAAAAAAATATTTTTAATAGATTGTATGACCTTAGATTATAGGGCAAATATTCCCTGGCTAGCATACTTTAGAGATGTCTTTGCAAGCATGAGGTTACCAGAGTATGTTGCTCATCCGGATACAGTTGGGGATATTTCAAGAACATGAGTTAGACTTGGTTTTTTTTTTAACAGCGCCAACTGGGCCATCAAAGAATAGCTTTTTAGCTTCATTCTATGGTAAATTATGCTACATTGTTTCCCAAATAAGAGCTGAAATTGTATTTACTTTTATACAAAATATCCAGTATATATTGTATTTAACACACTTATGATTAACTTCATTACATCTCCTCTTAGCCTTTTCCCAACAGGGTGCAGTCACCTTATGCTCTCTTGCTCTTTATATTGAACATGGTGTAATGTTTTTTTAACCCCAATTCTTCGTTCTTCAAATATTAGAATGCATAGGAAGGATATGCTAAATTTACAGCAATTAGATTCGGCAGAGGTCCGTCATGCAGTAATTAGTATTATTAGATGTTCTTTTTTTATTTATTTTTTTACGTTTTAAATAGAACTTCATTGATGAAAGATAAGGGTGTCAAACCAAAAGTCACAACATCCAGGTTAAATCAATACATTGTAGTGTAGTACAATAAGAAAATACAAATGAATTGGATTAATAATTGCAGATATAGAAAACAGAATAAAATATTCGGAACAATGCAATTATAAAATAAAAGAAAAAGATATAAGCATTTGATATCAATTAGGCAATGGACGCCAAGGGAATTAGGGAGGCTTAAGAACTTCTTGCTGAACTGGTTTCAAACGGGAATGACATCTGGCATATTTATCTAAGAACAATGTAACAGGGGACCACAATTCCAGACGTTTCGGTGCCAGATGTAAGGGGTAAACAAAGGATGTATCTAATCTGTGGTTATGGCAAACAGCATACCACCATGCTTTATAAGAAATTTTTGTGAAGTCCTTCCAATTAACTGTGATTTGTTGAAAAACAACCGCAAGCAGTAAATCAATAATTTTGATATTAAAAGTAACTTTCTCCCAACAAGATGAAAGACTACCCAAAAAAGCATGTATAATGGAAAAAGAAATATTAGTTCCGAAAAATAAATTAATTTGAGACCACACCTGTCTCCAAAAGGTATCTACAGTTGGGCAGAAGAATAACATATGTAATAAATCTGCATTCGGGGAAGAGCATATCCAACAAATATCTGGTGAGTTTGTAAATCTTTTGCTTAAAATACTCGGTGTGAATAACAGTCTGTTATAAATAAAGAATAGTGTTTGCACAATGTTAGCAGCCCTAGAGGATTTACGTATCTTAGACCATATGTTGTTCCATAGAGAAACTGGCCATGACATTGCTAAATCTTCTTCCCAAGCCTCCTCTATTTTAGATTTCTGCCTAGGGTTATCCACATTCCGTAAATAACTGTAAACAGTAGACGCTTTAGGTATGGTCTTCAGCAGGGTATGAAGATGTGAGGAGGGCCTAAGTGTAGCGGACACACTAGGAGTGACAGAAATCTGAGAGTAATTATCCATCACTGCTTTCTTAAGTAGGATATACTTATGAATGAAGGAGGGCGGTATATTGAATCGCTGACTGAGTGAGGGAAAATATAGGAACTCTGAATTAGAGAATAGCTGATGAATCCAAATTAAACCTTTTTGTCGCCAGCTTCTCCAGTAAAATGGCTTATTATAAATAGTCAAAATCTTATTGTGCCAAATTGTTGAATGAAGAAAGGAGTGAGCAGTAGTAGGCGTGGAGAGAGGAGTAGTTTCCAAGAGTTTGGAGGTCATCCTGATAATGGGGGTGGAAACAGTCTGTGGCTTGCGTGAGAAGGAAAGGTATTCTGAAAAAGAGAAAGGGGAGAGGAAAAGATGCTCTATAGTAGTCCATAAGGGACAATCATCTGTGGGGTTGAGTAGCCAATGCGAAGCTTGACGTAAAAGGAATGCTTTGTGATATGCCTGGAAATCAGGAAAATTAACCCCCCCTTCTATTTTAGGTTGTGTCAACCTGAGTAGTGACATGCGGGATTTCTTTTTATTCCATAAAAAAGAGGACAGGATTGAATTAATCTTCTTAAAGAATTTAACAGGGATAGATACCGGGAGGTTAGAAATGGTATATAATACTATAGGTGACAACATCATTTTAATAGTATCTAGACGGCCCCACCATGATAAGTAAAGAGGATGCCACTTAGCAGTTAAGTCTGAAATTTTTGGTATACATTTATTCATGCATAAAGCAACCGTATCGGACAATAAGGAAGTAACATGTAGACCTAAGTACTGAATATGGTTATGACTCCCAGTGAAATTGGAGGCACTAAAATCCGATTTAAACGTGAACTTATTTAAGGGTAAAATTTCACACTTGTCTTCGTTTAATTTATACCCAGAAATGAGTGAGTAAGCTTGAACTTCCGCCAAAAAAACAGGAATCGAGTCCACTGGGTTTGATATAAAAAGCAAAATATCATTGGCATGAGCCGCAAGTTTAACATGTGAATTAGGAGTTAGAAAGCCTTCTAATTTGGGGTTTTGACGAAGTTTAGAAAGAAAAGGTTCCAATGCTAAATTAAAAAGAAAAGGGGAAAGAGGACATCCTTGGCGTACGCCTCTTTGTAGATTGAAAAATGAGGAGATTAACCCATTAGCGCAAACTGCCGCCCGAGGGTTAGAATAGAGAAGAGAGATCAGGGATACAAATTAAGGGCCAAAGCCAAACCAATGCAGTGTATGGAACATGTAAGTCCACTCAACTCTATCAAACGCCTTTTCAGCATCCAACGCTATCGCCGCTAGGGGATAATTTAGACGGGAAGATTTAGATAAGACATTAAAAAGAAGCCTTGTATTATCGGTAATAAATCTACCCTTAACGAATCCAGATTTTTCTTTTCCTAACAGATCAGGTAGGTAGGAGTCTAAACGAATAGCCAACGCTTTAGCAAAAATGTTGTAGTCAATATTTACCAAGGAGATGGGCCTATAATTCTTACAATATTTAGAATCTTTACCAGGCTTAGGAATAAGACATATATGTGCTTCAGAAAAGGAGCTTGAAGAACTACTCAACTTTATAAAGGAAGTAAATAGGGAATGCATTTTGGGCAATAAAAATTTAGAAAAATGTTGGTAAAATTCTACAGTGAAACCATCTGGCCCCAGAGCTTTATCTTTTTTTAGACGTTGGAGAGCTGTTAATAATTCTTGATAGGTTAAATCGGCCTCCAAGGGTGAAAGGTCCGGTGTACTATGTGAGGGCTTCTGAATGGTGGAAATAAAATGTGAAAGAGAGGTAGAAGAAGGTTGCGATTCTGAGGTGTACAATGACTTGTAGAAAAGGGAAAATTCATTCAAAATCTCAGAATCTTTAAATTTTAAATTTAATTGATCATCATAAATAGACTCAATATTCAACTTGTTATGCTTGATTTTCAAATAGTTGGCTAGCGTTTTCCCAGCTTTATTCTTGCCCCCGTAAAATTTTGCACTGGATTTTAGCAGATATAAAGAAGCGTCTTCCGTTGATTTTTTATTGAATTGTAACTTGGCATGTATTAGGGCTGTGAGACAATCCTTCGTTGGTGAGGTGTAATAAGTATGTTCCAGACGTTTGATGTCCTGAAGGAGATCTGCAGTGAACTTACGTGGGATTTTCCGTTTTGTTGCAAAAAATCTTATCATAAAATCTCGTGCCGAGGCTTTAAATGCATCCCAAACTGTGGCAAGCGACATAGAAGGAGTTTGATTCAATTCAAAGAACTCCTTAGAAAAATCAGCAAAGGAGGCGGTAAATTTTGGATCTAAAAGGAGAGTATTATTAAAACGCCACCTTCTGGGACCTGTGACTGGAGGGAGAATGTCAAGGCCAATCAAATCTGGAGCATGGTCAGACAGCAGTATAGGGCCGATTTCAGCATTTGTAAGGGATTGTGAGACATTATGTGAGACAAATATATAGTCAATTCTTGACTGAGTATGATGGGAGGAGGAGTAAAAGGTATACTCCCTAGTAGTTGGATTACATAGACGCCAAGCATCCAGGAGTTTATGTTGAGTTATAGCCTGTATAAAGGATTTGTGTGATTTGCTAGGTACAAAGGAAGTTGTTGAATTTCTATCAAAAAACGGATCAAAAATCTGATTACAGTCCCCAGCTAAAATGAAGTTGTCTTGAATACAATTTGTAATTTGTTTGACAAAGGTGGTCCAGAAAGAGGGTGTAGCATTTGTAGGGGCATAAACATCTAAAAAGGAAACAGGGACCCCCTTCAAGGATAACTTGACATTCACCCATCTACCATCCGAATCAGATTCTAGAAGAAGACTTCCCCTACCCAGCCTCTTTTTAACTTTAGTGACGAAGATGCCAAAAGATGAGTCTCCTGCAAAAAAACAACATCAGCATCCAATTTAGCTAAATAAGATAAGACTCTCTGTGTTTTGATAGAAGAGTGCAAACCCTTGACGTTCCATGAGATTAACTTTAGTGACATTAATACAAATATAAAAAGGGAATAAAAATTGTCAAATGCAAATCCAATTCATGAAAATGACCATGAGAAGTATATGAAAAGGAGAAGGAATTGAAAAGAGCAGATAAAATATTGGAATAGGATAGAATAAAGATATTGAGAGGTCTGAAGAGAGAATAGAGAAGAGAGGAGTAAAAAATGTAAGGAAAAGTCCAAAGAGATATACAATAAGAGAAGAAAAATTGAAGAAGGGTAACAATTGTGATAACCATAGTATTAACAAGAGTAAAGAGATAAGAAAAAATTGAAAAATCAAAGACACCATCAATGAAAAAAAGACGAATCAATGTGGGAGAACACACTACAAAAAAAAAAAAACAATCAACAAACCAACAGTAAGACAAAAAGGTAACATACCTTAAAAAAAAAAAGATTCAAAATACACGAGTGGGGGAGGTGAAACCACTTGGAGAGGGCCACGAGTCCGAGGGCCGCCAAACAAGGGACCACGAAGACACCACGAAACAGGGCCGTGAAATCTGTGAAGGCAACAAATAAAAGAATTATAGAGTAAAACAGGAAAAGAGGAGGTTAGAATAGTCAATCAAACCATATTTAGTAAAAACAACAAAGAAAGTACACATATAAAAATGGGGTACATAACTCCGAGTAACAGCAGTTATAACGGAGAAAAATCTAAAGATTCTAGTCTCAAAGGACATAACATTCGAAGAGAATCAACAGAAACTGGTAAACCTATAAAAATAAAAATATAAAAATATTATCATGTAATAGAAGAGGTCGAAGGTCTGGAGAAGTCCATGCCAGTTGATCTGCACGAATTGATGAAACTCTGTAATCTTGCTGGATCCTCATACGCTGTGGTTCTATTGTTATACGTGACCTTAAAGAGGCAAGGATGGAAGAGGCCATATCGAGCTCCCATTGAACGCAAATCAGCCCTCATACCAAGGAAGGCTTTGCATCTGTTGGCAGTAGCTTTAGCATAATCCTGCGCAAATAATAAGGATGAACCTGACCAAGTAAGTCTTGGGGAAGCTTTAACCACAGAAAGAACTCTTAATAAGTCAGTATACTCCAAGAAGTATAAAATGACTCCTCTTGGTCTTTGTGAAGGAGAGGCTTGAGATGGAGGACGTCCTAACCTGTGAGCCCTTTGAATGTTGAGTGAAATTCCATTGGGGAAATGAAGAAGCTTAGGAAGAAAAGATTTGAAAAAGGTGATTGGGTCGGACCCCTCAAGTCCTTCTTCCAGGCCGTAAAGGCGCAAGTTGTTTCACCTGTTGCGATTTTCAAGATCCTCCACCTGCTTCTGAAGCGTGCACACCTGGGAGTTGAGGTGAGAAACTATGGAGCAAGACTCTTTTAATGAGGCAACAGAGTTCTCGACCTCGGTGACCCTCACCTCCATTTGAGACCACTTATCCGTGAGAGTTTGCAATTTACTATTTGTTTCTTCCATAAAAGGTCTAAGGGCTCTTATCTCCTCTAGTAAGAGCTCCATTGAGACAGGTGACGTTGACTTAGGAGGCGAGGGCGGGTCTTTTTTAAGGCGTTTTGTGTTAGATTTCTCTGAGGTGCCAGAAGAAGGATCCATAGCTGTCTCGAGGCCTTGAGACGAAGGAGGGAGAGAGTCTTCAAGTTCAGAGAATGCTGTGAAAACTTTAGAATTTTTTATAAATACACGCTGTTTGGAGGAAGGAGGATGAGTTGCTCTTGTTCTGCCTATAAGAGAAAATAATAAATAAATAAAGAAATAATTTCCTTCAGCAAAAATATGAGAAGATAGATCTTGAGGTAATGTGTTGAAGGGCGTGTGATATTCTCTCACCCAACAAGAGCACACAATCCTCAAAAATAAATAAATAAATAAAATAAAATATTCCTCAACCTTCACTTATTCTAAAAGAGCTCAGGATGTTAAATAATGTCACAGTTCTGCAAAACAGTAGATGCAGGTGCCAATATCGCAGTAAATTAGGTTACAGTCCATCGAATAAGGAGTAGGTCAGAGTAGTTATCAAAGGAGCAGAGGAAGTCACTCAAAATGGCTGCCAAGCTTTATTACCTCTTATAGCGCAGAAAAAAATGAAAACAAGAGCATTATGGGCACCAGTCTCAAATCCAAAAGAAGACATTGAACTCAGAACGAAGGTGCAATAATACTGGAACGTTCAGGAGATAGATAATGAAACACGCGTGTGCAGCTTGAAGTAAAATCTGCACTCGCGGCAAAAATCCAAAATGGCGGCCGCAACATAGCGCGACCGATACGAGACAAAGTTCTCCAAAATAAATATACTTGCTGCAGTTTTCACATTGTGGCAGAATCAGCAACCCTGTCCGCCGACCATCCGAAGCTTAAATCCGCCGATATCGCATTGTGCAGCAGGTCGGAAGCACGGCGACTCCGAGGTCCACCGAGGAGCCTCACTCGAACACCGCCGTCTCCATTGGGCGTCAAGCCACGCCCCCATTAGATGTTCTTTAAATATGAGAAAAAGATATTAACTCTTTAAAATGGTAATGGTTTTGGTTTTGCTGTTTTTATTTAATTCAGCTGCTCATCAGACAGGTCTTAATATTTGGTAAGTGTTTTAACTATTTTTTCTAACTATTTATGAACCACTAAATAGATTTATTTATTTTTGAGTGTCATTTATGGAATATTATACTAATTCCTTTATTCGTTGCTTATAATTGATTAATGTGATCCTAATGTTGAGATCTTTTTTCTGTCCTTGTATAGGTAATAAAGTGTTATTCACTGACTTATTGACTGAGTCAGTCTTTATTATTGGTTGCATTTTGAAATGCTGTTTTAAAGCTTGTCTCGAGGGGCACATCGCCTCATCTGTTCCAAATGAGTGCTACATTTATCATGCAGATTATCCAAGAGATAGCACTCACAAACATTTACTGCAATTAAACATAATTATACACAATCACGTCATCTTCTGACATAGTCCTTCAGGTATGTGGTCTTGAACGTCACATAGGTGGCAACCCACACCTAGGAGTACGTTTTTCCTGATGCACATGGATTTTCCAACTTCTTGCATAAGCTCCCTCTTCGCTTGTTAATAGTGTTGTAACTAGTGGTTTTCCCTTGCCTGTACCCCTCTCCTTCTCCTGGTTACCCCTCCTTTCTTCCACCCTCCCCCCCTCTTCTTTCCTCCCAGTGGGACATTCCATTCTAGTAGAATCTTGGTGTGAAGCTCACCCTAGCATGTTGCTGTACTTCACTTGTCTGCTGGTGTTTGAGGATCTTAACTGAATAAACGTCCTTCTCTTCTTCAACCTGTGTGTGGAGACGTTTACTTAACAAATAGTTTAGCTTCTTACACTGGCAGTGTTTCCAAGACGCTTCTGCCTTTCAATCCCAGACTGTTTATAGCACAGTCCCTCTTCTTCTTGGGAGAGAAAACATCCTCATCATTGGCATTCAAGTATGTCTCAATGACCTCCTTCCATTGTTTCCAATTCAATGGCTGTGTGCCAAGAGTAATGAGAAAAGGTGGTGGTGGTAGAGTGACTCATTCCATTAGTTTTTTTGCACATTGAGGGGTATTAAAGTGTTACTTTTTTCCTACAAGTAATATTGTAGTATGTATTGCTTTTTTTTAGATTTGTCAGTCAAAATGCCTTAGAGACAATTTCCAATTCCCAGACCAGATATGTGGATAACAGTTACTTTTCAATAAGACCAGGCATTTAGATATTCTCAATTTTCACCTTATTGAGCATTGATTTGGTGGTTGAGGCACTATAAAAATAGCTACCCTGCAATGTGCTTTTGTATCCGACAACCAATGTCAATGCCACTACGCAAATGTCATCACAATGCGATTGGAAGATCGCACTTTCCTGGCTTTTACATTACTGCCTGGAGGCTGACATGTCTTATCAATTACCTTTACATGTCTACTTGGATTGATCACTATGATGAAGATACAGTGGTGGTGATTCTCTACTCCGAAGAGCCTGTGTGTATGCAACGCGTTAACTAAACGGCGTCCTTGGACAGCTGTGTATTCAAAATCACTGCTGAGCTTCTTATGCAGGCTCTGCTTGATGATAAACTGCATAGCACAATACAGTTGCGGCTCCACTAGTGCTCTTTCAGTTTTTATTACGTCGGGGTAATCAGAGTCATTTCAGTAATTCTGCGTTACTCTTTTTACCGATAAATACGCAATTGTTCCTGCTTGCATAGTTGAGAGTAGTTTGAGGGAAAAAATCATACGGCAAGAGCACATTTAGTGAACATGAGCGGTCACTCGCTATTCGTGTTCTGCTCATTTAGCGCTGTTTCTTAGTGCAAAATAAATCCTCAAGTCCATTTTGGGCACAAGGGGGCATTTTTGCGCTAAGAAATAGCACTAAAGGCAGAATTACTCTTCTTGTGTAATTCACACATAATCTCGAGGCATTATTAGGTAATTCCACGTGATTACGATACACAGAATTTTGTGAGTTACACCCTCACCTACTCATAGGGCGGTAACAGTAAGGCCAGCTGACTCCCCCAGTTTATAACAAATGACAACCTTAGACCCTACACTATAATTCTACACTTAGAATCTACTCACGTCACAAAGGTTAAAGGTGGTAAGGAAAAATGCTAGATTGCACACTATAGGTAATCTGCACATGCTGGGAAGATAAATACCTTGCAGTCATCGACAGGCAATTTTTGTTAGTAAGGCAGGCCAGATCAAGATTATCAAAGTGAAAGGTCACTGCCTCTATATACTTCTCTTGGCCTGAAATGCTACATTTGAAATATAGATAGGGCACCTCAGACCCATGTAAATTGAAGCTCATGGATGGTTGATGCGTTGATGAATGGCAATATGGTTTACATAGTGCCAAACCCACTCACTGGATGACTATTTCACTGATTGTTTTTCTAGCACAAGATAAACAGGGCAGTTTGTGAAAAAACTCTTACCCCAGATTCAAGAGGAATTTATTCCAGGACATTAATCTGCTCAATTTGAAAGCACAGTTTAGCCATTTCGCTGCATCTTTCTCTATTCCTATTCAAGAAACAACAAAACAAACAGTAAAGCTTCATTAAAGAACTCATAGCAAGTTGAAAGGATCCACAGAATAAACAATCTAGGTGCAAAGACACCAATTTTGCAGCATCAATGTAACAGTGTCAAACGTTTGTACATCAAAAAACCAGGTGAGAACTGTTTGGCTCTGCTTGTTGCTTTCTAGTCAGCCTTGCCAAGTAGGAATGGGACGGAGCTATAAAATATTTTAGCATGGGCAAATTGGGACAACAAAATGTATTGAAGAGGCTCAGTTGGACCTGGTCCTTTTTGTGTGGTTTCCCCAAACGTTTGCCTTCTTCCTCCTATTTTTCTGACCTTCCATTGTTGGCTTTAGGACTCTGGGCACTTTACCACTGCTAAACAGTGCTGAGGTGCATGTGCTCTCGCCTTAAAAATGTGCATGATTGGTTTACGCCTGTTTGGCATATTTAATTTAAAATTTAAATCTACTAGTGGGCCTGCAGTGTGGCTTGCGCCACCCACAGAAGTAGCCTTTCTAACCTCTCAGGCTTGTCACTGCAAAGCCTGCTTGTACAGTTTACTACCACTTTGACTTGGCATTTAAAATTACTTGCCAAGCCTTAACCTTCCCTTCTTACTACATATAGGTCACCCTTAAGGTAGGCCCTAAGTAGCCTTAAGGCCAGGGTGCTGTGTAGGTAAAAGGTAGGCATGTGCCTTTATTGTGTGGTATGTCCTGATAGTGAAAACACCATATTCTGTCTCTCACTACTCAGAGGCTAGGATTGGGAATTCCCTTATATGTTTAAATGGTAATTCCTGATCTAAAATGAGTCGTTCTGCCATGTTTGGTATGTTTAGAATGATAGTGATAAATCATGCTTACTGGTGCAAGTGGATTATTTGCTAGTATTTTAGAAATGCCACTTTTAAAAAGTGGGCCTTTCTCTGTGCTTATAACTCTACTTGCTTTGCAGCCTGACTCCAATCCATAACAGGGCCTGGTTGACAGCTACACATTCTGTCACAACATAGGGAGGGCTGCGTGTGACAAGAGAGGCATCTGCATCCATCTGCATACTAATAGTCTTCCTGGGCTGGGAGAGAGGAAGTCGGGTACACTTACATCTGTGTAGGCTCTGTCCTGCCCTCACACAAAGGGCTAATTTACCCCCTAGTGTATGTCTGGAGCCAGGGCTGGGATTCAAAAGAAGTGTTGAGCACTGTAAGGTTTCTTTTGAAGTGCCCCTAGATCAAAGATATTTTGAGAATAAGTACAGGAGCTCTGCTCCATGATTTTAGAGAACTTTTGGAACTGGGAAACTCTTGTCATAAGAACTGCTGCGTCACAAGAAGGACTCATCTGGAATGCTCTTTTGCTGTTGCCTGCTATCTTCTGTGTATAAAAGACTCACTGGATTTCTTTTTTGCCTGGTGCCCTGCTGTCAGCTGCTCCTTGACTCTGTTCTGCTAGGACACTGTGGTGCTGCAAGGAGAGATCACCCTTAAGACTGTGTGTTTGGTTGTGCTAGTCTCCCTGCCCAATGCTGTTTGCCTGGATTCTTTGTGTTCCCCACGAGAGTGTTCTCCTACGGCATGCTGGCCTGCCCTGTGTCTACAAACCCATCGCATGGGGAGCGCTGTTAATTGTCACTTTCCTTTCTAGCCAGAGTGCGGCTGGGATCATTCCTCGCTTGCCCCAGTGAGTGGTGAGCGCTTCACTTTACATTTCATTTTTTATACCAAACAAGAGCGTGTCATGCGAGCCTCTTCTTCACACTTTGGGCAGCGCTACTGCCTGTTCCTGAGTTCGCTGGAGCAACTGGTATAATACTCCTAAGGCAGTCTATTCTCTACAAACCAGCGTTATTGAAGCACTGCTCCGAAGTCTCCAAGAAAAGCTGGAGTGTTAGGTTGAAAGCAGCCCCCTTTGGTGAGGGAGTTAGTGACTTTCAAAACCTAAGGGAGAAAGTGCTGACCAGTGGCACCATCCCCCTGTCTGATGGGTTCACCAAAGTATTAGTTATTTTACTCCAGAATAATTCAAAGGGCAATGCATGAATGTGAGGTCAAACGGTACATTTTGACTCTCTCTTGTATGTCTTTCCGCCAATACTTGTTTTGCACTTAGGAGATTTGTATGGGTTCTTTAAAAAATGTGTCAAACCTCTCTACCCTCCCATTTGTTTTGCGATGATAGAGAGAGCATTTCTTGTAACTTACACCCCTATTTGTCAAAAATTTCTACATCTCCTTGGACACAAACTGAACTCCATTGTCATTTGGTATATGTTCTGGTATCCCTTCTCTGCTAAAAGACCTCACTGAAAAAAGTAATTACCTTCCTTGTCTCCATGTTCTTTTGTCATGCACACCTCTGGCCACCTTGAGAAAATATCCACCAAGACCAACACGTAAAATTGACCTGTCCTACCGGTGACCGGCCCCAATATGTCCAAAGCTACTCTCTGCCATCGTCACTCTGGGTTATCCCATACAATCATGTGTTGAACTCTTGTTTTGTAGGTTTTATTGCTAGAGCATCACTCCATGCATTCCAAACAATTCTGTCTATGTGAGTGTCCATTCCTGGCCACCAAAAATGTAACCTGGCCCTTTCCGTGCTTTTTGAAATTTCTAAGGGCTTTATTACGAGTCTGGCGGTTCATGGACTTGCAACGGCAATCTGACCACCGTATTATAAGTTTGGTGGTTAGACCTCCATTTAACTGCTGCCACCACCAGGGAACTGGTAGTGGCGCTGCAGTCAGGGGCTCAGAATATGCTGGTGGTGCTGCTGCGACACCACCATAAATATTTTGAGTTTCCTGGCTGCCAGCCTTACATGGCGGTAAGCACCACCATAAAAAAGCTGGTGGTGGGGAAACAAATGGTGGTCCTACAGGGACCCCCTCACCCCACGCAGGCCGGTGCATGCAGTGGGGCACATATTGTGCCCCGTGTGTGCAAGAGCCCACCAGTTCCAGCACAGCATGTCCATGTCCATGCTGTGCTGGAACATGCTGAGACGGTCCTACTCTGAGGCACTATTAAAGGCTCAATGAGACTTTTGACTTCAACATCACAGGACCCCCATGCTGCCGCCAGACAACAATTCGTAATCTGGCGGGGGCAGCGTTTGGGTTTGGCGTGTGGGGGGTGGTGAACCGCCGCACTCCTGCACCGCCAAACTTGTTGTAATGAGGCCCTAAGTGTCCTCAGTGACACAGCCCAATGATTCTCTCTCTGATTTCACTGGTAGGAATCAGTTTGGTGCCCCGCCACAACATCACTCTCAAATAATTAATCTTTTGTACTCTAAGCTCTCAGACCCTCTTCACTCACGCCTTTCTTTGAGTTCCTCCCATTCCTCAGTAAACTGGTTATCTCTCTCAAAACTGCATCTCCCATGACTAAAGACTTCCACTCTGCTTCACTGACACTTCCCTCAGTGATTTCACACACCTTGCAATCATCCAAAAGCCATGGTTCTGCATCCATTTCAGATTCACAAGTAGACTACACTCTCACCAAACGTGACAAGCAGTCCGCAACCTTGTTCACAATACCTGGGATGTATTCCACCTTAAATATGTAGTCTTGCAATGCCACGACTCACTGGCAAATGTGACCTGAAATTGCATCCAAACTTTTTTAACAAAACAGATATTTAAGGGGCTTTTGGTTGGTGTGGACAGCAAATTCTGTTTCCCAGAGGAACTTCTTTAGTTTCTTTATGTCCCAAAAGATGCATAGCGCATCACGCTCAATTACTAAATATCTTGTTTCGGGCCCCACTAACCCTCAAGAAATAAACATGATAGTCCTTTCCACACCATTCTTCTCCTATTTAAGTACTACTTCTACCCCTTTGGAACTAGCATCAGATATTAATACCGAGTGCGCCCAAATCCAGTTCTATTTGGCACTCCCCTTGAAAAGGGTTAAAACCTTTGTTTATTTGGGCGTTACTTTAACTGAGAACTTTAACTGGAATGCGCAGATTGCTAAGTCGACACTCAAGCTCTCTCAGTTGGTGGGGGGTCTAAACAAAGTTTTTAAAAAATCAACCTACAAACCAGTGTCCCCTGCTTTGGAGATTTACTGTTGGCAGGCCAGAGTGGCTGCAATTTATGGGGCTGAACTTTGGGGACATAAGCAGACAGGGACCCTCATAAAGGTTGAGCAGTCCTTTTTAAGAACTCTTGTAGGGCTCCCTTCTAGTACGCCTTTGATCCCCCTTAGATTTGACCTTGGTTTAGTCCCAATAGAGGAGATCATAAGTGCCAGACCAATCTTGTATTGGAAGAGGTTGTGGTCAGTCCCTGAACTGGCCTCATATAGAGCAGAATTTGCTGAGATTTGGCCTGTCCTTAAACACAAAAAGATCCCTTGGCTCCAGCATATTAATGCAGTTAGTATTTGTCTAGGACTGCTGGAACTGTGGGTAACCCATGAAACCTACTGTTCTGGGCTATCAAAGAAAGAACTCTTCTCCCTGATATGTATACAGAATTCTCAATCCCATTCGAGTTCTACAGCGGTGGGTAGGTTGACTTCAGAGTTCCTCATAGTTAAACCAGACCCAAAACTTGAGGAATTTATGGACCAAATTGAATCTCCGCTTGCCCGAAAACTATACATTCAGTTAAGACATGGTACCCTACCGGTTAGGTCCTTCTCATCTAAGTGGCAGACGCAGAACCAGGAAATGTGCCCTGCATGAAATTATAAAACGGAGACTGTTGCACATGTGTTGTTCTTCTGTCCTGCCTACTATGTAATCAGAAAACGTTGGTTGATTCCCATCTGCAGGAACTTGGGATTTCGTTATTTTATGCAGGCTTGTAGGTCTTTAACTTATGACACCCACCCCCCTATTGTCTTTGCAGTATCTCGCTATCTATACACCATGTGGCATAGGAGACTAATTTTTTTTAATTAATTTTTGTACTTATTCCTCTTTCACTGATAACTTGTAGTTTAATTCCTCTTTTAATCTGTTATGCTTATTTATTGTCTTATTGTATTTGCTGATGTACTTATGTGTACTTTTATGGTCTTATGACCGAAATAAAGTTATCACTGACTGATTAATATGCAATGATCCATGATATCAAAACTCTGCAGGGATGGAACATTGTTTAGCGCAGACTTGGCATCTTGAAATTCCCGTTCGCATTCAAAAGACCATGAAAATGTCATACCCTTCTTCAACTGGGCTCTCAAAAGGTAGTGTGGCTAGCAAAAGAAGGCTCAAATGTGTTAAAATATTTTGCTATACCTAAGAACGTTATTAACTTCTCCTTATTAATAGAACCATGCAAATTGTTAATGGTTCGGAGTAACTGTTTCTTGGTTTTCACACCTTCCTTGATCAGTCTATGTCCTAGTAATATATCTCATGCTGGCAAAATTTACATTTGTTCTCTCTTTAAGTGAGACCCCTATTCCTGATCCTATTCAAAATGTGCCTACATCTGTAGTCATGTTCCTTCTGATCTGATCCATAGACTAAAACATCATCCTGGTAAATTGTTATGCCTGCAATGTTGCCAAAACATCCTCCATAGCTCTTTGGAAGACCGTGGCTGTGGAATTTAGCAGGGTGAACTTAAACATACCAAAGGGCTTGATCCAAAAGAAGTAAAATTCATGGAATCGACATCCAAGCAGATTTGATGGTACGCCGCCTTAAGGTCTAACATGGAGAAAACAACAGCTGTGTAAGCATTTTTTAAATATTTGGCAGGGGATACTTGTACACAACCACTTCCCTGTTAAGTCCCTTCAAACCTACACACAACCTAACCGAACCTGAAGCCTTGGTGCAAGAATAATGGGAGACAACCACGCAGTCACCTCAGCCTTAACAATAATCCCATCTTTCTCCAATTTATTCAGTTCATTGAGGATAGCTTGTCTCATAGTTAGGGAAACTCCCCTGACCTTGCAAGCCACTGGAGTTATTTGGTTCTTTAAAACAATTGTGTGAGAGTAATCAGACAGGCATTCTAACTTGTCATCAAAAACTTCTTTTAACTCTTGAACTAAAGCACACAGAGTGCTACTTCGCTCTGTCACAACATCAACCCCTGATTCACTACCTATGGACAAATTACTGTCTTGACACTATCTTATCTACAAGTTTCATACTTAATGATGATACAAGGCTCACTATTGGAGTCTAGGATGACATTTAAATCCCCCTGGTGCATCCTACTAATAATGCTGTCTCCTCTCCAAGAAACATAAATGTTTCCTGCAGTGAGATGTCCCATGTATTCCATGTCTCCTAAGAAATAGCCAAGTCATTTTATAGTTTGACCCCCATAGGCCAAAGGTCTAATGTCTTGTTTAAAGCGTTTAACCTTACTCATCAATTTGTACATATAAAAACTTGTGGGGATCAAAGTGATCTTCGCACCTGAATCAAATAACATGTTAATTGATTGACCATTCACATTCACTGCATCAACAGGACTCTTAGTATCACTTTGTTCAGTCTGAAGTACAACCTCCCCACAATGTAGATCATCATACTTGTCGGCATTATCTACGAGTACTTCTTTGACTTTCTGTACCTTGCCTTTGTTTAGAGACTTTCAATGTTTTGCAAACATCCACAGGATAGCGTCTACCACCGGGGCAGGGTAGCGTCTACAGCCTCACATGTGTGAGATGAATGCCTGTCAGATGGAGCTGAAATAGTGCTGTCCCTCTGACGCTCCCAAGTAGCGTCTGCAGAATCACACTGACATATGTGATTAACGTTCGCAAGACCATGTTGAGGCAGTACAGTTGCTATGGTGCACTCGTGTAGCTCTTCTCGTCAACCAAGCAGTGAGAGTAGCGTCTGTGTAGCTGTGGAAGGACCCTGTGACAAGCAGCATTGCGACGCTCAGCCGAGGTCACAGAACACATCACAAAGCTTGCAGGTTGCCAAAGAAGAATGTTCACTCACACCACAACGTCACTGAGACTCAGAGCTAGCGAGGAAGAAAGGTAAGCCAGCTCTCAAGTGCTATATACCCTAAGGCGCTTGAACTCTTGCGAACCGTCATTGGTTACTCTGTCAAACGTGCACAGCAGAAGATTACCTACCACTGTTTTCACCAGTGCTTCGCACCGCATACGCAGTACAGTATATTAGTCCTCCATTGACTCGGAGCATAGGGTGTTGGGACGTTTCCTCAAAAATATCCTCGCTCGATCCAAGCGTGCTGTAAAGATACTTCTTCCGCTGCACAGAAGCCCTTACCAGCAGGAAGCACGCAGGGCCCAAGATCATCGCCAGTGTGATGAAGCAGGCCGCTGTCAAGAAAAGCACATTATGAGTTAATAACAGGGTTGATGTTTATTGTAGTAGACGAGCACAAGGGAAACGTCCCAGCCACCACACCAGCAGGAGATCAACTGGAGAGAGACCCACTACCATACACATTCTACATTGCAACTTAACATTCTAGGCAACAAGCCTTGGCAGATACTATGTTTGAAAGAATAAGTTGCTTGCATGGAATATATAATTCAGGTTATTTTGCCTCATAAGAGCTTTGCGCCTGGACCTCATGCTCTAATT
Source organism: Triturus cristatus (assembly GCF_964204655.1). Taxonomy (NCBI): domain Eukaryota; kingdom Metazoa; phylum Chordata; class Amphibia; order Caudata; family Salamandridae; genus Triturus; species Triturus cristatus. The sequence goes on along the minus strand of NC_140592.1, from coordinate 124,917,959 downwards.
GTATGATCCCTGACGTTTTAACAACCTATCTTCCACTAAATCTGCATAACTGGCAAAGTACAGTGTGATATATGTCGCCTTGACTTGCGCTGTCAGGATAACGAGTGCTACCTAAGTAAAGGCCTTACATGTAGGGTATCCATCTATGATTCGTGTGCTTGTTCTCACTATTAATAATACGTTTCATGCCTTGATGTTTTAATGTATGTCACTATGATTCCTGCATAGTCAGTATACTGAGAACTGACTCTGGATTTTCATAAAATGCACAGTGTTCATGATTCATGTCTTTTTGGTCTATGTTGTATGAACAATATACACTATGGGGCAAATTTACAAGAAAGTGACGCATTTGTAGAGATGCTTCACTTTCCCTGCGCCACCATGCAAAACCCTTACGTCCCCATGGATGCGCCGTATTTACGTTACGGCGCACCATGGTGCAAGGATTGACAGATGCGTCAGAAATTCTGACGCATCTGTTGACGGAAAAGTCACGCATTGCTGGAGTCGCAAGCACGACGCAACTCCAGCAATGCGTGTTGCGGCCTATTCCCAATACACTGCGTCACTCCTTACGCCTTCTTGAAGCAGGCGTAAGGTTTTGACGCAGTGGCGTCCTAAAAGTCACGCAGTGAAATCTTGTAGATTTCCCTGCATCACTTTTACGAAGCTTTCCTGCATGGGAACGCCTACCCTGCATACATTATACCTGATGCTGGCATAATGTCACGCAGGGCTTTACAACATGACGCATCTCCCTAGATGCGCCACGTTCTAAATGGGCCGCAACTTTTACGCCACTGCTGCGTCACAAAATTGACGCAACGACGGTGCAAAAGTGACGCAAGGGGCTTGTAAATCTGCCCCTATATATCTTTATGTAACCCTATGTGGAGTCTCTTGTGTATTGTATTCATTCTGCTACTGGTTTGTGTGTGTTGGGCAAATGTTTTACACATGACCTGACTTGACTGCCAAGGGGTGAACACGTGACGTTTGGCGTGTAACTTACTTGCCCTGACTAGAGTGGTGGTTCTGCCTAGCCAACCAGAAACACCATTTCTAACAGGCCCAAAAGGATATTCATAAAAATATCCACTTGGCAGAATGCCAAACTTCATGGCTGCAAAGGCAAGGAGGAATACTGAAACATCCACAAGAACAAATGAGGGAAGAAAAAAATCAATTACTTCCAGGCAAAACGCTCCCTCTTGACAGCAAGGCAAAATAACTAGTATAAATCAGAAAGACGAAAATGCACTGAAAAATAATAGTCATGGTTGATAAGAATGGGATTGGCAGTGCAGTATCCAGAGGTACCTTGGAGAGATGGAGAACTGAACATCTAAATTATATTTAATGCTAAGAATCTGGCAGGATAGCCATGACTCTCCTGAAACTGGACACTGGACACGGTTTAAGATCAGACTGTTAAAGTACAGGAGAGGAGCGAGGCCTCAGCCTTAATCTGAGCTGTGGCTAAGCTCCTGCAGAGTCCAGAAATCTAATTCCAAGTCAGTAAACAGATTTCTCTGTAGAAGCATCAGCTTATTCTTTATAGCTGGCAAAAGCTGCTAGGCATTCCTCAAAGAAATATTATGTGGTACATGAGCAGAAACAGTAATACCATATTACCCTTTTCACATTGCATCTTTGGTTGATATTTATCTTTTCCCAAAAATCCGATCTTATGAATGGATCTCAGATCAAAGGTAATACACCGGCTTGGCTTGAAAAGGGGGTAGGAAGTTTACAACGGAGTTAATCGGTTTAAATATGCAGGGCCTCATTTATGAGGTTTTGGAGCACGACAGACCAGCAAGGAATCTTGCGGTGCTGTCCTGCGTCAAAAGAAAAGGGCAGAAATGCGCCGTATGTATGAGATACGACACATTGATGTCCTTTTCTGCTGCTCTGTCGCACAATGGGCTCCCATGCGCCAATGCAGGCACCCTTGCGCCATGGTGCAAGGGTGCCTGCGTTGCAGGGATCATTGTCTTTGAGCCAGAAGAGACACTTTCCTGCACATAACCAATCACAAGAGGTGTTTTCCTCTTTCCATTTGTGCTGCAGAATACAGCACACATAGAAAAGGGAAAAATAAAGGTATTTCTCCTCATTGGGCCACCCTTACTCCTCCCCTAGGGAGGCGTAATCAATCAATCAATCAATCAAAGACATTTATAGAGCGCACTACTCACCCGTAGGGTCTCAAGGCGCTAGGAATCTGACACATTCCCAGGTTTACAAAACCTTGTAAATCTGGGACTGCACCAGATTCCCTGAGTGTTGTGTGGGAACACCCACAGCAACACCCATTGAACATCCCTCTCACACAGAGTACTGCATGAAAGGGGACCATATTTACAAAGCCATGAAAATCCACGCAGAGTGACTTTGCAAGGCCTTGTAAATATGGGCTTGCACTTGTAAATATGGGCTAGCACACTGCGCCACTGGAGCGCCCAAAAAAGTGATGCTCCGGTGGCACAAGGGGCCTCGTAAATGAGGCCTGCAGTATGTTATAAAATTGCTGCAGTTTGATCACATATTGCCTACCGCACATGCTCATGGTGAGAAGCTGAGTATAGAAAATTGTTTCTTCTTGAGTCGATGTGCGTACATGGAAAGAGAATATGCCTCTTTGGATTGTTTTTGTGCATGAAGGTATACCTTACTGCACAAAAACAATTCTGCCCCTAACGCAGGCACTGTTGTACTATGGTGGAAGCGAGCCGGCTTTGGAGCTTGCTAGCACAGAGTGCACCAGCGCAAGGAAAGAGCTCTCTCCCTTGCTGTGCTGTGTTGTGTGAAATAATAGTAAATGTGGCTCTTTTTTTATTTTGCTTATTGCCTGTGTCATTGTGGTTTTTCTTTAATGTCACTAGTTATATGTTCTGCAGCAGTACTTGATGTATGTTGCTGGTTATATATCTTATTTGGTCATTATTCAATATCGTTCATTGTATGTGCCATTGTGGTCCTTCTACTGAATCACTTGTGATGTGTGCCATTGTGGGCGTTCATCAATGTCACTGGTTGAATGTGCCCCAGTGATACTTTTTAAGTATGCAAGTAGAGGGTAAAGCAACGCTAATCAACAGGGCCCATGGCTGGACTGTCATTCAAAGCGACACCAGAAACTTCCATCAAACCTATCTAGGTGTTGGCTTCACTTGGAAAATGAAGGAGAAGTTTCAGTGACTACGGCTGGGCATCCTTCCATCATTGTATCATCTGCCCCAGTGGAAACGCCCACAAACAACAACTAACTGTCACCTATGTGGGGATTCAAAAGAGGATATTCTCCATCTAATATGCATCCGCAAGGAACTGGACAAGGAGCAAAGATCCCTATTAAAACCTGCCATAAAGAAAATGGGAATGAGAGCATGCAGGCAGGCGGTTAAAGCATACTTTGACGGCACACATATCCAACTAGCATGCTGCCTTGTCCAATTTCTAGAAAAAGCTGAACTCTAGATGATGATGACATTTTATGCTGTGCCTAATGGTATGCGTTGTAACGTGATATGTTCACCCTGATACATGCCTTTCACTTGAGGAATTTAAATTTTTTTTAAACCAAGAAACTTTAGTTAAACACTTTGCTTAGTAGAAACCATAGCATCATCACTTACATAATTGTTTCTTAGTTATCCAACTTGATTATTGATACATTTGCAAATGTGTATAAGGTGAAACGAAGCGACAATTAAATGCAGTATGTCAACTCCCAGAAAATTTTGGTTTACCAGATTACACAACTTTAATAGCTATAGAAAAAATGAGTTTAGCTTTGAAAACAGAACAGTACATAGCTCAGGAGAAGAAAAATAATATACTATTAAAGCAGGTTTGACTTGCTTAAAGCAAAAATGTCCACCGGAAACGTTTTTTACTCGTTTTTTACTCAAACTCAAGCTCACACATGACAATGAATCAGACATCTTTGGAAAATACCTTAATCCAGGCACTATAAAAAATTCAATCACAAGTGTTAGGAACTAATCAAAGCGGTACTAGCAAAGCACAAATGTACTGCCAGTCTGAATCAACTTACTTGTTAGCACATGTCCCTGCAAGGTCATCTTGCCAGAGATTCAAACAAATATAGTTTTTCATGCTGGTGTGTTGAGAAAGATTCAAAGATGTAAAGATAGTTCTTAAAAACTAAGAAAGACGGAGCCATAGAAGTTTTATACGTATGTTATTGGAAAGGAAAATATAAACTGAATTAAAATGTGTACATCCCTTAAAATGTTTATGTTGCCTTTGTTTGGTCGTTGCAATTAGCCAAGAATCAAATTGTTAGCTGATAAAGCAAATAGGTTACATAGGGCCTAATTTAATCCTTGCTGGTATGAATATTCTATTGCAACGGTGATGGAGTATCCTTACAATCAAGAATGTTGTCCGCCCGTCGAATTTACATGTGGATGGACATTGGTTTAATCATGGTAGAGACTACTACATCATGATTAAATCCCTTGGATGGCCCGGTGGAGTAAGGGCCATCAGAGGCAGATGGGAAACAGCCTTTAGATCACATGCTTTACATCGCATGCCATTACAACGTGGTCGTTACAATGACCGCGTTGTTACAACCCGAACCATTACATTGCAAGTCGTTACAACGACTTGCTGTAGGGGGCAGAGGATGTTGGATTTATAAACCAACACCTTCCCTGCAGTTGCACAAAATGGAGTAGCAATAGTAAATTATACTATTCCTAAATCCAGCGCTCCCCCTACAGCAAGTCGTTGAAATGATTTGCGATGTAATGGTTTGTGTTGTAACAATGCGGTCGTTTTAACGACCGCGTTGTAATGGCATGCGATGTAAGGCATGCTTACTAAAGGTATATATTCGAGGCAGACCTGTTATTAGATGGGTGGAATTAGAAGTCAGTTTTCACTGCTTGTCACCACCAAGAAAACATTGGCGGGAAGGGGGAGTGAAAAGTGCTAAATGCTCCGCTCACCTTGGCAGAAAACTCCTAAGGAGAGGAGTGCATTTTCAAAATAAAGATCTCACTTCAGGAACTAAATAAGGCACATAGTTAGAGGAATAGAGAAATCATACAAAATTTCAAAAACATTGCTACATAAAAGGCCTGATAGGTTTTAAGTGATGACGCTCAGTGGTAAAAATGTGTGTTCCTCTAAAATGACCAAATCGTTAGGCTACTGCTGAATGAGTTATTAGGTTCTTAGATGTCTAATGTATATAAATATTCCAACAATAAGAGAGACTAGTACCAGAAATGGCAATGTATATGAATGATTTAATGTGTGTTTTCTATTTTTTATTTTCGCTTTAGCCTTGGGAATTGATCACTGTATTTTAACACCATGTCATGATAAGGGTCTCATGCTTTTCTAGCAAAATATAGACCAAAATGTGAACTATGATGTGCTGGTTTCGTAAAGAAAGCTAACTTAGTAATAATTACTGCCCAATATACCTGTTAATAATATATTTATTGGTAGACTTTCAGGTTGGAAACAGCCCTATTAGATTTACAAGTGTATATTTAAATTTGTCATATTGGTGAATGCTTAGTTTTTTTGTTTTCTAGGGCACTACTGGGTCCCCACTCACTTTGTTAAAGCCTTTTGTGGAGGAACATCTAAGGAAATTAAGTTTGATAGCATTTTTTGTTCAAAAGCTATTATTCCTCTGTTGATCCATGTGGCCCTTCAACTAAAAAATGATAGCTAGGTAGATTTGAGATATCTTAAGTAGTTCCAGAAGTAGCGTCGTGAGACTGATATTTGAATTGTACGTTAACAATATTTGGTTTTATGATTGATGGAATGCTTTAAACACAGTCCCAAGAATCTTAAGGATAAGGCTCCATTCTATGGCATTCTGCAGCTTTTTGTAATGACATTGCTTCAGTTACATAGAGAATTAAACAAAAAAAGTGACTGAACCCATTAGAAGGCAAAACTTGTCCCCTTGACAATCCTGTTTGCTTTGGGTACTATCAGACTTAAAATAAATAAATATATAACCCGTAGGAGACCAATGAGGATGAATCAGGGAGCAATTATAGAATCCAGTCCTCAATCTGAGTGTGAGAAGTTGTGAAATCCTGTGATGCACAACTTCATAATTCTTTCAAAAACCTTGTGTGGTTCACAAGCCTTTTTGAAAAGAAATGCACATTTTCAGAAGGCCTTTGCAGTAGTGAAAATTTAGATTCTTTAAATTCCTATGCAAGGGAGCGGGTGGACTACTGTTGCTTAATAGCATCCCCTGTCCTCTTATCTTTGCCTCCACATGCAGGCATAGTATCATCCCCTATCACTAGTCCCTGCTGCGCAGCTGCCCCCAACATCCTTAACGAGCTTCCAATGCCTTATTTAAGCTGTCCCCTGCCAAACTGACCAATTCACCAGACACCTTTCCCATCCCATACATCCACCCAGCACCTCAGACAGGAAGGTGGGGAGGTTGTGTTGGAAGGATTCCTCACCCTCAGGACAGCTTACACCAGATATCCCTGTGTGCAGATTGTCTGAATACGCGTTTACTATGCTTTGGTTCACTCAAGCGACCTGAAGTTTCGCGACTATGCCTGACAATGCACTCATAGTTAAAACCTATGCCCGCAAATAGTCCTAGGTGCAGGGAAACATTTCATTTTACATCACTTATTTGTATGTTCATTTTATTTGTTTTAAATGATTACTACCAAATATATGATTCTGTTTATATCACAGCCTTTACATCTCAATCATTTCATCTGATATTTATTCTTTTGCTATAATCAATTTTGAATACATTTTAAAAGAAGCTCCATTATGCATAGCAGGTTTTAGTTTATTTGACTTGCTTTTTTAACTTGCATCAAATAACTTGTAAGAATTTTTAAATGTTTTTGTAAAAACATCTTCTTAAGACCTATACATGTGAATAGTCAATTGTGTAAAAACGAAAATCACAAACTAATTTTAAGGATCATTGTAAGTAATGATTGTTCTTATCTAGCAATTGTAACATGGCATAAAAATGTCTTGAGGGAGAACTACAGGCAAAATTAGGTGTCATTAGTTAGTCACAAAGAAAGAAAAAACAAATGCCCTTAAGCATCAAGACATTTGTCCAAAAACACAGGCTATGTAAAACCCATACCAACATCAGGCTCATAGTCTTTTCTAGCTTCGGTACCATTTTCTTACATTACAGAACTGCTCAAGTTAAACATGATGATCACACAGCAAAAAACAAACCTTGCCAATGTGAATAATTTTAGCATTTGTATATTTATAAATATGTTTTTTTGCAAGATTCAGTATCACACAGAAGAGGTAGCACATGAGTAATAAGAATAGAAGCATATGTTTCACATGGGGCCTGATTTAGATCTTGGTGGAACAGGTTCTGAGGTAGCATTTTTGGTGGTCTTCCTGCCAGCCACCTTGGCTGTCCGCATGTTCGATTTAAATGTTGGCTGGTCACTGGAGGGAAGACCGCTGAAGTCCCACCGCCTCCGCCAGAATCTTTCTCCCACATCAACGGCATCAAGAGGCAGAAGCTGCTGTTGGTGGGAGTCCTGACAAGATTTCTGCCGTCCAGATTACAATGTTCCTTTCCGTCGAGGCAACTGTGATGGGAAAACCAAGCTCGAATTGGCAGAATGGTAGAAAAAGAGGTGAAAACCCACCTTTTTTCAGGGTCCCACTACTGGTTCTGTTTCAAATGCCATTGTCCGAGTCCATCCTGTGCTGCTGCTACTTGACCACTATACTCAGCCACCCCATCGTCGGGATCTGAGGTAGGTTATTGTCTTGGGTGTGGGTGTACATTCAATAGTGTTTGTATGTTGTTTTTGTGCAATGCTATACGTAATAATATGTTCAGTACACATTACCTACATATACATATTGACAGATTCTCAACATATATGTGTATAATAATTTATTCTTACATGTCTGCACACCACCATTGCCTCACCTCATCAGGACTCTGCCGCCAGGACACTGCGAGCACAATGGAAACATCTAAATCGGCTTGGCGCAATCCTGCCGGACTGACGGTGGTGTAGTACTGTTAGCCAGCAGAGAAGACCCCTGCAGCGGCGGTCTTCTGTCTATAGCCAGTGTGGCTCAATGATTAGAGCGGCAGACCCTGATGCAGAGGTCTAGCCCGGGACCAGGGTTCAATTCCCTGCCTCGGTGGGTCTTGGGCTCAAACATTCCACGGACCTGATAATTCACGCCTCGGTGCCTATTCCAATCATGGAGTCCCACTCTGCAACTCTGGGCAATAGCTTGCTTAATCTCCACAACGGCCCCCACAACGCTAAGGATGCCTGGCCTCCACCTTGGGGGTGCCCAGGAGTGGACGCCTCACAGAGAAAGCCAGGATGGGTTCCACAGCGGTATTCGTACAAGCGCCTTGAGACCCTTGCGGGTGAGTAGTGCGCGATACAAGTATCAAATTTACATTTATAGCCACAATATCTATTTACAGCAGGTGGACCTCAGTCAGCTCGACGGAGTACTTCGGACCCTGCCTCGACAGGACGGCAGTAATACCACCAAGATCTAAATCAGGCCCATAGACTGTACGTAAAATAAGCTTAACAACTACAGAAAAAAGATGTAAACAGTTGGCACTATCAGATCAAGATGGGTGTGAGGGCAACTGGGTGTAAATGGGGGAGGAAACACACTGGTCGAATGACAGTGGAAGTTTAGTTCAAAACAAGGTTGGGTGTGCAGCATAGGGCTCTTAAATGGGGGGGTGCTTGATGCCTGAACAAGGACGAAGGCCAGGGACCATAACAGTATCACATTACTTGAAACAGTGCAACACTATGGGGGCATGGAGCAGCAGAGATGCAGCGGTCGGACGAAAAATCCAGTATATCCTGCACTCGAAGTTTTTATGTTGCATTATTGTAATTTATAATGCAATGCATAGAACAACCAGTAGCAGAATGCAAACAAAAAGGGTGGAAGAGCTACTCTTGGGTAGAAGCAGGAATATTAATACACCTCCATTTCAGTGAACGATATCTTCATTGAGTTTGCATTGCAAAGGTAGCACTTCTTTTTTTGACAACAAAAAAATAGGCTGAGGAGTTTACGAAAGTATGTGGTTAATCCACCAATAACTTCCAAGGGCTACATACCTTGAAATGATACACTCCAATAGTGTATTCTACTGGTGCTTGGTGCCACTGGCCTAAATTGATAAAGATCAAACATGAGAAGCTCCTTATTTGGAAAACCAAAGCCAAGAATATTTTATGCACAAAACTATTCAGACCTGAACGGATTCGCTCATACAACATATATTGATCAATTAACTAAAGTTCCAGGGGGCATATTTACAAGGGCTTTATCTCCGCAGAGATAAAACTATTGCCCTATTGCCAAGAAGGTGCTAACATGCATTAGCGCATGTTAGCACCCTTTTACCCAGCACCTCCCTTTGCATCTCTAATGAGATGCAAAGTGGGCGTCACTGGGCAGAACAACCTTGTAAATATCGCTGATGTTCACATCGCGATATTTACACGGCTGCCCCAGCATTTTATCACACGTTAGTTTTGGGAGAAAACCGCTGTTTTCTCCAAAAACTAACGTCTGCTAAAAAGAAGACTTACCTATCCCTAACATTGGGGTGGATTATGCTGATACGACCCTGTGGGTCGTATCAGCAAGGTTCTCGCCGCTTTGCAGGGAATATCACTGGAAAACCGGAGATGTTCCCTGCAAAACGGCCATTTCCCCGTTATCTCTGAAATTTTTATCGCCCTGGAGTAACGCGTTGTTAATAACGCGTTACCAGGGCGAGAATTTCCAGAGACAGACGGCGATAAATAACAAAGCGCTAAGCATGCTTTGCGTTTATTTATCGCCGTCATTGTAGATATGCCCCCAAGTTCGCAAATAAATATATTCGACCCTCTAGTACTGGAGTCATTCTGTTGGTACAGAGGCATATGAATATTTTGCCTAGCACAGCACAGTCACAGCTTTAATCCAGTTAATGTACTACTCAATGCGAAGAAATGGTTGGTGTTGTCTTGGGCTAGCATACCAAGCATGAACCAAACCTGCAGGGGAAATCTCCTGACTCTTTTAAGTTCAAGTTTATTTATTGTGTCAGCCTGACATAGACAGGCCATACAATAAACATAAAACATTTACACAATTTTAAAAATAAACAACTTGAACATATGAATACGTAAATAAAGTACATTCATTTAAACTAATCGAAAGATGCAAGATTATAGGAAAGCCCTACTGCTATGAAAAAGTGCAAATGCCTAAGCAATTGGGCAGACCTCAAGGAGTTAACTCTTGAACGGCCAATTTATTGCAGTCATCCTGTAGTACATCTGGTACTGGGTTGCGATCTTTATCAACGCCGACCAGAATTCCCTCCCAGGGGAAGGTTTTACACTAGTTGTGATAACTTAATTGCAACTAAGCTGAATAGTATAGGCTAAACAACACAAAAATGGACATGAAAGTTCATACAACTTTAAGGTGCTTCACACAGTGGCCCTGCCAAGCGTAGCAAAAAGTGCTAGTAAGTGCATTTTAAACTGACCTTTAATGAGGAACTCTGAAAAAAACCATGGAAGATGTTACATATGGTCCTGTGAGAACATATTACCAATGAGGAGCATTGGTTGCATGGTTCCCGTTTCCTTTACCGACCTGGACATACGCACAGCACAGTCCAGAGGCTTTGCTACAGATGTGCGTGCACATGTTTTCACATGTAACCAGCCAAGTGCCCCTTACCATTGCTGTGTCTCAGCAGCCTTATCTTGAGAGGCAGATACTGGCAATAAACATGCACGGTCCATTTTCCATGTGATTACCGTGGGTGAGACACGTGTAATGAGACTCACCCTCAGTTAACCCCTTCCCCGCTCATGACGGAACCGCTCCGTCATGAGCCACGGTTGCCGTGTGCTCATGACGGAGCGGTTCTGTCATGCCACGACCGTTGGCGGCCGCTCCGCCCACACGGCGCTGTTTCCCCGCCTGTGCGGGGAGACAACGCAACTGGGCGGAGTCATGACGGAACCGTTCCGTCATGAGCACAGCTCAACCGTGGCTCATGACGGAGCGGCTCCGTCATGAGCACAGCGCCACCGCGCTGCCCCCCCCGCACCCCCCAGCGCTGCGGCGGAATTCCCGCCGCAGCGAAGGGGTTAAAAGTCCCAAACCGGGAGATCGAAAAAGCAAAAAATCTGGGCATACTTAATGAGTGGAATCCGAATACAACAGATGCAAAGCCCTATTTACTAAATCAGGAAGGCTAGGCACCAAAAATGTACAGCTCCTCAAGGCAGGTGTAACTTTGCAATCGTACAGCACACATACAAACTTGGAAAAATGGTAAATTGTGTCTTAGCATAGAATTTTGTACTGGAAGGGCGCCTTCCAGTGCAAAGATTAGACTTCATGTGTATCTGCATAATTCAAGGCAGTCAAAAGTGCAGCAGCACAGATGGAGAGAAGAACAACACCATATCTTCACTGATCTGTTGTACTTCACACACACTGCTTTGCATGAAAAGTACTACATTTGGCAAGGAGTTTGTAATTGTTGGTCTGCACATATGTGTGTTAGCCATCCATTTATGCGCCATAATCATAATCATACTTTCTTTATTCGGCCATAGGCCATAAAAGTCAAGAATAAAAGAATTACAATATTTGTCCATGTAATAAAAACGAGAAGGTATAAAAACCTTCCTTTCCATAAAACCAAAATACATTTAACATTTAAACAACATTTAATAATACATTTCTACCACATCAGCATATGCCAATACATTCCCGCCCATATTTTATCATTGGGAGATCATCTCGTATCTCTTTCTAATGGTTATCGCTTTTCTTATAAAATTCAAAACAACAAAGTAGGTTTCCCTATCTGCAAGACTTTTGTAAATTTGGAAAGCCCGCCTGATGTGTCCTCAGTTTGGACTTCCACTAAACAGTTAAGAGAAATCATTTCTGGGGTCCTTAAATAGCAGGCATAAGAAAATAAAGTGACTAGTGCTTTTTTTCGTAGTTGGTCACATGGACAGGGCGGTAAGTCATGGGACGAAACAAAATGGACCAGAAAAGATACCTTAAAATGTATCTTAAAAAATCTAAAAAGGGATACGTAGCAGCGATAATTGGGCTTGTTTTCCATACAAATATGGTTCCAGGTTGTCTGTTGAAGAGAGATCGGTACATATCTTTTTTTGCAGAGTTTTATATAGCGCAAACTTGACCCGAATCCAATCAGGTATCAGAGCGCTTTACATAGCACCAGTTACGTTCCATGAGGACACACATTCATTTTTTTGTTAGGCACAGGGAGATTAAGTGATTTGCCCAGAATCACAGGATGTTTAGCGCCATTACAGAGACTCGAACCCAATTTGAATTGCAACCATGGACTGGCATTTCTGAAGTCTGATATTTGAACAATAATTTAGGTGGCGCGATTTTACTTCCTCACAATTTTTGGGGGCATCATAGAAGGCTATTCTAAAAAGGTCATTTTTAATTATTAAAGCAAAAGTCTACTTTATTAGGTCCCAAAGGAATTTGTGCCACCCCATCTAGTACCAATCAATCCAAAATACAACATAGGACCAACTCTGCCTCTGGATTTAGGCATGACTCGATCCACAATAACAGTGGGTAGAGCCCCAATATATCTTCTAAATAAGGGAGACCTACTTCTTCATGGGAAATCGAGCCATGGGGAACCAATAATAATCTACAAAAAAAAACATTTCTCAACTTTCTGGAGAATTTCCACATGGGCATACCGCACAGGCCCATCCCATATGCACCTGCCAAAATACATTTTGTTTTGTTCAGATAGAGCATTTCTTTAATGAGTTTCTGTCCCAACTGTTTAGCAAATTAAAACATTTCCTCTATTTTGCTTTTAAGGCTCTGTGTCCTGGCACTTAAAAGCCATTTCCATTGAGAGGAGAAACTAAATGAAATCCCCAAGTAATTAAAGGCATTTACTTTCTCCAGCTTGCAGGGAGAGAAACCTCCTACCTGCTTGTGCCCTCCAGGAGCTGGATTGAGGTGGGCTTGACTGCCTGGGGAGGTCTTCGCTCAGCGACGTGGCGGATATCTATCCCACCTGGGGCAAGACTGCAGACAGTGCAGTCCCCCTACCCAGCTCGTGACCTGCCAGTGGTTGTTGATTGCGACTGGGTGGGCTGCATCGATGGCCGTGGCCTAACGGTTACTGGATATCATGCTGTGCGGCAGGCCCGGTGGACGCATACACAGGACCTGCCCTCTTAGACAATGGGAAGGGAGGGCTTAACTCACATACGAGTATCGAAGACAGACACAAATGATGGATTCCCCTGCAATGGACAGACAGACGCACAGGACAAAGAAACCGACCCCACCGGCCCCCGAACCAGACATTAGATCTATTTTCCTGGCTCTTAAATGCAGCCTTGCAGCAATTGATATGAAAATAGACCTCCTTGAGGCAGATTTGACCACCTCAAAGAAAAAAAGAAAAAGTTGAATGCAAAAAGAATAATTGATGGACAAACAGGAGATCAACCAGAACAGTTAGAACATCAAAACTCCAATGTAGAGGATGCGCAGTCAGTGGATCGCGAAAAATAGCTCCGCATGGAAAAGGTTAGAGGTCATAAGACACAAAAGTTAAGAACCCGAGGCAAGGTTTAGAAGAAATAACCTTGAATCCTTGGAATATCCAAATCCTCAGCCATGGGCAGAATGGAGGACTATGTGGAGGGAATGCTGAGTGATCTGTTTGGTGAAGCCCTCTCAGCTGGACCAACTTTGACTCCGTACAGCTCCTTAGGCTGGAAGAAGGGCATAGGAAATATTTGGACAGGTCCTTCTCAATGGAGGAAGTTGTCCAAAACTATAGCTAGCATGCCGGCTAGTAACACACCATGGCATAGACAGCTGCTTTCTATAAAGAATATGCACACATGCTGACACCCTACCTCCTTGCGATATGTGGGTAGTCCCTGTCTACAAGAGTCTTACCCCCATTGCTGGGTGCTTATAGTATCAATTCTTAAGCTGGCATAGATCCCGTACGCTGTGAAACTTATCACCCTCTATCCATCATTAGCCTAGACAATAATATTCAAGTCAAACTCCTTGCTTCGCGTCACTTGCCACGCCTTCTGATTATTGTGAGACCAGATAAATGAGGATTTGTCCACCACTCACAAACTGCATACTGCATACTTTCATTGCCCTTCTCCATACCATTGAGTCTCGCGTAAGTGCTGCAGTGGTTTTCTTCAACACAACCAAGGCATATGACTTGCTAGAATGGTGATATCTGTTTGCCTTCCTGGTACATCTGGGAGCTAGTCCTCACTTTATTTGTATGATACGGCTTTTGTATTGTCAGCCTGTTGCTCGTTTACAGGTTAATGGTAGAATCACAGCCCCCTTTGCAGTAACGATAGGTGCCTGCCAGGGTTGCCCTCGCTCTCCCATCTTGTTTGCTGTCAGTAGGGAGCCACTTGCAGCCCAACTACGTCAACATCATGCACATCGAGGCCTATCGATTCGACACTGCAGAATCATAGTGTCTATGTACACGATGATGTCACTCTCTATGTAAAGATACCCAGACTAATTTGGACCCATCACTCTAGGAATTCACACAATTTGGTGGTAGAATTAATTGGTTTGAGTTGATCTTGTTTCCCTTAAAGGAGATGACAACGATGTTGACTTCAGAGCACCCACCCGAGTGGGTGTTTGGCCAGGTCAAATTTCTTGGGGTATGGCTAGGCAGAGATATTGACATGCTACGGCAACATAATTATGGGAGATTTATGTCGCAGCTCGAGGAGCATGGAGTAAGCTGGGAAAGTTTACCACCCTCCCTGACTGGAAGGCTTGCGATTGCTAAAATGCTAGTCCTCCTTAAATTAAACGATCTGTTCATAAACCTGCTGATCCCACTCTCTTGCGTGGGTCGGGAAACAGCATAGAATCGTTTGGGAGAAGCGCACGCTCCCCTTTGAGCAGGGAGTCTTGGATTACCAGATTTGGACCTTTACTACTATTGCGCCCAGGTGCAATTTGCGCATCACCTGATTTTTCCAACACAGTTTCATGCCCACATGGCACCTAAACATGACCACACCATATGCAGATCATGCAGATCATGCAGGCCCCTACCACTACCTTAATTTACACATTCACATGCTACCAGCTCAGAGCCACTGTCCAGGGCGACACACTGCGCTGGATGTGCCACCCAAAATTCCTGTATTAGAGATGATCCTCAACTCTCCCTCCCCGTGCCGCATAATCACTAGATTATTGCTGGCAATACAGAAAACTGCACTGGTATAAGGACTCTGAGGCCATAGTGTGGGGGATGGGTATCTTGATCCACCATCGTCTGATGATCAGTGGAGATATTGTTGCACCCACTCTCCTGTACTCTTTCCAAACTACAGGCTGCGCCTGGTGCACTTTATGTATCTGCACAGGCTTTATTGTACCCACTTTACATTACATAGAATGGGTCTCATAAAGGATGTGCGTTGTGCACACTCTGCTGCGCCCTGTGTGACTTTTTTGCAGTTGTCATGGGACTGAGGTATTTGGAGCGCTGGTTGTGATGCTTGACTATGCAAACACAAGGAGATGATGGATGGAGCACTGAAACTTTTCAGACACTCACCCCCAGTCACAGAACTGGGTTGAATCCATCATCGTTCTTTAGCTTACTTTGCCAACTCAGTTTAGACCCAGCTATTTGCAAATCAGTCTTGAGCATGTGCTTAATAGGAACAGTCCAGCCCAGACTGCCAAGCCAGGTCTTCCCTGAATTGGAAACAAGCATCCTGGGACCGGTTTCGCGGTAACACCCCTCATCAGCCAGGCTGCCTTGAATCCAGGGTTAGAGTGAGGAAGGGACCCACGTCTGGGAATACCCTGCCAACTAAGGGCGAACAAAGCAAACACAAGGAGATGATGGATGGAGCGCTGAAACTTTTCAGACATTCACCCCCAGTCACAGATCTGGGTTGAATACATCATCGTTCTTTAATTCACTTCACCACCTCAGTTCAGACCCAGCTATATGCAAATCAGTCTTGACCCAGTTCCTCATGGAAACAGTCAAGCCAGGTCTTCACTGAACCGGAAACAAGCATCCTGGCACTGTAGCACTCCCCTGTTGGATATGTAAAGGACGCACCGCCACCGTTCATCAACCGCGTGCATTTCTACTCCTGCTAGCTACGCGCTGAGTGGTGATGTGCTGAGGGTGATGCAGGACCATGCGCACTGCAGAATGGCTTAAAGATGCAGTGTACTGCCAAGAGCAATTTAATGCTCATTGGGAATTAATGCCAGCACCTGCCTGTTAAAAAGACATTTGGTATCCATTGGTCATGTACCTCTTCGCTTTACCGGCGATGGGCGACTCAGTGGGGACCTAGACGCTCACGGCCCTCTCTGTATCTGCTGGGGTGAGTAGCCTGACCACGTGGGGAGACCTATTGCCATAGCATGAGCTGCACTTGGCTAACACACCTTGCTTCGTGCCATGTATACTATTATGATAGTGATTCCTGTATGTGCTGATTATGCAGTCCCCCTTCTCTCCCTTTCATCCCTTGTTATCATCATGTCTTGTTTTACATGTATGATAAAGTACAGCACAACTTTGTTGTACCAATGACAAATGCAATTACATAATACTATTGAAAAGTGCTGACTAAGTATCGCCCATGTATATGCTGTTTAAATGCTAATAAAAAAGAATTTAAAAAAAAAACATTTACTTTCTCCAGGATCGAATTCTGCATGATATTAGCATTTGTTTTAGTGATAGATGGACCGCAAGTCATAACGTAGATTTGGACTGATTCACCCTGAGATCCAAGTAACACATAAAATTAGAAAATGCATCCAATAATATTTACAAACCTTTAGCCGCACACTCAATTAACACTGCATCATCAGTGTCGAGTAGAAGAGTGATTTTTTGCTGCCCTCCAATACAAGGAACATCCTACCCTACCTCCTGCAAATATTTGGAGATTCCATTTATATATAACACAAATTTAAAAAAAGCGTGGATGCATCCCTGTCTTACTCCACTTGTGAATTAATATAGGGTCTGGTTTCTCCTTGCAAGCCAGATCGAACTTGGACCGTCATGTCCTTGTGAAGGGCTTTAATTAATAATAAAATCTCAAATTCAACTTCCATAGTTCCACATTTATTTTCCCATCTATATATGTTGCTTGTATTTACATACGATTCTGTATGAATGTCGGTCTGTGTTTGCCTGAATGCTTATATGTGCAGAAATGCCTGAGGAAAGATCACTGTATGCTTATTGCTCTGTGTACAATCACGCCTGTGTTTCTACTGATTGCTGTGTATATGGGTGCCTGCTGCTGTCTCCATGTCGTCCCCACTCTGTGAAACTGTCCAGCTCAGAGATCTGCAGAAAGTAGAGAGATGAGAGTCCTGCAGTGGCTACCATCTTTTGCATCTTGTTTAATTGTTAGGTTTTTATTCCGGAAGACAGCATAGCTATTTCTTCCAAAATGAGGACTTATAGGAGGCTGGTGTGTGTTTTCTGCTTTAGATTAAAAAAAAGTATACATGAGAAACACTATGGGCCAAATGTACAACACGCCAATTAACGAGTCGCTAATTGCATCACATTTGCGACTCGCTAATTGGGATGCACAACAGGGTTTGAGACACTGCTTGCGATTCCCAATGGGGTCGCAAATTGCATACCTCATGCATATTTATGAGGCTGTCGCAATTTGCGACCCCATTGGGAATGGCTGGCACTCCCAGGGATGGTGGCCTGCTGGGGTCAGCAGACCTCCATGTCTGGGCGGCTTTTAAATAAAGCAGTTTTTTTAAAATGCAGCCCATTTTCCTCAAAGGAAAACGGGATACATTTAAAAAATAAAAATGAAACTTTTCAGTTTCATTTTTTAAGGGCAGGCAGTGGTCCTTAGGACCGCTGCCTGCCCTTAAAAAAAATATTTGCGCATGCATTCACAAAGGGAAAGGGGTTCCCTGGGGACCCCTTCCCATTTGCGAGTGCTTTACCACCCTTCTGAGAATGGGTACTGGAGCTTGACCTTCCCCTAATAAAGATTCAGGGGCTTATTTATAAGCCCTCTGCACCAATGGAACATCACTTTTTTGGATGTTCTGTTGGTGCACAGGGCTTAGCCACATCTACGAGGCTAAGGAAAGCCAGCCTCGCAGATATAGTGTAAGGCAACACAGTGCAAGTCTCTGTGTTGCCTCACACTGCCTCAAGGAGGCTTGCCGTGGGCCTTACAGTGGGTGACCATAGGTAATGCCCATGGCATTTGACACATTCCTAGATTTACAACATGCTGTACACTTGGAAATGCACCAAAAGTCTATGCCTTCCTAGGGGAGCCGTAGGGGAGGCGCAACAAGGAGAAATACAATTTCTCCTCATTTTTTCCAGTCCCTATGTGTGCTGTATTCTGCAGCACATATAAAAAGAGGAAATCACCTCTGATGTAGCGGAAATCTCATTTCATTTGTAGGGATGCATCATAATCATGTGTAGAGCACAACCGCATATAATCTTGCTATTCTATGAATGTGAGGTGTTAGAACTGTGAAATGGGTAAACAAAATTACGAGACATGTTTCAGGTTATTGACAAGTAACATGGAGAATTAACGTAGGAAACAATGTAATTAGCAGAAAATGTGAACATGGGAAACTTGTGATGTGAAGTTGACATTACATATATACTGAATGTGTTTAACAATGATATTTCTATAATTTGGTAATGTGTTAGTTAAAACGGAATAGAGTTATGCTAATATGTAATGTTTAAAGTAATGCATTCTTATGTTAGCTTAAATTGTAGGCCTGAAATGCAAGATCCTGAAAACGCTTGCTTTAGAATTGATAGTTCGAATCTCATGGGCACTGTCGAATCTGCTCTTTCTCACATTTGCCTTTCAGGTGGAGAAGCATTCATTAGGAAAAAGTAATGTCTTTGTTTCAGTAGCTAAGCGAGGAGAGAAGAAGTCGCAGATACATGGCTTGAAGGTGATAAAGATGGAGATGTATTCACATGGAAAAAGGCATGGGAACCAAGGACATATTGTTGCGAAGAAGCTACATGGGGAACATCGTAGAAAAACGCTTGCATGACTGTGCCTATTGTGGATCATGTCCTCGGGAGAGCTACATGTGGATAACTGACTGTTGGAATTAAGAAAGGGCCCCACTCCTTTCTTGTCTTCAAAGAGAGAACATCTCAGATTGAGCTCTTTCTTTACGACAGAGGCTTTATGCTGCTTGACCCATCTGATGGTGGAGAGGCTTCTTTGGAAAGTTCCATGTACTGACATCTTTCCTTTTGCTGCAGATGCTTATGCAGAGATGTTACCTTATCAATAGTGTAGGGATAGATTTAGTGCTTTTAACCCACCATCCCTGGATGCAGGGGCACTTGGACTCATGCTTCCTGATTCTCTGTGTCCTTCTCCTTAAATTAATAGTTTTGTTGATGCTGCACCATTTAAATTGGATGTGTAGATTTGGCTTTGTGCTAATTCCTCTGTATTTTTATACCCTCGTGTTGAGGTGTCTCTATGTCCAGTTATTCTTGGCTTTATAATAAATTAACTAACCTTATATAGTTGTCTGCAAGTTATTATTTATTTGAGGAGTGGTAAAGGCTAATTGATTGTGAACTAATGATTTTTCCTTCCCTTTACACTTTTATGCTGTGAAAAAGAACCACCGGAGAGTGTCTCTAGAGAAGGTCTAGAACTAATGGGCCTTTTCAGTTGGTAGCAAAGGATGGTTCGCACATGAAGTAAGGGGAGAATCCAGAACTAATCTAGCTTAGGTGAAACTTGGAATCCCAAAGCCCTGAGCTAGAGCCTAATAATCGAGAACAGGGGGCAACGGAATCCGGGTAAGACCGACCCACTGAGTTTGATGGTGTGGCGAGATTAGGGGCGGAAGGAGGAATGAGTATTAATAGGGTTATGAAGCATGCTAGACTGTGGTAATAGTTTGATTGTGTGATGTCTTGAGGAGTTGGAGTGAGAGTCGAGTGAATGTGGTTTCGGGTCTGATGTGGCCCAAGGATTGAGATTTGAATTGCAGGTCCGAAGTGGACTAACATCCCAGGATATTAAAAGTTGTAGAAGACACCAAGATTGTGATTGACTTACCAAAGAATTGAGGAGTTGTCTTGAGACATCATCAGCAGTTCCACCTAAGACAGGGAACTTTGTGTGAATGGGACATATGGAAATCGTCTAGTGGACCTTCTGTGCAGGGGTAAAGTATAATGATTTGGGTGATCCACACTGGTTGAGGGTTACTGCGTGTGAATGTTCTTGAGTTGTTGAATTCTATCAATCTTTTAGAGTGGCAGACAAATACGGATAAGTTGATTGTGTGAGTGAATGCGTATGGAGAAATTGTGAAGGAGGGATAGCCTCTGAGAGGAGTAAGAGTGACATCAGGTTGTGCTGCTTTGCAATAGGACGGTTGGTTTAACGCCGCACTGGGATTGGTTGGTAGTCATCTGGAAATCTGTGGTTGAACAAGGACTGTTCTGTCGTAATCCATTGAACAGAAATTACATTTTGAAATCATGCGATGCTATAGGGTTTTAAGGGACCTTTTTAGGGGTGATGAAGGGTTTGTTATTGTTACTCAAGTGGGCGAAGAGGCTCCAACCGAGGATACTCCAGCACACTACTTGGTGACAAAATTTGAGCTCCACACTATAATCTGGCTCCAAAATTGGTACAAAATTACTGAAAAAGAAGGTTAATTTTCATTTCCATGTTTTGGCTCATTCAGACTAGACCTGTAGAACCAGCTGAGGATAATGAAGTTTGTGTTGCTACTTTTGCCCAAACCCACACAGTTTCAGGTGTTAGACGCATGGATGCATGCAACTCATGCTAAGCAAAAAGAGAAATATTAAGAAAGGATAAAGAAAACTGTGAAGGTGTATTAGTATACACAGTGGGACACCAGGCTTAAGATGTGGAGAGTGGATACCATTGAGGGAGAGAGGTTTTACCCAGTGCTGGTAGGAGATGGAGGACCACAGGTTAGGAGCAGAAGGACAAACGGAAGTGACAGTTGTGATAATGAAGACAGCTTGTTGAATGGGTTGTTAGCTGAACATCCTTCACCTTACAGTCCACAACAGGTGAAGGGGGATGAAGCATGGAAGGTACAGAGAATGTGGGAAGCACATCAGCACCAGTGACTTCTGACTCAGAGGTTGTGGGAATGATATCGGCAGGAGCAGTGGGGACGAAAGGGCCCACCTTAGGAGGTGTGGAACAGAATGGTGCCAATGTTACTTCACGGTTGCTGGAAGCTCTGACAGTACTGGTTAGCATTCATCCTGTCATTCCTGTTTATGACTCAGGCTCAGTAGGAAGTGTCAGTCAGAGACAGTCCATACATGCCAAAGGGACCAGTTTGGGAAGAATAGGGATCCCAAACGGGAGCTGTCATCATTTAGTGCCTACGGAATTTAGTGCTCTTTAGTGACTACTGCTGACCCTTCCAGAGATCGGATTGGATCCAGCACCATACGCCTATACCTATGGTAAGCACTAGCTCAGATCTGAGAATGTGGGAAACTTCTGTGAGGCAACCAAGTGGCATGACTCAAGAAGCAAGCACAAGTCAGGGAACTTCTGAGAATCAGCACGTTTTAGAAGTTGCAGACTTGGAATCCTGGTTGAGGGACCATAATAACAGCAAGGAGAGCCAGAATAGCAAGTCAAGGCTGCAATGAAGGTGAAGCTAGTGGATGTGCTAAGGATGAAGGCAGAATTGGAGGAAATTATCAGTAGGAGTCTACCTTTAGACAAAATAGAGACCTATGAGACTGTCACCCGAAGGGTGAGACAAGCACATGAGAAGTTGTCGGAGTTGGCTCAGAGGTATGCGGTAGATTTATCCCAAATGAAGGCATTGCAAGGAAATCACTGGTTTACCTACAGTGACCCAGAGTTAGAGGAAAAGAGAGTGACTGGATTGAAGACGCACATTCAGGAGTTGGTAATAGGATTAAGGGCTTAGAAGATGCTGGATAAGTGGGAGGAGAGGTGGTCAAAGATGAAGAGCATAAGAAGGGTGATTGGAGAGATGCCTTCAGAAGGCTTTTCAGGATCACCATCAGTTTGTGGGGTGTGATTTGAGTCCGGTGTGTCTGTTAGTGTGTGACCTGTTGTGCAAATTGAATTGTAGCATCTACTGCACCCCAAGGGACTTGAATTGCAGACAAATGATGAAGACATTGCTTTCAAGCTGGCATACAGAACCTTTGTACTGCAATGTTTCCTTTACTGACAGTGGAAGACATGCCACTGGACCTCCGAGACACTGTCTCTGCAGTGGTATGGGACTTCACAGGAGAAGAGATTATAATTATTCAAGGAGGCGAGCCAGTTCACATACAGATCAAACCAAATGCAGAATTTCCAAGAACATCCCAGTACAATTTGACCCAAGAAATGGTGGAAGGGATTACAGAAATTGAATTCATGATTGCGCAGGGCATCCGAAAGGAGATCATGGGAAGTCTGTGCAATTCTCCTATTATGGGGTTGCAGAAGCCGAGTGGGAAATATTGTATTGTTCAGGACCTTAGGAAAATCAATAGTATAGTGATCCCATGTCGTCCTGTGGTACCGAATCCATCTGTAATCCTATTTCGGATTCCACGTGAAGCTGAATTGTTCACGTAGATTGACCTCTGCTAGGCCTTTTTCTGCATTCAATTGCATGAGGAAAGCCAATTTTTATTCACTTTCCGTCTGGGAATCAGTGTCTTACTCTTAACATGGTTCTGAAAAAGAATTTTGAGAGTCTGGTCATACCCCAAAACTCGGTGCTGGTCCAGTACATCGACGAACTCCTTATCACGTCCTCCAGAGACGATACCATTAATTTGTTGAATCATCTAGCTGACACTGGGCACAAGGTGTTTCCGAGCACGCTTCAGTACTGTCTAAATGAAGTACAATACTTGTTTCACCGAATTGAATGGGGCCAGAGAAAGGTGTCACCAGAAAGAGTGGAGGCGAACATGGAAATTAATCTGCGTACTACCCAAAAAGACTGTTCTTGGGAATGGTTGGCTACTGCCGACAGTGGATTCCCAATTTTTCCTTCATGGCAAAACCTTTGCAAATGCTGACTCACAAGGATGTCTGTGATCCGGTACCTTGTTATAACAATTGCTTGCTTGCTTGCCTTCCTGGAGTTGAGAGCATGTTTGTGTCGTGTTCCAGCTTTGAAATGCCTGATTACAACTAAGCGTTCTCATTTTTCTGCCATGAACGAGAGGGATGTTCTCTATCTGTACTCACCCAGACACATGGAGGTGCCCATAGACCAGTGGCCTATTTCTCAGCTACATTAGTTCCTGTAGCTTTAGCGTTGCATGGATGTCTCAAATCCGTTGCTGCAATAGGTGTCAGTATTGAACAGTGTGAGAGCATTGTGATGGGTCATCCTCTTACAGTATATGTACCAAATTAAGTTGAGCTTTTGATGACGAGAACCAAAGCGCAGCATTTGACAAATCACAGGCTGACAAGGTGTGAACAGGTGCTTCTTGCTGCTGTAAACGTTACTCTAAAGTTGTGCTCTGTGTTAAATCATGCTACCTTGTTACTTGGTCCAAGTGCTGAAGGAGAAGAATGTGAAGACCATGACTGTCTGGATGTCACTGAACTTTGTAAGAAACAAAGACCTGACATTCTCGATGAGCCATGATCTGATCCTAACCATGTCTTCTTTATTGATGATTCATGCTTAAGAGACAATGAAGGTAATTTGAGAGCAGAGTTTGCTGTTTATAACATCTCTGGAGTGGTGGAAGCTGGTTGGTTGCAGGGAGTGCACTCAGCACAAGTGGCTAAAATCATTGCCTTGACCCGTGCATGCCTTGTTTCTGAACAAATCTGAATCACGATCTATACCGATAGCCAGTACGGTTTTGGTGTAGTTCATGATTTTAGACAGCAATGGTCGCAGATAGGGTTCTTAACCTCATCTGGGTCCCCTATCAGGAACAGGGAGTATGTAAGGCAACTGTTGGAAGCTCTACAACTGCCAAGAGAAGTGGCTGTCATTAAGTGCGCAGCCCATGGAAGGGGAAATTATTTTGTTACTGTCAGAAATAGGTATGCAGACGAAGTTGTCCACAACTGCGCTTTTCATCCACGTGTTTTCAATGTAGAATATACTAGTGAGAGTACAGAACAGACAGAGCTCAGCATGATGCTAGAGTTGCTGATACATGGGATGAAGTGAGGAGTTTCCAAATGAAGGTCACAGAGGAGGAACAAGCAGGTTGGGTCAGAGCAGGATGTGAGAAAGGGAAGGATGACATTTGGGTATCAGCTGATGGCATGGTAGTATTACCGGATTGTTTGTTACATCCTATGGCGAGGCAAATTAATGGAGCAGGTCATATAGGGAGGGGTGCAATGGTGAAATTGTTCAGGAAGACTTGGTTCAATCCGAGGTTTCGAGTGATTGTAGAAGCTGTGTGTCATCGATTTGCAATGTGTCAATAGATGAATGCTGGGAAGAAGACTGCCGTTGACCTGAGTCACATTGGCAGGTCTGAGGGACCCTTTCATTCGATCCAAATGGATTTTGTTGAGATGCCTCTGTGTGATGGATTGAGATACATCTTGGTTGTTGTGTGCATATTTTCTCGATGGGTCGAGGCCTACCCAACTAGGAGGTGTGATAGCCTCACAGTAGACAAACTTTTGTTGAGGGAACTCATTCCTAAAATTCAGATTTCCAACTACATTGGAGTCGGATAGAGGAACACACTTCTGCAATGAAATCATGAAGTTGTTGTGCCCTGTTTTGACTGTGGATCAGAGACTACATTGTAGCTACAGGCTGGAGGCTTCAGGAATGGTGAAGAAAATAAAGGGTTCCTTGAAATTGATGTTGGCTAAAGTGTGTGCTACGACATCTTTGAAATGGGCTGATGCTTTACCTTTGATGCTAATGAGTCTGCGCAGCATCCCTAACAGGAAAAGTGGGTTGTTGACTCATGAAATACTTATGGGATGAGTGATGCGTTGCCTGCTGTGCCTGCTACTGCATTAGTAAGTATCACAGATGATTTGGCCCTTGACTACTGTAAAGGATTGGCTGACATGGTTAGTTCTGTGTCTCATTAGGTCAAAGCAGTGACTTCACAGACTTGAAAGGATCTCTGCCACGACCTGAGCCCAGGATATTGTGTTCTCATCGAAAAGCATGTGAGAAAAAACTGTCTTGACTCTCGTTGGTGTGGCCCATACCTAGTGATACTGGTGACTACGACGGCTGTGAATTGTGGCGGAGGGCCTAATTGGGTCCCTGCCTCTCACACATGATGATTCCTAGGTCCCTCTGATGAAACAGCTCCTCTACCAGCAGAACTTCCAGCTGTGACCGTGGGGTCACCGGAGAAGGCAAGCCAAGCTGTAGATGTACCTGAAGAGTCTGGAGACGCACCAAATTAATCTGAGGGGGGGTCAAGCGAAACAAGAGCCTGGTATAGACTATAGAGGGAGACGGTAATGTTGCGAGTGACAGGGAGTCTGATTCAGTAGAAGGGACTGGTGTGACAAGTGGTCGTATGCAGTTAAGGAAGAAAGATGCTGCAGGAGAAACATTACCTGTGAGAGAGAGAAGAAAAAATATGAGACTAGCAACTGAAAGAGAACTTGCACCAATAAGTGACTCTTCAGAGTCTGACCTAAGTGAAAGTGAGCAAGACTCAGGAAGTGCGAGAAGGTCCAGGAGAGCTTGAGTGCCTTGGCAGTGATATTCGTCTCCCAAATGTACTTATCAAGTTGCAAATTCTGGGGAGAGCAAGGTCCGAGATCTCAATGTTGGTTGTTGAGATATTGATGAGGGTTCCTGGGATTGAAGCGAATGCACTTCTGTCACTGGCTGTTCCTTTTCCACCAAGGCTAAGTGGTTTACGAACCCTGATTCTGGAAGACATCAAATTCCTAAGCTTTGGAGCACCACAGTCTCCTCAAAAGATTGCAGCATTGAGAGCTGAACTGTTACAATGAGTCATTTAGGAGATTGGGTCTGATCTGATAAGGGATGTGAAATGAACTTTGAAATGTAAATACTTGCTGGAAAGAGGATAACCTAGGCCCGAGTGGAAGAAGAATACATTTAGGGATTTTATCGAGAAGAAGAAGAAAGAGGGCTAGGGAAGTCTCCCAAACTCTATAAATACTGAAAACCAGAGACTGTTGAAAAGGACTTTCCAAGATTTCTAAAGAAAGCTGCTCAAGGACTCTTGTTATACATGGAGAGAGGCAGAGAAAGGAGACTCTGTGTGCCATTCCTCTCCTGAACTGTGATCCGAGCTACTCTAAAAATGGAGTCTGGAAATTTGAATCGTAGGCACAAATGTATTGTAGGTACACTTAACGTAGGAGTAATTGTAGTGATAGCTGTAGTCATTATAGAGTCAATTTTTAAGTTTACCTGATCACAAGGGACATGGGGTGAGGGTACATTGGACATCCACACCTACCACTACTGTCTCAAAAGGGGGTACACTAGGATCTGAGAAAAGCTTAATACAGCAAACTAATGACTTTCTTCATGTAGATCTATCCAAGGGTGATTGCACACCAAGGGGCAGATTTATGTTTCCTGGCGCATCCCTGCGAATCAGCAGGGATGCGCCAGGAAAGATGCATCACCCAAGTTTACCCTTGCGCCACCACAGATGCGCCGCATTTACAATGCAGCGCATCGTGACGCAAGGATAAACAGATGCGTGACGCATCTGATGGCATAAGGGCGGTGCATTGCTGGAGTCGTGTCGCAAGCACGACGCAACTCCAGCAATGCTCAGGGGCTGCCCATACCGAACATGCTGCGTCATGCCTTACGCCTGCTTCAAGCAGGCGCAGGGTTTTGACGCAGCAGCGTCGGAAAAGTGACTCAGTGAAATCTTGTAGATTTCACTGCGTCACTTTTCCGAGGCTTCTTCCGACGGAACGCGCACCCTGCATACATTAAACCTGACACAGATTTAATGTAGCGCAGGGCTTTACAACGTGACACATCTCCCTAGATGTGTCAAGTTGTAAATAAGGCGCAACATGGCGCATGGCTTACGCCGCCGCTGCGTCACAGAAGTCACGCAACGGTGGCGCAAATGTCTCGCAAAGGGCTTGTAAATCTGCCCCCAAATGCTTATGCTGTGTTGCTTTATGAGTATGTAGACACTTTGGAAATTAGAGACTGCTATGTGTGCATGCAATTACCTGCATCGGTCGACGAGGGAATTCGATACCATCACTTATGGCATTAGCTGTAGGTTACTCCTTAGCATGTTTTATGGAAAAGTCAATTATGAGTACTGCTTCTCAAATTATGATGTGGTACTTTCAGAAATACCTGTATATAAACATCTGAATAAATATGACTACTATAAGAGAGTAGAAAGAATGAAAAATTATTTCTCACCAACAATGACACTAGACACTGCTTAGGCGCATAGGCATAACTTAACATGCATACTAACAGATGTAGAAAAGAAATGCATAGGTCACGTAGAAGACAGACACAGGACATTAGTTAATAAAGTTGAGACCAAGGACAAGGATTCTAATTGGACCATGGAGGAGTTTGCTCATAAGGCTAAGGGAAGTTCTGGTCCTATAGCTTTAGATTGAGAACAATGAGGCAAGCTTTGCATACGACAAGCTGAGAGTCGTTATGATACACTATTATTGGGACAGAGTGCGTGTGATCTTGTCTTCTTAATAAATGCCCTTGGAAGACGTTTTTGCAAGAGTTAGTTTGAATGGTACCAGGAGTATATTTTGTTTGTGGAAAGAATATGTATGTTCGGTTACCGAGCAATGGTATGGTACTTGTTATTTGGCAGTCGTGTTTCTGAAAATAATCCATATGGGTGATCTCGAGGGTGTTGAGAGAAAGATGAACAGCAGGGAAAAACATGGACTGAGTGCTGGAGAGGTTGTGAAAGATATATTTGGAACATGAATACCTAATGTGGGAGTGGTATTGAATGACATTAAGATTAGAAGGTTGTCTACTATAGTGGATAGGTTATCTGTTAACACAGCTAAGTCTTTGCTACTTATAAATAGAGAGATGGTATTAATACGGGCGATGGTGATGCAGAATCACCCTGCTTTAGATGCATTGCTTGCAAAAAAGGGCAGAGTCTGTCAGATGCTGAAGGTCCAACAGTGTTGTACTTATATCCCTGTTAAAAGTAAAGATATGAAAGGATATATGAAGAACATCACTGATTTACATCAGGAAGTACAGGACTTGGCAGCTGAGGGAGTTTGGGACAAAGATGGAAAAGGGTTTGGCGCAGTTGGAAATGGTTTGCAAGTTTGGGAAGTGGAATATTTGGATACATCTTGAAACCAATAATGATTGTCATCATCTGGATCATTGTTTTGGTAGCGATGTTAAGGGCTTATAAGTGGCACACATCAAGACTGATTGAAAACTCCTGAAGGGAACCAGAGAGATGGATGCAAAGACTGCAGGACAGTCAATATGAAAATCTGAAGCAAATGGAGGAGTTCAGACAGGTTTTTGTGATGACTCAACATCATCAGAGGGAGAAACGGATGTAGCAGAAATCTCATTTCATTTGTAAGGGTGCATCAAAATCATGTGTAGAGTTCATCCGCATATAAGCCTGCAATTATATTAACATGAGGTGTTAGAATTGTGAAATGTGTTAACAAGATTACGTGACATATTTAAGGTTATTGACAATTAACATGGAGAAGTAACATAGGAAATAAATGTAATTAGCAGAAAGTTTTAACATGGGAAACTTGTGATATGAAGATAACATCACTTATATACTGAATGTGTTTAACAATGGTATATCTATAATTTGGTAATGTGCTAGTTAAAAGGCAATAGATTTATGCTAATATGTGATGTCTAAAAGTAAATCATTCTTATGTTAGCTTGCATCATAAGCCTGAAAAGAGTCCCTGAAAACTCTTGTGTTTAGAATTAATAGTTGGAATTTTATGTGCACTGTAGAATCTGTACTTTCGCACATTTGTATTGCAGCTGGAGAAGCATTCATTGTTTTAGTAGCTAGGCCAGGAGAGTAGAAATCACAGTTACATGGCTTGGAGGTGATGAAGACAGAGACAAATTCCCATGGGAAAATGTCATGGGAACCAAGGACACATTTTTGCGAAGAAGCTACATGGAGAATATCATGGAAAAATGCTCTCATGACTGTGCCTATTGTGGATCATGTGCACACTGTGCATTACGGGAGAGCTACCTGTGGATAACTGAGTGTTGAAATTAGGGAAAGGGCCCCACTTCTTTCTTGCCTTTGAAGAGAGAGCATTTCAGATCGAGCTCTTGCTTTACGGTAGTGGCTGTATGCTGCTTGACACATCTAATGGTGAAAAGGCTTCTTAGGAAGGCTCCACGTACTGACACCTTTCCTTTTACCAAATATGCTTATCTATGGATGTCACCTTTGCGATAATGTAGGGACTAGATATCATGCTTTTTACCCACCACCCACTTGATGCAGGGGAACGTGGACTCATGCTTTCTGATTCTATGTATGCTACTTCTTGAATTAATTGTTTTGTCCATGCTGCAACGCTTAAATTGGATTCGTACATGTGGCATCATGCTAATTCGTCTAGATTTTTATACCCTCATATTGAGGTGCCTCTATGTCCAGTTATTATTGGCTTTGTAATAAATTAACTATTCTTATATAGTTGTCCATGAGTTATTATCTATCGAGGAGAGTTGAAGGCTAATTGATTGTGATCTAATGATTTTTCCTTCCCTTTACACTTTCATGCTGCGAAAAACCATAGGAGTGTGTCTCTAGAGAAGGTCTAGAACTAATGTCCCTTTCACCTCCATTGGTTGTTTTTGTACAGGAAAGTGTCTCTTCCTGCACAAAAACAATCATCTCTACAACGCGGACACCCTTGCACCATGTTGCAAAGGAGCCTGCATTGACACAAGGCAGCCCTTTGAGCCCAGTGCAGTAAAAGAGGAAAGGAATGCTCTGTATCTCATAGATGCAGCGCATTCTTACCCTTTTCTTTTTACGTATCGCAGCGCAGCAGTAAGGCTTGCGGCGCTGCCCTACTCCAAAAATTTGTAAATGAGGGCCTCAGACATTAGGGGTTGCCCTCAAAGAAATATATTTTGTGTGACTAATATAAGGGGGTTTGTTGTTGATATGGTTTTTATTTGTACCTGTTTGCATCAAGTCCGAACTGCGAGGGATCCTAAATGTTTTCAATGTTCTTTCCATTGGTAAGCAAAATAAATAATTCTCAATGAAGACTAATCAGCATAACTACCAAAGGCCCCAATGTTCATGGAACCCTGGGCTTTTTAGCAAACAGCATTTGCTTTCTAGAAGTTGTAGATTTGCTTCAGCGTAATAAGTATGCTTTTAAAAATCTTAAAGCTTAACACAACTCTTCACATCGCAGTCTATCGCGGGAAAATAACACCGTGGTAACGTGGTATTCCCAAGCCGGCGGTACCATGCGATAGGCCCACGATAACGTGTCAAATGAATGCGTTAAAATCAACGTGACGCCACAAAAATGCGAAACACCAACACGCAAAAAGTGGCAATGACGCAAATCAAGATACAAAAATCAGTGAAAACCATCCAGAGGCCTGCAATCCCCACGCAACATGCGGGAAAATGCACTTTAAAAGTTGGAGAGAAAAAACACATACAAAAGCCAAACAACAGCAAAGCACAATGGAGGCAGCCGGAGCAAGTGCAGCGGACAACCTGAACCCCACAAGCCCCCCGGAGGATCAGCCTGGGACCTCGGGGTCAGCGAAGGGCAAGGAGAAGAAGAGTAGGAAGAAAAGGTTCAGTCCGCAGGAAAACAGGATCCTAATAACGGAGGTGATAGAACACCATCAACTACTGTTCGTCACCTCCACTATGTCACTGGTAACTAAAAATGGAATATGGCAGACCATCGTGGACAAGGTGAATGCAGTCGGAGTGCTGAAGAGGACAATGAAAGAGGTCAAGAGGTGCTGGAATGATGTCAAGCACAAAACCAAGCAGAAACTCGCAAACAACCGTAAGACAGCAATGCAGACAGGAGGTGGGAGCCCAGCACCATAGGAGGAGATGGAGGAAATGGTGTCCACAGTCATCAGTGGGGAGATGGTGGCAGGAGTTGGGGGACCGGACACTGCTCAACATGACCAGACACAACAGCACCAGGGTGAGTAACGACCAGGGACTGGGGAACAGGGGGAGAGGGGCACAATATCACACATGCATAAGTAAGCATAGCACATCTGCAGACAAAGCATGCCCCAGACCCCCAACTCCCACCAAGAGACCAATGCATCCAAGTATGCAACATCTCAGCACTGTATAAGCACAGAAGTCAGAGGCACACCACATGTTAGGGATAAAGGGCAGCCAAATCAGAGATGCAGGGGCGACTTCCCCAAAATGCGGCACAATCCACAACACATCCACAACAGAACAGAGGACACAACTGGTGCCGCTTGTGTGCAGAAACAGGCCAATCACATGTGGCATAGCAGGGAAATGTGAGTTGACAATGTACAAGTACAAACACACATCTGTGATGTTGTCAGAATGTCCACTGTCCCACATCATATAGGCAGCACCCCACAAACAGTCACAATATACACTGTTATGCAGTCTGAATGTAAAATGTACAATGCAACAACATACACGTGAACACAATGTTAAACTGCATCTCCTCTTCACATTGCAGAGGGAAATTCAACACCTCCTCCAGAGCAGTCCCAACCTCTCTTCTCTGATGACGAAGAGGACCACAACACCTTTGACTCCGACACACTCCAACAGCTCGTGGACAGTCTCTGCAGCCCACTTCCAGGAGCAGGGTGGCCCAGCTGCTATGAGGAGAACCCACCCCCTGCACAAAACACACAACAGGCAGCACCCACCACCACGGCTGCCTCCCAGGACCCCCACGACGAACACTTGGCCTTCCAACGCCATTTGTTGGGGTGCCAGGAGAAGCTGGCTGAACAGGTGCACGTGGAGTTCGACCGCATGGCAGACAAACTAGATGCCATACGTGGGTGTCTAAGTCCCATCAGGGACCACTCACAGTCCCTAACGGACACCCACAGTCCGCTTCATGCTCTCCAACGAGCCATGGCTGACATCGCCAGGGTCCTGACACTGCAACAAGAATAACTGTCTAGTCAGAGTGTCTCCAGCGAGCTCGCCCGGGAGTTGGGACTCATGCAGAGGCTCATGGAGAACATGGAGCGGATGCGAGCAGAAGGATTGGCTGCCACGGCTGCACAGGAGCGAGAGGTAGCTGGGTCCCTCAATGCCATAAAGACCTTCCTTATGGCATTTCTGTCTCAAGGCCTGGCGCTGATGCATGCTGCTGCTACTACTCCGTCCACATCCCCGGCCCCAGATGTGTCAGTGTCACACAGTGCGGCGGACATTCCACCTCCGGCCCCTGAGGTGTCAGTGCCACACAGTGCTGGAGGCAGAACACCACCACCCACATATGAGGCACATGAAACAGCAGAGGACGAAGATGCGAATGAATCTGCCTTCATGGTCAGAAGGACGCAGTAACATTCGTCTCTGCCATGTGGCCTGTTTCTGCTTGGTTCTGCCCTCTGCATCATCACCTTCCACTGTCCCCCAATGCACTGTGCGACACTCACCTTGGATCTCGACATGGACTGCCGTATTCTGTATGGTCACCAATGACACAGCTATCAGACTGCGGACTGACCTCTTCCTCTTCCGATGTACATGTCATTCCCTGAAGGACTCTGGCAGGACCGCCACGGGCTAACAATTTAAAGTGGGGTTTGCAGGCCCCTGTGCTGCTCCAGCTGCAACACTCCACTGAATGTGCATTAAACATTTGTTTTCACACCGATGTGTCATGTCTATGATCTTGCAAGTGTGGAGGTATGGATTGATGTAGGATCAATGATTTCCCCTTACGTCCATGTTGCTCATGTTGTGGGACTTGGGTCACAGGGTGACACATTGCTGAATGCGTGCCGGGTGGCGCCGACACTAGAACGGAGACACACTTATTAGTTACTTCCTTGTCCAGCCCAGAACAGAACCACGCCCAGAGCCCTGGGATCATTGTTCACACCCTTATGCTGGACTGACATACGCCAGGCCAGCCCACTCCACTTACGCTCACAGGGGGGGACGACAACGCTACATGCCCCAGATCTTCCTTGTAGGGATCTGCTGCTCACAGGTCAAGTTGTCAGCATGCCACAGCCACTCCCTCATGGCTGGTTTACACCCACACCACACCTATTCCAGCACATCCATCACAGGACATGTGACCCTGCCAGTAAAAAAGGCATTGCACACGTGCTGGATGCCATTTCCACTCTGCAACTGGGTGTCTCTGTGTGGTTGTCATTTCTTCCTGAGGGCCTAGGCCCCGGGCACAGCACACTGCCCGGTGCCGGGGTTGAAATGATGGCGTCCGCACCATGGAAATCAATCATAAAGGGTCCATGTCTTGCGGGGCACAGACTTGGTGGCACCGGATACACTGCGGCAGGCACAGGCACACCGCCACAGGATGATGTCTTTCAGTGCACTGAGGTAGGCGCACCTTAAGTGCTGAGCGGGTGTGCAGCCTGCGATGATGCGCCATCCAGGGGGTCCAGAATGGTGGCATTGGTATGAGCCCTGCTGGACTGCAGTGTAGCCCTGAGCCAGCGCGCAGTGCTGGCCTCCCGACACGTGGCGTCGCCTCGCGGTTCCCAGAGTTAGTGACACCTTGAGGGCTGTGCGGGTGTGCAGCCTGCGATGATATGTTCTCTGCCATAGCGAAATCAAGACCCAGAATCAAATGGGAGACCTGGTGGCCCACGGTGCGGGCTGCATGATGTGGAGGGTGTGATGGTTGTGGGCCCCAGGCTTGGAGCTCCCACCGGCACATGGTGGGCCCTCTTGGAAACACGCCGGTGGCGGAAGGTGAGCAGTGAGGCCTGGTTTCGCAGGGGCGGGCAATCTCTGCTGGGCGGCAGGAGGGGCTGGGGTGCATCGGCCTGTGTGCGCAGGGGCGTACAAGCGCTGATGGCGTGTGCTACTGTATGGACTCTGCCGTTCCTGTCTCTGGAAACTGTTTCAGATGAGGGACCTGGGGGACTGCAGTGTGTACCGGCACGTGGTTGGAGAGACACCGGTGGCTGCAGGTGAGCAATGTGGCCTGGGTCTGCAGTTTCGGCACTCTCTCGCCCTCTCTTTCTCTCTCTCCCCCTCTCTTTCTCTCTCCCTCCCTCTCTCTTTCTATCTCCCTCTCTCCCGCTCTCTTTCTATCTCCCTCTCCCTCCCTCTCTTTCTATCTCCCTCTCTCTCCCTCTCTTTCTATCTCCCTCTTTCTCTCTCTCTCTCTCTCCCTCTCTCTCTCTCCCTCTCTCTTTCTACCTCCCTCTTTCTCTCTCT
Source organism: Triturus cristatus (assembly GCF_964204655.1). NCBI lineage: Eukaryota > Metazoa > Chordata > Amphibia > Caudata > Salamandridae > Triturus > Triturus cristatus. The sequence continues at coordinate 124,883,356 of NC_140592.1, read as the reverse complement.
CTCCCTCGCTCCCTCACTCTTTCTATCTCCCTCTTTCTCTCACTCTCCCTTTCTTTCTTTCTCTCTCCCTTTCTTTCTCTCTCCCTCTTTCTCTCTCTCTCTCCCTCTCTTTCTCACCCCCTCTCACTCTCTCTCTCTTTTGCTCTCTCTCTCTGTACTTTGATGGGCGCATGACACACCTTCTTATCTGTATTTCTGTCTTGCAGGCTGTGACTTACAGAATGCCCAGAGAAGACCCGCTGTGCCTCTTCAAGATTGTTGTTTTTTGCTGACTCTGTAATAAATGTTTTATTTGGATTATGTGATATGAATGTATGGTTTCCCTTTTTCTGACCACACCTGTATGTTAGGTGTTGTGATTGTGCGACTCCTGGTGATTTGTTTGGTTTATGGTTTTGAGGAGTTGATGTGCATTCTCTTTGTCCAAAGGGAGGGGGTGGGTGGGTGGTGTGGTCTGGGGGGGAGGGTGGCGGTGGGTGTTGTGGCCCTATTGGGGCTTCGGGCTGCATGTTCAGTTGCTCGGGGGCATCTGTTGTTCTTCAAGTTTGGCTCTGGACTGTGCTCCCTTGGCTGCTGCCGGTTGTCGACCGACTTTTCACCCGAACTGGCTGGTCGTTGAAAATGTTGTGGAGTGGTGTGGTTGCGGCTTTTTGCTCGGGAACACCTACTCTGCATCTCATTAGCGATAGTTGCCAGGGTCATCTGTGGCGGTGTTTTTTGAGGATGCAGTGTTACACATATCCACTTTGCAGGTTTCTTCACTATATCCCATCCCAAACAAACATTGTAGTTGCATTGAGATAACCCGTGTTATGTATTTGTAGATCATCGAGTGTGGGTGCTCCCTTTACAATTCATTAAACAGTCAGTTCCCGGACATCTGCACATGTGCGATAGTTGTAGGAAGAATAGGTGATGCCTGAGCAACAAGTTGTTCAAAAGACAAGCAGAGATTTTTTGCTTATCTACGGCAGATCTGGCCATGTGGTTCCAGTCTTCTCCCATACAACCACATCAGGGACAGTCTACCAGAGGGATCCTCCTCATCCCATGTAACACCTATCACCACTATGAAGACATACACCATGAACCGACAGTGATCAATGTTTCAGAAGTTAGCTTCTTTGCCTACTGTTAATTATGGATGGAAACTATAATAGTGGGAAGTCAACACCATTCCAATGATTTGACCAACAAACACTTAGTGAAGCATCGTGGGCCCAGAGATAACCTTCTTACTCAAGAGGCTTTTTGCTTACATATAAGCAAACCAGTATTGCAAGCCTCAACACTAATTTGTTTTCAAAGGTGCAACTGCAGAAAAGAAAATATGCACTTCTTTTGCAAATATACAAGAACAAGAGAAACGTTTGAAAACATATTTGAAACAATAGCTGGTACATACAAAGACATTGAAACGATTTCTCAGTGTTTTTTAGAGTTTCATCAGACAAAAAAGAAAGCAGAGAACATTTGCATTCTGGATTCAATGACAGTATGGCATTTGATGAAAAAGAATTGTCAAAAAGAGTTTCCTCTGCACAGTATAAACAATTTAATCATTTTTGTTTCCAAGAGATTGAAGACTTGAAGCATAGATTTCGCATTAGAATTGACTGTTCATAAAATTCTGACAGGATGATTGTGTTGCATTTCTTTGTCTCCATCGTGGAGGCCAAGTAGAAAAAGCTGGCCAATCGTATGTGTTACTTTTTTCTGAAGGTATTGGGGGATTGTTCTCAGGGTGTTTTTTAATTGCCAGACCGAAGATCAAGGATGTTAAATGAAAAATATAAGCGAATCCTAACAACAATGACCACGGGCCGTCCGAAGCGCACCAGGGGATAATGAATGTTTATGTGCAAGAAGGTGTACCTTCCTTCACATAAACAATCATTAAATAATGGTGATTTGCTGCTTCTATGTGTGCTGCAGAATACAGCAAGCAGCATACATATAAGAAGTAAATCGCCATTATTGATTGTTTATGTGCAGGAAGGAACACCTCATGTCACCCTCATGTTCCTTTACCTCTATCCACTCTAAGCCATCAAGTCACCCTTACCTCCCATCACCTCTACCCACCTCAAGCCCTCAAATCTGCATCACCACCCTTTACTTCTAGCTACCTGATAACACTGAAGACACTCTCCCCTCCCTTTGCCTCTACCCACCCCATAACCCTGAAGTCACCCTCACCTCCCTTTACCTCTAACCTCTCCTGAATTCACAAATAACCTTCATCTCCCTTTACCTATGGTCACCCCATAAACCCCAAGTCACCCTCTCCTCCCTTTAGTTCTTCTCACCCCTGAGTGCTACACTTACCCTGACCTCCCTTTACCTCTACCCAGTCCTGAGCCCTTAAGTCACCCTCACCTCCCTTTACCTCTGTCCACCACCTAACAATCATGTCACCCCCACCTCCCTTTACCACTACCCGCCCCTGATACCTCAAATCACCATCACCTCCCTTTACCTCTACCCAACCATGAACCCTCAATTTGCCTTCACAGCTTTTTACCTCTACCAACAAAATGCCCACTGTTCTAAGTCACCTCCCTTTACCTTGATGGCCTAATGAGCCCTTATGTCACCCTCATCTCCCTTTACCTCTATCCATCCCTAAACCCAAAAATCGCTTTTTAAAAATAACACTAAAAGTATTGGGTACTTTTGTGCACAATGTGCACAATGGTGCACTATAAGGTCATCATTTACTTGGGAGGGAGAACCCACCAAAGCCCCCGATTGTAGTGGTCAAGCTCGCTCTCTGAACTCGCTATACACTGTATGGGGACTGGTCTGACAACATTTTGCATGGTTGCTAGTCCAGTCCTAGTTGCATTCCTGCATTTAAGAAAAAATGATACAAGTGCAAGAATGGAAAGGAACAATATGACTCACATGATCTGCTTACACTTAACTTCTGGCATCTTGAGGTTGTGGCACCTCTAATCATGTAATAGCGTGTTTGCTCTTCTGCCTGCTTCTATTTCTATCATTTTCTCAAAAAACCCTTTGAAAAATCAATTTCTTTGCTATTTCAGCCTTCAAACCCGCTGCACTCTTTCCTACTTTTTGGCTGTTACTTGTACTTTCTTTTGTTTTAAACCCGGTCTTGTAAAAACTGTGTGGTCTCAGATGCAGGTTCCTCTCATTCTCAGTTCCAATTGTTACCCGCTTCATCCCCAAGATAGAGGATACCATTGTATTTTAACTTCCCATATATCTAATTTATTTGCTTCTCAATACAGCAATGAGATCAAAACATGTTCCGCCTCTTTCTTTCACCCATCCACACCAAGCTAAGTGCAAAACCTGCACAACGGATCTGCATTGTCCCCACTCCTGATTGACACACACACAAATCCATTATGAAAATATTTCAAAAATGCATCCAGGAGACTTTGTTCATGGTTCCTCATACTGATGTGGAATGTGTGAAATAAGTGTACCTGACTACAATAAAATAGGAATGGCAGTGCTTAATTTGAGCACAGGCACCTAATTGTAAACAACAGCACTTATGACAGTCTGCCACATGGTGGCGATGTTTGCCTAATTTAGAGATGAGCACAACAAAAATTGTTTATTAATTCAACATATATTAAAAATGATTAACTGCTGCCCAAGCCATTCTTATAGCTTTGGGGGCCTGGAATCATCTGCATTGTCACAATTGTAGGAGTGTGAGGGTTTATAGTTGTATTGGTGCTACCACTGGCAATGCTGGTAGGGGCAATGGGTGCTTGAAGCGCCAATGGCTTCCTAACGAGGGCCCCGGCACTTATAATTTTACAAATTAGGCACTAAGAATGGGCCTCTACAAAGTTGGGTACTATTAATAATACTAGGAAGCAAACACTCTGCCCCCCCCCCAGCGCCTTGAGACCCTCACGGGTGAGTAGCGAGCTATATAAACCCCTGATTGATTGATTGATTGATTGATTGATTGAAGCAAGTGACCTGTTTAGTCATGGCTCCTTGCATAGAGGAGACTTTCCCGTGAACTGAGCTACTGAACATAATAAATAAAATGATAAACTCAATGTATTGCTCCTAAAAATGCATGCTGTATTAGAGATTGTGGTGGGGAACATGAGCATAAAGACCAACTGAATAAAACACTGTACTGTTGTCTCCGGCTGTGTGGTCCTCCCAGAAGTGCGCTGCCTGCCTCAGAGTTTGATTTTGGTGGTTTACACATGTTGAGGCCATTGATTAAAGTTAAAGAGCTCCCTGGACTGAACGGCCACATAGTGATGTTACTGAGGAACAGCAGAGATGGCAATGATTGATATAGGCTAGGAGGGAAACCAAGTCTTATGGTGAGCTGACGGTTGGGATGCGAAATCTTTAAGCGGGGTGATGATAGCTACAGGTCAACAAAATGGTTGTCTATGGTTCGGCATTCAGAAAAGGAATACATTCATTACAGACTGTGTGAGAAGTTGGCCTGGTATATGATGCTCACTAGTTAAAGTGATCACCTTGTACCATGCCAAGCAACCCTTATGGTGTGGTTGTAAGTCAACCTTTTTGGACTAGCTGCCCTAGTGGTAGCGTAGGCTAAGCAGTCTTTGAGGCTAAACTCGTGATGCGTGTTAAGCCAGCTGTTTTACCAAATGTAACCCCCTTTTATACCAATGAAAGGACACCACACAGATATATATTCAAAATATATATGTATTTATTTCTCAAAGTAACCCCTAGTGTCTTTATGAGCACAGGAGTACAAATCGTCAAACAAGATTATCACAGAATACACAGAAGTTGCACTTTATATGGATAGGCCCTGGTGGCCACTCGAACCATATACTAAAATAGTGGTATAAGTACCACGAACAGAAAAGGGAAAAGGCCTAGGGCCTCTAGAATCGCTGGGCCTACAAGGAGCTAACGTCAGTTAGTGACCAGGAGGTCCACGGGTGGCGTGTGCAGAGCAAATAGTCACACGCGTGCTCCCATAGGTTTCAATGGGTGCGTAAAAAGTACAAAGTTACTGCAAAGGAGATCTTCCGGGTTGACTAGGAACTTAAGATTTGGAACACAGGCACTAGAGATGTATTACTACACATGGGCACCGGAGTACCAGCTTTACCTCACCCACAGGAAGCGGGTGCATAGGCCTCAAAGTGCGTCGGGTTTCTTCTATCTGTTCCGTTGAGCCTGGGACAAAGATGCTGCAGGCGGTCGGTCCGGGAGAGATGCGGTGGATCCAAGGGTGGATCGGAGTTGCAGAAGACCTGAAAGCAGAGGGGACAGTGTTCACAGTCACTAGCCAGTGACCGGCGTGGCACCAGGTAGGTACCAGGCGATGTCGGGTGCAAACAGGTGATGAGGGGTAGCTTGTCTCCGCAGCCACGTGGTCCCTGAAGGTCGACGACGTCCAGGAGTCGGCTCACGAGCTGTCCCACGCATGCTCTCGCTGTCGGCGGTGTCGGCGACTTGGTCGAAGCAAACAAGCCTTGGCAAAAGCAATTGCAGGAGGATTCGGAAATCAGCTGTTGGTTCTGACCAGCAAGGTCAGAGGAATTGCCCCTTTGGAGAGGAGCAAGGGCCAGTCTGGAGCAACCAGCCCAGCGGTGTTTTTCGTAGGGTTCGTCGCCAAGATGGCCACTAGCCAGCGGGCCAGCAACCGGTTAGGCGCGTCGAGTGGCAAAATGCAGAAGGGCCCCACGCAGATCGTGGAGATGCTGGAGGGCTCACCTTTGGTGCAAATGCTGCTCGAGAGTTGGGCTTCTCAGATCCCAAAGCACAACTTGGAGGGAGCCTCGGTTGTTGCACTTGTCAGCTTGTCGTAGTCGATCCAAGATGGCTGGCTCCACGTGTCTCGGTGCCTCCACGGGTCTCCTCTTTTCAGGGACTGTGGATCGGGCGGTGAGAGGTCTGGAGGTCCAGGTCTTGTCAGTCTCTGGGCTCGGGCTCCGGCGGGAGGCGGCGGCAAAGCAGACGTTGATTCGCTGGATGGTGCTTGCGTTAGCAAGGTGGTCACTCCCTGACCACAGGGGAGATTGGCTCCAGTCCTCTGTGCAGCAGAGCGTCGAAGTTCCCGTCTTCTTCTTAGTGTTAAGTTGATTTCAGGATGTCTGAAGTCTTAGGACACAGCTCCTACCTTTAAGCGGATTCTAGGGGCCGGACTACCTGCTAGGTCCCTCCCTATGGGTGGGACCAGGAAGGGGGGTGGTTACACCCCCAATCCTTTGTCCAGCTCGCCCCAGGCCCGGGACTGGTGTGCCCCAGGACCGGTTTGAACTGGCATATGCACCGAGGCTCCTTGTGAGCCACAGGCATGTCTGGTTTCTTTCAAGCCCTACCTGACCAATACACAAAATCCTGTCTGGGGTGGTGCACGCACCTCCCCTGGCAGGAAACCCTTTGTCCACACCTCCCAAGCTGGAAGGACTCCCAGCAGCAGGAGGGCAGACTTGTGTCTGTGGTGGCAGCATCCATTTTGTGGAGCTGAGGCTATGTCTGATTTTACCCGGGTTTCAGGTACTGTACATGTCGTGTCCCTCTAGAAGGGTGGAATGCTAACCCCGTCGCCAGAATTGGCGAGGGGTTAGTATTCCAATTCGTATGACACCTTACTCGACATGTTTTGATAAAGCCAAACCAAAGATAGCATTTAACCGCGAGGTTCATAATGCACTTAAGAGTATATGGTATGACGATATCTGGAAACAGTAGGAGGAAGTTGTTCCGACCACTGCAGACAGGCTCAGCTCATGCCAGAGCACCATCTCACATGGAACCAAGCACTCTGCCTTCAGGATTGTTAAGGCCTGCCATAGGAGTGACTTATAGGTTACCAGGTGTCCCATTTAAGGTTAGGTATAGGTATACTACACCTAAGTAAGAGGTGATTACACCAACTTACCCCAGCTGAGTGATCAGCCAGTTGTGTCAAATTGTTAGGCCAAGCCTGGGGTGGCATAATACATGCTTCAGCCCTTGGCAGGCCTTGGGTACACCAATGCCCTGGGTACCTAGTGTATGGGGTCCAGACCATTTGTCTTGGAGTGCTGCTGGGGCCACTGGCTCCAACACCCATACCTTCTGTCCTGGCTGAAACTCAACCAAGACAGCCTTTTGGTCATGCCAAGCTTTCTGTAAGGCCTGGCTTGCCTCAAGGTTTTTGGATGCCTTCTCCATATACTCAGCCATCCTGGAGCGGAGACCAAGTACATAGTCCACTATGTCTAGCTTAGGCTTTTTGAGAGGTAACTCCCAGCCTTCCTTCACCAAACACAGTGGGCCTCTCACAGGGTGCCCAAACAACAATTCAAAGGGGCTGTAGCCAACTCCTTTTTGTGGGACCTCTCTGTAAGCAAACAGAAGGCAGGGTAGAAGGATGTCCCATCTTCGCCTGAGCTTTTCAGGTAATCCTTTGATCATACCCTTTAGGGTCTTGTTGAATCTCTCAACAAGCCCATTGCATTGTGGGTGATAAGGGGTGGTGAACTTGTAGTTGACACCACATTCCTTCCACATAGCTGTTAAGTATCCTGACATAAAGTTGGTACCTCTGTCAGATACTACCTCCTTAGGAAACCCCACTCTGGAGAATACTCCCAGCAGGGCCCTGGCCACAACAGGTGCTGTAGTGGTCCTAAGGGGAATTGCCTCTGGATACCTGGTGGCATGATCCACTACCACCAGTATAAATCTGTGCCCAGATGCAGTGGGAGGATCCATGGGACCCACTATGTCTATTCCCACTCTTTCAAAGGGGACCCCCACCACAGGTAGTGGTATTAGGGGGGCCTTTGTTGTGCCACCTGATTTGCCACTGGCTTGGCAGGTAACACAGGAGCGACAAAACTCCTTTGTATCTTCATTCATGTGAGGCCAGTGAAAGTGAGGGACAAGTCTGTCCCAAGTCTTGTTCTGGCCTAAGTGTCCTGCTAAAGGAATGTCATGGGCCAAGGTAAGAAGGAAGCCCCTAAATTGCAGAGGTATAACCAACCTCCTGGTAGCACCAGGCTTGGGGTCTCTAGCCTCTGAATAAAGGAGCCCTTCATCCCAATACACTTTATGGGTACCTTGAGCATTCCCAGCAGCCTCAGCAGCAGCCAGCTGTCTGAGGGGTTCAAGAGAGGGACAGGATAACTGAGCCTGCCTCAAGTCAGCCCTTGAAGGTCCCCCTGTCCCCAGAAACTCAACCTGATCAGGTTCAAGCTCTTCAGGGACAGTTCCTTCAGGGTCCTCTAGATCAGCTTCCTGGGAAGGCTGATCATCACTCTGAGGCAGGGGGGAAGGCACAGCCTTGACCCTCCTGTTCTTCTTCTTGGTAGGTGCTTGGTCCATTGTTCCAGGACCCAAGACCTGAGGTTCAGTGAGGCACTTTTTGGCCTGTGACCTGGTCACAGCAAGGACATGTGATGATATACCTAACATCTCTGCATGAGTCCTGTACTCCACTTCTGACCATAGAGAACTCTCTAGGTCATTGCCCAACAAACATTCTACTGGGAGGTCTGCACTAACCACAACCCTTTTGAGGCCAGTTACCCCTCCCCATGAGAAGTTAACAACTGCCACACTGTGTGAAGTAGTGGCATTGCTGGCATTGGTCACCAGGTAGTTCTCACCTGGTATGTACTGTCCAGGGTCCACAAAGCCTGGTGTCACCATAGTGACACTGGCACATGTGTCCCTGTAGGCTTGAGCCACTTTGTCATTAATTAAAGGAGTCTGTCTGTACTTGCCCAGGTTACTGGGGCTCACAGTCAGGGACAAATCAATGTCCCCATCACAGATCAAGACTGCCTGTGTCAGGGTTCTGTCTAAGTCAGAATCTCCTTCAGTTCCCATAGTGATTCCCACTACACCCTTTGTCTGGGGACCAACACTGCTAACAGTAGTACTGGGAGCAGGTGCCTTAGGGGCAACAGTGTTGGGGGCTCCACCCTTTTTGCAATCACTAGTCCAGTGAGTTGTATTCTTGCAATGATTGCACCAGGGTTTCTTTTGACCTTCTTTCTTCTTTTTGGACTGTTGGGACCCACCCTCCTTAGTAGTAGTTTGGGGCCCTGTTGAAGACTTCTGGTCTTTAGGTTTCTGATCTCCACCCTTTGGTCTGTTTTCTTCTGATCACCCCCTTGGCCCTGGTTCTGGTTCTTTTGCTTAACCCTGGTTCTGACCCATTTGTCTGCCTTCTTTCCCAATTCTTGGGGAGAGGTCAGATCAGAGTCAACCAAGTGTTGATGCAGTTGCTGGTTTTGACAGTTATTTAAAATCTGTTCTCTCATCATCAAATTATACAATCCTGTAAAATCAGATACCTTACTTCCCAGCAACCAACCCTCCAAAGCCTTAGTGGCCCATTCAACATATTCAGACCAGTCCTGAGTCTGTGTCTTTTGGGTGTCTCTGAACATTAACCTGTACTGTTCAGTGGTTAAGCCTAACCCATCTACCAGAACACTCTTCAGGACTCTGTAATTTCTGACATCCTCTTCTCTAACAGTGAGGAGTCTGTCTCTGCCTCTTCCTTCAAAGGAGAGCCAGAGGATTGCTGCCCACTGGTCTTCAGGAACCTGCTGTACTTTGCAGGCTCTCTCAAGAGCAGTTATCCATTTGTGGATGTCATCCCCACTTTTGTAGGCACAACCTTAGACAGGTTCCTATTATCAAAGACCCTATCTTTGTCCTTAGGGACAATGCTGCCACCAGTGGGTATAGACCCACTCTCTCTAGGTTGCCTAGCCTTGTTCAGTTTTTCTTCCATCAGGGCTACTTCTAGCTCCTGCTTCCTGATCCTCAGCTGGGCTTCCTGCATTCTGGCCTCATGTTCCCTCCTCTGAGGGGTGGTCATCCTTTTCCTGGAGTGACCTTGAGAGCCTCTAGAGCCATGAGAAGCATTGGAGTCACCTGAGCGATTCCTTTGCCTCCCAAGCCCTGTGTTAAGTCCACTGGGGAGATCCAATGGGGTAAACCCATTGTCAGTCCCCAATAGCCTTAGTTTAGCTGGGCCAAGTATAATACTTTGCACTGGGCTAGTTCTCCCTTCATCATCACTACTTTCTGTATCCTCACCACTTTCCTCCCCTGTAGTATGATTCTCATCTAAGGGATGGCTATTGGAACTGGGTACCTCTGTAGTATCTTCAGAAGGGGGGCCTCCTGTTCCTGACCCTAAGGGGGCTAACTGGGAAGCTTTCTTGAGTTCTCTCTGATTCTCATCATTTTGTAAGAGTTCTCTGAGCTCAGCAGAGTTAGGGTTGTTGGGCTGTTTAAGGCCCCTAAGAGTTGCCAAATGCCTGAGCTCATTCTGGTTAAGGGTAGCAAAGCTGGATGGTGCCCTCTGGGGGTCACTCTCAACAGAGATGGGTACAGTGGACCCCTCTGCCCCGGCCATTGCTCTTAAGTGTGGGTGGATGTGTTGCAATCTACCTACACTTGGGTTTACCTACTAAACCTATCTAGTAGTTGTAGTCAGGGTGTGCTACTCCCTTTTCTCTACAACAACTAAGTTCAGTAGAACTTATGTATATCTAATCTTGTTTTATATGTACCTATAGGTACCTATGTGATCTTTCAATTGGTAACCAAGAGATTACAATGGTAAAACACAGCAAGCTCAAATCCAACCGCTGCTCACCAATGTGAGAAGTTGGCCTGGTATATGATGCTCACTAGTTAAAGTGATCACCTTGTACCATGCCAAGCAACCCTTATGGTGTGGTTGTAAGTCAACCTTTTTGGACTAGCTGCCCTAGTGGTAGCGTAGGCTAAGCAGTCTTTGAGGCTAAACTCGTGATGCGTGTTAAGCCAGCTGTTTTACCAAATGTAACCCCCTTTTATACCAATGAAAGGACACCACACAGATATATATTCAAAATATATATGTATTTATTTCTCAAAGTAACCCCTAGTCTCTTTATGAGCACAGGAGTACAAATCGTCAAACAAGATTATCACAGAATACACAGAAGTTGCACTTTATATGGATAGGCCCTGGTGGCCACTCGAACCATATACTAAAATAGTGGTATAAGTACCACGAACAGAAAAGGGAAAAGGCCTAGGGCCTCTAGAATCGCTGGGCCTACAAGGAGCTAACGTCAGTTAGTGACCAGGAGGTCCACGGGTGGCGTGTGCAGAGCAAATAGTCACACGCGTGCTCCCATAGGTTTCAATGGGTGCGTAAAATGTACAAAGTTACTGCAAAGGAGATCTTCAGGGTTGACTAGGAACTTAAGATTTGGAACACAGGCACTAGAGATGTATTACTACACATGGGCACCGGAGTACCAGCTTTACCTCACCCACAGGAAGCGGGTGCATAGGCCTCAAAGTGCGTCGGGTTTCTTCTATCTGTTCCGTTGAGCCTGGGACAAAGATGCTGCAGGCGGTCGGTCCGGGAGAGATGCGGTGGATCCAAGGGTGGATCGGAGTTGCAGAAGACCTGAAAGCAGAGGGGACAGTGTTCACAGTCACTAGCCAGTGACCGGCGTGGCACCAGGTAGGTACCAGGCGATGTCGGGTGCAAACAGGTGATGAGGGGTAGCTTGTCTCTGCAGCCACGTGGTCCCTGAAGGTCGACGACGTCCAGGAGTCGGCTCACGAGCTGTCCCACGCATGCTCTCGCTGTCGGCGGTGTCGGCGACTTGGTCGAAGCAAACAAGCCTTGGCAAAAGCAATTGCAGGAGGATTCGGAAATCAGCTGTTGGTTCTGACCAGCAAGGTCAGAGGAATTGCCCCTTTGGAGAGGAGCAAGGGCCAGTCTGGAGCAACCAGACCAGTGGTGTTTTTCGTAGGGTTCGTCGCCAAGATGGCCACTAGCCAGCGGGCCAGCAACCGGTTAGGCGCGTCGAGTGGCAAAATGCAGAAGGGCCCCACGCAGATCGTGGAGATGCTGGAGGGCTCACCTTTGGTGCAAATGCTGCTCGAGAGTTGGGCTTCTCAGATCCCAAAGCACAACTTGGAGGGAGCCTCGGTTGTTGCACTTGTCAGCTTGTCGTAGTCGATCCAAGATGGCTGGCTCCACGTGTCTCGGTGCCTCCACGGGTCTCCTCTTTTCAGGGACTGTGGATCGGGCGGTGAGAGGTCTGGAGGTCCAGGTCTTGTCAGTCTCTGGGCTCGGGCTCCGGCGGGAGGCGGCGGCAAAGCAGACGTTGATTCGCTGGATGGTGCTTGCGTTAGCAAGGTGGTCACTCCCTGACCACAGGGGAGATTGGCTCCAGTCCTCTGTGCAGCAGAGCGTCGAAGTTCCCGTCTTCTTCTTAGTGTTAAGTTGATTTCAGGATGTCTGAAGTCTTAGGACACAGCTCCTACCTTTAAGCGGATTCTAGGGGCCGGACTACCTGCTAGGTCCCTCCCTATGGGTGGGACCAGGAAGGGGGGTGGTTACACCCCCAATCCTTTGTCCAGCTCGCCCCAGGCCCGGGACTGGTGTGCCCCAGGACCGGTTTGAACTGGCATATGCACCGAGGCTCCTTGTGAGCCACAGGCATGTCTGGTTTCTTTCAAGCCCTACCAGACCAATACACAAAATCCTGTCTGGGGTGGTGCACGCACCTCCCCTGGCAGGAAACCCTTTGTCCACACCTCCCAAGCTGGAAGGACTCCCAGCAGCAGGAGGGCAGACTTGTGTCTGTGGTGGCAGCATCCATTTTGTGGAGCTGAGGCTATGTCTGATTTTACCCGGGTTTCAGGTACTGTACATGTCGTGTCCCTCTAGAAGGGTGGAATGCTAACCCCGTCGCCAGAATTGGCGAGGGGTTAGTATTCCAATTCGTATGACACCTTACTCGACATATTTTGATAAAGCCAAACCAAAGATAGCATTTAACCGCGAGGTTCATAATGCACTTAAGAGTATATGGTATGACGATATCTGGAAACAGTAGGAGGAAGTTGTTCCGACCACTGCAGACAGGCTCAGCTCATGCCAGAGCACCATCTCACATGGAACCAAGCACTCTGCCTTCAGGATTGTTAAGGCCTGCCATAGGAGTGACTTATAGGTTACCAGGTGTCCCATTTAAGGTTAGGTATAGGTATACTACACCTAAGTAAGAGGTGATTACACCAACTTACCCCAGCTGAGTGATCAGCCAGTTGTGTCAAATTGTTAGGCCAAGCCTGGGGTGGCATAATACATGCTTCAGCCCTTGGCAGGCCTTGGGTACACCAATGCCCTGGGTACCTAGTGTACACTGGCACAGGGGCTGACAGGGTGATCCACTTCCAATTGGTTATGCACCTAGGGTGCATAGTTTTAATTTAGTAGAGAGAACAGCAGGCTGGGGGTCTGATTGGCAGGCCCACAGCCTCAATATGTCAAAAACCAGTGAAGCAAAAAGCAAAATTTGGGGTGACCATAGGATAGCAGACCCTACTCTCCTACAGACTGCTTGGTCTCGCCTGTGGTGCTTAGGTTTCAGGATAGATAGTGCTTGGTTGTAAAAGGGTGCTCTTACTTCCTTCCTCATTGCTGCAGCGATGTGCCACAAAACAGGTTGCATTGCTTGATATACAGTGGTGCACAAGGAAATAGGGTATCCAGCAATCTCTGCTTCCTAGTTTGGAGGTGGTGCTGATCCCATTTAAATATTCCATCTCCCGATGCCCTGGACCAGGTGCAATCAGCAAGGAGAGGGATGGACCTCTCCATAAATAGTAGCTTTGCAACACAATACTAGGACAGGTGCCGTGTTCCATGGCTGGCAGACTGATGAAGAGAGGAGGAAGCCCCCCCCCGCTCACCCAGGTATTACGTAACCTACTGTCCTACGTGTTACAGGCAGCAGTCCAAACAGTTCCTGGGGCACATGCAAATAACATTCATTTAGGAATGGTACACTATTGTTAGCACCCAAAAATCTGAAAAATCAGGTCTCAAATCAATCACCCAAACTTACAGCTTGGATACTTGAAATCCTGTGGCACTTCGTCAGGTCGAGAGACCTTTGCCACCATTTTTTAATGGAGCTAAAACAGAAGTGCTTAACATGTATATCATCAACTGTCAAGTTCTTAGTTTTCAGTCAATTATGAGAAGTTGAAGCAGTTTCTAAACCTTTATTTTATCTTTAGGGAGTTAGTTTGGTTTTGTGATTTATATTCAGATTAGTCCAATTACAGAAATATTGAGAAAATGTTGATTATTAGTGACAGCATAAATTAAACAGTGTTCCATAAAGGAAATCTTTCCCTATTTTTCTTAAGAGCCTAACCTACCCTAAAGAGATCCCATGAAGTGTCTCTTAAGGAAAAGAACAAGATTTCTGGAGCATAGATAAAGTCTTGAACTTCCCATTAAAGGTCATTCTGGAAATTCATCCAAGTTTCCCCACACCTGTAGTAGCAACGTTAAAATGAATTAGTGCTAAAGGGATGATTGTAGCAGTTGCATTGATCAAAAGGGTTAGGGTAAAAGTGAGCAAAATCACTGTCAGCAATAGCTTTCAGTAACAATGACAGACAGCCTGAAGCATCAAGCGTTGTGCAAGGAAAAAGGGTCTTTCCTTTGTCTCTAGCTAGGAACAGTCAATTATAATATGAAATGCACAATAAGGTAACGTAAATTAGTAGGTGTACATCATCTTTAGCCAATGAAACTCATCCAATCGTGTTGTCGACAACCATTGCTTCTTCTCCTGATTCCCATGGTGAACATTCACGCCGGTACATAGTTGACTACTGTTTCAATGTTTGAATACATGGGGGAAAGTTCTCATGAGAACCTTCATACCTAAACTATTAGCTGCTCCCAATGTTTACAAATGTGGATTGCAAAGCCCATTTATCCTACATGTTATTTATTGATGCAAATTATTTAGCAGAGGTTTAAATGCATTCTAAAGTGAAATTCTAATTCATTATGCAAGTCCAATTTTGTTTTAAAATGTATTTCTAACAATCCCTCCCTCCTGATGATTTTTAAATTATCATCTAATTCTGATTCAAATGCAAATTCAATTTTCAGAAAGCACTTACTCCCTCCAATATGTCTAGTCTTTTTGTTTTTGCTCCCCTAAATTTGAATGACTTTATATAGTTGTCATTCATTATACCACTTAATCCCATGTTCCTCTCGTACATTTTCTTCTTTGAATTTTCCTGTCAGTTGCGCAAGAAATATTTACAACTCAGCAATAGTGCATAAAGAAATATTTGACAAAGCCCCACTATTACTATTGCTATTAATATCACTTTCAGTATGTCTTTCCCTGCTGTTGAAAACCAATTTCCAATGGTGCTCAATCCTTTCTTGAAATGTTCATGCAAATTTGGTGTTTCCAATCCATGTAGTTCGTGTTCTAAATCGGAAATGTTCTTTGCATAGCTCTCTATTTCTTTATTTTCATCAGGTATGTATGCACAGCAGTGGGTTAATTTCAGCATGCTGCATACTCCTCCCTTCTCTGTAAGTAGTATGTCTAAAGCAAGGCAGTCCGGAAAGACCATGGACCTTAAAGCAATTGGTCCAGTATTTACTAAGAGTAGAGGTCCTAAAGTGCTAGTTGCCATTTTGTCAACATCTGTTGCTAACTTTCTAATCATTTTGTCATTCAGAATGGCTACCAAAGGTGGAATTACTGCTCCAAATATATCTCCCACCAATCCAGTTCCTTTCCATTTGCTAGATTTCTGTCTGTGTGCTGGTGTTAGTTTTCACACATCTAAGCTTCTAACATGGTTCATCTTTGGAAATAGTATACCTAAATAGCAATTTCCCTCTCAATCTGCTGGCAATAGGAAATACGTGGTTTATCCACAAATGTGATAAACCCCTGGACTTGCACTTTTATCTCTTTGTAATATTTGCCAAGATCCCCCTACCAATTTGAATGTGGGGTCACAACTGCTAATTCCCACGTCTAGTCCTTTTTGGTGCTCTTCTTTTGTAAACACAAATCTTCCCTTTGTGTCAGCTGTCTAGTCTGAGTTTAAGGTAAACCATCTTCTTTCTAAATTCCTTCTCTTCCTTCTTCCATGCATTCTTTAACAGGCCTCCCTTACTGTCTGTTGCTTTACTCATGTTCATGTATCTTTCTTCTAAAGCCATAATGTATGCTTTTTCTACAGGTCTCATTAGACAAGTTAAACTGTTTTTGTAAGCCTTTACACTATCTTTGGATGAACATTGAAAGAAATAAAACCTAGCTGTGGCCATGACTTTTGCTTGAGGGTGTACATTCATGTTTTCTATTCAAGGCACTCTAGAAAGTACTAAATCATTATTAGAATAAAAGTAATCAAAATGTCCACATCTATAAACTAGTGATAGTAAAATACTACAGGATACAGCATAAGACAAAGGTATATGATAGTATGTCACTTTTCCAGAAATGGAAGTAGGCAAGTGTGCACAGACATAGCAATCTTCAGCATCCATAGCATTAGTGTATTCTTGAACTAATATAGAGTATACATTAATAGAGTAATCATCTTAATTTTAACTCACACATGGTTTTGTGAACTAGCTATCCCTAATATTTTATGTGTGTTTATTAGTAACATTCATGTATTGTGGTTCTGAATCAGGCATTAGATAAAACCCTATTAATACTATTGTGATCATTTTAAGTGTTGTCATGAAAATTGCACCCAGGAGACATTTACTCTTATTTACATTGCAACATATGTTTCTGTGTCAGTGCTTGAATAACCTGCTGTAGAGGAGTGGTAGATGATCTTTTTTGAAGCTGTTAAGTTTTTTTTTTCTTGCAAATCAGTTTCCCAATAAACAGTCCTTAACCCTACTCTGTGTTCTTCTAAACATTTATCCCTATTCTTCTGTAACTTTCTTATATGTCCTAGGTTAGTCTTCTATAAAATAAATAACTAAAACGAAAACATGCAACAGGTATTGTACACAGTATTTCTTAGCACTAACATTAAGTTTGTTTATTTTCGAATTGAGTTTTCAAGCTTTAATGTCTCTTCATTTTTAGGGAGGTTCTAATAGTTCAGGATTCGATTTGACCAGATCTTCCAAAGTAACATTCAGTGCTGCATTAACTTAGTAAGGCCATTTGGATGCTGAATATCTTCTGCAAGGTACTCCTGCCCTTTTGGAGTGCCTTATGACTTGATGGTTGGGATCAAGATCACATTCATCTTCTGTCTCACTTTCTTCATGCACAGTCTCCGGAATCCATGCTATTGATGTGCTTCTCTTTAGTCTCTCAGGTACAAGACTTCTTGGTCACTCTGCTTAGTGACTGACTCTTCTTGTCCTAGTGCTCATTCCTTTACCACGTTCTTGTCCGTTTTCTTGCACTATTTCATAGATTTTTTTAGCATGTGATTCAATCTCTGTTTTGTCTCGGTCAAAGATCTCAATACCAATTTGTGTCACCTTGGGTACTTGTACTTGTCTCTTGGTTTGCAGATATTTCTTCTCCTTGTGTTTCTCTCTGTATCAGGACAAGTGCTGGAGCTTAAGGTCCAGGTGGTCTTTCAACTGGTTGTGCGACCACTAAAGCTTTTCTTTCAGGATCATAGACCAAAGGCACTTCTTCTAAATCACTCACTCTTTTGGTGTGTGAGGCATGAATCCAGTTCGGGATTCCTGAACATTTAATAGCAGAGATTGTTGTCAGAATGACTTGGAAGGAACCTTCCCATCTGATTCAAACCAAGTCTTCAAAACGTGCGTCTTGATTACGACCCAATCACCAGGACTGAGGTCGTGGCACTCTTCTTGATGAGAGTCTTGGATGGCAGCTCATACCTGATGAGATAGAACAAACTACATCAGCCATTCCTTTGCAGTTGTCCAATATCATACCATCTGTGATGTCACCATGGTCATTTGCAAGCACAGCCGGCAGTCTCATAGCCCTTCCCATCAATATTTCATGTAGGCGATAATCCTATTTTCCTGTCTGGTGTACTTCGAATGCTCATCAACACCAAAGGTAAAGCATCTGGCCATCTTAGGGAAGTTGAAGCACAAACTTTTACCAATCTAGATTTTATGGTAAAGTTCATTTGTTCAACTATACCAGATGCTGCTGGTCTGTAACTGCAGTGTAGCTTTTGTTCAATTTGTAGAGCAGCGCACAACATGTTCATCACTTCATTGTTGAAATGTGTTCCTCTGTCTGAATCAAGAAGGACCGACATCCTGAATCTTGAGATCAGCTCACAAAATAGCAGTTTATCTACAGTCAGACTGATGTTTCTTCTTGTTGGGTAGGCTTCCACCCATCTTGAGAAAATACAGACAATCACCAGGATATATCTCAGCGTATCGTAAACAGGCATTTTGATAAAATCCATCTGCATTCTGTTAAAGGGACCACTTTATCTCTCGACGTGTGTGCTTCTGACTTATGTTTTTCTCCCTGCATTTAGCTGTTGACATGTAACGCACCTATGGCAAACCTCATCAGCAAACATTCAGAACCTGGGATTGTACTAACTTTTTTCGAAAATGCTCTCACACTGACATCTCTCCCTAACTGTGTGTATCCATGATAGTACCATGTCAATATAACGAACAAGCTATCAGGCAGCATTGGTATTCCATCGTCTGACATCTATCTGTCATTTATGTTCCTTACACATCCTGACCAAATCCACCTATTCTGTTTCAGACACATTTTCCTGTACCCTTTTCAGTTCTTCCCAAGTGTCAGTAATTTCCAATACCTTTGCAAAAGAGCTGTCGTCCTCAGATTTGCATGTGTATGCTCCATTAAGTGTACATGCTAACAGTGAGCAACACGTGGCTACAGAGTCAGTGTATAGGTTGCCCATGGCAACGTACCCGCTGCCAGTTTGATGACCTTGACATTCTATGCTGCAGCAATTTCACTAGGCAACTGGAGTGCTTCAAGCAAATTCTTAACATGGTGTCCATTTCAGATAGGAGTACTTGTGTAAGTAACCTTTCTGTGACCATAATCGCCCAAAATCGTAGACCACACCAAACCTGTACTGGCTCTCAGTAAAAATGGGGACTCCAATTTGTGCAGTTAAGCTGCAAGCTCAGATGAGCGCAATTAACTCTGCAAATTGTGCAGAGAAAATAGTGTGAACTAGGAGACTTCTATCACATCATTTACAGAGTACACGGCATATGCTGCTCTTAGTGTGCATTCATTTCCTCTCAGGCATGAACCGTCTACAAATAGGACATGGTGAGGCTCAATTAGTGTTGGGTTGGGGTTGGTTCGGGGTTTGGTGCAAAGTTCCGTGACACTTAGGCAATCATAGTCAAATTCTTCGCATTTTTCATCTTACTCAGTTGCAGGTAGTAGTGTTGATGGGTTTAACACATTACATTGCTTTATAACAACATGTTCAGAGGCCAATAGATTTTGTTCATAGCGAGTCAGTCTATTATGGGTGAGATGCTGAGTTTTCTTTATGGTCGATAATAGCTTCACAGTGTGCTGGGCCATAACAGTTAAAGGATGTCCCATCATTATGTTCTTGCTCTTTTCCATACTAAGCACTCACTGAGTCCACCGCTTTAAGTCAGCTTGGGAGACCTGCCGCTACAGGATCAAGTGTTGTGGAAAGATAGGCTACAGGTCTTTCGGCTCAGCCATGTGTCTGTGTCAATACTGAGAGAGCGCACCAGCCCTCTCAATGCAAAACATTGTGAATTATTTTGTATAATCAGGGAATCCTAGTGCCAGGGTGTAACACAATTTCTCTTTCAGATCTAGGAACAATTTTGTACATTCATTGTCCTATGGAAGCGGGTCAGACAAATCTCGGTGTATCAACCTCAGTAGAGGTTTTGCCATCAAGGAAATGTGTAGCATCCCCTGTCTACAGTAGCCAACCATTCGCAAAACATTCTGACTTCCTTCTGAATTCATGGTGGATTAATCTGTAAGATGGCTTCCACTCTTTCTGGAGACACTTTCTGAACTTCTTTCAGGATGATGTGTCCCAGATATTGAACCTGTTTTTGACAGTACTGCAGTTTCCCTGGAGATACTTTGTGTCTGTTTTCTGCCAGGTGATACAAGAGAGAAATGGTGTTGCTTCTACAAGCATCTTGTGTCTCCGATGCTACAGGTAGGTTGTCTATATATTGAACAAGAGTAGATTTACATGACATTTGCAGAGATTCTATATTTATTTTTAAGATCTGATTGGAACACAACACCACATTAAGGTCCTCTGCTGGAACGTAAATGAAAACAAATACTGGTTATTTTTATGCAGGGGCACTGAAAAGAAACCCTGACATTGATCAAAAACAGTGAACCATTCTGCAGTACATGGGTTTTGAAAAAGCACAGTGGCAGGATTCGGTAGCACGGGACAACAGGGTACCACAATTTCATTAATCCTCCGCAGGTCTTGGACTATTCTTTATTTCCCATTGGTCTTCTGTAAACTCATAATGGGAGAGTTACATGGGCTTCCAATCAACTCCCTCAATATGCCTTTCTGTAGAATGTCTTCAATCACTGGTTTTATTCCTGCAATGGTGTTCTGTGGTAAACATCATTGCGTTTAACTCTGATTTGGACTGCTCTACAGCTTTTATAGATCCAATATAGTTCCCTGTGAAGTCCCAGCCTTCTGCATTTACTGTATCCCTTAGGTCCTGAGGCAATTCAGAGATGGTAAATAAAGGGAACATTCCTCCCTTAGCAATTTGTATGGTCATTTTGAATTTTACATCTTCATCATGGGTCAGGATAGCAACACCGTTGGGTGTGCAGTATGTGGTACAATTCAATTTGCACAATAGGTCTCATCCTAACAGATTTACTGGGCTTGTGTCACAAACTACAAATTGGTGTTTTTCCTCAAATGTCCCTTTTTCTACAGGGACTTCTTCTGAAATCAGATCTAAAATGTGTTTATTTGTAACCCCAACTACTTGGATAGTCTTTCCCGAGAGAGATAAGGCTGGTACTTCCAATGTTCTAACAGTTGAAAGGATAGCTCCTGTATAGATCAAAAATGACACGCTGTGACCATAAATATTTGCATCTACATATGGCCCACTCTGGTCTACCTCTAAGACTGTGCTAAGTGAGTAATTTTTCCTCTCTCTCAGGCACCTTCCCTGGGAATTCTCAGAAGCAAATCCATCATTTTCAAATAAAAGGGAATAGTGGCAAGGCATTCTGATTTCGATTTTGAAATTGGGGCATGGCATTCTGGAACTGATTTGTGTTAAACTTTGGCATTTGATTTATATTAAACCTGGGATTCCCCAGTTGGACATGAGCAGGGGGCATCATTTGGGCTTCATTTTGCATGAGTATTTACATCTGTTGCATAGGCATTTTTGGAACAGACATACCCTGTGGGTCTGCATAATTTCTCCACAATGTTCAGGATTATATCGACATACTCATTTCCAATGATCCAACCTAAAACAAACGTGACAAGCAGTAACCTTTTTCATAGCAGCAATATCTACTCTAAATCCCATACCCATGGGTACACCTATACCTCTACTCTGGGACATATTCATCCCTCCTTGATTTCCTGAAATTCCAGCCTGTAGAACAACAACTCCTTGATTAACTCACTGATTTCCTGAAAAATACAGGTTCTGAAAGTCAGCATGAATTTCTCTGTTATTGTTCTCTGCTTCATGTCCAATTCATCAACACAATATTTTTGTATATCGCAGGACTTCATCCAAGGATTTATTCTGCCAACAGATCGCTCTTTATGTGATGTGGGCACTCATTTCAGGTTTCAATCCTAATACAAACTGGAGCCCACATTTTCCATATCACTTTCCTCAGGATACCCACATCCACTATGCTGGTGAAACACCTGCAATAACCTCTCATAATATACATGGACAGTTTCCTTCAGCTCGTGTGTGGTTCTTTAAAAGTGTAACCAATTTGTTTCCTTTGGGAGGTATTCTATCTTCCCATCAAAAAGGTAATAACCGTTTCATATTTCTCCATCACCACTGGTGAAGGTGCATTTGTCCCTTTATTTCTAGTTAGTTCCTGCTTCAGCCATTGTACTGCAGTCTTGCATTCTGCCTATAAATCAGCTGGCACCACAATGTCAAATTACGTCTTCACATCAATCCAGAACACCTTCAAAATCTTAATGAACCTCTCTACTTTTGCATAACACTGCACTGGCGTGTCTCTCAACTTTGGAAATTTGTTTGTAAATGCTGTCACATCTCTCCTATTCCATGGCACATGCACCTAGGTGCTTCCAGCTATTTCTATAAGTGGATAGGCTGCAGCTTCATCCTCACTGGGCTCACCCTGTTTTCCTCCTATAGCTGCTTCTCTCTTTTTCTTTTCATGTTTCTTTGCCCGTGAGTTCAAATTTCTCCACATCCTTCCATCTGCAAATTAATTTTGTCACATGTACATGGTGCAATTGCATACTCGTAACCATCGTATTCTCTATATCTTGATCATCCTATTCAATTCTATAGCTCCAATGCAAGTTTCCTTTGTTGAGAAGATCCGCATCATACCTTTTTGCTATTCCTGACAATCTTTTGAGCACCATAGCAGCTCTTCAAGTAACATCCTTGCATATGTAAATTAGCTCATTTATCTGGTACTGATCTACATGATCAAACACTAGACAGCCCTTGATTATCTCTTCTAATTCTACCTTCAATTTTGAAATGTCCAATGGTCTATCCTTTGTGGAGTCTAATTCTTTTAGGGGCTCAGTGACTTCTACCTTTTTCACTCTTGTGACTTCCTCAAGCCATGCTGGTAAATATCCATCCTCATTGACACTCAAGTCACTAGGAGCTAATGAAGTCATAAAGGCTAGTTTTCTTCCTCCATCTACCAAAGCCTGTAAAGTTTGTGAGGGTCTCCACAAAACTAACTGTGAATTTTGGGTTGTCGATACACTTTCAAACTCTGATGTCAATGAGACATCCGACCTTCTCTCAATTTGTGGAATAGTACTAGCAACCACTTGGGGTGAAATCAGAATATTTTCGTTAGGAACCAAAGCTGGTGGTCGTATAACAACTGGTGGAGCAATTTGTAAAATATATAACAAGATGAGCAAACTGAGGGTTGAGGATAAGACATATGTAAAATATGTAAAAGTGGTTAAATTGAAAGTGGACCTGCGTCAGCAGTAGCAGTAGCTATGGTCTGAATGGCACTTACACCTAACTCTCCTGGGTCAGAGACTACTGTAGGTGGTAGGGGTCGGGAAGACAACATCTGTTCTAATATCTCATCTCCTGAATCTGGACATAACTCATCTCCATCTAGTCTAAGAGAATCCTTACTTTTTTTTGCAGATTCTGAAGTATAATCTGGTTCCTGAAATAATGCCCTTTCTTCATCTACACTGTTCTTCATTCCATCGAGCTTTTGCATTATTCCGCATGGTATTGTCCAGTCTTTCTCTGATATTTTTCTTTCTTCTTTTCTCTCGTACCTTTTCCTTAGCATTAAAAGTCTCATATTGCATAGGTCGAGGTGGTGGCTTCATTACACCCAATTTTCCCTTCAAATGATCTAGGATTCTTGTATTAAATGTTTCATATCTTGGAAAACTCAAAGCACCCTCATTTTCTGTAATGCTAACCCATTGTTGAAGCCAGAGGCATGAATTTAAACCATGTTCAGTAATCAGAATGTATGCCAAAGTGCCCTCAGAAGGTGCTGTCTCACCTTTTCGTATGGAAATTATAAAACCCCTTCTTACCAATTTCTTAAAATCCTTAAAACATTGCCTGATGAGAACTTAATTTCAAAATGTACTGCAAGCCAAATGTTTTTTTATTTTGTTCCGCATTCGTAAAATTTCAATTCCCTAATCAAATGTCAACTAATATTGCCATGCGATCCGCTACCAAATCCAAAGATAGTACTCAAATTGAAGAGATCCAATCACAGAGGAGAGCGAAAGCACATCAACCGTCCAATCCCAGAACAAAACACTTTGACGTTCAATCTCACTCCTCTCAGCAGTCACCCTCGTGCACATTTTCTTCTCGCATTCATATAACTTCTCAAACAACTTCTTGTTTGCTCTTCTAACAGAAATAAAGTATTACAACCATTCAGGAGTTTGCTACAATTGCAAGTGAATTCCCGACCAGCAAAAAATCACACAAATCAATGCAGTTTTCCCCATGTGCGCAATATGGTTTAACTAACATTAACCAAGGGTAATCAATCACAACAGCTTATCCCTATGTTATCGATGCAAGTGATGGTACCTGACACTTCACAACTAAAATCTCTGCAAACAACTTTAGCTATATATTATCCCAGTATCTGTCGACTTCGGCGAGTTTGGAAACTCAATGTCTTCTCTTAAACAAACTTCTTGATTCCTATATCACTCACTCACATACCTAGAAAGAAAATATGCTCACAGCCACAACATTTTCACCCCATTTATACTCACACCTTCCAAACCGCAACCTCCTTCAATTCTCCTCTGCCACACCTTCAGGATCTGGACACTGGAAATTAGAGTCCGGAATTATTTTAGCCTAGCTTGGATATTATTTGTATATCTCCATTTGGGGTGTAAACATATCTCTGCTACCAGAAACTGTTAGTGCTCAAAAATCTGAAAAATCAGGTTTTAAATCAATAACCCAAACTTACAGCTTGAATTCTCGAAATCCTGTGCAGCCTTCAACAGATCAATAGACCTTGCCGCCATTTTTGAATGAAGCTAAAACAGCAGTACATAGCATGTATATCAACTGGCAAGTTCTTAATTTCAGTCAATGATGAGAAGCTGAAGGAGTTTCTAAAACCTTTATTTTATCTTTTAGGGAGATAGTACAGTTTTGTCATTTTTACTAGGTTTAGTCCAATTAAAGAAATATCATGAAAAATGTTGATGAGTGACAGCATAAGTCAAACAGAGTGTTCATAAAGGAAAGCAGCCCCTGTTCTTCTTAAGAGCCTAACCAACTCTACAGAGAGCCCATGAAGAGTCTCTTCTGGAAAAGAACAAGATGGAAACTCAGCCGAGTCTCCCCACAGCTGCAGCAGCAACTGCTAAAATAAACCAGGGATAGAGGAATGATCGTATCGGTAGCATTGATCCAAAGGGTTAGGGTAAAAGTGAGTCACTGTCCACAGTAGCTTTCAGTGCCGAGGGCAGAACGCCTGAGGCATCAAGCGTTGTGCAAGGTAAAAGGGTCTGCCCTTTCTCTCTAGCTGGGAACACTTGATTATAATAGGACATTCACAATAATGTAACAAAAATGAATAGGCGTACAACGTTTTAGTCCAGAAACCATCTCATCCAATGGTGCCATCAACATCTGCCGCTTCTCCTCTTGATTCCCACAGTAAACGTTCACGCCGGTACATGGTTGACTTCTGTTTCAATGTTTCGATGCATGGGGCAAAGTTCTCGTGAGAACCTTCATACCAAAAAAATAAGGGGCTCATTTATGAGCCCCTGCGTCACTTTTGCGCCACCGGTGCGTCACTTTTTGTGATGCACCAGTGGCGTAAAACATGCGCCATGATGCGCCATATTTACAAAGTGACGCATCTACCTAGATGCGTCACTTTGCAAACCTCTGCGCTACATTATACCTGCGTCAGGTATAATGGGGCAGATTTATGTTAACTGGCGCATCCCTGCATATCAGCAGGGATGCGCCAATTATTATGCGCCACAGCTGCGCCACCATGGATGCGCCGCATTTATAATGCGGCGCACCATGGGGCAAAAACGGCACAGATGCGTGACGCATCTGTGCCGTAAAAGTGGCGCATTGCTGGAGTTGCGTCGCAAGCGCGACGCAGCTCCAACAATGTTCTGGGGGGCCCTATCTGTACAATGCTGCGTCAATCCTTACGCCTGCTTCAAGCAGGCGCAGGGTTTTGACGCAGCATGGGCCTAAAAGTGACTAAGTGAAATCTTGTAGATTTCACTCAGCCACTTTTAGGAGGCGTTCCTGCGCCGGAACGCCCCCACCTGCCCTGGAACGCCTACATGTGGCGCAGGGCTTTACAACGTGACGCATCTCCCAGATGCGTCACGTTGTAAATACCCTGCACCATGGCGCAGGATTTGTGCCGCTGCTGCGTCACAAAAGTGACGCAACGGCGGCGCAAAAGTGGCGCAAGTGCAACATAAATCTGCCCCAATGTATGCAGGGTGGGCGTTCCCACGTAAGTAAGCCTCGTAGAAGTGACACAGTGAAATCTATGAGATTTCACTGTGCCACTTCTAGGGTGCAAATGCGTCAATATCTTACGCCTGCCTCACAGCAGGCGTAAGACTGACGCAGGCCCTTTCACATGGGGCTTGCTCCATGTGAAAGGACACATTGCTGGAGTTGCGTCACTTTTGTGACACACTCCAGCAATGCGTCACTTTTGCGCCTACAGATACGTCAGAAATACTGACGTATCTGTGACTCCTTGCGACATGATGCGTCATACTGTAAATATGACGCATCACTGGAGTCGCAGGGAGGGCGCAGTGAAAAGTGACGCATCACTGTTTTCACGCAGTGATGCGTCACTTTTCATAAATGAGGCCCTAAGCTGCTTTCAATGTCCCATTGTAAAGACAAAGTACTAATCAAAATGTAATTAAACAAATGTATTGACATTATCCTGGCTCAGCATACACAAACTATATGTAATTTATTCTTTATTCTAACCGTCCATTTATTATGAATCCACAGCAAAATTCATTGTTAAAGCGGGGGTCAGCTAATGTGGTGTGATGAAGAAAAAGAACATAATCTTGCAGTCAGCACATTCTCTAGTAGGATGCTGGTGCTAGGCAAAATATTCTAAATAATACATCTGTTTAGCTGTGAGCAAGAGTTGATAGACAACGGATTGGGCCTACTTACAGAAGCACATTGAAAATGATAGCCTCCTGCATTTTTTCACTCCACATTAGTTTTTCTACACGTTTAAGTAAGCACATTTTCCCTACATGTGTTTTACTTATGAAATTCTTTAGCAGAGTTTAAATGCATTCTGAAGTGATTCTCACACATTTGAAGCAAGCACATTTTCCCCACGTTATTTATTTATGCAAATTCTTTAACAGTTTTTTTTAAATGCATTCTACAGTGAAATTCTAATTCGTTAAGCAAGTCACATTTTATTTTAACATTTATTTCTCTAACACTAGCCCTGAGTTCCCTTTCTAGAATCTTCGTTTCTGTCGCCGATAACATCAACCCAAAGGAACCCACAAGTCAATGTGAGACTGGCAGGCAGTTCGACTTCAGGATCCATGCTTATTCACTAGATGCTGATGGGGCCTCCATGAAGCCCCAGACATCAGTGTTCTAGTATAAGGACCCAGTCTTAGCCTCTCTGCCCTTCCCACCAGGAAAAAGTCTCACACTCAAGATGAGGAAAGAAAGATGAAGTAGTCCCAAGCAGACATCTTTGACCACAATCTTTCATCCTTACAGTGTCAGACATAGACAAACTGCCAACAAATGATGCCATGTATGAATGATGAATTTAGCTCCACCGCAAGTGTTTTCACTTTCATTTTTACTTTGTGTATTTTTAATTTTTTCCTATAATTAGGTCCCCATCGTCTAGTTTTCCTATATGGATGGACCTTTCCTTGCGCCCTAACCATATAATGGCCTGGGCGCCATTTGCAAAGTCGAAGCTGTCCATTTCAGAAAGCTTTCATAGTGGGTGTACGCTTCTGGCGTGGGGGACAAGATAATGGGCCCTTTCGTCATGTAGCATTTTTTGGCATTCTGGTTTTACTGCCCCGAGGTAAAACTGTGTTAAATGACCTATCTTGTCCTTCGGTTCCCACTATGAGGAACCAATTGCTCTGCACCCGATTCGTAAATCATGTGCATGCCTCCTCCCAACCATGGAGTGAACAAATATAGTATGGAGCTATATGAGTTCTATGGCGGTATATTTCGGAGTTCTCGGTCGCAGCATCAGTGCTGGTACCCAGAGCTATGGAGGGGTTGGCATGGAGTGTGCGGAAAGAATGCAATCAGCTGAAGACGCCACAGGCAGGTGGGAGGCAGCACGAGGCACAGTGGGCGTCAGAACCATAAATCCAAGGAGGAGGGGGTGTGTTCGGGGCTGAGGGGAGGTGTTGCGCCAGAGAACGAGCGAGGGCAGCAGCCGGAAGCCCAGATGGATAACAGGTGCGGATATAATGAACGCCACGCGATGTATGCATGCTATGAAGGCCTGGCCGGCTCTAATGCTCCGCACGCGCCGGACAACAGCCGATATTTTAGCCAAAGCGACAGCGCGTATTACACCCGTGGGGTCCTGAACTCCACCCAATGTTCCTTCTATTACTGAAGCTGGCACCGCGGCAACGTACACGGGGTCTGAGAAAAGCCAGAGCAATAAGCATAAAAGCGGCGAATGGCTCATAGTCAGCCATTCCAATTAAACTGGAGATCAGATTGTGCGCTCGAGGCCTGAGCGCGAAGTGGACAAAGCAGATGTATGAACATAATGGTCTGGTTTCTGCTGTGAAGACCCCCCCACCCCCCAACACGGAAGTGCGGCGCGAGAATGGCATGATCTGGCATAGGATATTGTGAAGTTGTATTCTTTTTCAGTTTTTTATATAACGCGAGCTCGACACGATGAATATCGGAGCGCATTACATGAGCACCAGTTAGGTCACATTCATGTTTTTTTTTAGAAACGGGGAGATTAATCGATCTCTGCCCAGAATCACAGGATGTGTCACCGACGCCGAAACTCGAACCTGGGGGCATATTATCAAGAAACGGCGTTAACATTATCGCCGCTTTAGCGGCAGAAAACTGCCGCTAAAGCGGCGACAATGGGCTTGATAATGTGCCCTTGAGAATCCCCATCGAAGCCCATGTTCTGGTGTCAACATGGGCTTCTATGGGAATTCTCTGCGGCATATTAACCCCTTCGACGCGCATGACGGAACGGTTCCGTCATGCACGTCGGTTGCGCTGTGCGCATGACGGAACCGTTCCGTCATGGCCCCGCCCGCGCACGGAATCTTCGGCGTGGCGCGGAAATCCACGCCGCGCTGAAGAGGTTATCAAGCCTATTATCGCCACTTTAGCGGAAGTTTTCTGCCGCTAAAGCGGCGATAATGTTAACGCTGTGCTTGATAATATGCCCCCAAGTTCCCCAGCAACACCGGCACCTCTGGCTGTATGTAACGCCACGTTCTCTTGGGAGATGAAACCTGCAATAGTTCTATAAAATAAAACGAGTCCTCTTTAAGGAAAGAACTGTGTAAAGGGAAGGGACATTCAGAAAGGCACTGTTTTACATGAACAGAAATAGGCCTTCAAGAGAGGTACATCCTCCACACACACTCAACTGCACAATCCCAGTAAAAAAATCACTCAGGAATCAGCGGTGTCCTGATGACGAGTTCAGTCCCAGCTCCCTTAGGACACAGCTTCCCAAAAACAGCAAAACTTCCTATCAAAAAACAGTTAGACTTCACAGCGACTTTCGTTCTCTATCTGGCACGTAACGCATCTAGCCTGTGGGGCATATCAGCAACAACCGGCGATAATTATTGCTAAGCGCACTTAGAGATAATTATCGCCCGCTAGCGTGGATTTTTATCGCTGAGATAGCGTGCTATTAGCAACGCTTATCTCAAAAGCGATAAAAATCCTAGCGCTAACTGCCTAACGTGAGATTATCGCTGGAAACCCAGCGACAATCTCACGAAATGTGGTGTTAGCTTGTTGATAGGGACTCACAAACTTAGCCATGATATCCACCTTCCATAGGATATCATGGCTAAGTCAGTCCTGGAGCAGGCGTAAGGAAAGTAGCAATAACAGGGGTTATCGCTACTTTTCTCGCCGCTATGCTTCATAGCTTGGAGCTTGATGATAGGATAAATGTCGCTTAGCGACATTTCTCCTGTCATGTCAGGTCAGGAACGGCCACTTTGCATCTCATTAGAGATGCAAAGCTGGGTGTTAAGATTTCGTACACTAAAGCAAGGTTTCACGCGGTAGCGTGACCTTGCTAATTAGGCGATAAAATTATCGCCGCTTTTCGGCCGAAAACGGCTGCAAAAGCGGCGATAATTTTCTATGGCCTCGATGTTGATATGCCCCTGTATTCTTGACATTAATGCCCAGTGTGACTCTCACAGTCTAGCACAGCAATGCTCCTGCATCATGCTTAGTGCAACTGCTAAAATACAACACCTATGTAAGATCAACCACAGCACAGCTCTCGCATCACACAAGGACAGTTCCTACACGTCACATAAAACAAATCACCTTCATTCACACAGCTGCCAAACAATGAAAAGTGCGCCCGTTTTCTTAAACAAACCAATTCACAAATCACACATTCAAATACAGTGCCTTCCTTAAATGACACACTGCTCAGTTGAGTTCTGTGACACACACGAACCGTAGAAACGCCTCTAACGTCTGGCCATGCACCACATACACAGTCAGCAGCCAAAACAAGGCATGGCCGCTGAATCAAGCAGCTCACCCAAACACCACATTTAAAGCATAACTTCTTGATCAAAACACCACGGGCATATCAGCAAGGAACGGCGATGAATAACGCAAAGCGCGCTTAGCGCTTCGTTATTCATCGCCGTCTATCTCTGGAATTTATTGCTCTGGTAGCGCGTTATCAACAACGTGTTCCTTCAGGGTGATAAAAATTCTAGAGATAGCGGGGGAAATCGCCGATTTACAGGGAACATCGCTGGTTTTCCAGCGATGTTCCATGCAAAAAGGGCGATAACCTTGCTGATACGACCCTATGGTCGTAGCAGCATAATCCACCCCCTATGTTAGGGATGGATAAATCAGGATTTTATCAGACGTTAGTTTTTGGAGAAAACAGCGGTTTTCTCCAAAAACTAACGTCTGCTAAAATGCTGGGGCAGCCTTGTAAATATCGCGATGTGCACATCAGCTATATTTGCAAGGCTGTACTGTCCAGTGACGCCCACTTTGCATCTCATTAAAGATGCAAAGGGAGGCGTCAGGAAAAAGGGTGCTAACATGCGATTATGCATGTTAGCACCCTCTTGTAAATAGGGCGATAGTTTTATCTCCGCTTTTTTGGCTTTTAAAGCCAAAAAAGCAGAGATAAAGCCCTTGTTAATATGCCCCCACCAGTGGCCAATGTGGGGGCATATCATGAAGGACCTGCGATAATTATCGCTAAGCGCACTTAGCGCTAGGATAATTATCGCCGGGTAACGTGGAATTTTATCGCTGAGATAGCGTGCTATTAGCAACGCTTATCTCAAAAGCGATACAATTCCAAGCACTAACTGCCAAATGTGAGATTATCGCTGGAAATCCAGCAATAATCTCACAAAGTTTGGCGATAGCTTGTTGATAGGGCAGGGCAGACTTAGCCATGATATCCACCTTACATTGGATATAATAGCTAAGTCAAACTAAAAGCAGGCGTAAGGAAAGTAGCGATAACCAAGGTTAGCAATACTTTTCTTATCGCTATGCCTGTTAGCGTGCCCATTGATAATTGGAGAAATTTCGGTTAGCGACATTTCTCCAGTTATTTTGGGACGGAACGCCCACTTTGCATCTCATTAGAGATGCAAAGTGGGCGTTAGGGGAAAGGGAGCTAATGCTAGGATTCACCCGATAGCGTGACCTTGCTGATAAGGCGAAAAAATTATTGCCGCTTTTCTTCCGAAAACGGACGCAAAAGCGGCGGTAATTTTATATCGCCTCCTTGATGATATGCCCCTAAGAGAGTCTTATAAACAGCCCTCTATCCTGGATAATAATTACCTGTAAACATTTGTTATAGCGTCTATTTAACTTTAATGAGCAGCATAGTCAAGTAAATAAACACAAACAGGGGATATGCCACATATGTTTTTAGTAGTGGTTTATATGTTTATCATGCTTTTAAACAAACAATTTATGAAAAAAAGTGATCTGGCAATCTGGAAAGATATTTACACGTTAATGATAATGTGTTTACATACGTTGGCTAGTAGTACAAGTAGTGATGGCATTGTGGATTTAAAACATGCTTTTGTCTTTTAAAAAGGTCTGTGTTGCTGTAGGAGTGGATGTGAAGCACGTTGTAACCTTTTAAAATGTCTTGCCAGGCTAGTGGATGGGAAGCATGTGGTAGCCTTTAAAAAAAATCTGCATTACTGTGGGAGTGGATGTGAACCATGTCATAGGCTTTTAAATACGTCTTACTGCGAAAGTAGAAGTGAAACATGCTGTAGTCTTTTAGAAATGTCTAAATTACTAGGTGGAGAGGAAATAACCCACGGGTGGCCTTTTAAAAATGTCTTCATTACTGTGAGAGCGTATGTGAAGCATGTTGCAGTCTTTTTAAAATGTCTGCATTACTGTGGTAAGGTATGGAAAGCTTGTTGTGCATTTAAATTTTTTTCCATATTCCATATTCACATTTAGTACACATCTTATTTCAAGGTGTCTCCAGTCCCTAAATCTGCAGTCACATCATGTTCTTGCCATTTAAACGGGTGAATGATTTAGCAAACAGTTGATTGATCACCAAACATATTCTTCCTGATTAGTAGTTCAGGCTTTGATGAGCTCTGCATGCAGAGGGGAAATCGTTAATATGCGAGGGACGCAGGATTGACTGCTGCCTACAGTGAGCTGGAGCATCCACAGGCGAGTCAATCTATGAGCACTTTCTTTTCAAAGTTCTAGGAGACTGAGAATTAAACTTAAGTGCATGGAGTATGCGCTGTTGTGGCAGAGCATATCATGTTCCGCGACAGTACCCGTGATATAATTGCAGGTCATGCGGTGGTATGTGGTGGCAGTGGGGGGCTTATTTATGAGCCACTGCGTCACTTTTGTGTCGCTGTTGCATCACTTTTTGTGACACACCGGCGGCATAAAATACGCGCCACGTTGCGCCCTATTTACTGTTTGGCGCATTCATGCAGAAACGTCACTTTGTAAAGCCCCGCGCCACATTATTCCTTCGTCAGGTATAATGTATGCAGGGTGGGCATTCCCCTGCGAAAAGCTTTGTAGAAGTGGTGCACTGAAATCTAGGAGATTTCAGTGCGCCACTTGTAGGACGCCCATTGCGTCAATATCTAATGCCTGCTGTTGGACTTGGCCCTTCTGGCAGGTTCACCCCTAAACTTTTTGCTTTTATTGGTGACCTGGTGGTAGTGATTTTTGGTTTCTGCGCACTTTACCGCTGTGTCCCAGGGTAAAGTGCGTGCGTGTAGTGAGATAGGCCTGCCCTCCCATTGGAATGCATGGGGAATGTATGTGTCCCTGGTAGTTCCTGATGCGTGGGGTGTGCAGTGTCGAGTCTGGTATGTGCGGACTCGTGTGATGAAATGCTGCGCGATGATGTGTGCGGCGTGCATGTACCTAGTATGGAAGTGCCACTTCTAGAAGTGGGCACTTCTGTGTGCAGTGTGAAATGTGTGCCTTGTCTGGCGATTGGCTGGCTGAGGTCATGTGACGGGCTAGGGAATCCCCAGAGTCAGGAGGAGTCACCCAGTGGTGAATAGGGAGATCAGCAGCTAGATGGGTGGGAGGAGTACACCTGGGTCCTGAATAGGGCTGGGTTTTCCCCACACAATGCTGGCTCCGCCCCCTGTGGTGCGACTGATGACCCTAGCCCTGCCAGTGAATAGAGTGAGGGGCTGAGCACATCAAGGGTGCTCCCCAACCAGCTGCGACTGGTTTTCCCCTTCACCCTGAACCAAGAACAAAGGGGTTTTACAGTATAAGAAGGGGCTGTGTCCCCTTACAATTTGTTCTCTGCCAGGATCCTACCTGAGGGGGGCTGCTGCTGCTGCTGGACCAGAGGACCGCCACTTGGACTACCTCCCTGCCTGGAGGCCCAGTGAGCTGGCTCTGGGTCCAGCCTTGCCCCCCCCCCACCCCTGCCTTGCTGCATGCAGGGGAGAACTTTGCTGGACTTTCTGTTATTGGCATCCCTAAGCACCTGGAAGCGCTTTTATTTGCCTTTAGCGCTTGGAGCGCTTTAATTCTAAAAGCCGGTGCCTATCCGGCATTTGCCCCGTTCTGGACTGATCCTGAGGTCCCCTGGCAGGTGCCCACCCTGCCAGGGACATTGCTGTGCTCGTTGGCGGGTGCCCACCCCGCTTATTTAATTATTTATTAGGCGGGTGCCCACCCCGCTCATTGGTTTTGACTACGAGGGAGCCTACCCCTCATTGCTGCCGGGGAGAAAGTCACCGCCGCGGCCCCTGTGCAAACAGGAAGTCAGGCAAGTCTTGTGGTGACGTGGGCGGGGTCTCGCCTCAACCCGGAAGCCGACAGGAGCCTACCCCACGCTCCGGTCCACGAAGCAGGAAGAACGACGGAGAGCGAGAGAGCCCCGAGGAGCGGGAGCTCTCTTGTGACACCCCGCACTGCCCAGGAAGAGTCCGGGGTGACGGGAGCCTTGGAGGCTCCCTAAGCGATGTGCGGCCGGCGGAGAGCAGAGACGACGCGGGAGTCCCCGGAGAGCAGCCCGGTAAGTGCAAAGGGCTAGGGGGACTCCGCGCAGGTATCGAAAGTGCCGGTCGATGTCCTTGAGCCCCGAGAGGCTCCAACGTTGAGAAGTGGCGTAGAGCCAGGGTGGCTCCACCATACGGGGGCATTTCCTGGTGAGCAGAGCAGCCCCGGAAGGCAGCGGGCCGCTCCAACGTATACGGGGGGCATTTCCTGGTGAGCAGAGCAGCCCCGAAAGTCAGTGGGCCGCTCCACCGTCGCCCCCACCTTTGTTCTAGAGCCCGTGAGGCTCAAACGTCAGGGGCAATATTTTAATAGAGCCCTGACAGGCTCTAGGGGGCATTTCATTTGTCTAGAGTCCAGGAGAGGCTCCAACCCCTGCTATATTGGTTTGAGAAGGCACAGTGGTGTCCCAGCATTTCTCCAGTTGCCCAGCACTTAGTGGGCAACTGCCACGTGTAGGTTGTGCTTTGTGCGCCCTGGCTTGCGCAGCCTGCGCCGCCTTCCCCTGACATTGACATAGGGCGTCCTAGCCCCCCCTACAAGGCCAGTTGGCCTAGGGACTGCCACAGGTGGTGGCTAATGTGAGTTTTGCGCTATTGTTCCTAAACCTGCGCCTCTGAATGTGTTTTTATGCGTCATGTGCCTTGTGTTTACACCTTTGAATGTGTTTATGCGTCATGTGTAATGTGCTTATGCCCCTACAGGTATTGTGATACTTAGGTGGTTGTTTTTCTCCTAGTACAGGTGGTGCTAGCGAGGTCCTGATTCCCTGCGTGACATTTTCCTAAGGTGGGTAGGGTTGCGTAGGTGGTACTTACCTGTTACCAGTAGTTACTGGTCATGTGCTACATGTGTTATTTAGTTCTACCGTGATTGTATGTGCTATGTTCTAAAGTATTATTCCTGTGTTCTAAGTGCTAATTTCTACAAAGTGCTAATTCCTGACAGTGGTCCATGTGGCCCTGTCCCCTGTACATATAATCCCCTGTAAATTCTGCCCGTGCCTGTTGGCACATTGTAAAGTGTGTGTTTTTATCTAATGTGTTTTGGAATAATACAAAGGCTATTTTTATATAATACCTTGTGTGGAGTTTCTTTTGTGGTGGGCCTTGGGTGTTGTTGCTGGGTGCGCGCGCAAACGCTTTACACATCGCCTCCGGGATAAGCCTGACTGCTCGTGCCAAGCTACCAAGGGGGTGAGCAGAGGTTATCTTTGGCGTGTAACTCCCCAGCCCTGACTAGAGTGGTGGTTTTTGCCTGGCTTTGGCGCAAGCCTTAGGCAACCAGAAATCCCATTTCTAATACCTGCCTTACAGCAGGCGTGAGACTGACGCACGCCCTTTCACATGGGGTTTGCTCCATGTGAAAAGACACATTGCTGGAGTTGCGTCTGTTTTCAGACACACCCCAGCAATGCGTCACTTTTGCGCTGACAGATTCGTCAGTAATACTGACGTATCTGTCATTCCTTGCGACATGATGCGTCATACAGTAAATATGATGCATCCATCATGTCGCAAGGAGGGCGCAGTGAAAACTGTTGCATCGCTGTTTTCAGGCAGCGATGCAAAAGTTTTCATAAATGAGGCAGTGGGTGTTTACTCACTCTCTGATATAAGGTGGCAGAGTCTTTCATGGAAAACAGCAGGATATGTTTCAGCCTCTTTTGAAAGGTGGAAAGTTGAAGATGTTGTTGTAGAAAGTGGCAACCAGTGAGGTTGACCCAGTTTATTGAAGTGGGAAGTGATGCAATGTAAAGTAGTACACCCTCTTGTGGCAGATGGCAGACCATATGACCGGATGTCGCAGGCCCTGCAGTAAATAATGACACATCATATGATGAAAGCAGCAGATCCTGTGATGGACGGTGGTGCACAATGTGATGTAAGATGACCAACGCTCTATTGTGTGTTTGGCAGAACATAGGGTGAATGTGGGCAGACGCAGCGGTTGATGGCAGCTGAATTCTGGTGGAAGATGAAAGACCATGTGATGGAAAATGTCAGAACCTTTAGGGGGACATTGTCAACTACTTGTAGGACACCATTAAAAACTGTTGTGCGTTATTAGTATTATAATTTTTGTTGTAAATGTTATTTTTTTAGGATTTATATTTCATCCAATAGTCCTCAGAGAGGGAGTTAAAGGAGATGGCTCTAAATCTATTTTCTTCAAGTCCACTATGTCTGTTTCCTGTCTAGTGAGGAAGAGTATAGGTGTCTTGTGGGTAGATGAAAGATCAGTTGATGGGCGATGTAGGATGGTCATTGATCGTGTAGAGCTTTGTAGGCATGCATAAGGATCTTGAGCTGGCGGTTCAGGTTTCTGAGGTGTGGGGTGATGTGGGTCCATTTGGGGAGGTCCAGGATGAGTCTGACTGCGGCATTCTGTATGGTCTGGGTTGTTCTGAGGAGCTGGGTGGAGGTGCCGGTGTAGAGAACATTTCTGAAGTCAAGGTGTCCCTTCCTGTACAAAAAAATATTACTTACAGCTCAGAGCTGTAAGTAATATTGTGAGAGTTTAAGCTATTGGCATTGTAATTGACAATGCCTTTTATTAATTTGTTTTGATAATTAACACATAAATAAAAGGCATTGTCATTTACAGCACCAATTGCTCAAACTCTTGAAAATGCGAGAGCTATTTCATTTCAAAGAAGCCACCGCCATTGTCGGGGGCTGCTTGGAAAGTGAAAGCATGCATGGTGCGTTGAATGTTGCAGGAAAGCATGTTGTGACTGCAGAAAATAGTGCTTACAGACTAAATAAGACATACAGTGTAACAACCGAAGTAAAAGGGCCAGTCCTCATGGGTGGTTACAAATGAAAACAAGGCGGTACTTAGGAGGGACTAAAAAGCCTAATAACGAATCAGAAGCCAGCATTTACAAAGGACAATGACACAAGCCAATGACAAATATGGGTGGAGAGTGGACTGGGCCATACTCCAATACAGCATGGCTCGCAGAGAAGAGAATGCGCTGCCCAGGCTCAACCTAAAAAATGACATGTATAAAAGGCCTGGAGTATAAACAGCTTGATGCCATCAGAAACTGCATTGCAGTAGAATATCACAAGGCCTATATATCCCCACGTTTCAGACGGAATTTAATGTGAACATCGGTTTGTAGGTTATGCTGGCCAGCACAAACAAGGCCACCAAATTACTGAATGCTTTGTTTCCTCTACTAACTTGAACCTGACTGCACCTGAGAAGTTTGCTTTCAAGCTGAGAAGGAGCGCCCAGAAGATGTTTGGGCATGTGAGCACTTTCACCATCTTGTTTAGTAAGAACTTCACTGTTCTATGAGCTAATCAAGTACCTAAAAGCCAACAGGTCTCTCTAATGGGGAGACTGATCTTGTGATTAGAGACTACAGATTTCACTCATTCACAGACCGGGGGCGGGGGGGAGACAGCAGCCCAGGTGGCTTTGAGATTTCCCCTGCCACACACAGCATCCAGACCACTGATAGCTGAGAAACACATTCGCTAGGACGCGCTCGATCACTCTTCACGATGGAGAACCAACCGGAGACTGCACCAGGAGGCTACAAATACAGCAGTATCGAGGTGTTAGGGTATTAGTTATGTTAATGGAGAGATAACATGCCATTAAGAAGCAGGCGGTCGTACGCTGAGGAAAGAAGTCATCAATGTGGCTAATGGAGACCACAACATAAATCACATAAACAAAACAATTTTTGAAAAAGAAGTTCTAGATGTCTCTCATGGACAAAAGACTGGGAGAAATTTTCAGCACGTCATGTCAGCCAAACTCAGATCAATTACAGCTCACCTGAACCCCTAGTGATATCTCGATAATTGCACGACGTATGGGAGGAGACTAGTATGGATTTTGTGTTCCGTGGTCAACTGTCCCTCATAAACCTGTTCTCCAGCATCTTAGGATTCATGGCAGTTGCCAATCCCTCAGCAGACGTTGTCTTTGCAGAACTCAACAAGATCTTATCCATACATGAACTTACTGACTGGAGTTATAAAATTAGATGTTGGGACTTTTTTCAATGTGCAGTAGTAACTGAAATCACTTCCATGGTTCTCCCTCATTTGACAGGTGCTAATTTCCGCAAATATGAAAACAAGTATAGAGGGACGTTTCCTGGGCTCGCTTAAGAAATGCATTCAGGTAGGTCAGTTCGATCACAAGATTATACCCCCCTGAGGAATTGTCGAGACACCGCTCAAAATACTAAACTCCTAGAACCAAACGCAACATTATGCAACACACTCATCACTGTTAAACACTAAAAGTGCAATAGCTCCGCACTACTTTCTGCTAAAGCCAGAGGAGACAGAGTGTTCATATGCGTAAATGCCTGGGACAGCACACAGACAGAATTAGAAAACAGAGAGGCACCGGGAGTGAAGAAAAGTGAAAAAAACTCAGGTAGGTACAAGTGTATCCTACTCCCTTACAATGTATCTGTCATTCATATTTTCTAAACAATTAGCAACTAACTTCGATATTTATTACTGATCTTGCTAATGTTAATCGCCAAGAAGCCCAGAGTCATGCAACTTGAACCCTTTATACCGATCTAACAAAAAATGGTTCACAACTGTTGCCAATGCGTTGTTCTTTTTTAAAGTTCACCCTCACCTTCACGTCACGCTTGTTGTCACTGAATATGTGAGCACTTGAATTCATCTTATGTATAATAAATAAGTGTCATATATTGACTTCTCTTGTCCCCTTTCTCTATATTAATTATCATTATCACTCTCCCCTATGAGTCTTTGTACCTATACAAAATCACCTGCCCTCTTAAGGGCCCCTCTCTGTCCTGGACCTTCATAGGCCATTAAGAACCATTGTTTCCTTCTACACCAGAGTCATGCATAGCGCATCCAAACTACATTTTGAGAAGCAACTCTTTGCATGATGGGACATGGTGTCCATGTTCCCATTAATACAGGGGGTTGTCAGCTGTAAGATTCTAAATGTGCCATACTGTGCGACATAATGCAACTCTCACCTTATGTGGCAGAGTAACTATATATTTAGAATAGCAAGACGGAAGTGGCGCGACGAAGGACTCTACTATTCATCTTACCTTCTTGCATCTCTTTCCACCCCCTCCCCCGGCTGCAGCTCCGGTTCGGGTGGTCGAACCAGTTTCTTCTTCAGAGAAAGCATTGGCAAATTCAATAGGTCCCACCTTTTGACTTTGCCAATAATATTCACTGACTGTTCTGCATTTTAACAAACAATGGAGTGCCGCAGGGGGGGGCGCACCTCACGGGCTGCTGCAAGTGGGAGTGCAGGAGCAAAGGGAATGCAGACAATGGGAGGGGGGCAGGAGCAAAGGGTATGCGGACAATGGGAGGAGGTGGGAGCAAAGGGTGTGCGGACAACGGGAGGGGGGCGGGAGCCTGGTGAACATGGACAATGGGAGGGGGTTACCTCACAGGCTGCGACAAGTGGGGCGGGCAAAAAGGGAATGCGGACAATGGGAGGGAGGGGTCAGGAGCAAAGCAACAGTAAATTAAACAAGCAGCCACCATTGTCACACGCTGAATGTAAGCACATCATGTCGTCATGCCTGAAGTAGGAGAAACTCAATAAAGAAAATAGTGCTTACAAGACTAAATAACAGTACCATGTAACAACCAAAGTAAAGGGGGCAGTAGCTATGGAAGGTTACAAATGAAGACAAGGAGGTATAAAGAAGGGTCTAACAAGCCTATTAAGAAATCAGAAATCAGCATTAACGAAGGACATTGACACAAGCCAATGACAGACATGGGCGGAGAGTGGGCGGGGCTTCTATCCCCTACTCCACTACAACAAGTCTCGCAGAGCAGCGCATGCGCGCTGACTCCAGGCTCGACCTAGAAAGGGAACGGGTCCCCTTGGAATCATTTCCCCTTCGTGCATGTAAGATAACGTTTGTTGACAAACCTCTGCCTACACATAAAAAAAAAAAATGAACTTTATTTTTAATACAATCCTGTGTCCTTTAAAAAAAAGAGTTTGCTGTATTGAAAGGCAATCACAGACATGGTGGTCTGCTGGCCCCAGCAGACCACTATCCCTGTGATGGTCTTTATGATCATGAGTTGCAGTTTATGATCAACCTCATTAATATTCTTAAAGTAGGTCTAATACAACTCACTCTGAATTTCAATGTTGTGCCGTGACCTATTTTTACAAAAGTTGGTTCAGAACATTATTTACTGGTCGCAGAAATACTGGTCACATGTTGCTACCAGTATTTTGCGATCAGATATTTGTACATCTGGCCCAAAGGGAGTTCTAAAGGCACAAATAAATTCAAGGATAATGATGACGGTAAAAGGAAAATTGTTCAACCATTCCAATCAGATTAAATGGGAGAAAACATTATGTTGCTATCAAAGTTAATATGGGACCTATCTATGAGAAAAAATGAAATGGGTAAAAATGCTTTTTGAGACACAAATGCGTACAGGTGGTTAGAGACTGTAAGGTGAGCTCTGTCAAATTAATTACCTCCGACTTGGTCACTTTATTGTTGAAAAATATCCCCAGTGTGATATGAATACAAAAGCTTCGCTCACCCAAGGGGGTTTGATGAAGTCGGATTCACTGTTTGGTAGTTGCTGAGAAGAATAAAGCATATTTCTACAAAGCCCCATATTACAAAATGTGTGTTTTGTGATGACAGATGCTCAAAGCAGCTTCATCAAATGCACTGGATGACTTCTCTCAACTATTTCTCTTTTCAGCTTTTATAGAATCTCTCTCTCATTCATGGGAAGAATCATTACCTCCTCGTACCCCCTCCTTTTCCTTACTTCCTTAATTGAGGCAGCCATGCCTCACCAGGAAGAAAATCCAGATCTAGCTACAATCACAAAGCCCTGCCAGCCCTTTTGTTTCATTCTTGTCTTGCCAGTCATGTCCGTATGCGGAGTAGTGGGCACAGCGTGACGGAGTTACAGCTTATGATGAAGACTTAATTCAAAGCATAGGCCGGCGTACTGATGAGCAATGCGTAAGCCATTTTTTCCTTACCTGTGTCAGCACTGTGTGAAGGGACTCTATTGCAGTTTCTGTGACGCTCCTCTTAGACCGGCTAGGGAGGCTGGGGCTGAACCTCTGGGTGTGGGGAGCAGGGCTGACGTGATCAGCACATGCATGAGGCTACAGCAGCAGTGGCTCCTTTCCACTGCTCAAAAGGGAAAATAAAATGACACTAACATCATATTATTATCATTTTATTTTTCCTATTGCAGTCAGTAGCTCTGTTTTATGCACGGCGGGGCTAGCTGGAACAGGAGAGGAGTGGTTTGCTCTCCCTAAGTGCGCATGAGTGTTTGGCTGGGCGTCTTGTCCCGGCCAAACAGTCATGCGCAGATTTGCATGTTCCCCACCAGGCTGTGATGCACAGCCTGGTGAAGAACATGCACAAGCTCCCTTTCCCCATCTGAGCACGAACTATGGCACTCAGACCAATCACTACGCTGCATTGCAGTATTGTGATTGGCTTAGGGGAGCTCTGATGCTTCCTGCTGCTTCCTGCTGCTGGTACTGGAGACAAGGATAAGAAAGATGAAGAGGACGGGGAGGGGTGACGGCCGGTTGTTCCCAGTTGGGTTATTTTCTTCATTTTTTTTTCATTCCCCCTCCCCGCCCACCCCCCTTGTAGCACTCGCTACTGGGCTGTAGGCAAAGATCAAAGTGAGACGCACTGCCGGGGTCTATTCCTTCAATATATTAGGCTTTTTTTTCTCCAGTGGGTTGGTAATTTTTCAGAGGGGGTTTTTGTTTTGAAGGAGTTCTGTTCTCTGATGGGAGGTGTTCTGTCAATTCTGAAAGGAAAAGAAGATGCAACAGAATGGTCATTTCGTTCTCCTCTTTGGATGAAGAGGGACCTATTTTAGCTAGGTGAGTCAGATCTTCCACTTCTTCTTCTCCTCTGGGGGATCAGCCAGCTCTTATAACCACTGCAAAGGTCCAAAAGTGATTGATTCTATGGTAGCTAAAGCCCTTAAAGCCAAAGAGAAGAAGGCAAAGAGAGCAAGTGAGCATTCCAAAACTCATCCATCCTTTTTCTTTTCATCTGGAGATGAAGTGTCATAGATATCTACTAGGAAGTATATCAGCAGAGAGGAGGTTCCAGAAAATCTGAGTCACATAGACATAATTTAGGATTTCAACCTTTTTCTGGGAACGGCGGTGACAATGCTTTTTTCGCCTGTACGCTAAACATCTGAAAATGTCTGTGCCTCTTCATGCTAAAGTCAAGAACTTGATATTGGAAGACTGTAAAGAGCCAGAACAAGTGGTGGTTCCACGGTTGTTACAGAGGCTGTACACACTTGATGACTCTCTTGAGACTTTAACTCAAAATCTAAAAGTAGATGCTATTCTAGAACTCTCAGAATATTCCTAAACCCAGAGGATTTTGCCCCCTCGGAGGTAAATGACAAAAAGGTGGAGAGTGCTTTAAAGCAGGCTTTTGTGGCACAGAGCCTGACTTTGGAGATCTTCCACTTACGCAGCCTACTCTGATCAGTCTTTAGTGAAGGACATTGATGGGCTTACTACAGCCATACAGGAGAGGTCTGAGTGCTTGGATATTTCAGTGGCAATGGAGAAAAAAGCTAAATATGTGGCAGACATCTCCTCTGACATCTTTAGAGCAGCTTCAGTTGTGTTTGGGTCTAATCTGGCAGCACAAAGAAATCGCTGGATGTGCAAGTGGAAAGTAGAGGCATTGGAGAAAACTGCTTTATTAAAACTACTATTCGATGGCAAGAAGCTATTTGGTGAATAGTTAAACAACATGATTTTCAAATGTTCAAGGATAGAAAGCATCCACTTCTTTACAATGATAGATCTTCTCTGCCATCTCCGCAAAAAGTCTGACATCATTCTTATCACAAGAAAATATTTCAGCCCAAATAGCAGAGCAAGAAATCTGACTTTACAGATCAGCAGGAATCGTCCAAGAGGTGATCCTGACAATTACAGGTCTCCAGCTTCCATACTGCCAGTGGGTGGCAAGATCCAAAAGTTCACTCAAATATGGAGTCAGGACTTCACCAACCAATGGGTCCTGAGTGTTGTTCAGGATGGTTACCACATAGATTTTAGAGACACACTTCCCAAAACAGGTCTTGGTCCTACTCCAATTCAAAAAGAAACTTTCAAATGCAATGTCCTCCTTTCAGACATTTCAGATCTTCTACGGAAGAAGGCAATCTAAGGGTTTCTACTTCAGAACAAGACAGAGAGTCATACTCCACTCTGTTCCTCGTCCGAAAGGCATCGGGTTCCTTCACACTGATGTTGGATCTAAAGAGGGTGAACTTTTAAGTTTGAATAGTGCATTTCAAAATAGTCACTCTTCAGTCAATCAGACCTTTAAGGGACAAGGTTTTTCTTTACCACAATAGATCTTCAAGATGCCTACCTCCACGTACCGATTTCCATGGAAAATCAAAGGTACTTGTGTTTCGCCCTAGGAGGTCATGTTTCCAATTTGCAGTCCTTCCTTTTCCATGGGTGTTCAATAAGATGCTTGCTCTATTGGTCGCATTAATTTTTCATCAGGGCGTATTCATACATCCAAATCTGGGTGACTGGCTCATTCA
Source organism: Triturus cristatus (assembly GCF_964204655.1). Lineage (NCBI taxonomy): Eukaryota > Metazoa > Chordata > Amphibia > Caudata > Salamandridae > Triturus > Triturus cristatus. Next base: position 124,839,394 of record NC_140592.1, on the reverse strand, counting down.
CATAAGCACAAGTGAATTGGTTCAGCTTCACACTGTGAAGGTGTTCACTCGTTGCAAAAGCATGGGTTCTCATAAATTGTGAAAAATCAGAATTGACTCTATCCCAGTAATGGCAGTTTATTAGAGCTCAATTCCCTAAGGCTCAAATAATGGTGACTCTTCCGCAGACAAGGGTCATAAAGATCCATTCTAACATCAGGTCTCTGCTCCCCAAATATTCTTAGGCCTTCAAGTGCAAGGACATCTAGCCATCAGTTTTCTTGTTCCTTGGGCAATATTCCATTTCCAATGACTGGTGAAATTCCTTCTTTCAGTGTTGGATCCTTTGTCAATGAATCATTCAGAGGTTTGTGCTGTCACGGGAGGTGTGTCATCATCTTCACTGGTGGCTGAATTCACTGAACCTCCTGAAGAGAGTTCTCTTTTTGCCTCCTTATCCTCTAATTATCATCACAGACAGCTGCCTCTCAGGTTGGGGAGCATGGCTTGATCTTCATCATGCCCAGGGATGATGGTATTTCAGTCACAGTAGGAGGTCTTCAAATTGGAGAGGACTGGATGCAATTTGTCAAACTTTGAATGATTTCTCTTGGAAAATTTCAGGAAGGGCGACCCTAATAAGAAGGGACAATGTGACCAACATGTCCTATTTAGGCAAGCAATGGAGGGCAATATCAGCCTTGTTGTTAAAAATCTCAGACATTATCTTTCACTTGGCATAGAGGAGGATCATATCCACCTCAGGAATCCACATTCAGGGACCTCTGAATGTCGTGGCAGACACTTTAAGCAGAAGAATTCTCTCATCAACTGAGTTTTGTCTGCATACCCTTGTTTTCTCTTAGATAGTTTAGTGGTGGTGTCTGTCCTCCAGTGACAGACCTATTTGTGAAGAGGACGAAGTCATTGGTGAACAGGTTCTGTTCTCAGAAAACGGAGGATCAAGCCTACGGAGTGGATGCTGTATTGTGCAGGTGGCCTCCAGGCCTTCTATATGCCTTTTCCCAGTTTGCCCTCATTCTCAAATTTTGTCTGAGGGTTGTCCTTATTGCACCAACTTGCATGCTCAAATTGGTTTCTTATCCTGACTTCCATGAAGGAGGAAGACCAATGGAGATTTCCAAAGACTCCATTCCCATTGTTCTATCATGTCTTACAGCAGGAAGTCCTAGCTAGAATCAAGCTAGCAGCTGGGAAAGTGAGAGAGTGGGGATCACAAGGAAAGGTCTTCCAGACAATTTAGTTTTTACCTTGCAGGCATCTAGAAGTCTTCCACCCTAAAGGCCCGTTCCAAACACTGGGTCTCTTTTAGTAAATTATGTAATTCTAAGCAATTAGATCCTTCACTTCCAACTTATTTGAGGTCATATCCTTCATAATGGAGCTTTTGTGGCATTTGGAATCTCCTTTCTTAAGATTCACTGGGCATCTTTGAGTTTTTAGAGATTCATGGGGCGACCTATTAGATGCTGAGGGTCTGGTTCCCAAATTCTTTAAAGGATTATTGAATATTCGTCCTTCTGCTCCGCAACAATTTCCTTCCTGGGAACTGATACTAGTTTTGGAGGCAATAAAAGGCCTTCTGTACGACGAGCCTTTACAGGAGTTATGTATCAAAACCTTGGGGTATATTATCAAGACAGGAGATAAAATTATTGCTGCTTAAGCGGCAGAAAACTGCTGCTAAAACCTGCAATAATTGGCTTGATAATATGCTCTATGGAATTCCAATTGAAGCACAGGTTAGATGTCCTTCACATCTAACATGGGCTTCAATTGGAATTCCATAGAGCATATTATCAAGCCCATTATCGCCGTTTTAGCGGCAGATTTCTGCCGCTAAAGCGGCGATAATTTTATCGCCTGTCTTGATAATATGCCCCCTTATCTTTTAAAACATTGGGGCATATTATCAAGCCCGGCGTTAAAATTATCGCAGCTTTAGCGGCAGAAAACTGCCGCTAAAGCGGCGATAATGGCCTTGATAATATGCCGCAGAGAATTCCCATAGAAGCCCATGTTCACACCAGAACATGGGCTTCTATGGGAATTCTCAAGGGCATATTATCAAGCCCATTATCGCCGCTTTAGCGGCAGTTTTCTGCCGCTAAAGCAGCGATAATTTCAACGTCGTTTCTTGATAATATGCCCCACAATTTTTTGTTGCAATCTCCTTGGCCAGGAGATATGCGGGGTTAGCAGCTTTATCCTGCAGACACCCCTTTTGTCAGGTGTGTGAGGAAATAGAGGTAATTCATTCTCTTTCTACTTTCATTCCAAAGGTTAACTCTTCCTTCCATAGGGAACAAGGGGTGATCCTTCCTCAATTTGTAGTCTCTCTTTCTTTTGAGGAGGAAAGAAGTCTTCACAACTTAAATGTTAGGAGCGATCTTCTGGTTTGTCTTCAGAGGGTAGCTCTGTTTGTAGTATCAGAATCCTTTTTTGTAAATTTTGGTCCTGCAAGCAAGGGCGATAAGATGGCTGTACCTATTTTGTTGGTTCTAATCCATCATTTCAATGGCATATAAAGCCTCAGACCATCCTATCCCAAAATATAATTGGGGAATGTCAACTTCCATAGCTGAAATTCAGGGATCTTATATCTCTGATATTTGTAGGGCAGCTAACTGGGCTTCCCTGTTCACTTTTGTAAACCACTAAAGGAATGGTAAGGAAATAGAAGTGGACAATGTTTTTGGTTCAGAAGTAGTGGCTTCTATTACATAATAGAAGTTGTTTTTCCATTTCTGTGTCCTTTGGAAGTTTCTTTATTATTCAAACGTATGTGTGGAAGCATAAAAGTCTGACTTGTCCTGTATTGGTATAACTATGTAAATCACAATCAAGTAAGGAAAACAAGGGGGTGAGAAGGTAATGCCCCAATTACTTACTTTTAATTACATTACTCTGAGCCCTTCCCCTCACTTTCATTACTCACTCCCCTTCCTCCCTGTTCATCTAGACCAACTAAAACAATATGCAGGATTGGTGCTTTTAAACAAAAAGGAGAACTGGAGAGAGTGTGTGGAGGGGTTATTTACTGCTAGTGCAAATTTGGATGACTGTCTGGCGAGGCAGGACTGCCTCAATTAAGTAAGTAATGAAAGCATTGACATCTGCTTCCTTCAGGAAACTCACTTGCTTCCCGCCACCACCTCCAAGCTCCAGTCTCGGCACTGGGATGAAATCCACTCCTTCTATTCTAGTTACCCCTGCGGGGTGTCTATCCTTTTACACATAGTGCTCCCCTGGTGCACCACTAAGGCCATTACTGATCCTTTGTCATTCTGCTTGGTGACCAACTGGCCCAGCCCCTGATTCTCGCAGCGATTTGAGGGCCCAATTCCGATGACCCCGACTTCCTTGCACAGGTATGGCGACGCATATCCTCCCTGGGCCCCGCCGCATTGCTTTGAGGGGGGCGATATCAACATCATGCCCTCAGCATCCCTGGATCGCTCTGGGCCCCGCACTTCGCACCCACGCTCCACCTCCCTCTTGCGCTCCATCCTGGACGTCAATTCCCTGTTGGATGCATGGTGCCATACCCATCCGGACGTGCTCGAAGGTACCTGCGTCACAGGCACATCTGGCTGCTGGTCCCGCTTGGACTTTTGGATAACCACTTGCGATGCCTATGCATGGGTCACCTCGGTTGAGCACATGACGTGCACTCTTTCGGACCATGCACCCGTGAGCCTCTGCCTTCTCCCCCATGTGCCCCTAAGCTTATGTTTGCTTGGCGCCTGCCCCCCTACTCGCTTCGCCACTTGGTGTTCTGCGCCGAGATTCAAACTGTGATAGATAACTATTTTGAACTCAGTGCCGGGTCAGTGGATTCACCTTCCACACTTTGGGAGGGTTTCAAGGTAGTGGTTTGGGGAAAATGTATCTCCAAACAGTCAGGTGTCTTGCTATCTATCCGTGGCACGCTCGAGCGCCTTGAGGGAGAAATTAGGGCCTTCGATTCTCTGCACTCTTCCTGCCCCCTACCCAATACCCTTGCACAGCTCCGAGGTAAACTCTCCGAATTCGAGCTAGAGGCCGACAGGGAGCTCTCCTTTCTGGGTAGGGTGGCAAGGGCGTGCCATAACGGCGAGGGTGACTGCCCCGGCAAGACCTTAGCCAACCTTCCACGGTGGCCTCATTCTGCCTTCTACATTACGGCACTGCAGGACGGGGGGCCGGAACGCACTACCTCCCCCACTGAGGTCATTTTGCGGGTTTCCACTTTTTACACTCAACTTTACACCGCTGGGACTGCGCCGTCGCATGACCTCCTGGATCAATATTTTGACACCCTTGAGCTCCTCTGGCTTGGCAATAGCCACCGAGAATACCTCGACGACCCCTTCTCTAAGGAAGAAATCCTAGCTGCCATCAATATTCTCCCCGGGGATAAGGCTCCCGGCTTGGACAGTTTGCCCACTTCTTTCTATAAAACATTTGTGCCCCTCCTTGTACCTCATCTTGTCGCTATGTACAATGATTCCTTCAAGTCTGGCCACTTCCCCCCTTCGCTACGCGAGGCCCTGTTGACGCTTCTCTTGAAACCAGACAAATCCCCAGAACTTCTTGTCTTCTATCGCCCCTTATCCCTTATCAATACCGACAATAAGATCTTTGTCAGGCTATTGGCCTCCCGCCTCCTTCTCCTCATGCCCATGATTGCTCACCCAGATCAGTCCGGCTTTATACCCGGGAACGCAACGTGGCATAACCTCCGCATGATCTTTGCTGTACTTCATCAGATCAAGCCCGCTCTACCAGCTGAGGCGGCTGTTTTGGACGCCACCAAGGCCTTTGACACTCTTGAATGGCCCTTTCTTTTTTATCTCCTACCTCCTCTTGGCTTTAGCCCAGTTTTTCTGCGCAAAGTCCTTCTCCTTTATACCCTCCCGGTGGCTCGCCTCCGAATCAATGGTCAAATTTCGGAACCCATCCGTGTCTCGAGAGGAACTTGGCAGGGGTGCCCACTCTCACTTATGCTTTTCGCTGTGGCCATGGAGCCCCTTACAGCCAGGTTCAGGCAGCATCACACTCAGAGGGGCCCGGGGTTTTCGGCCCGTGCTCTGGTAGTCTCCATGTATGCGGACGATGTTACGCTCTATGTCCGTCATCCTCAGGAGAACCTCGGCCCCATGGTCCGTGAGGTAGTGCGTTTCAGGGGTCAATCCGGCATTCAGGTTAATTGGAGTAAGTCTATTCTCTTCCGCTTGATGGACGCCACTGTCCTCTTCACCCCAAACTACCCTTTCATGTGGGCATCAGAGCCCACCAGACATCTGGGCGTTTGGCTCAGTAGGGATGTGGATGAACTTTGAAAAGCCAATTTTGGTTGGGCGGTCGACTGGCTTGAGAGCAAGATACCCCTATGGCAGCGCCTACCCCTTTCCTTGGCGGGGCGTATCGCCATCGCTAAGATGGTTGTGCTCCCGAAATTTTTATATTTGTTTTCGAAAGTGCCTGTTCCTCTCACAGCCCACTTCTTTCGTACTCTCCGTTTCCTCATCATCTCCCTTGTCTGGGCAGGACATCAGCCTAGGATCGCGTATGATATCCTCACGCTTCCCCTCGTGTGCGGTAGGATGGGTGCCCCGGATTTTAAATTATACGCCTTCAGTGCCCAAGCCAGCTTCCTTCACTTCTGGTTGCATCCGATGCCTTTTCAGCCTCACGTGGTGGTCGGAGCTGACCTGGCGGCCCCCTTGCCCCTAAAGACTGCCATCTTTGCCCCTGCTAAGCCACCACGTGGATAAATTGACACGGTGGAGACCCTGTGCTGGGCCTGGGATGGTCTTGGGAAATATTCTGGCTTGGACTTGTTCCCCACCGGTGCCATTCCTGTTGCATATCACCCGGCATTCCCCTCGCTGCACACGGCTGAAATGGCGAAACGCGCGGCTGACATGGGTTTGACCACCTTATCTGACCTCTACCCCAATGGTAGTTTTTTTCGCTACCGGACGAATCAGGCCCAATGAACACATTGCTTTATTATCAGCTTCGAGCATCTTGTCGGGATTTATACCCCACATTCCCGTAGCCCCCCTTTCGATGTCTGCCCTTAACCTGACATACACCTCCTCCTCTCCCCGCAGGCTGGTCTCTCGGCTCACAGGAGGACTGGCTGTACTGCTGTAAGCAGACTAAATGCTTATCTCCCAACTGCACCTGCGCCTTATACATTTTAAATATTTGCACCGGCTGTATCGCTCCCCCACTCAGCTATTTAGAAAGGGCCTCGTCCCTTGTGACAGATGTCTCCGGTGTTCATCTCCTGCAGCGGACTTCTCTCATCTTGCTTGGCTGTGTCCTTTGATTTCCACATACTGGCATGATATGTGCACTATTATTACAGAGATTACCTCTTCGCCTGTCCTGCCAGATCCCTTGACCTGCCTACTCGGCTTGGTGAGGCACTACGCTGATGCCTCCCGCCAACTCACGGCCATGCGGCCAGTTCTCGCGTGTCGTAGAGTTGCTATACATTGGGGTCGGAGGCCCGCACCCAAGGCGGGTCCCTTGCTCGAGGATGCTGCGCGATGTCAGACGCTCCTATCAGATTTCTGGGAACTGACGCCAGTTACGGGCCGGCCGCGCGACATCTGGGCCCCCCTCATTTCATATCTCCTCTCCCGGAGCGCCTCTCCCTCTGCGACCTCTACCGCGCTCCCCGCTGGCACTCTGCCCGCGGCTGCCGCTGGTGCTGATCCATAGGTCCCCTCCTTCCTCCCCTTGCTTGCTGCTGCCCTCCTGCGCTCTTCACGCCTATATTTTGCCCCGCTTGATACTCCTAGCTGCCTACTTATGCTCCAGATCCTGTCATTTGGTCCTACATTCCACCAAGTGCCGTTATTGTCTTACTGACTCTATGCTGTTTGTGACTGATGTGATGTTTCTAGTTACTCCTGTCATTTGTTGCAGTACTATCTGATTACCTTAACCTGATGTGCACGATTTCCAATAAAGGTCTTTGAAAAAAAAAAAAAAAGTAAGTAATGAAAGCAAAGGGAAAGACCCAGAGTAATGCAATTACTGGTAAGTAATTATGGCCTGAGGCATAGGCTGATCAGAGCTCCATTGATGCAAATACAACAGGTCTATCACTTGTTCTGCACATGGCCATACAAGTAGACACACAGGTCCTTCAGATTCAACAGCACATTGCAGTCTCTAACTTCTCTCTCTTCATTCATTCACATAGCTTCTAAATCACCCAAGCTTCGGGGAACTTGAGTCTACAAAAAAGGATGAAGCCTCAGGCGAAGTACCCAAAAGTTCAAGGCAATAAGTTGCTATCCAAACTTGTCGCAGGAATCAAGAATATATTTTATCACCTGTGGCAGCTATATTGTTTAATGGACCGCAGAAATACACCACAAAGAGAGTAACTTTGATCCATTTGCAACAAATGCTGAGCTTAGTACACCATAAACAAACACACGTACCACCTACGTTTATGACAAAGTATCCTCACCAAAATATTGTGAAATTTGCTTTTTCTCCATGCACGATCTGAAAAGTCAGCGAGAATGCACGGTCGCCTCTGTTGCTTTGTTCTAATTATTCCTGTATGTTAATGAGATCCCATTATTTGATACATACTACGGAGATTGACACTCTACCTGTCTACCTGCATCTATTGTGGAAAATCAAACAGAAACTGGAGGAAAATGAACATTTCTCTCCAGACCATTGTGAAATAACACACAATTGGCTAAGAGCTGGCACCCCACATTCACTTTTTACACAAAACCTTACACAAAATTGGGGTATGTTTAATGGAAACAAAGTTATGAGTTTGGCAGTCTCGAGACTTCCGAGCACGTGGCCGCGGCCCTACCTCGTGGTTCCACCGCTGTATTGTAGTGCGTGGTTGGATCGTAACCAGCCTGCTACAACACCGCCTGCACCGAAGGGATCCTGGATGCGGCTGTGCTGGAGGCGCTGGTGGTGTTCATGGGGAGGAATGGAGGCGATGCCAAGGCCGGCACCCTGTCCATATTACAACTTGCCCTCTTCAACCCTTTTCATGGCGGTCAAACGCCATAAAAAAAACTGACGCAGTGGCAAGGAAGGGGCACAAAACAGGGCCCCCGGGGATTGTTGTCCATTTAGTATTGTGACTGGGGGCACGTGTTGTGGCCCCCTATGCCTGCACTGTGGTGCATGCACTGTGTGGCATGCACAACATGGTGCATACCAGCAGTGCATGCACGACAGCGCAGGTGCTGCTGGCTGCTGTGTTCACCCAGTGAAGCAGTGAAGCATGCAGAAAGTACAAGACCTGGTCAGAACACCGCCGACCCCACTGTCTAATAAGAATACGGTGGTCTTGCAGTATGGGTGGCTGCGGCGGACCGACGGTCGGATTTCTAAAGTCCTAATAAGACCCATAGTCCAAATGAGCACACCACGTAGCCTGGCTAGTTTTACAACAAACTCAATTTGATGAGCTATACAAACACCTGGGACATGTGACATAGGCACTGTTTGTGGTATGTGAAAACACAGACTGCAAAAGCATCATTCAAGAAAACGTAGAATCCAAAGTGCACATTCCCAAAATACTACATATTACAAATATTTCTCTACTTAAAGGCCTCATCACAAGTGATCCCACTCATCCTTACTGGTTCTGTTGTTGTGGTGTTTCATGTTGTGGTGCTGAACACATTTGGAATCTCCAAGTACAGCACTGGGAATAAAAAGCACAAGCAAATGCATTTCGGCAAACTGAATCCCGCCAGCCAGTTGGAGATCTAGAAATAAGGTTGTGGTCCTCTGCTGGGGGTGGAGGTCGAGTCTAAGTCAACCCAAAGGACACAGGAAGCCACCTAGTATTGTCCAACTGTCTCTTTAGTAATCTATTTAGTTCTGAAGTTTCGGCCACTTGTAATAAAGCTGAGGAAAAATAAAAACTCTTTATTAATTTGATGTAGTATTAGTATTTTTATTATCAGTAATAATATTGATATAAGTATTATGTACCAGATATATTGTATACATAAATCTGCACCTGAAAATAGCACGTTTTCCATTTCTAACTTTAAGAAAAGAGCAGTAAAACAGAAACGCCAGAGCCATCCTTATAGGCCAAACTTTGGCAAAGTCAAAAGTCCGAAAACAGAAAACAAATCTTTTTGTGGTTGTTGATAAGGGTGGTTGGACACTTACTGAAGTAGCCGGTCAAATGGTCTATATATTCTATCTTGATGTAAATGTAAAATGTAAATCCAGTATTTGTAAAGCGCGAACAGCTACCCGAAGGCATCCCGGCGCTGGGGGCCGTCAGAAAGATTAAGCAAGCTATTGCCCAGAGTCACATGGTGCTGGGCTGATCTGCCGTCAGTGCCGGGAATCAAACCGCGAGCCCCTGATTCCAGCGTCAGTCGCCCTCTTCCCTGATCTGAGATTGAAATGTCTGGAGAGTCGCTATAGAGCATTTAAAGATCTTTATACTGTTTCCCCTTGCGAGAAAGTGCCCTTTTGCGTGGTCACCCCCTTTAGAGTGATAACCCCCATTTTGTGGACTTATTCGTATGTCTTTTTGGCTCTGTGCACTGTGAAACTGCTGTCTAGGCCCCAGAGCATTCTAAAAAACATGGTTACATTGGCCAACTCCTATTTGGATTATATAATTTGCCTATAAAGCCATTGTATATAGTGTGCAGAAAATACACCCATGGCATAGAAAGTTAAATGTCACCTATGGGCAGTCATAGGTTTTGTACCATCCACTAGTGAGCCAAGCAAAACATGGCTTCAGGCCTACCATTGTAGCCTGACTGCTCGCTCAAACTGTAAAAATAAACCATTTACCTGGGGAAAAATCTTCTTTTTAAATACAAATAAATCACCCCTAAGTATACCTTGTAACCATCAAGGCATGGTGCAAAGTATTTAAAAATGGGACATGTAGAAATTTAATGTGACCATGTCCCTGAAGTGACAAACTCCCAAAAGACATTATCATTGTGGAAGGACCTGGCTTTACCATGAGAAATCTAGAATACCAATTAATTGTTTTTCTGCTATCTCAAGCTAGGGACTATCTAGGAAACAAATATTTTTTTTAAATATTTATTAAAAACCCAATTCAACTGTGAAGTTAGAGTTTTAGTAAGTATTTAGGAAAAGTAACTTTTAGAAAGTTACAGTTTCCCTGCCTAAAAATCCTTGAAGCTAATTTACAATACCTGTCCAGCAGCTGCCCAGCCAAATGCTTGACCTTAATGAGTTGTGAAAACTGCTCCCAGAGCAGAGATAATGACCTGGGTATAGAAGGGTGTTTTTCTTCCCCTGGCAGAACCATTTGAGGTGGGGCCAGTAACTTACAGGCACATGCATCAAGCTAGGATTTTGCGAGTCCTTAATTGCGAGTATTAAGGATTCACAATTAAGGACTCGCAAAATCCTATGCATGAAGGAATCGCTATAATAATAGCGATTCCTACACATTCCTTATTTGCGACTCACAAATTGCGAGTCGCAAATAAGGAATAGCTTCCCATTCATTCCTATGGGCCTACAGGCCCATAGGAATGATTAGGAAATTGCAAGCGCAATTTGCGAGTACCAATAGGTCCTCGCAAATTGCGCATGCAATTTCAGGGTGCAAGGGTGTCAAAAGGACACCCTGTTGCACCCCTGAAATTGATCTGTGCACATATGTTGCGCACACACATGCCCTAAGGGCATGTGTGTGTGCAACGTGAACTTTGAATAATGCACTTAAATGCATTTTACAAAGGATTTGAAAATTACCATGAAGTTCAACCTCATGGTAATTTGTACCCCCTATTAGCGAAATCGCGAATTTTTTAACTTTAATGCATTGCATTTAAGGAATCTCAATTTGAGATTCCTTAAATGCAATCGCAATTTAAGTAATCGCAATTTAGAGATTACTTAAATTATGATTTTTGCATTTGGGATGATGCATCCCAAATGCAAAAATACCGGTCGCAAAGGGGCAGATTCTGAGAATCTGGCCGTTTGCGACCGTTTTTGAAGCATGTGCTTGTTAATAACTTAAAAGGGCCTGCCCTGTCACAAGTAAATGTCAGGTGACACCTGGAGAGGACCAGTGTTTTTCCCATTAGTCAGGCTGTCACCAAACCCAGTGAGAGGAAAGCTACTCTAGAATCAATTTTGAATGACTAGAGAGGAGGGGACTGCTCATTTCAATTGCCAAACCATTGGGTGGCACACTGGCTATGCACAAATCCCCATCTTGGATTCTGGGAGTTAGGTGCACTGTGGGATTGTTCACAGTAGGGCAAACAGGAACTGCTGCAACAGTGGGTAGAGTTACCCCAGGGAACTTATATCACATTGGTCAGTAAGGAGGCAGGAATCATCCCCATCTACTAGCTGGTGCCAACCATAAACGTGTCGTCACAAGGCACTCTCCTCAGAACACTTTCTGGACCAGTGGAAGAACAGTAGAAGGACTACACCTACTGTTTCAAACCTTTGAGGAGACCTGAAGGTCTTGCTTCATTGTGTCTATAGTGACTCAGTAAGATTCAATCAATCAATGAATCAATCAATCAGGGAATTTTTAGGCATGCTACTCACCCTTGAGGGTCTCAAGGCGCTGGGGGAGCGGGGGAGCAGCTTCGGTCAGTCAAAGAGCCAGGTCTTGAGAGTCTTCCTGAAGATGTGCAGGGTGGGGGCGGGTCTGATGTTGATCGGCAGGTCTTGGCCCCGATGTAGGAGTAGGTTCTTCCACCTGTTCTTGCTCTGCAGATGCATGCGTGTTTGGTGAGGGCGAGGTCAGTGGATCGGAGGTTCCGCTTAGGTACGTGGAAGGAGATTCTGTCATTGAGGTATTGAAGAACGGTGTTGTGCAGACATTTGTAGGCATGGGTGGGTATCTCGTAGGTTACTAGCTTCTCAACGGGGAGCCAGTAGAGGTTACGCAGGTGTTGGGTGATGTGTTTGTGTCGAGGGATGTCCAGGACGAGTCTGACTGCGGTGTTCTGTATGGTCTGGAGTTTGCAGGGCAGAGACTTGTTGATCCTGGCGTAGAGGGCGTTTCCATAGTCCAGTCTGATGGTTATGAGTGTGTGGGTGGCGGTCTTCCTTGACTCGGGGGGATCCATTTGTAGGTCTTGTGGAGGATACAGAGGGTGTTGAAGCAATTGGAGGCGAAGGCGTTGACCTGTCGGGCCATGGAGAGGGAGGAGTCGGGTACGATGCCAAGGTTTCGGGTGTGGTCCGTAGGGGTGGGGGGGGCTGCCAAGGGTGGTAGGCCACCAGGTGTTGTCCCATGCAGAAGGGCGGGTCCGAGGATGAGGACCTCTGTTTTCTCTGAGTTGAGCTTCAGACACCAGCTGCTCATCCAGGATGCGACATCTTTCATTCCTTCATGGAAGTTGAGTCTTGTGGTAATGGGGTCCTTGGTGAGGGAGAGGATGAGCTGGATGTTGACTATGTTGAGTCTGTGCTGTCTGACGATAGCGGCGAGGGGGGCCATGTATATGTTGAAGAGCGTGGGGCTGAGCGGCGTTCCTTGGGATACTCCGCAGTTGGTTTCCATGGGTTTGGAGAAGAAGGGCGGCAGTCTGATTCTTTGGGTTCTGCTGGTGAGGAAGGAGCGGAGCCAGTTGAGGGCGGTTTCCTGTATGCTTACGTCGTGCAGTCTGGTGGTGAGTGTGCGGTGGGAGACGGTGTCGAACACTGCAGAGAGGTTGAGTAGGATCAGGGCTGGGGTGTGTCCTTGGTCGAGAAGGGTGCCGATGTCGTCTGTGGCTGCGAGTAGGGCGGTCTCAGTGCTGTGGTTGCTGCAGAATTCAGATTGGGAGGGGTCGAGGATAGAGTTTTCTTCGATTAATTTTGTTAGTTGGGCGTTGACGATCTTCTCTGTGACTTTGGCTGTGCAGGGGAGGAGGGAGATGGGCCGGTAGGTCTTGAGGTCAGTGGGATCTGCTGAGGGCTTCTTGAGTAGGGGTCTGACCTCTGGGCATTTCCAATCATCGGGAAAGATGCCGGTTTTGAAGGTGGGGTTGATGGTGCGTCGCAGTTCCGGAGAGATGGCGGCGCCAGCTCTGTGGAACATGTGCAGGGGTCTGTGGGAGCTCCTATGTGGATGCCTTTCATGGTCGATGTGGTGTCTTTGGGGGTGACTGGGGTCCAGTGGGAGATGGTGGGCTGGCCAGCGATGCTAAAGGAGGGAGTGGTTTTGGAGTCAGGTGTTTGGTTGTTGAAGTTGTCATAGAGGACCTTGATTTTCAGATGGAAGTAGGAGCCGAGCTTGTTGCAGAGGTCCTGGGAGAGGGTGATGTCAGTGGATTCACTGGGGGCTTTGGTCAGTTCCTGGATGACGCTGAAGATTTCCTTGTAGTTGCTGGAGTTGGCAAGGATCTTGTTCTGGATGAAGGTCCTTTTGGTGGATCTGATGCGCTGGTGGTATTCCGTCATGGCGTTCTTGTAGGCGGTGTGATCTTCTGAGGTTTTGCTGTTTCTCCAGTTCTTCTCGAGACATCTGCTTGTGCGTCTGGATTCTTGGAGGTCGGTGGTGAGCCAGGCTGCCTTCCTGGGGCGCTGTCTGTCGGGGTTGCGTTGGGGTGCGAGCTCATCTGCGCAGTTGGTGAGCGAGGTTGGTGTCGGTAGAGTTGGTGGGGGCCTCGCAGTTGAGTGTGGAGTTCAGTTGCTCCTCTGTGACTTTGCTCCAGTTTCTTCACGGAGGGCAGGGTGCAGGTTTGGGCAGCGTGGGTTTGTTGATGAGGAACTGTATGCAGTGATGGTCTGTCTATGGTGGCTGCATGGTGTGGCTGAAGCGGAAGTTGTTCCCACCTACAAACTGGGGTCAAAGGTGTGTTCTGCCTTGTGGGTGGGGGCAGTGACAAGCTGTTCCAGTCTGATGTTGGCGAGGTTAACCAAGAGGGTGGTGAAGTTGGGGTCACTGGGGTTGTCGAGGTGGAAGTTCAGGTCTCCGATGAGCATGTAGTCCATGGAGGCGTGGTTCTAGGGCTGGTCTGGATCTGGAAGTGAACGTGTTCTGAGGTGGAGGAGGGGTAGCTCGTGGTGGAGGTGGAGAGGTGGAGGGAGCTCTTGTGTGTGATGGCGAGTCCTCCTCCTGGGCAGTTGGGGAGGTCCTTCCTCTCGATCTTGTATCTGTCAGGGATGGCAGTGGCGATGTCGGGGCGGAGGAGGCATTGGTCCAGGCCCAGGTTGAAGAGGCCTTTTCTCTGATGTGCCCAGCTGACCAGTAGCAACTGGACCTAAATTGGATCTTGTTGGGGTCTGTCCTGGAGTGGATCCTGACACCCAAGGGATGTGCTTGAGGTCCAGGGCCACTTGGCTGTGTCTAACTGGACTTTTTCTCACACCTTGGAAAAGTTGGAACTGAAAAAAAGTTTTGGACTTCTGAACCTCCGTAGGACTGGGACCAACCACTGAAGCCAAACCACCCAAGATGCAATTTCTCTGGTCTAAAGAAAAGAAACAGATTTCCCGTCCTTGGAGCTTCCCAGCAGCAGCAAATCCATTTCAGCAGGCCATAAAGTACAATTCTTAATTGGGTGAAGGTGGGAAAAGTGTCTAGCGGATGAGAAGACTTCCCTGTGCATTTCCAGGCCAAAGCAACAGCTTCCACGGAATCCGATCCAATGGTGATCCAGTATTGTAAAACTGGTATGGACACAGCCTACAAACTTGCCCCTCTGCAGAATACAGACTTCCATTTCAGAGACTAAGGGCCTGATTACAAGTTTGGCAGTGCAGGAGTGGGAACGCTCCTGCACCCTCAAACCTGTCGTTGAACCGCCCACTAGATTAGGAGTTTTTTCGTGGTCAGGTGGGCGGTCGTTTGCCGTTCCCACGGTGGTGCCTATAAATAAGGCACTACAATGGTAATGTTAAAATCAGTACCTGCATGGCATGGACTGCTGCCGCCCATGCCGTACAGGTACTGGGATGCATGCACACAGGGGGTCACAACATGTGTCCCCTGCATGCATCCCCAGGCTCAGAGGCACAAGGACCCTTTATTTCCACTCTATCATGGTTTTCATTGCTGTAAAACCACAGTAGAGAGAAAACTCGTAATATGCTTGTCGGGACCACAGCGGTCCTGCCAAACATATCGCAGCCTCAAGACCATCACACCACCACCAGAGATCTGTGATCCCTTGCTGTTGTGGCGGTCCCAGGGTAGCCCGACCATCTTAGTTGTAATGGGGCAGTTGGAAGACCGTCACAGAGTCCCCGTGAGTCTGGTGGTCCAAGTAACCTTTGTGTGTCTGACCCATGCTCCATCGCAGTCTCCCTGAAATCATACAAAGGGCAAACGTCAACCCTGACCATAGACTATTATTGCAGCTTTACGTTTTTTGAGGTGCTTTTTCACCTAAATCTTTAAACATTCATATTTCTGTTCTCCTTACTGGATCTTTTTTTTAGTTTTGGTGTCATACCTTTTCCTACTGCATTTTCCTCCATTTTTATAAATTGGAGTGGGATTTGTATGTGTTGTGTCTTTGACTTTCTAATTGTTTTGGTACTTCCAAATGCTTAACATTTTTCTTTAATTAAGTCTGCTTACTCTGTGCCATAGGCATAAAAGTTTGAGCTCAGATTGTAATTACTGAAACCTTTAACTGGACGTAACATGTATGTAACTTTATTACTTGTGGTATATTCTCATTTATTCCAACTGATAACATTTCTTCTTACACCTCTTATCTGTATGAATCATTTTGAGGGTCTGTGGTTAGTCGGGACAGTGAGGTGGCTACCAAATAAACAGGATCTAAGCTTTTTTATCAATCACATCACATCACACCACCCCTCCTTCTCACTGTAAGCCCACAAGAAGGTTCTGTCCTTCACAGATGCCATTCAATATTTTGAGTGGGCAGCACAAAGTAAACCTGTAGGATTATAGAAGCATATCATCCCCTCTAGATTAAAGGCTATGCCTTCTCTCACCTCAACAACTGATTGCAAGTGGTGGTAGCCTACCAACAGGGAAAGTAGACACTGAAGTCTAATAAGACAAGAAAAAGCTTCTTTTCATGGCTGTAGTGTTTTATATTGAGCTGGTGAACAGGAGACACCAGACATTGTGACAATCGGTACAGACTGCCATGTTCCTTTTTAAATAATTATTTATTCACAGTGAGGCCTTGCAAGGATCTGGGCCTCTGCAAGATCAAGCCTGGGCATAGCTTTCAAAACTGTCCAGTGAATCACCCAGGAGATGACTAGCCACTACCTTTATGAAATGTCATTGGAAATGCACCAGCGTACAGATGCTTCCTCTCTTCATGTGGGTTTTTTCCCTGGACCCTTCTGGCGTTGCCGATTGCAAGGAAGATTAATTATCTTGTGGGACATCACCCCCAGCTCAAATCATCTGCCAGTTCAGTGATGCAGGATGTACAGGACTCCTTGATTATTGTTGCCTCAATCCAGACAGGATTCAGGTGCAGGTAAATGAAACTACAGAAGCGACGGACCTTCACCTCCTAGGAAATTAAAGAACTTGATCAGAATCTGAAGTAAAATCCTAAGTAGCATACCCTTGTACTGTAAAATGTTTGTGTGTGTTTAGTGGGCATTTTTCCTTAGCTTAAATCTTGAGGAGGTTGATGACAACCTAACAACTTTAAATCATGTATTATGATTTACTCTTATTGATTACTTGTGTTATAATACACCTTCTGGAAATCAATTGTAAGATACTTTTCTATGGTTTCCAGTTGACTTTATCCAGCCACTCAGCTCAGGTCACATGTAGGGGCCAATTACGATGTCGTTCATAAGAGCTCCGAACGGGATTCGGTATTGCAGAATCCGATATGGGACACTTGTTTCCGAATCGTGGGGCGACCTCGAATCTGGGTAACGGGGTTCGAGTCTTGGCAATGACGCTGAACATCCTGTGATTCTGGGCAAATCACTTAATCTCCACGTGCCTCACAAAAATGAATGTGTCCTCATGTAATGCAACTGGTGCTATGTAAAGCGCTCTGATACCTGATTCGGGTCAATTTCGCGCTATATAAAACTCTGTAAAAAAACAAAAACGTAAACATTTCCCAATGACCGACTTCTATGCCCGGAAACTGTTCAGACAGTTCGAATCGGTTCCGAAAGGCATTAGGACAGCCGGAGTCTTTCGGAGCCGAATCATACAGCTCTATGGACACGGTTTCCGGATCAGATATTACGATGACCGATTCAGACAGCCGTTCTGATTTGGGCTTCCTGATTCCAAACAGCTGCCGGAATCTGTCTTTGGGAGTCCGTTTTGGGCCCCCCTTCACCCGTAGGTGTCCAAATGGGGCCCGTGGGGTACCCAACGGACCCCTCTTCCCAACCATGCACAATGTGGCAGGCACCATGGGGTGCCCACAACAGGGTGCAAGGTTTTCCCCAACCACACCTTTTTTCAATGGGAGCCTGTGTTCCAGTAGCGGTCCGTGGCGGGAGTTCCCTGGGGCGGTGAGGCGGGGCGGGGGAGGGGCAGGGTGGGGAAATGTAAACACCGTAATATGGATGAATGGAGGTAAGTACACATTTAAATAAATAAAACGAATTTCGTTGCGCGCGTTGCATCGCATTTTGCTACTGCTGTGTTCTCGTTCTGAACACAGACTCCCATTGAAGTTAATGCGAGTCCGACTGAACAATGTTGGGAAGCATCGTAATCGGTCGTCCGGACTCGCAGGACCCAATTCGTTTGGAAACGAGTCTGAGACCGATCCGTTCAGAACCGTTTCCAAACAACATCGTAATTGGCCCTTCTATGTACCTTGTGAATTCAATTTAATTATTTTCCTTGCCAAAATTACTAGTCCTGCAGCATCAATTCCTGAATTCTGTGCCAACTTCCAGGTATACATTTTAGTGCGTTTGATCTGGCAAAATACTCTCAGAAAACCAGATCCGTTAATGTTGCATGCAAAATTACCACATTACTTGTAACAGCGGTTCTGGAGGAAACTCACATTTCTGCCCAGCTTGGTTGTATGTTATAACTCAGAACTGGGCCTCAGTGCATTATCGTAAATGCCCTACTAAATCTGGTTAGTGCTGATAGAACTGTCCTATGTATGTCCAAATACTGCTTTGGAAACAGAGTAAACGTTTTCACGTTTGCCCTTCATGAGTGCAAAATCAGTTTGCTTTTCGGTCTTTACAACTAAAATGATATTAGCTTCCTTTGAATATATATCTGTATGATACCTATGGTTCTATTTCTGAATCATGCTTGAAACAACACATCTAAAAAGCAGATAACAACCTGTGACTTTACTATTTACGAAACTTTTCATTAAATCCCATTAGAGTATGAGGCTTCTGCATAATGTCGTATAATTAAACAAGGAGTAGGTAAATTAATCCCCCCCCGACCATGTCCAGGAACTTGTTTAGTAAACACATTTGATTGCAACACCTTCTTAATCGGATAATAGTCTTGGCAATAAAAGACAGATCCAAGAGAGTGAGGGGCATATGTTCAAAGAAGTGGCGGAGTGAGCTGTTAGCCGTCATGGCTTAACGCCTCACTCCGCCACTTCAAAAACGCAAGGCTGCACCTTATTTACTAGAATATGGTGCAGACTTGCATTTCCCCCTGCGCTGGCACTACACTTAGCTGCCTGGCACCAACGAGGACACCCTTGCACCAAAGTGCAAGGGTGTCTGCTGCGTGCAGGGGAAGATTGTTTATGTGTAGGAAGGTGTCTCTTCCTACACATAAACAATCTTTAAATGCTGTTTTGTCACATCTATGTGTTCTGCTTAATGCAGCACAGATGGAAGTTACAAAATGTCATTTTTTAAAAGATTGTTTATGTGCAGGAAGGGACACCTTTCAACACATAAACAATCCAAGGCGTTTTGCTTTTTTCCTGTGTGCTGTACAAGGTAGCAGACATGGAAAAAGCAAAAACGAGGAGAAATGAAGCATTTCTCCTTGTTCTTAATTTTGGCACTGCCTCCTATTTACGCCACCCTTGTAAATAGGGGGCAGCATCACAATCAATGGGTGTTGCTGTGGAATGCCCACCACAACACCCACTGCCCACCCCTTTCACGCTAAGCATAGCGGGAAAGGGGGCCTTATTAAAAAGGCAGCGTTAAGCCACATTAAGTGGCTTAACGCTGCCTTGTAAATAAGGCAAAGCCCCTATTGCCATAGGAAAAAGTAAAATAGTTACCTTCATGTGGCGATAGGGGCTTGTACAGATGCCCCTGAGTGTGAGAGGTAATGAAATGTGGGAGGGTGCATGTGTGTGCACAATGCACAAACCTCTGTGCTTAGCACAATTTATTATAAATCCAGTGGATGCAGTAGGAAAACGCTTCATGCCCTCTAATACTTCTCCTTTAAAATAATTGTACGAGAACGGTGACCTGAAAAAATCAATATGTGTTGTAAACGGTGGAAAATCATAGTTTTTTTCTATTTGGGGGAGGGGGGAGGCAGCTGAATAAACACAGATAAACACTAATTTCAAAATGTTTTCATTGATGTTGAGAAAACATCACTAAAATCTACAAAACATAAACAATGAAAACAGGAAAGCCGTCCCATATCTTTGTGAGTATTTTTGATCTTCAAGAGACAATAAAGTTTTCTGTAACTGTAATTATTTGTACTTAGCTTCCCCTCTATAGGGGTATTGGAAAGTGGAATATATGGCCTCAAAAAGAAATATTTCGGGGCAGATTTACGAGTTCTGGAGCATCTCTGCAAATCAGCAGGGATGCGCCAGAAAAGAAGCGACACTCAATTTCCTCCTTGCGCCACCACAAATGCCTCGTATTTACAATGAGGTGCACCGTGGCGCAAGGATAGGGCGATGCGTGTCGCATCCTGTGGCGTAAGGGCGGTGCATTGCTGGAGTCGTGTCGCAAGCGCGATACGGCTCCAGCAATGCTCAACGGCGCCCTATGCCTAACATGCTGCGTCACTCCTTACGACTGCTTCAAGCAGGCACAGGGTTTTAATGTAGCATGGACGCAAAAGTGACTTACTGAAATCTAGTAGATTTCACTGAGTCACTTTTACGAGGCGTTCCTGTGACGGAACGCCCACCCTGCGCCGGAACTCCCACATGAAACCTAACGCAGGTTTCATGTGGCGCAGGGCTTTACAACGTGACGCATCTCCCTAGATGCGTCACGTTGTAAATAAGCCTCAACGTGGTACATGGTTTATGCCGCTGCTGCGTCACAGAAGTGATGCAACAGCGGTGTAAAGGTGGCACATGAGGCTTGTAAATCTGCCCCTACATCCTCATATTCTTGTATGTAGGTTCATTCTAAGAGTACTCGAGTTTGTCTTTGGGCTTACTTAGGTTCATCTCAGCTGCTCAGGCTCATTTCAGCTCAGTTTTCTAGCACTTGGAACCTTGTGGGGGGTATCTTTTCTTGTAGAAATCTCTAAAGGCAGGTTCTTAAGGTTCGTGGTAAGAAGTCTGGTCAGTTTCCATTTCACGCAGAAAAATTAGATATTAACTTTTATTTGTAATCGTTCTCTGTTCTAAAGCTGTGTTTTAACCCTGTGCGCAGACCCCAAACCATAGACATCAATTTACAACATTCAAATTACCAGCAGAGGTGTACCAGAGGAAAAAGATGCACAAGCCCGCTGGAACACCAAAACAGCACCCAGGGAAGACTGACCATCCAGAGGCAAACCCAAAATTCATTAAACCCATAAATGTCTGAACCCTTTGTAAAATGTGTAAGGTGCAAGGCTTCCTGGGTTGCTTACATCCTGGAGAATGATTCAGGTGACCACCTGCAGGCCGAGGCCTTGCTTTCTACTGTCTTGACAAAGAATCATTCGCCCTATTTAGAAATCTCTGCCTGCAGTGAAGGATTACTGAGCAGGTGCCATGTTGGAAGTGTCCACTCAGCAAACGATGTTATTCAGAAATTTTTTTTCCAAAGCTGGAGCTTGTTTTCTCTAAACAAAAAACAAATGGCCTCTGCCTTCAGGGAGTTTTTTTTATCTACGCTTGTGGTTCATTCTATTTTCCCTACCTCTGTTCACCATGACTTGAATAGGAGAAAAAGGGAGGGATTATCCATGATGGTCACCTCACCCTCAATAGGAGAGAGCGACCGCCACTGTGACAGATGGGAAGTTAAGCTAAAGGTTACCATCAGCGGAGCCAGCAAAGGCTCAACCAACTTTAACCCAGTGATCTCACGCCTTTAATTGGGTGAACTGCACGTTACGCAATGCAGGAGGACATCCACGGCCCTATATATGAGCTTTTGCCTATGGCAAAAGAAAAGGGCAGGAATGTGCCATATCTATGAGACACGGTGCATTCCTGACCTTTTTCCCTGCACCGGCGCACAAAGGGTAACCTTCCTGCACAAAAACAATCACAAAAGGCTTTTTCCTCTTTCTATGTGTGCTGCAGAATTCAGCACACATAGAATAAGGAAAACCAAGGAGAAATGAAGGGTCTCATTTATGAGGTTTTGACATAAGGCAGCGCCACAAGGAATCTTGCTGCGCTGCCCTACATCACAACAAAAGGGCAGGAACACGCCATATTTATGTGATACAGCACATTCCTGTCCTTTTCCCCTGTGCCAGCGCACAATGAGCTGCCATGCGCCAACGTAAGCACCCTTGCACTATTGTGCAAGAGTGCCTGTGCTTTGGAGCTGATTGCTCCTGTGCAGGAAGTGACACCTTACTGCACAAAGTCAATCACAAGAGACAATTTCCCTTTCCTATGTGTGCTGTAGAATACAGCACACATAGAAAAAGGAAAGCATGAGGAGAAATAAAAACTTTTCACCTCGTTTAGCCTCCCTAATGCAACCCCTGGGGTGGCGTTAGGTTCTGACGTATTACCAGGTTTATGATTTCTCATACATCTGGGAATGTGTCAGGTTCCATGAGTGTTAAGTAGGAACACCCACAGCCATACCCATGGAATGCTCCTTTCATGCAGTTTTCTGCGTGAAAGCAGCACATATTTATAAGGCCATGAAAAGCCACATGAAATGGCTTTACGTGGCCTTATAAATATTCTGTGGCATATTGCGCCACTGGAACGTACAAAAAGTGATATTCCAGCGGCTCAAAAGTGACAGTAGTGCCTCATAAATGAGGCTCCTAGATATTTCTCCTCATTCTGCCTCCCTTACTCCTCCCCTGGGGAGGCGTAAGCTTTTGGTGCTGCCTCAGATTTATGATTTCTCCTGACTCTGGGGCAGTGTTAAAAAGCCATGGATGTTGCTGGGAATGCACCCATTGCTCGCCCCTTTAACGCAGAAAGTTGAATTATAGGGAACGATATTTAAGAGGCAGCATTAAGCCAAAATAAGTGGCTTAGTGCTGTCTCATAATTTTATGGAGCAGGCTGCTGCGCCACGGAATGTCACAAAAAGTGACGTTCCGGCGGCGCATGAGGCCCCCAATTTACAGCATTCCTTCTGTTATTCCAAAATCTAAATAAGGTAGTTATTCTCTGGAAGTATTAAAGTGGGTAAAACTACAACACATAAATTGCAATACAGTTGTAAAATTAAGACGACCAGCTGAACAAAGTTCAAACAAACAAAGAGTAATTCCTTACCTATGAATCACTGAAGTTCTAATGACACTCTACAGGGAATGTCACTAACCGAGATTACGAGAGACCTCAATGTAAATCTGCTATTAAAAAGGGTAAAAAATGAATAACCATCATTATGTAACTTTTCAGAAGAGCATTGGTAAACTTATCTGAATTGGAAGTTGACATCAACAGAGGTGGGGAGGTTAGCTTCACTCAAAAAACATTGACTTCACTCTAAGCCTCTTTTTAGGGTCAGCAGCCACAATATTAGGATGACTATCAAAGCTTGACCAGAAGAGGATTCGATGAAAATGGTACACTGATTGAGTCATCATGGTAAAGAGGTCAAGCAAAGTGAGAAAACACTCAATGTGGTAAAAGGTGCTTCCCAGCAAGGGTGATTCCGCAAAGCCATCAGAAAAACTGGGGGGCAGATTTACAAGCCCCCTGCGCCACTTTTGCGTAATTGTTAACATGGGAAAAATGACGCAAAAGTGGCACAAGGGGCTTGTAAATCTGCCTCTGGGTACTTATAAAGAGTTTGATGAGTTTCCACTTTCACCGTATTTAGTTACCACTTGCATTAGATATTTGGTGATAGAGAACTTTAAGGAAGTTGAGAAATCATTAGTGGAGAATTGGTGATGTTGAATCCTATATTTGACCAAGGTGGGCACATCACTGTGTCAGAGTCTGAAAGTCAGAGGTTTTCAAAACTCTTTAGTGGTACTAGATGCCTCTGAAGAAGATTAGTGGTTGGGGTTAGTGCCATGAAATTCCTGATAAAAACAGTTACCTCCAGTCACATGACTCCGACTTCTCGTTCACACCGCTGGGAATACGACAAAGACACATATAGTTTATCAAACTTCACAATTGTTTATTGCAGTCTCTGAGTCTTATCTTTTGCTTCATTTCCACAAATATCCTATGACATAACTTGAGACACGTAAGTCACATATAAGAGGGAAGTGGAGTAAAACAACAGGAAGAGTATCCCGATGGTCAAATGGGTCATTTGTGAGACTGGCTGGTCAAACTCTGGTTCACTGGTTGAGTTCACCAAAGACTTTCAGACAGTAGAAACAGCTTCCTTTTCTTACTTTGAGAATCAGAAAAAGTTTTCAAGATCTAGCAAGCAAATATAGTGGGGAAAACAGGGCTCTCGTTGATGGAGGCTCCAAGTCTAAAGAATACCAGTGATAGGCTATCTATTAACTAACTTAAACCTAGTTTGTTTTCTAAACAAAAGGTTTGGTCTCTTTAGTCTCATGCAAATTTCTCGAATTTCAAGATGGCAGACGATTCAACTTGTGAACAAGAGTGCCTCCATCTCTACTTTGTTAGCAAGAGTGCCACCGTCCTTCTCTCTTTTCTCAGTCTTCTTTGCATCAAATAGACTCCATGAGGTAAGGTAGAGCAAGAGCTTGGTGTGGGACTACTCGTGAAGGAGAAAACCTTTTCTCATCAGTCTTCTCAAAGTATAGTAGCCTTCTTCATAAAAAACAAATATTTGAAGCACAGAGATTTTTTAGAGAGGATCATCATCGACAACTTACCCCTATTAACCAAGGACCGGGAAGCCCTTGGTTGAAAGAGGGTTAGATTTTTAGATAACATTGTTAGGCTTCATCTAACAAAAAGATCTGGGAAGAAAATCTGGCAAGTTAAATGCCACCTTCATTGTTATATATATTTCAACATTCATCCAGTTATTTTCTGCTCGCTTTATAGTAGAAAATGTAGAAGATGGAAAGAGATGACCATATGTCCCAATTTCCTTGCAATGACAGTATTATTTTGTGTATGAGGCCAGAGCTCTTATGCGCCATTCATCTAAAATAAGTAAGCTTTTAATAAAATATTGGATTGTATTAATATCCTGCCAAAAATCTTGTTAATATGAAAATATCAAAGAACTGAAAAAAAGTAAGCATATTGTTATTTTACACATATATTATAATTTTTAAAAATATTAACATTTTTTTATTTTATTCTTTTTGTGCCATAAACTGCACATATGTATATATATATATAAATAAAGAAATAAGATGGACATACGTAAAAATATGTTGATTTATACATTGGTAAAGAAAAGATGAATTACTGTAGAAACTCTATTAACACCCCCCAGATCTTAGTACCCAGCCGGCGTTTCTGAGAGCCCTTAAGAGCGTAGAGACTACATTCCAAGTTACATATAGAGTACAGTTTGCCCTTCCACATTTCAAAAGATGGTGGATCTTTCTCCCTCCATAATATTGCAATACACAATCTTGCAATCACCACAGCTATAAATATGAGATACCTAAATGTATACATCCCCTGTGAATCTACTCCTTCCTCTACTACTCCAAGCATCATCACAGTTGGTGTAATCACTACTCGCACCCCAGTCACCTCTGTCAAAAAAATATCAATCTTATTTATAAGCTGTCTCAAATCTGGGCATTCATAAAACATGTGGAGGTTATCTGCTTGATCTAATGCACATCGTGTACATTTACCTTCATTTAGGTCCTTCCATCGAGCAATTTTGGCAGGCGTGTGGTACATATCATATATAGTTTTATAGTATTGTGACTTAAAACTAGAAGAAAACAGAAGCTTTTCTGCCAATGAGAGTGACTGCTGTAAGAGATTCCCTGCCTGGTTTAATTTAATATTCCATTTGGAGTTCTGCTTTTCCAAATCATCCCCTTGTAGTTCTACAAAATTGTGATATAATATACCAATCCTCCCATGTTTCCTGATTGTTTACAACAGCTTACTTTTTATAGTCAGTTGTAGTACATCTACTCTCTTTTGTAGGTAATCACGGATTTGCAGATATTTAAAGAAATCAGTTTTAGGAAGATCATAATCGGTTGTTAATGTAGCATAAGTCTTGATTCCATTACAGTCAATTAGATCTCCTAAAGTCCTCAGTCCTTTCCGTCTCCATCTAGCCACAACATTATCAGAAAAAATAAGAGGGGGGAGTAGTGCTAAGGATGAAGTAGGTGTATAATAATTGAGTTTATCAAGCTTCAGTGATTTCCGCACCTGTTTCCATACTTTATACACGGCTTGCAACACCTTAAAATAATTTTTTTTATAGTAGCTAGGCTCCAAGTTTAAAAATAAGTTCCTGTCTGTTCTTGGACCCAATAATAACTGAAAAATGTTCGGAGCTACTTCCACTTTTTCATCTCCTTCACCAACCAACAAAATGCCCATTTGTTGGAGCATACACGCCAGGTATTAAAACAGGAAATTCGTGACTGCCCAGCCCCCTTGAGATCTGGGCAAAGTCATATACCTCATTGCTCGCTGAGGTTTACCTTGAGCTCACAAAAATGTAGAACATATAGATTGTAGTTTTTGAAGTTGTTTCATCGTGAGTTCAAGGGGAACACATCTAAAATAGTACATCACTTTAGGCAATATGTCATTTTTAAACCATTATATCTCCCAACTATAGATAAATGTAAGTTTTCAATTCTATCTAAGTCTTTCTTGATTTTCCGCATTAACGGCTCCAAATTTGATAATACCATTTTATTCAGGCAAGCATTGATACGGATCCCCAAATATGTAGCTTCTTCTGTAACCCTAGGATCATTACTACACACTTGCCTAGTGCAGATTAATTGTGTTTTTGTAGTATTTAATTTAAATCCTGATCCTTCTCCAAATTGAGTAGCTAACCGTTCAATCTCTTTAACGGTTTGGATTGGATCAGGCGAGATAACAGCAATGTTTTCTGCATATGCGAGTGTAGTCACCTCCAACCCAGGTCTCGCTATTGCCTTATACAGCCTATGTTCCAGTAAGTTCAAAAACGGATTAATATATAAAGCAAATAATAAAGGGGAGCAGGGACACCCTTGTCGGGTGCCTCTTGATATTTTTACAGGATTAGACTCTAGTCCCAGTGCACTTATTTTTGCCTTGGGTAAACGATACATAGTTTGTAGAGCTTGTATAAAGCCTGGTCCAAAGCCCTGCCACTGCATCGTAGCCCATAAAAACTCCCAGGAGACACGGTCAAAAGCTTTCTCCGCGTCGAGTAGAACCACAGCGCACGGAGCTTTTATTACAGTAGCAATATCCAGTGTGGTAACTACCCGACTAACATGATTGACCGTGCCTCTTCCTGGTATGAACCCATGCTGTCGAACAGAGACTATAGGGGTTATAACGTGAGACAGCTGGGTTGCTAATATTTTTGCGTAGATTTTCCCATCGCAATTTAGCAGTGAGATGGATCGATACGATCCCGGCAGTAGAGACGGCTTGTCTTTTTTTAAGAAAATAACTATACTTGCGTCATCCCATGACGCTGGAGCATAGCCTTTCTGTGCCTCGTGAAAAACCGTCAGCATATCTATTTATAACTAAAAAAATAATTTTTTGTAAAACTCAAGTGGGATTTTGTCAGGCCCGGCAGCTTTCCCAGTTGCTAATGATCTAACTGCCTCTTCTAGTTCTTCCAGAGTTATAGGCTTTTCCAAGTATTCACTCTCATCTGCGCTTAGTACCTTCCTATGGGGATCCTTAAAGAAATTTGTAGATATGCCTTGACGTGTGTGATCTTCTGTATATAAATCCTCATAAAAAACTCAGAAAACTTCCAGGATTTCTGCAGGTGTTTCCACCGTCTTTCCATTGGCATCTTCAATTGCTGTGATAGCGCCTTTCATCTCTTTCTGCCTTATTTTTTTAGCCAGGCATTTGCAGGTGTTCTCCCCATACTCATAACACTCTTTTCTAAATGCTTGATATTTGCTGGCGTTATCTTTAGCTCACTTCTCATTTATCTTAGCCTTACATCTTGCTATCTCAGTTTGAGCTTGAGAGCTATCCGATTTTTCTCTTAGGCTGCGTATTAAAGTGCACTCTGCTTGCCTGTGGTTGTTATATAATCCGTGAGTAAGCTGCCTCTGTTGTTTTTGAGCATACAATCCGAAGCTTAGTGTTTCCCCTCTAAGTGCAGCTTTTAATGCGTCCCACATAATGCACCTATTAGTTGAATCCTGGTTTATGACAAGAAATTCTTTTAGCCATTGTCGGGTGTGGGTAACAAACTGGTTGTTTAACAACAGTTTGCTATCAAATGAGAAGTTCCCTCTAGTTCGGACCACTCCTGGCATTTTAATTGTTAATAATAGTGGATTATGATCCGAGGTGATTCTCGGAAAAACCTGTATCTGTGCTTCAGGTAACAGCGTTTTAGTGACCAAAAATAGTCAAGTCTTGCAAGTTTCTGATGAGGACAGGAAAAATAAGTATAACCAGGATCTGACTGATTCAATCTGGGCCATGCATCCTCCAGCCCATGCTCATATAGGATTTGTTGTAGAACCTTATAAACCTTGGGCTTTCTCCCTACATATTTGTCTCCAGAAGAGCCCTTTAAATCATCTTCCAACTGGATGTTAAGATCCCCACAGAATATCAGCGGTGATGCCCATGACGCTAATTCCATATTTAAATATTCCAGTATTTGAGCCTCATCATGATTAGATCCATACACCGAGCATACTGTGAACCTTTTACTGGCTATAACACATTCCACAATTGCCCAGTGCCCATATTTATCTACTAAGTATTTCCCAGCCTTTACATTTTTTTTTTAGCCATAATGGCCACCCCTCTGGTGGTAGTCCCTTGCGATGTACAAGCCAGTATTTCATAACCAAGTTCTGTAAGCACCTTATATTTGGCCCAAGGTATATGGGTCTCCTGGAGACATATCAAATCAGGGGACATATTTTTAATTTCCTGCGCTACCCTTAAAAATTAAAAGAACATATTGAAAGCGAACTCATCATTAGCTTTTTTTCCCCCAGTATTAAAAAAGCAGTATCCTCTCTCCCAATTTACCAAATCATTTCTTCTCATTTGCATATCTTCATTTATTGGCTTTTTCCCTCCATTTTTATGCGCCCATGCCCCCCGACAGCCACCCAACCCCCCACTGCTCCACCCTTCCCTCCCTCTTGGTCTCCTCTGCCAGTAGAGGCCCCCCTTGCTCACCAACCCATGGAGGCTGCAAGACCCAGGTCTCGAGTGATGGAGAGCCCTGTCCCAGCTCTGACCGTTCGCCCCTCCCCCTCAACTGTTCCCCCTACCATTATATTGATATACCATCACTCATCAAATATTTACGAAATGAAGGAGACAAAAAAAAAATGAAGAAAAAATAATACAAACGCACATAATCCAGGACCCATATCATACTGACATTGATATTGTCCAAGCTAACTGCTAATACAATAGCTCTAAGCTTAGACTTTCAGAATTAAGCCAAAATGTTCTGTGAAAACTCTTTAGCTTTCATAACGGATGTAAAGAACCTTGTAGTGTCCTTATAAATAACTTTGAGTTTGGCAGGATTCAATAGGAACACCTGGGCAGCTTTAGCTTGGAAGGGTGAAATTAATTGACGAAGTTGCCATCTCTTTTCCACTGTTTGATGGCAATAATCAGGACGCACAAAGAATTCAAATCCACCCCCCTTCTCTGCCTGTCTGGCCTGGCCAGATCACATAGAGCCAGTCTAGTTAGGAAATTAGATAGAGCTATCAAAATTGCCCTAGGTTGAGTAGCTTTACTAGTCTCATGATTCTTTTTTTGTTGAAAAGGGAACCGATGGGCCCGTTGTACCTCACTATCCCACGACCAATGTGTCAGTTCCGGAAACGCTTCTGTGAAAAGACATACCACAAATTTACGTGGATCGGACTCCTCTCTCCCTTCAGGAATTCCCAGAATTCTTAAGTTATTTCGTCAGAGTCTATTTTCCATATCCTCAAAGTTTCCAGGCCATATCACTACGCTGTGCTACTAAATCCTCTGTTACTGTCCTCTGAGTATTCATTTGATCTTCAAGAGTGGAGATCCAATTCTCAGCTTCCGTTACCCGTTCAGCGAACTCGGAGCAGGTCTTAGCCACCTGGTGTAGTGAATTTTGCAGTTTTCGACACTCTCCCTTGTTTTCTGACTCTCCACTTGGGTTTCCTCCCTATGCGACATTATAGATTCATAAATAACTGCCAGAGGGATTTCTTCTGTAGCACCTACTAAGTTAGTCTGATCTTGTTGCATCGCCTTATGTAATTCACATTGTATCTCATTAGATAGGGGTACAGACCCGTCCCCCTCTCTGGGTGCCACTGCTACTTTCTTGCGTATTGTATCTACACCCGATGTCTTAGTCCAGCTCCCTGGAGTCTCTTCTTGATGTAAACTACTGGTCTCACTCCATCGCCCTCCAGGAGAACTGGGCGAGCCATCAGACATCTGTATAGACTCATCCCCGACAAATTAGTATGATCAGAGAGTGAATATAAAGGTTCCCGCGAGTCCTTTTCAGAGGATTCATGGGGTTTGGTCAAGTCTATCTGTTGGCTATCTGCTAAATATTTATTCATATGCTGAACGTCTCGGGTGTTTTCAATCGCTTCAGTCATTTCAGCCATTTCTAAATTGCCATTCATCCCAGCCATGTTTCTAACTTGCTCATCCCCCTCTAAGAGAGGGCTAACAGCATTCTCCAGCGGTGTCTCCTCATTAACCGGTGGGATATGAGTAATAGTAAGGGCACCATCAATTACACCAGCACCCCCCTGCCCTCCCTGCTTTTGCCTTTGTTCATTATTCATCTCCGTGTTGCCTTTAAGGAGCTCTTTGCCACCCCGCTCACCTCCTCCTGTTGTAGTTCGGCACCTCGCTCTTTCATTGCGGTGATCGCAGTCTCTTCTGAGATGTGGCCTTTGTTTTTCACTCGGACACACTAGCGTCCGCCATCTTGCCTCCCTTAAAAATATTATTGAATGTAATATAGTTTATTGCAATATAGTTGTATTACACATCCTTTATAATTATCAAATATATATTCATTATTATATTAATTTTAGGCACTTCTATCATTAACATAATGTTTATCATTCTTTACTATAGTTTGTCATTTTTAATATGTTATTATTTTTTTACATTTAATTTGTAATTGACATATTAGTATCAGGTTGTTGGATTTGTAGGGAATAAGGTGAAATGGGATTTAAACAAATAATATGCCTTTATTTTAAAATAATGTTTTATGTAAAATAAATATGTAATTAGTAGTGCGTTTTTTCAATATAATTTATTAATTGGTATTTTACTTATTGACGTTTATTTGTGATTTTTAAAAGTGCAATTTATTTTTCTGAAGTTTATTAATTTAGAATTATATAGAAAGTTTAAAGGGGAATGGAGTGGAAAGGTATTTAAATTATAAATGTGTTTTTATACAAAGTAATATTTTATGTTACTAATTAAGCTAGAATTAGTTTTGTAAATGGTTTCATTTATAGTTTTTTTAATATATTAAGTATATTTTGTGATTTTTAATGTATATTTTATTTTTATGTAGATTAATTTCTAAATTATAATTTGGGAGCAGTTTGTTAAGTTTATTGGGAAATAGGGTGGAAAGTTATTTAAATTATACATGTATTTTTATACAAATTAAAGTTTTATGTGAATTAAATATTTAATTGGTAACTAGTTCTGCAAATCAATTAAATATTCAATTGTTATTTTAATAATATATGTGTTTTTAATAATAGTGCATATTTTATTTTTCAATATTTTAATTACTATATTATTATTTGGTAGTAGCAGGTTGTTGGGTTTGTAGCTGAATAGCATGAGAGGTTATTTGAATTGTAAACATTTGTTTTTTCACAAATTTATTTTTATGTTAATTACATATTTAATATACAATTATTATATACATTATTTGCTATGTAAATTATTTGTTGTTTTTTAATTAATTTTCATTAATTCAAGTGTATTTAACATTTTGTAAAATGTATTGTATTCATAATAAGTGCTTTAATATTCTTATATAATTATTATTTTAATATTATTACTGTTGTATTTAGAATTCAACTTACATAGTTGGGGTTTTTGTTGGTAAGAAGGAGGGAAGTGTATTAACTTTAAATGTTATTTTGTTATTCTTAATTTATTTTGTCATTACTATTTTTTCCAATTAAATAAAATGCTATATTATTTATAAAGCATGAATATCTTTAATCATTTTATGTTGCTTGATATTTAAATCTTCATTTTCAAATCACAACACTTTGCAATGGTAAATTTAAACAGACAAATGATTTGGGATTTTAAATTCTCTTAAGAACATCATCAGCCTTCTGCCTGAATCTGCCAAGAAAACAGTGATCCAGGCACTAGTTAACTCTCAGCTGGATTACAACAGCATTTATATTTGGGACTCTCCCAGTCTCAGCTTATGAGACTCCAAGGTGTCCAGAATTCTGAAGCTCAGCTTTTGTTAAATCTTCTCAAGTGGACTTCTGTGGGCTCAGAGGTGTACAAATTGCATTGGCTCCAGCTAAAGAAACTCTCTTTCAAAGCCCTCTGCTACTTACATGGGGCTTACAGGTGCCTGCTATCTGAACCCGCTCATTAAACCCTATTCTCCTTCGAGGTGCCTTAGGTCCTCTGGGGCCTTGTTAGCTCAGGTTCCCAGAGTGAAGAAAGCTAGCATTGGGGCCAACTCTTTTAGCTTTCTAGCACCCTAGTTATGGAACTCTATTCTGCTTTATCGGAAGCAATCAAAAACAGAGCTTTCTGTTCCTCAAAAACTTAAAAACATGGCTCTTTAGACAGGCTGTCTTTCTCTTTAGGCTGCTTTCGATTCTTTCTTGGGAGTTAGACCTACTAGTGCTTGGACACTTCTGTTGAAGTAGCAATGCAGTTTATAAGCTTCATTCATTCTTCTTCTTCTTCTTCTTCTTATTGTTGTTATTGTTATTATTATTTTTATGCTATCATTGTTATTATTATTATTAGTAGTATTATTATTATTATTATTATCATCATCATCATTAATGAACCCTCCAAATTCCAACACTTTCTCTACTGTTGTTTAGATTGAAGTGGGAAAAGCAAATCCAAACCCTCCAAAGTCTAACACTTCCCCTGCTGTTGTTTAGATTGAAGTGGCAATAATAAATCAAACCCTTACAAAGTACAACACTTTCCTTGATTTTGCTTATTTTGGAGATGATGCCTTCTGTTTAAATGAATTGTGGACAAGAGGTATTCTACCTCACAGTAGTTGGAAATGACTTTTGTTTCCCACTACTGTGATGTACTTAGAGTGGATAATAATGTTCAGAAAATCTGATTGATAATAGTGAAAATTAATACAGTCTCTATATTAACTATGTAATGATAAATGGTTAACAGTGAAAAACAGATGCTTTTGGCAGAGGTGTTCTGCGTGACATCAAATAGCAATGGGAGTGAAGCTCAAGTTGTCTGATTCGGCCATAAAGACCACAAGATTAAATCCACCCCAGGAATAAAAATATCCACATTTTCACTGTTTAACTATGAATAATTTATATAATGTAATGTCCCCTCTCAAAGGAAATAAAAACCTGACATCATGCTACCTCCTTCCACCACTTACAACAGTTACCAAAACCAAACTGGTCAAAACTTCAATCTGGTGGCCTGCCACCCACCCAGCCCACCATTTGTTCAACCCTCTCCTTGTACTTATCTCAATGTAAAAAATACCTTGCCTTCCACAACCCACCTGTGTCGTACGGCTGGTTCTAAAGTGTGGTAAAACTGAATTTGTCAGACAATTTATATGTTGGGATGGTGCAAGTCTGATTCCTTGCACCCCCTCAGGAGATGCTGGCTTATACTCCTGCTAGCTAACAGTGCACCATCTGTACCCCTAACCTTACAGGGCAACCTCAGAACATGACAACCCTGATCCCTCACAGAAATTGTGGTAACAGATCTAGAATCTTTTTGTTTGAACTCTTGTGCATACCCAAAAAGCACACAAGAAATAATAAGCAAGACTTTACAATACTTATTGTAGCATTGTGATACTTGCATAAAAGACGTGCACTGCGATTATGAGTGAAATGAAACAGATTAGCGTAATTAGCATTACAAAAGAACCTTAAAAAGAATAAACATTTCCACCATTGTGCTAAAACAGTGTACATATGGAGGCATATAAGTACTGTGTATATATATACTCCTAACAAGCACTCCCCAAACTAGGGGTCGATTACGATGTCATTCGGAAACTCTTCCGACTGAATCAGTATTGGAATTGTTTCCGACTGAATCGGGTTCTGCAAGTCCGACCGACCAATCACAATGCTTCTGAACATCATTCAGTCGGACTCGCATTGACTTCAATGGGAGTCTGTGTTCCGAATGAGAACACAGGCTCCTATTGAAAAAAGGGGTGGTTAGGGAAAACCTTGCACCCTGTGACGGGCACCCCACGTTGCCTGCCACACAGCACATGGTTGTACAGAGGGGTCCAATGGGTACCTCCACGGGCCCCAACCAGAGGCCTACGGGTGAAGGGGGCCAGCTATGGGCCCACAAATTCAGACTCTGACAGCCATTTTGTGTCGGACAAACTGATTTGGAACGGCTGTCAGATTAAGACATCGTAATCGCTCGGTCGGAAACAGTGTCCATGCCGATCAGAACCTATGCGGATAGCCTGAACTGTTTCCTTGCATTGTAATCCGTTGGTCGGACATGTATCCGATTCGGTCAGCCCCTCTGAATGCCATGGTAATCAACCTCCTAGTCTTGCCTCGGTGGGTCATCTGCCAAATCCCTGCCAGGTGACTAACTCCCCATTACCTGGGGGTAAGTGTCATCAGGCTGCCCATCTTGGTGTAGCGCTGAAAATCCCTCGTGTTGGTACACAGGAGTCAGCTGGGTTGGAATTCTGACATGTGGTAGCCCCGCAGTGTCAGCTGAGTGCTCTTTTGCCTAAACAAGGAAGTGGCTGTGTTTTTATAACAATAGAACCCATGTGGCCATGTCGCAAACCCTGTTTGGGCCGCAGTTGTTTATTCTAGTTGGATAGCGGAGTTGTCAACTAGAAAACAACAAATATGACATTTGAGCAGTGAACTTTATCCCTTGTACTGAATGTTCAAGGTATCATGATAGAGCGCCTACGAAGTTGAAATGTAAGCAATGAAGATTCAGAGAATATTATTCTGCATTGACATGCACGCAAATGTATGTGAAAGAGAAGGCAACTTAAGAAACATGAGCATGTAAATGGAGCAGTTTCTGCTTGGCCTGTCCTGACCACAGTACACCCACTCCTTGGATGGAAGTCGAGAATGCTATCCCTAGACATGCTAAAATATAAGGGTCAATCAATATAATGGAACGCTACTAAAATCTAAAAAATCATCATGCTTCTTCAAAAACAGAGTATACCGAAAACCTTTAAAATCGTTAAAATGATAAAAGCAAACATAAAACAATTAAAAAGCTATTTTGCATAAAAAACAAAAGCCAACTAAAAAATTGTCCCATGATTCAAAACTGACACATTTTTATGTGTTCTGAGAAGTAGACAACACTTTGCAAATCACATCCACCGCAGACACTCATCAAATCAGATTCATGAAGCAAACATGTTCCCATCCTTCCTCTTCAGCAGCTGGCAAAGGAGGAGTAGCCAGTGCGAGATCCGCAGAAGCTGAGCCAAGATCCAGATCACCAGGAGCAGAAGCATCCCATTAAGGCTTGTATGATGCGTTTAAAAGCAACAGCAAGTGCAAGGGACAACAGTACAAGTGGGCTGTTAACGAACTTACTAGTGGGTCAATGTCCAAAGACTGAACCAGTTGCGTTCCTAGGCATAAATCCAGTGCACACTCAAAAGTATAAAAAAGATAGCAGAATACGGGCTGCACACAGTGTAGCCACACAGGTCGAAAGGAAAAGAACCAATGTTTGTTTAGCTCCCAAAGCAAGGGTGTGCCAAAACACTGCATCATGCATTTACATCACCTGAGCACATGCAGAAGTTCTAGTTTCATTTGGCTTCTTAATGGGACATCCATTGCGGAGCAGAAAAAGTAAAAGCAAAGTACCGACAAATTAGTAACAGGACCAGCGGAAGACCTCAAAAAATGCTTCCCAGCACAGAGTGCTTAATTGATGAAAAAACTACGAAGACTGTCTTGAAGATATTAAAAAAGTATGCTACTCCCACGGTACTAGACATGGTAAAGATGTGGTGCACCAGCTACCCAAAATGTAAGTGAAAATTAGTGCGAAGTAGCGACTGTATCTCAGAGGAAGACCTTGCAACTTGAAGATCAAACGTCTCTTTTGCAGATGTTAAGGCCATATCCTTCTGGAACAGCAAGGCTGCAAGTCTGCTCAGAACATCAAAGTGCACATTTGAAAGATTTATTGAAGGTCAAAGTGCTACCTCCCTAAATGTGTGAGCAGGTGGAAACAATTTGTGTGTGCAACAAGTCATGGCTGCAGAAATCGTCAGCAGATAGACTATTCCCAGTTTCATTCCACAAAAACCTTGATCATTCAACATCAAAGAACTCCCATTTGAGAGCAATCTAAAAGCTTGACGTATCACAGCAGCTGGGGAACCCTTTAGATAGCAGGACAAGTTTGCCATTGACACATTACATGCACCATGAAGCGAAACTCCTCTGCACACCAAGGAATGTCCTAAAGTGTTCTCATAGTCTGAGCCTCTGAGAAAGACCTCAGTTGCGCCATTCCTACAACGATATCAAAAAGTTAAATTCCATGACTCGTGCACATATACTTCTCTTAGCACTTCATATCTGTCTACTTGATGGTATTGCAAGCAGTATTGAAAGTGGAATGTTGATACTGGCATAGAAATAAATCTGTGGATTATCCAATCTGTGAAATATATTTCTGCAACAGTAAATGGTAATTTCTCTAGTTTCTCTATGTGTAACATCTTGTATGTTGTTTCCTTCCTTTTTATAATTGTCTGTTGTTTTGTCAGATTATAAGGTAAAAACAAGCTTGTGGCTTTAAGATGTTGCCATGGTATGTGACCCAAACAGAGTGTCTGCAGAGTCCAGCTTAATAACAGACTCATCACTTGACTACGAAAGATCTGAATCACAGATGATGCGCTGAAATGGATGGCATACTTTTCCACGGCGTTACAACAAACAAATGATGGACGGAATGCTGACAATGATACATTCTCCGCCAGTCAAGAGATCTGGGTTAAATCCATCGTTCTTTTGCCCACTACACCACCCCAGTTTAGACATGGCCATATGCAAATCAGTCTTGACCCTGTGCCTCATGGGAACAGTCCAGCCCGAACTGCCAAGCCATGTCTTCCCTGGACCGGAATCAAGCATCCTAGGACCGGTTTCTGGCTATCAGCCGTCATCAGCCAGGATAGCTTGACTCCAGTGGCGTAGTGAGCACGGGTCCCACGTCTGGGAATACCCATCCCACTTAGGGCGAAAAGCGTTACAACAAACAAATGATGGACGGAATGCTGACAATGCATACATTCTCCCCCAGTCAAGAGATCTGGGTTAAATCCATCGTTCTTTTGCCCACTACACCACCCCAGTTTAGACATGGCCATATCCAAATCAGTCTTGACCCTGTGCCTCATGGGAACAGTCCAGCCCGAACTGCCAAGCCATGTCTTCCCTGGACCAGAATCAAGCATCCTAGGACCGGTTTCTGTCTATCAGCCGTCATCAGCCAGGATAGCTTGACTCCAGTGGCGTAGTGAGCACGGGTCCCACGTCTGGGAATACCCATCCCACTTAGGGCGAAAAGCGTTACAACAAACAAATCATGGACGGAATGCTGACAATGCATACATTCTCCCCCAGTCAAGAGATCTGGGTTAAATCCATCGTTCTTTTGCCCACTACACCACCCCAGTTTAGACATGGCCATATGCAAATCAGTCTTGACCCTGTGCCTCATGGGAACAGTCCAGCCCGAACTGCCAAGCCATGTCTTCCCTGGATCGGAATCAAGCATCCCAGGACCGGTTTCTGGCTATCAGCCGTCATCAGCCAGGATAGCTTGACTCCAGTGGCGTAGTGAGCACGGGTCCCACGTCTGGGAATACCCATCCCACTTAGGGCGAAAAGCGTTACAACAAACAAATGATGGACGGAATGCTGACAATGCAAAGCCCGTCTGCCCCCGTCCGCGACAAGACCGCGACAGGCGCAGGAAACTATGCCCATCCGTCCCCCAACATTTCGTACCTGCCCAACGACCTCCGCCAACTACAGGTCACTAAGCATTGCCCCTGCATACTTGACCCAGCCGTGTTGCCAGGCCCATTTAGCTGCAAGTTCTGCCACTGGACCATTGATCAACACTCAGCCCTTTCTTTGGTCAAGGCTCCACCCCCTCAGGCCACCCAACCCTCCTTCAATGGAGGTCTGATCAACGCACGCTCAATGTGCAAGCACAACCAAGACATACATGACCTCATCTTGGAGTCCAATTATGACTGCCTTATGATAACGGAAACATGGCTGACGGCAGACAGTAACCCTGACATTGCTGTCGCCCTACCTCAGGGCTACTCGCTTTTCAGGCAAGATAGAGTTAAGGGCCGAGGCGGAGGTGTTGCAATTATACTCAAAGACACCCTCCCTTGTCATACCTTCAGCTTGGAGCCCTTAAAAAAGACAGAAGGTCTAGGCTTCTCTATTAAACTGAACGAACACACTTCTTTCTCAGGTGGACTTATCTACCGCCCTCCCGGTAATGCTACTGAGTTCCTCGACTCCTTGTGCGATTCTTTAGGACAACTGTCACTTAGATACCCATCCTTCACCCTCCTAGGGGATTTTAATCTACATCTCGAATCAAAATCCGATGCACAAACTATTAACTTCACTCAAACCCTTGATATGTTCAATTTTAGGCAACTTGTTACTTCACCCACTCACTCCCTGGGTCACACCCTTGACGGAGTTTGTACTAACTCTTCCTCACTATTCATATCGCCCCCTTCGCCACAGATCTGGTCTGATCACTCCCTAATCCCCTTCTACATTACGAGTACAAATCCGTCTGCCTGCAGTAAAGCTAATTCCTTCCCTAACAACCACATCAACTGGAAAAAGGTCCAAGATAACCTCATCCTTAAACCTCCAATACAAACTCAAGCTCCCATTCTATCTGGTAACATCGACACCGACGCAGACCTCTTCCACAACTGGATCACACAGGAAATGACTTCCAGAATCCCACCTTCACGCCTCCGCACCTCCCGGTGTAAAACCAAAACAAATGCCCCTTGGTTTACACCTGAGCTAGCCAATGCTCATTTGTTATGCAAAAAGGCAGAACGTAAATGGCGAAAGACATACGAGGCGACAAATCGTCTTTCATATATCGCGACAAGGAAAAACTATCTCTCTGAAATCAAAACGGCCAAAAAAAACTACTACGTAAACGCTATCACAAACTCCTGCCAAAAACAAAAGGCACTATTTGCGATAGTAAAATCATTTACGCAGCCCAAGGCACTTTTGCCTGAAATTCCCCCTTCTCAGAAGTTCTGCGACCAAATCTCCGACTACTTTGAGGACAAAATTGCCTCTATTCAAATCAACTTTCCCCCCCCAGCCACTCCCCCTGTGCCCCTCCCACCGGACCCTCAAGGCGGCCCTTTTAGCAGCTTCTCCCCGGTTACATTAGACCAAACTAGAGAAGCCATTCTGGCTTGCAAATCGGGCTCCCCGTCCGATCCTTGTCCCCCCAAAATACTTCACCAACTAATTGACGTGGTCAACCCGACCATCAACAATCTAATCAACACATCGCTCAGCACAGGCTTAGTACCCAGCCGTTGGAAAAAGGGAATAGTCAAACCCCTTATGAAAAAGTCTCACAAACCCCCGACAGACCTTACCAACCTTCGCCCGATCTCGCTGCTCCCAGCCTTGGGAAAAATATCGGAACAACTAGTTCATAGTGAGCTAAAACGCTACCTGGACGACAACAATATTCTTCACCCCCAACAATCGGGCTTTCGGCCTAAACATTCGACCGAAACCGCGCTAATTGAACTGTCAGACACCATAAAATCCTTACAAGATCAGAGGAAAAACTCCATTCTCATTCTTCTTGACCTAACGGCAGCGTTTGACACCGTCTCCCACCCCATCCTTATCAGTAGACTCATGGACATTGGCATCTCCGATTCCGCCCTATCTTGGATACAATCCTTCCTCTCTGACCGATCTCAAATTGTCGCTCTGGGCCCCTTCCACTCCAAAGAAAAGCCAGTACTCTCTGGTGTCCCGCAGGGGTCCATCCTGAGCCCCCTCCTCTTTAATATTTACCTTATCCCCCTTCTGACCCTGATTGAATCATTCGGCATACCTGTTACCTCGTATGCCGATGATACTCAACTCATTGTGCCACTAGAGGCTAATTCTACTGAAGCAGAACTCAACCTTAAACACTGCTTGACCGAAGTCTTCCGATGGATGGACAACAATCACCTAAAATGTAACTCGAGTAAAACGGAGATCCTTCCGATCGGTAAAAACATCTCCTTCTGCCCTGCACACTGGTGGCCAGACAATTCAGTTGCCCCCCCCCAGACAGTGTCATCAGCCAGGAATCTTGGCGTAATCTTCGACTCCGATCTCTCCTTTGATCAGCATGCCAGAACTGTCGCAGGCAAATGCATCGGATTGATCAAATTCTTCAGAAAGTTCTTCGACTTTCTCCCTCTCGACGCCAGAAAAACGGTGACAGTGGCTCTCATAATCTCACGCCTGGATTATTGTAATGGCCTGCTCGCAGGGGCAAAAAAGAGCACGATCATGAAACTACAGAGCGTACTACATACAGCCGCGCGTTTAGTCCTTGGACTACCCCGCAGATCTTCCATCACCGCAGCACTTCGATCCCTCCACTGGCTACCTCTTCACAAAAGAATTCTCTTTAAAATTTTGATCATAGCCTTCCGGGCCTACAACAAAACAGGCCCTAAATACCTTAACAGGCGCTTTCCCCACTACACCCCTAGTCGCCACCTTCCCTCAACTGATGACAATCTCATTCTTCCTTCCAAATACAATTTGATAACCAAAGGTGGAAAAACCCTCAGTTTCCTTGCTACCAAAGCCTGGAACAAACTGCCCAAAACCCTCAGACAACTCACCCAGGAAAAACCTTTTAGAAAACATCTTAAAACCTGGATTTTCACTCTCCCGGACAATTATTCCAAAGCAGCTATCTAATCCTCCTGGACTAGTTCTCATAGGATCTTTAGCGCCAAGATGCTCCCTTCGGAGCGAACGCTGCGCTTTATAAATACCCCACAAATATCAAATATCAAATATCAAATGCATACATTCTCCCCCAGTCAAGAGATCTGGGTTAAATCCATCGTTCTTTTGCCCGCTACACCACCCCAGTTTAGACATGGCCATATGCAAATCAGTCTTGACCCTGTGCCTCATGGGAACAGTCCAGCCCGAACTGCCAAGCCATGTCTTCCCTGGACCGGAATCAAGCATCCTAGGACCGATTTCTGGCTATCAGCCGTCATCAGCCAGGATAGCTTGACTCCAGTGGCGTAGTGAGCACGGGTCCCACGTCTGGGAATACCCATCCCACTTAGGGCGAAAAGCGTTACAACAAACAAATGATGGACGGAATGCTGACAGCCCAGATCTCTGTACTGGGGTGAATGTATGACATTGTTCTGCATTCTGTCCATCAATTGTTGTTTTTGCATTTGTCTCCCCGAGTGGGAAGGGTATGCCCAGACGTGGGTCCCTTGCTCTCCATACCACTGGAATCAAGCTATCCTGGCTGAAGAAGGGTGAAACCCCGAAACCGGTCCTAGGATGTTTGTTTCCTGTCCAGGGAGGACTTGGCTTGGCAGTTCGGGCTGGACTGTTCCCATGAGGCACAGGGTCAAGACTGATTTGCATATGGCTGGGTTCAAACTGGAACGGCATGGTGAGCAAAAAAACGATGGATTTAGGCCCAGATCTCTGTACTGGGGTGAATGTATGACATTGTTCTGCATTCTGTCCATCAATTGTTGTTTTTGCATTTGTTTATACTTTTCCACGGGGCACACCCAGAAAACACATCTCGCTCCTTATACCTCTCAACTGAAGCGCACCTTCTGCAGCGTCCTGCAAGGTTCTTCCCTCAGTCCTACCATCTTCAACATCTACATGACACCCCTTGCGACATCGTCAGAAACCCTGACATCAACATAGTCTCCTACACCGACAACACCCAGCTCATTCGCTTACTCTCAGCAGACCCCACCACCACGAAGAACAACTTCCACAACTGTATGAAGAACATTTAAGCCTGGATGAAGAACAACTGACTGAAGCTCAACACGGACACAACTGAAGTGCTGATCTTTAACAGACACAGCTCCCTCTGGATTGACTACTTGTTGCCATCGGAACTCAGACCCACTCCGAAAGACCATTCCCGCAACCTCAACAACATCCTGGTAAGTGAACTCTCCATGAAGCACCAGGTCAACTCAGTCTCTTCAGCCTGCTCTTCTGCACTCTCCCGCATACTCCGCAAAGTCTTCAAGTTGCTCCTGATTAACACCAGGAGAACAATGACGCAGACACTCATCACCAGCAGACTGGAAAATGGCAACACACCCTATGCAGGCACCACCACTGATATCATGAGAGACTGCAGTTGATCCAGAAAGCAGCAGCCAGACTCATCCTCAACCTACCAAAGAGGATCCACATCTCCCAACACCTGAAAGACCTCCACTGGCTCCCCATCCAGAAGAGCTGTCAATTCAAGCACCTGACCTACGCCAGGAAAGCCCTCCATGACCAAGGACCGCCTACATAAACCATCGCCTGAGCTTCCACCTACTTTCCAGTACCCTCTACTCCGCTCATCTTGCCCTCGCACATATTCCGTGCATCTGACGCGCCGTAGGATGCTCCTTCTCCCACTTCACCACCAAGTCCTGCAACACCCTTCCCCTGCACCTCCGTACTTCACCCTTGCTGCCCCACTTCAGGAAGGGGCTCAAAACCAGCCCCTTCTATTGACACCACAGTATAGCGCCTGGATACCCTCTCGGGTGAGAAGCAGCACTTTAGAAATACTTTGATGATTGATCTGAGCTGTAACTGCCCATGTTGTAAAGAGGACATGTCATTCTGTAAGATGTCTATCTCAGATGACACAATTTTACCAAGAGAGTATATCTTAGTGGATAAAGGAGTTATGCCATTATCTATTACCGCAAGTGCCCATTCTAAATTCGATCTTTCAATCCCAGCAGTCTCTCAGCAGCCTTCTGCTGGGAAACTTTCCACATTTCATTGTATATTATATACAAGCACTTTTTACATGGTTTTTGAGGACCTAGTAGAACATCCTGTAGCCCCATGTCATCAGACGGAAGGGACAAGTGTTGCTTCACCTGGAACAATGTTGAAGGTTTTAGCCATTAGGCACAACTTCTCAACACTGTAAGTTATCACCATTATCGAGTATTGTGTCTGAACGTAATATGGGATGCGCCTGCTGATCTTGAACGCTTCGTTGTTACACAGGAAAGGTGAATGACATCCGTTAGAATTTAACTGCCACACTAACCATCAACCCTGATTGGTCCCTGAAGAATTGTATGAACCATTGTGAAGCACGGTGTCTAATACTCTCTCCATGTAGTTTGAGAACCATTGCCAGTATGCTAAACATGCAAATGTGGGGATGTTAGGTGTGTTTAGATCATTTATCTTAGCCAAGTCAAGACATGATGTATGTTGCACTGTTTTGTTCAGGAACGTCATTTGGTATGGTATCCGGCATATTTCAGCTTAATTGTGTCCCTCCAAAAGTTAAACCCTTGTGTGGACAATTGGAAGAGAAAAGATTCAGAATATATCAGCTTTGCGTTAGTGAGCATTTTTGTCTTTACTGGTGATGTTGAAAGCTTATAGTAATAAGACACTGTGTCAGTTGTATCGTGACCAGAGAAATATGAAAACGTCTGTGCAAACGTCTGTGAGCTAACCTGTGGTGCTTTAGAGCAGTTCTCATGTTTCATGTAATTAAATACTCCATATGGAGAACTTGCTTTATGCAAGAAGTGATCACCATAATTCTAAAAACAGAACATTTAATCATAATTAGAAGTTCCTTCAAACATTTGTTTTGAATTAAAAACAGTGCGGGAAGATCCTTCAGCATTTCATGCACTGTATTAATGTCCCACTCATCGGAGATGGTACTAGGGCTGATGGAATCAGGTAAAGAAATGTGAAACACATGTTGAATTTGCAAACGCAGTAGGATCAAATATGTCATACAATACCCTATCCCAAACAATTCCATCAGGAACCAGAACAACACAAATGTTCACCAGGGAAAGGTCTCTTCACACTTCGTATGATGAAAAATGGGTTGTTAAAACCAAGTTCACCATTTGTACTGCAGAGCGTTCTGGGATATAGTGTCCACTTTGAAGCAAGAAAAAGACTGTCACAAAACCATTCCACAGTACGAGGAAAGTAATGAAATTGCAATCCACAGTTTTCCATGGAGAAAGAAAATACACCTTCTTCCACCAAAAATAGAAAGCATACAATCTACCTTGAAGAGGTG
The DNA here is from genome assembly GCF_964204655.1 of Triturus cristatus. NCBI lineage: Eukaryota > Metazoa > Chordata > Amphibia > Caudata > Salamandridae > Triturus > Triturus cristatus. Next base: position 124,795,340 of record NC_140592.1, on the reverse strand, counting down.
ATATTGGAGGTGCTAGTGACTCAGATGAGAAGTTATCAAAGTGGACAAAGTAGCCAGAGGCTCTTTGTTCTATTTTTGGCATTTAGTATTTTGAGTGGAACTTGGAGTAGACTCGAATTGTGGTACGGTGACGAAAACACCATCTGTGTCAGGTTTCCCCCAAAAAATCTGTATTTCTTTGCGAGCTGTTTGCATAGTTGCTGTGATATACTTCATTGTGTGCTATCACTAGCCGGGGAGAAGAAACATCATTGCTGATCAAAACTTCCAATGTGACTTCCTGGATAGTAGTGAAAGGAGACAGGTAACTATTCAGCATCCCACATGCCCGACAGTGCAGAACCGGCAACGTGATGCAGTTTGATGAGAACTCTTGACAAAAATCTCTTGTATTTGCAAGCAACAGTTACAGTACCTTCAACAGCCAGGAAAAGTACAGGCGCTCTGTAAGAGGGCCCAAATTATCTGTTGGCCACAATTGTCTCTCTGACCAGTTCACCAATCTTTGGCATCCAGCCAGAGGCTGCTGGTGCTTCCTCCACTTCTCCAGTGGTGGTGCATTTAATTTGGACATTGTTTTGTGCATTCCGGAAACTGATCAGTTGCTGTAAAACAGCCAATCGTTCATATAAATCAAATGGTGTTCCAGCAGCCAATATGCTGGGGCTGCCAAGGTCAGGTACCCACATCTTAATCCCAAACATGAACTCATTGGGAGTCAGTCCACCCAGGGATTTTCTAGCAGATATTTTAATGCTCTTTGGACCCCATATATGTGATGGACCCAACTGCAACCTGAGCCCAATACTCTCGCTGTTAAAGACTGCTTTAAGTCTTAGTTCTTCCTTTCCACTACACCGTTTCTCTTGGGATGGTATGGGGGAGAAGTACCACACACTCATACCCAATTTTCCCATGGTGCTTTTTTAAGACTTAGTGGCAATCACCGGCCCCTGATCTGAATGGAATGTGCTAACTGTGTATGTCCCCATAAAGACGTGCAGGCTTTTACTGCAGTTAGTGCGTCAGCCGATCACTGTGGCCAAATCCATAGGACTCGAGAGCAGGAATTCACTGCAACCAAGGTGTATTTGTAAGGTCCATCTGATTGCAAGGCGCCGCAGTGGTCCAGATAAATACAAGCTAGAGGCCTGCCTGAAATTAAAACAGGTGTCTGTAGTGGCCATGCTATAGTGGAACTCTTCATCTGCTGACAGATGTCACATTTAAGGCAAGTGTTAGGCCTGGGCGGTAAATTTCGTTACGCTCGCGGAATTTGGGTAATTTTGCGTTCCGCGGAGAACGCGGAATTGCCCAAAATTCTGCGTTCTGCAGCTTTGTGGAATTTTTTGCTTGTTCACATTCTCAAAATGCATGTTCGCGAGACATTTCCCCCCTAGCATGCAAATAGTGTTCGCGAACAGGAAAAAAGCATCGCGAACAAGCAATTCCGCGTGTTCGTGGAATTTCTGCGTGCTCGCGGGGCTTTGCTTAGCGCGACTACGCAAATTCCGCCCACCCCTAGAAAGCGTCCCAAGTCACTTTGTAAAGACCTTGCCACCAATAGCATTGCTTCAATAGTGAAACTGTTGCCGCCACTCTTGAGTGTGCTTATGCTAAACCCTCATGTGCTGCTATGATCAAACCTAACCTGCCATCTAAATTTGGTATTACTCTATCCCCCACTCCGGGAATACCAGCAAATGTTACATTTTGCGCTTAACTGGTAGGAGTACTAGAAAGACTTTCTGCAGATGTATGTTTTCAAGTGCAGTGTTGACAGCCATCATGATGTCTCTCGCTACTCTCGTACTTGAACGAGTAATCACAGCAACAGCAGCAGTTTGTGCTGTTGCCTTTGCAGCTTTATCAGCCATTGAATTCTCTGCAACGTGTATCGCTACACACTGATGACTCAAGGTGTGAATCACATAAGTCCGTGGCAAGCCTTCTTTCAGCATAGCCACCTGTCGCCACAGCATTTTGCACTTGATTGTGTACCCTTTTGAATCTCTGAATCCAGTTTGGCTCTACTAGTGTAGATACTCATTGTAAGACTGGACAAAATAATGCGAATCACACAAAATCAGTGTGGGGAATTTGGGATTCTTATTCTCAAGTGCCAGAATTAGTGCACTCAGTTCCACCAGCTGTGCAATCACCAAGTGACTGTATGTAGGTCTTTTCTGTGTGGTAGTCTCCATTCCACATGCACCCTTTTAGGGTTGTGCATGATGCAGAATATTGGTGCTTTGCCTCTACCGCAGGCTGGGAAGAACCATCAGTATAAATGATTTACTTATACTGATCGAGAGGCATGACTTTATTAGGTAGAGGATATTCATGTTCATATTGCAGGAATGCCTGTGTTTGCAGTGTAGAGTCAAATCTGTAATCTACATTTGTTCCAGTGAGAGTGTTGGCCCACTGTATCCATCTTGGATGTAATGCTTTTGCGTTAGGGACTCTCGATCTTGTGACAGCTTCTAAGGCTGACACTGAAGTCACAACAATTATTTGTTTCTCCTGAGCCAATGCTCTATCTCTCACCACAGCAGTCTGTACAGCCATCAGAATTATTTCTGTTGGTTCAAAATGCATCTTTGCATTGGGGTATAAATGCGATTTATATGCAATTGGTACAGTGTCACTCTCATTGAGTGCATCATAGATATACCCTGATGAACAAGCAATTAGATGGATTTGTGATGTTTACATCGGTGTGTAAGTGTTTTGAAGCTAGCATGTCAGCTCGCACCGAATGTAAAATCTCTGTGTGTTCAGTTGCCCAAAGTGTACTTGAAAAGTCTGGACGTATTAAGGTGTATAATGCTTTAAACCGTTCTGCGGAATCTGGAATGTATGGTCTGACACCATTTAGAAATCTGAATATGGATTGAAATTTCTTCTGTGAGTTTAGTGGTTGTAAGAGCATATACTTCTCTAAGAAGTGTGTCACAAGGCTTTTGCCTTCAGTTGACACCTCGTATCCCAGAAGCAGGACATTGAGGTGGGCAATTTTTTTTAAATTACATTTTTAGCCAATGTGAGCAAATCCCAAGATTATGCGATCCACTCTTGTCAAATTTGTAGATAGGTCATAATCCGTCAAATAAATATCATCGACATAGGACAATGCCTGGCCATCAAATTCTTGTAGAAGTTCTGTAACTCAAGCTGAGAACAACCCAGGGCTATACTTAAACCCCTGGGGCAAATAACAGACCGGTCTTTGAGAACCCAGCCCTAACAATGCAGCCAAATACCTTCTTCCAGGTCCTATATTTTGGCAGAAAAATCAATTCTAGATATCCATTGTTGTTTTGTACTTTTTACGCCCTATATTATTCATTAATGCTGCTGTGTGCGCATCCTGTACTGTGAATGTTTGTGTAGCTATGTTTTAAATGTCTGTAGTCTAATGCTAGATGATATGAATGGTCTGATTTCATAACTGGAAACAAGGGATTATACATTGGAGAGGTGCAACTTTCTATTATGCCTTGGTATTTAAGTAGTGAGAATCTCTTTAACTTGTTTTTTTACCTCATTTTTAATGGGTTATTGTCTTTGAGGTTGTGGGTCAGACCTCAATGGTATTTCATGATAAGGTGATTCATCATCCCAACCCACATGGTTGCAGTATAACACAGGAGCTAATGCTAACACCCACTACGTGGCGTATGAATGTTTAAAGGATTCTGGAACAAGGTCGAAAAAGGCAGGTAAAATTACCTTTTCTCCATTAGAGCAATCCATCACCAATTCGGGTGGCAAATCCTTTTCAGCCAAAAGAATGTTGTAGCCAAATGACAAGTTCTCCCAAAAGAGAACATTAATATTTCTAGGTACGTCCCCTCAAATTGGAGTTGCATCTCATTCAAATGATGTGGGACATTTAGCCTAGTATTTTGTGTTTCCACCTGGATATATTCGTTCAGGGCTACATCATACAGGCAATCCATCAGGTTTCGGTGAACTATCGTGACTTTTGCCACGCTGTCTAACATGGTCAGACCCCACTCCCAACTCAGAAGCAGTGTCCTCAATATCCACTGCATTTTTTTTCACTGGAGCTAGTGATATGTTAGACTACATTTACACCACTAAAAGTATTTCCAGCACCACATTTGCAACATCTGACCAGTGCAACCGGGCATTAGCACACCATGCTTGTGATCCAAATAACCGTGCAATAAATGGACATTAACAAGAGCAATCTTTCAAAACGGGTTCTGCTGTACACAAGTTCACCTATGCAATCTATGTAATTCCGCCCATTGTCCTAGGATATAACAAGTAAATAACACAGTGGCATATACGTTTCTTTCAAAGCAAGTCTTGAACATTAATTACCATTCTCTGGGTTCATACCTGAAGGTCATCAACACGCCAGGCAATATAAATTTGAGGCAGAAATATTATTCTAGCTGAATGTGACAAGTTTGCGAATATGTTTTTGTGTAAGATCCCCCAACCACTTGCAGTTTGAGTTGGTGATTCAATTTTTGCTGACCGACCATTGCAGTAACCCAAGAATTAGAGTGACAGAGAAATAGAGAGAGAAATAGAGGGCGGGAGAGAGGGAGAGAGAGAGAAACTGAAATTATTTATTCATCACATCCAACAGTCATAAAAAGGTACCATCTGTGAAGTCATTATTTAAGATGGGGGAGTTGCCATTAGGCTGCACAGCACCTACTGCCTACGTTGAAGGTTTTGATATGAAAAATACAAGCATTACTCTGCCAAATCTTCTTTTTTACTTAATATATCTGTACGTTGTGTTAGTGCTGATTTGCATAATATGCATATACGCACAAATAAGAAGACATCTGGATGGCATTTGTAAAACTCATTCATTTTCTGAGATCTCCAGCCCCCGCAGATGGAGAGGAAGGTTTTGGAGCTGTTCGCAAACACATATAGTGACCTGCAAATGAAACATGGTGTTTTCCAATCTTGAATCCGGGAGGGATAATGAATTAACATTAACTAACGATGCGCTCTGTAAAGAGATGCCCCAGATGGATTTCATGTTTACTTAAGCGATATTTGCACAACAACAACGTAATTCATAATTCATGCTCCTCAACTCGACTAAAGTAAGTGTAATCCATCCAAGTTACTATGCCCCCATTTATCAGCACATTCCCCCATAGAGACAGAATGGGTGAAACCCTTTGGTACAATGCAACCTAATCAAAATATAAAGGTCAATAATTTACTACTAAGCTCCAGTCCACATAGTTCCACAATAATGCTATAGGTATTCCCGAAGCTGAAATATCGGTACTTATGGAACGGAGGATTACTAGACAATGGCGAGTATGCCCCCTTCCCCGAGAAATGAGGAATGACACAGGCTAAATCAATTTTCGTTAAATATGTATGGATTTCTCTTTCCTCTTTTTATTCCCATTTCTACCCGCTGTCTGCAGGTGGATTTCCCAGGGGTGAAAATATCAGGCATACTTTATCCCCTCCTTACCCAAACCACCCAAATGTGAATGTGACTATTCTTGGGCTCTGTGCCAAAATTTTAATGTATAATTTGATTGCACGTTAGGGGATCGTTTTGAAGAGTTGTTGGTGGAAAGAGTTGTGTGTTTTGTGCTCTGTGTTTGATGTACTTTTAAGACAGGAAGTTGTTTTCTGATTGGCAGACTAATTCTTAAGAAATGTGTTACAAAGTTCATAAGATTGCAGTACACGTGGTAAGTACCTTGGATAACTTTAATCTATACTCCTTCATCAACCAAGAGTAACAGCCTCACCCTTCAGTGCCCAGCATCAACCGATCCCTCTGGAATCCCCCCCACCCATCATGCTAGGAATATGACATGTACTAGCAAGGATAAGTGACATCACTACTTTCCAAGTCCAACACCACAGAATTGTGTGTAATAATTAATGCAAAAGCAGTTAAAGCACCATTGCAAAGAGAGGGAAGTATCAAAAAGGGTTCACTGAACTTAACACCTCTGGGAATTTTAATGTGCTGGACTGAAAACGACCATGGATGATCCACACTGGCTCCCTCTTTTAGAAGGGTCTTAAAGACCTCCTTTTCCAATTGTACCTTTCATCCAAACGTTCTACTGCTCTATTGCCTTACTTCTATCATGCAACACGAATTACATCTTTCCCTCACTGATCTCTCAGTTATCTGTTAATTTTTGTTAAAATAGTTACTGTGAAGCGCTTTAGCGACCCTGTGGACAGGTCCATGCTATAGATGTTCTACCGATGAATAACAAATGGGGAATGCCTGCAAGCAATGAAGGAGAAAATATAAATCAAATTAATTGTACTAATCTGTCGACACTAATACACATTAGTGTTGCCCCCACAGCTGGCATTAACAGGTTACTGCTGCACTGCCACATCACCCGTAGAGGTTAATGGATGATATTCCTTTGCACTATCACAATTAATGGCCATGGATTGCCTTAATCCAGCAATACAGCAGAGATGAGTGAAACTCAAACAATAACCTTCATGCTCAAGCTGCTTCAGTGCATCTGTTAATGCCAGATTCTCATTGTACATGGAATGGAGACCTTTACTGGCCTTCCCTATACTTATTCTACTGTGGATCTAACAATCTGAGGTCACTGTCTTTGGTGATGTTTACAAGCACCACACAATACTTTACTGCTCAAGGAGAGAAATCAAGCAAAATGTGTCTGAACCCTAGGTCAGTGTGTCAACTGCCTATCATAAAGGTTATGCTGCCTATGATCGTTAGGGATAACTTACTAGCGGTTTAGGGTGAGAGCCTTTTTTGCTCCAAACCCTCACTTATTAATTATTCAGGGTTAGGAGCAAACATTCTGTGACATTTGTTCAGACCCTCAAAGCTGGCAACCCTGCATTCCCCTGGAATTTGTGCTGTCTATTTTGAATGTGTGCTGCATTTTTCACACATGATGTGTGGATGAGAGGTTGTGTACAGGGTGAATGATATCTGTGGAAGACACTGTAAAAGCTGGACACAATTGTGGTTCCAATTCAGGCTGGCTTCATCCACCATGTGTATGTAACAACAATTATGCTAAATCCTACAGAGATTTTACAGATGCCTGTTGGACTGAGGGAATATTCATCCACACACTGCCAGAACATTTGACCTTCAACAGCATTTGGGCACCTCTATCCCCTTTAAGTTGTGCTGTATAAAACACGTCTGTACCATTCTCCTCAGCCTGGGTACCCATTAATGACTATGCGACACACTGAGCTTAGTAGAACATGTCTTTATTCTTCCGCATGTAACCACAAACTCAACATTCTAAACATACATTCACATCACTACGTTCTAACGCTTGCGTCACAGTTCTACGGAGTCCAGGAGGAGCCACATCGGTTCCGTCCATGCTAACTCACATGACCCTACATCTCCCCCTCTGTTAAATAAAAAATAAAACATTTTTACAAATATACACTTAATCATAGCTCCTCCATGAGTTTTCGTGGTGCGTTAATCACAAATCCAGACGGTGTCTTCAGAAACTGGGGACAGGCAGTTGACCTGCATTGGTGATAAAGGAACAACTGCTGTCAGGGTATTTGCACTTGTCCTTCCAGACCCAGTCTCTACAGTGACATCAGTGCCTGAGGAATGATGAGCCACATGCCAGAAAGGCAAGGGATCTTGTGTAATGGACTTCCTAGGATGTTGGACAGTCACCATGTGTTCTTTATTGATCACAAACGAAAGGGCTCAGCATCGAAGGGAGTATCACATTTTCATTTTCTAGATTGATGACAAGCTCTCAATCTCCTCTAGGTGAAAATAACGTATTTTGTACATTGGCACTTATCTGCATAGGCCTTTCAATTTCCTTTTCCGACCCAAGTCATTCACTTGGATTTCTTCCTCAGTACTTGATCTTCCCAAAGTTCAATGAGGTAATTTGGTTGGCACGACTCTCCCGAACATCATGGTTGCAGGGTTTTCACCTGTAGTTGAGTGAAGGGTCGACGATAAGCTCGAAGAGTAGAATTCTAGACAGTTTTAAGGTCGAACTTTTTCAGTACAGCACACTGAACAGCTTTCTTGAGAGTACTCATTAAACTTTTGACAAGGCCATTGACCTGAGGCCAAATGTTATGTTATGTTAATCCAGTTTATAAAGCGCACGGTTACCCGATGGTGTCCTGGCGCTGGTAGCATAATTTTTCTAAGAGCACGGATGGGCCAGGAAGATAGGTGGCTGAGGGAGACCTTATAGATTAAAGAGCCATGTTTTAAGTTGTTTTCTAAAAACAAGGTTAGTGGAGTTCCTCAGATTCCAAGGGAGGGCATTCCACGACTTGGCTGCACCTGTTATGAAACTTCTGCCCCCTCACAAGGCTTTCTTCGTGGGAGGTATATTCACCAGTTTAGCTCCTGATGAGTGCAGGGTTCTCCTGGGGGCATACCATTTAAACTGGTTAGCCAAGAAGTCAGGCCCCTGACCATGCAGTGCTTTGAAGACCAAGCATAGCGACTTAAATTGCACCCTTTTCTGATGGGCAGCCAGTGTAATCTTCATATTTCTTTGGCTACCGATACAAATTTGGGGATGCCTGTCACCAACCTTGCTGCCACATTTTGCAGAATCTGCAATCTATTTAAATGCCACTCTAAGATGTTTAAATAGAGCCCATTGCAGTAACCCAGCCACGATAACACCATAGAGGATATAACAGTTCGTAGGCTGTCTTCTGGCAAAAAAGGTTTGATCTTTTTTATCATCTTGAGGGATTGAAAAGTGGCCGAGGACGTAGCCTTTATCTGATCCTCAAAGTTCAGTTTGTCATCCACCATTACACCCAGATTCTTAGCCTTTCTCGTGGGTATGGGGAGATTGCCCATGTCCGAGGGCCACAAGTCAGGGGTCAAGGAGTTGGCTTTGTTACCAAACATGAGAACCTCAGTTTTGGCTGCATTCAGTTTTAAACAATTTTGTGACATCCAGGATTTGACTGTTTGTGTGTCATCTGCATATGATGTTAGACTAAAACCATGTGATCTAATCAAAGGAGCCTGGGGTGCCACATAAACATTAAAAGGGTTGGACTAAGGGCCGATCCCTGTGGGACTCCACATGGAAGCATAAAAGCATTGGAGTAGAAACTCCCTAAGGACACTATTTGTTTCCTGTCAGTTAAGAATGCTTTTAGCAGCTTCCAGGCCTTTCCTTTTACCCCCACCTCCGACAAACGGTCCATCAACAGATCATGATGGACCGTATCAAAGGCCGCAGACAGACCCAGCATAATGAGGGCTGCCTCACCTCCTTGATCCAGGGCTTTCCTAATTTCTTCCGTCGACTTGATTAAGGCGGTCTCCGTACTATGCCCTGCTCTGAAGCCATATTGTGTAGTGTCCAATAACTTAGTTTTCTACTATTTTTGCAGGTAGTGGGAGGCGAGTAATGGGCCTGTAGCTATTCGGATCTTTTGGGTCCAGTTAATTTTTTTTCAGAAGAGGGAGTATCAAGCACAACTTTCAGATCCTGGGGAAGTCAGCTGAGTCAAACATGTTATTAAATATTGCTGTCAATGTCGTAGCAATCGGTTCCAAGGCTAATTTGGCCACTGTCACCGAGCAGGGATCATACGGGGAGCCAGATTTGGCCGTGCTCAGTAGCATCTTAGTGTGCTATTCTGATACTTCACATTAAGATGATTTAGAAAGTCTCTGAATTCTCAAATGTTGAAAGGTGGGCCGTTGTCAGATTTTAGGATCTCAGGAACACCCCATGTCACGAGGATGCCTTCTAATCTCTTGATGACTCTTTCTTGATTGAGGGATGAGAGATCTTCTATCAATGGAAAAGAAGAGTATTCATCAACAATCACCATGTGATGATGTTGACTGTCAAGAAGACCAAAGAAGTCAAGGGCAATACTTTCACATGCATGCTTTGGAAAATCTGACATGTTTTTAGGTGTGTTGAGTGGTTTTCAATGAAAGGCAGTTGCTTAGATGAAAGGCCTTCAACTCTCTTTCAACGTTTTCACTGAGATGGGGAAACCAGACTTGGTCTCAGAGTGCTAGTTTTGTTGCAACGATTCCACAATGCCCTTCATGGGATACTTCAATTATCTATTGTGGCAGACTCTCCAAAATAACAATTCTCGAACCATTTTAAAAAATGGCTTCCTAAGTAACAGAAAGTTCATCTTTGACATTTTTAAACTTCTGTACTTACTGTCACTGGTAAAAGGTCGAGTGTGCTGGTTTCAACACTGATTGCAATACTGTCATTCAGTTTTAACATGCTACTATCTTGACTCGTAACAGTGACAATTTATTCCAATGAAATGGCAGCTGGTGTGCTAGATTTCACAATGAAATTTATGTAGACTTTAGCTGTCTTGGAAGCAGTACCATGACACTGTGGAGGCACTTGTGGGAAATAGTCAGCGAGGATTTGATCTTTCCACGGATGGTGCACAATTGTGTAGTTGTATTCTTGCAATCATAGACCCTAACGTTCAATGCGAGGAGGCTTCTTGGCCTTTGGATTGAGAAAGATGGTGACCAATGCTTAATGATCCAAAACAAGTGTGAAAGCCTTTCCATACAAGAAGATGTGGAAATGTTCAAAAGCCCACACTACTGCTAAACTTTCTTTCTCAAGTTGTGAATAAGCATAAGTATGAGACAAACATCTGCTTGCATATGCCACAATATGTCTTTGAGCATTCAATTGGGTTATCATGGCAGCATTGTGGGAACCTGGATGTCGTTCTCATTCAATTGCCTTGTTCACTTGACACATGTCAAAGCAGATGCATACAGCACCTTCACTGTCCGTTTTGGGCACTACCGCTATGGGAGAAACCCAGGGTGTTGGACCAATGGAACGTTTAATGATATAATGTTTGGGAAATGATTCAAATACTTTTTCAATAGCTTTCTGTAAATGAAAGGCAGTTCATCTGTGTCTTTGAGCAATAGCTGCGGACATTCTTATGAATGTGTAATTGTACTTTCATAGTCTTGAGCTTTCCTAATCCATGAAACAAGGAAGGAAATGTACTTACTATTTTGTGATGAGCATTCATGTTATAGGTCACTGATATCAGTCCCATATAAGCAGCAGTGCTGAACCTGAGCAAGCAGGCACTTGAGGCCGTACCTTGAATTACATAAATGGGTGCTTATACTTAAGTTTTTTTGTGTTTCATCATTGCTTCAAAGGAACCTTGACTTTTTAATGGCATCGATGCAGCCCATGTTTACACTTTAGTTTTCTATGGCTTAAGGCAAGGCAATGGAGATAGTTCATTGCATTTCTCCTCAGTCATTATGTTTATCAATGCACCACTGTTGATAATAAAAGGCTTTGAGCAACCATTTACCTTAAGTGTAATCTTCAGACAATGTTTGAATGACTTTGGTGCTTTTTCATGTCCACTTTTCTTTGACCTGTATTTTTATTCACAAGTGGCCAATCCAATATGCGCACATTTTTCTGAGGTAAACATAGACAGTGCTCAACCAGAATCATCACTTTCAGTTGACACTGATATGAAGAACTGTGTGACGATTATTTAGATCACGATAGTCTTTGTTTGGTGTTGATATGCCTCAATTAGTGTGCTTGCTTGGCCTTTTGAGCATGGGTTGAACATTGCTTCTGAAGTGTTCGGCTGCCTTATTGTCTTAGCACCGTAACTCACTTACTTTTTCCTTTGCCTTGCAAACCATTACAAAATGGTTTCTCTTCCCAGATCCTTTGCACACCTCTCCAATCGTGAGGCATTTACATTCATGTGGAAACAAAAATCCACACCTGAAGCGCAACTTCTTCTACCGTGGAAACAACCCTCTGAGTCCCTTGTCGATCGGCACGCTCTGGCAGCCATGGGAACTCACTCCAGTATAGGAGTTGCGATCAGAATTTGTCGTCTACATCCATTTATAACTGAGGAGTATAGCTTCTTCATCATTACATTTATTGAACTTACAGTGTTTGAGGAGCAGATCTAGTCTCTGAAAGAATTTGTTTAGGGTTTCACCATCTTTCTGTCATTCTTGACTGAAAATGTACCCTTCATAACCTACATTTGGCATGGGATTGAACTTGAGATTCAAGGCCTCTTTGATTTGACAGTTTGCAATTTCATCAACTGACTGCATTTTCTTTATGACTTCTTTTACACCTTCACCAGCCAGATTCTTAAGGTATTTGATAATCTTCCTGTTATCTGTTTCTTCAAGTACATAAATGATATCATCAAATGTCTCTATCCAAGCAGTCAATCTACTGCCAAAATTCAGCTTTTTGGTGGTATCGAATGGTGGTTTCAGGAATACAGTGGCATTATAACCATGTGTGTGATTGGCTGAAATTGAGAATGGAGGTCTCTTAGACATTGTCTGCTGTCGGATAAGACCTGCTTCATCCATAACATCTCTACGACCCTGTGCTGTTCAGGCCTCTGGGTCATCCTGGGCCAGTTGGTCAAACTGTGACGTCCCTCTTTGTCACCATGGGAGCCTTTCACTTTTTTGGAGACCTCTGGAGTTGTTCTGAGTCTCCACACAGCAGCTTTGATGACATGCCAGTTTGGGTATGGACAGCATCGGTACACACACCCCTGGGTACTTCTTCTGGGGCTACTCCACCCTGCTCTGTGGTATAATGACTCTCTCTAATCAGTTTTGATAAGCAGATGATTATTTATTGTATATAAATTGCTTTGCTTTTAGACGTCTCTTTGTACTGTCACCTGGTTGATCTCTGCCTCACAGAGCTTCCAATCCCAGCATTATCTTGCAATTGGCTTTCACTATTTGCTGCTCTTTCAAAAACCTGGATGTATTCGCCTTCAGCGTTATCACTATGTATGCTGTATAGCTTTAGGTTGCGTTCTTGACTAACGATATGTAGACTTCTCAGTGAAACTTTCATTATCTTCAAATGCTTTACACAGCAGGAGTTGCGCTTTGACTCCACCTATGTGAAGCATCCATCCGGCACCTCAACTGAGGCACACATGGCACGCAAAAGCAGTTTGCTGGACCATGGCAAACTCTCTGGGAAAGCACTGTTGATCTTCAGGTTACTTATCCCCTATCTCGACACCAGCTGTAGCAACCTCCACAGCCTGGGATATAGCTTATGACTACGCCACACACTGAGCTTATTGTAGTACATCTTTATTCTTCTGCGTGTAACCGTGAACTCAACATTATAAACCTGCATTCACTTCCCTACGCTCTAACGCTTGTGTCACAGTTCTACAGAGTCCATCAGGATCCAAAAGGGTTCCGTCATTGCTAACTCACTCAACACTATATTGTCTACTAAGGGGCTTTTACCCAGAGAGCCTGGCTCCTGTACGCTGATACACACAGCTTAAACCACCTAAATCAGTCCCTCTGGTTCCCTTCGATAGACCCAAGAATAAAATACAGGATGATGCACTAGCTATAGTTTAGCAGGCAGTTGGAGATGTAAAAAGACTCTTCTGGTTTAGTTGTCTTTAGCTTCCTGTTAGAAGTCTACTGGAAGGAGGGATTTAGGAAGCTCTGTATACATAGTGACGTTCCGGCTGGCCACCTTTGCTCCATTGGCTGAAAATTTGTAATATAGCCTGTAGCAAAGTAGGATCCTTGTAGCATGGTTACCCCCACTTTTTGATAGTTTTGCTCTGTTTTCTGACTACGTACCTTCCCAATTGGCTGCTGGTAGACCCAGATAAGTCCCTGGTATATGGTACTAAGGTACCCAGGGCATAGGTACACCAGGTGTCTCCCATGGGCTGAAGCATATATTAGGCCACCCATGAGAGAACACTCAAACTGTGACTACAGACCTGCCATTGTAGTCTGTGTAGGTTTTTGCTAGCACCACTTACAACAGATATAAGCGTCCTTATATCTGAGGTAACTGCACTTAAAACCTATACGTCACCCCTATGGCAGACTCTGCAGTCCTGAGGGCAGGGTGCTTGGTTACAAGTGTGAGGGTGCCTCTGCATGAGCAGGGCCCCTTTACAAACCCTGGGGTAAATTCTCCAGGCTTTGTAAGTGCATGTTGGAATCCTACCCTAACACCGATTGCAGTGTTGGATCTAGAAATCCATGTACTGGGGGCTCCCAAAGTGTGCACCCCTATAATCCCGGTACCAGCCTTTTAGGATCTAACAGCAAGCTGGTGCTGCTGCGAACCACAGACACGATTCTGCCCTTCTGTTGCTGAGCTGAGCTTGCACAGGGGAAGGTATAACAATAGGTGTCCTGTCACAGGAAGGTGTGACCACCTCTCAGACAGGACTTAGTGTATGGGGCTGGGGTGGGAGTGCTTGGTAGCGCCACCAGATTGCTTTGAAGGGCACATTTGGGGCCCTCCATTCACACTCCAGTTTGAGCCAGTTCAGTGAGATATTGGCTCCCACTCTGGCTTGAAATGGGACAAAGGACATGGGAGTATCCTCCCCTCTGTCCAGCCCCTCCTCTGGGAGGGACCTTGAATCATCCCAACCCTTTTTCTAGGGTACTTAAGAGCTTATCTGGCATGGCTCGATAGATTCATTGTGGGACAAGATTCAAATCTGAAACTACTTCAACTTCAACCATCTGGGCACCTTGGAATTCGTTGAACTTCACCTCGAATCGGAACTGCATAATGCAAGACTCCTGCTGCTCCTGGTCTAGTTGTCCTGACAGTCTTCTGCGTCATCTGTGTCTGTGCTTCATCCAGGTTCTTCTCGAGGCATGTGGGCATTAAAAACCCCAAAGTAATCTCCCTTGGAGTGAAGGAGTGACTCCCCTGCATCTGCAGACACTTCAACTAAGCTGACTGGCCTGTTGCTCCTGACATCCTGTGAGCTGTGAAAGGCTCGGCGACACAGGTGATGGTTCTGCCACTCCCTCGAGGTCTGCACTGTCTTCTCAGCCAGTTTGAGGCCAGTATCCCACATAGGAATTGCAGAAACCCTGTGAACAGCGTTGACTTGCTGTTGCCAAGGCTTGTCCACTCTGTTCTCCAGAGATCTTCAGGCCACAAAAAGCTCCAGCCCCCATCATCTTGTCCTGCCAAAATCTTCATCCTCACCGCATCCTCTGCACCGTGGGCCTGCAACTTTGGTGAGCTGCCCGAGGTCTTCGTATGACTCCTGTGCCTTCGGCCTGTGGGTCCTCTTGATGGTCTTCTTTGACTTCAGTCGTGCTCCCCTGCTTGCTTGAGGTCTGTTCTGACTCTCCTCACAGGGGGAAACCCTCAGACCTTGCTGGTCCCAGCGGTGTGCCTTTTTTGTTTACCATGTCTGTCGGTTCCTGACTTACGATGGGGGCAACTCCTTAATGGCTCCTGGTCTTCCACACATTGCCTAGTCCACACAGCTGCAGTGACAATGTCACTGTCTTCACTCCTGTACTTCTGTAGTTGGTGGTAATTGATCTTCTGTACCTCCTGGTCACTTCCGAGTGGCATAGACTCTGTCCCCTCTGCTTGCAGGCACTCCTCTTCAAGAATCCACCCTTGGATTCCACCAGAATCTTCAACCCACTTCGCTAGCGGCATCTTTACTGAAGTCCTCCATTGTGGTCTACAGCTGTTCACAATGTCAATTTACACCTATGCACCGGCTTCCCTGGTGTAAGTATCCTGGTTCGTGGGGTATCCATGGGTGGGATGACTCTCTAACCTTCTGTCTTCCACTGGGTCTTAAGGATCCTCTGGGAAGGGTCCTTCTTCTTAAAAACTGCAACCGCGACTTTCTCATTGAGTTGCATTGAGACCGTGGATGTGTTTCTACTCTGCACACAGCCTCCATGGGGTTGCTAGGTACTTACTTCAGGTGCTTCATTGTGTCCCCAGCTCTTCTGAGTCTTTTGGTCCAAGTCCCGACTTTGGTCACAGTTCTCATTTCACTTCTTCAATATACTGTTTGGTCTCACCCTGGAGACCACTGTATATTTGTGCTTACTTACCTGTTTACATTTGAAAAATTGCGTGTATTGTGTTGATATCCCTGGGTAGGAGATTTACCAATGTGTTTGTGAATGTAATACAACATAGAAATGGACAGTGGGCTATAGAGCACTATCGCAGCACCAATTAGGAAATTTTGACCAATAAATTCACAAAAGTCATATAAACAAAATCAATGTGTGCAGGTTCCGAAAGCATCCCCTGTCCAAGGGTGCTACCTTAAAACAGGAACGAGAAAACAAGCAATGAATCAGAACTGCACCACCTTTCTTGGTATGTATGTACAAAATCTAAAGTGTTCATGAAATCCTGATCAAACCAATTTGGCACAAGAGAAGTCAATTGTCCCAATAGTTGGTTAATAATTTCTTTATTTTCAATCGAGAGCCATCAGCCAACGCGTTTCATCCTAATCTGGTAGGACTTCTTCAGGGCTGAAATTTTAAAAACAAACATGCAATATAACCTATTACAATGCTCACTACATATAGAAATATTTACATGAAAAAAGTTATTTAAATAAATTTTTTAAATATACAAAACATGTGTGCCTGTACACATCAGAACCATTAAACAACACTATTTTATTACAACCCTAATCCATTTCATCTATATACAACAAAATATATATGTATATATCAAATTGTGAACAATCAAATCATATGCTACTAACAAATAGCAATAAATAAGAAAGAGGACATTCACATAACCAATGAAGAGGGAGAAGAGCACATATTTGTTTATAAATAGATGAAAGAGACTGAAAAAGAGACCAACACCAATAGGATAATGAACAAGCATTGGCATAGCCTATAGGTCTCGCCTTTGGGACCTTATAAGTGTTTAGCCATGAAACGGTTGATGTTGAACTAAATACTTATAAGGTCCCAAAAGCAAGACCTGTTGGTAATGATAATGCTTTTTACTGTAAGAAACTGGTGTGAACAGATAGCGTCTCGTGGGAAATGTGTGCAACTGCTCAAACATTTTCGACTCGAATCAGTGTTGCGGTTGTGCCTGAGTGACTTTTGCACACCTCATCTTATGAGTGTTAATTGCTCTACTGGTGAGTTCTCGTAATAAGCACATATTTTTTACAATAAAATTATGCACATGACGCAAAGTAAGAAATTTTGGTGTGACCCAGTCCTAGTATATAATATATGATTTGTGGGTGGTGGGTGGTGGGAGAATCGGGAAAGAAAGTGGCAACAAATACTTACTCACCCAAGGGCCTGTTTTTTGGGAGATATGGCCTCTGACGTGTGTGGTTCAGACTTGACACTTCTACTCTGGAACCCGTCGGAAGGTTTCGCGCTGTTATCGACGACGCTGATGAAGTTATCGGCGGTGACTTGCAAGCGGTGTCTCTTTAACAGGTGCAGCTTATTCAGCGCGAGCGCTTGACCGGCAATCAATGACGAATGTCGAGGGACTGCGGATGGACAAGTCTTTGACCCGACCCTGACACGTGCAGTGGAATGACCAAGTCCCACGTGCCCGGCACCTGGTGAATAATATATACAGCAGGCGGCAGCCAAGGAACATGTTTTAAGAGCTGCGCTGCGAGAGCAGGAGTCAGCATTTTGACCGGGCCTCTTGTCACTGCGCGTGGGGACGGCGAGAGAAACACGAAGTGATCATGATGTATGTTTTTCTGAATTTGCTGTGTCAGAGAGAAATGTCTTGTTTGATTTTTGCTGCCGAAATGGGACACGGGCGAACTTTTTCCATTGACGTGACCTTGCGAGGCGAACCAGGTTTCAGTGCTACACGTGAAAAGAAGGGTAAACAAGCAAGCGAGTGGTGCGTGCCGCGCGTGGTGCGCACCGCACTTATTAACAAGCATTGAAAGCGTGCGTCATCGTGATCGCGATCGCTCTGAAAGCGAAAGTGATCGCGATGACTCACGAGTTTTCAAAGTGCTGCTGAAGGCTAGTGGTTCGCGCGTGCACAGTCGCGTGAACGCAAGCGCTAGGCCAGCCAGCAGCACTTTGAAAACTCACATACAATATGTCTCTCCGAGCCAGTGCATGCGCTGGGCTCAGTGAGACCTAAAAACGAAGAAAAAGGACCACGAAAAGGTCAACCAATTAGATCACCCAGAGCGTGAAACAACCATAGTTCCACACCCAAGGGTGTCAATCCCATGTCAAGGGAATGTAAGTATAACATACCAATTGTGATTTTCTTGCAACGCAAGTGACCGCAAAAATGACCATCCAATAACAAATAACCACAAACTTTCTTTGAATGAGACTTCTGTAATGCGAATCGAATAAAGTATTTAGTAACCTGTTGTATTAATGCACATAGTGGTGGTATCGCAAAAAGGAACCAATGACAAATGCCTACCTCATCAAATTTAAGGACCAATGCCATTCTGTTTATCCATAATTAAACCCTTGGGTTGTTATCTGTTAGTTCCCAGGGCAATGTTGTTCAAGAACCGCAAGAAAGGAATGTGCAACGTGTACCCCAACAATCAGAGAATGCACGTATCCGTGGATATTATCCACCCCGGCAAATATCCTGCGAAACAAAGAGTGATGGGCAGCAGAATAACTCACTCGGTATATGTAAATAACAACTCTAAATATAATTAGCTATATCCATACGCGATCTATGAACCTGCTTTATCAGGACGGTTAGATCAAAGATGAAAATACAAGCGTACAAGGTTTGTAGAGAGGCAGAATAAATAAACAAAAAGGATGTCCCTTTAGTAACTGGAAATACTCAGATACTGTTACATGCGTAATGTGAGCGATGTATGCCCATCTCTACTGAAAAGGGGGCCACATTGAAAAGCAGGCCACACGAAATAAGTGAGATTGAAAACCCCAATTAGGAGAACCTCCTTATTCAAAGGAAGCAGCAGTCATAACATATCTCTTAAACCAATTGGCAAGTACTCTGTAAAGCCAATCGCACTTAGGTGTTGACAAAGCCCATGGTTCGGCCAGAGTAAGAAGAAGCACCAATTCTAAATGGGAATCAATAAACAAGCTATCCGTTACTTGAGGCGCACTGAGATGTAAAAAATTTGTTACGTGGCATATACCTCTATTGGGTTTACAGATATGCGAGTACTTGCCAATAGGGTTAAGAGATAGGTTCTGACTGCTGCTTCCTATGAATAAGGAGGTTCTCCTAATTGGGGGTTTTCAATCTCACTTATTTCGTGTGGCCCGCTTTTCAGTATGGCCCGCTCTTCAGTAGAGATGGGCATACATCGCTCTCATTACGCATGTAACAGTATCCGAGTATTTCCAGTTACTAAAGGGACATCCTTTTTGTTTATTTATTCTGCCTCTCTACAAACCTTGTACGCTTGTATTTTCATCTTTGATCTAACCGTCCTGATAAAGCAGGTTCATAGATCGCGTATGGATATAATTAATTATATTTAGAGTTGTTATTTACATATACCGAGTGAGTTATTCTGCTGCCCATCACTCTTTGTTTCGCAGGATCTTTGCCGGGGTGGATAATATCCACAGATATGTGCATTCTCTGATTGTTGGGATACACGTTGCACATTCCTTTCTTGCGGTTCTTGAACAACATTACCCTGGGAACTAACAGATGACAACCCAAGGGTTTAATTATGGATAAACAGAACGGCATCGGTCCTTAAATTTGATGAGGTAGGCATTTGCCATTGGTTCCTTTTTGCAATACCACCACTATGTGCATTAATACAACAGGTTACTAAATACTTTATTCGATTTGCATTACAGAAGTCTCATTCAAAGAAAGTTTGTGGTTATTTGTTATTGGATGGTCATTTTTGTCGTCCCTTGCGTTACAAGAAAATCACAATTGGTATGTTATACTTACATTCCCTTGACATGGGATTGACACACTTGGTTGTGGAAATATGGTTGTTTCACGCTCTGGGTGATCTAATTGGTTGACCTTTTCGTGGTCCTTTTTCTTCGTTTTTCATTATCCTATTGGTGTTGGTCTCTTTCATCTATTTATAAACAAATATGTGCTCTTCTCCCTCTTCATTGGTTATGTGAATGTCCTCTAATTTTCTTATTTATTGCTATTTGTTAGTAGCATATGATTTGATTGTTCACAATTTAATTTAAACATATATATTTTGTTGTATATAGATGGAATGGATTAGGGTTGTATATAAAATATTGTCTTTTTGTGGTTCTGATGTGTATAGGCATACATGTTTTGTATATATAAAAAATATATAAAAAATCATGTTTTCATGTAAATATTTCTATATGTAGTGAGCACTGTAATAGGTTATATTGCATCTTTGTTTTCAAAATTTCAGCTCTGAAGAAGTCCTACCATATTTGGATGAAAGAAACTCGCTGGCTGATGGCTCTCGATTGAAAATAAAGAAATTATTAACCAACTATTGGGACAATTGACTTCTCTCGTGCCAAATTGGTTTGATCTGGATTTCATGGACACTTTAGATTTTGTACATACATACCAAGAAAGGTGGTGCAGTTCAGATTCATTGCTTGTTTGTGAATGTGTATAATAAATATAACTATTCTTGTAACTACACTGTGTGGTTCTTTTTCGTTTAACCTACACTATATGATTAGTTCTGGTAAAACAAGCTGCTTAACACTTCTTCTGGACTAAGCCTGAAGGTTTCCCTCCACAGCTACCACTTAGAGAGCTTTCTATGGTTGCCTAAGACCACTAAAGCACCATAAGGGTTGTCTGTATTAGTGCTGGTTGATTCACTTAAATACGTGTTCACCATATACTAAGCCAGCCTCCTACGCAGCCCATTGTGAAAGACTTAAGGCCTGAGATGTTTCTGGGTGTAGCTGAAGATGCCAAAACTATTTACCTGAGCCATAGGCCCCTGATTTTTTTACTGTAGCAACTTAATACCTACAAATGTGTTCATGGGCATTTTTCTTTGCCTTTAATTTAACACCAGTTCTTGACAATTGTGCAGAACTGTGTCCTTAGTGCCTTGTGGATGTCTCATTAGCTTCCAGTTTTCCTTCCAGCATGCACATAATTTGGTCTCTATAATGGTCTGTTGCATCTGCTCTGTTAAATTACGTTTGTTCTCTGTAGCAAAAGCCTGCAACATGGGGATAAAGCAGACCATGTTGTTTTATCCATGGCCATTTAGAATATCTGACTTAGGCCACCAAACCAGACTACAATGTATTGTTTACTACCTTTTAAAGTTCCTACCAAGCATTGTTTTACCTCCAGACCCCATGACATGTTAATGCTAGTGAATATTTCAACATCCTGAGAAAGTATGGCGGGAGAAACGTATACTCCCAGGAAGGTGTTCCATTGCAGTGTTTTCACAATGAAGATTCCACTATTGCATATATTTCTGTCACTTTTGCTCAGATTGTGTGGATCATGTGTGAACTACAGGTGACACAAGATGGTATCTGCAGATCTGGGGTGTTTTCTGGTCACTTTGGCAGACAGACATGGCTATGTAAACAACGGATGTATGCACGTTTGGTACAACTGTGATACAGGATGGGGTGATCACATAGTTATCAGTGGAAATCCAGTATTTTAAAAATGTTTTGGGTTTACTTAATCACAAATTGATTTAAATCGATCTCCTCTAGGATCATATGGCGGTCAATATTGCCCCATTTATCATTAGATCAGCTATATATGTTTCTGATGGATTTGGCTCAGGACTATGGAGGATTTCCAATTGCAACGTATTCTTGATTTGACCAATGATATTGAAGACTGCTATCACTAATATACGCACCAGGAGTCAAAAGAATATTGGGACACTAGAGGTATGTACATCTCTATCCATATGTGGGGGCAAGTAAACACAATGTCAGATTTGAAAAATAAAAATAATTATAGGAAATATGAAGGTGCAAGGGGTGATATATTGAAGACATCATAAATTATGGAAGTACTGTGAGTGTGTCATAAACATAAAGCAATAATATTGATTATGGTAAATGTTAACATATTAGCCTATTCTTCTTCCCTCTCTTCTGTGTTTACCAATTTTTAACGACTGTTGGTTGACAACTGAGTAGGTCCCCCTCTTTGATTGGGGTTCCCTGCAAACTAGCTTCTGCAATGGATCAGTGATATTCTGGTTTATAACTGTGGATTTAATATATTGTGATTGTTTTCTTGTTGTGCTGTTATTGTATATTTTGGTCTTCTCATTGTGTGGCCCATTTGTATTGTCTTCTTATATATGTTTTTTGTATATTATGCACACCCCTGCGGAAGTTCAAAGGCTTGTTTGAACGAGATTATATATATGAATATAAAATAAAGGAATAATATTTTCTTAAAAAACACAACTAAGGATATGTGTACCGCTATATTTCTGAGTAAACCAGTCCACTTCTTTCCATTAAAAATAATATTTCAACATGCATTTGTATCCACTGCCACCTTGCCACAACCTTACACTGCAGTCATATAAGCAATGATATACCTTTTTAGGCCTCGACTAGACAGCGCATGCCATGTAAACATTGTGAGTTTAGTTTGCCCATAGGCTTCCCAGTTGCTGTCTCCACTCAAATTCCTTCTCTCCATTTGTCCATGGCATGCATTTGTCATGCATCTTCCTGTGTTTAGCTCTTCCTGAGTTCACTGACCAATTACACTATCCCTCCACTGTTTCCATTGTAGGATCCGTTTCAGGGACTACTTTTTTTCTTTGTTAAAGAGCACTTAACACGAGGCTTGTATATTCCCTCACTACTCCAAGCTTCTCTGTAAACAAGCCTGTGAATGTTGTCCTCATCTTGTCACATTTGCTGTGCTTGAAAAAACTGAGGATAAATGCCAGACGCTGTTTTTTTTTCAGAGTGCACCTGTTTAGTTATTTCACACAGGATTGGCGCACGTCAACACTCATGTCCGGCATCGGTATGTTACACTTGCAATTCGGCGTACCCGTGATTGACTTTTAAAAACATGTGGCTACATCACACGTCTATCACTTCAATATAAAGACTTTATTTGGGTGCGTGTTAACAAACCAAATCAAGCTATTCAAACCCTTTGTTTAAGTACATGCTTTAAAAGTAATTCACACAAGCACAATTAAATGTACTGTTGCACTAATTTAAATACTTTCAACATACTGCATTTATTTTTGAATTTTGATTTGCTGGTGAAACATTACTTTTAATTCTGAGTGCATCTGATTGAACTGCAAGACATATGCTTAAACTAAGGCTTTTAATAGCATGATTTTATTTGTAAACACATACCTAAATAAACTCTTTCCATTTCAGTGATAGAAACGCAATGTAATTGTGTTTTTTGGGGTCGCAATCGCATTTAAAAATGTTTCACCAGCAAATCAGGGTACAAATATATGCAATGATTTGTCAGTGCAACATTACCTTTAATTCTGATTTAATTTCAAAGTAATTGCATAAAAAAGGCTTTACATCTGTTTCAGGTTTCAGACATGCACTTTCATAAAGCCGCTATGAAATACACAGAAGTGCAATTTTATATTTACATCTTCCCTTGACGTATTATTTTATCATACCAATGCGCTTGATTTTCAATTGTCACATCCATCACACTAAGGCTGACCATCGTATAGAAACAACAGTGACCACGTTATATTTACCAGCATAAATTTCCTTTATATACCTTTTACTTGATGGAACAAGAAATATATAGTGAAAACAAACATACTCGGTGGGATCATATACATGTTCCATGCATTCAGCGAGACCACAATAACAAAAGAAATTGCTTACATTATGCCAAATAATGTAAATAACATTGCTATAACATCGTTATTATTTTGTTATTGCATGATGCCATTTGTGAGCGGAGAACTGCTATAGAGACATAACGCCTCTATGTTGATGTGTGTCTACTGCGCTGCTTTCAGTGCTTTGGCCTCCAGAGGGCGAAGGCACAGTACATTCTACGCTGGTGATGCTGCAAGGAGGGCAGGCCTCACCTGGCACCGAGTGTGGATGGCTGTCCTGATGTGCCATTAGTATTGACAACGCATTGACAACACCCATAGACATTAACATTGGAGACCCCCGTAGCCCTCGGATTGACAAGGCCAATTGTCTTTGCCAATGCTTGTTTTATTTGGCATTAAGACAGTTTAATCTGTTTCCAATGTCACCAACATAAAAAGTATACAGAGAGAGCCATTGCTCACCCCCATTCAGCCATTGCTTGTTGCAAGTAGCATTCACACGTTCGAAAACCCAATACCACAGCTATTTTATTTTAGATGTGTCTGTCAATGATGAATGAAGTGTTGCTCACTTGTCAGAGAAATATCACTCTGCCTAGTAAGTGCAATAATACTGTCCAGTATTATCATGCAGAAAAATTATGTTTGTCAACAACGCATATGGAATTTATGAGTGGTAAGTCAAATATGGCAAGACACAGAAAAAGCATGTAATCAATTGGTCCCCCAGTTGAAATTGATATACCACAATGATATGTC
Organism: Triturus cristatus; assembly: GCF_964204655.1. Taxonomy (NCBI): domain Eukaryota; kingdom Metazoa; phylum Chordata; class Amphibia; order Caudata; family Salamandridae; genus Triturus; species Triturus cristatus. The sequence goes on along the minus strand of NC_140592.1, from coordinate 124,770,938 downwards.
TGGAAGCCAATACCGCATAACTTGTGATCAGGGCCTAATGGTAAAGAAAGTAAAGCTCCATACAGCCACCAGGATAGCTCCAGAGAGAGCCCCCAACTCGAATGGACTAGCTCTGTACATGACCTCTGAGAAAACCATTTGCAGCCTGCTTGTAATAAGAGACGGTAAGATTAAAAGTAAAAAGTAGGGGGCAAAACCTGAAACGGTTGGTGAACGGGGAGTCTCAGCACAAGAAGCAAACAAGGCAGGACCTAAGAGCCATGAAGTGCACAGAAGCAGAACGGTGACACTTGTCTCCCCATTCTTGCCGCTGTATTAACAACATAAACACTGAGAGACCATATTCTTTCCCTAGTGACTGAACAACCCTAAACTAGCACACAGTTGAACTGAATCTCACACAGCATAAGCCAGTTTTCAAACAAAAGTCAAGAATACATATCTGGGAGTGAAATGGTTCCCTTTGTCTGGCAGGATACTTAAAAGGAAGTAAGGAAATGGGAGGGGCTCCGGGGGCTGCTCAGGTTAAAAAAAACTTGAGGACCTTGTGGTGTGGCCCACGTTGTTGGGTTTGCTTTCTTGATTTGAGCACCCCTCAGCTCAACCCCTGCTCCTATATTATCAGCCAATGATTTGTTGTTTTTTGTTTTTTTAAACATTGTAATTACCTATTACATAAGTGACATTTCCTGTGTCTCATGCTGTTCAACATCCTGTGACCAAAAAGCAGTATGAGTTATTCAAGTTTTAAAAGCTCCAGTTATCATGATAACAGAAACAGGAATTACATCTTCTGCCACAGAAAATTTGGCCCAATGATATCACAAGAAATCAGATTACATGACATAGGTCTCAATCAGAAAAGGGGCCATTTGGCTTGCGCCCTAAACGGCATCAAGGGGAATCAATATTATGATACACATGAGAGATCATAATACATAGTGACATGTGTGAAATGTGGCTGCATCAGCAAACTTAATTACAGGGTGCAATGATGTCACTTACTTAATCCAACTGCAGTAATGCATTTCATAACATTGCATGCAAATCACACATTTGATGCTACTTCTCTTCAGGCTCAGGGATTGGGGCTTTATCTTTAGTTAGGCTCATTTTGTAGCTTCACCATAAGGAGTAGGAACGCTCAGAAAAATTTGTAGACCTTCGATAGTTAAAAAAGCAGTAGCCCACCTCTTAAGTCAGTAGAGTTGGCAGGTATGTATATTCATTAAAAAAACAAGAAAATAAATCATGTGTAAGAAAATACATCATGCAAAATATGTGCGCTCTGCTATGTTCAGGAGTGTAGCTTTCATGGATCATTACAGCAAGTGCAACAGTTAAATCCTAGAGTTTGGTGGGCCTAGTTGCTTCCTTCAGTGTAGAGTGTAGTGCTGAGGGAACAGCAGGGGCTCGCTCATGCTGCACCTGGTTGCCAGCTATTAGCTCTGGATCCTAAGCTGAGGGTTTCAAAATTTGAAGATCAGGCAGGAGGGAGCAGATAAGCACCCACGTGGGCCATGCTAAAAGAAACCTAGTTTAAGGCTCTGCTTCCCATGCATACAAGTGAGGACACCATCCATAACTGGAAGTTTGTGCATAGAATCTTGACATGTGCATGCTCTGTCATAAGGCTTCTATTTCCTCAGTAGAAACTGTGCATTTGTTAGACAACATTAATGATGAGATGGTGCCAGAATGATTCCATGCACGCCCTCAAGATATATTGGCCTATAGTCCTGATAGCTCACAGTGCCACCATGAGTACACCTAAACCCGAGAGGGTAAAAAATGGATTCGGTGACCTCAGAATATGACAGCTCTGACTCCTCAAGGAATCGCTGTAACAGATCTAGAACTTTTTCACTCAGTCATTCATGCATACCCAGAGATTTACCCAAGAAGTACACAATGAGGTGTTTCAATATTTAATAAACCATTGTGATTCTTCCATAAAATATATGTGATGCAATGATGAATAGAAGCAGATGAGAGTAATTAGCAATACAAGAACAGTGAAAAGGTTAAACAATTCCACGATTGTGCTAAAGCAGTGTATATATGCTAGCATATAGTACTATGTATAGTGTACTCCTACTATGCGTTTCCTAACCTAGTTTCCCTTGGACAGGTGATCTGTCAAAATCCCTTACTGGATGATCTAATGCCCTATTACCTGTGGGTGAATGTGTTCAGGTCCATGTCTTGGCCACTAGTTGGACATTCCTCCTCGCAGAGGAATAACAGGAATCAGCTAGGCTGAGACTCCGACAACAGTAACCTCGTAGTGATAGAAGAGCGCTCCTCTGATACTAACACAGAAATGTGTGTTTATATTTAATAACACCATCCATGCTTCCATGCTGAGGCCTCAGCCAGGCTGTCATTGTTTATCCTCTTATGATAGCCATGACGCCCTATGTATGAATAGCAAACAATCATATTTGCACAAAGTATTTTGATTTACAACTTTGGTATGCTGCACAACCGTTATTATTACTATGTAAAATTATAGATTCAACACATGATCCAGAGATGAACATAAGCTGATTAGGGACCCACTTTATTTTCTTAATAAGATAGTGTATGCTGCATCTTTGCATGCCATGTGTATTTGCTGTAAGATGGTATGGTGAAAACAGGCTTGTGGCATTAATATTTTGCCATCGTACATGACCAGAACAAAGTGTCTAAAGTGTCCAAATCAATAGCAGGATCGATCTAAGTTGTGACTGCCTATGTTGTATTGCGGACATGTCATGTATTATGTCTATTGCAGATGACACTATGCTACTCAGAGAGTATATCCTATAGGACAAGGTAGTCATACCCTTATCAACCACTGCTAAAGCTTTTTCTGTATCAGCCCTGTCAATCTCATGTAGTCTTTCAGCAGCTTCCTGATGAGAAACATTCCACACTTCATTGCATATTGCATACAAGAAGCAGTTTTGACTTGGTTTTCGAGTACCTAGCAAGGAGTCCTGTAGTCCCATGTCATCAGAAAGATGGAAGAAGTGTTCTGTCTGCACGTAATGCCGGTCAGGCCTGATGATCTTGAAACCCTTGGTGTTATCCAAGAACCAAGCCTGAAATCAGTTAGTATCTAATGAAGACATTAACCATCCCGTCCGATTGGTATCTAATGGATTTCATGTGCCATTGCATAGCATGGTGTCTAGTTTTTCCTCCATGTGCCAGTTTGCAAATCGTGCAAATTTGAGAATATTGGATGTGTTAAAATCCTTGTTTTTAACCAACCCAAAGCATGATGTTTGTTGCACAGTTTTGTTCAGGGAAATCATCTGTTGTAGTATAAGGTTTGCTCTAAACAAAGGCTTGTTCCCTGAACCGGCCAATCCTTAGTACCCCAAAGTGATTTATTATCGACAGTGACCCTTCAAACGTCAACCCCATGTGTGGACAGCTGGGAAAGAAAAGAAGCAGAATAAATATGCTTAGTGTTTGTCAACATGTTCTTCTTTGCAGGTTATGGTACAAGCTTATAATAATAAGACACTGGGTCTAATGTATGATAAACAGAAAAATAAGGAAACTTATGTGCAAATGATTTTGAACTTCCCTGTGGTGGTGTAGGGCACTGCTCTTATTGTGTATATTTAAATACAGTATGTGGAGTACGTGCTTCGTGGAAGAAATGGTGATCATAATTTTGAAAATAGAACATTTCATCATAGTTTGTCGTGTATTCATACAGACCATCAGAAGAAAAACTAGCAGAATGTTCAAGATCGTCTAGCATTTCATGCATTGTATCAATATCCCAACCATCACAGACAGTATTAGGAGTGATAATGTAATTCAAAGAAATACAAAATACATATAGTATTTGCAAGAGTTCTGTAGGACTCATGTACATCATAAGATACCCTATCCCAAACAATCCCATCAGGAACTGGAACAGCTGAAATGTTCACCAGGAAAAGGTCTCTTCGTACTTCGTGGTAAGGAATGTGGTGTTAGAACTAACCCTGGGCGTAGTTCACGAAGTAGCACTTCGCGAAGCTACGCAAAGTGCAGTTCGCACTACGCGAGCTACGAGTAGCACTTCGCGAACTGCGTAGTACCTTGTTCGCACTGTGCCAGATGTCGTTTTCAATGATTGCACAGTGCGGACAAGCAACCGGCACTGTGCAATCATTGAAAATGGCATCTTGCACAGTGCGAGCTATAGTTTTCTGCTGCTAGAGTAGATTTTTACTCGAGCGGCAGCTTTCTCAACGCGAACTGGTAGTTTCTATTCGCGAGCGGTCGCGAGCATACGCGACCACTCGCAATGAGAAACCTGACCTCCTCACATTGGGAATCTCGCCAGGAGGTTTATTTTCCATGCTCGCGATCGCCAACTTGCTGTTGCTGATCGCGAACAAGGAAAAAGTCTCACCGGGATGTCATTTTGCTTGCTCGCGGTCGCCAACTTGACGTTGAGGACCGCGAGCAAGCAAAAAATGACCGCAGCACTACGCAACACTACGCTACGCGTGTTCGCACTGTGCTACGCGCAATTCGCGTAGTGCGAAGTAGCGCGAACTTCGCAAACTACGCGAGCGTAGCGTAGTGCTTTGCCCAGGCTTAGTTAGAACCAAGTTCACCAGTTGCACAGCAGAGCGTACTGGGAGATATTGTCCATTCAGAAGCAAGAAAAAGTCTGTCACAAAACCAATCCAAAGGACCAGGAAAAGTAACAAAATTTTAATCCAAATGTGTAGCCATGGAGTAACAAAGTATGTCTTTTTCAGCCAAAGAAAGAAAACACATACTCTCATCCAAAAAGGTAGAGGCAGAGGTGCTGAAGGAACAGATGAAGTCATCAAAGTCGATGAAGTAGCCAGACCAGAGACAGACCGATCTATTTTTTGCAGCTCTGAAAATTGTGTAGACCTGGGAGATGGCTAAATCTGTGGTACATTGATGTGAACAACGTTTGACAGGATCTCGAATTGATAACTGTGTTTCGTGCATGTCAATTGTATAGTAGTTGTTGTAGTAACAGGTAGAAGGGTTACTCCATTGTAGTTTACTTTCCCCTGCCGGGAAATTGAAGCATCATCCCTGAGCATGGCTTCCCTGAGGGTTTCCTTTGTCGGTAGTGAGAGGAGGCAGTCTACTACCCAGGTACCCACACCACATACTGTTGTGAATCAGCCACATAGTGTGGTTTGATCAAATCATTGGAGATGAATTTCTTGTTTCTGTTGCCAGCAAGAGGCAGGAGAAGCACAGTTCTGGCACTTTCAACAGCAAGGACTGGTACAGGCTCTGTAGAATGAACCAAATTCTTGTTTGCCCATTATTTTCTCCCCAAAGAGGTCCTCAACCTTTGGTATCCAACCAGGAGCTGCTGTAACTTCCTTCATGTCCCCAGTGGTGGTGTGTTTTACTTGGAGATTGCTTTGTTTGTCCCGGAATCTGTTCAGTTCCTGTAAAACAGCTAAACATATGTTTATATCAAATGGTGTTCCAGCGGCCATGGTGCTGGAACTGCTGCGGTCTGGGACCCACATTTTAATCCCAAACAGGATTGCATAGGGTGTGTGACCACCCAGGGATTTTCTAGGCAGATTGTTCAAAGCCCTCTGGACCCTATCTGCAACCTGAGCCTAGTACTCTAGCTGTTTGTTTCTCTCCGCAACCAAAATTCCCTTGCAACGATACGGGGAGGAATACTACGGGGTCACCTCAAACTTGCCATGGCATCTTTGTAAGGCCTCGAGATGAATGCTGGAACCTCATCAGAATGGAATGTGCCAACTCTGTATGTCCCGATAAAGATATGCAGATCTTTTATAATAGTTTGGGCATCAGCCGACCACTGTGGCCAGACCCACAGGAATCGGAAGCAGATATCCACTGCTACCAAGATGTGCTTGTAAACCCCATATGATGTTGATGGGCCGTAGTGATCCAAATAAACAGAAGCGAGCAGCTTGTTGGAAATGGAGAGAGGTGTCTGTGGTGGATGTGCTACGGTGAAGCCCTTCGATCTGCTGGCAGATGTCGCTTTCTAGGACAAAGTCCTTGGCCTGTTTTATAGAGACCTTGCCACAATTAGCGCTTCAGCAACAATAAACTCGTAGCTGTTACCCCAGTGTGTGCGGATGCTAGACCCTCATGTGCAGCTAAAATTAAACCTTAACTGCGGTCTGAATTTGGTATCCAACTTGTAGGAGTACTTGAGTGGAAAGCCTTTCAGCAGATGTATGTCATGTGCAGCGCTGACAGCCGTCATGATTTCTCTGTCTATTCTCATACTTGAACGAGCAATTGCAGCAACTTCAGCAGTTTGCACTGTTGCTTTTGCAGCTTCATCTGCCATGGAATTCCCTTCAACATGTTTGCCAACATGTTGGTGACTCAAGGTATATATTACATGAGTCTGTGGCAAGCACTTTTTCAGCTTAACCACCTGTCCCCAAAGCATCTTGTGCTTAATTGTGCACCCTTTTGAATCTCTGAATTCAGTCTAACTTCAGTAGTGTAAATACTCATTATAGGACTGTATACAATAATATGAATCACACACTAATCTGGGATTTGTATTCTCTAGTGCTAGAATTAGAGACCTAAATTCAGCCAACTGTGCAGTGCAATCACAGAGTGACTGTGTGTAGGTTTTCTCAGGATGGAATTCTTCATCCTGCATGTGTCTCTTTACGGCACACCGCTAAGTATTGGTGGTGCGTCCCTACGTCAGGCTGGGCAGAACCATCAGTATATATGATGTAATCATACTGATCAAGAGGCAGGACTTTGTTAGGCAGAGGATAGTCATGTTCATATTGCAGAAAGGCTTGTATTTGTAGTGTGGAGTAAAAACTGTAATCTACATCTGTTGCGGTGAGTGAGTTAGCCCATTGTATCCATCATGAATGTAAACTTTTTGTGTTCGGAACGCTTGCTTTTGTGACGGCCTCTAAGGTCCCCACAATTATATGGTTCAGCAGGTTTGTTGTGTTTAGAAGTCTGTGTTCGATTTCTGAAGCTAGCATGTCAGCTTGTATTGAATATAATATTTGTGTGTTCAGTAGTCCAGTGTGTGCCTCAAATAGATCCTTCTCCTACCTGGCGGCCAAGACATGGAACTCCCTGCCCGTCCACCTGCGGCTGACCCAGAACCACCTCGCCTTCAGGAAACAGCTCAAGACCTGGCTGTTCGAGCGGTAGCAGACCCCCTCCCCCAAGCGCCTTGAGACCCTTCCGGGTGAGTAGTGCGCTATATAAATTCCATGATTGATTGATTGATTGAAATGTCTGAATGAAACAAGTCATGGAACAGTTTAACCATATCTGTGTAATCAGGAATGTAATTTCTGCCAACATTTTGGAATTCCCATATGGATTGTAACCTCTTCAACATAGTTGGAGGCTTTAGAAGTGCACACTTCCCCTGAAATGTGTCACAAGGCTCTTGTCTTCACTTGACAGCTCATATCCCAAAAACAGGACATTGAGGTGGGCAATTTTTGAATTTTATAAATTAAATTTGTAGCCCATGAGTGCAGCTCCCACAACTATGCGATCTACTCGTGTCAAGTATACTGAAATGTCATCATCCGTCAGGTACATGTCATTGACTTAAGACAATGCCTGGTCATCAAAGGTTTGTAAAAGTTCAGTTACTTGAGCTGAAAACAGCCGTCGGCTATTCTTATACCATTGAGGCAATAGAAAGAATTGCTTCTGAGAACCCAGCACAGAGAATGCAGTAAAATACCTGCTTTCAGGCACTATATTTTGGCAGAAAAAAACATTTCAGATATCTAGCTTGTTTTTTTATTTTTCCACACTGTGCTCATAAGTGCAGTGCTATCCGCGTTTTGTACTGCTAATGTGTGAGTAATTGTGTTCAAGTGTCTGTAATCTAATTCTAGATTACATGAATGATCGTGCTTCATTATTTATTACTGGAAACAGGAGATTATTCATTGAAGAGGTGCAACTTTCTATTGCACACTGGTATTCAAGTTGTTGGAGAATTTCTTAAATTAGTTTTTAGCTTCATTTTTAATGGGGTATTGTCTTTGAGGTTGTGGGGTCAGCCTCAGTTGTATTTCAGGGTAAGAGGAACCAGCATCCCACCCCACATGGTTGCAGTATAATGCTGGAACTTGTGATAATGCCCACTCCTTGGCAAATCAATGTTTTACATGTTCTGAAATTAGGTCAAAGAAAGCACGTTTCTCCATTTGTGTAGTCCATGATGAACTCCATTGGCCAATCCTTTTCGGCCAGAAGAATGTCATAGCCGAATTATAGGTTCTCCCAAAAGAGAACTTTAATGGGTCTTTGTATATCCCCCTCCAACTTGAGTTGCATCTCCCATAGGCGATGTGGAACACTTACCCATGTATCCTGTGTTTCCACCTGAATGTAGTCACTCATCTCTACTGCTGCTAGACAATCCATCAGGTTCCGGTGAAGTATTGTGACTTCTGCTGCGCTGTCCAGCATGTTCAGAGCCCACTACCTGTTCAGAAGCAGTGTCCTCAATATCCATGGCATGCTTGACTTTCAGTCACGCTACCTTTTTCTTTTTGAATTGAGGTTTGATTGTTTTAGGTTTTTCTTCCTGTTTAATTACATAGTCAGATGAGAGTTGTGAGTCCTTCTTTGATTTCACGTACTCCTCTGATCTGCACGCTGACCGTCCCCCTCTTTCCAAACAATTTTTGGATGACTCTTTAAAGGAACAAGATGAACATGTATCAGTATTCTGATACCTGTCAGGCTACTTTCGTTATCATGATTGTGCAGGTTGTAGCGCTTCTCAGAGGCTTCATGCTCAGGAGATTCAGTATTGTCTTTTTTTTTCTTATTATCTGACTTCTTCTCTGTAGAAGACTCGGGTACCTGCTTTGAGTCATCCTTTTCAGAATTACTCTTTACTTGTGGTTTACCAGGTTTGGATCCCAAATTATCTCTACCTAATGTTGCATAGGTTTCTTCAAGGTAATTCGCGTTCCTGTAGTCCCACAGTCAAATCCCTTAATGCTGGCATATAGCCAACGCGGCTGCTTCTCCTCTAATGTTACTTAACATGATGGCTGATACAACAGCACAATTGCCCATCAATTTCATCCCCAAATCCAGGGCAGATTCATCACCATACTCATTCTGGATCTGTTTAAGCACTTCTGGTAAAACAGCTAATGAAGGGGTACCATGAGCTCTGGTATATACTACAAAAAGAACAATTGATGGACAGAATGCTGCACAAAGTCAAACATTTACCCCATTACAGAGATCTGGGCGTAAATCCATTGTATTTTTGCTCTCCATGCCATTCCAGTTCCCAGCCATATGTAAATCAGTCTTGACATTGTTCCCCATGGGAACAGTCCAGTCAGAACTGCCAGACAAGGTCCTCCCTGGACTGGAAACAAGCATCCTGGGACCGGTTTTGGGGCATCACCCCTTATCAGCCAGGCTACCTTGACTCCAGTGGCATGGAGATCACGGGACCCATGTCTGAGCATACCCGTCCCATTCGGGGTAACATATGCAAAAAGAACAATTGATGGACATAATGCTGCACAATGTCAAACATTCACCCCAGTACAGAGATCTGGGCCAAAATCCATCGTTTTTTTGCTCTCCATGTCATTCCAGTTCAGACTCAGCAATATGCAAATCAGTCTTGACCCTGTTCCCCATGTGAACAGACCAGCCCAAACTGCCAGGCCAGATCCTCCCTGGACTGGAAATAAGCATCCTGGGACCGGTTTCAGGGCATCACCTCTCATCAGCCAGACTAGCTTGACTCCAGTGGCATGGAGAGCATGGGACCCACGTCTGGGCATACCAGTCCCACTCGGGGTGACAAATGCAAAAAGAACAATTGATTGACAGAATGCTGCTTAATGTCAAACATTCACCCCAGTACAGAGATCTGGGCCTAAATCCATCATTGTTTTGCTCCCCATGCCATTCTAGTTCTGACCCAGCCTGATATATACTGCAGCAAAGACGGTGCCCCAAATGGCTCAGTCTTTCACAGGGGGCCATCCCCATTGGCACGCATATTGTTAAAATCCTATGTTTTTCTTGGGCTCCCATTTGGGGAAACACTGCCTCAAGCTGACTTGTTTTTTGTGCAGTCCATAATGGAATCGTCACCTGTCTGATGGGATCTTTACACATGACTGCATTTAATGTTTGTGAGCTGATGCCAATTATCATTGTGCAGCTTGAGCAGACCTCGCAGGATTTATCGTTAATGTTCATATAACAATCTGTGTCAGACATCTATATATTGTTACTAAATGTTTATAGAATGTGTGCAATTGAACTGTTGTCAAATTATCAACATCAGCATGTGGTGTGTAGCTGGCTAAGAGTGGCCTTGTTGCGCTCTCATTACTAAGGGAACATATTATACCATCTTCTGTTGTGCATGGTTGGCCACCTTCATACCAATTTGTTGTGTTCTTGGTATGTTAATGGCATTTTTTATTTGTTCATATGGTGTGTAATTGTTTGGAACTTCAGCTGGTGTGCAGGTGTGAAAAAGCTTTGATGTGTCGTCTGCTGCTGGGAACATAACCCATGAATAGAATACCTCTGTTAAGTTTGTCTGTTTCCGGCATAATAATGAATGGAATTAAGAGAGGATAACACAATGGGATAATCCTTTGAAAGGTTCAAGCTTGAACAACCTACAGCAATTACATAGGGATTACCTACTCAGTTGAGTGGGATAAATCCTGCCACCATGGACATCTCCAGTTAAGAGATGAGTAGGGGTCTTTGGGTATACAAAAGAGAACTACTTGGCTAAATAAGAACTCAAACTACCAACATTGGAGTGCCATGTCATGCGGCTTCTACTTCTTCAGAAGGAACTGTGCGTTTGTTGGACAACATAAATGGTGGGATGGTGCCAGGCTGATTCTGTGCACACCCTCAGGGTATGTTGGCCTATTGTCCTGCTAGCTCACAGAGCTACCATGATCACCCCTAAACCTGAGAGAAAGACAAATGGATTTGGCAACCTCAGAACATGACAACCCTAACTCCCAAGGAATCTTGGTAACAATGCAGAACATTTTCGCCCAGTCACTCATCCATACCCAGAGAGTTACACAAGAAATACACAATGAGGCATTTCAATGTTTATTGAACCATTGTGATTCTTGTATAAAATATATGTGCTGCAATGAATAATAGGCAGAAACAATGAGAGTAATTAGCAATATGATAACAGTGAATAGGATAAACAATTCAACCATTGTGCTAAAGCAGTGTATTTAGGCTAGCATAAAAGTATTGTGTATAGTGTACTCCTACTATTCAATCCCTAACCTAGTTGCCTAGAGAGGGTGATCTGCCAAAATCCCTTACTGGATGATCTAACTCCCCATTACCGTGGGTGAATGTGTTCAGGTCCCCGTCTTGGTCACAAGTTGGACATCCTTCCTTGCAGAGGGGAAACAGGAATCAACTGGGCTGAGACCCCACCTTGCAGTGACAGCAGAGTGCTCCTCTGATTTGAACACAGAAATGCATGTGTATATATAATAACAGCATTCATGCTTCAGTGCCAAGGCCTCAGCTAGGCTGTCATTGTTTATCCTCTTGTGATAGCCATGCTGCCTTATGGACAAATAACAAACAGCAACATTTGCACAATATACGTTTAGGCCTTGTACTAAATGTTCAAGGTGTTCTGATAATGTGCCTACGAAGTGGAAATGTAAGCAGTGGGGTTTCAGAGAAACTAATCCTGCACTGTCACACAAGCAAATGTGTGTCAAAAGTCATCATGTAGAAAAGAAGGCTATTTAAGAAATGTGTGCATGTAAAATGGCAGTGTTCTTGGAAACATTTGTTAAACTGAAACATGTCATTGGAGTTTGGATGCCTGTCATTGGGATGCGAAAATAAAAGAAAATAAAAGGAAGAAACATCTGGGCACCACTTGCCATTTGGAGGAGTCTAATTATTGCTTTATTTATTTCCCGATTATGTATGGTTTAGAACTATTGCCTTATTATTATTTTAGTAGTTTGGCTCTGTATTATATGTATTTATTATGGTTATTAACTTGTAACGTGTTTCTTTTATGGTTTAATAGGAATAACTATATAATGAATTTGTATAAAGTTTTTGTATGACACCAGTAAATCTCAATAAAAAAGGGAAAAAAAAATGCGAAAATAAACATGTTGTATTTTCTCTGCTCTACTACAGAAAATGCAACACAGGAGCTCAGTCATGTGGACTGAGAATTAGTGAAACATAGTGCTGGAAATAGAAAATTCCTGGAAAAACATTGGCGTGCCTTGTTTTCTAACATTATTTGTTGCACACCTATACTTTAATTTTTAAATCTTACTGATGTGAAGCAAATATAACATATTGTATGCTTCAAGTGCAAACAAGAAGCTTAAAGCTAGTGCTTTTTTACAGCCACACTAACATCCTGTTAATTTGTTCCTAAATAGTCTCATTAAAAATATAGCTGAGCTGCTTAGAACTAGAGCTACTACTCCAAAGTATTTGTGAAACCTGCTAATAGAATATCAACAACCTAGGCACGGTATTACAATGTTTGATCACAGTGTTTATTTGTTAGTGTTTTTGTCCAGTACTTGCATTCAGGAGACCCATATATGTTGGTATTATCAAGTGTCCTTTGGCATCATTGCTCCACATTCTCTTCCATCCTCTGTTGTGTCCCTGGTCTGCCCTGTGTGTCTGGACTGCACCAGTGAAAAATCGCAGCAGTGTAAATGTGCAATGTCTATCGGTACTACCAGCTCACGCCTTCGTCTTGGACATTTCGATAATTGTAAAGTGGACAGTGGGTCCAGTTGGGCGTGGTTAGGAGTGGTGGCTGGTGACATCTGAAAGTGGTGGGGAGTAAAAATGTGTGATGAGTGCCATGTGGAGAGCAAGTGATGCGAGTGAACCCAACTGCTGGTAGAGAGGTCCGGGGGTGGGGGGAATGGTGCATTTTCAAGCAAATTTGAGAAAGCACAAAGGTTAATTAAGCAATTGTGAAAGTGTAGTTGTGACATCAATAAAGAGATTTCATATGATAATGACGTAGGTAGCTACTTATTCAGTATGACCAATCTTAACATACCTGCGCAGTGCTAACTTTGTGCAGTGGCCTGTTCAGACGAGCACAGTGCATCAAAGGCAAGTGGGGTCTCCTGAGATTTCATTTCTCAAAGATTAGATTACACTAGAAAGGATTGCAGCCCAAGGCAACATGTCAGTCTCAACCCATGGAATCCATTACCACCAGACCTTGTGTTTTTTAGTTGGTTTATGTCCAGACAAATGGCTTGAATTTTCCTGCTTGCATTTGAGCACCTACTTTCAGCAAACCTGTTTACGTAGGCTGCATGGAAGCAATTTGTCAGGCCATAAAGACATCACACAGCAGGGCTGAGGGCTCAGGAGGAGTCAGGCGGGCTGTGAGCTGTTTTGCTGGCAAAGGAAATCGAGGGCAGGACAGCCTGAGTCCACTGTGAAAAGTAAAACTTGATTTATTTACATGTGAGCCTGCAAGCATTTGTACGATTTTATCAAGCCTCCTACGGAGAGAGAGGGCTGCGTGACCTAGTGCTGGGATGATTTATGTCACTTTTCCAAGGTAAGTAATTTAGCACAAACAAAACATCCTGTATGAGCGGTGCTGCTCATAAATGTTAGTGTTGGTCCCTTTTACATGCAAACAGATCCTGATCCTGAGTGCCGTCCTTTAAATGGCAGTGGTTTGATGCTTTGTATAAACATGTATCATAATTAAGTTTTTAAAGATATAGGTATTCGTTAGTTCTGCTTCACAAATGTACATATTACTTATAGTTACATTATTCTATGTTTAACATGTATATAAGTGATTCCATCTTTTATCATAACTACTTATCTACAATTGCTTACCTATTGAATTACAAAAAAACAAATAAATTAATTTAAAGTACAGCAGCACATGAAAGTCTGAGTTTATTAAATGCAACTTTAATCTACATATCTTGCCTTCCTTATACATGTATACCTTCCATGTACCTATGATATACCTTCCATTTACTTATGAATCTTTATATTTATTACTTTGCTTCTAATTCAGCATATCCAATGGACTACCCTATATCTCGCCCTATAAATCTCGTAACATATCCACTACATCCACTCTCATTCATTTCAAACTTCATTCCACTTTTATCTCCATTTCACTACCCTATTTATCATCCAATACCGCTCTCAATATATCCTCCACCTCAACTCTCTGACTCATCTCAATCCTCATTCTACTACTCTTTCCAAAGCACTACCCTATCTCTCACCCTATACCTCTCTAAATATATCCTCTACCTTCGATCTCCCATTCATCCCAAACCCCATTCCACTACTATGATCCCCAAAATAACCCTTTCTGGACTCTTCCCTCCTCTAGCCCTCCTTCCACCATCTCATACCGCTTTTACTATTCAGATCTCCCAAACAAGCCTTTCTATACCCTTCCCCCTGACTTTTACACCTCCTTCTCCCCTTTACTCATCCCACACCCTGTCCTACTGCTATGAACTCCCAAATAAAAAAACTTTCTAGACGCCTTCTTTTATACCTCCAAATTTTTTCTTTTACAATCCAAATAACAGGCTAACATGTCCACCGCTAAAATCAAAATTATTTCATATTTCCCTCCACTAATTCACCACTAATCAGTTTTGGGTTACAGAGTAGCCTACTACTCGCCGAAAAGTGCTGCAACACCTCATCAGGGGTAGAAAGCGTTATATAAATGCAAACCTTATACTCTTCTATCCCTCCACTATCCTTCTCAATCCATATAACAGACTAATTAATATTAACTCAAATTAATTTCATATTTCACTATACTAATTCACCACTTACACTTTTTGGGTTCTGGGATAGCGTGCTACTTGTCGAAAAAGCACTTCAATGTCTCGTCAGGGGTATTAAGCACTATATAAATGTCATTACAATACAATACGCATCGGACTACACAAATAATTTTTTAAAGTTCATCATTCACATGGCGCTAAAGAACAAAAGCTAACCCGAGATGTGTAACTCTGAATGCCGTTTGGCCTGGGAAGTTAATTCTTATAGCACTATCATACATTTAGGAATAGACTATTGATGCTGTATCTGCATTTAAATTGGCAAAGCAACAACACAATTGAGTGCTATTGTGAGAAAGTGCCCCCTTTCTGCATGGTTGCCCCCACTTTTTGCTGAACTGCTGATGTACTTTGACTGAGTGTGCCCTGGGCTCCTGCCAGTCAGGTACCCACGGCCTATCTTCTGTCCCTAAAACTGCATCGAAGATAATCCAGCGTGAGGGACGAATTTACATATTCTCCTTATGTCACAGATTCTTATTCACAAAGGGTCATTCATACATTCATTGGTGGGGCCCATAACACCAACACACTTCCCATCCACACAATCTCAACTGAATCTGTACACAGGACAAAGGGCTGCTGGACATGTGGGTACCTTATTATCTATCAGGATAACATTTCTTTCTATTTTACATATACATTCTATATACACTTTTCAGAATCCTGACTTAATCATCAATGCACTCCACTGTTTGGTCGATGGACCAAATAGTTGGACTGGTTGATGGTGAATTAGAACCAGCTTACATACAATAAAGCCTAGGAAACATTAATCTCTTCAGTGATTAATTTTAAGAACCACAAAACTCGTTTCTTGTTATTTCAATGTTGTTTATCTAAAATTATTAATCATTCCCTTTAAACTTGCATTTATTTACTACAGTTCGTAATTTGAAATTCAGATTTATTATTGAGTATCATACATTTAGAGATTTCATTTAAACATAAATTTAGGAAAAATGTGATGATAGCTTCAGATCGAACAGGGAGTTATCCGCATTCTCAGGTAAAACTCCCCTAGACAGGCTGTCTGACCCACACCAAGGGATCAAACCGTCAGGCAAAAATACCGGATACAGTGCAACAACTCGGCAAAGTCCATATATCAATCCGCAGCATGGATTAACTCCACACCCAGACTGGTCGCATGGAAATTAATTAATGTTAGAAAGTCGGAAATTTAAAATGAACAACCACCCACCAAGAAGTCCATTTTTAGAAATAACCCCAAAAATTATCACGACCGCAACTCCAACTGCAATTCTTGAACTCCTCCTGAACCAACCCTCTTCCAACGCACCCTCTACTCCGCACCCGTAATGACAGATGAGGGGTTCTTATACCTTCTTTGTGCCTTACTTCATACAACTATGGCAACTTTAGGGGCAGACCAAATGTTCTGATTGGACAGTTCAGGGTTATCAATAGTTAATTGCACTTTTCCCAGTGCAAACTGGTTCTGAATAGAGCCTTCCTATTCCCATGCAGGGAACGGCAAATGTATCTTTTCAAGGCAAAAGGGTCCTATTGACAGGTTAATTCTTTGTCACTTCCTTGGTTCCCATACGCTCATCTTCTGGCTTGCGGTCAAGTCCCCAACACATCGACCTTTGCATGGAACACGATGTCAGGAGTTCATTTTTACCTTGTGATCTCTAGGGCTTATCTGGGCATCCGCATAAATCATCACACGCACATGGTGGCATCTGCTTCAGAGAACGCCATCTTGAGTACTGCGGCCTAGTAGGCCCGAATGTTAACTAAGCGAAAATAGACATAACAGCAATTACATTTAGAAATGAAGGTTCTAATGTTTAAACCCACACTAATTCCACTTTATATTAGTATTTTCCTAGCTGCAGCAACATTTAAAGCAATAATACTTACCATACGATAACTTTAAGCCACAATACAATCACAAAGCAATATAAACCATGCAATTTCATTATTTTAACACAATCAAAGGTTAGTTTGCGTGCCATTGTTAGTTATTTAATTTTGCCATGCAATTAGCAATTTAGTCCCACGTGTATTTATGTTTATCAAGGTGGAAATATTGATTAGTATCACTTCCACTTCAAACATGTTATGTAAATTAAATTTAGAATGATTACGTAATAATTTCATGCAAATTAGAGGAGGTATACAAAATGTTGTTTTACCTGCTCCATCAAAGACCAAACCCAATTGGCAGTCTCTGGCCACAGGTCAGTCCCTGGTAAATGGTACCACAGGTACCCAGGGCACTGTGACCAGGGAAAGCCTCTAAGGGCTGCAGCACTTATTGTGACGCCCTCAGAGGTCCAGTACCTTTACACTCTCACACTGCCTTTGCAGGCTGTGTGTTTTGGTGCAGAGCAAAGTGAAGAGTCAATATGGCACGTATCCCTGTGTGCCATGCCTAAAACCCACTGCCCTGGCATAGATCAGTAACCCCTCTAGCTGGGTGCACTATGTCAGTGGTGAGGGTACAGGGGCATGAGCCCTGTACCCCTACAGTGTCTGAGTCAATTCTTAGACATTGTAAGTGCAGTGCTGCCATTAAGAGTATATGGTGCTGGGAGTTTGTCATTATGTATCATAATGGCTACACTGAAAACTGAGAAGTTTGGTATCAAACTTCCCAGCACATTAAACCCACACTGATGCCAGTGTGGGATTTAATGAACAATGCACACAGAGGGCATCTTAGAGATGCCCCTAAAAACAACCTACCACTAGTGTCCAGGGTGAGTGGCTGCTTTCAGATGCCACCACCAGACATGTTTCTGGGCACCTGAGTCGAGAGCCTGCTGCTCTTGGGGGCCTGAAACAATGCACATCCTGGGATGAAGTGCCAAGCCTCCTCCCCCAGGATGGACAGGGTCCGCGAACGGGGATCTTCAAAGGCTTGCCGCCTTTGTGAGCTTTCACCAGCCTTTTTCTGCCTTCAGCAACTGGTCCCCCCCGGTTCTGACCCCCACTTTGGGCGCGAGAACTGACGGAAAAACCAAGTGAGGAAGGGAGGTGTGCCCACCTGTGGCAATTCCACCCCTCAGGTGGGGGAGGTGAGATGAAGCACAACTCTCAGTCCCTGCGATATTGCAGATGGGGGGACCCAGCCAAGAGTGAGGCATATTCCCCCCTCACACTGGAGGGTGGCATAATAGGGGGTGTAACCACCCCAGGGAGGGGATCAATTGGTTCCAACCTTTTTACCTACCTGTAACGCCCCTAAATCTAGTATTTAGGGGCACCCCTGAATCTCGCTTCCGCAGACAAGAAGCCACAAGAAGAAAAGAAGAAGAAGGACCGAACAGCCGTGCCAAAGCTAAGAAGAGGAGGACGCCCACCCCACCTTGAACCGGCAGAAGCGAAACTCTGATGTGTCCTGCAGCCAGCAACTTCGAGAACCCAGAGGACCTGCCCTGCCTTTAAAAGAAACAACTTTGTCTCCTATGAACACCGGATTTGTTCACGCACAGACTCCAGCAACGGCAAAGTCTGCGAGACTGCACCACTCTGCACCCGAAGCCCAAGGCCCGAGTTCGAGTGGCCCAACAGCACGAGGAGGTCTACCCAGTGTTCCTGACCCGAGATCCAGTGACCCCTGACCTGCCTCAAGCCTCCAGCCAGCACCTGCAGCCTCAAACCGGAAGGTCCCCCCAACCGCGACCAGGAGCTTGTAAGAAGATCCAACCCTAAAAGACACCCCTGCACCGACGCCCCACGGCCTTGGGTGGCCCAACCAAGGGTGTCTAACCAGCCCCCAGCATCCCAACTTACCTCTCCAAGTGGTGGTCGCACCCAGAAGACCTTCGTCCCCGAGCCTGCAGTGTATTTACAAACCGGAGACTCCCCTCTGAAAGTAACAGGGCACCCGACAACAAACCAGCAACCTACACCCGGCAGCCCTAGGACAGCTGAGGTTGCACTTTTTGTGCTATCTTGAACCCCCATTTGCTCTGAGCTTAAGTCCAGGAGCTTTGCTCCCACAACCTTGTGGCCTGCTCGTAGGCAGCCACCAACCGGTGCCCCCATCCCCTATTGGTTAAAATTGGGCCTCAGCACTCTGCACCCAGCCGCCCTTGTGCCGCTGAGGGTGTAACAAGTGTGCATCCTTGACCCTGGGGGACCCCTGAGTCTAACCCCAGAAACCCAACTCCCACAACAAAGTACTTACCTGTTAACCGATAACTCTATTTTCTCCGATAGGATAACGTTGACTGTTTTCCATGTAAACTTTTTTTAAGTGTGGAGTTGGAAAATCTATTAAAGTCTCTAAAACTGTAACCAAATAACCAAAACGGGTTTACTTACCTGTTTACAGGAAATGTCCCAGTGTAGTATCCAGGTATAATACACTGTGTAAAAAAAATAATCTATTGAAAAGTCAATACAAAGTATATGTACAATATTTCAAAGCATTGCATTACCAGTGATTCTACTGTAATCAAACCAAAGTATGTATACAACTGCAATTCAAACTGTATTATTACTGCAAAGTATACATCACTTACCTGTTCCAGGCTTCCTTGATTCTAGAAAAATAAAATAACTAAACAAACTTGGTCTGAGTTCAGTCTTTGTGTGTGTGACTATCATTTGCTGATTAAGTGTGTACAACAAATGCTTAACCCACCCTCTGATAAAGCCTTACTGCTCGCCCACACTACCACAAATAGATAGTAAGGTGCTATGTACTTTTACCTCTGCCTACCTTTGGGGTTCCACTGGACTCTGTGCACTCTATACCTCACTTTGGTATAGTATATACAGAGCCAGCTTCCTATACATTTCACAAAAATGTGTCTGATAATACAACATTCATCTGTCTGCCACAGAAAGAAGCTTGTGTTTGCAAAAAAGTCAGTTTGTATTTCACTGTTGTAACCTTACTGTGCACTGTGGTGTTCCAAATCAAACTTCCAAGTACCACACACTCTACATGGTGTAGCATACATATCATGTAGGCAAGCACTTCAGTGCCCTCGCCTGTTGTGGTAAGTGCTATCTAAATGTAATCATACAATACATAAACATAATGAAATCAAGTCCACCTCCATTGACTGCTGGTTGAGAAGTGTAGTATAATACTTAATTTTGTAACAGCGGTATGGCATTTTCAAGGTACCTAACTATAGTGTTAATGCCATCTGAAGGAGTGTGTGCCACATTTTACCATCTGAGAAAATAATTTTTAGTTGCTTCAATTTAAGGTATTACAAAATGTTGAGTTCACCATGTTCAATCACTGATAATATGTCATTATTATTACCAAATTCAACTTTATTTTCTATCGGCAAATGAAGAATGAAAGGCTGATATGATTGACTCAGTTACTCTGCCAAAACTTAAGCTGTGCCCTGTGTGCGCACACAGGTCTCTGATTGCAAGTGTTTTCTCTAGCCTTTCTGAACTATGTGGAGTAGATCACGTGTGTTTCAGGAACGTTTGTGGCTCAGTTTTTACTGCCACTGACGTCTTGGTAGAAGAGTTTGGAGATGTGAAAGGGTGTATGTTGTTGTCCTAGTTTAGTCACCATCAGCGTTTGAAGCCCCGCTGTTTACAAGTACATGTGCATAATGACAGGTGATAATGCCTACAATTATTATTGTACTTTCAGGGGCAGATTTGCAAGCCCTTTGCGTCATTTTTGCACCGCCATTGCATCACTTTTTGTGATGCAGCAGCAGCGTAAAAATGTGGCCCCTTTACAACGTGTCGCATCTAGGGAGATGCGTCACGTTGTAAAGTCCTGCATCACATTATACCTGCGTCAGGTATTGATGGAAATGGCCCTTTTCCTCCTTTTTGCTTCTTCCTCCTTTGTTTTTCCTGACCTGTTGTTGGCTATAGGACTCTGGGTACTTTACCACTGCTGATCAGTGCTAAAGTGCGTATGCTCTCTGTGTAAATTGTTATGGTGATTGGTTATCCATGATTGGCATATTTGTCTTACGAGTAGGTCCCTAGTAAAGTGCACTGAGTGTGACAGGGCTGGTAATTCAAATGCTACTAGTGGGCTTGCAGCACTGATTGTGCCACCCACATGAGTAGCGCTGAAAAGAGGTCTCAGGCCTGCCACTGCAGTGCCTGTGATCAGTTTGTTAAATGCCATGTCAACCTGGCCAGTGTATCCACTTGCCAGGCCTTACCCTTCCCTTTTCTTACACTTAGGACACCCTTATGGTAGGCCCAAGGTACCCCCCTGGGCAGGGTGCAGTGTATGTAAAAGGTAGGACATTTACTGTGCCTGGTAGTGAAACACTACCAATTTCATTTTTCACTAATGAAAGGCTATCTTGTCCATAGGGCAGAATCGGGAATGCTGTGTAACAGTTTTACAAGCATATCTTCCCATGGGAGTGAGATAAGAAATTAGAGTCTGGTACCCTTGAACTCAGAATTTAATAACACAACTTTTAGGAAGGATGGTTTTTAAATTCTGTGTTTGAAAATAGCACATTTAGAAAGCGGCTATTTTCTTGTTCAACCTTTCTGTGTGCCTCTGCCTGTTTGTGGATTGACTGTCTGGTTTGAGAGTGACAGGGCTGGGGTGGCTACAGGAGTCTGGGTGAGTCAGTACTAGGCTGAATAGGCCGATCTGCATTTGGAGTGGTGGGGGGAGTAACACCTGGGCCTAAATAGGGCTGTGCCTGCTTTCCACAATGCTGGCTCCACCTCCTGCGGTGTATCTGATGACCCTGGCCCACACTGACAAAGGAAGAAGTTGTGAACTGGCAGAGTGCACCCATAACTGGTTTGGACTGGGTCCAGGACCCCTCACACCTAGAGAACAAAGGCTTTTGGGGTATAAATATGAGAGCTGAAACCCCTGTAAGTCAGACTACTTCGTGATCAAGAGGAACCTCTGCCAAAGAAGAAAAGCTGAAGAGACTGAGGAGAAGTGCTGCCCTTGCTGTGTGTCTGGGGCTGGCCTGCAGTTTGCTGATTCAACTAAGGAGAGGACAGGGGACTTTGCTGTATGCTGTGTGTCCCCTGCTAGCAAAAGGACTTTGCTGTGTGCTGTGTCCTGAAGAGAAAGTCTCTAAGGGCCTGAGAAGAGATGGCCTCCTGCTGTGGGAACTCAGGAACATAAAAGTTCCCCTACCGTCTCAGCGACACTTGTGTGTGTGTGGTTTCTGCAGCCTGAGACCCTGCTGGGACCTGTAATGTGACTGTGTGTCTAGAAACAGTCTTGTGCCCTACTATGTTCAGCAGCATGACCAACGAAGTGCTGCAATTATCACCGCCACCGGTCCGGGCCGTCATCGACAAGGAGCTGTGAGTATTCACCGCCGCTGACCCGAGACATTTATTGCCAAAGAGATCTCCGCAAGTTCATCTGCCCGAGATCAAGGAGCGGAGCCGGGAGCCGATCAGCTTTGAGGCGTCACTTAGCAACCCGACTCCCCCTACAAGGAACAGCCGCAGTCAACGAGAAGCAGCCCAGCGGGATGCCAAGCCACGAGGAGAAGAGAGAGAGACTACACCCCCAGGTAACGCTCAGACCAAGTCAAGTGAGCGTGCGTGTGTCGCCACCTGGGGTGGGGTGGGTATTGTGAGAGACTGCTCTCGGCCTCTTCCCCCTTCGCAGCCCAAGCCTCCGCTCGAGCAATCACCGTGGCCCGTACCTGCTACAAGAGGAGCGGTGGTACCGGGGCCGGGGTTTGAGCTTCTTTTTCACTCTAAAAGCATTTGGGGCATATTTTGGCAATCACTGACCGCTAGTCAGCCGTCCGTGGCGAGGAGCGCGTAACAAGCACCGTGAACTGGTGTTGAACTGTACTCTTGATTGTTTATTAAGTAATTACACAGAGAAACAAGAATCTACAAGTGATTTCCGTACCATCTTGAAAAGTAAATTACAAGAATGCGTATAAGTTGGATTTCTGTCGTTTTGGTCTTGCCTAAATTTAGATAAAAATAACTTTACTTTTATAAACAACCTGTGTGGTGTACATTTGTGGAGTTTCACTGTGTTACTGTGGGTGTTGGTGCAAATAGTTTACACATTGCCTTGGGGATAAGCCTGTCTGCTCGATCCAAGCTACCAAGGGTGTGAGCAGGGGTTATCTACAGTGTGTTTCCCCCCTGCCCTGACAAGAAGCAAGGGTCCCTATTTGGTCAAAGGTGCCTACTTCTGCCAACTCATTTTTGCACCGCCGTTCCGTCACTTTTTGTGACGCAGCAGCAGCGTAAAAGCTTATTTACAACGTGACACATGTGAGAAGGTGGCCTGATATATGCTGTCCACTAGTTATAGTGGGCACCTTGTATCAGTCCAAACAACCCCTTATGGTGAATTGGTTAAAGACAACCTTTATTGAAAGCTATCCTAGTGGTAGCTATGGAGAGCAGCCTTCAGGCTAAGTCTTGAAGGAATGTAAAGCAGCTTGTTTTACCAGTCTATAATCTCTTGAATGATCAAATGAAAGGACAACCACACCAGGTATATATTTAAAATGTATGTATTTAAGATAAAACACACCCCTCTAGTCTCTTTATGAGACTGGAGTTCGAAGTACTTAAGTTACAAGTTAGCAATCAACAGTAATAGCACAAATACACGTTTGGGCCCTAGGGGCGTACCAAACCATATACCAATAACGTGGTATAAGAACCACGACTGAACTAGACACAAGGCCTAGAGCCTGTAGAATCGCTGGGACCCCAAGGAACCACCCAAGGTAGTGACACAGGGGACCCACGGGCCCGTGTGCAGTGTGTAAACACAACCGCCGGTTCCCGTTATCTTCTAAGGGCAATGTCGCGGTTGGAAATTTAAAGATTAGTGACACTTAGAATCGAGTCAGGACCAAACCCTTTTGGGCTTAAGAAGTTCTAGGGCTAGCACCCACGGGATCACCGGAGTATTCGAGTTACCTCACCCAGGGAAGCCGAGTGCATAGGTGTCTTTTGGTGTCGGGTCGCGTTGTCGATTGCAATGGAAGCCTGCAAAGAACTGCTGCTGCCGTGAAGAGGAGAAGTGTCCGAAGAGATCGAAGCCTGGATCAAGGATGGAAGGAACCTGAAAGCAGAGGGGACAGAGTCTGGGTCACTAGCCAGTGGCCGAGGGCAGGATGGACCAATGCCCACAGATGTCGGGTGCTTCAGGTGAGTTGATGGGTGTCTTGACTCTTCAGCCACGAGGTCCAGGAGGTGTCGACGAAGTCCACAAGCCGGATTTGGGCTGTCCCACAAAGTTTGTAAAGTGCTGCAGTATCGGCGACCAGATTGGACCCAACAAGCCTTGGCAACGGCAAGACACAGGAATTCAGAGAAAGGACTGCGGTGCAGACCAGCAAGGTCTGAGGGACTCACCCAGCAAGGGTAAGTCAGGGCACGGCTGGAGCAACCAGGGAAGCCCAAGTAAAGAGGAGTTGCCTTCGTGGGGACCTACTAGCCAACAGGCTAGCGATCGCAAAGGAGCCTCGAGTGGTCGCACTTGAAACTGGCCCACGGGTCACTCGTGGAGTGGAGGCCAGCAATCTTCAGTGCAGGAGGTGCTCAAGGCTGGGGCTACTCAGAGCCCAAAGCACAACTTCAAGGAATTCCCAGAAGATAGCGTTGCGGCAAACAATCACGGTGTCAAGAAAGTCCTACCGGGTTAGACCAGTGTGAATATGTCTCTCCCTCTCGAAGGGTGGAATGCTACCGCCGCCGCCAGAACTGACGGGGGGGTAGTATTCCAAAGCATTTCACACCAAACACGACATGTTTCCATGCAGCCATCCCAAAGTTAGCATTTACCGCAAGTTTATAATGCACTTAAGAGTATATGGTCAGGCTGCACCACAAACAGCATCAGAGGAGGTACTCCGAACGCTGCAGAGGGGCTCTGCTCATGCAGGGGCACCCTCTAACATAAAAACCAAGCACTCTGCCTTCAGGATTGTTAAGGCCTGTCACAGGAGTGACTTATAGGTTTTATATGTGTGTGCAATGGTAGTGATATAGGTAGTCTATACCACTGTAAGGGGTGCAAGCACACCCTTACCCAGGCTGCAGTAGCAGACCTGTGGTGCCATTTTGGAGGGCTTCCCAGGGGTGGCATAATACATGCTTCAGCCCCTGGTAGGCCTCTGAGGTACCTATGCCCTAGGTACATAGTATACCATATACTAGTGGCTTATAAGGCACTCCAGAATCCAATTAGATATGTACCTAATGTACATGCAAACCATTTTAGAGAGGAAGCAGCTAGGCTGTGGTCCTGATTAGCAGGGCCACAGGCAGACTAAGGTAAAAAACAGGGAAACACCAGCAAAAAGTGGGGGTACCCATATGAAGCAGAACCTACTCTCCTACACACCCCCCCCCCCCAAACGCAGGGACATTAAACTAACCTTGACCAGTTGAGTCTTCATGTTCTAAGTGGAAATACCTAGAGAGTCCATCTGCATTGGCATGGTTACTCCCAGGTCTATGTTCCACTGTAAAGTCCATCTCCTGTAGGGAAATGGACCACCTAAGCAGTTTTGGGTTTTAACCCTTCATTTGTTTTAGTCATAAGAGGGGCTTATGGTCTGTCTGAACAAGGAAGTGAGTACCAAACAAGTATGGCCTCAACTTCTTCAGAGCCCAAACCACAGCAAAGGCCTCCCTCTCAATGTCTGACCAACGTTTCTCTCTAGGGGTCAGCCTTCTGCTTATGAAAGCTACTGGCTGATCCTGACCTTCATCATTCAATTGTGACAGTACAGCCCCTACCCCCAATTCAGATGCATCTGTTTGGACAATGGACTTCTTGGAGTAGTCAGGACTCTGCAGAATGGGAGCAGTGCACATGGCCTGCTTCAGGTCATCAAATGCCTTTTGACAGCTAGCTGTCCACTGAACCTTTTGGGGCATTTACTTAGAAGTTAAGTCATTCAGGGGTGTCACTATTGATCCATACCCCTTGACAAATCTCCTATAGTACCCAGTCAGGCCTAAGAAGGTTCTCACCTGAGTCTGGGTAGTTGGAGCAACCCAGTCCATTATGGTCTGGATTTTGCTCTGTAATGGTTGAACCTGGCCTCCACCTACAAGGTGGCCCAGGTACACAACCTGACTCTGCCCTATCTGGCACTTAGTAGCCTTGATAGTTAGGCCTGCTTTTTGCAGGGCCTCCAAAACAATCCTCAGGTGGACCAGGTGATCCTCCCAGGTGGAGATAAAGACAGCAATATCATCTAGATATGATGCACTAAAGTCTTCCAGGCCTGTAAGGACTTGATTCACCAACCTTTGGAAAGTGGCAGGTCCATTCTTCAAACCAAAGGGCATTACCACAAATTGATAGTGCCCACTAGGAGTAGAAAATGCTGTCTATGGCTTTGCATCATCAGCTAGTCTGATCTGCCAGTAGCCAGCTGTTAGGTCAAATGTGCTTAGAAACTTGGCTGAGGCCAAAGTATCTATTAGCTCATCTGCCCCGGGGATGGGATGGGCATCGGTCCTAGTGACTGCATTGAGAGCCCTGTAGTCTTCACAAAACCTCATCTCTCTTTTCCCACCACTTGTGTGAGGTTTAGGTACCAGGACTACTGGCCTAGCCCAAATGCTAACTGAGGGTTCAATCACAAGCAAATCCAACATCTTTTGGACTTCTGTCCTTATACAATCCCTGACATGGTCAGGTTGCCTGTAGATCTTATTCTTCACAGGTAGACTGTCCCCAGTGTCCACTTCATGAGTGCACCAGGTGGTCTGACTTGGAGTCAGAGAAAACATATGTCTAAACTGGCTGAGAAGGTTTCTGCAGTCAGTTTGCTGCTGGGCAGTGAGGCTGCCTGCCAAGGCTACACCATCAACTGACCCATCATCAGGGTTCTGAGAAAGCAGGTCAGGGAGTGGGTGACTCTCTTCCTCCTGTCCTTCATCAGTAGCCATGAGCAAGCCCATGTCTGCCCTGCCACAATATGGTGTAAGTCAGTTTACATGAAGTACCCTGTGGGGCTCCTAGGGGTTCCAAGGTCTACCAAGTAGGTAACCTCCCCATTCTGTTCAACTATTGTATGGGGGCCACTCCATTTGTCCCGGAGGGCTGCTGGGGCCACGGGCTCCAACACCCACACTTTCTGTCCTGGCTGATAAACAGTCAGTACAGCCTTTTGGTCATGCCAGGATTTTTGCAGTTCCTGGCTAGCCTCAAGGTTTTTGTTTGCCCTTTTCATGTACTCAGCCATCCTGGAGCGGAGACCAAGTACATAGTCCACTATGTCTTGCTTTGGGGGCTTGAGAGGTAACTCCCATCCTTCCTTCACCAAACACAATGGACCCCTGACAGGGTGAATAAACAAAAGTTCAAATGGGCTGTAACCAACCCCCTTTTGAGGCACCTCCCTGTATGCAAAGAAAAGGCAGGGCAAGAGTAGGTCCCATTTTCGCCTAAGCTTCTCTGGGACTCCTTTAATCATGCCCTTTAAGGTTTTGTTGAATCTCTCAACTAAACCATTGCATTGTGAGTGATAGGGTGTGGTGAATTTGTAGTTCACTCCACACACCTTCCACATAGCAGTCAAGTAACTAGACATGAAGTTTGCATCCCTGTCAGATACTACCGCCTTAGGAAAGCCTACTCTTGAGAACACACTCAAGAGAGCTCTTGCCACTACAGGTGCTGTAGTGGTCCTTAGGGGAATTGCCTCTGGGTACCTGGTGGTATGATCCACCACCACCAGTATAAATCTGTGCCCAGATGCTGTTTGGGGATCCATGGGACCAACAATGTCAATCCCTA
The DNA here is from genome assembly GCF_964204655.1 of Triturus cristatus. Classification (NCBI taxonomy): domain Eukaryota; kingdom Metazoa; phylum Chordata; class Amphibia; order Caudata; family Salamandridae; genus Triturus; species Triturus cristatus. The sequence continues at coordinate 124,743,326 of NC_140592.1, read as the reverse complement.
CCCTTTAAAAGGGCACCCCACCACAGGTAGTGGTATCAGGGGGGGCTTTGTAGTGCCACCTGCTTTGCCACTGGCTTGGCAGGTTACACAGGAGCGACAAAACTCCTTTGTGTCTTCAGACATGTGGAGCCAGTAAAAGTGAGGGACAATTCTGTCCCTAGTCTTGTTCTGGCCCAGGTGTCCTGCTAGGGGAATATCATAGGCTAGTGTCAATAGGAAACCCCTAAACTTCCGAGGTATAACCAACCTCCTGGATGCACCAGGCTTGGGGTCTCTACTCTCTGAGTAAAGGAGTCCATCATCCCAATAAACTTTATGGGTGCTACTAGCATTCCCAGCAGCCTCTTCAGCAGCTTGCTGTCTGAGGGGTTCAAGAGAGGGGCATGTTTTCTGCTCCTGGCTCAGATCAGACCTGGAAGGGCCCCCTGTCCCCAAGAACTCAACCTGGTCAGGTTCAAGCTTCTCTGGGACAGTTCCTTCTTCAGGCTCAAGATCATCTTCCTGAGGAGACTGATCAGCATTCTGAATCAGGTGGGAAGGCTCTGCCTTAACCCTACTGGTCCTCCTCTGGTGAGGCACCTGGTCCATTATTCCAGAATCCAGGGCCTGTCCAGTTTTAGACATTTTGGCCTGTGACCTAGTCACAGCAAAGACATGTGCTGGGATCCCTAACATTTCTGCATGTGTCCTGAGCTCCACTTCCGCCCAAGCTGAAGTCTCTAGATCATTGCCAAGCAAGAACTGTACTGGTAGGTCTGCACTTACCACAACCTTCTTAAGGCCAGTTACCCCTCCCCAGGAGAAGTTAACAACTGCCAGAGAATGGTCTGTTCTGACATTGCTAGCATTGGTCACTTGGTATATTTCACCAAGTATAATCTGCCCGGGATCCACAAGATCTTTTGTCACCATTGTGACACTTGCTCCTGTGTCCCTGAATGCCCAAGCTTCTACTCCAATTATCAAAGGCTGCTGTCTGTATTTGCCCTAGTTACTGGGACTCACAAAGGGGGACATACCCATGCCCCCATCACTGACAAGCACAGCCTGAGTTGGAACTCTGATGAGGCCAGAGTCCATCTCGGAACCCAGGGTCAACCCTACTACACCCTTATTCCGTGTATTCCCACCACCAATTGTAACTGCTCTAGGGGAGCAGGTGCCTTAGGGGCATTGGTGGGGGCTGGAGTATCTTCTTTGGACTTGGAGTAGTCACTGGTCCAGTGAGTTTTTTGCTTACAGATTCTGCACCAAGGTTTCTTTTGGCCTTTACCCTTACTTGACTGTGACTCCCCATTAGAAGAAGATTTTTGGGGCCTTGAGAAGACTTCTGGTCTTTGCCCTTGTCCCCACCCTTATCAGAGTTCTTGGAATCTTGCTGCTTTGGGTCACCACCTTGGTTCTGTACCTTCTGCTTCACCATGGTTCTGACACATTTGTCTGCCTTCTTTCCCAATTCTTGGGAAGAGGTCAGATCAGAGTCTACCAGGTACTGGTGCAACAGCTGACTTTGACATTTATTAAGAATCTGCTCCCTCATTATCAGATTGTACAATCCTATGAAGTCACACACTTTACTGCCCAATAACCCACCTTCCAGAGCCTTAGCAGCACAGTCAACAAAGTCAACCCAGTCTTGATTTTGTGCTTTTTGGGTGTCTTTGAACTTTAACCTGTATTGTTCAGTGGTTAGGCCAAACCCATCTATTAGTGCACTTTTCATGACCCGGCAATCATCAGCATCCTCTTCTCTTATAGTGAGGAGCTTGTCTCTACCTTTGTCTGCAAAGGAAAGCCATAAGATTGCTGCCCACTGACCTTGAGGGACCTTCTGTACTTTACAGGCCCTCTCCAAGGCAGTTATCCATTTGTGGATGTCATCCCCACTCTGGTAGGGAGGGACAATCTTACTTAGGTTTCTATGGTCATAAGACCTCTCCCTATCTCTAGGGAAATTGCTGCCACCAAGGGACTCTAGTCCCTCTTTTTTACTAGCTCTGTAGAGCTCTAGGGCTTCCCTATCTAAGGCCATCTGCTGCTTTCTGAGGTTGAACTTGTCTTTCTCATACTTCAGCAGTCTCTCTCTCCTCTCCTGGGAGGTTTCCCTCCCTCTGTGAGAAGAGACAGAGGTCCCTATAGAGGAGTTAGACTGGACAGATCCCCTTGACAAAGATCTATCCCTTCTAGCCGTACTTTCAACTCTACCTGGAGGAATAAAGGAAGGAGCATTTTTGTCATCCCCCTCATCGTCATACAGGAGAGCTGGGTTCACCAGATTCTGATCATTGTCATCAGTCTGGTCAGCATTAGAGGTAGGGTCAGGGGAATTGCTACCCCTAAACCCACCCTCACTTGCTGCCCCACCCACACTGTCTACCCCATTAGGCCCACTAGGCCCTGTGATATCATCCAGCTTAAGTATCTTTATGAGATGCTGGGTGGGTGGGCTTTTGCCTGTCTTCAGCTTCCTAATGGAACATAAGGCCCTAAGCTGAGCATAGGAGAGATCCTCATATTTATAGGGAAGGAGCTCACTGGCTCCTGGCAGGGACCCACTGGTTCCTGGCTGGTTAGACATTACTAATGTGGTGTGGTGTATTGCACTACCTACACTAGTGTGGCCTACTAAACTCTCTTGAGTTGTAGAAAGGGTGTGCTATACCTTAACACACAACTCTAAGTTCAGTACAACTTAGTGTAGCTAAACGTGATATTATATGTACCTAAGGTACCTTTAGTGGTTTTCTGTTGATCAATTCAATTGAGATTATCTGGTAAAGCAATAGCAAGCTGGAATCCCACTCACTGCACACCAATGTGAGAAGGTGGCCTGATATATGCTGTCCACTAGTTCTAGTGGGCACCTTGTATCAGTCCAAACAACCCCTTATGGTGAAATGGTTAAAGACAACCTTTATTGAAAGCTATCCTAGTGGTAGCTATGGAGAGCAGCCTTCAGGCTAAGTCTTGAAGGAATGTAAAGCAGCTTGTTTTACCAGTCTATAATCTCATGTATGATCAAATGAAAGGACAACCACACCAGGTATATATTTAAAATATATGTATTTAAGATAAAACACACCCCTCTAGTCTCTCTATGAGACTGGAGTTCGAAGTACTTAAGTTACAAGTTAGCAATCAACAGTAATAGCACAAATACACGTTTGGGCCCTAGGGGCGTACCAAACCATATACCGATAAAGTGGTATAAGAACCACGACTCAACTAGACACAAGGCCTAAGGCCTGTAGAATTGCTGGGACCCCAAGGAACCACCCAAGGTAGTGACACAGGGGACCCACGGGTGCCGTGTGCTGTTTGTAAACACAACCGCGGGTTTCCGTTATCTTCTATGGGCAATGTCGCGGTTGGAAATGTAAAGATTAGGGACACTTAGAATCAAGTCAGGACCAAACCCTTTTGGACTTTAGAAGTTCTAGGGCTAGCACCCACGGGATCACCGGAGTATTCGAGTTACCTCACCCAGGGAAGCCGGGTGCATAGGTTTCTTTTGGTGTCGCGTTGTCGATTGCAATGGAAGCCTGCAAAGAACTGCTGCTGCCGTGAAGAGGAGAAGTGTCCGAAGAGATACAAGCCTGGATCTAGGATGGAAGGAACCTGAAAGCAGAGGGGACAGAGTCTGGGTCACTAGCCAGTGACCAAGGGCAGGATGGACCAATGCCCACAGATGTCGGGTGCTTCAGGTGAGTTGATGTGTGTCTTGACTCTTCAGCCACGAGGCCCAGGAGGAATCGACGAAGTCCACAAGCCGGATTCATCCTTTTCCATGAAGTCTGTCGAGTGCTGCAGTATCGGCGACCTTATTGGACCCAACAAGCCTTGGCAACGGCAAGTCACAGGAATTCAGAGAAAGGACTGCGGTGCAGACCAGCAAGGTCTGAGGGACTCACCCAGCAAGGGTAAGTCAGGGCACGTCTGGAGCAACCAGGGAAGTCCAAGTAGAAGAGGAGTTTCCTTTGTGGGGACCTACTAGCCAAAGGGCTAGCGATCGCGAAGGAGCCTCGAGTGGTAGCACTAGAAACTGGCCCACGGGTCACACGTGGAGTGGAGGCCAGCAATCTTCAGTGCAGGAGTTGCTCAAGGCTGGGTCTACTCGGAGCCCAAAGCACAAGTTCAAGGATGTCCCAGAAGTTAGTGTTGCTGCAAAAGTTTACACTGTCCAGCAGTCACGGTCCCACGTCACCCACGATAGCCACGGGCCTCAGCTTTGCAGTGGACTCAGGGTAGCCTCAGAGATGTCTGGAAATGCATCTCTGGGGATGCAGAGACTTCGGCGTCCGGCGGGAGTTTCAGAATTGCAGACCGGTCAGTTGCTTTTTTGGTGACTGCCAAGCAGGGGAGTCACTCTTTGACTCCAAGGGAGATTTCTTGAGTCTTCTAGTCAGGATAGAACATTGAAGGTCCAGGATATATGTTGCAGAGTTTCGACCAGGGTAATCTAAAGTCTCTAGGACTGGGCTCCCATACTTATACTAAGTTTGGGGGTTGGACATACTCTAGGGACCCACCTATGGGAGGGTTTGGAAAGAGGGGTGGCTACACCCATTTCCTTTGTCCAGTTTCACGCCAGAGCAGGGGCAGGTAGCCCCTGCAACCGGTTTGAACTGGACTATGCACAGGGACACCAAATGTGCCCCCAGTGCAGGACTTCAAAGCACATGGGAGTGCTCCCGCCCAGCCCCAGTAGACATCTGCCTGTCTGGGGAGGTGGTTACAACTCCCTTCGACAGGAAACCTATTGTCCAGGCCTCCCCTGCCGGAGTTTCGGTCAGCAGCAGAAGGCCAGACCTGTGTCTGTGGCAGAGGCATCCATTTTGTGATGCCAGGGCTCAAGAAAGTCCTACCGGGTTAGACCAGTGTGAACATGTCTCTCCCTCTAGAAGGGTGGAATGCTACCCCCGCCACCAGAACTGGCGGGGTGGTAGTATTCCAAAGCGTTTGACACCAAACACGACATGTTTCCGTGCAGCCATTCCAAAGTTAGCATTTACCGCGAGGTTATAATGCACTTAAGAATATATGGTCAGGCTGCACCACAAACAGCATCAGAGGAGGTACTCTGAATGCTGCAGAGGGGCTCTGCTCATGCAGGGGCACCCTCTCACTTAAAAACCAAGCACTCTGCCTTCAGGAATGTTAAGGCCTGCCATAGGAGTGACTTACAGGTTTTATATGTGTGTGCAATGGTAGTGATATAGGTAGCCTATACCACTGTAAGGGGTGCAAGCACACCCTTACCCAGGCTGCAGTAGCAGACCTGTGGTGCCATTTTGGAGTGCTTCCCCGGGGTGGCATAATACATGCTTCAGCCCCTGGTAGGCCTCTGAGGTACCTATGCCCTAGGTACATAGTATACCATATACTAGGAGCTTATAAGGCACTCCAGAATCCAATTAGATATGTACCTAATATACATGCAAACCATTTTAGAGAGGAAGCAGCTAAGTTGTGGTCCTGATTAGCAGGGCCACAGCCAGACTAAGGTAAAAAAACAGTGAAACACCAGCAAAAAGTGGGGGTACCCATGTGAAGCAGATCCTACTCTCCTACAACGCATCTAGGGAGATGCGTCATGTTGAAAAGCCCTGCGTCACATTATACCAGCGTCAGGTATAATGTATGCAGGGTGGGCGTCCCAATGCAAAAAGCCTTGTAGAAGTGATGCAGTAAAATCTACAAGATTTCGCTGCGCCACTTCTAGAACGCCACTGCGTCAAATTCTTACCCCTGCTTGAAGCAGGCGTAAGGAGTGACGCACCACAGTGAGGGTAGGTCTCCCCCTGCATTGCTGGAGTTGCATCGTGCTTGCAACATGACTCCAGCAATGCATGACTTTTGCGTCAACAGATGCGTCAGAATTTCTGACACATCTGTCAATCCTTGCACCATGTTGTGCCATATTGTAAATACGGCACATCCATAGTGGCGCAAGGGTTTCTCAGGGTGGCGCAGGGAAAGTGACGCATCTTCAAAGATCCCTCACTTTCTTGTAAATCTGCCCCCCAATTTTTAAACAGTTTTCAAAAGTATGTATGGGTCCTAAAAAATCATATGTAAATCAAATGGTGATACAATAACATTGTGTACTGAATACACCAGGGGGCTTATTTACAAGCCACTTGCGCCACAGGTGCATCACTTTTTCCCATTTTAAAAGTGACACACCTGCGGTGCAAGGGGCTTGTAAATAACCCCCCCACATATATAGTACTATTGTTTGCCTCACTTTCCAAAGATCTTTATGTGTTTGCCAATTGTGTGCAGCAAAGGAGACCCCTGAGCACATGACTTGAATTTCCAAAATAAAGGAACATTTTCAGCACAAACAAAACATCCTGCTGTACGAGTGTCGCTGCTGATTTAAGTTTATGTTGATCCCTGACCCATTCATTCACATGCAAACAAAAAGATCACGCTCATGACAACCGAAAATGCCTTTCAATCAAATACTGTACTCACTTTCCGAAGGGGCATATCATCAAGAGGGGGCGATAATTATCGCTAAGGGCACTCAGCGCTAGGATAATTGTCGCCTGCTATCGCTGTATTTTATCGCTGAGATAGCTTGCTATCAGCGACGCTTATCTCAAATGCAATAAAAATACCAGCGATAGCTACAAAATGTGTGATTATCGCTGGAAAACCAGCGATAATCGTACAAAAAACAGGCAATAACTTGCTGATAGGGCAGGGTGGACTTAGCCATTATATCCACCTTCCATTGGATATAATGGCTAGGTCAACCTGAAAGCAGGCGTAAGGAAAGTAGCGATACCCAAGTTTAGCGCTACTTTTCTTATCTCTATGTTCCTTAGCGTGCAGCTTGTAAATAGGAGAAATGTCGGTTAGCGACATTTCTCCCGTTATTTTGGGGAGGAACGCCCACTTTGCATCTCATTAGAGATGCAAAGCTGGGCGTTAAGGGAAAAGGGCGCTGTGGCAAGGATTCACGCGATAGCGTGACCTTGCTAATAGTGCGATACAATTATCGCAGCTTTCCGGCCGCAAACGGCTGATAAAGCGGCGATAATTGTCTTGATGGTATGCCCCATAGTTCTTTTTGTGTTTCATTAATTAAAGATCCATCGGAGTGAGTTTGGCGCCTAAATCAAAAGAGACTCCGGAGCGCAATTGCCCGAATCGTTAAAATCAAGAAACATGTTCAGTACAAACAAAACATCCTGTGCGAGCGGAGCTGCTCATTTATGGAGGTGATCATTTATGTTTGTTGGTCCCTTTCAATTCAGTGCCATCCTGCAAACAAGCAGATGAAGGAGGTCATGACAACCGAAATGCATACAGCTGTTTCAGTAAAATACTCGCACTTTAAAAAAGTTTTCAAAAGTACAAAAGACTGCTGCTTAAAATGATATCTAAATCTGGTAATAATGCACATGTACTAAATACACATATGAGATTTGCACGGTCACAGGTCACCAAGTCACTATTAAGTATTAAACTCAGGGCCGGACTGGCCGTAGCAGGCACCGGGCAATCCCCCGGTGCGCCGCATGGGTGGGGGCCGGTTTTGGGCCCCTGGAGGCCGTTTTTGTTACAGGGCCGTTTTCGGGCCTGTAACACCATCGGCCGAAAACAGGCCCTGGCAAAGAGCTCGGTGGCACCCCCAAGCTCCAGGAGGCCGGCCGAGTACTTTGCCAGGGCCGGTTTTGGTTCCCAGTCCGGCCCTGATTAAACTTACCAATATGGACGCAGGAAGCTCTTTTCAAAGGTGTGGTGAAGTAGTAGCGAACTAAGGGGCATATCAACAACAACCGGCGATAATTATCTTAAGCGCACTTAGCGCTGGGATAATTATCGCCGGCTAGCGTGAATTTTTATCGCTGAGATAGCGTGCTATTAGCAACGCTTATCTCAATAGCGATAAAAATCCTCAGGCTAACAGGCTAACGTGAGATTATCGCTGGAAACCCAGCGATAATCTCACGTTACCTTGTTGATAGGGACAGGCAAACTTAGCCATGATATCCTCCTTCCATAGGATATCATGGCTAAGTCTGAAAAATACCAGACGTAAAAAAGCAGCGTTAACCGCGGTTAGCGCTGCTTTTTTTGTCTCTAACAGGGTTAGCGACATTCTTGATAATAGGAGAAATGTCGCTTAGCGACATTTCTCCTATTATTTTACTCTGGAACGCCCCCTTTGCATCTCATTAGAGATGCAAGGGGAAGCGTAGAGTAAAAGGGTGCTAACATGCAAATTTGCATGTTAGCACCCTGTTGTTGATAGGGCGCTAGTTTTATCTCTCCTTTTTTGGCTATTAAAGTCAAAAAAGCAGAGATAAAGCCCTTGTTGATATGCCCCAAAGTGTCTCTCTTACTGCCGAGAGAGACAGCCTCCCCCGTGCTGCCTCACATGCACACACTGCACCAGAGGCCCCTAGTAACTGCTGTATCACTACTCTATCCAGCCCTGCCAAGTACCACGCATGAGGCGTTAGACTAACGCATTTCAGTGTGGCGGTCCGCATCACTGCACTGAAATGCGCAGTCACGCATTTATAGCGCCACAGCCAACCAAGCGTGAGCGCTGCTATTAATTAGCAGTGATACACTCTGCGAAAGCTGGCAGCACGCATTTGTGCTGCTGACGTCGGCTTGGGGGCAGGGTCAACTCCCTCTGCATACAATGTAGAACATACATTTGTCCACGCGGCATTCTCAGATTCACTTGATTTCAGTTATGGGAGTGTGTAATGATTTGCCCAATCATGGCTGCTGCTGAGACAGCCTGGAAGCTTTGTCAGGGCTGTCCGACACTGCACTCACCATGCGGTGTGAGTATTGTATTGGTATCAGGTTATAGGGGATCCTATATCAACCCTGCCAATACCTACAGTACATATTGCACCTTTGCATTGCTTCTGAGTAATAGTTTCCACTACATTTACATACAACAAAACATTGTTTAAACCCTAGCAAATATCTTTTTTAACTGTACTGACTTGATTAATTCTAGCTTTTGACTTTCCTGCTGACTTGCACTCACTCTGAAAACTCCCACTTTTCCTACAGACATTACATTTTGGTCCTTGAGCTGGACATGACAAATTATTAAGAACGTGAAATTTTGAGCCACATCTATAACATGAAATTGAATTCTTATTTATAACATTTCTCTATCAAATTTGTTTTTGTTTGAATTGGCACACACATCCGTACTATCGGATCCACTCACTAATGTTTCTTGAGCATTATTTTTACCATCATCCATGAGTATTCTCGAAGATATAACTGAACACATTATACTTTTTGTGATATTAATGACCTCGCCTAATGATGGATTTTTACCAGATAATTTATTTCCTGAATCTTGTTATTTGAACAATTAAAAACAAATTTGTCTCTCAAATATACATCAAGAAAGCTGCCAAAATCAAATTTGGCTGCTAAAAACCTTAAAATAGCTACATAATTCTCAATCTTTAATCCCCAGTCGTTTTATTTTAAAGAAATTATGTCTTTCTTACATCACAGATGGTTCATCAGCATATTGCTTATTCTTACAAGCTAATGCTTCCATGAAAGTATCTCACAAATCTGAATCAGAAGGGGTATCCACTACTGTCAAAAACTTGATGTGCGGCCTCCCCAGGATGGTTAAACAATAGGGCAGTACGTCAAGTGGCATCACATTTAGAGGCCTCACTTGCCACCAACTAATTTTCAAAGATATGAAGGAACTTTCTCCATAATATTTAGAAACTGTGGTGGCGGAACTACATTGCTAGAGCTTGCCATATTTTAATACACCAAATACCAAGATGTGCACTTGCAAGGTGTGCCTATCACTGCAATAACAGGCAACTGCAATATGGATTATACTAAAGGTGTGCCTATCGCCGAAATATTGCTGTGAAAACTGTTGATTGGTGTGCTTCTCACCATATTAAGGGGCTAATTACGATGTTGGGCAGACTTAAGTCTGCCCAACACTGTTTCGGTTCTGGGACCGACCGACCTCTGGTTGGCGGTCCCGATCGCTTAACTATGATGTGACCGAACACTGTTCGGCCGCATTCCTACATTTTCCTATGGGAAAATGCATTACGGCCATTAACTGGCCATAATACATGCTCTTATAGGGAAATGGGAGGTGCTGTTCATCCCTGCACACCGTGGCAGGCACCATGAGGTGTAGGGATCAACAGGGCAGCCTTGGCCCCCAACCGGAGGCTGCACACCCAAGGAGGCCTTGCTGGGGGCCCCAAAGACGCTTTCCAACATGGTTTGCATATCGGATAGGCCGGGAAACCATGCATCATAATCCCAAGGGCGGAAAGGCCGGCCTTTTGGGATTACGAGCCGGTCCCAACTGCCCAACGGGCTCCATGAGCCCTTTGGAAGCCAGCCCGAATGTCAGGCCAGTTTAGTTTCTGACTGCCAGCATTGGAATGCAAAAATAACTATTGATGGACAGAATGCAGAACAATGTCATACATTCACCCCAGTACAGAGATCTGGGCGTAAATCCATCGTTTTTTTTGCTCACCATGCCATTCCAGTTTGGACCCAGCCATATGCAAATCAGTCTTGACCCTGTGCCCAATGGGAACAGTCCAGCCCGAACTGCCAGGCCAGGTCCTCCCTGTACTGGAAACAAGCATCCTAGGACTAGTTTCAGGGTTTCACCCCTCTTCAGCCAGAATAGCTTGATTCCAGTGGCATGGAGAGCACGGCACTCACGTCTGAGCATACCCGCCCCACTCGTGGTGACAAATGCAAAAAGAACTATTGATGGACAGAATGCAGAACAATGTCATACATTCACCCCAGTACAGAGATCTGGGCCTAAATCCATCGTTTTTTTGCTCACCATGCCATTCCAGTTTGGACCCAGCCATATGCAAATCAGTCTTGACCCTGTGCCCAATGGGAACAGTCCAGCCCGAACTGCCAGGCCAGGTCCTCCCTGGACTGGAAACAAGCATCCTAGGACTGGTTTCAGGGTTTCACCCCACTTCAGCCCGAATAGCTTGATTCCAGTGGCATGGAGAGCACTGCACTCACGTCTGAGCATACCCGCCCCACTCGGGGTGACAAATGCAAAAAGAACTATTGATGGACAGAATGTAGAACAATGTCATACATTCACCCCAGTACAGAGATCTGGGCCTAAATCCAAACCCTTTTTTTGCTCACCATGTCATTCCAGTTCGGACCCAGCCATATGCAAATCATTCTTGACCCTGTGCCCAATGGGAACAGTCCAGCCTGAACTGCCAGGCCAGGTCCTCCCTGGACTGGAAACAAGCATCCTAGGACCGGTTTCGGGGTTTCACCCCTCTTCAGCCAGGATAGCTTGATTCCAGTGGCACAGTGAGCCCAGGACCCACGTCTGGGCATACTTGGCGCACTGAGGGCGAGAAAGCAAAGTATACATCAAAATCTCCAAGGGGCATATCAGCAACAACCGGCGATAATTATCGCTAAGCGCACTTAGCGCTAAGATAATTATCGCCGGCTAACGTGGATTTTTATCGCTGAGATAGCATGCTATTAGCAACGCTTATCTCAAAAGCAATAAAAATCCTAGCACTAACTGCCAAACGTGAGATTATCGCTGGAAACCCAGCGATAATCTGACGAAGTTTGGCGTTAGCTTGATGATAGGGCCTCACATACTTAGCCATGATATCCACCTTCCATAGGATATCATGGCTAAGTCAGTCCTGAAGCAGGCGTAAGGAAAGTAGCGATAACAGGGGTTATCGCTACTTTTCTTACAGCTATGCTTCATAGTGTGGGGCTTGATGATAGGAGAAATGTCGCTTAGCGACATTTCTCCAGTCATGTCAGGTCAGGAACGCCCACTTTGCATCTCATTAGAGATGCAAAACTGGGCGTTACGAATACGGGCGCTAATGCAAGGTTTCACACGACAGCGTGACCTTGCTAATTAGGCGATAAAATTATCGCCGCTTTTCGCCTGAAAATGGACGCAAAAGGGGCTATAGTTTTATATCCCCTCGTTGATGATATGCCCCAACTTTTTTTCCAAAATAAAAACCTATAACCGCTCAGAAAAAGCCCTTTCTCTCAACTGCCCCAAACAATTCCCCACATTCCAGAGCCCCCACAAGACATAACATACTCAGATTCGCCAATAAGAACATTTAGAGATATGCATATTTAACTTACAGCAAACAGAGCACTGTAAGAACTTCAATGAGTATAAAACAACCTGTTATAGCACCTGCTGTGCTCCGAGAATTTAGTCAGGCAGTGTAATCCCTCCCAGCTCAAGCTCTCCAGGAGGGATTTTGAAGCATGGTCAAAGTGGGCAATTACCCAGGGCCCCTGTGGTATCTCAAGGATTCATGGGTCCCCAGGCAATGGATATATTGGGGCAACCTATTACAAATATATTACACTCTTTCGGCTCATTCAAACACTTGTGATGCTAAACAATTTTGAATTATATGTTAAATCTTCAGAAATGCATACACACAAAAACTGCTGAAATTTCAAGCTTCCTGGTGTCTGCCAGACAAACTGTACGGAAATAAAGCCTGAACAAGCCTTGATAAAGTCATTTCTTTTTTAGGTTGGATCTAGATTATGTTACTTGTAAAAACATCATTTAATATGTTATTCAGTGTCTAAACTAAGCCTGGGCAAAGCGCTACGCTACGCTTGCGTAGTTTGCGAAGTTTGCGCTACTTCGCACTACGCGAATTGCACGTAGCACAGTGCAAACACGCGTAGCGTAGTGCAGCGGTCATTTTTTGCTTGCTCGCGGTCCTCAACGACAAGTTGGCGACCGCGAGCAAGCAAAATGACATCTCGGCGAGACTTTTTCCTCGTTCGCAATCAGCAACATCAAGTTGGCGATCGCGAGCGTGGAAAATAAACCTCCCGGCGAGTTTCTCAACGCAAGGAGGTCAGGTTTCTCATTGCGAGTGGTCGCACATGCTCGCGACCGCTCGCGATGAGAAACTACCAGTCCGCGTTGAGAAAGCTGCCGCTCGAGTAAAAATCTACTCGAGCAGCAGAAAACTACAGGTCGCACTGTGCAAGATGCCGTTTTCAATGATTGCACAGTGCCGGTTGCTTGTCCGCACTGTGCAATCATTGAAAACGACATCTTGCACAGTGCGAACATGTTACTACGCAGTCCACGAAGTGCTACGTGTAGCTCACGTAGTGCAAAGTGCACTTTGCATAGCTTCGCGTAGCGCTACTTCGCGAACTACGCCCAGGGTTAGTCTAAACCCCTTGATATTCCCTTTGTGTGTATCCATTTGTGAAAGTTTAAAATCTAATTCAAAATTGTTTTTCATTGTGCAGGCTTGAATGAACCGAAAAGGGGAGATATATTTAAAGTTGTTTCAAAAGCGGCCGAAAAATATATATTGCCTGGGGCCCCACAAATCCCATTTTTTTGGTGGGGGGAGTTTTATATAGCTCAAACTTGACCAGAGGGTGTCGGGTATCAGAGTGCTTTACATGAGCACCAGTTACAGATGGACACATTCATATTTGTTAGGCAGGAGAGATAAAGTGATTTGCCAAGAATCACAGGATGTTGAACGTCGTTGCTGAGACTCGAACCTGGTTCTTCAGCTTCGAGGTTGACCGCCCTAGCCATAGACCACATCCTCTCCCCTACATCCTTAGGCTGTCCCTGCCCCTACTGTGAACATACACTTCGTGCATACCCTGTGACGTCTGTATTTTTGGGCTCCCTGTATGGCAAGACTAGGCATGGCATCATAAAATTACTTAATCCAAGTATCCAGGACTGAAGTTAGAATTGTAAATTAACTTATTATTTGGATATTTAGGTATACTTCCATGACCCTCCTGTGATTCTCAGCAGAAGCATAAAGCATATCAACTTCAAGGTGGTGCAGAAAGATGGGGTGGGTTCTATGTTTTTAGAGCATGGCTGAATGGATCACACAGCTGACCTCCGGTCAGGTCAAGAAGGAAGCGTGAACATGCTCACGTTCTTCTAAACCTCCAAGTTTACGCAGATGCGCAGCTAGCATGAAGTCTATGTGGCACTCTGCTCCTCCCCTTCTCATGCGGAGGCCTCCTTGGGATGCTGCCATTGGATTCACACCTTAGCTTTAACAACCATAGGCACAGTGGCAGCTGGTAGGGAAAGGTGGTGGGGTCAGGGGGAGTTGGGGGTAGAAAAATAAATGGAGAATAAAAAAAAACTTACCAGATGGTCGGTGGTCCCTTGTTGCCAGCTGCTGCCTCTTCTCCGACACAGGAAGCACACAGGCTCCCAGTCTCCCCTAGCCAATCACAAAGCTGCATTACAACTGCATAGTGATTGGTCTGAGCGCTGTGGTTCGGTGCTCAGAGAAGCGTTAGAAGGTTGTGCATGTTCCCCACCCAGGCTGTGCAATACAGCCAGTGGAGAACTTGCAAAGTTCGTATGAAGGTTTGTCCACACCGTCATGCGCACTTAAGGTGCAGCAACCACTCCTCCTCCCTCTTGGTCACGGGAGCCCAGCCCCGCCTGCCGACCCTAATTTAAACTGGCTGCAACTGCAAGATCAATACTAAAAATAAAATGATAACGTTCTGGAATTATCACTTTATATTTCCTCTGCACTGCTCTTAAAGCAGTGGGGCGACGCTCCTCCACCTTAACTAAGGAGCCTCTGCTTTAATAGGCAGCAGGTGAAGTGTGATGCATGGGTACCTAGCGAAGCAGGGAAATCTGTTCAACACAGGCATGTTTGCCGCTGTGGCTAGGCTGTTGTCACTGTCATTTTAGAACAAAGCATATTTTGATGTTGCCTTAACAGCACGAGCACCTCTGAAAGGGTGAACTGGAGTGTGCAGGAATCTTGGCTCACGACTCTCAAAAGGCGAGCGCGAGCCGGGTGTATTTTTAAACAGCAGCTAATGACTTTCATCTCGGCTTCCGGGGAAAGTGCTGTGAGCTTCCTGTTGCCGCCACCTGTGTCAGATTTGAGAAAACGGTGAGTGCTTCAGGTGATGAAAAAGGAATTCAAAATAGTCCTTTGAGAAAACGTTTGGAATAATTTGATGCGTGTGTTCTCAGAGCAAGCGTTTAATAATGGAATAAACTGCAGGAGGGATTCAGAGCACTCAGTGGTATGCAGGGGCGCAGCTAGAACTGAACTTTGTTGGAGGCTAACACTTTAAGAATTTGGGGCGCGGCTAACACTTCAGGCAAAGAGGACTGAGCTACCCACAGAGCCAGTATGAGAGAATATCCCAATAAACTGAATTTTAACTGTATTGGACAACCCCAATAGGATTAGAACTTACATGTTTTTGTGAATTTATATTTCATGGGCTATTGACAATAATCCGCGGAAAGGGGATTGATTGAAATCACAACCGAAATGGAGCTTCTACACAGGGCCGGACTGGCCCTACCGGGCTTCGGGCATTTCCCCGGGAAGATGGAAGGGTGGGGGCTGGTTTTGCAGCAGTGGGGACTGGTTTTGGTACTGGGGGCAGGTTTTGCAACAGTGCTGCAATATCGACCCCTAGTAACAAAAGCAGCAGTGCTTCATCCTTGAACCCACCCCCCACACCCCTCAGGGGCTGGTACAACAAAATGCCAAGGGGGCTTTGAGTTCCCTGTCCCGCCCTGCTTCTGCAGATCTAAGTACAACACACACTAGAACAGGTTTTTATTTCATCGCTGTTTCTAGGAGAAAACACTTTTTGTCAACTCGCCTGCATTTCTGTGGGTGGCAGGTCAACATGCTCATACAATATTTATTATTACTTCAAGCCTAAATATTTGCTCTTGCCCCATTGCTGACTAATGTTATGCCCACTGGGATATTGCAACATATGCATGTTTGAATTCACATGAATGTGGGCATGTCTCCATAGCGTTGTGTGGTTATGGACTTGATAGCGTGGTGTAAATAAATCAATATGTGCAATGAACACCTCCACTGGTATGTTCTTATGTGTGGGAAGACCTTTATGTGGAGAGAAGGGGGCTGGGGTTACTCTAGAGGAGACCAGGCTTCCTTTAGAAGGGGTGTGACCTACATAATTTAGAATCCTGTGATAAATTCTAAAAAAAAGGCCTAAGTATTAGCAGCACTGCAGCACTGGCAGTGACAGGCTTTGTTCCTGTTAATCACAAACACACCAAGACGCCCGTGAAAATAGAGTTTCAACTGAATTGATGCACCAACCTGCACAACTGAAAATAGCCATTTATGCAGGGCCCACTGCTACCTCCAGTGCCGGAAATGTTCGAAATAGTAGGAACATCTCCACAACATTAGAACACACCACGTCCAAGTCCTGATGAAATCCCCTGACTGCTGACGGGGTTGGAAACGCGTTGACAACAGCATCTGGGAAAAGCAAACCCTATTGGCTTAGGAGAAGGCTTAATTCATTCCCTCCATAGGCCACTATTAACCAAATTCATGGGACACCCAGAGCTGTGCAGGCAGGAGTATGAATGGTGGTAGTAAGCTGTGACTTGCTACTCCGCCTTGATGCTGTTTTTGATTTATGGACTGGGGCTTTATTTACCCCTTTGTGTTTCTGTAACTGTCCTTTTGGTTATACACAACGTATCAATGCATTATACACATTTGCAAATACTGTTTCATATTTGTTAATTGTTTTTGTATTTCCTATGTTGAAAAATGGCATCAGTTTGAGTTGTCCTTAATGTTTGACATGAATTGAATGTTGTTGCATTTGCGGAATAACTCAGAAAAATTGTGAAATAAATCACAAGAGCCTATGAATTTATTCCATTGTCTCTTCTCTTGCTTAAACTTTAAATAGTAGCTACTGGATACTCTCAAGTATATAATTATTAGTGGTCTAATCCAGTTAGCTTAGGACCCAAGCCTTTCTTAGGTTACAACATTCTAAAAGTCAGCATGCTGCCCGAGATGTTTGGAAGGTGCAAGGACACCAAGATGCAGTCCAGAAACTGAGTGCACTGAAGATAAGGCTGTAAGAAATGCGACCAGGGCTCACCGGGTGAAAAGTGCTTTGACCCATCTGAGAAAGATTAAGATTCACATTTTGCTCTTTACTTTTGAGACTCTGCCACAGTCCTTCTGCAGAATGTGGTGGGAGGAATCATAAAAACAAAGGGGCAGATTTACAAGCCCCTTGTGCCTCCTTGCGCTGCCATTGCATCACTTTTTTTGACGCAACGGCGGTGCAAACAATGCGGCCAATTTACAATGTAACGCATCTAGGGAGATGTGTCAATTTGTAAAGCCCTGCGTCACATTATACCTGCGTCAGGTATAATATATGCAGGGTGGGTGTTCCCATGCAAAAAGCCTGTAGAACTGATGCAATGAAATTCACAACATTTCACTGCGTCACCCTACGCCTTCACTGCATCAAAATCCCTTCCCCTGCTCAGACCAGGCATAAGGAATAAGGCAGGGCTTTTTGATGGGATTCACCTATCCGTTGTGGCGCATTGCTGGAGTTGTGTCACTTTTATGAGCAACTCCAGTGATGCGTCACTTTTGGGCCAACAGATGCATCAGAATGTCTGAAGCATCTGTTAATCCTTGCGCCATGGAGCACTGTATTGTAAATACAGCGCATCCCTGGTGGTGTAAGGACATTTGGTGCTGGTGCAAGGAAACTGACGCATCTATCTATGTAGATGCCTCAGTTCGCTTGTAAACCTGCCCCAAAATATTTACATCAATTTTCACTATCGCATCTCTGTATCTGACCTATTGTCCTAATCGAAGCCAGTTTTTCATGGGCCCCAGTGCAATGAAAGAAATTGGCCCCAAGCCTGCTATTTTAATTATAAAATATAAGACTAATAATGGGTCAGTGGGCTCCTAAGGTCTCTGGGCCCTGGTGCCATTGCACCTGCTGCACCAATGGAAGCTGCACCCCTGCCCAGTGTTGCTTGTCTTTCTTTCACAAATACATTATTTCCCTACCCACCCGATGCAGGGCCAGGAACGGATACAGGACCCCCTGCCTCACGGAGCTGCAAAAATGAAATACATACATACAATCATTCGGACTATCAGCAGGCTCCAAGGCTCACTATTTACTATTGCAGTGTGTATGAAAAATGATATGTGCACTTAAATGGTGCTGACACAGCAGCAAAAGAAGACAGAGGGCCATATTCACAAGGAGACAACTCCGATTTATCTCCACCTTAACGCAACAAAAGTGGAGATAGATTTAACACCCCATTCACAAGCAGGTACAAACTGCAGACAACGTCTGTATTCCCGCGATAACTGCCCCAAAATCTAACACAACGGCGGACACCACCAACTAACTCTAATGAGATGCAGAGTAGGCGTTCCCATTCAAAAACACATGAAAAAACAACAACACCACTTTCACAACAAACTGAGAGAACTGTGAAGCGAACAAAAAACAGGCGATAAGCCGCGGTGGCCACAGGTATTTACACCAGCCTCAAGGAGGTGTAAAGACAGACGACTCCCTGCAGTAGGCTATGGCGCCCCGCACACAGCCACACCCGAAGAACAAACAACGCCATGGAGCTACTCATCATGCAGCTCGGAGCACCAACAGGGCCACAACACCCACTGCCACCAGCCCCAGGAGCGCCACCACCCCCAGGACCCGGACCCACCCCCTCCGTACCACCACAGAGGCAGCATAGAGTAAGACAGTGGAACTATTGAAGGCGCACCACTCTCACAGACCTACCGCCCGCGGAAGTCATTGCCCACTACAGGCTCAAAATGACAACCATTCTCTACATCATGACCCACATCCCCCATAGGCTGACGGTCCCAACACAGCAGAGAACCAACATGCCACCTCAAACAAAGCTGCTGACTGTGCTGCACCTGTTGGCCTCAGGGACATTCCAACCAACAACTGCCAGAGTCGGAGGAGTCTCACAGCCAGCCCTATCAAAGTTCATCACACCTGTCCTGGATGCCATCCTCAGCTTCGTACCTCAGTACCTCACTGCGCAGCAACAGCTGGAGACAAAGCAAGGCTTCTGCGCCATAGCCGGATTCCCGGCCGTGTTGGGGGCAATTGACTGCACACATGTTCCACTTGTGCCCCCTGTGGATACTGCACATCACTACCGCAACAGAAAGCACACGCATTCCATCAATGTGCAGGCAATAGTGGACCACCGGGGAATGTTCACCAATGTTGTCGCCAACTACCCAGGCAGTGTACACGATTCATTCATCTTCCGACAGTCCATCATCAACCAGCGCTTCCAGAATGGCACATATAGAATGGGACTGCTCGTTGGTAAGTACCAAATCAACACACCACACATACCACAGCAACCTACGCACAAAGCACATCTGTGGGGATGCACACGTGACCAAGCCACATTCGACAAGTCAGACTACATGACCACATACCAGATACGACTACACCACTCCATGGTCATCCTGGTCTACCCCATCACCCAATACAGACATATCATGTCACCACAGCCACACAACGGCTGGACGTGTGGAGATGTGGAATGCAGCCATGGCACATGTGAGGCACTGCTCTGCCCTCATGACCCTACCCCAGTCTCCTGCAGGTCAGCATCCCGTGGCGGTGGGCCCGTGTCAGCAGCTGAGAATCCGGGGCCACTGGCCCTGTGCGACTCGAGTCATCCCCCCTTGTGGTTCTGACATTGCATGTCTGAGTGCCTGATGACTGTTGATGTAGTTGCCAGCACAAGCTACTCCCTGAGGGCTGGCTTACACTCACCCCACACACAGCCAGCACAGGCGTCACTAAATTGGTGGGCCTGCCATCACATCCTCCCGAACCAAGTATTGACTCTTTTCTCCCTGCACTGTTACAGGTGATCAAGGATATGCACTCTGCCCTTGGATGATGACACCCCTCCGGGACCCAAACACACCGGCCCAGAGGCAGTACAATGTGGCCCACATACACACCAGGGGCATCGTTGAACGCACATTTGCAGTGTTTAAGTCACATTTCAGGTGCCTGGACAGCACAGGTGGAAAGCTCCTGTACAGCCCGGACATCGTGTGCAAGATTATCGTTGCATGTTGTGTGTTGCACAACATCTGTGTTCGCACCAGGGCCCCATGGATCCCAGTTCTAGAGGTACCGGACGATGATGGTGATGGGGCTGGTGACCCACATCCCACTGCAGCTGTGGCAGGAATGGCCCATAGGAACTACATCATTGACACCTACTCCTCATGAGCACGTCACATTTTGTCCGTCCGTGGCAATCATGGGACAGTAGTAGATGTCCAATTGCACTGCATGTGTGAATAAAATATATTTGCAGGTTACAGGTTGGAATTGTGCATTGTCATGTTAAATATCCCTGGGGTTACAGATTTGATTTGCCTGTTTGTGCACATTTGTTGATCTAGTTGTGTCCTGTGTTCAGTTGTGGAGGGGTTGCTGTTTGTACCGGGATGTTGCCAATGTCGAGGTGCACTTCTGCTTATGTGCGTATGCTGCACGATGGGTGTGTCGCTCCTGCCGCTCTGATTTGTCTGCCACTGGTCTCTTTCATGCAGTGTGCCTGTCGGTTCTGTCCTTCCACGGTGCTTTGATGTTGCGGTGTGCATGTTCTCCTCTGCAGTTGGCCAGGGTGCATCCGTGGTACTCCGCTGTTGCTGTATTTTGTTCACTGGCATTTTCCGTAAGCTGTTCTTGTGCTTGTTCACGCACTGCGCATGAGTATTGCTGCCCTCACGCTTTATCCCTGCTTTTCTCATCGCGGAAGGGCTCATCGCAGGTTTTCTGGTGTTGTGGTTTGTGTTTTTATCTCTGTCGGGGTGGTTGTATCGCGGACATTGTCCGCGTTTTCGGCAGACTATCACATGGTACCACCGTGTTGTGAATTCCACGTTGACACAGAGTTATTTTCCTGCGATAGGCTGCGATATTGAAAGTTCAGTTACGCTACTCTTGCGGTAGTTATCACACGTTCTTGTGAATATACCCCAGAGTCCTTTGATCCTGACTGTAATGCAAATGCCTACGAGATGAGTCCCTTTGGAGAATACAGTCCTGGGTAAAGATGATCCTCTACTTCAATTAGAACAGAAAAGAAAGCCTCCTAGGCTTTCTCCTTCCTGTTGTTAATTCTCTTCGGTGCAACAGTGACACAATCATAATGAAAGCCTATGCAGTTTGCATTGGGTAGATGAAACATATTTGCCAATAATATGCAGGAACAGCATTTGTGATGAATGCTTCGTCTGTTGCTTTGTAGTATGATGTTTTCATATTTCTGACTGACTTCAAAGTGCTAAGGACCAGGTGCTATGGGGCCCTGCTGTCAGTTTCCGACAGCCAATCCATGTCAGAAAGGCGACATGGATTAGCTGTTGGAAACGTACATCATAATCCCAGTGGCGGAAACGCTGTCCTTAAGAGATTATGGTGCAGTTCCGACTGGCCGATGAGCTCCTTGAGCCCATCGGAACCAAGTCGTGTCCCCCACCGGTTTAAACACTGATCGCCGTCATCCTAATGCGGTGGTTGGAGTTCAAACCTACAATGTTGGTTGGAAATCCTCCGATCAGCGGTCTGAGGCTTTCTGGGCGACATTGTAATTTGACCCATTGTTTTTTTTTACCTTCAAATGTAATTCTCTTCTAATAAAGTGACAGTTGCCTGGGAGGAAGATCTGGATGTGGAGGAGGAAGTTTCCTAAGGTAAACTAGAAAGGAGGGGAACTAAGAGCTTTAAGGAAAAGTACTGGCCTTGCATGTAGATGTAAGTACATAAGGGTAGTACTGGGCAAGCTGATTTAGTCTTGGGATGTTGGGGCAGAAACATACAGAACACTTAGGCTCTCATCCTTGCATGTGCAGGGTGCCAGGTTTGGTTATGACGAGGGATCACCCAACTGGCTTATGCTTGTCCGCATTTGGAAGCATGAGACTGACTTAGGGCCTTAAACCCCAACTCAAAATTATGCTTCCTTTGGCCTAGTAGGAATAGGTGGAATCTGGGAGTTTTAAGCACTGTGCAGTTTCTTCACAGGATGCAAACCTTGGTTGCTCTTTATTTCCATCCTTGCTCCTGAGCTGTATTTTTAAAGCAATCAGCAATGTCACTCCCTTTAGAAAAGGTACACAGCTGCTTCTGATGTCACCAACTTCCATTGTTGACCCTATGACATAATTTTACTAATTTTAGATTATGTCTAACTTGTGCAAGTTGCCGTATGGAATACTGGGCTGTGTCTGATTGTCCACATTTTTGTACACGTGCACAAAATACCCCACTGCACCTTTGGCCCGGAAAGTGCTGGGTAGCTGCCTGTATATATTACTCCTAATTAAAATTATAATTTGAGCACTTGTCTCTCACACTCCCTTTACAATCACACTGTTATATTCCCAAGTTAGACCCATGTAGCGAAGCAGCTTATTTCTTACATTGTCCTCACAAATAACATTTCAGCTGTGCCCTTTTGTACATATTAGCATGTACAATAATAAAGATTAGATTCCCTGAACCTAAACTTTTTTATGCACAACATTGTGACAAAGCCCTGAATATCATGTACATAGTCTCGTTTCGAACTATTTACAAATGTCATCTCTATCTTCATCTACGGGGCAACAGGGCTATCTACATATCCATAATATCGCTAACCTATACACACATCGCAAAGCTGCTTTCTATTATAGAAGACTAGCATCCCTATAGATTAGCAGGGGAGACTCTTCCGCTGACACTGAGGGCCCTTACATGCTGAAACTTCATCATGCTGCGGTCTGACATCTCATGAGGGGTGTCCAGTTCGTCACCAAGACGGGGTCCTTTATTATCTCCTACCAGGTAATGGGGTTGGATCATTCCTTGAGGGGATTCTTGGCTCTACCACTACCCAGACTCTAGGTACACTTAGAGTAGGGTTTGCATAGCAGGAGTAAGCTTCCTGCCTTGTATTATATGCTTGCATATAAACATTGTTTTAGCACCTTCGTAGAACTAAATCTACTATTCACGCTTTTGGTGCTTGTAATCACTTTTTATCTGCTCCTGTCTTTTAATCATTGCAGCACATGTATTCTGTACAAGAATAATGTTGGTTCAATAAATAGATTGAAAATGTCCCTCTTAGACCTGCATCCTTGGCGTGGTTTCCCCTGACCTTTTGCCTCTACCTCCTGTATTTTTGACACTGTGCTGGAATTCATTTTTGCTGGTTTAGATGCTTTGGGCAGTTTGCCACTGCTGATCTGTGCCAAAGTGCAAGTGCTCCCTGGTTAAATTGCTATTGTGATTGGTTATCCATGATTGGCATATTTGTTTTACCAGTAGGTGCCTAGTAAAGTGCACTGAGTTTGCCAGGGAGTGTGATTCAAATGCTACTAGTGGGCCTGCAGCGCTGATTGTGCCACCCAAGGGAGTAGCCCGAAAATGGTGTCTCAGCCCTGCCACTGCAGTGCCTGTGCGCAGTTGGTTAGTTGCCATGTTGTCCTGGCCATTGTACACACTTGCCAGGCCTGACCCTTCCCTTTTCTTACACATTGGACACCCCTATAATAGGCCCAAGGTACCCGCCTGGGCAGGGTGCAGTGTATGTGAAAGGTAGGACATGTACTAATGTGGGTAACATGTCCTGATAGTGAAATACTGCCAATTTCGTTTTCACTATTGAAAGGCTATCTTTCCCATAGGACAGAATAGGGAATGCTGTGTAACATGTTTACCTGCATATCTTCCCATAGGAGTAAGATCGAAATTTGGAATATGGTATCCCTGAACTCAGAAATTAATAACACATCTTTTAGGATGGATGGATTTTAAATTCAGTGTTTGAAAATAGCACTTTTAGAAAGTGGCTATTTTCTTGTTCAACATTTCTGTGTGCCTCTGCCTGTTTGTGGATTAACTGTCTGGTTTGAGAGTGACAGGAGATCGGGGTGGCTCCAGGAGTCTGGGTGAGTCAGCACTAGGCTGAATAGACCTATCTGCATTTGGAGTGGTGGGAGGAGTAGCACCTGGGCCTGAATAGGGCTGTGCCTGCCTTCCACAATGCTGGCTCCACCCCCTGCGGTGTGTCTGATGGCCCTGGTCCACCCTCACAAAGGAAGAAGATGTGCACTGCCAGAGTACCCCCCAGAACTGGTTTGAACTGGATCCAGGACCCCTCACACATGGAGAACAAAGACTTTTGGGGTATAAATACTAGAGCTGAAACCCCTGAAAGTTAGACTACTTCGTGATCAAGAGGAATCCCTGCCAAAGAAGATCAGCTGAAGAGACTGAGGAGGAGTACTGCCCTTGCTGTGTGTCTGCGGTTGGTCTGCAGTTTGCTGTTTCTACTAAGGAGAGATCTAAAGAACTTTGCTGTGTGCTGTGTCTCCTGCTTGAAGAAGGACTTTGCTGTGTGCTGTGTGCCTCTAAAGAAAAGTCTCCAAGGGCCTGAGAAGAGCTAGCCTCCTGTTTCTGAAGTCCCAGGCACAAAAGGACTTCAACCCCAACTCCCTGAACTTCCTGGCTGAGAGTTCCAGTCTGCCAGGAGGGCCTGTAACTGTGTGTGAGGCCTTTTTGCTGTTGGGAGCTGGAAGCACGACGCAACGAGAGAGAAGCGTGACGCTGCCGCAGCAGCCGCTGTCGCATCATTGGGGAAGCGTGTCGCCGCTGCCGCTGTTCACCGTCGCATCACCGGAGAAGCGTGCCGCCGCACAGAGGGTGCCGTTGCATCACCGGAGAAACGTGTCGCAGGGCCGTCGCATTGCTGAGGAAGCGCGCCACCGCTGATCGCCGCCGCAACACCGGAGAAGCGTGTCGCCATCACCAAGAGTGTTGTCACATCACCGGAGAAGCGTGTCACAGGGCCTGTCGTGGCTCAGAAAATCACCAAGTTCGCCGCACGGCCGTCGGGCGTGCACGCATCGCCTTTACATTGTCACATCGCAACAAAGACGCCATTTTGTCGCATCGCACCGGATCATCGCAACACATCAAGACGCCATCTTGTCACATCGGAACCGGAGCGCAGGAAGAACTGACACATCGCCTTCTCTGCGCCCTTCTTGGTTGTTTTGTGTGACACATCCCAGGTACTTTGAGACTGAGTGTCGAATTTGATCATCTACAAGTTATTTTTACAACAACCCTTTTTAAAGACATTCTACTGAGTTTCTGTGTGTTGGATTTTTAGTTTAGATAAATATATTTTCTTTTTCTAAACTGGTGTAGTGTCCATTTGTGGTGTTTTCACTGTGTTACTGTGAGTGTTGGTACAAATACTTTACACATTGCCTTTGGGATAAGCCTGTTTGCTCGTGCCAAGCTACCAAGGGGGTGAGCAGGGGTTATCTAAAGTGTGTATCCTCCTTAACCTGACTAGAAGCAAGGGTCCCTATTTGGTCAAAGGTACCTACCTCTGCCAACTAGAGACCCCCAGATCTAACAGTCCCACTATGTAATCTCTATATACTTCTCTAAGAATAAGTGAGCACGAGTGAATGCTGAGGGATCAGGGTTGTCATGTTCAGTGATTACCAGAAACCATTTGCTCCCTGGTAGGCTTGGGGGCTTACGGTGGCACTGTGAGCTAGCTGGTCTATTGGCCAACATATCCTGCAGGGGTGTCCGGAATCAGTATTGGTACAAAGGCCCTAGTTTATGTTGTACAAGCAATGCACAATTCCTACGGATTAGTAGGAACTACATAACATGACGCTGATGACGTTGGTTAGGTTCTTATTTAACGGTCAAATATATGTAGTTCAGTCATGCTTTCTCAGAGACCCCAACTCAGATTTAAAAGCAAAGACATCCGAAGTGGGAAGGGAAATAAATCCTCCTCAGCTGAGTAGGTATACCCTATGTATTGACAGTAGGTTATTCAAGCTTGGAGGATTAGAAGTTCACATTGAGCAAACCCTATCTCCATAAACTTCATTTAAATAAAATAGCTTTTCTCTTCACGTAATGTCTGTAAATGGAGAAGCAAGTGAGGACATTGAAGAGCAGGTAGCGGCTCTAAATATGACAGAAAATTGTAGACAGGCAATTACTAGGAAATAATTACAACATGGCCTCCCAGCAACGGGTCGTGATGTTACCTTCTTGGCTGAGGTACACAAAGCAATCAGAACAGAGGTATTCAGAATATCCTATTTATTAGTGAAATTTTTCCCTTTTGAAGATGACGGCCGAGTTTCTACAAAACTTTCGTTTTATTAGACATTAGTATGTTTTCAATCTTTTGGACAAATCGGTATTCAGAAACAGCGAGGGGACGCAGTAACAGCGTGGCGTTTTGGCAGAAAGGAGTACACGAGGGATTACGGTGAACACTTTTGGTAAGTGGCGGGCTCAGAGATATGTACTTTTGAGCTTGTGGCTTAAGTGGGTAGGGAACCCATTGTCTTACAGTTTGCATGGTTGTCTTACAGATTTATGTTTCTATGCTTGTGAGAGAGTTGAACCTCCTAAGACAGAGTAGCGTGATAACGTGCAGCCCTTCGACGAAACTTGGGTGAGCATGTTTCTTTGGCAATGTTTCGCTGGATGTTGTTATAGAGTTTGCCGAGGGTTTGATTACATTGGCTTTTTGAGTGTCTTTCATCAGGTTCCCGAGGTTTACATCAATTTAGGACCGTTCTCAAGGTACTTTCTTGACGACTGTTATATTTGCACATGAGTGCGGCACACAGTCTTACAACATGAGATATTAAGTTTGAGTGATTTTTGCAGACATGGGTGAGGTGGATGTTCTATTGTATTGGATTTTGGAACTATCATACAGAGTGCTCAGCTCTAAGATTTGGGAACATAGGCATCTTTCTAGTAGCACTAACAGACATTGGACTTTCGGAAAAATATCTGCATATTGAAATGCATATTTTTTTCATTTTAGTTTTGTAGATTGGACCCTGATGAAGGGACTGGGAAGTCCCGAAATGCATTGAGCTCCGTCATAAACAAACTGTTGATACCTTGAACATGTGTAAACTTCAGACATTGAATGCCGTGATATATTATGTTATATGATTGTAAAAAGCACTTATCTTTGTACAATTCGAGAAATTACAACAATGCATATATGCTGAATTAAGTTTCCTTTACTGTGAAGTATATTGAAAACCTAAGTTTATGTACCTATAAAAAAGTGTTTGAAACAAGGAAGGTTGCCTTCAGTGAATTGTGCACAGCGCACGCCGGTACAAGTACTTGGTCTAATAAATTGGAAGCTCACACACATACTGACAGTGTGTGTCTCGCTGCTACACCAGTATAACAAAAATCACCAATTGATAAGTTGGACAATACTGCTTAAACGAGAGCACTCCCAAACCCATAACTTACTAAGATTATCAAAGAAACATATGGTTCACTAGGTAGAGATATTCTGGGAGCTAGACCTGGAAAACCAATAGTTAAGAGCAAGTCTGAAAAGGATCACTCTAAGTAAGCACCCACATTTTCAAAGATTAAATTGGATAATAAACAAAAAATAAAAAAACAAAAACACAGTCACAAGTTGGGTCTCCTCAACAGGAGCACACTGAGAAAAAATACAATTTGAGAAACCGTAACAATATTAGAGAGCCTGAGAGGTACCAGGATAATGATACATGTTCCTCTCGTTCCTTTCCGGAGTGATCCGAGAAATGTTTGGAGAGAGACGGACGGTCAGAGCACAGATCGGAAGAGTGAGTCAAGCTGAAAAGGGAGACACATCACACTTCGGCCTACATCATAAAAGAGGAAAACAAACAAAAGACTTCTAAACCTCAATTTAAAAAGAAGAAGGTAGCCGGGATTAAAATTAGAAATGCCCAAGCTATTGAAGACTCTGCTTCTGAACGGGGAATGGGCAGTGACAATGCTAGGTAGCACGCAGAAGTCACAATAGCTCACTGTAACCTGATGGATTATCTGGCGGCAATAGTGCTGAGTGAGCATATCATGGTGGAAACACTTGATACAAGTTTATATGAAATAATGCTCCAAATTGAGGTGGACATACCCAGGCAAGTAAAGGGTCTCTTTTGGGAGAACCTGGCAAATGGTTACAACATTCTTTTGGCCAAAAAGGATTGGCCACCTTTTATCATAGTGGATTGCCCAATGGGAAAGAAGTTATTTTACATGCTTTCTCCGGTCTCGTTTCAGAATCAGTTTAAAAATTCATCACGTGCAGGACAGCGCACTAGCACTAGCTCCTGTACTTTACTGCAATCATGTTGGGTAGAATGATGCATCACCTCATCATGAAATCCCATTGAAACCGATTCCTGAACCACAGAGACAATTCCCGATAAAGCATGAACTAAAGAAACAAGTCAGGGAGATCCAAGATGAACTTAAGTACCAGGGTGTGATAGAGAATTACACCTCACCTATGAATAATCCCTTGCTTCCGGTAATGAAACCCTATAATCAATATTGTCTAGTCTTAGACTGTAGACATTTGAATGCTTCCACATGCACATTTGCAGTACAAAACAACACTAAACATCTCAAAATGATTTTTTTGCCAAACTATAGTGTATAGAGCAGATATTTGACACCATTCCCAGTGCTAGGTTTCAGAGCCAATTTTGTCGATTACCTCTGGGGTATAAGAATAGCCCCAGATTGTTTTCATCCAGGGTAACAGAGTTACTTCAAAATTTTGATGAGGAGGCATTGTCCTATGTAGATGACATCTATCTGACAGACGACGAATTAATGGAACACTTGGCTAGAGTGAACCAAGTAATCCTTGGGTGTGCTCACCTGGGTTACAAATTCACTTTAAAAAATTCAAAAAATTGCCCACCTCAGTGTCCTATTTCTATTGTACAAATTGTCAAGTGAAGGCAAAAGCCTGGCAGCACAGTATTTAGAAAAATGTGTACTGCTCCAAATTCCAACAACTGTGAAAAGACTACAATCCATTTTAGGATTTTTGAATTTTGGCAGAACAAACATTTTGGATTACGCAGAAAGGGGGAAACCTTTTTACTACTTAATTAGATAGGATTTTTGGTGCATCATTGGACACAGGAACATACAGACATTCTACGTTCTGTACAAGCTGACATGATAGCTTCTAAACATTTACAAACATGTGTTAACACACCTAACCTGGTGATCTGCGTTGTCGCTGGACCAACTCGGTACACAAATATCACTTTCAATGAACGCAATACAGTCTCTATTGCATACAAATCACATTTGTACACGAACGCTGAAATGCGTTGTGCAACAACTGAGAGGAAACTCACAGTGGTACAGACTGCTGTAGTGAGGGAGAGAGCACTAGCGCAAGGGAAACGCATAATTGTCGTGACTATGGTACCGACCCTAGAGACCATTACAAAAGTAAGCATCCCAAATGCTAAAGCATTACATCCACGATGGATTCAATTAAATAACTCTCTCACTGCAACAGATGTAGATAACAGATTTGACTCCACATCACAAGCACAAGCATTCATGCAGTACGAACAAGAATATCCTCTGCCGAAAGAAATTATGCCTCTAGATCGATATGAATGCATCATTTATACCAATGGTTCTGCCCAGCCAGCTGTATGAACAAAACAGCAATATTCCATGGCATGCACAATTATAAAAGAGCGCATGCATGATGTAAAGTTCCGCCCTGGGAAAAAAACACACACTCAGTCCCTAGGGGACTGTACGGCGTAGCTGACAGAACTAAAAGCTTTAATACTGACACTACAAAATACGGATTGTGAATTTCCCACACAAATTGTGTGTGATTAATTTTACTGTGTCCAGTCCTATAACTAATATTTACATTATTAGGGCCAAAATGGATTTAGGGATTCCAAATGTTTCACAGCAAAGCACAAGATGCTTTGGGAACAAGTGACAAAGCTGAAAGAAGGCCTGCCACAGGCTCATGTCATTCATACATTGAGTCATCAACATTTTGGCATTCACGTTGAAGGGAATTCGATGGTGGATGAAGCCACCAAGGCAACAGTTCGTACTGCTGCAGTTGCTGTAATAACTTGCTCAAGTACGAGTATAGACAGAACGACTATGGTGGCATTTAATGCCACAAGCTACGGAACAGCCCTGTCAAAAGGCTTTCCATTCAAATACTCCTACAAGTTAGACTCACAAAATGTTCTGTACGCTCAGATTCCAGGAGTGGGGGGACAGAGTAATACCAAACATTGATTGCAGATTAGGACTAATACTAGCTGCACATGATGGACTGGATACTGCTCATGCAGGGATTACTGCTACAGTTTCAGTACTGAAGCACCTCTATTGGTATCCAGGTCTATCAAAGCACACCAAGGACTTTGTCATTAAATGTGACATCTGCCAGCAGATGAAAGGTCCACCACAGACACATCTATTGATCTCAGCCAAGTCTTTGGCTTGTGTTTATTTGGACCACAGCGGCCCCTTGCAATCAGATGGGGCTTACAAGTATATCTTGGTGGCAGTGGATTCATGCTCCAGATTCCTGTGGGCTTGGCCACAGCGCTCGGTTGATGCTCGAGCTGTTGTAAAGGATTTGTGAGTCTTTATCAGGACATAGGCAATTAGCACACCGCATTTCAACCAGCGTCCAGCGTTTAGGTCTCGGGCTTACAAAGAAGCCATGGGAAGTTTGGGTGTAGCCTTGCGGTACTCCTCTTCCTACCATCCAGAGGGAAATTCGGGCATTGAGAGGAAAAACCGTGACTTAACGCAATCCTTAACAGCTAGGGTACTAGGCTCAGGTGGCAGTTGGGTCAATCACCTATATGGGGTCCAGAGGGCACTTAACATTACATTGTCCTCACAGATTACATTTTCAGCTGTGACCTTTTGCACATATTTGCGTGCATGACAATATGGATAAGTTTCCCTGAAACTAAACTTGTTTACACATCTAGCTTCACACAACAGTATCACAACGCCCTGAACCTAATGTATAAGGTTTCGGTTTGCACTATGTACAAATGTCATCTCTATCTACATCCACGGGGCAACAGGGCTATCTACATATCCATAATATTGCTAATCTATACGTCCCTTGCAAGGCTGATTTCTGTTATAAAAGATGAGTATCCCGACACATTAGCAGAGGAGGCTGCTAACGGCTGTGCCCCAAGATAAGATACGAGCATCTCTGTCACTCATGCATGACATCCAAACAGTTCACAAATAAGATCTCAACACATACATCACTCTGTCAATTGCACATGTCCCCATGGATTTGCATGTCAACCCCCAAAAAATTTACTTTGGCGCCCCAGTTAGGCACATGAAGCTACAATAGGATACAGTACAACCCTTAGTACTTTACCGATAACTTTTTGCCCATAAACCTGTAACCGTAGCCCTGCACCCTTATCTCCTTATCCATGACCATGTACCCTTATATATGCATCCTTAGGCCTGTGTCCATACCATGCCTTCTGTTGGGTTGTCATGCATGAGTGAGCAGAGAGAGGCTTTTATCATGAACTCTGTAGCCTCATGGTGGATGACAGATGCTAAAATGTTAAATGTTATGTTAATGGTGTATTATGGAACTACAGGATCCTGTAGCGGCATCAATATTAGGCTGACGCCTATACCACATGCAACAGGTTGTTTTTTAGCATATTGCTGTAAGATTATATGTATAGCTCCCATTGCCCAAGGATCTGTGTAAGCAATATTGAAAATTAATGAAAACTATACAAAAAAATCATGAACTATGTAGCCATGGCCCTGCTGTAAGTGTGCCAGTGTCCTACATCCCGTACTCATAACCCTATACTCAAAACCCCACACAAACACACTGCATTCTCTATCTAGCATTATTCCCTGTACACAAAATCATTGACCTTGCACATCTGAATCAATACTGGGATCCCTGTACCCTTAATCCTGTATCCATAACTAATTGCCCTTTACACATAACCCTGTATCCTTAGCCCTGTGCCCAGAAACTGGAACATAACGGCATAAACATATTTGCTTATCCTTATATACTTCACACTTAGCCATGTATCCTGCACACATAATCCCTCATTCATAACCCAACACCCTCATGTTCTAGCCTGTATTATTAACCCAGTATCATTAACCCTGTATCCTAAACCCTGTAACCATCATGACCCCATTAACCCAATAACATTAAACCTGTATCTATAACCATACATGTTTAGTCCTGTAGCCCTAGCTACAGGACTAAACATTCATGTAGCTGTGATTGCTAACTTGTAATTGGACAGATTAGGGTGGGGGAAATGGTATTGCAGAGGCACAGAAATTTGAAAGAATTAAGGGGCATATTATCAAGAACGGCGTTAAAATGATCACTGATTTATCGGCAGGAAACTGCCGCTAAAGCGGCGATAATGGGCTTGATAATATGCCGCAGAGAATTCCAATAGAAGCCCATGCTCTGGTGTGAAGATGGACTTCTATTGGAATTCTCAAGGCCATATTATCAAGCCCATTATCGCCGCTTTAGCGGCGGTTTCCTGCCGCTAAAGCGGCGATAATTTTAACGCCGTTCTTGATAATATGACTCAAAGCCTCTTCAACCTGTGAATGACTACAGGACATCGGGAAAATACTCTGACTAAGCCTTAGCTCCAGCCTGCGCAGTTGGAGTATTCTGAGTGCCTGTTTACAGAACCTGTGGAAGCATGGGCTTTGGCACATGTATGGCATGGGGGCCTAAAGACCTTTTAGCTCAATGGCCATTTTATGCTGGTGGCTTGGGAGAAATAACTTGTTTTCGTGGAACAAAAGCCTATTACAATATTGTTGATAATGTAAGAGCCTCTTCGTAATTTTAATCAAAATATAGCACAAATGGAAGTGATGTCATAAGGCTTCTGACCCTCTGTGAAATAACTCTGAAGAAAACTCGAAGGACATTGAGCTGTGATGGTATGCTCACGCATTTTTAACAAACATTTTTAGGTCTGTCATGACACGGCAGCTGTCACTAGACCTTATGTGCACCTCAGAAAAAAAAGCTTTAACCTCTTCAGTGCCCATGACGAGATAGTCTCGTCATGGAGCACGGTTGCACTGTGCCCATGACGAGACTATCTCGTCATGAACCCCACCCACTAATGCAACGCCCGGCACAGGAGGGGGAAAGGGCGTGGCACTGAAGGGGTTAAGAAACACTACTGAGAGATGGACTTTTACTCCACGCGTATATTGATATCCTTGAATACAGTATTTGGTTGCTCAGCTGTCATGTGCTTCCACTGATAAAGGTGCCTGTACTGCAGTTCTGCAAGGTAGGAAGGCTTATGCGAAGCACATCATGCCTGAGTTGGTTATGATGACAAACTGATGACCTAGGATAAAGGCCTGATCTGTTTATTGTGAAAAGTTATTAAAAACATGGTAGTAGGCCCTACTTATTTATTGGAAAAAAGTTATGTTAAACTAATAGGCATTTAAGCATGGATTGTTAACATATATAGGATAAAGTACCCCCTGCCATACTTTGTAAGTAACCAAGGAGTTCAATGAAGAATGAGGCCGAATGCTGAGTTCCTTTATAAGATCAAGTGACTCAAAGGTGACTAACAATATCCTTATCATTCTCCACAAGGGGTGTTTATCCCATAAAATCCATGATACACCATCACCTTTCACACAAACAACTTAAATCTCTAGTGCATTGCTCTCTCATATGAAAGAAAGAGCACGTTTGCAAATTCGAAGAATACAAATAAAATCTCTAGTGTAGTGCAAATTTAAGCACGTCAAAAAAGCTGTTACATATCAGTTGCAAACAGATATTTAAATTGCTTTAATAGAGGCCTGTTTAGAAAAAAAACTGCAGTAACTCAGAATGTGTGGAAACAAGAAGACAGATTTAAACTTTTCTATAATTTGCCAAACGAGTACAAAATGTAAAAACGTTTCCATAAATATCTCTTTTCTGCTTGTCACTGTTAGCTAGAAGAAAGAAAAGCAGCATTTCGTTTTTGATCTTTAAACAGCTTCTTTAATTACCCTTTTTGACCTGACCAGATTTTCATTTCAGCTGCTGGCTCTAGTAGCAAGGATTGTGATGTCAAAACTCAAATGCCATAAATTATTATAGTTGACATCTGACATAATTTCTTTATAGTCTGCAACTGAATGCATCAGAAGTCGCCAAATATAAAGAAATTAGAGACTGCATTTTAATGCAGGGGGTGCATATTCTGTTAAAGCCTATAGAGGGTTATTTTGTTATATAGAACCTCACAGATTATCATAGTAGGTAAGCGTTTTGCAGGTGGTTACACTCTACACTGTGAACATGTACATTGTGAAAATCCCTGTTAGGTCCTCCCATGAGGGCTGTATATGTTTTTTTAACTGTAATTCGGTACTCATTTGGGAAACAACCTTTACAACGCAGTCATTACAACGCACTACCTTTACAACGCAGTCATTACAACGCAACATCCTTTACATTGCATGCCATTACTACGCAGCCATTACAACACATGTCACTGCAATGCATGTCATTACAACACATGTCACTACAACACATGCCATTACAACGCATTATAAGGTAAGTAATGGGGAATAGTAATTTTTACCCCTACACTATCCAACACTTACTCTGCTGTTGCCCTAAAAGTAATATGCGTTGTAATGGCATGCGTTGTAATGGAATGCGTTGTAAATGTAGTTTCTAAAAATGCATTGTGATGGCATGCGTTGTAAAATCATGCATTTTAATGGATGTTGTGATGTATAAACTGCGTTGTAAAGGCATGCGTTGTAAATGTTTGCGTTGTAACATCATACATTCCTCATTTGTAATGTTAAGGCTGTAAGCATTATCGTTGTCTTGTGGGAAAGCTTAAGTATTAAGGTCGGAGCTGGTTAAAGTGACAGGAAAGTGATAAAGGTTATAGACCTGATTGGTTAAAGCTGTGTCAGATGCCATTGGCCTCATTCGTTTATTTTATCAAGTTACAACAGACAGTAGGCCTGATGTTCTTTACTGTCAAAACTCAATTTTTTTTCAATTAATCTTTATTTCTGTTTAAGATAAAAACCATAAAAGATATACAATGACAGATCACACATCAGAATAATAAAACATATCCCTTTCATAGGTACCGCTAGACCATTTGCATAAGTATAAAAATTCACAATTTAAATACAAGACCGTTTTTTTCTTTTTTTTAAAAAGAATACATGTAGTTAAAAATAGTCTGACTTTTTGAATATATATAAAAAAAAGTATTTGAGCAGTTCATAATCAAATAGCATTGTCAATAACCAAGGACTGTGAATGAATATCCGACGCCCATTGAGTACAACTTCCTGGCGGGAGTCTAATTAAAAAGTTCAAATGCTTT
Source organism: Triturus cristatus (assembly GCF_964204655.1). Classification (NCBI taxonomy): domain Eukaryota; kingdom Metazoa; phylum Chordata; class Amphibia; order Caudata; family Salamandridae; genus Triturus; species Triturus cristatus. The sequence goes on along the minus strand of NC_140592.1, from coordinate 124,708,056 downwards.
AGGTGTAACATATGCTTGGCATGACGTTCAACTTATTCTCTTATTAATATAGAAAGTGCAAATGCGAAATTAATATAATGACATCATTCCAAATACAGTACACTAAAATTTCAGATCTTCTTTTGCTCTTATTATACCTACATCAAACAGGAATCTGCTGACACTAAAAACAACCTTTCGTTAAGTGTCAGTTTTCAATATTCTTTCTGCCTCAAGGCAAGACCTAATGCCCAAATTACGACAAATAGGTTTGATCCATTTCTTTTTGGGTTTAACATAAACAGGGCAGAAAAATAGTTTGTGTAGGTCATTTTCTCTTGTGCCCGATTGGCTTAATTCACAGCACTCAATATTGTCCTCCCCTTGTTTACAGACCCATTTCAATGTGCTTGAATTAATGTGCAGAACACCATATTGAAATTTCATATATAATGATTTTGCTAACTGTGGTCACACTTCATCCAAGAATGGTTCAAAACTCGGAATTGGCTTCATAAGAAGAAACTGTGCTGTTAATGTGCCAATCACTGAGCTATGAGACACACTATTTTGGATAATAGCCCAGAAGGTAGTTCTTAATATTTTCTTAGAAGCCATAGTCAATTTGGCAGGCTCCTCCCAAAAGTGATTCAGCCCTAATTTATGGAACCAACAATGAACATGCTTGAGCCACTGTAGCCCTATACCATAGTGGAACCTTAGGATTTCCTCCAGCCCTTCTTTATAATGGGCAAGTTCTTCTGTGGACCACAGTCGCACCCAAAACAATAATGGCCTTAAAATAGATTGGTGATCTATGCGTTTAATATTTAGGTCCATAACAATCAGGATTAGAGTTGTACGCATTGGAAGGCTTAATAGTTTCCTAAAAAATTTATTTTCTCCCACTGCAAAGGTATTCTTACATGAGGGCCCCCATACTTCTGCCTCGTAAAGGGATGCCGATTGTGCCCTATACTTATATACCTCAAGGGCAGGGGATATCGCCTTGGAAATACTACTCTCATGTTTCTATAGAGTTTTGAAGTAAGATGGTCTTACTTTTCTCCAATTGCGGTTTCCAAGTCAATCAATCAATCAATCATAGGCATTTGTATAGCGCACTGCTCACCCGGAGGGTCTCAAGGCGCTGGGGGGGGGGGAACGCTACTGCTCGAACAGCCAGGTCTTGAGTTGCTTCCTGAAGGCGAGATGGTCTTGCGTTGTCCGGAGGTGGATGGGGAGGGAGTTCCATGTCTTGGCTGCCAGGTAGGAGAAGGATCTTCCTCCGGCGGTGGCTCTGCGGATGCAGGGGACGGTGGCGAGAGCGAGGCTGGCGGAGCGGAGCTGGCGGGTGGGCTTGTGGAAGGTCAGGCGGCTGTTGAGGAACTTGGGGCCCAGGTCGTGGAGGGCCTTGTGTGCGTGGGTGAGGAGTCGGAACGTGATTCTTTTGTTGACGGGGAGCCAGTGCAGGTCTCTCAGGTGTCCGGAGATGTGGCTGTGTCGGGGGATGTCCAGGATGAGTCGTGCTGAGGCGTTCTGTATCCGTTGGAGTCTCTTCTGGAGTTTGGCGGCGGTGCCGGCATAGAGGGCGTTCCCGTAGTCCAGCCGACTGGTGACGAGGGCCTGGGTGACCGTCTTCCTGGTCTCGGTGAGGATCCACCGGAAGATCTTTCGAAGCATGCGCAGGGTGTTGAAGCATGAAGACGAGACGGCGTTGACTTGTCTGGTCATCGAGAGGGAGGAGTCCAGGATGAAGCCTAGGTTGCGTGCGTGGTCCGTTGGCTTGGGGGTGGCTCCCAGGGCAGGGGGCCACCAGGAGTCGTCCCAGGCGGAGGGTGATGATCCCAGGATGAGGACCTCCGTCTTGTCTGAGTTCAGTTTCAGGCGGCTGTTCTTCATCCATTTGGTGACGTCTTTCATCCCTTCGTGTAGGCTGGCTCTGGCGGCGTCCGGGTCGCTGGTGAGGGAGAGGATCAGCTGGGTGTCGTCAGCGTAGGTGATGATCTTGAGGTTGTGTTGACGTGCGATGGTTGCGAGGGGGCTCATGTAGACGTTGAAGAGGGTGGGGCTGAGCGATGACAATTGTGGAACGCCGCAGATGACTTCGGTGGCCGCTGACCGGAATGGGGGAGGCCGACTCTCTGGGTTCGTCCGGCGAGGAATGAGGTGATCCACTCCAGGGCCTTCTCCTGGATGCCGGTGTTGTTCAGGCGCTGTACCAGGGTGCGGTGGCAGACAGTGTCGAACGCTGCGGAGAGGTCCAGGAGGATGAGGGCCGCAGTTTCCCCGTTGTCCATTAGGGATCTGATGTCGTCTGTGGCTGCGATCAGGGCGGTCTCCGTGCTGTGATTGGCTCGGAAGCCGGATTGTGAGTGGTCGAGGGATCCGTTGGTCTCGAGGAAGGTGGCTAGCTGTCTGTTGACGGTCTTCTCGATGACTTTGGCAGGAAACGGGAGGAGCGAGATGGGGCGGTAGTTCTTGAGGTCGGAGGGGTCTGCAGTTGGTTTCTTCAGCAGGGCACTGATCTCTGCGTGTTTCCAGCACTCCGGGAAGGTGGCGGTGTTGAAGGAGGCGTTGATGATGTCGAGGAGGTGGGGTGCGATGATGTGGTCGGCCGTGTTCAAGATGTGGTGTGGGCAGGGGTCTGTAGGGGATCCGGAGTGGATGGTGTTCATTGTGCGTGTTGTGTCTTCGGTGCTGACTGGGGTCCAGGTGCGGAGGGTGGTGGTGGGGGGCATCGGTTCGGTGGTGGGGTTCGTGGTTGGTGGGCCTAAGCTGTTGTGAATGTTGGCGATCTTGTCGTGGAAGAAGGCTGCGAGGGAGTCGCAGAGGTCTTGCGAGGGAGTGATGTCATTGTTTCCGGCGTCGGGGTTGGAGAGCTCTTTGACGATGCTGAAGAGTTCCTTGCTGTTGTGGGTGTTGTTGTCCAGTCGTTCCTTGAAGGCTGTCTTCTTTGTGGTGCGGATCAGTTGGTGGTGTTTGCGGGTGGCGTGTTTGAGGGCCGTCATGTTGTCTGTGGTCTGGTTGGTGCGCCAGGTGTTCTCCAGGGAGCGGCAGTTCTTCTTGGAGGTGATGAGCTCGTCGGTGAACCAGGAGGCTTTCTTGCTGCCGCGTCTACTGGGGGGGGTTCTTCTTCAGTGGTGCGAGGGCGTCTGCGCAGTTGGTGATCCACTGTGTGAGGTTGTTGGCGGCTTTGTTGGGGTCCGTTGAGCTGGTGGGGGGGTTCTGGCTGAGGAAGGTGGTGAGCTGGTCGCCGGTGATCTTGTTCCAGCTCCTGCGGAGGGCTTGTTGAGGGTGGTGGTGGGTCGTCGTTTTACTGAAGCTGAAGTGGACGCAGCTGTGGTCAGTCCACTGGAGATTGGTGGAGTGGCTGAAGGTGACGTATTTGCTGGATGAGAAGACTGGGTCAAGCGTGTGGCCGGCGTAGTGGGTGGGGGTGGTTACCAGTTGCTTGAGTCCGAGGTTGGCCAGGTTGTCCAGCAGAGCAGTGGTGTTGCGGTCCTTGTTGTCCTCCAGGTGGAAGTTGAGGTCCCCCAGGAGGATGTAGTCGGTGGAATTTATGGCGTGCGGGCTGACGAAGTCTGTGATGTCTTCGCTGAACTGTGTGCGTGGTCCCGGTGGTCTGTAGACGAGGGTGCATCTGAGCGTGGTCATGGGGTCGGTGTGTATCTGGAAGTGGAGGTGTTCGGCGGAGGTGAAGGTGTCATCGGAGTTGGTCGTGATGCGGATGGTGTTCTTGTGGATGATGGCGATGCTTCCTCCTGTCTGGTTGACGCGGTCCTTCCTGGTGATTTTGTAGCCTTCTGGGACGGCGATGGCGACGTCGGGCGCTGAGAAGGCGTTCATCCAGGTTTCCATCAGGAAGGCGATGTCTGGTGCTGTCGAGTCGAGGAGGTTCCAGAGTTTGACGGCATGCCTGTGAACGGAGCGGGTGTTGAGCAGGATGCATATCAGGTGTTTGTTGCTGGGGCTCGGTTTAGCAGGTGCGGTGTTGGGTCGGAGGCCGGTGAAGCGGCAGGTCAAGCAGGTGAAGGGTCCGTGGGTGCGTCTCGGGGTGGCTCGGTAGCAGGCGGTGTTTCGGCCGGCGTTGAGTGCGTGGAGGGTTTTGGCATCATAGATGTGCAGGGTGTGCTGGCGAGGGCGAGGACCAGGGGGTCTGGCACTGGGCGCGGTCCAGGCGCGGACGGGCGCAGACGGGCTTACCTTTGGCGCACCTGCGGCGCTCAATCGGCGCTGCCGCTGCGCGCGTCCGCTGCGCGGTCGCTCTGGGGGCGTCATAAGTAAGGAGCCGGGAGGGAGGAGCAGCTGGGTGGCGGGAGTGGGGCGGCGAATGGAATCACAGGGGGGCGGGGCCGCAGGGAGGCAGCAGCGGGAAATTCCAAGAAGCAGCGGGCAGCGGGAAATTCCCAGGAGCAGCGAGAAATTCCCAGGAGCAGCGGGCAGCGAGTGAAGGAATCTGCAGGCAGGAGGCGGCAAAGGCAGGCAGGAGCGGCAGCAGTGAGTGGGGCGACCAAGCCCTGTGGAGGGCTGAGCAGTCACCTAAAGTCACCTAAAGTCATTTTAGTGTCCAAGGTTATACCTAAATAATTAAAATTATGCACATATTCCAGCTTCTGGTTCTTAACAGTTAAGTTCTTTTTAAAGGACTTATGTGGATTGACTGCCATATATTTTGTTTTGCTGGAGTTTATTTCCAGGCCCTTAGTATCACAGTATACACCAAAAGTATCTATTAAACATTGTAAACCTTTTGGAGTTTGAGAGATTAGAATGGTGTCATCTGCAAATAAAAGGGCAGGTACTGGCACCCCCCCCCTAACTTGGGAGAATCATGTTGGCAGCCCAATAAATACTCTGGAATATCATTTACATACAATGAAAATAGGATGGGTGCCAGCACACATCCATGCCTTACGCCCCTATTTACTCTAATTGGCTCAGTAAGCTCACCCCTCGGACCCCATCTAACCTTTGCGTAATTCTCCTCATGCAATCTTATTATTTGCATGAGTATTTACCCTGGTACTCCTTGATCTTTTAGGGATTTCCAAAGTAGGTTTCGAGGAATGAGGTCAAAAGCAGCCTTTAGGTCGTCAAAGGCAATGTACAGATGACCCTTCTTAAAAACTGTAGGCCCTCATTTATGAAGAGCTTGCGCCGCCGATGCGTCAAAATTTTTGACGCATTGACGGCGCAAGTCATACTCCATATTTATGAAGTGACGCATCTGCGAAGATGCGTCACTTTCAACCCTCTGCGTGAAGAAAACACTGCGTCATAATGGACTGCGTCATTTAAGGATTTAATTATGCAAGCTGGGCGTTCCTTCGGAAATACATGCGCAAAAGTGACGCATCTATATTTATGACTTTTCCCAATAATGACGCATCCGTAGCTTAAGTGACGCAGCGTTGCGTTTACGTCAAAATCGGTGCGCCTGCAAAACAGACGCGTAGGAAATGACGCAACAACACGTATATATAGGAGAAGTTGGAGTGGAGAGTGCTGCATCTACAAGTACACCATGGAGGTAGTAATTCTGCGGCTAGGAGCCAGACGGAGACGAGCAGCAACATCAACCCCACCACAACCCCCCTCCCCACAATCTCCCCCACCCCTCCAAAGGCAACGCATGAGAAAGGAGCGCATATTTCGCCAAAGGAGCACTCTGAGACGAATCAGGGAGGAGGAGGTCATCAGTCTCCTTCGCCTCAAGAAGCAGACTATACAACACCTACTACAACTTATTGCTCCAAGGCTGGAGGTCACAACCAACAGGCCTACCAACATACCTCCACAGGCAAAACTCATGGCTGTGTTGCATATGCTAGCGTCGGGCTCCTTCCAAACAACAGTTGCCAAAGTGGCTGGAATATCCCAGCCATCCTTCTCATCATTCCTCCCCACTGTCCTGGACGCTATCATCCATCTGACACCCCGCTACCTCCATTTCCCCAACACCCCAGGACAGCAGATGGAGATCAAGCAAGGGTTTTATGAAATAGCAGGCTTCCCACATGTGCTGGGTGCCATGGACTGCACACATGTGCAATTTGTACCTCCAGCAGCAACCTCACATCTGTACAGGAATCGGAAACATACTCACTCCATCAATGTACAGGCCATTGTGGATCACCGTGGACTTTTCACAAATGTGCTGGCCAAATACCCTGGCAGCATACATGATGCCTTCATATTCCGGCACAGCATCATAAATGACCGCTTCAAGAATGGCCAGTATGGCAATGGCCTACTTGTAGGTAAGCTAAACAGTATGACCTAACGCACCATTCATAATGCCATACTGGCAACATTGTGCTGCTTGAATGACACATTAATGATGTTCTGGATGGAACAATGTGTCACTAGCATATATATATAGAAGGTCATGTAAAGCCACGTAGGGTAGCAATCCATGCCCTCATGCCCTCACAAATATGTGTCCAGTTCCATGTAGAATTATGTGCAAAACTTGTGTTGGCTGTGTGTTGCTGGGTGTGTTCTCTGCAACATCCATGCCTTCTGGACACTGCACTTTCTACAAATGTACACGCCATATGGCCTATACTTTACCCTAACTATGTCAAAGATTTGATTGTATAATTTATTGTTTATTTCAGCTGACCAGGGATATGGTATACAGCCGTGGGTCATGACACCCTATGGAAACCCACAGTTGCCGCAGGAAATCGCCTACAACCAGGCTCATTGCAGGACAAGAAACATTGTAGAAAGAACCTTTGGTCTGCTGAAGGCCAGGTTCAGATGCTTGGATATGTCTGGTGGCCGATTGTTGTACTCACCACAAACAGTATGTAAAATGATTTTGGCATGTGCAATACTGCACAACATATGTGTGCTGACAAATGTCCCCTGGGATGAGGAGCCTGAAATCAATCAGCATATGGCGGAGGATGACCAGGAGGATGGCCAGGCTCCAGCAAATCCAAACACAGCAGCAGGCATACGCAGACGTGCCAACATAGTCCGTAATTTCTTTTCATAATAGTAACCTGCAAATATTCCTTATGCACCCAGATTTGTGTTTACAAAAATAAAAATACAGTATAAAACTATTACTTGCCTGTGTATATATATATCACATGTCAAATTAACATTGTAAGTCGCAGGACAAACTTAGACTTGGAGTATATGTCAGAAATGGACTCTCATGTCCGATGCCTGGCATCAGATATACATCAACCCACATTTGCAGTAATATTGTGCTGCCTTGCGTTTCCCCCAGCAATGGCCCTACACTTAGCAGTGTATGGCCAACACAGGTACCCTTACACCATAGTGCAAGTGTGTCTGTGTGCAGGGTAGGATTGCGTATGTGTGGGAACGTGTCCCTTCAAGCACATAAACAATTCAATTTTGCCACTTTCATGTGAGCTGCTTAATGCATCACACATTAAAGTCACATACACATCATAAATTTGGAAATCGATTGTTTATATACAGGAAGGGGGACATTCATGTACAGTAACAATCCATGTCAATAGTGCTTGTTCGATGTGTGATGCACAAGGCAGCACTCATGGAAAATGCAAAAACAAGGATGAAAAAACATTTCTCCTTGCTTAGCAAACTTAAGAAGAGATTTTCCCTGGTATTAATTTTGGTGCTGCCTGCTGTGTATGCCACTCTTGTACATAGGGGGCAGTGTCAAAAACAATGGGAAGTGGGGTGGTACACCCACTGCCACACCGAATGTCCACACCTCTTAAGCTAACAATAGTGTGAGAGGGGTCCTTATTTACAAGGCAGCGTTAAGCCACATTAAGTGGATTAATGCTGCCTTGTAACTAAGGCTAAGACCCTATCGCCAACACAGCCTTGGAAAAATGACATTGTTGTGGCCATAAACGCTTGTACATATGCCATAAAGATTACTTCCATTGTGTTTATTACTCCAATAACACATGAAATAAGCCTACATAGACACTACATTCCCAATTGTCATTAATCTAATTTTACCATGAATTAACATTGTTTACTATTCCAAAAACTACATGGGTGAAGGTGACCCCATATAATGAAATCTCACACAACAGTTCAAACAATATAAATATTTATGTATGTTGTCAAATTTTGTGGATCAAAAATGTATAATAGGACAAACATTAAAGAAAACATCCAGTACGACAGTGGTGGACTGAAAAATTATGTCATGGAGTGAAAAAGGTGCTGTCAGTGCTCGTCAGAGTTTGCATAGTCCTAAATATAGCTCACCCCCAAATGACGTTTATGCATCATATGTCAGAATCAGACATATGCATTTCCCACTCAAACCCCAAATGACGTTTGTGCATCATATGTCCGAATCAGAAACATGCATTTCCCACTCAAACCCCAAATTGCGTTTGTGCATCATATGTCAGAATCAGACATATGAATTTCCCACCCAAACCCCAAAATGGCATTTGTGTATCATACGTCAGAATCAGACACATGCATTTCTGACTCAAGCCCCAAAATTGACGTTTGATCAGCATATGTCACATTCAGACACATGCATTTCCCACTCAAGCCCCAAAATTGACGTTTGATCATCATATGTCACAATCAGACACATGCATTTCTGACTCAAGCACCAAAATTGACGTTTGATCAACATATGTCTCAATCAGACACATGCATTTCTGACTCAAGCACCAAAATTGACGTTTGATCAGCATACGTCACATTCAGCCACATGTATTTCTGACTCAAGCCCCAAAATTGACGTTTGATCATCATACGTCACAATCAGACACATGCATTTCCCACTCAACCCACCCAAAATGACGTTTGTGCATCATAAGTCAGAATCTGACACATGCATCTCACACTCAAGCCCCAAAAGTGACGTTTGATCATCATAAGTCACAATCAGACACATGCATTTGTGACTCAAGCCCCAAAATGACGTTTGTGTATCATACGTCAGAATCAGACACATGCATTTCCCACTCAACCCACCCAAAATGACGTTTGCGCATGATAAGTCAGAATCTGACACATGCATTTTCCACTCAAGCCCCAAACGTGACTTTTGATCAGCATACGTCAGAATCAGACACTTGCTTTTCTGACTCAAGCCCTAAAATGACGTTTGTGTATCATACGTCAGAATCAGACACATGCACTTCCCACTCAAGTCCCAAAATTGACATTAGATCAGGATACGTCATATTCAGACACATGCATTTCGGACTCAAGCCCCAAAATTGACGTTAGATCAGCATACGTCACATTCAGACACATGCATTTCTGACTCAAGCCCCAAAATTGACGTTTGATCACCATATGTCACATTCAGACACATGCATTTCCCACTCAAGCCCCAAAATTGACATTTGATCATCATATGTCACAATCAGACACATGCATTTCTAACTCAAGCACCAAAATTGACGTTTGATCAGCATACGTCACAATCAGACACATGCATTTCCCACTCAACCCACCCAAAATGACGTTTGTGCATCATAAGTCAGAATCTGACACATGCATCTCACACTCAAGCCCCAAAAGTGACGTTTGATCATCATACGTCACATTCAGACACATGCATTTATGACTCAAGCCCCAAACGTGACTTTTGATCAGCATACGTCAGAATCAGACACATGCTTTTCTGACTCAAGCCCTAAAATGACGTTTGTGTATCATACGTCAGAATCAGACACATGCATTTCCCACTTAAGTCCCAAAATTGACGTTAGATCAGGATACGTCATATTCAGACACATGCATTTCTGACTCAAGCCCCAAAAGTGACGTTAGATCAGCATACGTCACATTCAGACACATGCATTTCTGACTCAAGCCCCAAAATTGACGTTTGATCACCATATGTCACATTCAGACACGTGCATTTCCCACTCAAGCCCCAAAATTGACATTTGATCATCATATGTCACAATCAGACACATGCATTTCTGACTCAAGCACCAAAATTGACGTTTGATCAGCATACGTCACAATCAGACACATGCATTTCCCATTCAACCCACCCAAAATGACGTTTGTGCATCATAAGTCAGAATCTGACACATGAATCTCACACTCAAGCCCCAAAAGTGACGTTTGATCATCATACGTCACAATCAGACACATGCATTTGTGACTCAAGCCCCAAAATGACGTTTGTGTATCATACGTCAGAATCAGACACATGCATTTCCCACTCAACCCACCCAAAATGACGTTTGTGCATGATAAGTCAGAATCTGACACATGCATTTTCCACTAAAGCCCCAAAATTGACGTTTGATCATCATATGTCACATTCAGACACATGCATTTCTGACTCAAGCCCCAAAATTGACGTTAGATCAGCATACGTCATATTCAGACACATGCATTTCAGACTCTATCCCCAAAATTGACGTTAGATCAGCATACGTCACATTCAGACACATGCATTTCTGACTCAAGCCCCAAAAGTGACTTTTGATCAGCATACGTCAGAATCAGACACATGCTTTTCTGACTCAAGCCCTAAAATGACGTTTGTGTATCATACGTCAGAATCAGACACATGCATTTCCCATTCAAGTCCCAAAATTGACGTTAGATCAGGATACGTCATATTCAGACACATGCATTTCTGACTCAAGCCCCAAAATTGACGTTAGATCAGCATACGTCACATTCAGACACATGCATTTCTGACTCAAGCCCCAAAATTGACGTTTGATCACCATATGTCACATTCAGACACATGCATTTCCCACTCAAGCCCCAAAATTGACATTTGATCATCATATGTCACAATCAGACACATGCATTTCTGACTCAAGCACCAAAATTGACGTTTGATCAGCATACGTCACAATCAGACACATGCATTTCCCACTCAAACCCCAAAACTGACGTATGTGCATCATACGTAAGAATCTGACACATGCATTTTTCACTCAAACCCCCAAAATGACGTTTGTGCAACATACGTCAGAATCAGACTCAGCTGAATATACTACCACCATAAATTGACACTAAAATGTAATGTGCCTGTTGAGGCACTTTTATGACAAACGGGAAATACGCATCTGGTGTCGTGCGTGCTAAACAGTGCATCTGTACATTGACAACTACGATGAACGAAGCGTCATAAAATGATTTTTGACGCATGCAAATAATGACGCACCGGTGAAAACGTGTCGCATCGAAACAGGATATGATGTAATCAGCCTGCCATGCTGCACACCAGGAAGTTCAATGTTGCTTTCACTTTCTATTTCACTCATTTGTAGTCTGTACTAGGTGTAGGAGGGTGTTTTTGCTTGCTAGTGTTTTTGGTCAAGTTTAAAAGCTGTTTGTCTGTCTGTGTCTTGTTTATTGTGTCCATATTGTGTCTGAACTGTTGTGTAGTTGTGTATTGTGTAGTTTTGTGTTGTTTTGAAAGGGGTGTTTGTCTATTTAAGGGTATTTCTTCATAGTTATAGGGGGAAGAGTTGTTAGGCAATATAGTTACGTTTTTTATTTCAAAATTGTGTTTTGTGCTGTGTCACAAATATGTCGGGCAGGTCCAGGAACCTGACTGAGCAGGAGTTTGGGGGGCTACTGTGGCTCATAGTCCACTATCTCCCCAACATGATTGGGAGCGGAGGCAGGGTACTACAGGGGTACCCGACACAGGAGAGGAAGACAAGGTGGGAGAAGGTGCGTTACCAAATGGAGCGCATCTTTGGTGTGGAGAGGAGCCTAAGGCAATACAAACACCGCTGGGCAGACATAATCAACCGAGAGCAGGATCTCCTGGACCACCTGGGCCTGGAAGTTGCCGGATTAGTAGGTAGATTTACTGTCAGTGATGTTTTGTAGTCATCCATGTGGACAAATGTACAGCAAAATTTTACAAAAACCAACGCAGCACGGTTGCGCAAGTCAGCTTTCTGAGCAGCACTGTGTTAGGTTTTGAAGCACAGTGATGCAACATAGTTCACTTTACATGATGCATCTCTGTGCTTTTCCAGGCACTGACACATAAACTGATGACATGCACTGGCTCAGGCACCCTTGCCCCATGGTGCAAATACGCCTGTGTTGTGGGTAAACTGTTTTTTTCTACAAGGGTCTTGCGCCACTGTTACTTCACTTTTTACCAGTGACGTATCAGTGGCGCAAGGGCATTGTAAATAAGCACTGCTGTTTTACAAATCGTTGGGTCTAGCTACGCCATCCCTGCGTTTGAGGTTCCGTGTGAGACGGGACGGCACTTTTTGAGTGGTGACGAATATGGATGAGTTTGGTATCTATGAACCGCAAATGACGAGTATAGTGGGTGTACGAAGTTTCGCTATGCAGCCACGTATGGTTCGTCTCATTTCTGGGTTCGTTCATCCGAACCCTCGGGTTCCATTTTAGATACAGCGTCCATTTTGTTTCTTGCCCTCAGGTAGCCAGCGAACGGGCTTTTTGTCCGCTTCGTGACCCTGGAACTTTCAAGCTAGTACGAAGGACACGTGTTTCTTTGAGGTGACTTTTACGATGAGGGAAATGACACGAGTGAGGCAGATGGCCCTGCTCAAGGCCCATCTTGCCGCTCCGGTCTATTGTTTCAGTCACGCATACATTAGACACGAGGTCTTTGACCCCTCTATCGAGTTTCCTTTATTGCCCCTAACACTCTTTTCTAACCTGTTGTGCATCCTCGTTCTTTCCCCGCATTCTGTTTTCCGTTCTTCCTTAATGCGTTTATGGTTAGGATGGAATGTGTTTATTGCAGAGGGGATATGTTTTTACAGTTGGGAACTGGCAGGACTGTTGTAATTATGTTCCGGCCTCCTGAAACATGAATGCGACCCTTTTGAAGTTTATTGTGGGAACCGAGTTGTAACCTTTGTTCGCCATACTGTGCTATGGCAAAAACGTGTATAAAAGGAGCGACCCACTTCTACGAATTTGAAGCAGTCTCCGAGAACCTACACGTTGTGTACTTCTTGTGACCTCTGTATCCCTGCAGTAATAAACGCTGATCTCTGACGTCGCTGGAAGTGTCCCGTGTCTCTGTGTTTGGTACGCCAGAACAGGTAACCCACGAAGGTTTCAGGTGTTGTTCCCTGGCACCGCTGGGTCTTAAGAATAACCCAGTCCTTCAGTTGGCGCCCAACGTGGGGCGACATCAACGGTACCGGTCCAAAGCCCGACGATCGTGAGGAACTTCGTGTGAAATCTCCGAGGGAAGGTGCACCCCGCTTCATCGATCCAGTTGTCGAAACAAGTGGCCCGACGTCTTTTCCCGCGAAGATCCCCGCCTCCTGACGGCTGCGACGGACCGATGCCCTGACTGTCGACCTGTTTTGGCGCCTGGCGTAGTCCTTTGTACGGCGAGACGATTGACGGGCCTTCCTGGTGACGCCATTGTTCTCTCAGTTAAGTATTTGTGGGTCGCTCCCAGTGTTGCTTTGTTGTTTGCATGGTTCCATAGCATTCGTGGTTCTTAGTTGTTGGGTTTTATTTGATGATTGCAATTGCCAAAAACCAAGGGTCTTGCATCTTTGCGAGGACATCGTAATTCGATAGCCCTTGAAGTTTGTATACTTGGCTAGTGTGCATGATGCCTGGCCGTAGTACTTTGTTTGGGTTTCTCCAATGTTGCAGCATGGATTCCCGGCTGGAGGATTCATGTCCGATACCTCCGGCTGGAACTCCGCTTTATGAGCTCTATAGTCGCCATGGCGTGGGTCCTATCGTGTATAATGAATATTGGGTTCGTTACACTAAAAAGGATGGCGTCCTTAGTTGGCCACCTCATGGTAGTTTCGAGACTGCCATTTTAGATAACTTGGAAGCTAAATTATTTAAAAAGAAAGCTAGGCCGGCCATGTTTGATTCCTTCCGGTTATGGCGGAAAGAGGCCAAACAGAAAGAAATCAAACAGAATAAGAAAAATAAGCGGGAAGGTGTTATTACGGTGATGCGCAATGCGGAACAATATCAGTTAGACAAAGATGAGAAAGAGCAAGAAGTTAGCGCTCGGCTTCACCATATGGCAGTGGACAAATGTTATCCGGCGCTACCTTCGACGATCGATAAGACAGGAGAAGAATCGGTGGAAGATTCGCTTTTGTCTTATCTGATGAAATCGCCACCTCCCTATGCTCCTGATGTTATGGGTCCCGTTCGTCCACCTCTTCCTCAACTCGCGGTTTTGGCGGCTGCTGGTCAGCCCGCCGTTCCTCCCGTACTCCCGAATCCCCTGGGGCCACAGATCGTACATCCTCTTGTCCCGGCTTCTCTCCCTACTGCGCCTTTCCAAGTCCCTCCTCAGCCTGTCGTTCCCGCTACTCCTGCTGCTGCGTCTACTTCTACTGTTTCCACCCCTATGGCTGCTACGCCTGTATCTTCTTCCTCTTCTCCTTCTGTTCGTAGTCGTCTCATGACTGCTGTTGCTTCTCTTTATTCTCCGCTCTTTGGGCCGATACTTGGTTCAACTCTTTCAGACGTTGCTCAAAGACGCAGTCAGCTTCCTGATGGTAGGGAACGTGAATCGTTGGTGAAAACGGCACGTAGATGGATTCGTAACCCTGCTAAATACACCCCACGTGTAGTGTTCGAAACGTTTTCTCAGTTTAATGTGCCCACGCAGCGATTCGTGTTCGAAGAATTGTGTAAGTCATTGAAAGAGGAGTGGGACGATGATATAGCTGATGATATACCGCCTGAGGTTTCCGAGCTACAGCTTCGGTTTGCCACGGGTGTCATTGTAGGTGACAAAGTTCGAGAGGCTCTGGAACGCTTGTTATCTTTTCGATGTACAGTGCAATCACGTGCGCTGTTTAAGGACGCGACCGCGGAATGGATGGCACAACCTGGTCAATATCCTATGCGGGAAGTTCCCCCGGTATGGATGCCAGGTGATCAGGCTGCTATCCCTCCTGTCCCAGGCCATTTCCAGAGAGTGTGGATACACCTCCCTTGGAAACGATCGGAAGTGTTACAAGTAAAGCAATCCTTACCTGATCCCCGTAAGAATCCTGCGGGTTATTATAAGGAGCTGTCCCAATTGGTGGATGCTACTGTTATGAACCTAGCCGATATTGATATGTTGTTCGGCAATGTGGTGCCTCAGCCGATTTGGGCGAAAATTCGGCACGAGAATCACGTAGCCGAGTTAGGCGGTGACTGGGCCGCCCTTACAGCGGCAGATGCCCGGCAGGTTGGTGGGGCTAAACCCGAACAGATTATTGTGGCTTTGCCCCAGAGAATAATTACCCTCATGAAAACACTTATGCCAGCGATGCTCGTCAACTGGGACAAATTATCAGCGTGCAGGCAAAAGAGGGATGAAAGTGTTTCTGATTTCTTTACAAGATTTGAGGAAGCGTTTATTGATCATAGCGGTCAGGACATGGGTTCCGAGGGTGGTCAGCGGCTGTTCGTTGATAAATTTGTCTCAAATTTGTCACCCGACCTTGGCAACAAGTTGAAGAATTCTGAGAGTGCGTGGGCTGTCTCTACCACTGCCCAAATATTGGCTACGGCCCAATATTACGAAAATAGAGAAAAAGAGGAAAGTGAGCGTGCAGAAAAGAAAACTAAGGATCTCAAAACTAAGGTCTTGTTGCAGCAAGCCTATCCACCGCGTTCGAATTTCAGTGATACACAGCAGCCAAACAGATCGCAATCACAGTTCTCTAGACCACAGCCGCGCAATGCTTCGCCCGCACCTCGTTTTGTGCTGGGATACAATCAGTGCGCGTATTGTCGTGGGGAAGGCCATCTGAAGTTTGATTGTCCGGTTCTCCGTGATAGGACCAATGGCGTGTCGGTTCGGGGAGGACGTAGCGGTCCTCAACAGGTCTCTCGTGGTAGAGGTCGCGGAGTTACCCAGAATCAGGCCGAACGCTTTGCGACGTCTTCGGATTCGCAAAATTGTTTCGATCGGCGCGAACAATCGTCCAGTCGGTCTGCACAGTATCATGTGGATGACTGTTATGTTGAATGTGATGTTGATGCGGATGGTATCTACTAGGACAGCCATAGACAAAGGAAGGGAGAAGTATCAGTTCCGGTAGATCAGAGAGGGCCTTATGTTGCAGTAGCCACTATGGGCGTTGTTGAGCCTTTTCTGTTGGACACTGGTGCAGCAAAAAGTTCCATCATGCATTCAAAACTCCCTGGCGCGCCTTTGTCTGGCTTAACGAATGTTTCCGTTGGATTTTCTGGCGCCCCCGTTAGCAATCCAGTTTCTAGCCCTTTGCCCCTTACAATTGGGTCTCATGAGCTGGAAGCTCCTTTGATTTTGACTACTGGTTGTGGTGAGAATCTTTTGGGTTTAGATTTGTTGAAAAGGTTACATGCGACTTTGTACTGTTCTCCTACGGGTGTGGAGCTTACGTTGGGTAAGAGCGTGATTTCCCCTATGTATTTATCGATCGACAAGCTCCCATCGGAATTGAGATCTCTCCCAGACTCCTTGTGGGCGACAGGTCCCAATGACGTGGGCCTGTTGGATGTACCACCTTATGTTGTCCAACTAAAAGTTGGTGCGCGTTTGCCACGTATACCTCAGTATCGTATTTCCCTCGATGGTGAAAGGGCACTGTTAGCGATCATTTATGATCTGATCGGCAAAGATGTTATTGAGGAGACACGAGGTAATGTGTGCAATAGTCCCGTGTTGCCGATTCTGAAACGAACGGATCCCTCCAAGCCTCCCGTGTATCGTCTAGTTATCGACTTACGGGAGGTAAATAAAGTCGTTGTTCCGCAGTTTCCTGTGGTGCCAGACATTACAGCTTTACTGACTCTGATTCCAGCCACTGCATCATGGTTCTCGGTGATCGATCTGAAGAATGCGTTCTTTAGCATTCCGATTGCTGAGGAAAGTAGAGATTTGTTTGGTTTCTCGTTAGGTGGTCGTAGCTTCAGATTCAAACGCGCTCCACAGGGCTACTGTGAGAGTCCATCAATCTACAGCCAAGCTCTTAAAAGTCAGCTTGATGCATTTGTGTTACCGGCTGGTGCAGCCTTGATTCAGTACGTTGATGATCTGTTAGTTGCTGCTGACACTGAACAGCTCTGTAGAGCCGCTACAGTGTCTTTGTTACAGCATCTCTGTGCTTTGCATCATAAAGTGTCACCTTCTAAACTACAATATTGTTGTCAAGAAGTTACCTATCTCGGTCACTTATTGTCAAAGGCGGGAAGAAGGTTGACCCCTGAACGAATTGCAGCAATTGCTCGAATGCCTGTGCCAGCAACTCAGAGAGATGTGCGTGCCTTTTTAGGTATCACGTCATACTGCAGACAGTGGATCCCGAACTTTTCACTTTTAGCGAAGCCATTGGTAGCCCTCACGTGCAAGGACGTTTCAACTCCTTTGCCTTGGACGGAGGAATGCCAGAAAAGTTTTTCTGAACTACGTGATGCGCTGTGTTCGGCTCCTGTGTTAGGTACTCCTGATTACAGCAAGCCTTTCACATTATACGTCCATGAGAGGGACGGTTGTGCGTTGAGTGTTCTAACGCAACAATTTGGTGATAAGCAGCGTCCGTGTGCATATTTTTCCTCGACTTTAGACCCGGTGGCTAGAGCGTTGCCAAGTTGCTTGAGAGCGACAGCGGCAGCTGCGGCGTCTATTCGGCAGTCCGCAGGTCTGGTCATGGACAATATGCTCATAGTAATGGTTCCACATGCAGTTGATACGCTCTTGAATCGGACAAAGACTCAACATCTGACGAGTGCAAGGTTGTCCGGGTACGAGCTGACCCTTTTGGCAAGTCATATACAGATCAAGCGTTGTAATGTACTGAATCCGGCGACATTGTTGCCGATTAATATGGAATCAGATGATGTGCTACCCCATGATTGTTATTTACGGACTGAGGAAGAAACAAAAGGTCGTGTGGACCTGAAAAACACCCCCTTGTCAGATCCTGATGGTACTTTGTATGTGGATGGCTCTTGCTTCAAATTGCCGAATGGCGATGTGACGACTGCGTATGCTGTGGTGACATTAAGCACGATTGTGGAAACTGCGAGATTGAACCAGAATTCAGCACAAGCAGCAGAATTAATTGCATTAACAAGAGCGTGTGTTCTGTCGAAGGGAAAGCGAGTGAATGTGTTTACCGACAGTCAGTATGCGTTTGGTGTTGCGCATAACTTTGGAAGATTGTGGAGAGAAAGAGGATTTATGACATCGCATGGTACAAAGATCCAGCACGGCCATCTCGTGAATGATCTTCTGGATGCACTTACGTTGCCTAAACAAGTGGCGATCGTCAAATGTAGTGCACATCGGAAAGTGACGGATGATGTTGGTCGTGGTAATGCATTTGCGGATGAGATTGCTAAGGAAACGGCTAAGAATCTTGCGACTCGAATGTATGTCACGAGTTCAGTAAGGTGGCCGACGGAGACTGGTATGTGTGAAAATACTGTTGAAAGTGTGAAAGAAATTCAGAACGAAGCTACTGAAGCTGAAAAGACCAAGTGGAAAGAAAGTACAGGGAAATTGGATATGCATGGATGTTGGGTTGACCTGACGGAATGTCAGAGGTAGATGTTACCGGATGCGTATGTATTAGCTGTTGTGACGATGGCCCATGGGTTGTCACATATTAGTGCGAAAGGAATATGCAAGTTCTTGTCTCCTGTATGGAGGAATGATGCTATCGCTAAGTGTGCCGAAAGAGTGGTTAAAAATTGTATGGTGTGCTTGATGCACAATCCCGGAAAAGGTACCCCCACTCCACCTGGTCATTTCGCTCCTCCTGCCTGTCCCTTTGAGGTTATCCAGTTGGACTTTATCCATATGGAGAGATGCAATAATCTGAAGTATGTTTTAGTTGTGGTTTGCGCGTTCTCCAGATGGATTGAGGCCTATCCTCTTAAGGATAATACTGCCCTGTCCACAGCAAAAATCCTGCTGAAGGAGTATTTTCCTAGGTATGGAATGCCGCGGATTGTGTGGTCGGATAATGGAAGTGAGTTTGTGGGAAGTGTAATGCAGAGTGTGTGTAAAGGCCTTGGAATACGACAGAAATTCCACAGTGCCAACCATCCTCAGGCAGCGGGTTTTGTCGAAGGGTACAATGGTACCCTGAAGCTGAAACTCGCTAAGATTCAAGCTACGACTGGTCTGTCATGGCCTGATGCCTTGCCTCTGGCTCTCCTATCGACCAGAGCAACTGTACACTCTCGAGTAGGGCTCAGCCCATATGAGATTGTGTTCGGTCGCCCTGCAAATATTTGGGGAGTCCCGAGACCTAGGGCTTTTGATAGTCTTGAATATCCAATGTTGATTGATTACTTGCATGATTTGACCACTAAACTACGGTTAATTCATCAACAGGTCTTTGAAGCTCTACCAGCGCAGACAGAGGGTCCTGGACACCAGCTTCGGCCAGGTGACTGGGTGGTCACCCGAAACTTCGGTCGGAAGCGTAACTTGGAGCCCAGATTTGTTGGACCCCACCTAGTCTTGTTGACGACGAGGACAGCGGTTCGACTGGAGGGCCGGAAAAATTGGGTCCATGCCAGTCACACAAAGAAGGTACCGATCCCCTTACCAACCGACGGTTGGGTGAGAACCGGGATTTCGGCCGGAGAAACTGAGACTCCTCCGCGTTTTGTGCCATTTAGCGACGCTCAACTTGTGGAAGAGGATTCGTCTTTGCCGAGTCCACAGGTGGAGTCATTAGTAGCAGAGAACCCAAGGTCCGACTCGTCATCCACTTCATTGAACACTGTTGTGCCAGCTGAACAATTGTTCGTAGAGCAAACTCGACCTGGAAGAAGTCGATACTTTCTTCGTTCAAGGACTTCAAGGACTAATAAAAATTAACAGTATAGTGGTTTTTAACGTTACGAATATTATGAACAATTACATCCTTTCTTTCTGAGTTTTTGTGCTTTCCACTGCTAAGAGACTTGTAATAAATCTGAACGTTTCAAGGAAACCTCGCCATCCGGGTTACCGTAGGGCCGTGCGGGTACTTCTTTCTGTTTAGCAGGTTTCTGACGCTAGGTCGGTTACTTTTGTCGATTCCTGGGAACTCCTGGGGATTGATAATCGCTACTCAGAACGAAGTGCGTCAAGTACGTCACGGACGGTTTGTAGAGGATGGCATTCTCTAAGCTGGTGGAAGAAGAAAGGGTGTTGGCACAGAGATCAGAGTTATGGAGGATTGTACGAACAAAATGTTTTCTGTTTCAGGTGTTTCTATTGTTCCTAACTGTATCTATGTTATTGGTGGGTGGAGTGTATTTCGGAGTATCGTTGTTCTTGCCTTCTGTTTCACCTACCTCTTCTCTTAACCTAAGTTCCCTCACCACTGTCTCCCCACATTCCTTTCATCCTTTGTCTCAACATGAGCAGGTTAGACGTGCGGAATTCATGAATAATTCCTTTGTTCAACTCCTACATCAGCATCAGTTGGTGGTGAATACTACCAATTGTTGGGTATGTGGGTTAATGCCACACACTATGGATAGGGGTATTCCGTATCTGGTCCTTCCATACAGCTCCCAGGGTTCAGCTCGAGCATTCCAAACTATGTTCCCCAGTGCACTAGATTCCTACCCCAGTCGAGAGCCACGGTCTGTCAACTTTGGTCCTGGGCCGTACCACAAGCCTTTGGCGATAGCTATAGCAGATCTGGACAGAGATGTTTTCGATGCATCACTCATTCCAGATGAAGAAGTGCAGGCTTATAAGGATCTGAGTGAGACTGAGTATAGTACATCAGTGGGTGATAGACAGCTTAAGAGCTCGTCCCCAATATGGATTGTACCGCACCTTGGAAATTTCTGCTTGCAAGGTTTGGGTCGAAATCCGAGAGCACAACTTGGGAACAGTGCCTGCACTGAAACGTATGTCCTACCGATGCTCTCCTCCCCTGTTTTTCTGACTGCTAAGGGCACCTATTTTGTGTGTTATGAACGCGCATATACATGGTTACCCCGCGATTTTTCGGGTACCTGTTATATTGCGAATCTTTTACCTCCGACCTTCACAGTTGCTTCGGACTACCACAAAACTAGAGTTGTGAGAGGCGTCATTAGCAAAGAGGATACTGCTGGTCAAGAAGCAGGAGACTTCTTTAAGGGTTTCTTGCCGTTTTGGGGACCTATGGTTAATAGTAGGAACCTGCGACAGTTGACCCGTGTGGTAGAATCGACTGCTAATATTACTGCAAATGCCCTTGGTAATCTAACAGCTGAACTACAGGCGGATAGACTCATGACGTTGCAGAACCGTATGGTTCTAGACGTTGTTCTTGCAGATAGAGGGGGTGTGTGTAAAATTATCCATTCGAGTTGTTGCATTTTTATTCCTGACAATGCTCCAACTGTTTATCAAGCCATCTCGAAGTTGCACAAGATTTCCGAGTCCATACACGTGGACGAAGGTAATTGGACGCTCCTAGGATGGTTTTGGGGCCTGATGTCAACCTGGGGTTGGAAGATTCTAATGATCGTAGGGGCTGTTGTAGCATTTCTGTTTACGTGTTGTCTTTGTGTACAGTGTGGTCCCGCCTTATGTGGCCTATGCGCTGCGACGTGTATAAGGCGGCCATCTGTTACCAAGGAGACATTGATGAATAGAATGATGTTCCAGCAGCAGCTGAACGATCTGATGAATATTGATATAGATTCTGATCTTGATTAGTGCTTGCCTACATGAGGGCAAAAGGAGCGTCTGAGGTTCCGTGTGAGACGAGACGGCACTTTTTGAGTGGTGACGAATATGGATGAGTTTGGTATCTATGAACCGCAAATGACGAGTATAGTGGGTGTACGAAGTTTCGCTATGCAGCCACGTATGGTTTGTCTCATTTCTGGGTTCGTTCATCCGAACCCTCGGGTTCCATTTTAGATACAGCGTCCATTTTGTTTCTTGCCCTCAGGTAGCCAGCGAACGGGCTTTTTGTCCGCTTCGTGACCCTGGAACTTTCAAGCTAGTACGAAGGACACGTGTTTCTTTGAGGTGACTTTTACGATGAGGGAAATGACACGAGTGAGGCAGATGGCCCTGCTCAAGGCCCATCTTGCCGCTCCGGTCTATTGTTTCAGTCACGCATACATTAGACACGAGGTCTTTGACCCCTCTATCGAGTTTCCTTTATTGCCCCTAACACTCTTTTCTAACCTGTTGTGCATCCTCGTTCTTTCCCCGCATTCTGTTTTCCGTTCTTCCTTAATGCGTTTATGGTTAGGATGGAATGTGTTTATTGCAGAGGGGATATGTTTTTACAGTTGGGAACTGGCAGGACTGTTGTAATTATGTTCCGGCCTCCTGAAACATGAATGCGACCCTTTTGAAGTTTATTGTGGGAACCGAGTTGTAACCTTTGTTCGCCATACTGTGCTATGGCAAAAACGTGTATAAAAGGAGCGACCCACTTCTACGAATTTGAAGCAGTCTCCGAGAACCTACACGTTGTGTACTTCTTGTGACCTCTGTATCCCTGCAGTAATAAACGCTGATCTCTGACGTCGCTGGAAGTGTCCCGTGTCTCTGTGTTTGGTACGCCAGAACAGGTAACCCACGAAGGTTTCAGGTGTTGTTCCCTGGCACCGCTGGGTCTTAAGAATAACCCAGTCCTTCACGTTGCCGTAGCATTCTGACGCCTTTCCAGAATCACAATTGCTAAAACTTTGTAAATGCATTAGTGGACATGGGTGTTGCTGAGGAAAAGCCACAGCAACACACATGTTGCTCCCCTAACACACAATGAGCTGCATGAAAAGGAGATATTTTTGCAAGCACAAATAAAACCACACAGGGTGTCTTAATGTGTACGTGTCAATTATGCCCAATTTCACGCTATATGTTGTATGTAAGGGATGTGTCATGGGTGTTGCTGTGGCTGTGTACACGCTACAACCATGTCCACTCAGGTTTTTCAAGATTTACTAACAATCGTAACACCTTGAAATGCATTAGGATCCAAAGCCACCCCCATTGATGGTGTTACATTGCACAAGGATGAGTGATGTTTCCATTTCTCCTTGTTTCATCTGCTGTCAATGTGTTGTGTATTCAACAGCACATATTGGTAGAGAATATCACCTCAAGAGATTATTTTTGGGTGTGAAGGTGTCCCTTCCTGCCCAAAAACATTCTCACCATGACGCTGGCATTCATGCACCATGGTGCAAGATGGTCTGTGCTGGTGCATGACAGCAGATTGTGGGCCAGGGCATGGAAAGGCACAGAAATGCAACATGTAGGAGACAATATGTTGCATCATGGTGCCTCAAAACCTACGCAGCGTGGAGCTGCAAAATAATTTGCGGCACTACGAAGTGTCAATATTCCATAAATTATGCCCCCATTAAAAGTTGTGCATTGCATTCTCAGAGAGCTTGAGGCAAACTTTCTGGTGCCGCCTTCATTACAACTTGGAGGCCCTGTATATACAGTTCTTACCTCCAGGGCCATCAAAATTGAGTAGTAGCTGTCAGCCAGCATCACAAGTAATCTTGCTGTGCAGCAAAATATCAACACAATAGTGTTTATATGTGTCTTTTACAAGGCACAATGTGCTATTTGCCGCTTGTACCCAGCGCAGATGCACAAGTGTTTCCCGTGTGCAAATGCACAAAGCCTTCATTCATTCTTAATGACTGTGTGCAGGAAGGATCACCTTTTAATAAAAAGACTTCTTAGTGTCCTGATATTCACATACTAGGTTTGACGTTGAATGCAGCGCACATTGATTTACAAAATGCTAAAACTAAGCCATTTGCGCATCAATGTGCAAACATAATGGCATACCGGGGGCTACCTTAAGTTTGGTTGCATACCCCAACATATGAAATTTCATATAGCCGCTATTGTGTTATTTCCCATGTTTGTTGTGTTTGAACACCAACATCAATACAACTGTTATGCCACTGTCATGCAGTGTCACGTGTGAAAGTGGCACACATCTACAAGGCCATTAAAAGTGTATGGAAGGTGAATCACATATCCGTGTGTACATGGGCTCCTTTCACACAGAACAATGTGTAGAAGTGCCATTTCATGGGTCTTGCAGTGGTTGTCACAATGCACAATCCATTGAAGCAGACACACTCACAGATCTAAGAGTCCCGGTACATCTGCGAATGATTACTAATCAAATACAAAGCCATGTGCGGCATCAGGGAGGTGCAGCTACCACAAATTAGTAATTACACATGCCTGATCATTTGTTTTGGGTCTGACGCATAAAACAGCACGCACATCTGTGAATTTACAGATGTTAACTGTCACTATTGTACCAAAGCTGTCCATAGCTGCACAATCACATTCATCACCACAATGCAAACATACTTGCAACATGGTGCAAGTGTGCATGTGTTTGTGAACGGCATCTCAATGGATCACCACAGAAAATTACAGCACATGTGTGTTACAAAATTTGTGAAAGTGTGTGCTTCCTATTAGCACTTAGGCAGGCCATGTTGTACGAATTGGGGAGATAAATGGGACTCACTGTAATACCCTTGTGAAGATGCAACTAACTCACATAAAATACATGTACAGTGTTGAAATGTGCCACATCCACTAATCATATTGTCAACTTTTTCGGTGTGTAGGTGGTCCACCCCCATACACACAGGAAGAGGTGGAGAGATTCAAGGATCCTAATGCCACTGGTGAGTGTGATATCATTTAAATCCTTGTCTGTTTGGTTACAATGTTTCCTCATGCATGCCTTGCTTGGAGACATGTCAGAAGCATCATCCTCGCATGCAGCAACATCACATGTGCATGAAAGAGCAAAGGAGTTATTGGTACTATGTGCACATGCATGATGACAAAATTAAGGGTCACATGTATGAAGTGTTGCTGTGGGCGAGTTCCAAATGTTCCCATGTTGTGCTGCACTATGTCTGAACCACATAAATGGAGCACACATTGTATGTGACAGATAGTTTGGGGAAACAATGCCTATTTGAGACATGGAAATAGTAGAAGCCCAAAGATATAGGGCCTTTTTTATGAAGGCCTTGCGCCGCCGGTGCGTCACTTCGTCCCATTTTAAGAGTGACGCACCGGTGGCGCAAGGCCTTCATAAAAAAGGCCCATAATGTATGCAGTTACCTATGTTATATAAAGGGGCATATGTAGAAGCCCCTATTGCCATCACAACGTCACATGCACTGATGTTCTTGTGGCAAAACGGTACTTGCCTCATTTACAAGGCAGTGTTAATCCACATACCATGGCTTAATGTTGGCTTGTAAATTATGCCCCCTCTCATGCTGTGTCTACCATGGGAAGGGTTGGGCAGTGGGTGTTGCGCTGTGTGTCACAATGCAACACCCATTGTTTTTGATGCAGCCCCCCATTTACAAGTGTAACGTAAATAGGAGGCTGTGCCAAAATGAAGAGCAGGGCAAACCTGGTCTTGACTTGGTAAAACAAGCAATAATGTTTTTTTCCCATCGATTTGGCTTTTTACATGTGTGTTGCCTTGTGCAGCATACAGGGACAAAGTTCATTAGACCTTGGATTGTTCATGTGCAGGAAGGGACATCTTCAAACACATAAACAATCCTTGCCTGCTCGCAGACGCGCTTGCACCATGGTGATGAGGTGCCTGCGTTGGTGCATGGCAGACCTTGTGTTCCGGCGCTGGGCAAAAGCACAGAAATGCACCGTATCACATTGATACAGCCCTTTCCTGGCCCTTAGATTTGTCATAAGGCAGCACATTAATATTCATTACTTCGCTGCCCTTGGTCTAAACATCATAAATGAGGCCCCAATGCTTTCAAAGTGATTTTCTGTTAGCAATAGAGCCTTGATAATATGTCCCTTATATTGCCTGAATGTGCATGTCTACAAGTGTCAATGTGTAAGTGTAGACTGATGTGGATGTAATTCCTCCATTGCAGCCAACATGACACCAGATGAGGAGAGGCAGTACAGGATCCGTCTGGAACGATACCGCCACATCCGCCATGTGGCACGTTACTTCAGACAGATGGGCCGCCAACATGATCGCTCAAATGCGGCTGGAACCTGGAACTCACCAGCTCCTACTCCACCATCAACTAAACGCACATGAAAGACCAAGACAAAGCCATCTGCTATGGACACACAACAAGGAGCAGAAGCAGGGGAAGCCCATTCTCCACAAATGGAAACATCCTCACCTGAACAGCCTGGATCCTCTACCCTACACACCTCTGCACCATCCACAGCTGGCCCATCTGGATCTTCATCCAATCTGCCCTCCGGAACCTCCACAGCTCCCCAATCTGAAACTTCCTCTGTTCCGCCTCCTGGAACCTCCACAGCTCCCCAATCTGGACCTTCCCCTGCTCCGCCTCCTGAAACCTCCACAGCTCCCCCATCTGGACCTTCCTCTGCTCCGCCCCCTGAAACCTCCACAGCTCCCCCATCTGGACCTTCCTCTGCTCCGCCCACCGAAACCTCCACAGCTCCCCCATCTGGACCTTCCTCGGCTCCGCCCCCTGAAACCTACACAGTTCCCACATCTGGATCTTCTGCTGCACCTTCATACATTGATGTCGGTCTAATTTTGTCCAAGGTGGAGAAACTGGAAAAGTGCCAGCCGGACTTGAGTCTCAAGATGTCGGGCATACAATTGCAACTGGCCACCCTATTAAAGATGGTGGCAGACTTACAGGAGAGCATAAACCAAATGGATGAGCAGCTGTAGCCAGCCACTCACCAACATGATCTCCAACTGTTATGTGTTCCTAACATTTCTTTGCACATATATAGTGTTAAAGTGTCTTTGCAAGGTCTTCTATTTTAATGCATTTATAGTTAGTTAGCTGTTAGTGTACATGTAGTGCTTAGTATTAGTTCTAGGATAAGGCGTCAAGTTATTAGTAGTGGGTGGGGGGTTGATGCTTAGTGAATGTTTAATGTATTTTAAGAATACATTGTTTGAAAAAACATTAGAAAAATATATCTTGGTTTAGTTTGCTAGGTTTAGTTAGTCTGTGTTTAGATCGAGTGCATGTATGCCTGACGTGTGATTGTTGAATACAGGGGGGGGGTTACCTGTGTATTGTGATGCAGGTGTGAGGTAGGATAAGGTATTAGTATGAAGTTTAAGTTTAGATGTTAGGATGTCAGTGTAGTAGATTTAGTTTAGTTTAGTGTAGGACGTACCATTTAAAGTAGTTATAGTGTAGTGATGTTAAGCATAGCATTTGAGTGTTGTGAAATATTTTGAAAATAAAGCAATGTTTATATTTAGGAAATGTCTGACTAGTAGGCCTCGGAACTGGTGACATCTGCTCAGGTTGGGACTTACACTTGCTGTGCGCAGACTGTCAGTTATGATCTCAACTCTAACATTTGTATACAATTACAAGTAATCCAAGCAAACAATTCATACCTCAATCAGGAATTCATAGAGCCCACTGCTCACCCTTGAGGGTCTTAAGGTATAGTGGGACAGGGGGGCTTCTGTCATCACCCATCATGTGAAAATCCAGGTCTTGAGGCTCTTACTGAATGCTTGCAGTGTTGGACCGATGCTAAGGGGGAGTATGTTCCAGGTCTTGGCCGCAAGTAGGAAATTGATCTGCCTCATGGTCTGGGTCTGTAGATGCAGGAAATTTTGGCCATGGCTTGGTCAGCAGAGCAGATGTATCTCTTGTGGGTGTAGAAGGAGATTCCTTTGTAGAGGTATTGTGGTCCGGTGTTGTGGAGGGCTCTGTAGGCGTGTGTGAGCTGCTTGAATGTCAGTCTTTTTTTAGACGTGAAGGTAGTAGAGCTCTTGTAGGTGGTGGCCGATGTGGTCTTGTCATGGGACGCAGAGGGAATGTCGGGCTACAGTGGTCTGGACATTCGGGATTTTGTTGCTCTGAAATGTGTTGACGCCGGTGTACAGGGCTTTCCCATAGTACAGCCTGCTGATGATGGATGTGTGGGTGATGGCATTCCTGATTTTGGGCTGGAGCCATTTGAAGGTCTTGCAGAGTATGCAGAGGGTGTAGAAGTATGTTGAGGAAACAGCATTGATCTGTTGGGCCATGGTGAGGGATGAGTCGTGTACGAAGCTGAGGTTGCATGCTTGGTCCACGTGGTGGGAGGGTTGCCCAGGGCAGGGGGCCACCAGGTATAGTCCCATGTGGAAGGGGTGGCTCTGAGGATGATGACTTGCGTTTTGCTACAATTTGAGCTTTGGCCAGCTGCAGCTCATCCAGGTTGTAACATCTTTCATCCATTGCGGTAAGTTGTGTCTTGTGATGTTGGGTACCTTGGGGAGGGAGAGGCTGAGCTGGGTGTATTTGGCGTAGGATACTACGCTGAGTCCGTGTTTACTGATGATGTCAGCAAGTGGGGCCATGTAGATGTAGAAGATTGTGGGGCTGAGGGACGATCCTTGGGAAACTCTGCATCAGTACACAGTGGGCCCGATTAACAGAATTAACTTAAGACAAAATCCTAAACTTACTATTTCTGGTATTCACAGAATGCACTTACTACTTTTGGTATTCACAGAATGCACTTACTACTTTTGGTATTCACAGAATGGATTTCCGACTACTAACTTTACGTCCACACTCGGGCCGGAAATTCCGGCCCGGAGGCGGGGCTTCCAGCCCGGAGGCGGAGCTTGCGGCCCGGAGGTGGAGATTTCGGCCAAGGCTAAATCTCCGCCACTGGCCAGAATCCCCACCTCCAGGCCGGAAGCTCCGCCTCCGGGCCAGAAGCTCCGCCTTTATGCCAGAAGCTCTGCCCCCGGGCCGGAAGCTCCGCCTCTGGGCCGGAATTTCCGGCCCGAGTGCGGACGTAAAGTTAGTAGTCGTAAATCCATTCTGTGAATACCAAAAGTAGTAAGTGCATTCTGTGAATACCACAAGTAGTAAGTGCATTCTGTGAATACCAAAAGTAGTAAGTTTAGGATTTTGTCTTAAGTTAATTCTGTGAATCGGGCCCTGTGTGTTCAGATAGGAAATGCTGGAGTCTGAATCATTGACTTTGGGCTGCGAGGAAGGAACCAATCCAGTGTAGGGCATTTCCTTGTATGTCGCCATCATGGAGTCTGGCTGCTAGTGTTTGGTGGGAGATGGATTTTAAAATGGCTGAGAGGTCTTGTAGATTGAGGGTTGCAGTGTGGCCTTGTTTGAGGAGTGTGTGGATGTTGCGGTGGCATCTAGGAGGGCACTCTTGATGCTGTGGTTTCTTATGGAGCTGGATTGAGAAGTGTTGAGAATGTTGTAGGATTCTATGAAGTTCACTAGGTGTATGTTGACAATCTTGGTGGTGCCTTTGGGGGCAAATGTGAGGGGAGAGATGGGCCTGTAGGTCTTGCTGTCTGTTAGGTCTGCAAGGGGATGATTGGGAATGGCTTGGACTTCTGGCCATTTGCAATCATTGGGGAGGCTGAGGAAATAGGAATTTTGTGATCAGTTATGTCCCCTATCGTAGACCCCAACGGCTCCATGTGCATGCTATAAGTACATGTATGTTCCCTCCAGTTCCAGTTTTGAAGACGCAAATATATGTGCGTCCACCGTCAACATGTCCTCTTTCAGATCCGCCATGAATGGGTCAGATATTCCATTCCTAAGTATGAAAGGCCACCGACTTTATGTGGTTCACTTTCCACATTTTACAGATTCAGGCGAGTAGGCCCTGAATTCTGTCATCAAGCCTTTCCCTGCCTTCTGCCTCCGAAAGCTCCAGTCCGAGCCTGCATCTGTATCCATGAACTTTGCCCTACTCCCTGCGCGGCTAACGGTGCCTGATCCAGCCTGTTGCCTGCCAAAAACTGTATTTCACCTTCAAGATTATCTGCTCCGCTCCTCATCCGATGCATTCCTGTCTAGTAGTTTAGGTAAACATTCTTCCAGCTACCGTGCTAAGGGCCAGGCCTCACTGTCCTCATGCAAGTAATTCATAGCCCCTGTTACCATGGAAGATTCCTGCCCCCTCGCATCTCATGTAGACACTTAGACGCTTGTACACGCACTAACAGTCAGTATAGAATAGATTCTGTCCGAGAGACCTTTCCTTTTGGATAATACAGTTCTTTAAACATAAGATATTAGATATGATTTGGGATTAGGTTGACATGACCCCCCAGACTTCTGTCTCCACATGTAGAGCTAAATGTCAAGTCCCCTTCACCCTCTAGTTGCACGTCAATCACACGTCATGCGGCTGCGCGCGCATCTCTGCCAAATATGTCTGCTGACATTGCAGGATTCTCTTATGGATCCACCCACTTGTGACATCATGTATAATGACGTTTATTAAGTTACGCCTATATGTCCGCCTTTTTAGTTACGTATGCATATTTTATCTGTATTATCAGCTGTTACGCCTCTTGCATCTGTCTTAATGTAATGCTTTCCATATAAATACCATTACCTGTCAATAATGTATTGCCTTCCTTCCTGAACCCCCATGGTGATGGAATTGGAAGCCTGCAGTTCGAATTGTATTGTAAAGGAATAAAGCCTTTTAGAACCTCTAATACCACGGATTCTGCCTCTTATATTTACTGAGTTATTCTTACTAGACTTTACCGCATAAAAAATAGTACCGGTAATGAAATATTTACCACATAAATTGGCGCCCGAACAGGGACACTTTCTCATCTCACGCGCCGGAGGTGCGTTGCAGGCCCGGTCTCCTGCCACAGCTGAACGGACAAAAACGCGTACCTGCAGGATTTCCTGTATCTCCCTCCGGCCAAGCGGGGGTGACTGAGGCTGCGATCAACACCCAGACGAGGCGGTGAGAAGTGCGAAGTATCCCGACCAGAGCCTAGCTGAGAGAGCAAGATCCGAGGTATACAGAGGCCCACCAGGTTCCGAAGTTCCGAGTCCAGTCGAGTCGAGTCCAGTCCGGTCCAGTTTCAGTTCAGTTCCGAGGCCTTCCGTTCCGCGCTACCCGGTGAGTACCATTGCCGGGGAGGCATTTAACGTGCACATAGTCTGTGCCGGTCAAGACGGGTTTGGGTACACAAATCCGGTCTGCACTGTTTCAGCAGTGTATCTGTACTGTTTAGCAGTATATCTAGTATGTCTTGCATATAATTAAGTATTATCTAGTGTCAGTAATATGTCAGTAACTAGTTTTCTATTAGTTATTATCGTTCGTTAAACCTGTTAAATGTTAAATGTTTTAAATACGTTCTATATATTGTGGTGTGAATGATTGTTCCTCATTGTGTTTTACTGTATTAAGTGTGTTTAAGATTAAGTAACCAGATCTAAAAATGCCGCTCTTTTCGAAATTAAGACAGATCAAAACTAGAAAAGGGGTACTCGAAGAAGCTGTTCCCATTCCACCTAGGGACACTCCAGGATACTTTATGTATCATAAGCATGGCCTAGATGCCGTATTATTTCTTGATTTATGGGTGGACTACACCAAGGATTTGCCAGAAAGTCAGAGATGGCCCGCAGCGGGGACCTGGGATGCAGATTGCATCATGAGAGTAGAAGACCCCGTATGCTAAATATAAGGTCCCCTGAACACCTATTCCAAGCCGCTGATAAATTACTCCGAGATCGAAGGGGGTACCATATGCTCGATTCCATGGACGAACAAGAATTAGCCAGGTCAGCAGTACAATGGGCTGACAGTCCCAGCGAATACAATGATGATGCACTAGCACACACGTTTCTGAATCTTGCCCCATACGAACAGCGTTTAGCTAGTATATACATGATTCAACACCTCCTTATATTATATAAAAGCCAACACTCCGATCCAGGACCCTTACCTGACATATTGACCGAACTACTCACGAATAAATGGAGAGGGTCAGGTACTGATTTGATTAAAGAAATTCTAGAATTTCGAAACCAGTATATAGCTTTCGTGTGCCCAGAACACGTCCCGGTTCCCATAATGGGAAGAAAAATGTATCACATAGATAGACAGAATCCGTTACGCGAAGTACACCCAATCAGAGGTGAAGGTAATAACTTTACACGCGTGTTTGTGTACACGCCTATAACAAAAATTGACTTATTAGAAATGAAGAAAGTAGTACCCAGCCATGACAAGGATCCAGCAGGTTTCCACCGTGAGATAAAAGACATGTTACTCATGGGAGAGTATACCTACCCCGACATTATGAAAATATTGAAAGTGTTAATGCCTGCCGGTATTTACGAGAAACTCAAAGAAAAGGAATGGGAGGTGGGAGACCAAAAGATAGATTGGACAGCATTAGAAAACGAAGAAAAGGCCCGAGCTGCAGGATCAGGGCTTGGGGAAAAGACTACAGCACTACCAGGATTACTAGTGCAGGTACTGCCACGTTTATTAACTACGAAAAAGGAGGACTGGGGTGCAATCTCAGCCTGTAAACAAAAGCAAGATGAAGACACTAGTGATTTCTATTCCCGATTTGAAAATTTTTTGGTATTAATAGTGGCATAAAGGCAAGTAGTGAGTCATATCCACATCTGTTTGTGACAAAATTAGTTGAAAATTCCCTGCCGCAAGTTAAGAATAGAGTATTGAAATTTGAGAGTACCTGGCAAGGTAACACCCCGTCACAGATGTTACAGATGTTACAATATCACCACAATAGAATTAGAGAAGAACAAGAACATGAACAAAGACGTATGAAAGATACGAAAATGAAAATGCTTGTTGCCCAGTCAGTTCCAGCTGATGGTCATAAAACGGGTGATTCCGCAGGTCCAACGAAAGGGACATGCAACTATTGTAAACAACAAGGTCATTATATACACGATTGTCCAGTCCTGAAACATAATATTGCCACAGGTAGAACACAGGAAAGACCGCGTCCACCTAGACAGGATCAGAATCAACAACAAATCCCTCAACATGCACAACCTAGGTCAGCTTCACAACAACTAGCTCCGCAACAGGCAGCTCCACAACAGACCGTAGCACCACCACAAGCGCAGCCTATTGCTGCCACACAAGCAACAACACAACAGATGTATCAGTATGCACAAGCAGATTATCCCGATTATCAGCGATACACATGAAATAGCCTAGAGAGGGAAGTTGGCTTACCCCTTATCGAGGTTCCTGTAGACCAAGAGGGACCTTATGTACATAGTGAACTATTAGGGGAAGACAGAAAGTTTTTACTTGATACAGGGGCAAGCAGAACAACTATACGACGCAGTGAAGTTCCAGGGGCACCCCTCTCAGGCTCACAGAATATTTCCCTTGGATTCTCAGGAAAACCTATAATTAATGAAGTAACGCAACCCCTTCCACTTACGGTTGGTCCATTGACACGTACTACAGATTTATTGCTTACTAAATCATGTCCAGAAAACTTGTTAGGTATAAAAACATTGAAAGCTCTAGGAGCTATAATATGTTGTTCTCCGGAAGGAGTACGACTATTTTTACGTGACTTTAAAGGTCACTACGTGTCTAGAGACATGGATCACCGGCTGCAGAATTTACCTACACATTTATGGGCACAAGGCCCAACTGATGTTGGTTGCATGAACATTACACCATATCGAGTCACACTGAAAACAGGAGTAGTACTACCACGAATGCGACAATACAAGTTACCACCAGATGCTGTTGTGGCTTTGCTGCAAATCATTGACGAGCTCATTGCACAAGGAGTGGTTGTAGAAACCGACTCCAATGTATGTAATTCCCCAATAATTCCGATTCTTAAAAGAACGGATCCGAAAGCACCACCAGTATATCGATTAGTTATTGATCTGCGCGAATTAAATAAATGTATTGTACCACAATACCCTGTGGTCCCAGATATCACTTCATTACTAACAGCTATTGACTCAGAAGCAACGTTCTTCACGGTAATTGATCTCAAGAATGCTTTCTTTAGCGTCCCAATAGATCCGGAAAGTCAATATCTGTTCGGATTCAGTTTAAATGGACGAAGTTTTAAATTCACACGCGCACCTCAAGGATTTACAGAAAGCCCCAGCATCTATAGCCAAGCACTGAAACGAGAACTTGACAGTATCCACATGCCAGTCAACACTGCCTTGCTTCAATATGTCGATGATCTGCTGATCACCGCCCGAAGGGAACCTGAATGTGAAACAGCGTCACTGACGGTTTTAAAATTTCTGGCCGACAAGGGGCACAAGGTGT
Source organism: Triturus cristatus (assembly GCF_964204655.1). Classification (NCBI taxonomy): domain Eukaryota; kingdom Metazoa; phylum Chordata; class Amphibia; order Caudata; family Salamandridae; genus Triturus; species Triturus cristatus. The sequence goes on along the minus strand of NC_140592.1, from coordinate 124,674,056 downwards.
CCCCTTCTAAGCTGCAATTCTGTGTCCAGCGAGTTGTTTACCTTGGGCACTCGCTGTCCAAGGAGGGAAGACAGCTTACACCCGACCGCATCCAGTTAATTGCTAACATGCCACCGCCCAAGACACAAAAGGAGGTGCGGGCTTTTATAGGTCTCACTTCATACTGTAGGCAGTGGATCCCTCAATATGCATTTCTAGCAAAACCACTCATCCAGTTGACAACACAGGAGGCAGCCACATCGACTGTCCTCCCTTGGACTCAAGAACATACACATGCCTTTGAAAGCTTAAAGAAAGCTTAATGCCAAGCACCTGTTTTAGCAACACCATGTTACAGTAAACAGTTTACACTCTTTGTTACAGAACGCGACGGTACTGCCTTGTCAGTACTCACTCAGGAACAAGCAGGATCACACAAACCATGTGCTTATTTCTCTAGTACATTAGATCCAGTAGCTCAGGCTCTTCCTGCGTGCCTGAAATCAGTGGCAGCAACAGCTTTAGCAATCATACAAAGCGATGCCATAGTGTTAGGACATCAATTGACAGTACAAGTACCACACGCAGTAGAGGTTCTCTTGAACCGCACACAAACACAACACTTGACTATAGCGAGACTCACCGGTTACGAATTGACATTGTTTCAGCCACACATAGAAATCAGACGTTGTAATACGTTAAATCCTGCCACACTTTTGCCAGTAAATGGAACAGATCCATTAGCACATGATTGTATTGAAGTCATTACTATCACGACGAAACCCAGACAAGACTTGACAGACATCCCTTTATCAGATCCGGACTTGACATTGTATGTAGATGGTTCATGTATGAGAACAAGTACAGGAGAGTTAGTGGCCGCTTACGCAGTCACAACAGACACTGAAGTCATTGAAACAAATTGTATTAACACTTTGTCAGCTCAAGCAGCAGAGCTCATCGCTCTGACACAAGCTTGTACTCAAGCCAAAGATAAGAAAGTCAACATATACACAGATTCACGTTATGCATTCGGAGTCGTCCATGACTTCGGCGTACTGTGGCGAGAGAGAGGTTATTTAACTTCTCACGGTGCCCACATCCAACACGGACCCCTCATTCAAGCCCTATTAGACGCGATTCATCTACCTACTGCAATATCGATTATGAAATGCAAAGCCCATACAAAAGTTACCGATATCATTTCTCAGGGTAACGACCTAGCTGACAGAACAGCTAAACAGACTGCTCAGAACCAGACTCATATAACTGACGCGACAAAGACAATAGTTCCGACACCAACACATTGCATGACAGTTAAGGATCCTGCCCTTGATGTAATTGACATACAGACACATGCTACACCAGAAGAAATAAAGAAATGGACTGAATTAGGAGGGATCCAAACGGATCAAGGATGGATGACGAAGGAAAAATCTATATGGTTTCTTCCCGACTCCATGGTTCAACTCATCATTAACACAATACATAGTCCAGCGCACCTAGGAGAAAAAGCTATGCTAGATAGTATTCAACACATTTGGTTCAACAAACACTTGCGAGCAGCAGCCAAACAGAAAGTACGTACCTGTATGATATGTTGTCAGTTTAATCCAGGTAAAAGCATCCCCGTAGAGCAGGGTGGATTTCAACCTCCCGATCATACTTTTGAAGCCCTCCAGATGGATTATATCCAGATGGAACGATGTCGAGGATTCAAATATGTTCTCGTAGTTGTTTGTGCTCTTTCTCGTTGGACAGAAGCCTACCCGGTTTCAGATTACACTGCCCCGACTACTGCCAAACAGTTAGTTCGAGAATTCTTCCCACGGTATGGTTTGCCACGTGTTGTCTACTCAGATAACGGCCAGCCATTCTCATCCGAATTAATGAAACACGTTTCACTTTTGTTAGGCTACCAATGGAAATTCCACTGTGTCCGACATCCTGAGGCAGCAGGTCTCGTGGAACGCCATAATCAAACTCTGAAAATTAGATTGTCCAAAATATGTAGAGAAAAAGGTGTCGATTGGATAGTAGCCTTACCAGTTGCGCTCTTTTACATGAGAATGGTAGCACATTCTCGAACAGGGCTATCCCCGTACGAGGTGATCTTCGGTAGACCACCAAATATGTGGGGGACGCCTATACCTCGCAAAATCACTGATGTTGACTGTAATATGCTGACAGATTACCTGGCTTCCTTGATGTCTGCACTACAATCTTGTCGTTCACAGGTAGCTGCAGCTTTTCCCGATAACACTGAGGTGAAGCCCCATGACGTGGTTCCAGGCGACCTGGTTCTGGTACGGAATTTCGACCGGAAGACCCAACTGGAGCCTAGGTGGAAATCGCCAAGACTTGTTCTACTAACCACAAGGACAGCCGTGAAGATCGAGGGACGTAAAGGGTGGTTGCACTCGAGTCATATCAAGAAATTTTATGGACTACCGTCCAGTGTGAACACTCAGCCCTGCATGCCCTCACAGACAGACTCAAAGCTCCCCTTGGTTGAACCAACAAAACACGAACTTTATAAACTGAAATTAAGGTCTAGCAAGTCAGACAATTTGATTGTTTAAGTCCTCTCCAAGGTGAATCGGTTGAATTTGTCTCTGACATGTATCCTCTAGACCGGAATAGAGAAAGAAATCGACAGTTGCAACTTAAAAAGCATGCGTATTGTAAATCACTTCGTAGTCACTGCACAGTAACATTATTAATTTTGTTTTTTCTAAGTCTTCTGATCATCATTTCCAGTATATTGCTGCATATGTATCACCCTATTTCTAAACGTGCTTATAATGTTACTGCTGAACATTCTTTTAGTGAATTACCCCCGCATGAGTTGTCCTATAGATTTGCGCTGCGCAACAACACATTCATTAGTATGTTACATCACTCCCATCAGACCAGCAATGCTACAAATTGTTGGATATGTGGCCGACTCCCTCCCTATCAGAACTATAAGGGAGTTTTGCCCCTCTTTCCATATCCGTTCACACACAATGGCTCCTGTGGAGCATGGTTTAGTTTGATTAATTCCCTAGATTCAAATTCCGCAGTTTATCAAGACAACTGGGTATGGGGAAACCTGAACCTAGTTTTGTTTAAAGTCTGCTACCCTAACAAGGAGGGACTTCCCAAAAGAACAGGAACTGATCTAGAAAATGAAGTATATGGATTAGGTAATTTTACACTTAACCTCATGATCCTGAATGTTGAATCTGAAGCTACACCAATCTTGCCCGCTATGTCAGTATTCCCAGTTAAAGGGGAATTATGTGTAAGCAAGAATGGTTCCATACACATGGGCCATAGTAAATGCACCACTGTAATAAAATTCAGTGATCAAGGCAAGTCTACATTTAGAGCTTCCCGTCATTCCTACTTCATATGTGGCCAGACCGCATATATACGTCTACCTCTAGATTGGGATGGTACCTGTTACATAGCATTCCTTCTGCCACCTGTTTTCCTAGCTCCTCCTGATTATCATAGAAATACCCATTTAGTACACAATAGACAGCAGAGAGATCTCCCGATTGTCGATTACACTGAAACGGCATGGGAGCAATACACAGATTTCAATAAAGGTTTCTTTCCCTATATAGGTACAGTCACTAATAGTAAGCTGATACGTAGATTAACTAGAACCCTTGAAGCAGTAGTGAACGAGACTACTTCCGCCTTAGGCAATTTAACAGAAGAGCAGTCTGCTATGCGGATTGTTGTGCTTCAAAATCGTCTTGTCCTTGACGTCATCCTGGCCGATAGGGGCGGAGCTTGTAGGGTCATCGGATCAAGTTGCTGCATTTTCATACCAGAAAATTCGCCGTCAGTATATAAAGCCATAACCCGCCTTCATAAGATTATAAGCCAGATACACCAGAGTCCAGGCACCTGGACTTGGTCCGGTTGGTTCTGGGGCGTGTTGTCAGCCTGGGGATGGAGGATCCTATCCTTCCTAGGTATTGGCTTCCTCATACTATTCAGTTGCTGCTTATGTCTACAATGTGGGCCAGCGATTTGTGGTCTGTGTGCCACATCGTGTATCCCGCACCCAAGTTTTCGTTCAAAATCCCGGAAGAAGAAAGAAGAACAAATGATGCTATATGAACAGATCGATGGATTGATGAAGATCGATATCACCTGAGGGTCCGTAGGGGACAAGGAGGGAATGAGGAAATAGGAATTTTGTGATCAGTTATGTCCCCTATCGTAGACCCCAACGGCTCCATGTGCATGCTATAAGTACATGTATGTTCCCTCCAGTTCCAGTTTTGAAGACGCAAATATATGTGCGTCCACCGTCAACATGTCCTCTTTCAGATCCGCCATGAATGGGTCAGATATTCCATTCCTAAGTATGAAAGGCCACCGACTTTATGTGGTTCACTTTCCACATTTTACAGATTCGGGCGAGTAGGCCCTGAATTCTGTCATCAAGCCTTTCCCTGCCTTCTGCCTCCGAAAGCTCCAGTCCGAGCCTGCATCTGTATCCATGAACTTTTCCCTACTCCCTGCGCGGCTAACGGTGCCTGATCCAGCCTGTTGCCTGCCAAAAACTGTATTTCACCTTCAAGATTATCTGCTCCGCTCCTCATCCGATGCATTCCTGTCTAGTAGTTTAGGTAAACATTCTTCCAGCTACCGTGCTAAGGGCCAGGCCTCACTGTCCTCATGCAAGTAATTCATAGCCCCTGTTACCATGGAAGATTCCTGCCCCCTCGCATCTCATGTAGACACTTAGACGCTTGTACACGCACTAACAGTCAGTATAGAATAGATTCTGTCCGAGAGACCTTTCCTTTTGGATAATACAGTTCTTTAAACATAAGATATTAGATATGATTTGGGATTAGGTTGACATGACCCCCCAGACTTCTGTCTCCACATGTAGAGCTAAATGTCAAGTCCCCTTCACCCTCTAGTTGCACGTCAATCACACGTCATGCGGCTGCGCGCGCATCTCTGCCAAATATGTCTGCTGACATTGCAGGATTCTCTTATGGATCCACCCACTTGTGACATCATGTATAATGACGTTTATTAAGTTACGCCTATATGTCCGCCTTTTTAGTTACGTATGCATATTTTATCTGTATTATCAGCTGTTACGCCTCTTGCATCTGTCTTAATGTAATGCTTTCCATATAAATACCATTACCTGTCAATAATGTATTGCCTTCCTTCCTGAACCCCCATGGTGATGGAATTGGAAGCCTGCAGTTCGAATTGTATTTCCTTTGTAGAGGAATAAAGCCTTTTAGAACCTCTAATACCACGGATTCTGCCTCTTATATTTACTGAGTTATTCTTACTAGACTTTACCGCATAAAAAATAGTACCGGTAATGAAATATTTACCACAAGGCGCCTGTTCCAAGGGTGCAGTTTATTGTCTGTCAGTTTTCTGGTGCAATGGCGGAGGCAGCCCTGTGGAAGATGTGCTGCGGGCAGGAGTCTGTGGATGCTACCGAGTCTATGCCCCTCATGGCGTTTGCGGTGTGTTCTATGGTGATAGGGGCACAGCAGAGGATGGTCTGTAGGGTGGATTTTTTGTTGGAAGGTCTTGGGTCGGATGCCTTGGTACTGTTCATCAAAGTTGGCATTGACTTTCCTGATCTAGTGGTAGAAGAGGGATCCAAGTTTCTTGCTAAGGTCCCGGGAGGGAGTGAGGACTGAGCTTTTGCTGGGGGGTCAGGTGAAATATTGTATGATGTTGATGAGTTCCCTGGATTTTCAGGAGTTGGAGAGGATACTGCCCTGGATGAAGTAGCATTTTTGTGGATCTGATGAGTTGGATAGTGTGCTGTAGTGTTGGTCCTGTAGGCGGTGCGTGTTTCCTGGGGTTTTGCTGATCCTCCCAGCTTTCTCGACTTGTCAGCACAAGAGCTTTGAATCTTGTAGGTCCGTGATGAAACAGGTGACTTTTGTGATGTGTTGTATGTTGTACTTCTGGAGGGGTGCAAGCATGTTTCGGCAGATGTAGTCCCATTTGTGGAGTTAGTTCGCTGCAGAGTTTGTGTTACTCATGGTGGGGGGAGGAGTGCGGATTAGTGCAGAGGCAAGGGGCTCTTTGGTGATCTTGCACCAGTGTCTGCACAGGGTATGGGGTGTTGACTTGTGTACGGTGTGTTTTGAGAAGGAGAAGTGGACGCAGTGGTGGTCGGTCCAGAGAGGTTGTGTGGGTTGGCCAAGGCAAATGTTGTTACCACTGCAAAAGATGGGGTCAAGGGTATATCCCATCTTGTGAGTCGGGGTGATGACAAGTTGGTTCAATCTGATGTTGGCGAGGTTGTCTAGTAGGGCGGTGTAGTTAAGATGGTGGAGGTTGTTGAGGTGTATATTCTGGTCTTCAAGCAGTACGTAGTCAGAGGAGGCAAGGTAGTGGTGCGCTATGTGATCTGCGATGGTGTTGGTGAATGGTGTGGCAGATCCAGGATGTCTGTAGGCGAGGGTTCAACAAACAGTTGTTCTGGGGTTGACCGGGATCCGGGAGTGGACATGTTCCATATTGCACAATGAGTTGATCATAATGGAGGTAGTCAGTTGGAGGCAGTTCCTGGGGAATGGTGGCAAGGCCTCCTTCAGGGTGTTTGGGCCCGTATTTCCTCATGATCTTGTACCCGTTGGGGATGGCGTATGCAATGTCGGTTGCAGATGTGAGGAAGGAAACGTCACTTGTGCAAGAGGGTGTTGATGACCTCCCAGATTTCCATAACATGTCTGTGCAGGGAACGTGTGTGGAGGAGGATGCAGCTCAGGGGTTTGGGTACATTGGTATCCAGCCTGCTGACCGTAGCTGTCATTGTCCGGAGGTGGGTGAAGGTGCTTCGGCAGTGTCGACATGAGAATGGTGCTTGTGAGTTGCAAGGTGTTGAGAGCTGGCAGTTGTAGTAGCTTCCAAGGTTGCATGCATAGCGTGCTGGAGTTGTAGCGGTTGTGAGTTGGTGATCCAAAGTCACTTGCGCTGGTTGTGGTCAGGTTGTGTAAGTGCCCCGATGGGCTTGACTTCAGCACACCAATGATGCAGATACACAGCAGCCGCCATTGACCAGGGGTCGTGGGTAGGGAGAGCAGTTAGAAGGCAGGAACATGTGGGGGGGCTGGATGCAGAGGTATCTGCGGCGGAAGAGGGAAGGAAAAGACAGTGGGAATACAGAGAAAACTGGGTAAACGGCACAGACAGGCAAAAGAGGCAAAAGAGGCGCTATCAGTCAAAGCACAAACACACAAGGGCCCAAAATAGTGAACAAGGCACAGACAGACCATGGGGGCACAGACAATTGACCTCATTGGCAATATGCATTGTACTACTGGCACGGATAGTACCACACATCTAGTACACCACAGATATTTTCCGTTTCAGAGTTTAATAGGTCTCTGACATTTAGGGTCCGTTAATGCGCAATAATCAGTGTGACAGGCCTGCACAAATGTCAATATTGTGGATATGCAAGCTAACTCCACGTCCCATTGCACTTTTGCTGATTTACAAATTGTCTTCAACCTGGTAATGAATCAGGTTGTCAAGTCTCTACAGAAAATGTGTAACTTAGCTCAAGGAATAGTGGGATGCCGAATGGTTGACAGTCTCTCAGATTTACATATGTGTTCGGACGAATCAATTCTGCCATGTCAGGGAAGTTCTGTTGCCGTGGTTAATTGTAAGGCCATTTTGGTGCATCAGTGTCTCCTTCTATATCTGGCACAGTGTCATTGCAGTACCACAAAAGTGTTTGTAGGACCTCATACATGAGACACAGGTTGAGTGATAATGGATGTGGTTGCAGGCACACTGGTGTGAAGCATGTCCATATTCCAACAAATGAGCAAATTGCTGTGTCTACGATATTTTTTACTTTAGGGTGTGCCTTTGATGCCAGCCACCTGCACATGTTTCACATGTATATATACCTGAGGGATGTCAGTATTTGTATGAGCTCACACATTCACCTAGGAATGACCCATTAATGCAAGCTTGCAAGCAGAATTGCTTTTACCATTCACACACTCTTTGCAACTTTTGAACTGTTTGTCATACCAACATGGGACCTATTGTGCTATCTTAGCCATTGCTATTTCTGTTCTCCACACGGTACTAGTCACTTAATTGCTGTTGCCAGTTGCACATTGCATGCTGAGCTTGAAAAGTACATTTATTGATACAATAAAGCAAGTAGCAAGGTATGACGGCAGGCAAATAATCAAGAGACACTTACAGTAAGTATGAGGATGTCCATGCACAATCTATACAAAAAAACCTTTTCGGACATATAGGTGAGAGTAAGATTTAACTGTGAAGAAAGGAAGAGTTTCCATCATACGTTCATCTCACAGAGGAAGGCCACAAATAATTAGGTGATAATCCAGTGACAATGAGAAATAGGACATTTACATTTTTAGGGTATGCTGTCAGTACAATGAGCACCGGACAGTGTAGATTTAGGATCATTTGGCAATAGGTGATGCTAACGCGCCATTTTCCGGACGACTGGAAATTCATCAACATCATCTTCCTCAGATGTATGTGTTGTCTCAGCTGATGGTGTTATCAATGATCCTGTAGACACAGGAGGCATACACACATCAGGAGCTGAAGATGTGGAAGGCAGATTTCCTGCATCATTTCCCTGAGCCAACAGGTAAGGCAGCAATGTCCTGAGCATGACTTGCTGGTTTGCCAGCACTGCCGCAACATCCCGTTGGTAGGCAGCCAAGGCGGTAAGGTATGTATCCTGTTTCTGACCCATGGCTTCAAGTATGTTCTGGATGGCCCTCAGCCTGTTGGCAACTTCAAGGGTGCCACTTGTGGTGGGCATTTGCTCGTGCCTCTGCTGCATGACAACAGATATGCCATTCAGGGCCTGACACAAGCCACGTTGTGGAGCATCGGTGCCTCTTCCATTTTCTGCACTGCCACAACCTGAGCTTAGACAACTGAGGACCCCCTCTAGGGTGGCTGCCATGCTCTCCATCCCTTTCCGCACCTCATGTACCAACTGGCTCTGCACTTCAACAACACGTTGTTCAAATACATTTAGCGTGTCCTGCGATTGGGGAGGTTCAGATGTTGTGGGAGATGGTGTACGAGGGTTTCCAGACAAGTCATGTGGAGACCCCACAATGCCGCTTGACCTTCTTGTGCCGGGAGAGGGTGTTTGAATCGATTGTAACAGCTCCAGGAGGAGGCCTTGGCCCAGGCTAGGCACACTGTCACCCTCCTCATCAGCCTCTTCAAACACAGGTTGCTGCTCATGAGTAGGTGTTGCATGCCCTGAAATGTAACAAAATGTAGGTTGATGCTCATGTTTGACATCTGGTCTCAAGATTCTACCTTTTGTGTTCACATCACTTTGTAACTATGATGTAGGTCAACAGAGCAAATTTCAAGCTATACATCATCAGATAAGATTTTCAAATTTTGGTTACAAAATGTCCTAGTTGCGTTTAAAATGTGTTTCCTATCACATGGCACATGGCCAGACAGGCCAGGCCTGAAGCAGTGCATGCACCTTTGCACCATTTTGCAAGTGTGCATGCCTTGATGGCTGTATTGTTGACAGCTAGGAAAGGGCACCTTCCAGCACTGTAGCAAGTCCAAGTGGCATTATGCCACCTCTATGTGTGTGACAGAAATCAGTCCACATTTTATGAGGAATTGACACATGGAATTGTTAACTTTTCACATCATCCCACCTGTCATAACCATCCCTGGTGTGGTGTTTGGATGTGACTCATTTCCCATGTTTACATGCTAATTTTGATATGTTGTAATGATACAGATTCCTGCCAATTTGTCAGGCCCCTTGCACCACCATTACAACCCTTTCATGCATACTTGGATTTATGCACAGGTAGCACAAGAATTTTGGTGAAGAAGACAAACAAAGACATTTTTGTGGGGTCACAAACAGCTACACCAATGTTAAAACACAATTTTACCATTTTGTCAATATAAACTCTAACATGTTTCCAAGGCCATGTAAAGGTAGACTAAATTGCCATACGTAGACTTGTTCAAATGCCATTGATTAGCATGCAACAGTGGGATTGTTGAGATTTGATGAAACAGCGGGACAGAGGTGATACAGGGTGTATGAAATAATGTGAAGCATTGTACTTGGTGACCTTGTGCACTTATACTTCACTATTGACATGAACATTAGTGACATACCAGTTGCACAAGGCCATTGTAATTTGGAAAATTGATGTTACTGTGTCTCCCTTGTTTTCATATGAACTTGTGTCAACTGTAAAATGACAAATGTGAGCGGAACTGGATATCTCTACAGGCACTGTTGACAAGCATAGCCTACGGAGCTTGACATGTTATATGGTACAACAGGGTCATGAATGTACAGTATCAGACACTTACATGTCAAACAATGTTAATTGTCTGTGTTTAGAGCACCTCCGCGATTTGAGAATGGTTTGAGAATGTAAATATTATCCTAGGCTGCTTATACACACACAGCATGAGCATGTATATTGAAGCTACATTTAAATCGTTTGATAATGGATTAGTGTAGACACAATGGGGCATATGTACATGGACTTCACGCCGCCGTTGCGTCATTTTGTTTTTGGTAATGTTGTATTTTGTTAATTGCCATATGTAGAAGTTGCTGCTACCTGGAGTTTGCGGCACTTTTCTGACCAAAATGTACATTTGAAAGATTGTCACTTCTGTTAGTGGTACTTAACAAAATGGAAATGCAAGGTAGGCGGTCACATCCAAAAACTGCAGCAAAGCCAATTTTGCAATAGGTACAAATATTTTCTAATATGTTGCAAAACAAACTCCAGTTAGAGGCATTTTTTAAGCCCAGGAAATAGCTGATCTGAAAAATGTGGAAAACACATATTAGCAAGAAATGGCGATAACTCTCGCTAACCTAGGTAAGCGCTAGTTCTTTTTATCGCTGTCGATCCCTACAAGTTATCGCCCTGTTAGCGACGTATTACCAACGTGTTGCTGACAGGCGATAGTTTCCGGGAAGACTGCCGCTAACGTTAGCGTGATGGCGTTAATGAAACCGGCGATAGCGGGCGGAATCCACCGAAAAGCCCATCCCGTTAGAAAAAGGCACCCTAAGCAGCAAGTGTGGACTTAGCCTATCAGTCCCCCTCCAACATAAAAAATGTAGAAAAAAAAGTTTAAATGCAGATTTGAGCAGCCAGGGCCAAGTGCAGCACATATCAACAGCCCCCTCAAACCACCCAGCATCCCGGCTGACCAGGATGAGAGTCTGGATGCCTCGCTGGACATGCGTCTGGTTCCTGGATCCCTTGCTGGACCTGCTTCTGTGGCCTGGAGTTGGGTGTGGAATAGCTGTGGAGTTGATGAGCCGTTGCTGAAGACATTACTTTGCGAAGATCGCCCATACATGGTGGTGAAGTCTGGCAGGTCACATGGAGACATGTTGCTGACCTGTGTGAGAAGCCAATGGTAGAGGTGATCCTACGCACCAACGTTGTGAGGTCCACTTTGCATACTATACTCCACCACTACACCAGGGTGCATGGAGGGGATTGCTAATGGTGGGTGCCGTCTCCCTGCATCACAGGACGTGATGATGTTGGGCTGGCCAGATGCTCTGGAGGGTGAGGCCCCTGTGCTATGCCAAACTTGTGTGCTCTGAGCGCTACAACTACACACCCAAGGGAGCCCTGCTGCATCAACTGCATCAGGTGGTCCACCAGCGGACTACGTGGTGACTGCTGTACCCAGACCAGTGAAAGCACACCTGGCTCAGGCTCCTGCTGGCTGAGTCACGGATTTGAAGTGAGTGCAGTGGACAGCGCTACGGGGTCAATGTCCAGAGAAGGAGAAGGTGAGTTGCGTAGCGCAGGAGGGCCGGGGGGGAGTTGCTCATGCCAATCACACGTAGATGATGCACCACTAGTTGGAAGAGTGTTGCCCCAGCACCTCAAGCAGGGCAGGAGAGGAACAATCATCACATGATGAAAACCCAATTAATCAATCACTCAGGGGAATTGTAAGCACGCTACTCACCCATGAATGTCTCGTATCACTGAGGGGGGGGGGGGGGGGTGCAGATCTGTTAGCGGAAGAGCCAGGTCTTGAGGGTCTTCCTGAAGGTGTTCAGGGAGGGGGCACCTCTGATATCTGCTGGTAGCTCATTCCAGGTATTGGATGCGATATGGGAGAAGGATCTTCCGCCTGCTCTGGCTCTGTTGATGCATGGGGTTTTGAACAGTGCGAGGTTGGAAGATCAGATGTCTCATCTGTGTACGTGAAAGTTGATTCTGTTGTTAATGTATTTGATAAGTTGTTGTGTAGGCATTTGTAGGCATGAGTGATGATTTTGAAGGTGACTCATATCACCACGGGGAGACCGTGGAGTCTACATAGGTGTTGGCTGATGTGACAGTGCCGGGGGATGCCGTGGAGGAGTCTGGTGGCGGTGTACTGTCATGTTGGAAGTTTGCAGAGTAGGGCTTTGTAAATGGTGGCATACAGTGAATTTCTATAGTCCAGACTGCTGGTGATGAGTGCATGGATGACTGTCTTCCTTGACTCTGGGGTTATCCATTTGAAGGTCTTGCGGAGGATGCACAGGGTGTTGAAGCAGCTGAAGGTGACGGCGTAGACCTGTCTGTTCATGGTGAGGGATGGGTCGAGTACGATGCCGAGGTTACTGGCGTTGTCTGAGGGGGTAGGTGGGCTTCAGAGGGAGAAGGCCAACAAGTGGTGTCCAATGCTGAAGGTGTGGTTTCAAGGACAAGGACTTCTGTCTTCTCTGCATTGAGCTTCATGCAGCTGTTGGTCATCCAGACTACGACATCCTGCATTCCTTTCTGTAAGTCGAGTCTGATGGTGGTGGGGTCTTTGGTGAGGGAGAGGATGAGCTGGGTGTCATCAGCATAGGATACGATGTTGAGGCCGTGTTGTTGGACGATGACGTCGAGGCTGCCCTGTAGATGGTGAAGAGGGTCGGCCTCAGAGATGAACCCTCTGGGACTCCGCAGGTGATTTACGTGGTATCGGAGAGGAAGGTTGTCAGTCTGATCCTTTGGCCTCTTCCGGGGAGGAATGATTGGATCCAGTCGAGGGTTGTTCCTTGTAATCCAGCGGCATGTAGTCTGGCGACTAGTGTGCGGTGGGAGACGGTGTCGGAGGCCGCTTAAAGGTCGAGTATGATGAGGGCTGTGGAGTGGCCTTAGTCCAGGAGGGTGTGGATGTCATCTGTGGCCGCGAGTAGGGCAATCTTGGTGCTGTGGTAGATATGAGGAGGGCAGGGGTCGGTGTGGTCCCCCGAGTGGATTCCTGTCATGATCAAGGCGGTGTATTCAGCTGTGACCGGCGTCCAGGTGGGGATGGTGGGATGGCTGGTGTGTTGGGGGGCTTTGGGCCAGCTGTAGGCATCTGGTGGATGGACAGCAAAGTTGTTGTGGAGTATTTTTAATCTTGAGGTGGAACTGGGTTCCACGGTTATCGCAAAGCTCTTGGGACAGGGTGATGTCTGTGGCTTTGCTTCAAGGGTTGGTGAATTCATGAATGACCTTGAAGAGTTGCCTCGAGTTGGTGGAGTTGTTGAGGATTTGGTTGTGGTAGTCCCTCATGACGTCTTTGTAGGTGGTGTAGATTTCAGGTGTCTTGGTGTTTCTCCAGTTCTTCTCCAGGAATCTGCTGGTGCGTATTGCTTCTTGGGTCTCAGGTGGCTTTCCTGGGGTGCTGTTTGTCGGGCTTGCGTAGCGGGGTGAGCTTGTATGCGCAGTTGGAGATCCAAGTGTGGAGTTCACTGGCTGCGACGCTGGCTGTTTTGGAGGCTGGTGTGGTGGTTAAGGTCTGGCGTCAATGGAGGCAGGTGAACTGGCCATGGGTCATGTTTGGCAAGGCCTGTTGTCAGTCTCTGAGTTTTCCGTGGTTGAGTCAGTGGAGGGTAACTGAGCTGTAGCAGTAGCTGGCTCGAGATCCATGGTTTCTGGCACTGGTTGCGTTTGGGACACGGATGGGCGCAGATGGGCTTGCCTTAGGCGCGCCTTCAGCACACCAGCAGCGTGTGTCTGCTGCGCGATTGCGCAGCGTGTGCCATTAAGTAGGTGAGGGTGGAGGAACGATCATCTGGGATGCGGAAGTGCATGAGGACAGGGTGCAAGCCGCAGGGGTAGCATCCGCGGGAATCGGGAAGTGCGGGCTCAGAGAAGACAGAAAAACAGAATGAAAAGGGAAAAACAAGGGATGACTAACTGATGTGATCATGCTATGTATCCTCAAGGCATGGGAGGGTGGGTAGGACTGCTTCAAACACGGAGCAGGGCATGGGCGGATTGGCAAGGCAACTCAAGTGCGCAGTGACTGTTCGGTCGGCCCACCCATGACGCACAAAGCAGTCATGTGCACTTCCCTGTTCACAATGCAGGCTGCATTTCAGCCTGCATGCAGAACATGACCACCCTCCGGCCTGTGGCTGCATGACTTGTCCCATTGCCAATTACCAGTCACACCGCTGCATCAAAGCATTGTGATTGACTCAGGGGAGGAAGCCTGGCTGCCTACTTCCTTTTCCTGGAAGCAGACGTAGGAGAGCAAGTGCTACGAAGACATGGGACACGGCTTCGAGGTAAGACTTCCCTCAATAGATTTTTAGCAACACCCGCTCACACACACATCCTCGCATCCATGCACCATTCAGTGTTCTTCAATCAATGTTGGCCGCTGTGCGCCCATGCAGAGCAGGCATACCAATCTTGTGCCAAAGGCACATACATACTTGCAACGCATGCCATAACATTGCATTCCATTCCAATGCATACCAATTTTAGGCATATTGCAACTGTAGAGTGGGTGTTGCATAGTGGAGACTTTAAGAACACTGTTCCCACTTCGGTGAGTGAAAACCAAAACTATCCTTGTCACCACAAACGCAACCGAGAAGCCTGGAATTCCTTTATGAGCACCCACAACACACCCAAAAATCTCATTTGAGACTAATGCACACCCCATTTTTCATTTTCAACACCAATATACACGCCATTCTTCATATTTTACCCCAAAAATACACCCTATTTTTCATAATTTGCCCCAAAATAAACCCAATTTTACATATTTTACCCCATAATACACCCCATTTTTCATATTTTATCCCAAAATAAAACCCAATTTTTCATATTTTACCCCATAATACACCAAATTTTTCGTATTTTACGCCAAAATACACTCCATTTTTCATATTTTACCGCAATAAACACCCAAAAGAAAATGTTTACATCGAAACCCATACCCACCTGAAATACTTAAATTACACCATTATTGACCTCACAATGCCTTGTATTCAAATGCGATGTAACGGCACCTGTGTTGTCAGAGTTGCGTTGTTAACAATGTACTGCCTGCGCTGTAATGGGCATCTCCCGAGCTAAAGGCAACCATATGCTACGCTGATTGCGTTTGACTGGCCCTGGACCACGCTCAGCATCAAGGATCATTCCTCTTGGACACTCCACCAATACGATGCCAGCACCTTCCTGGCCATCAACCCTGGACGCCACCTCGCCTGCCAGGACCAACCTCTGCTCCGGACATCGCCATCGCCATCACTGACGACTGCAGTGTCACCTGCAAGAGGTACCCCAACCATCAGAGAGGAGGCATTGACATCATACAAAAGCACACTCAGACTGACCTTGTACTCTAATGTGCCAAGGGTGACCATGGACTACGGCAACTCCAAGATCCTGACCAGGCCCATGAACATCCTCTGTGGCACCCTCATGTGCAGACCCCCCCGGACCATGGCTCCCATTCTCCAACGCCATTAGACCTCATTGCACCCCAGGGTCTCCCATCCACAGACAGCATCCAACTCGGTGACCTCAAGTTCCACCTCGGCAGCCCAAGTGACCAGAGCACCACCCCCTCCTGGGGGAAGTCACTAACATCAGACGCAAGCAGCAAGGCACCTCAACAGGCCACATAGCAGGACAGACAGTCGAGCACGTAACCTATGCCAGCGGGTACTTCCACTACAGCCACGACTTTGGACTCTCCTGGCACTACCATCATTGGATGAATCAAATTTTCAAATTGCCCACCGGACGCCACAGCCATCATTGGACCCCCTCGCAGCTGGATCAAGACCACCGCTGAACGTCTCGTCAACTCACTCCGCATTGACACTCCACCAATGCTTACAAATGATGACACTGCAGCGCACAACCACCACTGGTGGATCTCAAACAACGCCATCATTCGGGCACCCCTCATGAACGGCACTGCGTCAGTACCTTCCGCCTGTCTCATGGCAGGCGTGAAGGTGGGGCAGTGCCATGGGGATAGGCTGGCCCAATGCATTGCTGGAGTTGCGTCATGGTTGTGACACGACTGCAGCAGTGTGTGACTTTAGTGCAAACAGATTTGTCATGATTCCTGACGTATCTGTCATTAATTGCGCCATGGAGCACTGTCCAGTGAGTACTGCACATCCATGCTGTTGCAAGGGGGGGCATAATGAGAAGTGTTGCAACGCTGTCTGGTCGCAGCTACACTTTTCATGCCTGGGGCCCAGGAATGCGCACTATCTTATTGATGGTGCGCATTCCTGCAGTGTATTTTTGTCACAGGGCAGTGCTGCAGCATTGCTTGCAGCGCTGTCCAGTACCAAACACATGCATAGATGTGGGCCCAAGACTTATCCTCCTCCTTAAGAACAGCTATTTTCTGGTCTTAAGTTCCTGCAGCTAACGGGCCTTAGCGTGACTTTTTTTGTTGCTTTGCGGGTCCGGGCCAGCCTTGCTAATAGGCGAAGTGCGGTTAGCGGGATTTTTTGCAATATTTAGAGATGGAACGCCTACCTTGCATGTCATTAGCGAAAATTATTGCTGGCATGCAAGGCAATTGAAAAACCAGTTGCTACCGCTGGAAAGCTGTTGCTAACACCTGTTAGCGACAGCTTGCTAATAGGGAGATAAATATATCACCACTTTAGAGGCAAAAAAGTGCTGCTAATGCGGCGACAGTCCCTTGCTAATATGCCCCTTGGTGCCTCTTTTCTGAATGTTTTGGAGCTGGACAGCGCCACAAGCAATGTAGCTGTACTGCCATGCAACAATAAATACAGGGCAGGAATGCGCTCCATCAATAAGATAGTGCACATTCCTGGGTACCTTTGATGAAAAGTGTTGCATCACTGCAACAGCGTGGGAACACTTTTCTCTAGGCCCTTCTTGTGACAACATGGATGGGCTGTATTCACTGTACGACGCTCCATGTTGCAGTTAATAACAGATACATCAGTCATCCTGACATATCTGTCAGCGCTTAAGTCATGCATTGCTGCAGTTATGTCACAAGCATGAATCAAGTCCAGCAATGCATGGGGCTAGCCTCTCCCTGTGGCACTGCGTCACTCTTACGCCTGCCATGATGCAGGTGTAAGGTACTTACGCAGTGACGCCCTACAATTTTAGTAAGGAAATCTGATAGATTGCACAGCACCACTCCTATGAGTGTTTGTTGCTTGTGAACGCCCACCCTGCATACGTCATACCTGATGCAGGTATAATGTTGCACAAGGCTTCACAAGCTCACGAATATGCCTAAAAGCTTACCTTTGCAAATACAGCTAATCGTGGAGATAAAATCATGTAGGAAGTACGTCAAGAAAAATAACCCACCAGCAGGGTGAAAGTGTCAGAAGGGGCTCATGAATGAGCCCCCCTGTCCTTTCCAACTACATAGGTGCACAATGGCTGCCATGCACCAACACATGCACACTTGCACCATGGTGCAAGGGTGTCTCTGTTTTGGAGTTGATTGATGTGGCTCCATCTCTTCTCAAGACGTCAGCAGTGGGGCTGGACTTGTGGAGGGTGGGAATAAAGAAGTTGGCTGTCTTGGAGTGTTGTTTGCCAGGTTTTGTCATTATGGGTGCCAGGTTGTATGCAGATGTATGGAGATCCATTGGTGGAGGTTGAGTGCAGCGGTGTTGGGGTCTGTAAGAGTTGGTGAAGTGGTGGTGCTGAGGGAGTTGATGTGAAGTTTTTTGATGGTCTAGATCCAGCTGCAAGGGTGGGGGCAATGATGGTGATGGTTTACAATGGGCGTGGTGAAGGTGTGATGTAAAGAATGATGGTTGGTACAGGAGAGTCCTGTGGTGCAGCTGGAGTTGAAGATCCCAGTGGTGGAGAAGACAGGCTCATGCATGTGTCCGAATATGTGGCTTGGTGCAGTGACTAGCTGATTGAGTCCGATGTTGGCAAGGTTCCCCAGGAGGGAGGTGATGTTCTTGTCCCTGGGGTTGTACATGTGGAACTTGAAGTCTCTTAGTAGGATGTTGTTGGTGGATGGGAGAGCCTAGGGTGAAATGAGGTCTACAATAACCTCGGTGAATAGGGGTTCATGGCCCGGTATGCCTGTAGATGAGGGTGCCATGGAGGTTGGGGTGGGTCTGGATCTGAAGGTGGAGGTGTTCCATGGTCACTGGTGGCTCATTAGAGTGCGTGGTCAGCTGGACTGTGCTTTTTCAGACGATGGCAATGCCTCCTCATGAACACTCAGGGAGGTCCGTGCAGGTGAATTTGTGGGCGTCTTGGATGGTAATGGAGATGTCCAGTCCGGGGCGGAGGGTCGTTCATGTTTAAGTGAAGAAGGCAATGTGTGAAGAGATGCCATTGTGGAGGGACCACACATTGAGGAGGATGCAGATGAGCCAGTTGGCTGCACTGTTGTTTGGCTGATTGGCAGCAGGCACTGGTGGGCTGATGTAGCAGAGGGTGCTTTTTCAATTTTGACAAGCGCAGGGTGCAAAAGAGTTCTACTGTGTCATTAGATGGCAGGTGGTGTGGGGTTTAGGCTTGTTGACAAGGAGGGTGCCAGCATCATAGCAGTGGAGTGTCCGGGAGGAAGGGTCCTTAGTACTGGGTAAGGTCTATGGGAGGATGGACACAGACGGGCTTGCCTTTAACTCGCATTTGACGCCTCAATGGCATGCCCGTTGTGCATGCCTGCTCTTGGTCCGGCATTAAGTATTGCTTCAGGGGGCAATGGTCAGCTGGGAAGTGGGAAATGCAAGAAAGGACTCTGGAGGGGGTTGGAACGCAGTGGGGAGCGAGTGTATAAGAAAATTGATTTTTACAATCTTACCTGTAGGCCAGGTCCCACATCTTCCGTGCTCCTACTCTCCTGAGTCTGCTTCCAGGATCAGGAAGCAGGCAGCCAGGCTCCCTTCCCTACGCCAATCACAAAATTGCAATCCGGCCATGTTCTCCATGAAGGATGTACTGCAACCTGCATTGTAAAAGAGGAAGTGCAGATGACTGCTTTGTGCAGCAGGAGAGTGCTGGACAAACAGTATTTGCGCACTTGAGTGGGCACCCCTCACTGCCCCTGCCCCGGCCCTGCTCCGTGAGTGGAGCAGCACAAAGCGAAGGAAACATAGCATGGGTACATGTTAAAGTTTTATTCATGTTGTTTCCTCTTCTTGCACTGCTTGAAAGAAGTTGTGCAATGATCTTTCGCCATAGCGGAAGCTCCGCCACTGGGGGTACATCACACACAGGTGCTAGGCCTGTGTCCGACTCAGACCCCGGACCTGCTCTGATATGCGTACCACATTCCACTCATCTACACATTGACACCGTGATGCAATCTGCTGCACTCTTGCCAAGTCTGTGAGTCATCCAGCATGACCTTCAGCCATGCTGGATTTCCCAAGCCTGGGTACAACAATTGCCGCAAAGTCCACTGGTGAGGCTCCCGATGCAGGTTATGCAACAGTGCCGTAATAGGCAAGGAGTTGCTGTGCTCCCACCACACAAATTCTGTGCAGCTCAGGGTCCTCACCCTCCAGAGCGTCCATCCAGCGCAACCTCCTCCGGCCTCTGATGTCAAGAGGCACAGGCCACCATTGTTAATCTCCTTCGTGCACCCCGGTGTAGTGGTGGGACATGGTGTGCAATGAAGACATCCCCACGTTGGTGCGCAGGGGCACTTATGCCGTTCAAATCTCCCAGGGGCACCAGGTGGTCTTCTCAGACAGGTCAGCAACATGTCTCCATGCGACCTGGCAGACCTGACGACCAGGTAAGGGGGATCGCCGTGCCTCAATGGCTATTGCCACGGCCCAGCACCTCCACAGCACCTCTGCATCCCACTCCCAGACGCAGGCCCAGTGAGGCCTCGGGCCCCTGGAGACTATCTGCACTTTCCAACTTTTGGATGCCATGGTATTGCAAGGAGTGCACTATGATGAATGTACTACGCATGCTTTTAGTGCGATGTTTTTACTTTGCAAACGGCATTAGTTCGCATAATATTTCTACGCATAATATTATGCAAACTAATGCCGTTTTCAAAGTAAAAAACACCACTACTCTTCCCTAAACCCTAAGTCACTACCCCCAGCTTAACTCCCTAAACTACCAAAACACAGCACTACCCTGAACCCTAATATGCTACTCGCAACATTCCCACATTACCCAGCACGACACACCTACACTACCCTTCTCCCTAAAACACTAACCTACACTACACATACACCACAACACTAACCTAAACCCTAAAACACTACCCCAGCATGACCCCCTACTCTACACATACACCACAACACTACACTAAACCCTAAAACACTACCCCCATTACGACCCCCTACACTACGACCCCCTACTCTACATAAACACACCACATCCTCCTTACCTCACTCTCCTCGTGGTTCCTCTCTCCTCCTGGGACCTTCCTCATGTCGTCTCCGAGGGGCGGTGCACGTCGTTGTGAGGAAACAGCCTCAGTTTCCTTACAACGACATGGGTCGTTTTCTTTTCAAGCATACCATTACTTCGCATGCGTAGTAACAACGCTTGTGATGTAACAACTTGCGTACTAATGGTACGCGTTGTAACATTGCAAGTTTAGTAACCTTGCGAAGTAATGGTATGCGCAGTAGCAGCCGCGTACTAAAGGTTGTTTACCCACTATGATGAGTGATACATCATTGGTTTTGTCCAGCGATGCGTTTCTTTTTATGATTGTAGCCCACATTTTCCTCTTCCCCGGAGACTCTGGCCGGTAATGCTGGTGGGGGTGGGGGTTGTTGCTCAGCGCTGCACTTGGCCCTTGATGCTGCATTCTGCATTCCATTGGTTCTCTTTCCTATTTTTCATTGGAGGAGGACTTAAAGGGTATTTTTGACTCTGAATGTAAATAAAAATCACATTGGGCTGACTAACGTGAATGTTTTTCTAGCGAATGGGCCTTCTGGCAGTTTTTGCCTGGTAACATCAGATTCTGTATCGCCTTCATGGTAGTGTTGACAGCAGTTTTCACCACGGGTACCTGAGACAATTGCCATGTAGCAACATATTGTAACTACATAACTAACAGGGCGATAGTTTTGGTTGCTAGGCAGCATGGAGAAAACGGCCTCTAACTAGCATTATTTAGCGGCTGTTCTTGTAGATATCCCAAAATATGTTGTCATCTACCTTGCTTAAACTTATCTCTTGCAGTGCAACTGTGACATATGTGTGATTTTGTAGAAGTGAGGCTACTGACTCCCTCCTCACACATGTTGCATTTTATGGCTGCTACACATTACAGATATGCTGTATTTGCAAATGTTCTCAGCTATGGTATAGGTTACAAAGTTCTTCACAGTGCTGGCGCTGTGAGACACAACAGTGAATATGTTGTTGTTTAATGTGAACCTTCGTGGTAAATTATGCCTTCTTAATCCCTCCATAGCCAAAACTCTACCCAGACACACGCTGTCTGTTGTCAGTGCTATAGCTGTCCCTATAGTACACAGCTTTTGGCAGTACAATGTAAGCTCAGCAATGTGGCCTCCTATACAGGTATTGGACACAGGCATCCTCCACTGTTGATCTAGCTGTACAGTGTCACCAAGAGGGTTTCCTTTGGACTGATAGCTACAAGACTCCTATAAGTAGCGTTATTTAAACACAAACTCGCAATCTTGGAGAAGATCACATTGATCATTCAGGCTATACACATTTCATTTGCACCATTCATGCAATGAGAGTAGAAAGTTAAACCCAAACTCCAAAATATTTATTTATTTTTAAATCAACAGTTCATCAATACCATGTAGATAAAAAAAAATGATTTTTGTACAAACAAATTCAGAAAGAATTTAAATCCAATCTAGAATCAACACTATTACGCAAGACTTTAAAATCACATAAAGAGAGTACTTATAAGAGAAGACATCTGACTTTGTCATCACACACACATCCGTGATGCAACAATGGACACCAGCTAGAACTAGATTCTACAATTGATTCATAATCTGTGGTTCCAGCAGGTACTCGGATTGTGTAGAAAAATCATTGACGCGTTTTGATGGGATAGCAAATTATTGTCCCATCTTTATCAAGATTGCATTTTTAGAACTCTCTTGTTTCCTAATGTTTGTGCCAGAAAACAAATTTAAAAACACCTTAGATTTATTGAGGCAAAGAGGGATCTCCTTCTTGGATCAGGTGGTGTTGTTAGTTATTTAATCTTCTAATGGAATGACGATTCCAGACCTCTATATATTAAATAGACTTCAGCCCAATATACTTCTGTCCTTTTCTATTATTTGTACACCATATTATCCTTCCAGTAAGTTTGTCCTGATTATTTGTATTGGGATGGGTCACAAGCATGAGTCTTATTTCTCTGTGTTACTTATTCATAAATGCCATAGATACTGTAGATACTGTTTCGTCCTTGATGATACCCTCACTATGGTAGGGTCCCTATCACACGCTGTGCATCATATCTATTCTCCAGTCAGTTCGATAATGATGAGATCTAGCTGTACGGGTCAATGGTTCAAAGTACACTCATGATGATGCATATTGTAGGTGAGAGCTCAATTTTTTGCTATTTTCACATGTGGTGGCATCAGTTATGAAATTCCATGAACAGGAGCAGGCATCCTTGAACCTTAGAGTTACGTAGTTTTATCATTTGTAGAATTGGTATGCATTCCAGGTGACCCACATCCCTTACATACATATGAGTTTTCTATGTGCTTCAGTATCAGTCATGTTACCACTTAGCAACAGATGTAACCCAGGGACAGTCTGAAGATGGACAGAGTTAGCCTTCCTATGGGCATTTCCAAAGTGATTTTTGGAATGGTACACCTAGTAAAACCAGCAACAAATAGAGGCACTAGGGAGCTTATTTACTATCCCCTAGTACCACCGGTACATCACTTCTTCCCATTTTGACAGTGACACACCTGCTGCGCCAAGGACCTTCTACATGACCCCCTTGTTTTGGTTAGATTGACTATGTCATGTTTGGGACACACTAGGCAACACACGCAGACCACACCTTTGAGGCACTGAGAGGTTTGTATTATGGACATTTGAAGTTACGCATGGCAAACCAAACAGGGGTGACTTGCATTGCTACACATGTTATTTGATAGGCATTGCCAGAACTAATATGATGAGATGTACATTCCGCACAGCTTCGGTCAATGCAATTAGCTGTCATAGGCACATCAATTCCCAGCATGTAATGCCCAGCAGCTTTGCAAAATGTCACACTGCGCTGCCTTTGTGTACTTGTACACTTAGAAGAACGAGACCTGTATGGTAGATATGCAACAGTCCAGACCATTGAGCCTGCGGCATGTAACAGGCAGCAGCCTTACACCAGTGTAGTCACCCATATGGCATGTTGCAGGTTTTACTCAGTTGCAAGAGTAATTGTTGTTTTGCAAGGAAAGATACATTCCTGATTAACACTGAGAGGCATGATTTCCTTTATGTCCAGTGATATGTGTTGCAGATTGTGGCACACTGTGTGTCGCTCATCCATGAAGTGTTAGCCAAGTGAAGCAACACAATAAATCTAACTGCACTTACCAGCAGCACAACATGAGCTGATGAATGTGCCATTACATTTGTTGAACAATGTGCCTGCCTTGCAGAGTAGGTTACTTTTTGGATTGTAAGTGGACCTTCATGTGCAATTGTGGCTGACATTCAGGACAATTTTTTGTACATTTGACATCACTGATGCATCACTGATAATATGCTGAGATGTGAGGTACAGTCAGCTGTAACTTTCAGCCAATGTGCCCCTATGGAATCCTCAAAGGTCTCTATATGCATCAAAGAACACTGTTGATGTTACCACAAGGTCAAGTATCAACATTTTTTGCTGGTGTAACAACACTGTCCAGACACCTGCATTATACTATGGAGGCACTGTGAAGTGAAAATAGTTTCTTGATGTATCTTGTCACCATGTAACATTTGTGCTGCATCCTGCAATACACATCTTTCATGTAATTTGCTATTTAGAATAGATTAGGAGCAGGTATGCTTCCATTCCGGCACAGACTAAATCAGGCCCACTTCCCAGGCACCCTTGCAACATAATGCAAGGATGCGTCGATTGGCACATGGCAGACCATTCTGTACCACACAGGCCCAAAGGTTATGGATGCACTGTAGCATGGGGATTGCACACATTTCACAGCTTTTATTTTGATACAGGGTAGCACAGCCTCATTGCACCACTGACCAGTCCAGAATGAGGTATTAAGATTGCTCACACTGTGTGTAGTACATCCTGGATGTTGTGTCAACACCTAAACGTCAACACACATGTTTCAACACAGTCCCGCATTGTACTGGCTGTAAGGTAAACATAATGACAAGGGCTCAGGAAGCCACACAGGGTGACTCTGCATGGGCTTGAAAATGGGTGCTGAACCATTGTGTCACCAGTTTGAATCATGAAGGGACGCACAAGTGGTGATGTGTTATTCCTCAAATGTTCCAATGCAGCTTTTTCACCTGCGCCTTGCACCTCTAGATTTTCAATTATGAAATGTGTCACAGGTGATACTCCAGTGTTGCTAGTGGATAATGTGTGAGACCTTGTGTAGTGGGCTGGCCCCAAGTGTTTGTAGAATGTCAATCACACTGACATTCTACACGGCATACTCACACTGGCTGAGCAGCTAGGTAAAAGGTGAAAGGGAACATAAGGACATAACCTGAGGATACTGCACCATGTGCATATTTTAAGTGGGTTTTGCCATTGGGCTGTGCAACACGCCTTGCTGCCCTGCTCTACAACTGAAAGAAAGTGCAGGGATGCTCAGTATCTGTTGCATACGGCACATTCATGCCCTTTTCCCCATCACCAGTACACAATGCTCTGCCGTGCACCAATGCAGGCTCCTTTGCACCCTGGTGCAAGGGTGCCTGAGTTGCAGGGGATGATTGTTTGTGTGCATGGAAGGGAAACCTTCCTGCATTAACCAGTCACAAGATGCTTTTTCCTCTTTCCAAGTGTACTGTTGAATGCAACACATTTATGTAGAGGATAGACAAGAGGGAACAAAAATAATTATCCTGGTTGTGCCTCCCGTACGCCTCCCCTTGTGAGGCATATGTTTATTGCACTGCCTCAGAGTTACAATTTCACGTTGATCTTGGGCATTGTCAATTGGACAAGGATGTTTCTGGGAACACCCCCAGCAACACCCATGGAATACCCCTTTCACGCACTTTAATGCGTGAATGATGCCAATTTCATTTTTTGGTGAACCATGTGACGTGGCTTTCCTTGCCCTATTATTATGCCTGTAGCACATTGTGCCACCAGTACATAATAAGAGTGACATCCTGGCAGCACAGTGGTGCCAGTCCAGCATCATAAATGAGGCACCCTATGTCTGTTGCAGGGTGTTGTGGGGCTTGTATTTCATATGGGTTCTGTTGTGTTTGCACCTGCATGTGGCAATTCACAGGTGTGGCAGTGGACTGGTACTGCGCTTTTGACATATGTATTGTGATGTACATGAGAGACCTGGATTGAACTGTGCAACATCTGACTGTCCAGGGTACAAGGCTTTTATGTGACACTTCACTGTTATTGACATGCATGACTTCCCTTTACACAACGCATGTCACTAATGAGGCCTGGTACCTTAGTAGATGCACTGCACAACATTAACTTGTTACCAACATTGCCCCTTGTAACAACTTACCCTGTGTGTCTTGCAGTTCCTCATACTCAGCACTCTCCTGTCCTGGAAGTCCTGCCACCAACTCATCTGGGATGACAGCCGCAACCCGCTCCTCAACGGCATCCAGCTCTTCCTGGTGTGCTGGGCTGCCTCCTCCAGTCTTCATTGCTTCCTTCCGATTTTGTGCCATTTTTTCTTTTGTCCTGCGCTTGATGTCATGCCAGCGTTTCTTTATGTCGGTCGCTGTCCTCTGTGATTGGGCCACACAGTTGACCTTTGTCAATATGGACTGCCAAATGGCCTCTTTTTTAGATAATGGCAACTTTGAGTTGATAAACAGCTGGTGTTGGTGGTCTGTTACCTCATTAATGAGTATTTCGTTTTCCTCCACACTGAAATTTACTTTCCTCTTCCTCTTCTCCTGGGTTTCGGGCTGGACATCCTGGCTGGCATGTGGGAGGTTATCTTGACTGCTGTTGTCTCCTTCATACTCCATGGTAGTTATATTTGCCTCAAGAAATGAGTTTATAGGTGGATGCGTGTATTTTTAGCTATTTTCCGAATACTGACGCAACGTAAAAGTGGTGCAGGGCAAAGTTGACTTGCGTCAGAATACGTGAATCTGACTTACGACACTTTTTCAGCAGTTGCGTCAGTTTTGGTTACGTCAAGACGGCAGCGTCTGCGTGTGTTTTTTTTTACTTTCATCATCACTTACGACATGATGCGCCAAACCATAAATTTGACGCATCGATGTCGGAAAAAAGTGACGCAGCATGTCGTACGGAATTGTGACGCATCCCTGCGCCAGCGCAGAGTTGCGTCACTTTTCATAAATGAGGCCCTGTATATTTCCACCTTAAGCAAAGAAATCTGAAGACCTGGTCAATTGTGCTAGTCTTAGCTCTAAAGCCAGCCTGATACTTTGATAAAATACAATTCTCTTCAATCCAATCATTTAATGTTGCTAAAATTTGTCGAGCATAATTTTTAAAAAAACATCTCTTAAACGAATTGGTCGATAGTGCGAGGGGTCTTGGCGGTTACCTTTTTTAAAAATAGTAGTAATTTCAGCCCCTTTCCATGATTCCGGTATTGATGCACCCGCGGCCCCAAACAGTTTTATCATGCCTTAATAAATCCCCTGGTATCTTGTCTGGGCCTGGTGCTTTCCCCGGTTTTACTGCGTCAATTGCTGCCATAGTTTCTTCCAAACTACAATATAGGGGGGCTTTACTTGGGATTAATACATAATCTTGCAGATTGAATGTTATATCACTCATAGATATTGAATAAAGACTTGAAAAATGGTTGACCCAAGTATTGGCATCCAAAAAGAGATCCTTACTTCATCTTCCCGCTTTATTACCTTTGGATATCAGTTGCCAAAAGCCAGCATGATCTTTGGTTTTAGTTGCACAAATCAATTCTGTCCAGATATTATCATCCCAGGTTTTCTTAGTTTGTACAAGTAATCTCATATATTTTTTCCTTTTCTCCCTTAGGGCCACGGCATTTTTTGTTTTAGTGGCCAGAATAAGTTCTTTTTTTGCCTCACGGTACTCTTTATTGTACCAGGGGTTGTCTAAATTACTTGTAGCAATTACCCCCCTTTTACATTCTTTCAGAATCCTACTCAAAATAGTTTTTAGTGCATCTACCAATGCATAATGTATATTCATTATTGGGAACTCTGCTGCAGGCAAATCAACATGTGGGGAAATAATGTCTGCAAAAGTGTCATAGATCTGCTTCATGGCCTCATCATTTCCCCCTATTGATGGCCATTTTAAGGCTCTATGATTATTACTTACTAATGGCTCATTAGCAATGGTGTTAATATCACCATTATTCAAAGGTATTGGCTGAAACAAGTGGTTTACTAATGTCAAATATAAGGGATAATGATCACTATTAGTTCTAGCTTCGACTACCAAGTCATGTAAAAATGGCCAAAGGCCGATAGATACAAATATGTAGTCATTACCACTTTTACAATCACCCTTATTGAATGTGGTAGATTTCGGGCTATCAGAAGGTAATCGGCCATTACAGGCTCTGAGTCCGTGCCCTGATACCAATCTTTTTTTTTTTTTTTTTTTATTGAGCAGTGCAGGGATAAAAAACAAATACAATCAAAAGAAGTCACTCTTCATATACTTCACATTCATATTCCAAATAAAATATAATTGAAAACTTTTTCTATAATATTAGATATGTATACAGCTGAAAAAACCACAACAACTTCAGGCCATATCAAAATAATCAAAAAACTGCCAAGTCTTCTTAAATTTACTCATTGCTCCCACCCTCATCGCATATGCTTCTTCATACGCCCTCGTACGCTTCATTTTATTGAACCATTTCATAAATGAGGGTATCTCAGGTGATCTCCAATTTTGCAAAATTAACGATCGTGCCATCAATGAACAAATCATAACAAAAGCCTCTTCATATTTAGTCAAACCTGAGATAGTTCTAGAAATTCCAAATAAGGCTATCTTTTCTTGGGGATCTATAGATTTATGGATGGCCTGACTTATGGCTCGAAAAATATTTCGCCAAAATTCATTAAGCTCCGGACAGGTGTAAAAAATATGAAGCCAGTTCCCTTCCTCTCCAGCTCGACAACGAAAACATCTATTTTCTACCTCTGGAAATCGTTTACTCAGGGCCACAGGGGTAAAATATGCTAGCCATCTATTTAGAAAAGCCATCCGTTTAAAATTAGCCGCTCTCAAGACCTTATGGCCTAACTGAGCTTGAAGTTGCCATTCTTGACTTGAAAGTGCGCACCCCGTTTCCTGCTGAACCTTGTCCAGAAAATTATTCAAGATAGGGAGCTCACTATCCTTCCGTAGAAAAAAATACCATTTTCCTATGCCTTTCACTTTAATTTCATATAAAAGGGAAGACAGATATATCGTCGCGGAAGGAGGGGGGAAATTGGCCGTTTGGAGAAAATGAGAAATCTGTGAGTAATCAAGAAAATTAAGCACACTTTGATCTGGAAATTTGTTTTGAATCTCCTGCCACGAGATAATCCTATTATTCATGAAAAAATGTCACAATTCCGCTAGACCCATTTCATTCCATTTCAGAATACGTCCTGGATGTAGAGATAATCCTAAAGCCTTACATTCTTGAAGCTTTAAGTAAAGCCATCCTGGGATACTATTTTGTTTAAATAAAGATAACAATCTAAAAGAAAAATCACGTAATGTTTTATACCTGTTTTTTTTTGGCAATTTGATGTTTTATTTATGCAAGAAACTCATCTAAAAAGCAATTTTCCTAAATTATTTCTCCCTGTTTTTTTTTTCTCATGCGTTCTTTGCCTCTTCTGGTCTAGCGCAAAGAGGGGTCGCAATTTATTTCTCCAGGAACCTTTCATGGGAGTTTTCTCAAATAGAGAGAGATCCACAAGGGAGATGGATTTGGGTACTGGCTAAATTGGACGGTGCAATACTTAATTTCATAAACTATTATGGCCCTGTGGTTGACGAGACCCTTCATTTGACCACTATTGCAAATCTAATAAGGGGGGTCCCAGGAAAAATAATCATGGGAGGAGACTTCAACTTTATTCAAGAAATTAAAAACGACACTTCTAATGTAAATAAAAAAGAGTTGAAACCGCGTACTAAGAAAGCTCTGGAAGCCCTCAGATCGGAGCATCACTTATACGATCCCTGGCGGCATTTACACCGCTCCGTCCATCAATATACTTGCTTTTCGCGACAATTCTTTACGGCCTCGCAGATCGATTTTTTTCTTTTATCTCAGTCACTAAAGTGTTTGGGTTCGGAGATAGGGGCAAATTCTTTTTCAGATCACTCATTTATTAAAATAGAAGTTGAGGTATCTGAACAATTAAAGACTCGCTCCAGGTGGCAGATGGATCGGCGCTTAACGCAAGACCCTATCTGGGTGGCAAATACTAAGCAGTGGATATCTGAGTTCTTTTCTCACAATCTCGACTCAGCAGGGATATTTGCGGTCTGGGGCGCATTTAAAGCGACACTACGTGGTCAATTAATAGCTTATTCATCAGCTCAGAATAAAATACGGCGAGATAATATTGCTAAACTTCAGCGTGATGTTGAAATAGCCTCACATCCTCTAAATAATTTACAAGGCTTTGCTAATCCTAACTCCCAATTTCTCCTGGATAAGGCTAAACAATCATTGCGAGAATTTTTTATACTAGAAGAGATTAGTCATGCTAAAAACTTCCAGCAGAGGGTGTATGAAGAAAGCCAGATGGTAGGCAAATTACTCGCAGGGACAACTAAATTTAAGCAGGAAGCCGCATCGGTAAATGAGATTACCGACCCCCGAACTGAGAATATAACGCACGAAAAAGAACAAATAGCCCAGATTTCTATGGACCATTATTCTAATTTATATACCACACAATATCACATATCACAGGAAAGAATAGTTGAATATTTTGACGCGGTTTCATTCCCTCATTTGTCAGAACATCGATGTGAGTTAATTAGTCAACAGATTACTGAACTAGAGGTTTCACAAATGATAAAATTCATTTCAGGGGCTAAGGCGTCCGGAGCGGATGGTTTTCACGCAGAATTATACAAAACTTTCTCCCAGGAGTTGACTCCATTTTTGACAAAGCTTTTTAATGTTATTAAAAATGGCTCAGATATTCCCATGAGTTTTAAAGAATCGTTGATTGTCAGCTTTGTTAAAAAAGGAAAAAACCCAAAGGATGTAAACTCCTATCGCCCGATTAGTTTGCTTAATGTCGATTATAAACTATTCATGAAAATCTGGGCTCAGCGTTTTACACCTGCTGCCCAGGAAATAATTCACAATAATCAATCAGGTTTTATAGCCGGTCGTTTTATGTCATCTAATACTAACTATTTGATTCAAGCTCTCGACTATTGTACTTGTAATAAAATCCCATCAATGTTTATGATGGTAGATGCCGAAAAGGCTTTCGATTTGGTAAATTGGGAGGCATTATTTATCGGGTTAAATAAATTTGGATTCCCATTACCAATAATACATATGCTAAGAAATATTTATTCGGGAGCTGAAGCTAGAGTAGTTTTGAATGCTGAGCAGCTTGGATCAGTATCGATCAAACGTGGGACCAGACAGGGTTGTCCCCTTTCCCCTTTGCTGTTTACGTTTTTTATAGAGCCTCTTACAATAAGAATTAGAGAAAATCCCGAAATAAGACCTCCAATAAGTGGGATGGAGAAACTGAAATTATTTGCCGACGATGTTATTCTTTATTTACATCCGGATAAATCTAATTTAGATCATCTGCTGGCGGAATTCACTAATTTTGAGTGTATAGGGGGATATAAAATTAATCAAAATAACTCTTTCTTACCACCCACTTTACAAATGCAAGCTGCCAAGTTAGCCCCGGTACGTTATCTAGGTATTTTTATTTCTAAATCAATAGATCAATTATTCTCCCTGAATTATAGGGCCACATTGACTAAAATAAAAACCCTTCTTGATAAATGGTCTGTACTTCCTTTATCTATAATCGGTCGGGTGTCCCAGATTAAAATGATGATTCTCCCACTTTTCTTGTTCCTTTTCAGTAATGTACCTTTAAAAATTAATGCGAGTTATTTTAAAGAAATCGATTCTTTATTTAGGAATTTTATATGGGCCAACAAGGCATCCAGGGTTAAACTCGTGGGTCTACAACTTGAGGTAGAAAACAGGGGGCTCGCTCTTCCAAAAATGCGAACTTATTATGAGGCAGTCATGCTCGATAAAATAGCTTGTTTTTTAGACACTAATAATTCAGAAGATCATTTTTTTTAAACAAAATGCTTCAGGAGGCAGGCGCACAACTTCCTATTTTTTTGAACATCATCAAATTGCCCTGATACCAATCTTGTCAGTTGTGCAACGGCAACTGTAAAGGGTACTGCCGGGCTACTTTCCAAAAGAGGGATATTATTTGCCATATCCTCCTCTTCAAAGATGTTTTCAAATCCCACAACCGGTTCAAATTTGCGATTAAAGTCCACCCCCCCCAATCACCATTGCCCTTGGATCAATTGAATTTAAGAACTGATCTATCTGGTCTATCACCT
Organism: Triturus cristatus; assembly: GCF_964204655.1. NCBI lineage: Eukaryota > Metazoa > Chordata > Amphibia > Caudata > Salamandridae > Triturus > Triturus cristatus. The sequence continues at coordinate 124,642,010 of NC_140592.1, read as the reverse complement.
TGGATTCCTTACTAGCTGGACTAGGTCTGCTATAAATATTTATGATATATATTTCTATTTTATCCTGTGTACGAACCTCCACTCCAACTAAATCCTGTGATGGAAGATCCAGCTGAACTATATCTATACATAGGGTGATTTTTACCCAAATAGCAAGACCTCCCGAAGGCCTACCTCTAACCGAAGGAATAGCATTGACACTATATGTTTTAAATCCAACCTTATGGGGAGTTTACAAAGCCCAGGTTTCTTGTAAAAGACATATTTTGCTTTGGCCAATGTACTCCTGCCATTCTACATCCCTTAGATTCTTTTTAAGCCTTGCTATGTTCCAGGACGTTAATCGTATTTCTAGTTGCCCTTCCTCCCTAATTTGCTGGTTAAATGGAGTTTCCATCTCATTCCTTGTTCCCGAAACTTCACAATATTCATTGACAGGAACAAGGGTGCACATCCCATTAATATATGATGGCTGATCCACCTCAACTGTGACCACACGGTCACCAGACAAGGGCACTAGTGGCACATCTAAAGTCTCTTGAAGCATGGCTATATCCTGTACAATTAACGACCTTAGCAGATCCTGATCACCAATTGTCAACTGTAATCCTCCTACATTCCTTTTTAAAATACTAGAATCAGTATCTGCCTTGATCATGTCTGTGGCTAGCTGACCATCTTGAATATCAATTGGAAAAGTAGGTGCAGAAACCTGGAAACGATTAGAACCATTAGAAGAGTATAGTTCATATTCTAGTACAGGTAGTTGTCAGTCTTGAGCATTTCGATCTGATAAGACCTGAAACCTATTGAACAGAGGGGTAGGGACAGGTTTGTTCACAGAAAACCCAAATGAAGGTTTATAAAAATAACCCAAAGAAAGGGCACAAATACTAGTATTTTGGGTAGAGGTTAGCTCACTAAAGCTTAATAGACAAGGAACCATCTGTGGCCTGCGGAAATTAATCACTATGCAGTCACCATCAATATTCTTAGGGGATTGACGAACCCACCCAACTCTATGGACCATTAAGATCTCTTTCATTTCAGATGGGTGGAATCTTTTATATTTTGTTAACCAATCCACGGTCTTATTGGGTAGATCAAACCACAACTCCCTCTGGTTCTCCCTAAGAGTAGGGACACCAGTCAAAACTAATACATAGGGACACGTGGCTGGAGGTAGACTCAGCACATCAGTATTAGGCTTCTAGCAGTTATTTCTTGAACCATCTACAGTACTACTAATCAAATTACTTGGTATAGTGCCTGGAACTAAAAGTTCAGGGTGGAGGCTATGTAAGCCTAAACATTCCGTATTAGGTCCTCTAGATATTTCTTGTATTTTTTCTTCCCTAGTACTATATTTCAACATAAGGTGTTTCTTAGCTTTACCATTTACTTTCTGAGAATTGGTCATTAAATTAGCATCTACTGTTGTTAACAGGCCCTGCCCCTCAGTAGCATCAGTTTGTTGATTTGCACTACTTCCACATAAATTGTTCATAACAATATCCACACAATCCAATTTTTCCCATAAAAGGGTGAAGTTCTTGGCAATCAATTCTTGAATACCAACTAGCTCAATTCCCAGTACAGACTCCTCAGCAGTAGCTGTAATAGTATCCCCAATAATATTGCGTCTTGGAGAGGAAAAAAATGGAAACGCATCAGTCTTTGTACCAACAGAGTTAGACTTTGATACTCCATGGTCATGTGCATGATCAGCAAATTGAGGTCCCCTTTGTAGTCTTACTTTTTTTTGGGCGCCAATACCCCGCTTTCGATTTACTGGTGGCTCTGTCACCTTGCTTATATCAGAAGGTTTGTGTTGGAAACAGCCCCACTCCCACTCCGCAGGGTGGTGGAGGGCCTTCCCGACACAATGGGGTAGCTTGGCTCGAGTGGTCAGGAAACAGGCGCAGTGCTAAGCATACAATATACCCATACAATAACCATGCGTGCATCCGTTCCAAAAACGACTCTACACCGTAAAAATTATGAAAATATTCTTCTTTATCTTTTTCTCTTAGTTGCTGATTGGGAAAATAAATAACAATCACAATATACAAATTCTTAAATAGAGCAGGTCAAATAAATATTTGCTGTTTGCTGAAATAAATAGGGGTGATCATAAATAACAGGGCATAAATACAAGTGCAATATATACAGACAATTAAATACTTTGAGGTAATAAATACTGTACCAATAAATACTGTACCAATAAGTACTGTACACCAACAAGTCCTGTGGACCTATAAATACAGTGCAGCATTAAATAGATAAGAATTTAATAAATACAGTTTCCCCAATAAATAATTAGAAGTATACAATAACACTCATGAATCAGATGACACTTCAATACTTAAGGGCTGATTTGGCCCAGGCACAGCTTGTAGGGTGTGGAAGGCTTGGGGGGTCCTACTCCCTGGCTGAGGCAAAGGCTGAGGCCTAAACTGAGGTAGATCAAAGGGGGGAATTCCAATGCCCTGGCTTTCCTCTCCACACAACCTCTCTAGGTTAGTCCCAGTTCACCCCAGGCACAGTCAGGTGGGTTTCAGCACCTCCCTAGCCCCTTAGAGTAGTCTCTCAGGTCTCCACAGGGCCTTAGGCGCCCTCTACTCCACTTACTGCCCTTTTCTGATGTTCCGACGCCGCTGGAGTCGTGTCGACGCCGTGAGGCGGTTCCGGTTCGGTCTCGGCGGCCTCGGCACAGTGTCAGTTCTTTGTCGACGCCGGTAGGCGGTTCCGGTCCGATGTCGGGGGCCTCGGTTCGATCTCGACCTCCGATTCGATGGCGTCGGGCAGTCTCTTCACGATGTCGTCTTCGGGCGGCTCCGGTCCGATGGCGCTCTCGGCTCCGATGACGTCGGCCGGCCTGGCCTCGCTGTCGACTTCCGGCGACTCCGGGGTGCGATCCTCACCCCCGACCTCCGGTGCTCTTCCTCACAGGTTCCGGGCGACTCCGGAGTGCGATCCTCACTCCCGACCTCCGGTGCTCCTCTACCTCGGTCTCCGACGACTCCGGAGGGCGGACTTCACCCTTCCGATGACGCCGCTCACTCGACCTCGGTTCACCTCCTTCTCGACCCTTGGTATTCCTCTCGACCTCCGCCGGCGCCCTCTTACGACCTCAGGCGGCTCCGGGTACGACGTCTGCTATCTCAGTCAGCGCCGCTTCTCCACCTCGGGCTCCAGGTCTTCGGCTACTCGACGCCAGGCTCCAGGGAAACCAGTTCTCAGGTCAGAATCTTGCTGCTTTCTGCTTCTAAGGCCTGTTCCTGCTGTTCAGGTCCTTAGGATGAGTTTTTCTGTCTTCTTCCCACACAGGGCTATAGGCTGGGATCCATCAGTAGGGACAAGTATCAAGGGTGGGTTTATGGACCCCACTCCAGGCACAAGTTTCCACCCCTGCTGCTTCACTCCTTCCTCCTTCACTGTTGTGCTCCTCTCTCTTCACCAGTCAGGTGCCAACTGCCAGCTCCAACTGCCAACTGCCTCTCTTATCCTCCCAACATTCTAAACGGTTTCCAACTGTCACAGGTGGCCACCATTTTGTGCTTCAGGCCCTCAGACAGAAGTTTCAGGGGTAGCTAAAATGGTTCCCTGAATCTGTAGCAACACGAAAAAGTCTGGTGGTTCCCAAAAAGGAAAAATTCAAACAGGGTTTGAGGCAAAAGTGGGACAAAATAAATAATGATGAGGAGGGACCACCCAAAGGGCTGACAGGTCTAACACGCGTCCCCCCCAGCTGAAAGTGGGGAGAGCTACCCAACCCCTTGGGAGTTCTCATCACTAAGGCGGAAGTACCTTGAGAGACCGTCTGCATTGGCGTGGTCCACTCCAGGCCGATGTTCCACCTGAAAGTCCATCCCCTGTAGGGAAATAGACCACCTCAACAACTTGGGATTCTCCCCCTTCATTTGCATCAGCCAACGAAGGGGTCTGTGGTCGGTCTGAACGAGGAAGTGCGATCCAAACAGGTATGGCCGCAACTTCTTCAGAGCCCATACCACTGCAAAGGCTTCACGCTCTATTGCACTCCACTTCTGTTCCCTGGGAAGTAGTCTCCTGGATAGGAAGACCACGGGTTGATCCAGACCCTCTTCGTTGAGTTGCGATAACACTGCCCCAATGCCATGTTCTGATGCATCTGTCTGGACAATGAACTCCTTGGAAAAGTCTGGGGCCCTTAAGACCGGGGCCTCGCACATGGCTTTCTTCAATCTCACAAAGGCCTGCTGACAGGCCTCCGTCCAGACTACCCGTCGAGGTTGTTTCTTGGACGTGAGCTCCGTGAGGGGGGCTACGATGGTACCGTACCCCTTCACGAAGCGGCGGTAGTATCCCGTGAGGCCCAAAAATGCTCGGACCTCAGTCTGGGTCTTGGGGGGTTCCCAGGCCATGATGGCCTCGGTCTTCGCCTGGAGGGGTTGCACCGCTCCCCTACCCACCAAGTGTCCAAGGTACACTACCGACCCCTGCCCGATCTGGCACTTGCTGGCCTTGATCGTCAATCCAGCTTGTCTCAGGGCCTGGAGAACAGCTTGCAGGTGACGCAAGTGATCCTCCCAGCTGTTACTGAAGACGGCTATGTCATCCAGATAAGCAGCAGAGAAACTCTCCATTCCGGTGAGGATCTGGTTTACCAGGCGCTGAAACGTGGCAGGTGCGTTCTTGAGCCCAAAGGGCATCACACAGAACTGGTAGTGGCCATTGGGCGTGGAGAAGGCTGACCTTTCCCTTGCTCCATCAGTCAACGAGATCTGCCAGTACCCTGAAGTAAGGTCAAAGGTACTTAGATATTGGGCAGCTCCCAGCCGGTCAATCAACTCATCCGCCCTTGGGATCGGATGTGCATCAGTCTTTGTCACTGAATTCAGTCCCCGGTAGTCCACACAGAACCTCAGTTCTGGTTGGGCACCCGGTGGTGCAGCTTTCGGTACTAACACCACCGGACTAGACCAGGGGCTGCTAGAAGGTTCAATCACTCCTAGCTCCAGCATCTTAGTGACTTCACTATGAATGCTGGCCTTCACCTTGTCTGACATCCGGTAGATCTTGGACTTCACAGGTGGGCTGTCTCCTGTGTCCACGTCATGGACGCACAGGTGAGTCCTACCCGGGACAAGGGAGAACAACGAGGAGTACTGCCCCAGGACCTGGCGACAGTCCTCCTGCTGTTCAGGAGTTAGAGATGGGGAGAGAATCACTCCCTCCACCGACCCATCCTTTTCCTGAGACGCAAACAGATCAGGGAGAGGCTCGCTTTCCACGTCCTCTCCTCCGTCAGTCACCATCATCAAGATGACTTCGGGCCTCTCGTGGTGGGGTTTGAGGCGGTTGGCATGCAGCACCCGCAGGGGCTGACGAGGGGTCTTCAGGTCCACCAAGTAGGTAGCCTTACCCTTCTTCTCCAACACCTCAAAGGGTCCTGACCAGCGATCCTGGAGGGCACTAAGCTCTCCCGGTTCGATCACCCACACCTTCTGGCCAGGCTCCAACTCCACCGGGTGAGCGTTGTGGTCATACCACGCCTTCATCACTGCTTGGCTGGCTTCCAGGTTGTCAGAAGCTTGCTTCCACAACTTAGCCATTTGGCTCCGGAAGGCCAGCATGTAGCTCACCACATCCTGGGGGAGCTTTCTGGGAGTTCTTTCCCATCCGTCTCTCACCAGGTTAAGAGGTCCACGTACAGGGTGCCCATACAGAAGCTCGAAGGGGCTGAAGCCCACTCCCTTCTGTGGCACTTCCCTGTAAGAAAAAAGTAAACAGGGTAGGAGGACGTCCCATTTCCTCCGCAAGCTTTCAGGCAGACTTCTGATCATGCCCTTCAAGGTTTTGTTAAACCTCTCCACCAGACCATTGGTCTGGGGGTGGTAAGGAGTTGTGAACCGGTAGGTCACTCCACACTCCTTCCACATTGCCCGCATATATGCTGACATGAAGTTGGTCCCCCTGTCGGACACAACTTCCTTGGGAAAACCCACTCGGGTAAAGATTCCCATCAGGGCCCTAGCCACAACAGGTGCTGTTATGGTCCTCAGAGGTATTGCCTCTGGGTACCGTGTGGCATGATCCACCAGAACCAGGATAAACCTGTGACCAGCTGATGTTGGCGGATCTAACGGACCCACAATGTCGATGCCCACCCTTTCAAAGGGGGTGCTAACGACAGGAAGTGGTTCCAGGGGAGCTTTCAGCTTCACCCCTGTTTTCCCACTGGCTTGGCAAGACACACATGTCCGGCAGTAGGTATCGGACGACACTTTCATCTGAGGCCAATAAAAGTGTGGGACAAGACGGGCGAAGGTCTTGTCTTGCCCCAGGTGTCCTGCCAATGGTATCTCGTGAGCCAACTCTAAAAGGAAGGCTCGATAACGTTGAGGGACTACCAAGGCTCGTGACGATCCATGTAGGGGTGCCTTGGGTTCACTGTAGAGGAGGCCATCCTCCCAGTAAACACTGTAGTTCCCTTCAACGTTCCCTGCTGCCTGGGCTTCGGCCTGTCGCCTCAGCCCCTCAAGGGTAGGGCACTCCCTCTGGCCCTGGCAGAATTCCTCCCTGGACGGGCCTCCCTCCACGTGCCACTCGGCCGGGATGGGTAGGTCCTCCAGGTTGGTAACGTCCCCCTCCGCAGACTCCTGGTCCACCACCTCCGGTGGCCTATCCGTCCTACGGGGTGGAGACGCCGAGGCAGGCTCCTCCTGTCCTCGGTTCTTCCCTTGACTGGCAGCTGGCTGGGCCTTTGTTCCAGGCTCCAGCCGGAATGAACTCCCTCTTCGGGTAGTCACGGACCTTGTGCTAACACAGGCCCAGTCAGGTGTACCCAGCATCTCGGTATGAGTCCGGTATTCCACCTCCTTCCAAGCGTTGTGCTCCATGTCATTGCCCAGCAGACAATCGACTGGCACGGCTGGGCTTACGGCAACTCGAAGTGAACCTGCAACCCCCCCCCATTCAAAGGGAACCTCAGCCACGGGATAGTGGCCGGTTCTGCCGTCAGCCATCGCGGCTGGGTGGAGTACATCGGGAATGACTTGCTCTGGAGACACCAGTTGGCTACGTACCATAGTCATACTGGCTCCTGTGTCTCTCAGAGCCTCCCCTCTTTGGCCATTGATGGTGATCCACTGCCCATACTTTGCAGTATTTGCGGGCACCTGGATCTTAGGAACCATCTCCCGTTCTCCCAGGGACACTAAAGTGACACCCGCCCACTCCCTTCCCTTAGTTAAGGGCATCTCCTCCCCGAGCACTACACTAGCTACTCCGGGGGGCTTTCCTCCAGTGGGAGGGGGTGAGCGTTTCTGACACTTCGGATCTCCTTTATAGTGTCCAACGCCACCGCACTCGTAGCAATGGACAACCCTTGGCTGTTGACTCTGGCCAGGATTAGGGTTTCTGGGTGGGTTAGCCTTAGAGGTGAATCCTGTTCCCTTCCCTTGGAAGTTATTTTGGGGGCCTTTGGAGAACTCCTTTTTCTTTTCCCCTCCTTCTTTCTTCTGGGGGGCGCCCTGTCCGGCCTTTTGAGTATCCCCTCCAGTCCCCCTTGTGGACACCCGGGTACTAGCCCAAATGTCCGCCTCCTCAGCAAGCTTCCGGGGACTGGTCAGCTTGCTATCCACCAGGTGTTGCCGCAGTTCAGGGAAACATTTCTCGAGTAGGTGTTCCTTCAACACTAGGTCAAACAGCTCCTCGTAGTTCCTTACTTCACTGCCCTGAATCCAACCTTCCAGTGCCTTCTTTGCATAGTCCAGGAAGTCCACCCAATTCTGTGTGCCCAGTTTGTGACTACCCCTGAACTTCTGTCTGTACTTTTCCGGAGTAAGTCCAAACTTCCTGATGAGCGCCAGTTTCATGGTGGGGTAGTGGGTTTGCTCATCCTCTTCGAGGGCCAATAAAGCATCCCTACCAGCTGGAGGCATGTATTTATACAGTCCCCCTCCCCAATACTTCGCTGGAACCCCATGGGCCCTCAATGAGACCTCATAGGCTGCTAGCCACTTGGCGATGTCGTCACCTGCCCCATAGCTCGCTACAATGTCCTTTGGCAGGTAAGGTTTGGATTCCCTGGTGGACTCTTGGTTTTGGCTGCCACCATTGGGAACAGGTTGTGCCCCGATTCGCAAAATCTGAAGATCTATTTCTTTCAGGCGCAATTCATGGGCCATCCTCTGCTCCTCCTTTTCCTTCTCCAGCTTTGCTAAGTCCCATGTGAGCTGTCTTTTCTCCCTCCGGTCTGCTAACTCCACTTCAGATAAGCCCCCGCTAGAGGCACGGCTGCCCCCCCTAGAAAGTGTCCTGGGCCCTGCGGACAGGTTCCCCACCTCAGGTTGGTACATCTCAGCCCCCTCGGGGTCAGGCTCTCCATCCCTGTCTTCTTCCTCAGCCTTGCTTTCCCTGCGTGCCTCCCCCCAAGCCCTTAAGCTGGTTTGAAGTGCACCCTTCTTTGCTCCTGGGGGACAGTACACCCCCTCTCGCTGGCAAAACTCCCTGAGTTGGGCCACAGTGTACGTGTCTAGATTTTCAAGAACAAACTCCATCTTGCCCACTCAGGTTAGAGGACAGGTTTTGTGCAGTAACAATGCAGGGGGGTACCTTTAATAATACCTCCTCCCACCACCAGAGTAAATTTGGAAAAAACAAAAACCCACAATTAGGAAGGCCGCTGTGAGAAAACTCCCGGTGTAGGCCTATGGACTACCCACAGTTATTGTTGAGTATATGTAGGCACAGCTCTATCCCACCACTGAACACCAATTTATGTTGGAAACAGCCCCACTCCCACTCCGCAGGGTGGTGGAGGGCCTTCCCGACACAATGGGGTAGCTTGGCTCGAGTGGTCAGGAAACAGGCGCAGTGCTAAGCATACAATATACCCATACAATAACCATGCGTGCATCCGTTCCAAAAACGACTCTACACCGTAAAAATTATGAAAATATTCTTCTTTATCTTTTTCTCTTAGTTGCTGATTGGGAAAATAAATAACAATCACAATATACAAATTCTTAAATAGAGCAGGTCAAATAAATATTTGCTGTTTGCTGAAATAAATAGGGGTGATCATAAATAACAGGGCATAAATACAAGTGCAATATATACAGACAATTAAATACTTTGAGGTAATAAATACTGTACCAATAAATACTGTACCAATAAGTACTGTACACCAACAAGTCCTGTGGACCTATAAATACAGTGCAGCATTAAATAGATAAGAATTTAATAAATACAGTTTCCCCAATAAATAATTAGAAGTATACAATAACACTCATGAATCAGATGACACTTCAATACTTAAGGGCTGATTTGGCCCAGGCACAGCTTGTAGGGTGTGGAAGGCTTGGGGGGTCCTACTCCCTGGCTGAGGCAAAGGCTGAGGCCTAAACTGAGGTAGATCAAAGGGGGGAATTCCAATGCCCTGGCTTTCCTCTCCACACAACCTCTCTAGGTTAGTCCCAGTTCACCCCAGGCACAGTCAGGTGGGTTTCAGCACCTCCCTAGCCCCTTAGAGTAGTCTCTCAGGTCTCCACAGGGCCTTAGGCGCCCTCTACTCCACTTACTGCCCTTTTCTGATGTTCCGACGCCGCTGGAGTCGTGTCGACGCCGTGAGGCGGTTCCGGTTCGGTCTCGGCGGCCTCGGCACAGTGTCAGTTCTTTGTCGACGCCGGTAGGCGGTTCCGGTCCGATGTCGGGGGCCTCGGTTCGATCTCGACCTCCGATTCGATGGCGTCGGGCAGTCTCTTCACGATGTCGTCTTCGGGCGGCTCCGGTCCGATGGCGCTCTCGGCTCCGATGACGTCGGCCGGCCTGGCCTCGCTGTCGACTTCCGGCGACTCCGGGGTGCGATCCTCACCCCCGACCTCCGGTGCTCTTCCTCACAGGTTCCGGGCGACTCCGGAGTGCGATCCTCACTCCCGACCTCCGGTGCTCCTCTACCTCGGTCTCCGACGACTCCGGAGGGCGGACTTCACCCTTCCGATGACGCCGCTCACTCGACCTCGGTTCACCTCCTTCTCGACCCTTGGTATTCCTCTCGACCTCCGCCGGCGCCCTCTTACGACCTCAGGCGGCTCCGGGTACGACGTCTGCTATCTCAGTCAGCGCCGCTTCTCCACCTCGGGCTCCAGGTCTTCGGCTACTCGACGCCAGGCTCCAGGGAAACCAGTTCTCAGGTCAGAATCTTGCTGCTTTCTGCTTCTAAGGCCTGTTCCTGCTGTTCAGGTCCTTAGGATGAGTTTTTCTGTCTTCTTCCCACACAGGGCTATAGGCTGGGATCCATCAGTAGGGACAAGTATCAAGGGTGGGTTTATGGACCCCACTCCAGGCACAAGTTTCCACCCCTGCTGCTTCACTCCTTCCTCCTTCACTGTTGTGCTCCTCTCTCTTCACCAGTCAGGTGCCAACTGCCAGCTCCAACTGCCAACTGCCTCTCTTATCCTCCCAACATTCTAAACGGTTTCCAACTGTCACAGGTGGCCACCATTTTGTGCTTCAGGCCCTCAGACAGAAGTTTCAGGGGTAGCTAAAATGGTTCCCTGAATCTGTAGCAACACGAAAAAGTCTGGTGGTTCCCAAAAAGGAAAAATTCAAACAGGGTTTGAGGCAAAAGTGGGACAAAATAAATAATGATGAGGAGGGACCACCCAAAGGGCTGACAGGTCTAACAGTTTGGAAACCCGGCTTCTTGTAGCTATGCGTAATGCGTCTATGACCACATCTGAGGTTACGTCCAAAGTTGACACAGGAGAAGTCACTGATACATTTGAAGGTGTTATGGGCAAACACATTTGTACAGGTTCCTCTGAATTGGAGTTAGAAATACCCAGTGATGAACGTCTCTGTAATTTAGATGGGTCTAAGGAAAGGCATTGTTCCGTCATTTCAATTTCATGAGTCAATAGCGATTCTGCCCTGACAATAAATGCGTCTAAGGTACCTGCTACTCCCTTACGCTTATTCATGTTGAAACTACCAAGCATGGGCAAACACTAATTTACACACAGACCTCGCCGTACAACACAGATACTAGTTTTGAATTACGGTATACAACAGTACCTGTTCACTACGACTTGTATCGACACCAATGTCCAAATATCAGAAAGTGGGCCCAGCCCATCCTCCTCCGGGCTCCGGCGGGCAAGGACGGGCCCGCCCTTGGCCCGCATGCATCCCACGCAGCGGGGAGTGAGGCAGCGCTTTAAGCGCGATGCTGGCACCTCTCCCTCATTCGCGGCAGCAGGAGAAGATGGCAGGTGCACCCTGGGACTTGTGGTCCCACCAGGGTGAGTGCGGGCTTGCAGGAGTGCTGGCAGCGCGCGGTGGCTGGAGCCAGCTGGTCTCTGGAGGATCGGTCCCAGGGCGTCCACTGCTCTCTTTCAACCTGTCCGCTCCCTCGCGGCCAGCCTCTGACAGTCAAAACTCAATTAACCTTTAAATGTGGGTTGTTATGAAACTCCGGTAAATCCTGTAAATAGATATTTTGTTACATGAAAACCCAGATTAAGGGAGTAGGCAAGGTTTTGGATATTGGCTACGCCCTGGATACAACCTTGTGATAGAGGTTATGTATTGTAATAATTGTTGTTAGGCCTATTTCACAGGAATTGTATATTGATTTACTGAGTGTCATTTTGTACATTTTTGTAAGTTTATGTGTGGTGTTTGCCCGGTGGGAAAGCTTATGCTCAGTACATCAACCTTGAGTAGTTATGGTGACAAGCCAAAGATGAAGGCTTCAGGCCAAAGTGGTTCATTAGAAAAGTTAGGTATAATGTTATAGTCTTGATATGTTTATTATGAAATATTAAAACAAAGGTTGTGGCCTGACAAACTTATTAGGGAAAGCATTTGTTAAAGACAATAGCCCCGTTGAGGGTGAATTGTTACTATACTGTGCTATAGTTTGTAGACAGGTATTTTGCTACATGGAATCTCACAGAATATCATAGAAGACAATGGTTTCGGGGTTGGTTATCACATCTACCAAACACTGAAGATTTTTACTGTGATAACCCTTAATAGACTTCCTGTACGCTTAGTCACTTCTTAGAGGCCTATAGAGATAAACAAACAACCCAGTTCTCGATTATTTTACTTGGCAATTTTAACATTCATCTGTGTCAAAAAGAGTGCCAGGTGTTTGATGAACTTGGTCTAGGTGATAATGCAGAGACCCACTTCAAACACTCTACACAAGGTGGATGCTTAGAGGACACTCTTGCAGATTTAGGGTTGGTACTCCTAAACAGTAGAGAAGAAGGGGTGGGTATTCCTACTTTCAAGGGTAGGGGCCTGTTCTCCACTACTGATTATATATTTGTTAGCACAATTCTAGCTCCCTACGTAAAGGAATATGTGGTACAATGGTCGCATTTTAGTGATCACAACCCTATTTATATTAGTCTAAGGGGTTGTGTAAATACCACGGGGGGGGAGATTAGGGCCCCTGATCCCATATTGAGAACCAGGGATGAAGGGCGGAGATTGAAATGGGCCAAGGTGGTACCCAACCTCTTTTTGACTGACATGTTAAATGTTGTAGGCACCGAGATAGCTATCTGTTTAGATAGCACACAAGGAGGAGAGGCAACTGTTGTAGCTTTTGAGAAGATTTGTAAACAGGTAATTAGTGCCCTCTCCCTACCTATGAAAGAAGGTGTTCAAAAGGCAGAGAGGTGGTTTGATTGTAACTGCTCGGCTGCTCACCGAAACTTATTACTCGCCCTGAAACAAATACCCCAGGACAGAAATAGAATAGCTATGCTAAGGGCTGAGTACAAGCGGGCACTACGTAATTGCAAATCTGAAATTAAACAAGAGGCTTGGGATGATCTATTGTCTGTGGACGTGCTCAAGAATAGTGCAAAATTTTTGGAGACCGTTAACAGACCCTTCTTTTCTGACTTGGGGACTAACATAGTGGAGTGTAACATTCCTGAAGAGCCCTGGTTCTCCCACTTTAAACATATCTATGGGGACCAACTTGATCAGGCGAATATAGGCCCTACATGCCCTATTGGAGCTCATAGTATAACTTTCTCTGCACAGAGGTGGCTGTGGCTATAGCCCAAATGTCTTGCAATAAATCACCAGGCCCAGATGGGGTCCCAGCTGATCTTTTTAGGTTAGATATTAATTTATGGTCAAAATTACTGGCGAATGTTTTTAGTATAGCTGGTGTAAACAGGTTGCCAAAATCATGGTCAACATCTATTATTGTCCCTGTATTTAAAAAAGGTGATGGGGGGATCCAACGTGCTACAGGCCAATATCGCTGATCGATTCCACTGTCAAGGTGTTGGGGAGAGTGGTCCTCAGCAGACTGACAGGATGGATTGACGAGTAGGGTGTCCTGTTAGACCTCCAATATGGTTTTAGAAAAGGCAGAGGTACCATGGATCAGTGTCTTAACCTCTACCTTTTGATAGGGAAATATACAATGGCCAAGAAAGGGACCTTACATCTCGCCTTTATGGACCTTTCCTCGGCGTTTGACCGGGTGAACAGGTCCAAGCTCTGGGATCTATTATTAGAAATGGGGATGGATAGGAATATTGTATATTTTTTGGTGGACCTGCACAGGGACCTCACAGCAGCAGTAGGGTTTGACCAAAAGGGTAATCTTACGCAGCACTTAGCTATCACTAGAGGAGTTAGACAAGGCTGCATCCTGGCGCCCTTGTTATTTACCCTTTATATTAACCATCTTGAACCAGCCTTAGCCAGAGCTGCTAAGGATATTCCCTGTGTAAGAAACCGATTGATTCCAGCATTGCTTTATGCAGATGATGTGCCATTATTAGCACACACAGACGTGGGGCTGCAGCACTTGTTGACCGCCTTCACAAATTTTATGGGCTCATTAGACTTAAATGATAACCTGTCAAAGTCACATATCATGAGCCTGGGAGGAAAGTCAAAGGTAGCCAAAACATTTTGCTGTGGCGGGACCAAATTAACTAGAGTCCACACATGTACCTGGGCGTCCTATTTGATGACAGATGTTCATGGGTTGTTCAAAGGAGGGTGAAGAGAATTGCTATGGCTAGATCAACAGGGGCGGTTCTTGACTTTACCCGGAGGCTGGGTGCCAAGCCCATGCAGGCCTTGTTGAATATTTATAAGGCCAAGAGCATCGCTATAGTGAAGTATGGCTCTGGGGCTATAATAACTGCACAGAGCTCCAAATTGTTGAAAATAAGTTTCTAAGAAGCCTGCTCTCTGTACCCCAATCCACATCCTCGTATATAATTCATCAAGAGGTGGGTCTCGGCTATGTTTCTGATCTGATTAGAATGTCTCCCATTCTCAAATGGATCTCGAACTGGTCTAAACCTGATTTGGTGTTAAATAAAGAGATCATACGAGATTGCATGGCTCTAGATAGGGCAAGTAGCATACCATGAAAAGCACGGCGGAGTGGTTAGGTCTACCAAACTTGTTTTACAGCCCAGAAAATATATGTAAAAAAGATCTTGTGTGGGCCAAGACCTCATTTCAGCGCATAGCATCATCAGAAAGCGAGGCCTTGGAATTTTTGAAACCCACTGTCCGTCCTCACCAGCTCCTAAAAACGTCCTATTTTATGGAGCCTTACTTGGATACTGTTACCAAGTCCCAACATCGTTATCTTTTGACGAGATTTAGGTTTAATTATTTACATTTTTTTCTGGCTGATACTTTAGGCTGGGCCAAGATGGAAAACCTGGGTCCTTGCTCATGCGATTGTTTTTCGAGGCAGAATGCTATGCATTTTGTCTTATTCTGCGACTTTTATTTACTTATTTGCAGGCGTTATATCCTTCCAGTTTTAAAAAATAAAGGTTTTTTGGAGGCGAGACCAGCTCTTTTATACCTGCATTGCTGAGCAATCCTTGGGAAACTTTCAGTATTGCTAGCTTTTTAGTAGCAGCAGTTAGAGCAAGGAAAAAAAGGAAGTAGCAACTGAAACAGGTTTATGTGTCCGGATTCTGTTATGTATTTTTTGCCCAATTGCACATAACATGTTTTTATAATGTCTGTATTTTATAGTCATAGTTGCATATTAGGAATTTTGGCGATTTTATATTTATGGATGTTTTTAGGGAATTATTCTTTTTAATCTTGTATTGTCGATGAGTATTTTTTCAATACTTTTATGGTTTTTAATACTAACCGAATAAAGTAATTTTGACTGACTGACTTCCTTAAGATGTTTTGATTTTTGAGCTATTTCATCATAATGAATTTGACTTCGTTTTAAAACTTTAATTCTCATTAAGAGATTAAGAGATACATTATTTTTATTCAGATTGGTTGATACATTCAAGTAAATTTACAGCAATCTCATAAAAGATATGGTTAGAACAAATTATCAAATAATGTATCAATCGCGTTCCATAAAGGTAAAACATCCTAGTCTAAAGAACAAGACCAGAATTTTTGGAGTTAGTAGAACTCATGAAGAGTTCAAATTCAACAGGAAAAAAGAGATAAAGAGAGCATAAAGCTCAAAATTCAATCAAGCAGCAGAACTTCCCATTAAGAGTAGTTCATGAAACTCAACAGAGTCTCAGCAATTAGGTAACTACCCATACAGTTACAGTAGCAAGATGTATTTCCAATCAAGCATCCGCAGTAAAAATAATGAGATGAGCAGCAGCAGCTGTAGCCGTAGCCACAGTCATCAGTCGAGGACAAGGGAATGGATAATAGAGTGATCCTGGGTATCTGGGGAGAGAATGCTAAAGAGTAGGGCCTGGGTCCTTGGAGATTCTCATCTGATATGTCTAACTGGGAATACGAACTAGTATGAAAGGCAAAAAGTGTGTTGCAAAATGTGTAGCAGGCTTCTCCTCTTCAGATCCAATCAGGCAGCAGCATTCATCTGGGAACGAGTTCAGCTCTCCCTTTCCCACAAAATAACATGCAGCTTGCAAAGTTTCATCATGAAAGTTGTTACAGACATTCTACATAAGAGACCTTACATATATAAACCTCCTTTCCCATAGGAACCAATCACATTCTAACCTTGTAAACTAAGTAAGCTTCATTGTGTAAACTGTGTAAACTATGTGAAAGAAGAAACATCAGCTTGCATATATTGTTTAGTAATGCATTTCATTAATACAAACAATAAATAATGTTTTAAAATATACAACTCTTCTATTCAAAGCATTAGGTTTGAGTATATGCGAAAATAGGATGTCAGTTTATCACAACAAAATGTTTCTTTAGCAAAGCATGTAGTTTGTTTAATGAAAACATTCCGCAGATATTAGCAAATATTTCTAAGTATTTCAAATTAAGGTCAAGCTTCTAAATTCGATTGTGCACATTTACAGCATCTGGAGTTTGTTTCTAGTAAATGAAGTCTTACATTTTAAGCATCTCTGAGGCCTGCACTATTAACTACGCCTGCTTAGTGTCTTTCTGCTCATTTAAACTGTATGTCCTTTTTCTTTAATTGCATGTTAATCATTGTGCATACAGCTGTTATTAACATAATTTACATCTTAATGAGTTAGGTCTCTCATCGGTTACATCCATTAGAAAATAAAACTGACGGTAGGATTAAAATTAAGAAACTTCATGTCCCTCTGAAGCTTGATACGGGCAGTTAGGAGTATCTCAAGTTGCTGGAGGTTCCTGCAAGTTTCAGATTCACCGCTGAAGATGTTGTCATGGAAACTTTATACATAGCTCCTCAATTTCCGGTGATAAATTCTCTTTGTTCACTGATTTTGGCCATCTGTGCTGCAGGGATCTTGTTAATTATTGATCTCATTGATAGGACTACCAGGGGTAGGAGCTGCTTACCATGGCCAACCTGTTGGTTAGGGCTAGGCAATTCTTTCTTGGTGCACTGATGCAAATCACTAGGTGAATCTGCCTTTTTCACATGATTGGGAAGCAGGCAATCGCAGTGCAAAGTGGTGCTGCTTTCCCTTCACTTCCAGGGCCGGACTGACCGTAGCGGTCACCAGCAGCGACGGCCCGTATAGGGCGTGTTACCGGGGCGGTGACGTGGGGCAGAGGAGGGGCAGGGTGGGGGGTTGCAAAATGAGGCATACTGCCGATTGCAGGTAAGTTACGAAAAAAAATAAAGAAAACTAATTTTGCTGCGCGTGCTGCATCGCATTTGGCGATGCTGCGCGCGCAACGAATATCGTTTTATTTACTTTTTTTCGTAACTTACCTGCAATCGGCCGTATGCCGCATTTTGTAACCCCCCACCCTGCCCCTCTTCTGCCCCACGTCACAGCCCCGGTAACACGCCCTATACGTGCTGTCGCTGGTCACCAGGCATCTCCCCGGTGGGCCACCAGGGTGGGAGCCGGTTATAGACCCCTGGGGGTCCCTAGCAACAGAAGCGACAAAAAGCTTTCTGCTAGCACCCCCGCCCTCTCCCCCTCCCGGGGCCAGATGAGCTCTTTGTCAGGGCCCGTTTCGGTTCACAGTCCGGCCCTGTTCATTTCCCAAATGTTTGTAGAGATGGGAGGGTACGAGGAGAAGGTTATGGCGGTATCAAATCTACACCCACATCCCTTTTATCTGAGGAGGCCCAGCGGAGGCGGTGGCGGTGGCAGGCAGCTGATATCGCTGGGATGTCACAGCAGTTGCCAAACACCTTTATTTTCAATTGCAATTAAGTCACAGCAGTTGACAACAGCTGGCAGAAGCACTTGTTTTAAATAATGATATCCTATGGAAGCCATACACAGCAAGTGTTAACTCATAATGATGGTGACCAGGTGCCCTGGATATAACAGAGCTGTCCCAGTTTCTCACAATCTGTCCCAACAAATTTCAGTAAATTTAGCAGATGTCCTGGTTTTAAGAGAGGAGCGACTCAACAAAGAGACAGGCAAGTTTACATATGCTCCAGTGCAGAAATAGCAAAGTCTATCAGAAAGCAATTTAGTTAACACTAGGGGCATGGGAAATCACCTAATTTACTTTTGCATAATTATGTGAAATTACGACAAATTATGCAAAATTACACATAATTATACAAAATGCAAATCCGGCATTTTGCTAAAAAATTTAGCCCTGAATCCATCTTTGCATCAATGATTAGCAAGAGGTTGCATTTAAACAAAAGTACCACACTCGGTTGTTCCTGTGCGTTTGTTGTAAATTCTTACTGCAAATTGCACATTAGCGATACATTTTTTGCGTGAAATGGCACATAAACATGCAAAGTGGCAAAATGGCATCATTTCATGAATTTAAAGTAACAAACGTAGGAGCATATTTATGAGGGCTTTGCGTCCTGCTTGCACCACACAACTTGATAGACGCACAACGCAAACCTCAAAGTAATATTTATGAAGCCATGAGAAGCCGCTTTGCGTGGCTTTTAATAGTTTCAGAAATATGGAGTAATGCAACGCAGTGCAAATTGCTGCGTTGCATTACTCTGCGCAAGGGAGGCATTCCATGGGCATTGCGGTGGATGTTCCTTCGCAAATCCCACGATTTCCGACACAGTCCCAGATTTGCCAAACCTGGTAAACCTGGTAATCCATCAAAAAGATACGCATCCCCAGGTGAGGCATGTTGAGGAGAAATATCTTTATTTCTCCACATCTTTTCCTCTTTCCATATGTGCGGCATTGTGTAGCACACATAGAAAGAGGAAAGCATTCCATGGATTGTTTGTGTGTAGGAAGGTGACTTTTCCTGCACAAAAACAATTCTGCTTACAACACAGGCGCCCTTACACCATGATGCAAGGGTGCCTGTGTTGGCACTAGGCTGCCAAAACCGCGCCAGCGCAGGAGGAAAGACCAGGAATCTGTTGTACTGGATAAATACAGCGCAATCCTGCCCTTTCCCTCTGATGCATGGCAGCGCAACTAGGTAACTACCTGTGCTGCCCTGCGCCACGATTCCTGTAAATATGTCCCATAATGCGAAATTGCGTGAATTATGCCAGCATGTTATGTTATAGTGTTATAGTGGATTTATACCGCGCTCAAATGCTCAAGAGTGTCCTGGCGCGCACAGTTACCGTGGCCTGGTGGAGCGACCCATAATTCAACTTTAACTCAGACCTATTTAACACAAATGTTACAGTAGTAGTTGCATTTAATTAACCATAGTGTCTCATTATCAGGGGTTTTATGTTGGTGAGCGCTGTCAGTTAAGTCATTCCGTGCCCCAAACTGATGTCAAATGTAAGTCCTGCTTCTAAGATTGTGTTATCTGAAACCATCTTCATACCTTTCTTATACAGGTAGTAAAATTCTACTGTAAACAATTCTCTCATGTTTAAAGGTACTTTCATGAAAAAATGCTGAATGTTTCCTGCCGCACGCCATTTGAAACTGGTTTTAGGGCTTTGCATCGATTATGCATGCAAAATATCTAATCCTTTAAAAATGGCCTCCCTTCTCTCTTACTGAACGCTGGCTTCTGGGGCCGGCGCTTCCTTGGCGGCGCGAGGCGCTTGCCCGGGGGATGAGTAATTTGTCATTTGCAAAGTAAAGATACCTGATATTGATTCCTGGCGCGAAGGATGAGCGATCTTTTACAGCCGCATATATTATTTTCTTTTGCTGTTTATAGATTTGTTTTCCTTTCCATTTTCCCCGAGGATTAAAGGATAGACCTTCCTATGATAGATAATAATTCTGCACCGAATGGGTAATGAACGAAATTACCTTGTGTAGCAGCGGAGAGAGTCTAATAAGCGGAATAATGGACAGGATGAGTTTTCTGTTTAGCGCCGGCCGGGCCTCCCTCTCGCCAGGCACTTTTATGAATTATGTTTCTTCGATTTCTCTGTGATCGGAGAGTGGTGGCTCTTCGGTGAGACTTGACCTTGCGCTCTTAACCTTGTCTGAAGGGTCTGCACAATTTGTCTTCTTTATCTGCTTTCGATAACGCTCGTCAGGGAGTCCAAGTGGGCATAATACGAGCGTCAATACTCACAGATCAGAGCTAGGATGCGTGTTAACCCTTTCATTACCGGAGTGCCGCGGAAGCAGTGTGGAGACGGTTTGGCGGCGGGGAAGGGGCAGTGGGTAAGTGCACATCGCTGATAATCTTCCACCCCATCGGGGCGCCTTTTTAGGTCTCGCCTGACCCAGCGCATGCGCTAGTCTGGCGAGACTTATTGAGAGGGCTCCAAAAAGTGCTACCAGGCCAGCCTAGAGCTACAGTGCATGTGCGCGGGCGCGCGCGCCGCGCTTTACCGCGATTACTTTCATTTTCGCGCTTTACCGCGATTACTTTCATTTTCGGATCGTGATCGGGATCAATTTCGCGGCCGCATGGCCGCTTTGCAGCCATAGCCAATAGGTCTCGATTTTGGGACCTTATAAGTATTTAGTTATGCAACTGTTGCATAGCTAAACACTTATAAGTGTTGTGGGGCCGCTAGCGCTGATGGAGGCCCTCGTTACATGCCCCGCAGCTGCAATGACTGACGCCACACTTCGTGTCTGGGTCTCGGCGCGTGACTGCCTCCGCAGGCCGCGCCCCTTTATTTTATACAGTGGCGTACGCCACGTTCGTGGCGTACGCGTTGCGTAGTGTCCCCATGCGCTCTAGCGTCTAACGCTAGAGCGCTAACTGTAACATCCCTCCCCAACTTGGATAACAAAATAAACAGAAGTCCATAACAGTCACTCACTTGCTTGACAGGCAAAGTCTTTGAGGCGGCTGCTTGGCGTGGGGTTCTCTCTCAGACCATACCTGGCAGTGGCACGAGTGCCGGAGCTGGTTGGGTGGCTATTTGGGGCTTCACCTTCCGTCGGGGCCTGCGGGCTCTGCTCTGGGGCGCTGCTGGCTCCGCTGGACGTCAGTCCTGGTCCCAGCTCTGGGGTTGAGATCTCTTCCTCCCCTCCGTCCAGCCCCCTCTGGCCGCGGTCAGTGGCCTCCGGAATGCGTTTGAACCACGAGATGTTCCTGGTGGTCGACTCCACCCCTCTTTCTGCTGTGACCATTGTACTCCGCCTCTGTGCCACAGTCCAACTACCTGGTTCATACCGGGGTCTGAATTTTCCTCCCGGCCTTCTGTCCTTCACGAGGACGCTGTCCCCTGGTCTGATGTCGCGGTCTCGACTGCCTCTGGCCCGGCTCACTTGTCGGTTGCGGTGTGCTCGTCATTGAAAAACCTGCTCCGCTTCGAACGGTGGGGGCGCCCACCCAGGGACTGTGGGTAGCCCATCGCGGCGGGGCCCATTGAGCATGAGAGACCACGGGGCTTGTTTGGTGGAGCAGTGGGGCGTGCTCCGATATTCTCCCAGGAATCGCTGGATTTCCCTTTCGGGGTCTAGTTGCTCCACGCCGGCTATTCGAATCACTTTATTCAGGGTCCTCATGAATCGTTCTACTTCCCCGTTGGCCTGTGGCCACTGAGGAGTGATTCGCCGATGTTGTACTCCCTGGTGCTGGAGGAACTCCCGGAACTCATGACCGTGGAAGGGTGGCCCATTGTCGCTCTTCATCCCCGTTGGGCGCCCGAACATGGCAAATATTTTCTCCAGCGCTGGTCCCACGAACATGAAGGCTGTGGACGGTAGAACTTCCACTATGGGATATTTCGAGAAGTTGTCAATGACCACCAGCGACACTTTTCCGTTTGGGAGGCTTCCGAAGTCTATACTAATCTTGTCCCATGGGTACCTTCCTGGTTCTTCTGTCACGATGGGGGCCGGAGGCTCCGGGCCGCTCGTCACCTGGCACGCGGCGCAGCTTCTTACCACCTCGTCCACCATGCCATCCAGCCCCGGGAACCATATCTTCGCCCTCATCCTGGTCTTCATCTTCTCCGTCCCTTGATGGCCGTCGTGAGCAATGGTCGTGGCTTGATGGCGTAGTGCGGTGGGCATGACGATCCTAGACCCTCGCAGGACGACACCATCGCGGGTCATACTTAGTTCATTCCGCACTCGCCACATCTGCTGCAAGTCCTTCTTGTCCTCGTCTGCCCACGAGTTGGCGGTGTGTAGGAAATCAGCCCATGACCCTTTTTGAAGAGCTCCCCGTGTCCTTGCCAGCACGGCGTCGTGCTCCCCGGCACGTATGATCTCCTGGACTGTCAGTATCCGAGGGCAAGTCAGGGCAGCTAGGAGGTCGATGTGTGCTTCGGTTTCATCTTCCTCTTCTTTCCCGATCGGGGACATCACCCCACTTTCCGGGTGTCGTGACAGAAAGTCTGCCGGGTTTTTCGCACCTGGCCGGTATGTCACCTCCATCTGGTATTGTTGTAGTCCAATGGCCCACCTCTCGATCCTCGGGGGGGGGGTGGGGCGCTGTCCCTTTGAACAGGGGCACCAATGGTTGGTGGTCTGTCACCACAGTAAAAGGGTGCCCGCAGACATAGAGGTGGAAATGCCGGCAACCCCATCGGATGGCTAGTGCTTCGCGTTCAATCTGAGAATACCTCTGTTCAGTTGGGGTGATTGCCTTGCTGGCGTAGGCCAGGGTGGCCCATGTCCCTGGTTCTTGCTCTTGCGTAAGGACTGCGCCCAGTCCCACCGGACTGGCGTCGACAAGTAGTTCTGTCTTCCTGGTCGGATCAAAGTAGACCAGAGTGGCTTGGTCCAGCAGCGTGGTCTTGATAGCATGGAAGGCATCTTCTTCCTCTTGCCCCCAGCGCCACAGGGTGTCTGTCTTCGTGAGGCGTCTGAGTGGTTCCGCCGTGGTAGCCAAGTTTGGGATGAACCGCCCACAGTACGTGGCCATCCCGAGAAAACTGCGGACTTCCGACGCAGAAGTCGGTGCTGGGGCGTTCTTGATAGCCTGGGATTTTCTTGGGTCCACTTGAATGCCATGGTTGGTAAACGTGTATCCGAAGAACTCGATGCTTTGCTGAAAGAACTGGCACTTCTCCTTGTGCAACGTGACCCCAAACTCTCTCAGCCTCATCAGTGTGGACCGGACCCGTCGGTAGTGTTCATCCACTGTTGTGGCGTGTATCAGTATGTCATCACTGACGTTTAGTACTCCTGGTAGCCCCTGCAAGATGTCTCTGATAGTGTTCTGAAATATTTCGGCCGCCGAAGAGATGCCAAAGTTAAGGCGTCGGTACCTGCGTAGCCCCAGGTGCGTCCTGAAGGTAGTGATATACCTGCTCTCTTCGGCCAGCGTTAGTTGGTGGTACCCCGCGTTGAGGTCCAGTTTGGAGAACCACCGGGCTCCGTTAAGGTCTGCGATTATGTCATCCATCGTGGGCGTGATGTGCCTCTCCCTTTTGATGGCCTTGTTGGGCAGCCTCATGTCGATGCACACTCGAATCTTGCCTGGTTGCCGGGGCTTTTCCGCTATCACCATGGGTGATACCCAGGGGGTGGGTCCGGTTACTGTCTCTATGACACCTTGCTCCTCCAGCCTCCTCAGCTCCTCCTCTACCAGCGGGCGTAGGTGGAAAGGAATCCTCCTGTGTTTTAACGCTGTGGGTGTGACTGAACGGTCAATGTGGAGCTTGACTGGTGGTCGTCGGATGTTCCCCAGACCAGTGAACAGCTCCGGAAACTGGTCCAGCAGGGTAGTCGTCTGGGACTCTTGTACCTTCCGGAGGAATGCGATCAGCCCTAGGTCTTCGGCTGCGTGCCCGCTGAGGAGGGTGTCTGCCTCTTGATTGATCACATGTATGTCAATCGCTATCTCTGCGTCATCCGACTTCACCGGCACCGTCATCTTTCCTGCCAGGGGCAGCGGTGTGTCACTTCCGTAGGCATAAATCTGGGCTTTTGACCGTCGGAGTTTGGGCTTGGGTCGGAGGCGATTGTATTGCTGCACTCCCATCACGGTGACTGACGCCCCTGTGTCGATCACTGCGTTTATCCGGGATCCAGCGACTAGGACGTCGCACCTCGGTTGTGGTCTTCTCGAGCTCTTGAGGGCTCTGGTGAATTAAATCAGGTATGTTTCCCCTTCGTCATCATCGGACTCCATTGCATCTTCCCGCAGGGCCTGCGCTTGCTTGCGCCCTGGGTTGGTGGGGGAGGACAACGACAGCTGGGATAGCTGTCTCACCATGGCCTTCTCTGGCCTCTTTCCCCTCCGGTCCCGTTGCGTGGATCGTTTGCGGCAAACAGACGCAAAGTGGTTCATCACGCCGCAGTTGTCACACGCCTTTCCTTTCGCAGGGCACGTCCTGCCTCCGTGCTCGTCATACCCGCAGTACCCGCACGGGGCTAGAGGCTTCTTTGCCGCCGGTCGGCGGGAAGCTTCACGCGTCTGTACTGCGTCGGCCCGCTCCGTTTTGACTGTTACTCCTGACCCGGCGCCTCGTGTGAGCGCCATCTCCATCTCCTCTGCGCGGGCGTCGGATAGATCATGGGACCGTGCCAGCACTAGAATGTCCGCCATCGGGATGTTCGGTTGGCGGAGAATGAGTGTTCGTAACTTTTTGCTGCGTATGCCGCATATTATCTGTGCTCTGATCTCTTCCTTGGCTCTATCACCGATGAGGTGCGTGTCTGCCAGCACCCTCAGTCGAGCGTGGAATGCATCCACCGACTCCCCTTCCTTTTGCCTCGCTTGGCGCAATTTGAAATGTTCAAAATCCGGGTTCAACTGGGGGTCGAAATGCGCATTGAGGGCTCTCACGGCCGCGTCATAGTCGTCCGCGTTCCCTGTGTTGGGGAGATGCTTGAATAGGAGATAAATTTCTTCCCCTGCATAGTGGAGTAGTAGGGACCTTTTCACGGTGCCATCCGTCTCCCTGGTGCCCGCGAAATAGTTGTCGAGTCGGCCAATCCACGTTTGCCAGCGTGGGGCAGCAGTGGCAGGGTCAGCAGCTTCACTGAAGGGCGGCAGAACGCCGGACGCGGGGTGCAGTGGCACTGCCTGGGCGGGGCGCTCATCATCACCCATGGCCCCCTGGGGCACAGCACAGCAGGAGAGACGGGAGCAGGCAGACGAGGCCGCAGTGGCAAGAGATGCCCACACCCGGGATTGACAGAGGGCGTCAGGGCTCAGCCAGGGCACAGCAGGCAACTGGGGCAGAGGGCTTCAGGGCCCAGCCAGGGCACAGCAGGGAAATAGAGTCACTCAGTTCAGTGGCAGGAATGTTCGTCTGCCGAAATGGGCCGTGTTCGGTGCACACGTGCACTCACCGTAGGCCGTGGCAGACTCAGAGGGGCCCAGCTGCACTGCCTGCGGGAGACGGAGCCGGTTTCAGTCGGGCCCGTCAGGATCACGTGCGCGCGCGCGGGACTGCCGCTGAGCGCGTCTTCCAGCTGGGGCACACGGGGTCGATCTTCGTACTCGTCGCCAGTGTTGTGGGGCCGCTAGCGCTGATGGAGGCCCTCGTTACATGCCCCGCAGCTGCAATGACTGACGCCACACTTCGTGTCTGGGTCTTGGCGCGTGACTGCCTCCGCAGGCCGCGCCCCTTTATTTTATACAGTGGCGTACGCCACGTTCGTGGCGTACGCGTTGCGTAGTGTCCCCATGCGCTCTAGCGTCTAACGCTAGAGCGCTAACTGTAACAAGAAGGTCTCAAAGGCGAGACCTATTGGCTATGCCAATGCTTGTTAGGATTAGCCTGAGAGCCTGTGATGCTGTGAGCGGAGTGATGCACTGTTCACAGGAATTCCCTCTAATTACACAACACCTGTGTTTTGAGGATAATGACTTGGCACAGGGTTAGGAGAGGAAGGGGCAGGAGAGTGAGGGATGGGAAGGGAGATAGAATGAAAAGGCGCAGGCCTACTGTGGTGAACATTATCAAGGCTGAGAAGAAGAGAGCTGCGATCAATGGGTAAGAATTCAACTTTCCAATGCTAAATAGCAATCAGTGACACAAATCCCTGTGTGCAGAAAGCATATGGAAAAGGTCAAAGCTACATCACTCTAACCCCTTCCTTGCCAACAATGTTGGAAATTGTACATTTTAGTGCAAGTTTAGAGCTAAACTGAAAAAAATAAGATATTAAGTGAAAAAATATAAGACCATGATTCAGGTCACAGTTAACAAAAGGGGTTCACGTCACGGCGGAATTGTCTCCTCCACCTATACATCCCTAAAAACAAAGTCACAGCAGTAGAAACAAAACAGTAACTTGTGAATACCTAATGTTTACATAGAACAAACATAAGGGGGTAGATCTGATGCCAAGAGAGGTTATTCCCCTTTGTTACTAGTAGAATTGGTCTGCCCTCGTTCACCGCTCTTCTCCGTGGGCCTAACTTTTGAACTGATTGACCAGAAGCGGCCATTGACTGCAGACAATCCTTGCCTGGCTGCTCATCACAGGCGTGCCGCTCTACAGTAGTGATAGTCATAATCAGCCGCAGTCCGTGCAGGTAACAGTGGTGGGACCACGGGGCTGCGTGCGGGGGGATTTCAAGGGACGATGCAGAGGGAAAATTAATTATTTATTTAATTTCCCTCTGCATCATCCCTCGAAATTCACCCTCACGTGGCCCCACTGCTGTTATCTGCACGCAGGCCCGGCCCCAGGAATTTTTATTTGGGTGGGCCAAGGGCACATTTGGGTGGGCCACTGCGGGCCCAATTTGTCGCTTCTGGAGGTGGCCTACAAGCCCTAGATTACATCATACGTACTTGCATACAGGCACCATGATACAACAGCTAGCTGCTGTGTGTACACAGAGCATGTGGAGAGTTGTTTGAATGTAAGACCAATGTCTGGACCTAACTGTAAACCCTCGAATTCCAGCAGGCCAGGCTTCAACACAAGTACTTGAATGCTAAGCATATTATAAAGCGTTCAAGATTAAGGAATGGCATGTATGACAACAAGATGAAGCTGATGATTATAACAGTGTATGTAAGGAATATATTTATCTAATCTTCTCTGTATAACAGCCTGATCACCCCCACTGCATCCACTCATCACAGATGCTCCATCATAGCACTGACTTAAAATGTCTTCTGGCTTGAAATCACTGGCAACCAAGTGGCTTAAGATGCGATCTTCTATATATTCAGCATCTAATTGTTCCATCTGTAAAAGACCAATTAAATGCTCCTCAGGCTTGGCTTTGCTCACAAAACGCACCATGAGGGACAGATTTTCAATATTACATTTATCACGGGTGCAATCGCTTTTAATACAAAAACGTTTTGAATCACAACTTTTGTACTGCTTTTTGACTTGTGAGAGAACCATGCCAGTTAAGGTATCTATTAATTTGTTTTGGATACATTTAGATGTATATTTTGCATTCAGGGGAATAGAGTGTATAATTCCAGCTAGCTTTTTATCTTTCTTCAGAGTGTATTGGAAAAGCTTTAAAAATAAACCACTTGTTGAATCAAAAACATCTTCATTGTCACCACGATTATTTTCTATTACTTTCGTATCTAATAAAAAGGCAATTGTATCTCCTCTTCCCCCTCTCTTAGATGCCTCTGCTAGAGCTAGTACAGCATATGTGTGAGCAATGCCTCTAGACAGTGGCATCAAGACACCCCCTTCCATCCAACACTGCTTTCACAACTTATGTAGGGGTGTTGTTGACACATAAAGTAGCATCCGGCCTGCACAAGGGCCACGATACACTGGCCACTGAAGGCTTGAGCCAGATGCCTAGTACAGCTCAAGGTACTCTTGGACCCTCGTGCCCCAAAACAAGCCTAGCTTTCATTTGGCTTCTGCCAGCTGCCCAGGCTGTAATGTCATATTTCCAGTATGAAAGATAAAGCATTATTCTGTAATGCAATACAGGAGAATGAGACACCCATCTATTGACTGAATTGCACAATGTGAAACTACAAAACCTGGGATCAAACCTGGCTTCCATGCTTGCACCAATTGTGTGATACTAGCCAAATCTTTATTTCCCTGAGCCTCCTTTATTCATCATCACATAAGAGGGAACCTTCAAATACATGTGTTCTAACTGTGAACCATACAAAACAACTTTTCTGTTTGATTTAGTATACTATAATAGTGCTTCATCTGCACTAAGATTATAAACCACAAGTACGGAGCACATAACAGGCTTGCTGCTCAGACTCCCCCACTACCAGCCTCCACCAGTGCCCCTCATCTCTCCATAGCCCCTCCCCCATGAGGTCCCCCTCGGATTCCCTCATTGCCACCCTCCAACAGTGCCCACCATCTCTCCGTAGCCCCTCTCTCATATGCATTTTATTTGTTGTATAGCGCTACTTAGGTGTCACAGTACTTTACACCACGCACACATTATGCAGAGACAATGAATCATACATGTAAATTAGCCTATATGGAATGTCACATACGCTAATGAGGATTACCAGGTGTAGGAATCACATGTCATCCATACTGCTGGGCAATATGTTTTAAGAGGGTTTGGGCTGGAGAAGCACAAACACAGGATTTACAGCATATCTCAGTGGTTGGGGTGTTGGCTTTACTGATTAGAATGTATATCTGCCCAAACAAACTTTTTATTGCAACATTCGAATAATGAAAGACTGGGAAAATTCGAACTAACTAGCAATACAATACAAGAAAAACCTAATTATACCATTCTGCTTTGTATGCAGGTCTTTGATGACAGTCCATAGGTCACTGCCCTATGTTATGATTGTAACTTCTGAACTGCAAGTAATCAAAGGATCTCTGTGACAAAGGTAGTAACCCACTGAGCTATCCACGTTAACTACAGTTTATCTGCATTTAAAAAACTACAAACAGACAAAAGACTGCTCTCCAGCAGCATCATTAATCCCCAGAGTTATCTGGACATTTTAATAGTTGTCGTGCGTCCTTGGCCGAACCAGTCAATGTAATGATACAAACGATTTAAACATACCATTTAAAGGAAATATACACGGCACACAAAGTATGTGTCTTGCTCACAGATTTAAATAAAACCCAATAGCCACACATTCTCTTACCTGCCCTTACGAACTCTGTCACAGCCCGATCTGATTAGCAGCTCTAGGGGTCACGAAGGTCAGGAAAATGAATCAGCATAAACAAACTCCTCTTCACCAGCGCTGAAAAGAATGAAATATCCTCGCAGCAGGACGGTACACAAATCCAGTGCCAACGAATGGATTTGGCCCCTTCCCCTATTGTACCTGCACGAGTGGGCGGGGACACAGCCCACCTTTCTAATAGGAGATGCATGATTGGGGTGCGACTGCGAGCCCAGGCCCAATCAAGAAACTCCTAAACAAAGAAGACAGATAACGTTCAGAGAACGTCTTAATTGCAGAGGCCATTTTCTGTTGGCCTTGCTGACGTCACTGCCAGGGCCAAGGTTTATGATTGGGTGGGCCAGGCTCATGTTTGGGTGGGCCGGGTCCACCCGGCCCACCCTCTAGAACCGGGCCTGTCTGCACGGACCGCGGCTGGTCATAATCAACCACTGCAATCATCGTTTTGTAATTAGAAACACAAGAAGGGCAAAGCCGCTAGAGCTCTGTTCCCTCAGCTTGCAGGATCTCCAGTTCAATAAAGCTTCAGGGTCAGCCAGTCTGCAATCCTCTAGAAAGCAGACAGAATCTATCTTTATGTCTGAACCCCCTCTGCCAGTCACGATGCATGGAGGTGTCTCCTCCGCTATGGCGGGAGGCGTCGCCTCCCCTGCTGAGAACCAGCTGAGGGAACCAGGAAAAATCAAATGATAATACATTTGTTTTATAGTTTTATTTTTCCTGTTCCCTCAAAAGCCAGCTGAGTCTGGGCGGAGCGGGGCTTGGCTGTCGTCACATCCAGCAGGGGAGGTTTAGTGCACACTGTAAGTGTGCATTACTGTTTGGCCAGCCGTCTTAGGCCAGCTAAACTGTCATGCGCACTTAGGTTTCTCCATCCCAGCTAAGTTGCACAGCTGGGTTGGAGAAACAGCACAGACTCCCAGGCACTGTCTTAGGGACAAACCAAGCTGCTCCGACCAATCCTTGTGCTGCTCTCATGCTTTTGAGAGCAGAGCTCGGATTGGGTGGGGAGCCTGTGCTGGTGTCCCAGGAACTGCTGGGACACCATCAGGAGAGAAGAGGAGCACCGAGGCGGCTGGCTGAGTCGGAACAGATACGTTTTCTAAAAATGATTATTTCCCTAATTCCCTGTCCCCTCAACCCTCTCTCCTGCCTCCCACCTGAGTTTTACGGTGGCCGCCACTAGATACAACTGTTCAATTACTTTACCCCAGTACAGCTCTCTGCTGCCTTTAGGTAGGTTTGTGCTGTACAAACACCACATAGATACATATAGATGATACAATACACAAATTCAGATGCATCACCTTTGTATTTCTCCTGCATGTCCACCGTAACTCATGTTATGACAGAGCAGGGTATACTGTGCTTTGGTTCCCATCTGAGGTAAGCCTTTCTGCTGCTTCCTCCTTGTCTTTCATTAGCACATCTCATCCTATGACTGTCTGGATTTTCTGTTTTATTTTATTTCTTAGAGTCCTTGTAAAGTACATGAACAGTTGCAAGTATACCTCTGTGGCTGCTTTCCTTGAGCATTATGACTATGTCTAAAGCTTTTAACCAATCTTTGAGAACGAGCTATTAAGATTCTTGACCCAATGATTGTAGTTCCAAGTTAAGAACACCACTGCGCTCCTCCTGTTTTGACCTTTTTGTATGTACTGTAAGAACAGTACCTGTATCCACTGACCCTGATCACCACTTTGATCTTCTAAAGGTGTTATCTTATTTCAAATCCATACAAGTGCCTATACCAACTGTATTGACTACTCCTTAGAGACTTGTTTGATAACTTTTATTGGATGCGTCTGGTCCCTTTTAATTATACCGCACATACTAGGTCTATTCACTCTTGGGTGTATTAGCATTCCTTTAACAACTTCGTGCATAAGACTTGTACACATAAATCACTTGGATGTTTCTATAAATGCAAGTTTTTGTACAATATTTTTAATATAGTGGTGGATGTCACTTATGCAATCCTACTGAGTACTGGAGCCACACAGAAGACATATTAAGGTGTACTGTATCGTTAAAGTTAAAATGTGTGTAGCAGCAGCAAGGAATGCAGTCATGCATATTGAATGACTCTAGGAAATTGAAGATGTAAATGTAAATTTGATACTTGTATAGCACACTACTCACCCGCAAGGGTCTCAAGGCGCTTGTACAAATACCGCTGTGGAACCCATCCTGGCTTTCCCGGCCAGGCATCCTTAGCGTTGTTGGGGCCGTTGTGGAGTTTAAGCAAGCTATTGCCCAGAGTTGCAGAGTGGGACTCCATGATTGGAATAGGCACCGAGGCGAGAATTATCAGGTCTGTGGAATTTTTGAGCCCAAGACCCGCCGAGGCGGGGAATTGAACCCTGGTCCTGGGCTAGACCTCTGCATCAGGGTCTGCCGCTCTAATCATTGAGCCACACTTCTCCATTCTGTTTTTAATGCCAATCATGCTCACCAGAAGGACCACTTTTGAGAACATATGACATGCAAATATTTTTGATCTCAATCATGAGCTTCTAGTATTCTAATGAGGTTAAGTTACTATTTCTGAAATTATCACCTAGTCACTACTCATTGGTCAGACCCTTTAAACTGTCCTGACATGATAACACTCACAATGACAGCATAGTTCCAAATTAAATATTGTGTACACTATCCCTGTTTGTGCTGCAGTGCACCTTTAACTAGGTGTGTTAGGTGCAGATTGGGGCAATGCACTCAATTACACAAAAAAAGGCTCTCCTCATAGCAGGCATGAACTCTGACAGTTTGCGCCTGCACTGAGGGGACAGCATTAGCAAAAGACAGGACCATAGTTAGAAACGACTGCTCCGTCTTTCACTGGAGGCCGGCCATCTGTATTGAAAGAGGGGATGCTAGGAGGCAGCACTGGTCCCTGTGGTTCCCTCCATATGGGGGCACTCGTAGTGAGCATGTACACAAATGAAAAGTGTTCCCTCATATGTATGGGACCTTGTCCCCATGCAAGTGAGAGAATGCACCACTGTGATTGTAACAGTACAAAATATGCACCAGCTCAATCTTTGTGATAACAGGGACCACCCAAGCCTCTGCTGTCCCGTTTATAATAAAGACCTCCAGGGCACAGGCATTAAGCACATATGACTGTAGCACCTCAGAGCACTTTCTGTAATGTGGCCCCAGATGAAGGAGCTCTACTGTACTAAGACAATTATTATTTTTGTTTATACATTTCCAAGGATGGACTATGAATAAATGAAGTCTGATTAACTAAGAGCCAGGTGAAGAGCCTGTCTTACTTACTGAATAATCTCCAGAGTAAAAAAAGAAAGACGCTGGGCCTCCCCCTCATACTTTATCCTGTCTTTAGCTATTGTTCAGTACTTTCTTGACTTCCTTTTGCTCTCTTTGAGTAATAAATGACTCTCATCGAACCAGTGTGATGAAGTGAGAAGGCATGAAAGACATAAAAGACTGCATGAAAGACTCCTTATTGACCCTGAATCACACTTCAATAGAATAGGCATAATCATGTGATCATGGCAACCCTAAGTAACATTCAGGGTACTTTGTGTAAATCTTACCCTTGTTAGCTTACTGCTGTAAGTTACTTCAATGTACTGCTTTTCAGTTGCGGCTCCTCCACGAAGTCGGAGGAGCGTCATCCCACTGCCATGAAGCAGGAAAAAAATAAAAAATAAAATGATAATAAGGTAATGTTATTATCATTTTATTTTGTCCTCCTGTTGCGGCAGCTTTGCCTGAGGTGCGGGGCAGAGCTGCAGAGCAGGAGAGGAGTGGTAGAACGTTCCAAAGTGCGCAATGACTGTTGGTCCGCCCTCTTGGGCCGCTTAAAACAGTCATGCACACTTTCCTTGTTGTCCATGCAGGCTGCATTACAGCCTGCATAAAGAACATGCCCAACCCTCCTGCCCCTGGCTGAGTGCCGTGTCACGGCGCTCAGACCAATCACAACGCTGCATTGCAGTGGTGTGATTGCTCCGGGGAGCCTGGGTGCTTACCAATCACAATGCTGCATTTTAGCGTTGTGATTGGTCAGGAGACTCTGGCTGTGACGGAGTCCAAGACGGAGGAGAGCAGGAGTGGAGACACTGGACCCGGCGGAAAGGTAAGTGTATTTTTTTATTTTATTTTGCATTGTGCCCCGTGTGCCCCCTCCCCCCGCTGTCCCAATCCCCACCTGCCTCACCACCTGCCAGCCATGCCAGCCACCACTGCTGCTTTTCCTTCTCATAGACTTGGAGACAGAAGTTAGTTGCTCCCAAAGCTGCACTAGCGTTCAATGCCTTATCGTTTTTAAAACTGCACAATCGTTTTTAAAATTGAAATACTGTACCAGATCTTGTTGTGTGCTCATCTCACTCCCCGGTCCACCGCAGCAACTATCGTGCTGATTGAGTGGAGGGAGCAGTATTGAGCAGAGAAAAACCCACTCACCCTCACTACTTCCCGGGAGGGACATTCGCGGGCGGACATCTTGGTTGGGTGACGTTCCAGCGTTTAGGGTGATTTCTTGTATTTAAACACAGCATGGCGCAGACGCGCAGCGGACTTGGAGACAGAAGTTAGTTGCTCCCAAAGCTGCGCTAGCGTTCAATGCCTTATCGTTTTTAAAACTGCACAATCGTTTTTAAAATTGAAATACTGTACCAGATCTTGTTGTGTGCTCATCTCACTCCCCGGTCCACCGCAGCAACTATCGTGCTGATTGAGTGGAGGGAGCAGTATTGAGCAGAGAAAAACCCACTCACCCTCACTACTTCCTGGGAGGGACATTCGCGGGCGGACATCTTGGTTGGGTGACGTTCCAGCGTTTAGGGTGATTTCTTGTATTTAAACACAGCATGGAGCCGACGGGCAGCGGACTTGGAGACAGAAGTTAATTGCTCCCAAAGCTGCGCTAGCGCTCAATGCCTTATCGTTTTTAAAACTGCACAATCGCTTTTAAAATTGAAATACTGTACCAGATCAGTGCGTAGGGCCAGGATTCCTGGCCTAAACAATCCAACTATGGCCAATAATCATTTAGCTTACTCCTGCGCCCAGCTTAAAAATATTGGCCACCCTGCTAACATTCCCATCTGTCCTTATCTCCACTCCTGCTCGTTAGAAACCAACATAACCTTCAGCTGTCCCGCATGCCCTTTTATGCTTAACACCAATAACAGCTATAAGACCTCAGGAGACGCCCAGACCCGACAAACTCATTCCAAACAGGAATATATACACGCGGCACTGATAAACTCGCGTTCACTTCCTAAACACAGATATGAAGTAGCAGACTTCATAATCAATTACAAACTAGATATCCTCTTCATATCTGAAACATGGGGAGATCCTTCGTCCGGCCCAGACTTCTGTACCGCTTCCCCAGACGATTTTTGTGTACTATGACAGGACAGAAATAATAAAACAGGGGGTGGTCTGGCGATTATATACCGAGACAGATACTTGGTAAGAACTGAGACTCTCCCTAGCATGACCTGTGAAGCATTAACCTTCTCCATAAACACTAACAACTCCTATACTTTCAAAGGAACCCTCCTATACCGCCCCCAGGCTCACGATCAGGGTTTCTAACCTCCCTAGACAGCCTGTTGGAACCCGTAGCAGGGGAAACGGACTTCACCATTCTAGGTGAATTTAATTTTACCATTTGGAAAACCTTGACGATAAAGACACATCTACCCTACTCACTGAGATAGAGGCTATCTCCCTTCGACAATTGATCACCGGTCCTACACACAGAGCCGGTCACACGTTAGACGGGTTCTTCACCAGTAATACCAACCTATCCATTATTAAAACCTTACCCCTGACCTGGACTGATCACTGGGCAGTGTTATTTAACATCCAGGCAAAAAAAACCTCCCCTTCATCTATTCCTAGTAGGTCTAAACAGTTTAGAGCCTGGAGCCAAATAAATCAGCAGCTCCTTAACGCTCAACTGTTAGCATCCAACTACGAGCCCACAGTCAATCCTACACTAGCCTCCTCTAAATACTCCGACGGGCTGAACAATGCCTTTAAAGTACTGGTACCCCTCAAAAATCTGTCAAAAAACAGAACCTCTCCTTCAGCACCTTGGTTCTCCGAAACGCTCAGACTAGAAAGGCAACGCTGCTGGAACCTCGAGAGACACTGGCGCAGAGATTATAACATCTCCAATAAAACACGCTATAAAGAGGAAATCCACCAATATAAACAGCTCCTAATCACCGAGAAAAGTATATACTACACCAATCAAATAGAAGCAGCCCAAGACTCCAATAAGAGTCTCTTTCAGGTAGTCCTTAAACTATCAGGATCTACAGTAAATCCCCTACCCGCTCCTACCCAGGACCTATGCAATGCCTTGGCCAGTGCATTCCAAGACAAAGTCAGCAAAATATACGACAATTTTACCACGCAATCAAAAAACGATCACTTAATCTTTCCTGGAAATAACAACAACTCCCCTTCTTTTTCGCACTTTCATCAAGTCTCACCTGAATTAATAAAAGACCACATCCAAACCATAAAATCGGGCTCCCCAACAGACCCTTGCCCACCCTCGGTATTAAATCTCATTCTTGACCTACTAGCCCCTAACCTTGCAGACATCTGTAACGCCATTCTCAACACAGATATCTATCCCACAGCATGGAAAAGGGCAACTATCAAACCTCTGCTGAAGAAGCAGCATCTAGACCCACTAGACACCAAAAACTACCGACCCATTACAAACCTCCCTTTCCCAGCCAAAATTTTTGAAAAAATAATTAATACGCAACTAGCCGATTACATTGAAGAAAACAATCTTTTGGATGAGACACAATTTGGCTTTAGAAGGGGCCATGGGAAACTGCCCTTATTAAGGCAGCAGATGAAATCAGAGCCACTCGGGATCATGGTGGATCAGCAATTCTGATATTGCTGCATTTATCAGCGGCCTTTGACACGGTCGACCATGCCTCTCTGATCGACCGTGTCTCAAACTTAGGTGTCAAACTTAAAGCAAAGGAACTTTTGGCCTCCTTCCTATCCAATCGCTCTCAGCTGGTGAGTCTCGGTGAATTTAACTCTCCCCCATTTACCCTCCCTTGCGGAGTGCCACAAGGATCATCCTTGAGTCCGACACTATTTAATATCTACGTGTCGGACCTGGCCAAGTTAATTAAAACCCATGGGATCAGGCTGACAACCTACGCCGATGACACACAGCTGGTGCTTACAATTAACAACGACGGAGAAGCAATTGCAGCCAATTTTCAAACTGGCATGCTTGCCATCAGTTCCTGGATGGCTGAGAACTGCCTAAAGCTGAAATCCGATAAAACGGAGGTAGTGATATTTGGCAAACTACATCCAGCTTGGTCTTCTACTTGGTGGCCGACCATCTTGGGACCTCCACCCATCCCTGTACCCAAGGCTAGAAACTTAGGGGTCATATTCGACGACAAGCTAACCTTCTTAGCCCATACAAACACCATCGTCTCATTATCTTTTTATACTCTCAGAATTATTAAAAAACTACTACTGTTCCTTCCCCCAAATGCAGGAAAAACATTGGTTAGCATGCTAGTATTTTCAAAAATTGACCACTGTAACGGTCTGTTTATGAATGCCCAACAAAAGATTATCAAGAGATTGCAGATGGTGCAGAACGCCGCCGCCAGACTAATAACAGGCACCCCTAAGTACAACTCAATCTCCCTGGTGGTCCGGAATCTGCACTGGCTACCAATATCAAGCTGCATCAAGTTTAAGGCCCTCTGTATCGCCATTAAGGACATTCAAAACACGGGACCAGACTTTCTGAAAAAAGCCTTTTGTGCCCATGTGCCTAATCGAACCTTACGCTCCTCAACTGCCAACTTGCTAAGGGTTCCCCGCACATATAAGGCATCCTGGGGAAACAAGATTTTCACCATTGCCGCTACCAAGTTATAGAATTCTCTTCCCCAACACCTAAAAACATGCCCAACGCTATCTACTTTTAGGAAACTCATAAAAACCTGGCTTTTCAATCAATGAGCATTTCAATAACACCTACTCCTTGCCGTACGTAGCGCCGAGACACCCATGGGTATTTGCGCGCTCTATAAATTGCTTACATAAATAAATAAATAGACATCCCTCAATCATCAGTACTAAGCCTACTCCTCTTCACCACCACATCACTTCAAGACATGATCTCCTCTTTAGTCGTCTGGTAACACCTTTTTCTTGGGGACTGCCTAATCCTTCTCAATTTTCACTCTTTCACTCCTTAGCTTCTCACAAAAATAACCAACTGACAGGCGGCCTTCAAGCAGTGGATGGACACCAGTTCCCTGATACTAAGCTCAGCAAAGAAATCAGAAATCTACTTTGCTGCATCCCATGCTCCGGCCACCCAGTCCACTTCTGTCTTCTTTCCTTCTAACTCTTTCACTAAGAGCATGTCTGCTTTGACTCTCAGGGTTAAATTCAACAAACCATTTAGAGAGTTTCATTTCCTTGACTGACTTTGTAGCCCATTTGCAACTTTACAGTATTAGAAAAAGAATGTTTACTCCACCCATTTCTACTGGCAAAATCACTGATTAACACAATTGTAAGGTTGTCACAGACTTAGCTACCTGAAGGGCCTATCCCAATACTCTTCTCCCCTTTAGGTAAAGTAATAACATTTGCCACAACAGTTCCATTCCACCTGCTCAGATTCCGAAATCTTAACAGATATATCAAGACAGATTGCTCGTTTCCAATCACTACACTCAGTACAAACTTGTTGCTGTGGTTTTCAAAGCCATCCAATCTCCAACTTAGGTTGCTGATCTTAGTAAACACCCATGGCCACCACTCTCACTGAAATTCTCATACAAAAATGCGTTGATCCTTTCTAAGTCACCATATATTACTACATCACAGTAAATAAATACCTCCTCCCTTCCCCAGATGGCTGGACATTCACTTGTGTGCAGCAAAGGAAACAAGGTTCACAGAAAGTCCACTGGTAATTTTGAGTAGCATCCGCTTTAAATCTGTTAAAGCAGTATGGCCTGACTCACAAGACCTGAGGGTTGGATGGGTGGCAATAATCATATTATCATTTTGCTTGCTCTGAAATAAATCACTGTCAACATACTTTCTTTGAACAGCTCACAGCGAAATGGACTGAAGAAGTAGATGTCTCTCGTTTTACTTCTGTTTTGTGACAACTTAAAGGTTTTCACAAAGGGGCAGAATTACAAGAAAGTGACGCATCTGTTGAGATGCGTCACTTTCCCTGCACCGACATGCAAAACCCTTGCGTCACCATGGATGCACCGTATTTACAATACGGCACACCATGGCTCAAGGATTGACAGATGCATTTGAAATTCTGACGCATCTGTTGACGGAAAAGTCACGCATTGCTGGAGTCGTGTCGCAAGCACAACGCAACTCCAGCAATGCTCAGGGACGCCCTATGCCTAACATGCTGCGTCACTCCTTACGCCTGCTTCAAGCAGGCGCAGGGTTTTGACGCAGCATGGATGTAAAAGTGACTCAGTGAATCTTGTAGATTTCACTGTGTCACTTTTATGGGGCTTCCTGCGACGGAACGCCCACCCTGCTTACATTAAACCTGATGTAGGTTTAATGTGGCGCAGGGCTTCACAACGTGACGCATCTCCCTAGATGCGTCACGTTGTAAATGGGCCACAACTTTTCCGCTGCCGCTGCATCACAAGAGTGATGCAACGATGGTGCAAAAGTGACGCAAGGGGCTTGCAAATCTGCCCCAAAGAGTTTTAACATTAAGTGACTTTAATGTCAACTCATTTAAAGAGCATTTTCTAAAGAGAGCGTTTTTAGTCTTGTTGAACTCTGATTGCTCCAGTCTACAGAGAGTCCTGCTCACACTGCTGACTAATTAATAAACCCTTGCTGAGTATAAACTCTATCATAGTGGACTGATTATACTTCAATTAAGTTATCAATTGTGACTCCTCTGCCTATTCAAAGAGAATTGTTCCTCTCTCAATCAGTGTATACATGGACAAGGTGTTGAAAGTCAATCACGAGGGAACTGATATGCCAGAAAAACATATTTATAGTCATTAATCAGATTTGTATAAAAGACCTGTAGTAATTGCTAATCAGTGCAAGACAAATGTGAGATTGCCCTCAATCCACTTGCCACATTAAGAGTCAAACAAATGATTCATCAAGGAATAAATACATGGTTCCATAGAGAAATAATTCTGTTAAAAAATGTTTAAAGTCAACTAGAATGAAGAAGGTGGAATTGCAATTCAGTCTGAAGCAGATAGATAAATAAACAAGGCCCATAAGTCTCTGTATAGGACAACTATTGTAGCTGCCAAAAGAAGTTAACATCTGACCATGTGATATGGCATATTATTGCACTCAGGAATTGTTTAACACCAAAAGATATCTAGCTTCTACCACAGAGAATATTTAATCTACAATTACCTCTTGTTTATAATTGTATGGCGTTTCTTCTATCATAATATTGCTGATTTATGGGGAAAGATTTATTAGTTTTAGCCTTATGACACCTTGCTACCTACTCAGTTTCACCATCTGCAGAATTTCACCAGTTTGACCTGGTTTCTCTGCTTGTATTGTTAGGTAAAATAGCAGAGACAGCAGCCACAGTTCAGAAACAGGAGTACCTTCATAATAACTCCCCATTCGTGGAGAGAGCCATCAGTTTTAGATACCCATGAGCAGTTGTTGGACCTGTGAGATGGGATCAAACTGCTCATCGACCTTTGATACCAGGGGTTGCTTTGAAGCTGCTTAGATCAGCAGTACTTCGTACAGCCCTGCACTGCAACAGCTCATATTTACCCAACTACGTGGGCCAATGAGGGCAATTCACATATACCTTAAAACCTGGTATCCCTCAGAACCAGCATCTTACTCAAGTTACTCAATTTTTATATGATAACTTCAGTTCCAATTATTGTTGCCCTGGTCTACATTACTTTACTTTACTTTAGACTCATTTGTATGGCGCATGAATCATCCCCAGGGGGATCTCTCGGCGCCCGAAAGAATGCCAAAGTGGAGCAAACTCGATTAGAATAACCATACATTACAAATGTACACCACTGACATGATCATTCTGAATCTGCAGTAGGGATGTACGTCGTTACAACGCACACTTTTACAACGCATGCACTTACAACGCATTTTTTACAACGCAACATCCACTACAACGCATTCCATTACATCGCAGGACACTACAACGCATTTTTTAAAACTACCTTTACAACGCATTCCATTACATCGCATACTACCTTTACAACGCATACCATTACAACGCATAATATTACATTGCATTTAAGGTAAGTATAGGAAAATTACTAATCTTACTCCAGGGGGTGCAACAGTAGGGTAATTGTTGGATAGTATAGGGGTAAAAATTACTATTCTTACTCCAGGGGGTGCAACAGTAGGGTAAGTGTTGGATAGTATAGGGGTAAAAATGACTGATCTTACTCCAGGAGGTGCAACAGTAGGGTAATTGTTGGATAGTATAGGGGTAAAAATTACTATTCTTACTCCAGGGGGTGCAACAGTAGGGTAAGTGTTGGATAGTATAGGGGTAAAAATTACTATTCTAACTCCAGGGGGTGCAACAGTAGGGTAAGTGTTGGATCGTATAGGGGTAAAAATTACTATTCTTACTCCAGGGGGTGCAACAGTAGGGTAAGTGTTGGATAGTATAGGGGTAAAAATTACTATTCTTACTCCAGGGGGTGCAACAGTAGGGTAAGTGTTGGATAGTATAGGGGTAAAAATGACTATTCTTACTCCAGGGGGTGCAACAGTAGGGTAAGTGTTGGATAGTATAGGGGTAAAAATTACTATTCTAACTCCAGGGGGTGCAACAGTAGGGCAAGTGTTGGATAGTATAGGGGTAAAAATTACTATTCTAACTCCAGGGGGTGCAACAGTAGGGCAAGTGTTGGATAGTATAGGGGTAAAAATTACTATTCTTACTCCAGGGGGTGCAACAGTAGGGTAAGTGTTGGATAGTATAGGGGTAAAAATTACTATTCTTACTCCAGGGGGTGCAACAGTAGGGTAAGTGTTGGATAGTATAGGGGTAAAAATTACTATTCTCACTCCAGGGGGTGCAACAGTAGGGCAAGTGTTGGATAGTATAGGGGTAAAAATTACTATTCTAACTCCAGGGGGTGCAACAGTAGGGTAAGTGTTGGATAGTATAGGGGTAAAAATTACTATTCTAACTCCAGGGGGTGCAACAGTAGGGTAAGTGTTGGATAGTGTAGGGGTTTTAATATAATATTATGCGTTGTAATGGTATGCGTTGTAAAGGTAGTATGCGATGTAAAGGAATGCGTTGTAAAGGTAGTTTTTAAAAATGCGTTGTAGTGTCCTGCGATGTAATGGAATGCGTTGTAGTGGATGTTGCGTTGTAAAAAATGCGTTGTAAGTGTAGTGCGTTGTAAAAGTTGCGTTGTAAAGGTTGTTCCCCCTGCAGTAGGGCTTAGCTGATATCAATTTAGCCACTGTTTTTCCTTGGGCAATAAAAACATGGATGTCTCCAAACCACCTCTTCTCAATGCTAGCTTGATAGAAATTCAACTTTTGGTCTCTACGCATCAGTGAACCTGCCGTTTGAATATCTCATTGTTCTTAGTCCTTCCTGAAGCCAGTGACTATTGAGTAGAATCTGGGTGTCATTCTGGATTCTCCTTTCTCATTTAACAAAGATGCCACATAATTACTTTTTAATCTGTCTAAAATAGAACCATTGCAAAACACTTCCTGTAAGAACACACTGTTTACCTGTGTCATCTCCACCTTCTTTCTGATTGTCCCTGAAAGTTTGCCTGCGTTTTTATTTTCTGTAAGTCCTCAAATCCATTGGGACCCCTCATGCTACAAAATGGTGCTTTTGTGGTCTTTCTTTAAGTAAATCCTGAGTGGGAGACCCCAATTGGACTTAACAACCATGTAGTCTCAAGAGGGTAGCTCTCGCTGATAGCATTATAGTATTACTTTACTGATGGCTAGTGCCACCAGGGAGGATTTGGTTTATATGTTCAAAAACAGTTAGGGCTCGTAAATGTGACTGTTTTGCAGTTGCTGCAAAGTAACAGTTTTGGCAGGAGATTATGATCATCTTACTTACAATATTGTGTTATTTACTGGGGGCTCATTTATGAGCCCCTGCGTCACTTTTGCGCCACCGGTGCGTCACTTTTTGTGACGCACCAGTGGCGTAAAACATGCGCCATGATGCGCCATATTTACAAAGTGACGAATCTACCTAGATGCGTCACTTTGCAACCCCCTGCGCTACATTATACCTGCGTCAGGTATAATGTATGCAGGGTGGGCGTTCCCACGTAAGCAAGCAGTGACGCAGTGAAATCTACGAGATTTCACTGCGCCACTTCTAGGGTGCAAATGCGTCAATATCTTACGCCTGCCTCACTGCAGGCGTAAGACTGACGCAGGCCCTATCACATGGGGCTTGCCCCATGTGAAAGGACACATTGCTGGAGTTGCGTCACTTTTGTGACACACTCCAGCAATGCGTCACTTTTGCGCCTACAGATACATCAGAAATACTGACGTATCTGTGACTCCTTGCGACATGATGCGTCATGCTGTAAATATGACGCATCACTGGAGTCGCAGGGAGGGCGCAGTGAAAAGTTACGCATCACTGTTTTCACGCAGTGATGCGTCACTTTTCATAAATGAGGCCCTGGGTTTGCAAACCCCATGTGTAACTGTATTTCAAGTTTTGTTTGCATTGCGTTGCTTCAGTTTTTCTATGTCACAAATGTTCAGAGGTTTGTGACCATTAGATCTTTGACATGATTAGAGCTTTGCAAATTTTATAGGCCAATAAACATTACTGCTTCACAATCATTATGTAGAGAATTTCGCAAGAGGCCCTGATTTCTTTGCTGCATAGTGTTAATTAACCCTGGGCGTCGTGCTCCGCTTCGCCCACGGAGTGCACGTAGTGCTGCCTGCTTCGCCATTTACGAAGTAGGCGAAGCAGGCAGCGCTACGCACACACCGTAGCGAAGCAGAGCTCCCCGCCTCCCACCCGCCCTAATTTAAAAATAATTAAAATAAGGTTAAAGTAAATATAAACCTATTACCTTCAGTGCGGCGTCCCGGGGCTCCCTCTTCTTGCTGACGGTAACTTCTTCATGCAAATGCGCATGCGCGGACGCCCGCGCATGCAAATTCCTCGCGAGAAATGCGCCTGCGCGGGCGTCCGCGCATTTGCGTGAAGAAGTTACCATCAGCAAGAAGAGGGAGCCCCGGGACGCCGCGCTTCAGGTAAGAGGTTTATATTTCCTTTTAAACTTATTTTAATTATTTTTAAATAAGGGCGGGCGGGAGGCGGGAGGTGGGCAGCGCGTAGTGGGGCTACGTGGAGCGCGTGAGTGTGCGTAGATTTTGCCACACTACGCGGTGCTCCACGTAGCCCCACTATGCCCACTACGCCCACCCTTGGTGTTAATACCATACTGGTTAAATAATTCCTTTTTTCTACATAAGGTAATTGTTCTTCTTGTGGGATAACCCATTGCATTGTGTGATTACAGTATTGTATCTGTGCATTGCGTTATGTAAGCTTTCTATTTCCTGAATCCTTTTTATTCTGTAAATATATTTAGCTAAGCAAGTTGTTATAAAAAATACAGTCATACTTTATTAAACTGTGGTTATTGGGTTTCACTGTAAATAAACCAGACCCATACCACCTCCATTGAGTTAGGCCTTGGCTGCTTGTCCACCAGAGAATCGACAATGGTCAGTAAGTTCTACTTTATGCTGCAGTTCTGTTTTTCAGACCAATGGTAGCTATGTTTGCTCACCATTTTCCTTTTAGGAGTGTTGAGTTCTGGTACGGCTTGAACCTCTCCACTAAAACTGTGCGTTTGTGGAACAACATAAATGTCAGGATTTTGCCAGACTGATTCCATGCACATCCTCAGGATATGTTGGCCTATAGTCCTGTTAGCTCACAGTATATCATCCGCACCCATAACCTTACAGGACAACCAAAGTGTGTGCATCCTTAGAGCATGACAATCCTGATCCCCCATGCAAATCGTGGTAACAGATCTAGAACCCTTTTGTTTGGACTCCCATGAACACCCAAAGAAATACACCAGAAATACTCAGCAAGCCGTTTCAACATTATTGACGCATTGTGATTCTTGTGTAAAATACGTGCAATAATCTGTAGAATGAAAGAAAGGAGCGTGATTAGCATTATGAGAATAGTGAAAAACATTAATAATTCCACCATTGTGCTAAAGCAGTGAAAATATGCTGGCACATAAATACTGTATATAGTGTACACCTACCTAGCGCTCCCTAACCTAGTCTTGCCTAGGGTGGGTGATCTGCCAAATCCCTGCCGGGTGGTCTGACCCCCCATTACCTGCTGAAAGTCTCATCAGGCTCTCCGGCTTGGTGTAGAGCTGGACATCCCTCGAGTTTGAAAACAGGAATTAGCTGTCCTGGAATTCGGGCATGCAGTGACCTCGCAGTGTCAGCTGAGTGCTCCTCTGCTTTAAACAAGGAAGGGGTTCTGTATATATAATAAACATCACCCATGTGGCCATCGAAATCCCAGTCAAGGCACAATTATTTATTCTACTTTGATAGCTTTGTCGCCTACCGGACAATAACAACAATGACATTTGCGCAGTGAAAATTATCCCATGTACTAAATGTTCACAGTGTTGTGATAGTGTGCTTACAAAGAGGAAATATAAGCAATGCCAATTCAGAGAATGTTATCCTGAATAGTAACGCATGCAAATGTATGTTAAAAGTAATTGGGGCATATTTTCAAGCCCCTTTTACCATGGGAATGACACTTTTGTGCG
This sequence comes from Triturus cristatus, assembly GCF_964204655.1. Taxonomy (NCBI): domain Eukaryota; kingdom Metazoa; phylum Chordata; class Amphibia; order Caudata; family Salamandridae; genus Triturus; species Triturus cristatus. Next base: position 124,597,277 of record NC_140592.1, on the reverse strand, counting down.
ATGTTCCTGTGGCGATAGGGGCTTTGTCTTATTTTAAAAGCAGCATTAAGCGAATTAACGTGGCCTAATGCTGCATTGTAAATAAGGCCCCCTTTCACGTTATGCTTAGTGTGATAGGGGTGGGCAGTGGGTGTTGCAGTGGGCGTTCCACCGCAACACCCATTGATTTTGACGCTGCCCCATATTTACAAGGGCTGCATAAATAGGAGGCAGTGCCAAAATAAGACCAGGCAAAACCTGGTCTCAACTTGGAAAAACAAGTAAAAAGGTTTTATTTCTCCTAGTTTTTGCTGTTTCCATGTGTTCTGCCTTGTGCAGTACACATGGAAAAAGCAAAACGCCTTGGAATGTTTATGTTCAGGAAGGTGACCATTCCTGCACATACACAATCTTTTTAAAGAAATTACATTTTTTAACTTTAATGTGTGCTGCATTGAGCAGCACACATAGAAGTGACAAAACGGCATTTCAAGATTGTTTATGTGCAGGAAGGGGGGCCATCCTGTACATCAAACAATCTTCCCCTGTACGCAGACACTCATGCAATCTGGTGCAAGGTTGCCTCCATTGGCTCTACACTGCTAAGTGTAGCGCCAGCGCAGGGGGAAGCGCAGGGCTGCACCATATTCTTGTAAATATGTGCAGCCCGCGTTTCTGAAGTGTCGGAGCGTGTCCTTAAGCCAATTAGGCTAACAACACGATCTGCCACTTCTGTTATAGATATCCCCCATTGTGTGTAAAAGAGAAGGCAACTGAAGAAACACGAACATGTATATGGTGGTGTTCCTGACCATGTGACATAGTAATCCTTCCTTATGTGTACTCCACAAAACCAGTGTAGACAACTTTAATGCCACAGTGCCTACCTCGGACCTCGGTGGGTCATCCATTCTGATACTTTCCACAGGCCCCTATATGAGAGCGGGTTTTTAACATGCTGGTATCAATAGTCTACACACAATGAGAGATGTGAAATGCACTGTTCAATATTCTGTTTGAAAACAGTAGTACTGAGGTGGCTGTGTGTCACTTCTGTAGACAAACAGAAACCTTATGTAATGCAGTGATTTCAATTCCCTCCACCAAGTCATCATAGATTTAACTTCCATAACAATGATGGTCATGCTATCAGAGTGATCACACGCTCTGGTCTTGGGTCAATGTTATACTGATAGCGCATGTGGGGGCACATTATCAAGCATGGCGTTAAAATTATCGCCGCTTTAGTGGCAGAAAACTGCCGCTAAAGCGGCAATAATGGGCTTGATAATATGCCGCAGAGAATTCCAATAGAAGCCCATGTTCTGGTGTCAACATGGGCTTCTATTGGAATTCTCCAGGATTTTTCAGGTGTGATGTTGATCACCTATTATAGGTTTAGACCTGCTGCACCCAAATCCGCATGTCCAGGTGTTTTCTCGGGCAATTTCCCAAGGTAACTATCTGTTGATATCTACTGGAGGAAAACGCAAGGTGCAGACTTTTTAGAGCCCGGTAATTACCGATTGCGGTAAACTCTAGTCTGCACATCTTGCAATTGCGAACTCAGTGCAAACTGGTGTTGAGGCAGGCGTTCCTTAATTGCAAGACACTCGAAACTGAGTCGTCTGAGTATGTGGTCTTTGCTGATTTTTTCATTGTGCCCTATGAACTATGTAAAGCGAGTACTGTCGAAAGAGTCTAAAGTGTCAAGGCGCACACTGCAAACCATCTCTGGAGCTTGAAAAGGAAGCAACGAAACTGTTCACTTCCCCCTTACATGTCTGAGTCAGAGCAATTCCCCACGTAGCGCAAGTGCAGAAACACCTGCGGTACAAGACGTGCTGTAACGGTGCAGCTTCAGTGTAAGACATGGGCAGAGGTTGCATCGCTGGCAGGATGTACGCCTCCCCCGAGTACGGCACAACATGTTTAATTAGAGAACTTGAACAATGCTGATAATGTTTTCTGAGGACCACCCTGGGAGCTCGCTGCTTGCCCCCACCTCTCCCATCTCCCTAAACACACATCCTAATGCAGTACCGAACACGCCTGTGGCAAGCGGAAGACGCAGAGTAGTTCAACATGAATGGGTAATGAAGTGATGTTCTTGCATCAGACAAAGAAAAAAAAGTGAGCCAGTGTGTTAAAATAGAAGTGGTGAGAGCAGGATGTCCATGAACTCGAGACAGAGAAGAGAGCTGCACGAGAACAGGGACGTGTGACTATCCAGTGCACCATTCCCTAAAACGTGCTCTGTCTTTTTTTTGTATTTTACGATACTGAAGTTATTTTCATAATTTACTCTGATGAAAAAGGCGCACATCTAAACACTCTAAACCCTAGTTAGGAGAAAACTGGAATGAGTTAGAATGGAATGTAAACAGATCACACTGAATTAAAATCATACAACTGCACACAGCATCAATTGCCAGTGGGGTTATCGATCACGAAGCGGTTTTTGGGCGTGGTTTCTCATGTGACGTCTACACTCTTGTTGGGTTCTAAAACTTCTCCCTCAACGATGCCCATTTCACGGTGCATTTACTTGGTAAGTGTCTCAACTTGAAAAGATATGCAATTAAAACGTTAAAGTCATTAGCTCTAAATCGATACCATTCAGATAAAACAATTGATCGATCACATATTATATTCAGATGATGCTTTATATTATGGGATCATTTGCAGTTCGTAATAGCCATAAGTTCCTGTGAGAAATCACACGTCTAAAACATTGTGAATCATTTGGCAATAAATAGATATTAATCTATTAAAAGCAACAGTGGTCAATCATAGATTAATCAACCTAATTCATCGACAATGTATATTATATAAGGAAGTTTGCGGACAACCAGTTCTTCTGAGACTCCAGGCAGAGGCAATGTGAGATGCCGCTGGCAAAATATACATGGTGTGTCGGTCCGCTGACACGAGATCATTGCAGTGCCCTATGTTATATTTTCATAAAAATTGATAAAGCATCTGTTTTCTTTGAGACAAGGGGGTATATTTACAAAGGGATTGCGCCAAATGAACATCACTTTTTTAGATGTTCCGGTGGCGTAATTCCTTGCACTATTTTTATAGAGATGTATTAAGCCACTTTTTTTGGTGTAACGCTGCTTTGTAAATATGGAACCATTTCACACAGATAACTGCGCGAAAGGGCCGTACAATGGCTGTTGTGGGTGTTCCACCGCAACAACCATTGCTTTTTGATGCTGACCCAGATTTACAAGGATCTGGAATTCTGAGGCAGTGGCAAAAACTAACACCATGCATTAGCAGGCTTTAGAATGGCGCAATGAGGGTAAATCAATCAATCAAACAGCATTTGTAGGGCGCAGCACTGTCACCCCTAGGGGTATCTGGGTGCTGTGTCTCCATCGAAGAGCCAGGTCCTGAGTCTCTTTCGGACGTCTGCCAGCGAGGGAGCTAAACGGAGCTGGAGGAGAAGGTCATTCCAGGTCCTAGCAGCAATGAGGAGAAGGAAAGGCCACTGCTGCGGCTTTGATGGATATGAGCGGGGGTGTGAGGGCTACTAGTGAAGAGGAGCGCAGGTGGTTGGCAAATTGGTGGAAGTTTAGTCGATGGTTGAGGTAGGCAGGTCCTAGGTCATGGAGGGCTTTGTAGTCATGCGTGAGGAACTTAAACTGGCATCTCTTCTGGATGGGGACCCAGTGGATGTCTCTCAGTTGTGGACAATGTGGGTTCGTTTGGGGAGGTCCAGAATGAGTCTGGCTGCAGCATTCTCTATGGTCTGGAGTCTTCTGAGGAGCTGGGTAGAGATGCCGATGTAGAGGATGTTGCCTTAGTTGAGGTGGCTGGTGACAAGGGCCTGAGGGACAGTTTATCTGGTGTTGGTTCAGATCCATCTGAATATTCTGTGGAGCATGCGAAGTGTGTGACAGCAGGAAGAGGCGACTGCGATAACTTGTAATTTCATGGTCACTTGGCTGTCGGGGATGATGTCAAGGTTGTGTGTGGTCGGTCAGTGTGAGTCCAAGTTCTCCGGGACACCAGTTTTGGTTCCATGTGTAAGTGTTATTCCCGAAGATCCGTACTTCAGTTTTGTTGGAGTTGAGTGGATGCAGTTGTCTCTAATCCAGTCAGCTGTGTTGGTCATGGTGTTGCAGAAGTTGGTATTGGCCATGTAGGGGTCCTCGGTGAGCGAGAGGATCAGTTGAGTGTCATCTACGTAGGAGATAATGTTGAGTCTAAAGGATCTGGCGACATCTGCAATGAGGGTCATGTAGCTGTTGAACAGGGTGGGGTTGAGGGATGATCCTTGTGGTACGCCGCATATGCCGTCTTTGGGTGCGTTGGTGAAGGGAGGCACTCAGATGCTCTGTGTGCATCCTGTGAGGCAGGAGGCAATCCCTTGTGGGGTCTCGGCTGGGCGGCATGGATGTCGTAGTTCAGGATCCTGCCAGGGCGGTCGGTCCTGGAGTGGAGGTGAAGCGGCAGCAGAGACAAGTGAATGATCCCACTGTGGAGCGGAGAGAGGTGAATCAGCAGTTGTTGCGTCCGTGGTCTAGGGTACGGAGATCAATGGCAGAGTACCTGTTGGTGTCCAGTGTGCCAGGGTTCCTGGTGCTGGGCATGGTCCAGGCATGCATGGGCGCAGACGGGTTTGCCTTTGGTGCAACTGCCAGATTGTTTGGAGAGAAGCCTCAGTGAGTTAACACTGGTATATCATGTGATCTCTAGATCGCAAAGATGAGTCCTTTTAGTGACAACTTAGTCTTCCATTTTAGGCCACCATCATCAAGGTGTGTAATGCACACACTAACTAAGAAGGAATTTAGGTACTGTATCCTTACACTGCAGTTAGTTGAGTACCAAAAAACTGCGTAATGCTGATTAACATATGATAAATGGAAAAGCATCCATGCCAGCATCTGGGCTGATAGATGATTACCTTAAACATACAAGGCTTTAAATAGGTCATAGGAAATGAAAATAATGGTACATGTAGAATTGTAAAGAGTTGACAATGACATCATGGGCCATATCATGACTCTGTTTTCTGCACTGCCTTGTGCTGAAGGGGCCTGTGTGCTTCTTTTTGGCATATTCTGCACATACACTAACTGGAACAATCTCAGAGTTAATATTGCACTTTTTGTCCCAGGACATCACGGTAACTGAGGGCAGTAATTGCTACTTTGTGTTTCAGAGCTCTATCAGAAACAAATGCATTATGTAAGTGATTTTTCAAGTTACTGTACGTACTGAAGATGCCAAAAAGAAGCACACAGACACATTCTGAACTTGTGCAGTGCAAAAATGGCATGATACAGCCCCTGAACTTTGACTAGTGGATAGCATGGCATTGCACATGTGCAGGGGAGAGGTTGTGACTTAGAGGTATTTCATTTCTTTTGTATGCATGTGTGCATTTGTGTGGATGTTGATGTGTGTATGGCTGTGGAAGCAGCTGGTTCATTTGGGATTATGTTGACATTTTTTCTCTGGAAAATAAATGTTATTGAATAATGTTTTAATACTGGATATACAACATTGTTGCAATGCTGTATGTCTTCTAGTTTCTCATGTAATACTGTGCATTTGTTGGACCACATAAACATTGGATTGGTGCAAAACTTATTTTGAGCACCACTCAGGATATGTTAGCCTCTAGTTCTGCTAGCTCACAGATCACCATCTTTACCTCTAACTTTACATGGTAACAAACAATGTGCAACTTCAGAACATGACAACCCTGACTCCCCAAAGAAATTGTGGTTACAGATCTAGTACGCTCTCGCTCAGTTACTTATGGGTTCCCAAGTGATAGACAAGAAACATACAGTATGAGGTTTCAATATTTATTGAAGCATTCTGTTTCCTGTGTAAAATACTAGGGCTGCAATAATTAATAGGAGAAAACAGAATAATGTGATTAGCATTACGAGAATGGTGAAAAAGATGAACAATTCAAACTTTTTGCTGATTACAGAAAGCAATATGCTTGCATACAAGTATTGTAGTATAGTATACTCCGACCTAGCGCATTCTACCCTCTCGTGTCTAAGATGAGTGCCAAATCTTTGTTGGGTGGTCTAACTCTCCATTACCTGTGCGTAAGTGTCAGCAAGCTTCCCATCTTGGTGTAGAGTTGGACAGCATCCCTCACATGAGGTGACAGGAATCAACTGAGCTGGAATTGCAGCATGGACCGACCTCTCAGTGCCAGCTCAATGCTCCTCTGGTAAAACAAAGGCTTTATGTCATATATGTATAATAACATCCTACATGTTACCATTCTGAAGCTACAGTCAGGCCGCAATCATTTATTCTATTATGATAGCTCTGTCACCGAGCACCCACAAACAAATAACATCTTGTGTACTGAACTTAGCCCTTGTACAGAATGTTCAAGGTGTCTTGATAGAGTGCCTACAAAGTGGGGTTGTAAGCAAAACTGAGTTAGAACAATGTAATCCCATATGTGCACTCAAATTAATGTGTGTTAAATGTCATCGTATTTAGGGAGATAAGGCAAATTAAGAACGTGAGCATGTAAAATGGCGATTTCTTAACAGGCTTAAAACCTCCATATGACAACACAAGAATAATGTAGGTGCACTTGAAATAATGTATAGAAATGTGTTCATTAAAGCAGTTAGATAAGGCCACATTTTTGTTGAAATCTCTATTTTGAGTTAAATGGATGCTGTTTTGATCCTGTTCTTTTCACTCTTCCTCATCCTTACTCCCATCGCGTGCTCCTGTGCTTCTTCTTGCTCCACAGGCTACGCGGAACAAAAGAAAGAATTATGTCATACTGTATTTTTCCTAAATGTGTATATATTGTGGATTAACTTTCTAGTGTTTCTAATGTTGCAAAGTGCCCAAGGTTAATTAAGCTGTAGTTTCGCTGCTGGGGTAGAACGATTGTACTGGTGTATAGCCCATTTTTAGAAATGTTGCATACAATTTGTTGAACTTTCTGTGACAATATGTTGCTGAGACTACTCGAAGCGTACTTAGAAATAGGATAGTGTTATAGGGATTAGGATGGCAACCTCTGATTTGCTCAATATTGGTTACTCTCAGTAGTGTCACTAAGTGAAACTGCAGTTTGCCCTAATTGGGTACAAGAACCCCTTGAGTTTAGAGGTGAACCAGACTTTAAAGGACTTTCCTGTTACTCTAGTGATGCTGATTTCTTATGAATTGGCTGTTTATTTGGGGGTCCGAATATTTCGGAGTTTTTGATTATGTACTCTGCATTTGAGGACCTGCTCTCTGCTCTTGCATCCAGACCAAGCAATACTGACATGTTACTTAGTAAGGGTTGCACTCCAATGCACTAGTGACTGTTAATCCATTTAATTCCTCAGGTAGATTTGGCTAATTTTACTCTGTTTACTTGATACAGAGGGATGTGCTAGGAGACTGTATGTTCAACAGCTTCAACTAAGAAGTATGATGGTCTAGTGAATGTCTAATTTGAAGCTCCCACTCACTCAATCTATACAGAGTTGTTATGGTAGCAGAACATTTTTGTCTTGTTGGGGGTCCCTTCCAAATACCAAAATTGTACTGCTATGTATGAATGCTTTGCAACCAAATTACTGTCGCAAAACATTCATTTTTTACACACTACTAAAAGGTGGTTGTTATAAAGGGTTTTCTGGTTGGCTTTGTTATGCACCTAATCCAGACAGAACCCACCACTCTAGTCAGGGTAAGGGAGTACCACACCCAAGAAAACCTCCGCTCACACCCTTTGTAGCTTGGCAGGGCAGTCAGGCTTATCCAACAGGCAATGTGTAAAGCATTTGCACAACACACACAAACAACTGTAACACAACAAATATACCACAAAAGAGACTTCACACCAGGTTATTAAAAAATATATCATATATTGTATCTAAACACATAGACCACATCACATAAATCATAAATCACTTTGCCAACTAGGCAATTGTCATAAAATCACAGGTAGTGCAATAAAGTACATACTTATTGGATACATACGTCATAGAAAACATCCTGAATAATCACTGTACACATTATGCAGGTGCTGAAATGATATTAGCTATATTCTCATTGCACGGTACACACAACATTAATCATTTCAGGGCATGAAATGCAGCAGTTAGGCTGGGGTGAGAAACAGATAAATTCCCCCACACATCCCAGGTAAACATAGCACCATTACTGCACCTATCATGCACGTTTTGACAAGGTAAGGCTCAAAGTGACATACCTCATAATATCAGGGCACAAAGATTCAGCAGGTATTGAATACAGGAATCAATACTAGTGAACACGATACACATATCGCCAGGACAACCTTATACAGTCCAGATCCCCTGTACTCCTGTTAGTGGTAATGTGGTACAATGCTCCTTAGAATTAGGCCACCTGCTCACCTACAACTGGAATTAGGGTTCCTGTTAATGGCCGCAGAGATGGGACTTCCGTCTAGTGTTTCCCTCCCATACTGCTGCTAGTTTCAACTTGTTTCAAGACCCCTAAATTATGGGCAAACCCTAGGGAGTGGGGCCTGCAGACAGAGGACACAAGTGGGGGAGCTCCCTGGGTCCTCCATGGCAGAATTTCACCTAGGCAGCTGTTGGTAAACCGCACAACACAGCTTCTCACCTCCACCTGTGCAGCCATCCCTATGTACGCAGCGCCGGTGCTCCTCTTCGCAGGAGCTTCCCTCACACTGGGGGGGTGGGTCGGGGCCACGAAACATGCGCCACCTCTTCCCAAGGATAGGCGCTCTGTGTGGCAGGACCACTCCACTATCATTTCTTCCAGGCGTCGTGATTTCCAAAGGGGGCTGCTCTGGAATTGGCACTTTTACCTCCAACGCAGGTGGGATTCCCTCGGCAGCCTTGTCGATGTGAGGGGCCATGCTGAATGGGGTTCTTGCTGGTTGGCAGTGGTCAATCCTAATGACTCCTTAGTGCCTCTGCTCAGCACTACTCCTTTCTGTGCCATTCGTCATGCCCCTCCCACCTGAGGGAAGTGACAGACTCCCGACACGGTTGCAGCCAGGAGCGCTCACACAGGGAGCAGGGGCTTAGATTGAGCACCACACTTCGTCTTCTCAGTCAATTATAAGGTGCTCCCCATGCCGGCGAGGGTTCTTCAATAAGTAAAACACCAAAAAGAATGAAGCGCTCACTCTGTGCTATTTGCTGGCAGTAGACGACATGCCAAGGGCATCACTCACCCTGCGCTGCTTCAGTCCAACACTCAACATGCACTGGGCACACCAAGAGGCAGGGAGCAGTAACAATGCGTCCCATGCACTGGGATGAAAAATAAAGTGCTCCCTACACACTTTCCTTTACAACAGGAGAAGAACTGTCCAGTCCTTCTCCTGCTCCAGACAGAAGCAGCAATTGCAGGTCAACCAATACTTCACACCATAGAAAGGGTAGCGCTCCTTACACAATTCTTCAACTCTCCTTCCAGGCAGGTTACTTTAAGATCCAGCAAGGATATTTTTCAAGTCTTTGATTCCCTGAGACTTCCAACCGAAGGTAAGCACACACAAGCCCTTGGAGATCTTCTCAAGCAGGATACTACAACAGGGCAAAAGGAGTCAGTCATTTTCCTCTGCACAGAAATAGAAGCAGCAACTGTCGGTCAACCCACTCCTCACACAGAAAAGGCAGCACTCCTCACAGCTCTTCTTCCTGGCAGGGTCCTCTTGTTTCCAGAAGTCCTTAGGTTTTAGGTCCAATACTCAAACCCTATTTTTTAAATGTAGTCTTTGTTTCAGAGTCCATGAGCTCAGTACAAACCAGTTCTGTCCTCTCTGGTCCAGCTTGACCACAGGGGCAGAGACCCAATGTAAAAATGAGACACCCTACTAAGGTGCAAGTGAAAACTCCTCCCACCACTCTAAATGCAGAAAGGTCTATTTAGCCTGGCTATGAGTCACCCAGAAAAGGCAGGACACACCTCCACCCCCTGTGACTGTCTAAAGTGAATGCACATCCCTAGCTCCTGTCACTCCTAACTCAAACGGTGAATAGACAAACAGGGAGAGGCACACAGAATGGTGAAGCAAGGAAATGTCCACTTTCTAAAAGTGGAATTTTCAAATACACAATTTAAAAACCACCTTTACTAAAAGGTGTGTTATTAAATTCTGAGTTCAGAGTGCCTAAACCTAATTTCTCTATCTTGTTCTAACGGAATTTTACACTTGGACGATGTTACAAGGCAGCATCCATGTTAACCTATGAGAGAGACAGCCTTTCAATAGTGAAAATGAAATGTGCAGCATTTCATTCACTATCAGGACATGTAACACACACCAGTACATGCCCTACCTTTCACATACACTGTACCTTGGGCCTACCTGAGGGGAACTGTAAATATAAGAAAAGGGTAGGGTTAAGGCCTGGCAAGTGGGTGCACTTGCAGGGCGACATGGCAGTTTACAACTGCACGTGCTGACACTGCAATGGTAGTTCTGAGACTCATTTACATGGCTACTCATGTGGGTGGCACAACTAGTGCTGCAAGCCCACAATTGCATTTGATTTACAGGTTATAGCACACTCAGTGCACTTTACCAGGTACTTACTAGTAAATCAAATATAACCAATCATAACCACAATTTACACAGAGAACATATGCACCTGAGCACTGATAGGCAGTGGTAAACTTCTCAGAGTCCTATATCTAACAAAAACAGGGTCAGAAAATAGGAGGCAAAAGGTAAAAAGTTTGGGGATAAACCTGCAAAAGGGACCAGATCTAACAGTGGTGGTAACAATTTGCAAATGTGAAGGGGTACCCACAGAACCCCTTCGCCTTTGGGCATGTAAAAAAAGGTATTTTTCAAGAGCAGGCAGTGGTCCCAGGGACCACTACTAACTCCTAAAAATGAAACCTTTTCATTTTATCTTTTTAAATGCATCCCATTTTCACTAAAGGCTATTATTATCACTTTAGTCAAAGTATATGGTGACACCTCCAAAAGTCGACACTAGGTGAAGAAGTTTCTTTCTAAATCACAAAAAAGTTAGCACTAGCTTACATCCCTGTCACATAGATAGTCAACCACTATATCTTACTAATAGAAAGCTGTTTCTACCAACAAAATGAAGGTAAACATATATACAAATTTGAGGGTTCTTGGGTTGGCAGACTGCATTGGTCAGGACACAGACCCCAAGCCAAGTACCAAATACCATAGTGGAATGTCTATGACAGCACTTTCGCACAGGAAGCCGAAACAAACAACAGAGTGGGAGGATGGCACAATGCCTTCTAATCTAAACTAGGCAGAACTCAAACTACATTATATACATTTATCGAAGCATTGCGAAAAGAGCACACTTCAAAGTTTTGCAAGTAAATGAAAAGATTGTACAACATGCTACAATGTAAAATCAAACTCTTTATTAATAACAAAGGACTACATTACTTATAAATGATAGCCAAAAGCATATTACAAATTAAATATCAGCCTAACGAATAACTCAAAAATTAGAACAAACTCTAAACCAACAACCCAAATCCTTTTTTTTGGTGAATATTAATATAAATATTAGATTACATCAGTGAAATAATTATATAAAAAAACAATGTTAATAAACACTGATATAATAAAATATATATGGTAAATATATATGTTTTCAAATTTAACAATAATCAACTAACCAATTTAGAACAAAATTCATTACATAACATCAAATAAATACAACATATAATCTAAACAATTCCATTTAATAATAGCATACACAATAAAATATCACATTTCCCACCCAGAACAAAGTAAGAAATAAAACTTAGGCGCTAATTACGATGTCAATCAGACTGTCGGTTGCTGTCTGACCAACATCTAGCTATGCAGCCAGACTGTCAAATTATAATGCGGTGGTCAGAGGCAGTGGGTTGGAGGGACCGAGCGCTGCTTTTCCGAAGGCTCAGTAGGTAATTCCCTGCAATGGGGGCACCGCCATAGGGATTACGATGTCCCTTGCAGGCAGTCTTTCAATGGCGGTCTGACCGCCATTATAAAGCTGTCAAAAATTAGATTTGGGGGGCCATAGCAGGGTCCTTGTCCCTCCTCTGCCTCCACTGTAAGGCCTAGGGTGCACCTATGGTGCCCCCCAAACATCCATGCCCCACATGCTAGACACCACATGGTGGCTGGCACATAGTGCATGGATGTTTGCAAACATCCATTTTTCCAATGCGTGTTGTCCTGCAGCCCTTTTTCGGCTGCTACAAAAGCAGAAATTGAAAAATTGATGTTTCTGAATGTCTCATGGGTGGTCGCATCCAAATTAGTTGTATGGAGCAGCTGACTACTAGTAGATCGGTTTCCATTCCTACATGATGCGTCATTGTCCTTAGGGCCTTAATGTTTTGTAGCTACTTAACTTTCTCCATCTCCATGTAACAAAAAAATGTAATACACAAAATGCTACATATATATAATCCAATCTAAATCCCTCAAAGCAACCCAAAGTCTGAAGGTTCCATAAAAAATCTTGAAAAAGTATTTAAAAATAGAACTGCTCCAGGAAACCTGAAAAAAACAGGAAATCTAAGTAAAAACCACCGGTTTATAATCAGCCAATGAGATTTCCTTTTTTTTTTAAAGTTAACTCCAAACTCCCATGAAAATTGTTCAGAAATAAAAACGTGTAAAAGAAACATTAAAATCCCGCCAGCATAATAGAGAACAGTCCCAGATATACAAATACATAACACTTATTCATCAAAATGTAAATAAATTCACATAATTTAAGATAAAACATTACTATCACATTGTAAAAAAATGCAAAACAAAAAAACACTGCAAACCCATATTAAAACACTACTAAGGGGTTGCTACCGACCAACACGGACCGGGAACAGAGACCGACCGACACAGACCGGCCCCATACGACCCGTGCAGTACCATGCAACGCGTGTGAATTACAACCGACACGTACAGAATACAAGCCGTACGACAGAGCTGTAGGGAAACCAGTGATTCGCCCAGAAACGGGATGCGATTCGCACCGACCGGCATGCTCCACTAATGAACCCGACCGACACGTACCCGCGATGTCCGATCCGCGCAGTACGATGCAATGCGTGTAAAACCAGACCAACTCGCACGGAGCCCAAGCCGCATAACTGACACGCACAGAAAACAGGGACCTGAAGCAATAGAGATCTTTGCGACCAACGCGTATGAAACAAAGAAGAAAGTCAGCGTGAAAGACCTGGAGAAGCCCGCACAAGCCAACATCAGCGTCCGTCTCGGTCAGAAGAACGTCTCCTTCATGCCTAGAAAACCCAAAGGAAAAAATACAAATAAAGGACCAAACAAGCAATGACAAAGTCAATACATATTTTTCTTTAAAAACACTTGGAACAAAGACACACCCACAACTCCATCTATATAAAGGACTCTAATCACTACCATGATCCTTTGCTAATTCAAGAGAACAGCCAGCAGAGAACACCATCAGACAGCAACCACAGACACAATCACAACTCACCCATCACACAACTTTCACACCATTAGCACCTCACCAAAAGCACCCAAACATACACCTATCAAAACTGACACTCACCCACCCTCACTTGCACCCTCACACACACATCACTCACCACCACCACACATCACCATGCCCCCAAAGAAGAATCCAAAGTTCACAGATAGTGAGTTAGAAGTGCTGGTAGATGAAATCATCAGAGTAGAGCCATGTCACAGAAAACAAAGATGTGGGCGAGGATCGTGGACAAGGTGAACGCACAAGCACCAGTGTTGCGCACAAAGGATGATATCCAGAACAGGTGGTATGACATGCGCAGGAGGGTCAAGAAACTCATCAAGAAGGATCACATCTTGAGTCAGCGCACTGGTGGTGGCCCTCCTGCCAAACCAGTATACTTCAAGTCCTGGGAGGAGAAGTTGCGGGACATCCTACCACCAGAGAGCGTCCATAGTCTATCAGACACACCAGATCCTGGTGAATACACAACCAATATACTCAATATTGTGTGGCAAGGGGACAGTGAAACCATGCACCGTTAGCAAAGCCACAGTAACCAATAGATAATTATCCCAGGATGTGTATACTAGTCAGACAAACACAATACCTGCCATCTCATAGTGACTTGTAACTGTGTCATGACATGTACAAACCTACCAACAAATAGGGCAAGGCAGTGGCACAAAGCTAAATAAACACTGTCAGACAGTTTGCCACCACAAATATACTACCTCACAGTGCAGCTGACTGACAGGAAGGAATAGTGGGTATGCAGGTGAAGTGAGTGTATCCAAAAGCATGATGGGGTTTGTAGTCACAGATAATGCTCCCCCTCCCAATTGGCCCATCAAGACCTCTCTGAACCATGCCCACATCCCAGGGAGTGGAAACTGACTGACAAGATGGCTGACACTGGGTCATGTTGTGGGGAGCACAAGGCCCTGGTAGGGGTTGTGCGCAAATCAGAAGCAGGACACCACTGCCTGACATCCTGAAAGCCAACTTGCACGCCCTCCAATGAAAGCATGTTTCATGGTGGGATGTCTGGCCGGGTGGGAAGGAGGACTGACAGCTCTGACCATACTTACCAGAATGTGTAGACATACAAACCCCTCAACACAAACTCCACACAACTCCCCGGGTATAATGCATTGACTCACTGTAGTGAAATATCACCCAAAGATACACCGCACTGGGTTCTGCCATGTGAAGCACAGGGGCTCTCTTTGGACTTGTAGTCAAACAAACACCAGGACTGCACAGTCAGCCATCTTGCCATTGCTGTCACACTCCCTCACAAGGAAACAGAGTCAAAAGGAAGGAAGCATGGGCATGCTGGGAAGGGGGGTGTAGCCAAAAGCATGATGGGAGTTACAGTCACAGACAATCCCCACCCACCCACATGGCCCAGCAAGCTCACACTGAACCATGCTCACCTCACAGGGAGTGGAAATGGACTGACAAGATATCTGACACTGGGCTCTGTTGTGGGGAGCACAAGGCCCTGCTGGGAACTGGGCACCAACAAACACCAGGACTGAAGAGTCGGCTATCTTGCCATTGCTGTCACACTCCCTCACAGGGAAGCAGAGTCAAAAGGAAGGAAGTATGGGCATGCTGGGAAGGGGGGTGTAGCCAAAAGCATGATGGGATTTGCAGTCACAGACAATCCCCACCCACCCACATGGCCCAGCAAGCTCACACTGAACCATGCTCACCTCACAGGGAGTGGAAATGGACTGACAAGTTGTCTGAAACTGGGCTCTGTTGTGGGGAGCACAAGGCCCTGCTGGGAACTGGGCACCGACAAACACCAGGACTGCACAGTCAGCCATCTTGCCATTGCTGTCACACTCCCTCACAGGGAAGCAGAGTCAAAAGGAAGGAAGTATAGGCATGCTGGGAAGGGGGTGCAGCCAAAAGCATGATAGGAGTTTCAGTCATAGACAATCCCCACCCACCCACATGGCCCAGCAAGCTCACACTGAACCATGCTCACCTCACAGGGAGTGGAAATGGACTGGCAAGATGTCTGACACCGGGCTCTGTTGTGGGGAGCACAAGGCCCTGCTGGGAACTGGGCACCAACAAACACCAGGACTGCACTGACAGACATACTGAAAGTTAACCTGCATCCACTGCAATGGTGTCACGCTTCATGATGGAATAACTGGCCTGGGGGAGAAGGAGGTCCTGACTTGAAAACAAATAACACCCATGTTGGCCATACACACACATTCTATGCTAAAACACATTGCACATGTGGTACCAGTCACTCACAAAGATAATGCCCAGGCAAGATGTCTGACACATGGGCCTGATAAATGATGTGGCTGAAAATCACACATGTGCACTGGCCAAACCAAACACGGTCGCACACACTGCCATTGCAACCATATGTTCAAACTCACTGTTTGGGGATGCAATGTCCAGGGGTGCCCCCTGGCCTGGCTGTGGAGGTGTGTCTTGCAGATGTCAAATGTGGAGATCCATGTACAGTACAATGCAGAAAACACACAGGAACTCACATATACATCATTGACAGTGGACATCTGACAGTGAATGGAATAGACACACCAATATAGCCGACACTGTAGCATGCTCTCATTCACACTCGGTGCTGTTGTGAGCTGCATTCCACTCCTACATCGTTCTGCAACATGCATCCTTCACACAACACACCACTCACAGACACTGTAGACAGAAGGTCTAACCTGGACTGCATTGGAGGAGACATGCTACTCACAGCAGCCAAACCGCAACACACACAACACCGGCTCTCACTGTCATGAGCATTGAAAAGCCAGAGAGCTTCCTTGCCCAATCCATGTCACCATGGAGAACATTGAAAAGTCAAATCACATATGCATGTACAAAACTCAGCACCAGACTCATTAACGATGGTGACATCATCACTTGTGTGAAATTAGATGGGAACTAGGAACACAGGAAAAAAACACTTTCTCCCAAGAGATCACAGGCATACCGGACTGTGACCATGTCATACCAATACACCAATGTGACGCACAAAGACTAGCAAAATCTGCTACCACACATGCCCCAATCTTACAACATAAACTCAGTGTAATTACACGTATGTCCTTGTTAAAGGTCAAATGTGTACATGGATGACACACCTGTGTCAGCAACCTGATAGCCCTTGAGTAGTAATGACTAAACATCTGGTGGACTGCCACCGGTATACTGAGTGCACAGCTAGATAAAATGAATGAAGGATTACAACCAATTTTTCACAAACGTAACAAAAGTAAAACAATGATTGATTGACACAATATTTATCTCCAGATAATTAGTGACTTAACAAAAAGCTTTTATGATCATCAATCAACAACAGAATTCAAATTGTACATACATGGTACAGAAAAAGAAAGAAATCTGTCACAATTGTAGATTAGAGTACATCAATAAATCAAACATTGAAGCTAGCAGCAAAAATATACGTCAAATGACAAAGATCTGCCCAATGCATTTCCGGATTTAAAATAATCCCTTCTTCAGGGGCACTGTACAAAAAAAATATATACAATTTGAAAAAATGTCATCATTGATAGATTGCATAATATCCAGTATACGGAAACAATGTACAAGATGCAAGGTCCATAACCAAAAAGTATGGCAATTCCTGTGAGCTTCAAACCCATAGCAATGATCAGCAGAAAGTGAATAGAGATAGCTGTGAAAATAGGAAAGCGGCAGACTGGTGAACAACTCAAGACAGAAGTTGAAAAATGTGACAAAAAAACGTGATGAAAAACATGCCAAATGTGTGTCATAAAGAGACTATATACTGAAAGGGTGCTTAGTGTAGGCCACTGTGCTAATGAAAAGCGATAATAACTAATGAAAGATGCTTACTAGTGGAAGGACGCTTAGAAAAGATCCTGCTAGCTGAAGGACTTTTTTATCTGAGGAAACGTAAACGCGGACTCAATCTCTATAAAAGAAAACAGTGAATGATATGTGAGGAACTAGTATGTGAAGAACAGAAAATGGTGAGCATTGACGTGATGAATGTGACTGATGTGTGAGGAACTTACTGCAGTAGAATAGGCTGAAGAAAGAACGGACCGTGGCCAGGAGCAATTTAAAAACACTGTGGGGGAAAAGGAAATGTATCAGTCATAACGAAAGTTTAACAGAATGATGCTGGGAAACCGGAGAGCAGTAATACGATACCTGGAAATTGTGAACACACTCAAGGACGCGATGTTGTGCAGACGACTGGAAGTGCGTCTGAACGCTGAGAATGGAAATAGTCGAAAGGATTGGCATGTGTGTTGGCATGGTGCAAACTTCTGCCCAAAAGAAGAAAAAAAGGAAGAAAAAAAGAAGGGAAAGCAATGTAATACAAGGGTGGTTGGCGAACAGTCACGGGGTAGTGCAAACTGTAACTGTGGGATACGCTTACCTGTAGTTAGCAAGGAGAACCGATCAACCGTGTTTGAAGAACGCGTATTGGAGAAATGTGAAAAAACATCGGCAATATGGGGTGAGAAATAAAGGAGTGATCACGTGGGTATCATGAAGTCACACGGAACGAGTGATAGCTTGGAAAAAGGACTAAGCACTATCAAACATGAGCGCCAGCTTGGAAAGGGAAGTGATAGAGGAAAGAGCAATGTACCCAATGAACGAGTGTGGCGAAGAAACACACGAGCGAGAAGATGAAAATAGAAATAAAAATGTGATGTGATTGAGAGAAAAAAATATCATGAAAGTAAAAACTGTTTGTTTCAATTGTATGAAAGGACTATAATACAGCACCGAGTGAGAAATGATAATAAATAAAAGAAGTGAAAGGTGTTTAGTGTGGCAACATGAGTAAAATAAACATATGTAGTAAAAATACAGGAAATTAATACAAAAATGGAATAAAAATAAGAAATCAGCACTAGTGCTGGTGGATAAGTGGATGTGAGACATGTAGAGTAAGAAACTTCGAACTTGGCAAGTGCAATAAACTGAAATGGAAAGTAGTGAGACGATTGCCAGGGAGGAAGCCTGCTCACAATCTATTGGGAAATTACAAAAAACATTGCATTTCTAATTTATCATTCAAACCGCCTGGCAATAAAGTCTGCAGATACTTGGTCCACCATACTTCTCGTTGAGCTAATAACCTGTCGTAATTAGTTGCAGAATTCAAAGGAATTATTTCAAGAATGGTATATCTCAGCTGGGCAATGGTATGTTGATGTTCTAACCAGTGTGTGACTAAATGTGATTTTAAACTTTTTGTGCGGATGAAACTCTTATGTTCGGAGACTCTCACTTTGATTTGCGGGATGTTTTGCCGACAGACAGTAAGCCGCACGGGCATTTAATTGTGTAGATGACATTGTTGCTGTTTCAATCACCGTTATATCTTAATGATATAGGTTTACCTGAGTGAGGGTGGTGGATAGTGTTGCCAGTTATGACATTATGGCAATTTACACAATTGTAACATTTACGCATGCCCTTGCACTGTTCTTTATTAGCTGTACTGCTCTGTGACAACATGTCTTTGATGTTTTTGCTGCGTGTATACCCAAATAGAGGTTCATAAGCAAACAGGTCATTAAAGTCAGATTCATGTTTCAATAGTTCCCATCTTGCTTTGATAATTTTGCGAATTTTGACTGAATTAATTGAATATGTAGATACAAAGACATGACGTTTTTGTATACTTCTAGGTATGGTGGATAGTAACTCTATGCGTTCCTTGGCATGCGTTTTTGTAATAGCTAATTCCAACACATTGTCAGGATATCCACGTTGTTTGAATTTATCACATTGTGCTCGCAAGGCTGTTTCTAACTGGTTGGTATCTGATACATTTCTTTTTATCCTAAGCAACTGCGAGTAGGGAAGGTTGCGAATCAACGATGGAGAATGAAAACTAGAGAACAACAGCAAGTTGTTCCTGTCAGTGGGTTTAGAATACACTGAAGTAGATAAAACATTGTTCTTTTTAGTGATGAGTACGTCCAAGAATAATAGATTGTCTGCACTGATGTTGTGTGTGAACTTGATGCGGGCATTTTTTAAATTTAATTCCTCAATTTGTATTTCCAATAGGTTCTTAGAGCTTTTCCAAATTAAGAAGATGTCGTCAATAAATCTGACATAAAATGCCAGGTTCGAGCTCCATAAATGGTTTGTGAAAATATGATCATGTTCAAACTTTGACATGAATGTGTTGGCATAGGAAGGGGCCCCAGAAAAGCCCATCGAAGTTCCGCTAGTTTGGAGATAAAAGTCATCTTTCCATTGAAGATAACTGTGTTGTAGACAAAATGTAAGGAGTTCCAACACGAAAACTTTATTGACACCAATTTCTGGTAATTGGAGTAAGGCCCATTCGCTGGCCTCAATACCGTCTTTAAATGGTATTGATGTGTACAAAGATGTCACATCAATGGTACAAAGTAACCACGATTCTGAGAATTGTTCATTGACATCGTTGAGAAGGTTAAGAAAATGAGTGGTGTCCTTGACAAAGCTCTTCCATGTTTGTACAAATTTTTGGAGGAAATGATCAACAAATTGACCAGCTGGCATGAAGATGGAATCACAACCGGAAACTATAGGTGGAGGATCATGTAAACATTTATGAACGTTAGGGAGCATGTATAGTTTGGGTCTTTTAGGAAAAGACACAAACAGGAAGCTCCAGATTTTAGGGGTGATCCATGACATCTCTTCCGCATGTTCTAATATTTGTGAGCGAGTCTCTTGTATCATTGAATTTCAGTCAGATCGTGATCAAGTTTAATGTAAGTGGTTTCACCTTGAAGGTGAAGAGATACTTTGTGTTCATAAAAAGCTCTATCCATAATGACCAAAGCTCCTCCCTTATCTGCAAGTTGAAATGTAAGTCTGTCGTCCTTGGCTAACTGTTTGATAATGGCCACTTCGTGTTTCTTCAAGTTGTTTTTAGTAGACGTGTGAAATTTCAGTTTAGCCAGATCGTTACGAATCAATGTTTCAAAAGAATCAAGAGTTTTATGAGAAACCAGGGGCATGAATGTGCTTTTAGGTTTGAATGCTCCCATTTCTAACTGGATGTCATCCATTTGGAGATCAGTGGATTCTTGGGTAGGCATGACATTGGAAAATAAGTGTTTTAGTCTGAGATTTCTCATGAACTTGAACACTGAAATTTCCAGCTCAAGAGGATTAGTGTGGTGGACTGGTACAAAAGAAGTGCCTTTATTGAGGACTTGTTGCTGGGCTGGTGATAGATCTACTGAAGAGATGTTTATAACAAGACTTTGCCTTTGCTCCTCAGATTGCGTGCCTCCAATTCTTTTTCTCTTGCTCCTCCTGATTTTTTTGGGTCTGGAGGACGTCCCGAAGTTGATCCGCTGGCTAAAAACGATTTTGATTGTTTAGTTGTATCCAAGCTCGATGGCTGGGTGCTTGTGCTGGGTGTTTCATCTTGAAATGTGAGTGGTGTGCGTGTGGAGTCTAATTCACGGTCAGAGACTACAGATTCTTGGGATGAAGTATTGGGTATTTGAAACAGACGTCTGCGGGCATAAAC
Source organism: Triturus cristatus (assembly GCF_964204655.1). NCBI lineage: Eukaryota > Metazoa > Chordata > Amphibia > Caudata > Salamandridae > Triturus > Triturus cristatus. Next base: position 124,576,265 of record NC_140592.1, on the reverse strand, counting down.
CTCTGCCCAAGTGTATACTTCATTCAACTTGTAGTCTATGGTGTCACAGCGAAATTTACGAGGTTTGCGCTCTTGTAACTCTGCCATACGTTTCAAGCTTGTTCTTGAGGTCATCTAAAGTTAATTTCCAATAATCAGACTCGGAACGGGTAGACAAATCTGATTTGATGGAATCATTTTCTTCTTCTAATTCCCTTATGGTCCGGGAAAGTTCTTCAATCAGTAACAAGATGAGATCAAGTGAGCATTTGTTTAACACGGCCTGCCATTTCTCCATAAAAGCTTTATTGAATTGAAATTTGTACAAAAGTGGTTTAATGGGCAAACGTAGACCACGAGGAGTACGTTGAACTTTATGGTACTGGATGAGGGTGGAGGCATGTAGCCACTGACTTAGGGCCCTGCGTGTGATAAAGTCCAGTTGGCGGATTTGTTGTGAAATTGAGCCACTTTGAGCATTGAAGGACGGCGCATCTTGGATTAAGGAATATATATCATGACTTGTGCAGACGAATACGTGAGAGTGTTTGCTCTGTTATCTGTGAGATTAGCAATGCTTTCGAACGACATTTAAAAAAAAAAAGAATGTGACAGGGTGCGAGCTAACCAGGGGGTAGGCTGGGTACATTCAAAATATGAGATAGTTAGCGCACTCCAAATGTTAGACACATTAATCATTAATCATAAATGTAAGCATGAGGATGGCGTGCAGCTCAGAGACAAGGTAGCCAACCTGCAGTGAAACAACTAAACATCTGGTGGACTGCCACCAGTATACTGAGGGCACAGCTAGATAAAATGAATGAAGGATTGCAACCAATTTTTCACAAACGTAACAAAAGTAAAACAATGATTGATTGACACAATATTTATCTCCAGATAATTAGTGACTTAACGAAAAGCTTTTATGATCATCAATCAACAACAGAATTCAAATTGTACATACATGGTACAGAAAAAGAAAGAAATCTGTCACAATTGTAGATTAGAGTACATCAATAAATCAAACATTGAAGTTAGCAGCAAAAATATACGTCAAATGACAAAGATCTGCTCAATGCATTTAGGGATTTAAAATAATCCCTTCTTCAGGGGACGGTATAAAAAAATAATAAAAATACAATTTGAGATAATGTCATCATTGATAGATTGCATAATAACCAGTATACGGAAACAATGTACAAGATGCAAGGTCCATAACCAAAAAGTATGTCAATTCCTGTGAGCTTCAAACCCATAGCAATGATCAGCAGAAAGTGAATAGAGATAGCTGTGAAAATAGGAAAGAAAACATCGGCAGTATGGGGCGAGAAATAAAGGCGTGATCACGTGGGTGTCATGATGTCACACGGAACGAGCGATAGCTTGGAAAAAGGACTAAGCGTTATCAAATATGAGCGCCAACTTGGAAAGGGAAGTGATAGAGGAAAGAGCAATGTACCCAATGAACGAGTGTGGTGAAGAAACACACAAGCGAGAAGATGAAAATAGAAATAAAAATGTGTTGTGATTGAGAGAAAAAAATATCATGAAAGTAAAAACTGTATGTTTCAATTGTATGAAAGAGAAATGATAATTTCCGTTTCCCCCACAGTGTTTTAAAATTGCTCCTGGCCACGGTCCGTTCTTTCTTCAGCCTATTCTACTGCAGTAATTTCCTCACACATCAGTCACATTCATCACGCCAATGCTCACCATTTTCTGTTCTTCACATACCAGTTCCTCACATATCATTCACTGTTTTCTTTTATAGAGATTGAGTCCGCGTTTACGTTTCCTCAGATAAAAAAGTCCTTCAACTAGCAGGATCTTTTCTAAGCGTCCTTCCACTAATAAGCATCTTTTGCTAGTTATTATCGCTTTTCATTTGCACAGTGCCCTACACTAAGCACCCTTTCAGTATATAGTCTCTTTATGACACACATTTGGCATGTTTTTCATCACGTTTTTTTTCACAATTTTCAACTTCTGTCTTGAGTTGTTCACCAGTCTCCCGCTTTCCTATTTTCACGGCTATCTCTATTCACTTTCTGCTGATCATTGCTATGGGTTTGAAGCTCACAGGAATTGCCATACTTTTTGTTATGGACCTTGCATCTTGTACATTGTTTCCGTATACTGGTTATTATGCAATCTATCGATGATGACATTTTCTCAAATTGTATTTTTATTATTTTTTACAGCGGCCCCTGAAGAAGGGATTATTTTAAATCCCGAAATGCATTGGGCAGATCTTTGTCATTTGACGTATATTTTTGCTGCTAGCTTCAATGTTTGATTTATTGATGTACTCTAATCTACGATTGTGACAGATTTCTTTCTTTTTCTGTACCATGTATGTACAATTTGAATTCTGTTGTTGATTGATGATCATAAAAGCTTTTCGTTAAGTCACTAATTATCTGGAGATAAATATTGTGTCAATCAATCATTGTTTTACTTTTGTTACGTTTGTGAAAAATTGGTTGCAATCCTTCATTCATTTTATCTAGCTGTGCACTCAGTATACTGGTGGCAGTCCACCAGATGTTTAGTTGTTTCACTGTAGGTTGGCTACCTTGTCTCTGAGCTGCACGCCATCCTCATGCTTACATTTATGATAAATGATTAATGTGACTAACATTTGGAGTGCTCTAACTATCTCATATTTTGAATGTACTCAGCCTACCCCCTGGTTAGCTCGCACCCTGTCACATTCTTTTTTTTTTTAAATGTTGTTCGAAAGCATTGGTAATCTCACAAATAACAGCGCAAACACTCTCACGTATTCGTCTGCACAAGTCAATGATATATATTCCTTCATCCAAGATGCAGCGTCCTTCAATGCTCAAAGTGGCTCAATTTCAAATCAAATCCGCCAACTGGAATTTATAACATCCAGGGCCCTAAGTCAGCGGCTACATGCCTCCACCCTCATCCAGTACCATAAAGTTCAACGTATTCCTCGTGGTCTACGTTTGCCCATTAAACCACTTTTGTACAAATTTCATTTCAATAAAGCTTTTATGGAGAAATGGCAGGCCGTGTTAAACAAATGCTCACTTGATCTCATCTTGTTACTGATTGAAGAAATTTCCCAGACCATAAGGGAATTAGAAGAAGAAATTGATTCCATCAAATCAGATTTGTCTACCCGTTGCGAGTCTGATTATTGGAAATTAACTTTAGACGACCTCAATAACAAGCTTGAAACGTATGGCAAAGAGTTACAAGAGCGCAAACTTCGTAAATTTCGCCTTGACACCATAGACTACAAGTTGAATGAAGTATACACTTGGGCAGAGGTTTATGCCCGCAGACGTCCATTTCAAAAACCCAATACTTCATCCCAAGAATCTGTAGTCTCTGACCGTGACTTAGACTCCACACGCACACCTCTCACACTTCAAGACGAAACACCCAGCACAAGCACCCAGCCATCGAGCTTGGATACAACTACACAATCAAAATCTTTTTTAGCCAGCGGATCAACTTCGGGACGTCCTCCAGACCCAAAAAATCAGGAGGAGCAAGAGAAAAAGAAATGGAGGCACGCAATCTGAGGAGCAAAGGCAAAGTTTTGTTATAAACATCTCTTCAGTAGATCTATCATCAGCCCAGCAACACGTTCTCAATAAAGGCACTTCTTTTGTACCAGTTCACCACACTAATCCTCTTGAGCTGGAAATTTCAGTGTTCAAGTTCATGAGAAATCTCAGACTAAAACACTTTTTTTCCAATGTCATGTCTACCCAAGAATCCACTGATCTCCAAATGGATGACATCCAGTTAGAAATGCGAGCATTCAAACCTAAAAGCACATTCATGCCTCCGGTCTCTCATAAAATTCTTGATTCTTTTGAAACATTGATTCGTAACGATCTGGCTAAACTGAAATTACACACGTCTACTAAAAACAACTTGAAGAAATACGAAGTGGCCATTATCAAACAATTAGCCAAGGACGACAGACTTACATTTCAACTTGCAGATAAGGGAGGAGCTTTGGTCATTATGGATAGAGCTTTTATGAACACAAAGTATCTCTTCACCTTCAAGATGAAACCACTTACATTTAACTTGATCACAATCCGACTTCAATGATACAAGAGACTCTCTCACAAATATTAGAACATGCGGAAGAGATGTCATGGATCACCCCTAAAATCCGGAGCTTCCTGTTTGTGTCTTTTCCTAGAAGACCCAAACTATGCATGCTCCCTAAAGTTCATAACTGTTTACATGATCCTCCATTCAGACCTATAGTTTCCGGTTGTGATTCCTTCTTCATGCCAGCTGGTCAATTTGTTGATCATTTCCTCCAAAAATTTGTACAAACATGGAAGAGCTTTGTCAAGGACACCACTCATTTTCTTAACCTTCTCAACGATGTCAACAAACAATTCTCAGAATCGTGGTTACTTTGTACCATTGATGTGACATCTTTGTACACATCAATACCATTAAAAGAAGGTATTGAGGCCAGCGAATGGGCCTTACTCCAATTACCAGAAATTGGTGTCAACAAAGTTTTCGTGTTGGAACTCCTTACATTTTGTCTACAACACAGTTATCTTCAATGGAAAGATGACTTTTATCTCCAAACTAGCGGAACTTCGATGGGCTTTTCTGGTGCCCCTGCCTATGCCAACACATTCATGTCAAAGTTTGAACATGATCATATTTTCACAAACAATTTATGGAGCTCGAACCTGGCATTTTATGTCAGATTTATTGACGACATCTTCTTAATTTGGAAAAGCTCTAAGAACCTATTGGAAATACAAATTGAGGAATTAAATTTGAAAAATGCCCGCATCAAGTTCACACACAACATCAGTGCAGACAATCTATCATTCTTGGACGTACTCATCACTAAAAAGAACAATGTTTTATCTACTTCAGTGTATTCTAAACCCACTGACAGGAACAACTTGCTGTTGTTCTCTAGTTTTCATTCTCCATCGTTGATTCGCAACCTTCCCTACTCGCAGTTGCTTAGGATAAAAACAAATGTATCAGATACCAACCAGTTAGAAACAGCCTTGCGAGCACAATGTGATAAATTCAAACAACGTGGATATCCTGACAATGTGTTGGAATTAGCTATTATAAAAAAACTCGTGTCAAGCTACGCATAGAGTTACTATCCACCATACCTAGAAGTAGACAAAAACGTCATGTCTTTGTATCTACATATTCAATTAATTCAGCCAAAATTCGCAAAATTATCAAAGCAAGATGGGAACTATTGAAACATTAATCTGACTTCAATGACCTGTTTGCTTATGAACCTCTATTTGCGTATACATGCAGCAAAAACATCAAAGACATGTTGTCACAGAGCAGTACAGCTAATAAAGAACAGTTCAAGGGCATGCGTAAATGTTACAATTGTGTAAATTGCCATAATGTCATAACTGGCAACACTATCCACCACCCTCACTCAGGTAAACCTATATCATTAAGATATAATGGTGATTGCAACAGCAACAATGTCATCTACACAATTAAATGCCCGTGCGGCTTACTGTCTGTCGGCAAAACATCCCGCAAAATCAAAGTGAGAGTCTCCGAACATAAGAGTTCCATCCGCACAAAAAGTTTAAAATCACACTTAGTCACGCACTGGTTAGAACATCAACATACCATTGCCCAGCTGAGATATACCATTCTTGAAATAATTCCTTTGAATTCTGCAACTAATAACGACAGGTTATTAGCTCAACGAGAAGTATGGTGGACCAAGTATCTGCAGACTTTATTGCCAGGCGGTTTGAATGATAAATTAGAAATGCAATGTTTTTTGTAATTTCCCAGTAGATTATGAGCAGGCTTCCTCCCTAGCAATCGTCTCACTACTTTCCATTTCAGTTTATTGCACTTGCCAAGTTCGAAGTTTCTTACTCTACATGCCTCACATCCACTTATCCACCAGCACTAGTGCTGATTTCCTATTTTTATTCCATTTTTGTATTAATTTCCTGTCTTTTTACTACATATGTTTATTTTACTCATGTTGCCACACTAAACACCTTTCACTTCTTTTATTTATTATCATTTCTCACTCGGTGCTGTATTATAGTCCTTTCATACAATTGAAACAAACAGTTTTTACTTTCATGATATTTTTTTCTCTCAATCACAACACATTTTTATTTCTATTTTCATCTTCTCACTCGTGTGTTTCTTCGCCACACTCGTTCATTGGGTACATTGCTCTTTCCTCTATCACTTTCCTTTCCAAGATGGCGCTCATATTTGATAGCGCTTAGTCCTTTTTCCAAACTATCGCTTGTTCCGTGTGACATCATGATACCCACGTGATCACACCTTTATTTTTCGCCCCATACTGCCGATGTTTTTTCACATTTCTCCAATACGCGTTCTTCAAACACGGTTGATCGGTTCTCCTTGCTAACTACAGGTAAGCGTATCCCGCAGTTACAGTTCGCACTACCCCGTGACTGTTCGCCAACCACCCTTATATTACATTGTTTTCCCTTCTTTTTTTCTTCCTTTTTTTCTTCTTTTGGGCAGAAGTTTGCACTGTGCCAACACACACGCCAATCCTTTCGACTATTTCCATTCTCAGCGTTCAGACGCACTTCCAGTCGTATTCACACCAACGCGTCCTTGAGTGTGTTCACAATCTCCAGGTATCGTATTACTGCTCTCCGGTTCCCCAGCATCATTCTGTTAAACTTTCGGTATGACTGATACATTTCCGTTTCCCCCACAGTGTTTTTAAATTGCCCCTGGCCACGGTCTGTTCTTTCTTCAGACTATTCTACTGCAGTAAGTTCCTCACACATCAGTCCCATTCATCACGTCATTGCTCACCATTTTCTGTTCTTCACATACTAGTTCCTCACATATCATTCACTGTTTTCTTTTATAGAGATTGAGTCCGCGTTTACGTTTCCTCAGATAAAAAAGTCCTTCAGCTAGCAGGATCTTTTCTTAGCGTCCTTCCACTAGTAAGCATCTTTCGCTAGTTATTATCGCTTTTCATTTGCACAGTGCCCTACACTAAGCACCCTTTCAGTATATAGTCTCTTTATGACACACATTTGGCATGTTTTTCATCACGTTTTTTTGTCTCAATTTTCAACTTCTGTCTTGAGTTGTTCACCAGTCTCCCGCTTTCCTATTTTCACGGCTATCTCTATTCACTTTCTGCTGATCATTGCTATGGGTTTGAAGCTCACAGGAATTGCCATACTTTTTGTTATGGACCTTGCATCTTGTACATTGTTTCCGTATACTGGTTATTATACAATCTATCAATGATGACATTTTCTCAAATTGTATTTTTATTATTTTTTACAGTGGCCCCTGAAGAAGGGATTATTTTAAATCCCGAAATGCATTGGGCAGATCTTTGTCATTTGACGTATATTTTTGCTGCTAGCTTCAATGTTTGATTTATTGATGTACTCTAATCTACAAATGTGACAGATTTCTTTCTTTTTCTGTACCATGTATGTACAATTTGAATTCTGTTGTTGATTGATGATCATAAAAGCTTTTTGTTAAGTCACTAATTATCTGGAGATAAATATTGTGTCAATCAATCATTATTTTACTTTTGTTACGTTTGTGAAAAATTGGTTGCAATCCTTCATTCATTTTATCTAGCTGTGCACTCAGTATACTGGTGGCAGTCCACCAGATGTTTAGTTGTTTCACTGCAGGTTGGCTACCTTGTCTCTGAGCTGCACGCCATCCTCATGCTTACATTTATGATTAATGATTAATGTGTCTAACATTTGGAGTGTGCTATCTCATACCTTGAGTAGTAATGGCCATGTACAGTCAAATCTATACATGAGCTGGTCATGCACACACTTCGACATGCACATTGAAATGCTTCATGTTGGCACAACAATATCAATCAGTAGTGTACAGGCACGCATCCTGATGTACGGTAGCAAATGTCATGTATGTGAACCATTGATGCCTGTAGAAACATAACTTACATTGTATGTCTCTTCCAAACACAGGTGGTGCTGGGGACACAGCAGCAAACGAAGAGGAGTCCCTGTCCCAGACTCCGGTGGACCCTCAGCTCTCTGGTGTTGATCAGTCTCTGTCCTCTTCGGATGGTGAAGAACAACCTGGCACCTCCGGTGTGAGTCATCATGCAGCACCAGCAGTACAAACATCTGCACCCCCTGTACCCATGTCTCCAACATCTGGCAACAGACAGGGCACCCCCTCAAACACGGACAGACAAAGGACACAGAATACCAACAGCACAGGGACACAGGCCCCCCAGGAAACTACGGACAACACCATCAGTAACAACACCCACGGGGGCCCAGTGTCACCTGTGCCTGCCGCCGCAGGTCCTGCCCGTGTGGCTAGAGGTGGTGGGAGGGTTGGTAGGCAGAGGTCGCAGCTTGCAGAGGGGTCTGGACTGCATGATGATCCCCAACTGGCACGCATCATAGATGCATACCAGGATAGCACCGGATATTCGGCCAGGTAGTGAGGATCCTCAAGGACATTCAACAGGAGCAGGCTGACCATCATGCTCACATGTAGGCCAAGTGGGATGCACTTACTGCGGTGCATAGGGACATACTCACTTGCCTCCGCCAGATAAGCACCAACATGTCCACACCTCCCTGTGTGGCCACAACATTTGTTGCCGCAAGATCTGCCAGTGCCACAGGGAGGGAGGATGACTCTGGCAGAGAGTCGTCTGCACCGCAAACGCCTGCACCTGAGGATCCCCCCCACGAATAGAAGAAGAGGGGTCGTCCGAAGAAGGAGAAGTGAGACGCAGATGTCCATGCACATCCCCCAGGGCCTCAAAACCTGTTCTGGAAAATGTTCTTTGTGTGGAAACCGTTCACCTTGTCGTATCTAACCCAACTCGCCTACATGACATGGAGGGTTCATGTTGGTCTAATGTAGCAGATGACTATGGACTTTACTCTCGACATTTCAGCTACCAACACTTCCAACTCTTCTGTTTGTTTTTTTGTTTTTTTTTTGCAGAGTTTTATATAGCGCGAACTTGACCCGAATCCAATCAGGTATCAGAGCGCTTTACATAACACCAGTTACGTTACATGAGGACACACATTCATTTTTTGTTAGGCACAGTGAACTTTGGATTCAAAACCCAATGTACCGCACCCACCATCCTGTGCACTATCCTCACACATGTTTGTAAATAAACTCACCAGTACACTATACTTGTCTCTGTTGTGATTCCAACTTGTTATGTGTCATGGAGATGTTGATCTGCTAAAGAACACAGTGCATGCCAAATACTACAGCAATGTGATCACCGTTATGTGAGCCATGGTGATGTGACACATGTGAGGGAGACACACCACTATGGCACCACAACACATAATCACCATGGCCATGTAACTCGTCCCATACAATGATGTTGACCTGAAATACAGTGGAATGCAAATACACCACACCTATCCACAGTCAGTGGTAACAAGCCCACAGGTGAGGTAAGCAAATGTCAGTCAGATGTGGGAAGACAGACAATGCACATAACAAAGCGTAGCACAGGTTCATTACACATCAGCAACATGTTTATTCCACAACAGTTGCAAGGTAACTCTACGTGACAGTGGACACGCGGTCACAAAGTGTCAGAGAATTGAAGTCCAGGGGTGTGTGGTTCATCACTTGATGGGAATCAAAAACTTCCACCCTGGGGTTGGATTCTGGGTGTTGGGGGTCAGTGTTGACCAAACAACAGGCAAAGTACCCTGGGAAGGACAGACATAAGACACAGTCAAAAGCACAGCAGAACAGGAGAGAAATGCAATACACATGCACAAAACATGTCATAAGAAACCTACACAGAAACATGTTAGCATGTCAACACTATTGTGGAGTACAGACTACCTGAAAGGACACATCACTGCTCGCATCCAGACAAGTAGCACACAGACACACTCAAACAGCAACAGAGCAGCCCCAACACATTTCAGGCTAACTCAATACATTGACATAACAACCCTGTAAACTCACATTCAGGTGAAGAAATTGTTGATGAGCTGTGTGCGGACGTCACCCTCACCATCATCATCACTGGCATCGTGGCCCAGGCCTGGATCCTCCAAAGGTGGCGGATGTAGGTCATCATCATCCTGGATGGGAGGCAACGTCTCCGCACTGCCATGCTATGTAGCATGCAGCATACAAGGATAATTTTGCACACCTTTGTAGGGTCATATGGGAGGGCCCGTCTGGTCTTCTCCAGGCAGCGGAAGCGACTTTTCAGGAGACGAAATGTCCGCTCAATCACACTCCTGGTCCGAACATGTGCCTCATTGTAGTGCATCTCGGCTGGTGTCACAGGGTTCCTGAAGGGTGTCAGCAACCACCGCATGTTGGGGTATCCGGAGTCACCTACATACAAACAATTGAACAATTAGCGGAGTTTTTAAAGAGGGTGGAATACAACATTGCCAAACACACACAATGGTAAACAGTCAGTACACACTGACAAGCCAGGCACGCTGGTTTGGCATGTGGGACATCAGCGTTGCAATGCGACTACTCCTCATGATGTAGGCATTGTGCGCAGAACCGGGGAAACGTGCACACACATGTGTGATACACATGTCCGCAAGACATACCACCAGAGCATTGATGGAGTGGAAATGTATCCTGTTCCGGTATGTCTGCTCATGTGTCTGTGGTGGTACCAGGGCCACATGATGTGTACCATCAATAGATCCAATGATGTTCGGCATCCTCCCCAGTGTATAAAAAGCATCCTTTATGTCAGTGAGTTGACCTGGGCTAGGAAACTTGATGTACAGGTCAAGGAAATGCAACATCCCCTCCAAGACATCGCGTAGCACATGACTGAACATAGTTTGCGACATACCACCAGCAGTAGCCACAGTGTACTGGAAGGTACCAGTAGCAAAGAAGTGCAGGGCTGCCATCACCTTCACCTCTGGGGTCAGTGCTGTAGGGTATGTCTGGCCAGGTAGCAGATGCGGCACCAACTGCTCTGCCAACTCCTAAATCAGTGGCCTGGTGAAGCGGTCCCGTCGGATGCAGTCGCGTTCCTGTATGGTATCAAGGTCTGGGAACGGTCCATGGACAGCTGGTGCCCTGCAGTACAGAGATGAACAAAGAACGATTGTTGATTCATCCACCCATGTGGCTATGACCAAGCAAAATATCACATGATACATTATGACAATACAAAATGTACTGAGGTGTGTGCTGTTGGGTATGGACACATATGTCACCTACATGCCCATCACCTCACATCTCAAGTCCACATGTCTACATAAGTTCCATGTAGTGCAATGGACAATCATTGGGCTGTGTCACAGTACCTATGTACTGCTGTCAAGTTCCAAACACACACCACAGTGACAAGTGAGGCCTGGCATCACAGCTCTTTGACAGGCAGATACCCAGGGTCCCTGTATTGCCACATGGACACAGGCATGACATGGCGTATCATGTACATGCCACAAAACAACCATGAGTCCCACAGGTAGTGGCCACTGTTGTCTCTGCAGCCCCTACATGGACATCTCGTAGACACACACACAACATCAATGTTGATGCACAAACCACATGGATGTGGAGACTGTCTCCCATTGGGCACATTTGATCAGACACATCTGAGACACAACATGCACACAGATTGTGGGTGTACATCAGAATTGTGGCTATGGGTCTCACTGTGACGTACATACCATCCCACCCAGGACTCAGGGTGTATGTGACATGTCCTAAACATATCCAACCTGCAACTGTGTCCATGACTCATGCCCATAACTGTACAGTTGCACACCAGAGTGGTAATGTGCACAACACACAAATGATTCTGACCCCATGAACACGTGCACAGCCTGGGAGGGGTGCACCAAATTGCCATACAACAAACCAAATGTTGCCCCCCCTACACACACAGGTAATGCAGTCTTACATGCCATGGGACACAGTGTGGCACATGCTGTAGTGTGGTAGGTGTGCACCTGAGTCTCTGGCAAGTAATTGTGTGTGGAAGCCATCAAAAAGTCACACCAATGTCAACCGACGTGGTCGACTTCTACAGAAACGCATTGCACAGTTCAGGACCGAGCCGTGCGCACGCCTTGGCCATTGACTGCAATGTGAACCGATGTGAGTGACTATTATGCATACGCATTGCACAGTTCAGGACCGAGCCGTGCGCACGCTTAGCCATTGACTGCAATGAGAATCGATGCGGGTGACTATCATGCATACGCATCATGCAGGCATGGACCGAGCCGTGCGCACGCCTTGGCCATTAACTGCAATGTGAACCGATGCGGTGACTATCATGCATACGCGTTGCACGGTTCAGGACCAAGCCGTGCGCACGCTTAGCCATTGACTGCAATGAGAACCGATGCGGGTGACTATCATGCATATGCGTCATGCAGGCATGGACCGAGCCCTGCGCACGCCTTGGCCATTGAATCGTATGGAGACGGGTGCGTGTGGATTTTCAAACTACGCGTTGTACAGTCAGTTGACCGAGCCGTGAGCACCCATTGGCTCTGGACTGTCATGGAGACAGATGCGGATTCAAAACATGTACGAATCGTTCGCTGGAAATTCAGTTGGATGCCTACAACAATGTTGCAATTTCTAGGGTGTCATGAAGGTGAAGATTTGAACGATGCGGAAGACGTGTACGAGTCGTACAATTCCATGGATTGGCAAGATTCATAGAATGCAACCATGTTGGACCTATCACCTGGGACACATGGCACAGATTCTGCCTCTGCAGCACTGTTATTAGGGTGGCTGGCCCCCAGGGAGCTCACTTGCCTGCAATACATGCTACTGGACCACATCTCTGCTACCACTGCTGCTGTCTCTGCATCCTCTGGCTGCTGCTATGGCACGTACTCTGGAGAGGGCCCTAGCCTACTATGGAAGGAGCCCCTGCTGTACGGACTCCTTTCAAAGTCCTGCAAGCTGTATGGGAATCCAGGGGAGCAGGTGAGTGTGCAGTCCACTGCCTTCCTAATTGTGCATGTTGTCTGACTAGCAGTACTAGCAGTGTGTACACCAGTGTCAAGCGTACTCACTGAGTACTTTCAACCCCCAAAGTGTGTAGGTACATGTGATGAACAGGTGTTCTGCAGCAAAAGTGCATTTGTGCAAGTTTTAACTTCCCAGGCAATGTTAACATGTCAGACATGCAGGGCATTTGTCCATTTCCATGGGTGCACTACCTGTGTACCTCATTTTCCTTTGTGATGACTACTTGTATATCCAACTGTGTGCAGCACAAATATTTGGCATGTGTGGTAAAGTACGTTTAACTTTGTCATCCTCACAGGTTGATGCCCACCAGAAGCAGGAGATCTGGCTGACCATCGCCCAGGCAGTTAGATCAGTGGGGGTCTACAAGCACCGGATCCGCAACTGCCAGAAGAGGTGGCAGGACCTTCAGGGCTGGACCCGGAAGATCGCAAGGGTCCAGCTGAAGCTGTCGCCTCCTCGCAGGAGGGACGGACACCAGACCCTGACCCCCCACATGCTCAGGATTCTGGCGGTGGGCTTCCCGGACGTGGATGGGCAGCTGAAGGCCAGACAGCAGCAAGGAGGGGGTAAGTCCATGCCTAACCTGTGTACTATGTCTGACATGCCATTTGCAGTCTTTTGGCCTGGTCACACTTCCACAGTCCTAGGTCTTGTAGTCCAGGACTCATGTCCCTCAATTGTGTAATGCACCCTCCTCATCTGATCCACAGCTGTGGACCCTACAATCTGTGGGTTGTGTCACTAGGGCACTGTGTCCGTGCAGTAAGCTATGCTTCAGGTTCCGGACAGCATCTGTTACCGTGACTCTATAGACTGTTTCATGGGTGGGTCAATTGTTTACACAATGCCTGAGATCTGACATGTGATCTGTGTGTGCCCTTGATATGTGTTCCAATTGCTGGTCTGACTCGCCACATGTGCCTGGGGTATTTCAAACACACCCATGCAGCAGGGGACTCCGAATTGTGGGCCTCAGGAGTATGTATATCAAGTGTGTCACACTTGCTTAGCCACCTGCCTACTGTCCAGGGCTATACACTGTTGCACGTAGACCTGGGCAGTCATGCCGCCTACTTCAGGGCATTTAGAAACACTCTGTACTCCCACTCCTGTTTATCAACTTACAGGTTGTGCTTAGTGACATGTGCCTTCAGGTGTCTGCCTCTGTGTCATTGTGGTGTGGCTTCCTTTTCAGGACAACTGGGGTGTTCATGAGTTTGAGCGTCAGCAGGACTTCTGAGATGTGACTAAAGGAGACAAGATCTGTGTGACATAGAGGTGTGTGATCACTTGACAGTGCACAATGGTGTATGCATCTGTGAAGTTCAGGCAGCTGTGTTTCATGCACAGCAGACTGTGAGGTGCTCATGTTCAGGGAGTTGTGTTCGCAGACAGTCATATGTCTGTTTTGTATGATGTGGGGTCATCTGGGTCCGGGATATGTTGTTTGCAGGGGATGGACATGTGCACTTGTCAGCTGCAGAGTTTGTTTTACACATGACCTATGATTGTGACACAGTGCATACTGTTGTTGTCTGAACGCCCTGCCCCTGTGACAGGAGACAGTGATGACTGACTTTCCAGGCATGCCTGTGCCATGGCATTTAACTTGCTATGAGTGATCCTGCATTGGGGTCAAATGTGCTCCATGCACCCCATTGTGGCATTGACTATCAGGACATGAGAACATCATAGTGTGTGTTGCTGGAATGCATCACAAGCATGTGAAATGAGACTCTGGCCATTCCTTCTCCCTGACACCTGTACTGAGTCAGTGGCAAGAGATGTGATGTGTGTATAGTGACATACTCCTACATGTTCACTTGCATGTCCAACAAATGTGTAGGTGGTGCATGTCTGCACATTAGGGTATTAGCATCCAACATGCAACAGACATATGGGTGCAAGTCCAGGAGGGATATGAGTGCCATGGTTGATGGTGAGACTGACAATTGGCTTATTCAAAACAGTGTGAGCACTTTGAGCAGTGTTCAGCTGATGATGCCAGGACTTGCCCTGTGATATGCTGTACTCACTGTGGTGTGTGCGGTCAGTGCAGGTGACTGATGTTGTTCTGTTTTTCCTAATTCTATCCAGATACATCCACAGCCACAGGAGGGGACAGCGCCATGGACCAGAAGGAGCCACGGAGCCAGACTGGGACAGAAAGCAAGGAGTTGGAGGGACCCAGTGGCACGGAGGGCGAGTAGAGCCACCCCGAGGAGTCCTTAGTACCATCCACCCCAGCTGAGGGCCACAGGAGTTCGGATGATGACTCCCTTGTGGAGGCGGGTGTCAGCAGCCACCAAACCCCAGCTAGTGAAGCTGTCCCCGCCACCACCAACACCATCACCATCTTCCCATCGGCTCCCATCCCAGAGGTCCGTAGAGGCTCCCGTGTTCGGGAGCATGTCTCCTTTGTGCCAGGCACCGCACCCCTTGCCCCTGTGTCCCCTGCTGCCCTAAGTGTGGAGTCTGTGGACTTGCTTCAACAGATCCATGTAGGGCAGACATCAATGCTGAGTGTCCTCCATTCAAACACCAGTCTGTTGACACAACTGGTGTCACTCATGAAGGGCATTTCTTCGGGCATGTCTGCCCTACAGAGGACCAATCAGTCCATGGCCTCCTCCCTGACGGCAGCAGTGTCCCTCCTCCAACAGTTCCTCACCCCTCCTACCCCTGCCCCATCCACGATTCCTAGCACCCTACCTGTCCCAAGCACACACACACCAGCACATTCACCCAAACCCACAGACACGGGCAGCACACAAACACCCAAACCTAGGTCTAGACGTGCACACAAGCAACCTCAGGGGACTGATACCACACTCACAGGGGATGGTTTGCAAACACACACACAGGCATCCACGACCATGCCGCAATCCTCTGATACCTCTCCCTCCAAGACCCCTTCTCTTGCCTCACCTGCAACCCCATCTCCCAAGAAGTTCTTCCTCTGTGACCTTGGCCTCTTCCCCACTGATCCAGCAGATCCAGCTTATAAGGGGAAGAGGAAGTCCCCACACACAGAGGGGAGTGCCCCTCACACCCAGACACCCTCCCCCAGGTGCAGTCAGACTGAGGCCCCCACCCGCAAGTCCCCCCGGAAGAGCAGGACCCCACCCCCGCCCCGCCCCGCAGCTCCACAACATAGTCTTCGTCCTCCATCCCCCAGACCACCACTCCACAGGTTCCCCCGCCACACCCTGCCCCAGGTTCCCCCACCCACAGACACACCTTCCCCAAAATGCTCAGGCCCTCCCCCCCTACCACTTGCTCTTCCACCCCTGGACTGTTTGTGCCACTGGTGTGGGGACTGTGGCCCCCCTCTCTGTCCTGCCGACCTCACCTGAACCCCATTCCACTCCCATGGAGTTGGGCACTGCAGTGGAGTCCACGACCACCCCGTCTGACTCGGGCCCTGCAGTGGGGACCCGGTCCACTCCATCAGACCTGCCCACTGCAGTTGTGCCGGCACCCACCCCATCTGACTTGTGCCCCACAGTTGTGACTGCACCCACTATGTCAGACACCTTCACTGTGGTTACCAGTGACTCTCCTGCATCCACCACCCCTTCACTGCCTCCTTCTGCTGAGCCCTGATCCTGTCCCTGCGGTTCCTGGACTGACCCGTATGCCCCTCCGAGTGGATGTCCCCTGTCCTTACCAGTGCAGGCAAGTAACGTGTGACAGTTGTCACTCAAATCACATTTTTGACATTTGGATATGGACTGGCCATTAGCCTTTGTTTTGAAAGGACTTTACATTTGCATTTCAAATTTGCTGAATAAAGCGTTTGTATTTATCCTTGTGAATTTGATTTAGCTGTACATTATGTTGATGATGTTTACCATGACCTTGCAGTTATGATGCTGAATTTTTAATGTTGAATACTGAGGTGTTGATGTGATGTGCTCCATGTGGTCTATGAGATATGTATCCTATTCTGGTTGGTTTCCATGTCATCCTTTGCAGCTAACTGGGTGTGTCTGTAAACATTTCATTTGCATGGTCACATCTGTGGCTTGCACACATGCACATATGGTGTCCAATTTGTCTATTTCCCTGACTGTGGGCGCATCTCCACTGGACCTGCAGGTGTGGGCATCATTGGTGCAACTGGGTCCTCTGTGCAACTTGCTGGACATACGTATTGAGTATGTGCAGATGACTTAAGGGACACTCCCGTACCCAGGCTGTTGTGACCAGAGGTTTCATTGGGTGGAAACTGATGGCTGACTGACCAAGTGTTCTGCTGACATGACTGTGACCTGCTAGGACTATGTTTGGCACAGCTGAGCTTCCACAGGAGTTGAGTCTCCTCAAGTAAGTGTGTTGTTCTGTGACATTGCTTGGGCCCATGGTGTGTGTTGTGTGAGCATGTGTGTGTGTGTGTGTGTGTGTCCACATCCCTTTTTATACACAGACAGTGTTCCCTTGATATGTTCCTGTTGTTGATGCTTGCTGAGTTGTACTGTGTTCATCCCACATCTTTGTCCTGGTCTACCAGATGTGTGGGTGCATGACACACTACTGTTAATTGGTGTTTCATCATTGGGATTTGTCAGTTCTGAGTGGTGATGATGTGGTCAGACGCAGATGGGACACAGTCAGGGGTCCCCAAGGCACTTGTTTGTTCGCAATATCATGTAATTGTCTCTAGGTGGTACCTTTTGGTGATTGAGACATGTGTATGTGTGTCTGACTGCTCCCACTCGTCACGTTCAGGGCTGCAATGTTGGCAGGTGTTAGCATGTGTGCCTTATGGGTCTCCTTGGCTTCTGCATTGTCCTGGGACTGTGGCAAGGATTCTGAAGGTTACGAGAGCTTTGACGTCATGGCCATATACTGCATACTGTGCAGTATGTCTGTCATTCACCAGTGTTGTAGACTGTCCTTGTGTGATGAGTATGTGCCCCTTAGTTCCTCCCAACATTGCTGTGTTTGTCATGGGTGCATGTGCAATGTCACATGTCCATGTGGGCTTCTCAGATGCACATTGGTGCAGTTCAGCAATTGTGGTGTTGAGGGTGGACAGATGTGAATGTTTGCATGGCTCGACCCCTACCTCCCTTTTGTCCATGGATGACGGGCCATGCTGAGGGATTTGTGTTTGTGTAGGTGTGATGTACGTTTGTGGCAAAGGACACATATCTTGGTTTCACAGTTTGTACGACATCTACCTTTGTCATCACAGTGGACGTATCATGCATGCTTGTGTCACCCCAATGTATGGTCCCTGGGGGTAGTGCTGTTGTGTGTCAGTCTCTTGCTGTTTTAGTTGGTGTTCATTCCAGCTTGTGTCACATGTGTCTGTTGGGCTCCCTCTCATCTCACAATGCCTGACTGCCCACTAAGGGGGGGCCCAATGATGGGTTACTTTTGTATGGCACTGTGTCCACATCTGTCTCACTGTGGTTCAGCCCTCCAGCCCCCCTGTGGATATTGTAGGTCTCAGTCATGTCATGTGCAGTGTGAGGTTGCCTGTTTGTGTTTGTGCATCTGCACCAGTGCATTGGTATTTCTGTTGTGGGCCATTGTCTGGATGTTGTTTGGTAGATTTTCTCTGCTGTCCCTGTGAGTCATATCACATCATTCTGCACATTTATCCTGCTTGTTAGGTCCCATGGCTGCCATGGAATGGGAGTTTGTGACCTGTCACATACAGTCTACACAGGATGTATTGATTTGTGTGTCTATTTTCGAGATGTGTGTATGCATTATGATGGTCACTTCTGCTTTTGTGTCATTGTAAACTGTATGCAATATCAGCCCCCACCGGTGATGCTTGTCTGCACATGGCCGAGAGTATGTTAGATTTTCACAGCACTGTTAGCCTCACCACATCTCTGTGGGTATGGGACACAACCACTACTTTGCCACAAAAGTGTTTCATGTGTTGGGACCAGGAATCATACATGCTGTTTGGTATTTGCAGCTTTGACCATGATGACACTTAACCTTTGGTCACTGTGATGAGGGGGGGTTTAGACCCCATTACCACAATGCTCAACATTTGCTTCAGTTTGGAACCCCACACTTGACTTTTGTCCTACACAGTGAGGGGGTGTTAGTGCACATTGACACAGTGCTATTATGATGCTTGCCTTGTGTAGGCCACACTCAGTTTTTGGTCACACATGTGATGGTAGTTACATTGTATGTTCGAAGTAATATTCACTGTTGTGGGCATTTGTCACAGACTACACACTGTTGTCATGATGTTAGGGGGGATGTATTTTGCTGACATACCTAATGTTGGTGTATGATGGATGTGTGGCAGATCACCCATCCTATGGGTGGAGGTGTTGATAGTCACACAGCACCCTATGAATGGGTGTGGCAGTAGTGATGGACAACATAACCCCTATGGGTGGGGGTGGCAGGAGTGATGGGCAACATAACCCCTATGGGTGGGGGTGGCAGGAGTGATGGGCAACATAGTCCCTATGGGTGGGGGTGGCAGTAGTGATGGGCAACAGGTCTCCTATGGGTGGGGGTGGCAGTAGTGATGGGCAACACAGTCCCTATGGGTGGGGGTGGCAGTAGTGATGGGCAACAGGTTCCCTATGGGTGGGGGTGGCAGTAGTGATGGGCAACAGGTCCCCTATGAGTGAGGGTGGCAGTAGTGATGGGCAACATAGTCCCTATGGGTGGGGTGGCAGTAGTGATGGGCAACATAACCCCTATGGGTGGGGGTGGCAGTAGTGATGGGCAACATAACCCCTATGAGTGGGGGGCAGGAGTGATGGGCAACATAGTACCTATGGGTGGGGGTGGCAGTAGTGATGGGCAACACAACCCCTATGGGTGGGTGTGGCAGGAGTGATGGGCAACGTAGCCCCTATGAGTGGGGGTGGCAGGAGTGATGGGCAACATAACCCCTATGAGTGGGGCTGGTAGTGGTGATGGCCATGCAACATATGGTGGCCTGTTGCTAGTGGACAGGATATGGATCCTCTGGGTGTGTGTGACATTTGGCAGGTATGTGTTGTTTGTGGGGTGGGTGTCTGACTTACTGTCTGCGCCGTCCGCGTCTGTTCCTGATCCAGTCATAGATGTACAGTACTGGTATGACCGGCGCAATGGGATTCATGATGTGTTCGTCTTATACACGCTGCTTGTTTCTCCGTCTCGTACCCGTTGCTAGCTGGTCCGTCTCGTAGCCGTGGATTGTGTTCTGGCGCAAATCGTACCTGATAGTTTCCCGGATGCTGTGACGTGCTGTACGTGGCGACCCGTCCGGCGCATATGATTTGCGCATCGTACTGCCGTGGGAACTGCTTCCGGGCGACTCGGTTCGGCGATCGGAGATACAGCTCATACGGAAAATGAAGCTTGAATCGCAGCATACGTGTCGGTCGGATTTGTGTCAGCTCTGCACATCGTACTTCATTGCACGGACAGACCGGCTCCCGGAACGTGTCGGTCGCTAGGTAAGGCTACGAACAGCTCTCGGAGAGCTGTTCGACCCAGATCGGAATCAACCCCTTAATGTACCAAAACCTCAGAAACAATACTATAGTCAACTTTTAAACATGCATCCAATATCCCCCTACCCTCAAAACTCTTAAAAAGTCCTTAAAAGGACTTACTTGTTCTAACAAACAGCAGCACCTAACCGCGACTTGGGGGCTGATTATGAGGGTAGGCCAACATGGTGCATGGCGCACAGTCCATGGATGCACTTTTTTTCACAGTAGCTTTTGCTGCGGGCCCTTTCCTGGGCCCACGAAAAGGGCTGCAGCACAAGCCGCTGCGAAAAGGGGCACTTTATGACTGACAGGCCAGTTTTCGCATCATAATGCAGCTGTCGGACCACCGCCTGCTTATCGGACGGTCTCCTGAGTGGCGCAATAGCGGGCGTAATTCATAATATGGGCCTTGGTTCCTGAAAAAAGACCCAAAATGACACCAGTAGACTACAAAATAGAAGATAGCGGTAAACAAAAGTGCCGATAAATGAAACTGAAAAAAATACTGTCTCCCTATAGAAATCAATGGGAAATATGCTAAAAATATGCCAAAAATAATTAATAAATGTGGAAAAAAATAATACATTTTCTAAAATGTTAAACATGTCAAACAATATTGTACAAAATGTTTAAAAAAATTGTGAAGTATAAATTAAATAATATAATAAAATATATACAATTATTTATTAAGTAATCAATGATAAATAACAATTAAAAATGTACATTATACAAATATGTTAACTGTAAAAAAATGTACAAAAAATATTTTATTTACTTCACTTTGTAATTGCTTTTATTTTTACTTTAAAATTATATTTGTTAAAATGTAAAACTGCACAATAAATGTAATACAAATCGAATACACTAAAGGGGTGGCATTTACTATTCCCACTCTTACCTAAACCAACTTGGGGAAGGTGTTGTGCACTAAAAGAGTAACATTTACTATTCCCACTCCAATCTAAACCAACTTAAGGAAGGTGTTAGGCACTAAAGGGATAATATTTACTATTTTCGCTCCAATCTAAACCACCTTGGGGTAAGTGTTGGACACTAAAGGGATGACATTTTCTATTCCCACTTCAACCTAAAGCACCTTAAGGGAATCTTTGAACACTACAGGGGCGTCATTTACTATCTCCACTCCAACCTAAAGCAGCTTAAGGAAGGTGTTGGACACTAACGGGTGACATTTACTATTCCCGCTCTAACATAAATAAACTTGAGGAAGGTGTTGCACTCTAAAGGGATAATATTTACCATTCCCACTTCAATTTATACCAATGTGGGGAAGGTGTTGGACAGTAAAGGGGTGACATGTACTATTTCCACTCCAACATTCCCCAACTTCTGCTTTTTACCGTTAGGAATTTACAAACAAATGTATTTACTTCACTTTGTAATTGCAATTATTTTTACTTTAAAAAGATATGTGCTAAAATCTAAAACTACACAATTAATTTAACATAAATCTAATACACTAAAGGGGTGACATTTACTATTCCAACCCCTACCTCAACCAACTTGGGGAAGGTGTTGGGCACTAAAAGAGTAACATTTACTATTCCCACTCAAATCTGAACCAACTGAAGGAAGGTGTTACACACTAATGGGGTGACATTTTCTATTCAGACTCCAATCTTAAACCACTTGAGGAAAGTGTTGGACACTAAAGGGGTGACATTTACCATTCCCACTCCAATCTATACTAATGTAAGAAAAGGTGTTGGACACTAACCAATTCAATTAATCCAGTTCAAAATAAAACATTTACCCTAAAATATTATAAAATAAAATTATAAATAACAAAATTAATACTACACATTCTAGCATTTCAGTAAATCACAAAATTACCCAAAAATATTATATTAAAACACACTAATTTAAACTACTAATCTTTATATGAAAAAGGGGAACTTGAATAATACATTTTAATAGAAATCTCAATATTTTTATAGACATGTTCTACCATCCATACACTTTAGAAAATACAACTACATAGATTTAAAATAAAATTATCAATAACAATTTTATAAAAATGTTCTATATTTTTACCATTTTTAATTACAAATGTTTTTATTTTTGAAATATCTTTTACAATTCCATTTTGTTTTACAATTATGACAATTATATAAAAATAATGTAAGTTTTTTTAATTTAAACATCTAAACAAAAGCAAATATACTACTTAAGACAAATTTTTCAAATAAGTGTATATTGTCAAACAATTTATTTAAAAAAAATCATTAAAATATATAGTAGCTAATATCAAACTTAAAAGTATTAAAATGATTATCATAATAAAATACATTTTAAAATTCAAAACAATTAATTTGTATATCTTTCAAATACTCATTTGAAAAGTTAAAATGTAAAATACATACTTTTTTTTAAAGAAACTCCTCACTCTTATCCATCCTGATGCTAAACAAATTATTCAATCATTATTTAAAAACATTAATTCAATTTAAAATACAAATTTAAAAATGTAATAATTAAAACAAATGACCAAAAATAAATACTAATTAAAAGAATTACAAACACAGAAAAAATACAATTCATTACATATTAATTAACTATAAAAAACAATGTTCAATGCAACAATATTTTCTACATAGATAATTTTAACAACAATAATAAAAAAAACACAAATACAATATTTTTACCTACGATATTCCGGTCCATGATATATTTGAAGTCCCTATATTCCTTTTTTTCTTTTTGTCCTCATTCACCTCTTACCACAATAACCGCTCCTAACTATTCCTGTCCATGATATATTTGAAGTCCCTATATTCTTTTTTTTCTTTTCTTTTTATCCTCATTCATCTCTGACCACAAAACTGCTCCAAACGTCGATACCCATCACTCCCTGGAAGCAGGTATGGAAAGACGTACAGTCTTCCCCACTGCGAGTAGACCTGCGAGTTGGGAGGTATTTCCCAGATAACGGGAAAAGGTCAGTCTCCAAATTTCATGCGATATAAACCGGTGACTGTTTAGATGTCCCATGGTGTCAAAACGGGGATGGGGCCCATCGCAATCTAGAGAAATCCAGAGGGGTATAAACATAGGGCAAAACTTTGATCATATTTGGAGGGGAGAGCTGATTTGTTGCCAAGCATCCGAGTCAACCATATTATTAGATGAGTCCAGAGGACAGTTTTCCTCTTTGATTGAGTCCTCCTCAAATCCAACTTTGATGTTCAGATAACAGATTCCAGCCAGTCTGACTGTTGAGGGGGGCCAGTACTCCACCCATCTGCGACAAATGTTCCTTCTTGCTAGTAATATAGCGTAGGAGAGAAAGGCTCTCGCAGAACCTGTAACTTGGCTAGAAATTCCGAAAATAATCATAAAGACGCTTACCTTGACTTGGGCCCCCAGGATAGCAGAGACAGTTATACCAACCTTCGTCCAAAACCCCAAAATTTCCGGGCATTCCTGGAACATGTGGATATCAGAAGCTCTCTCCAGTCCACACTTTTTGCATTTTACCGGAGGGCCAGTTAGTATCTTCGACAGCTTTTGAGGAGTCAGGTATGCCCTGTGGAAGGAAAAGAAGTGATTCCTCCTTTGCCAAGCTGGCTTAACCGTAAGGAACAGTGTGTTCATTGATACTTGCCAGAGATCTTCCCAGGAGACTCCCGGTAGGCAGCCACCCCATAGGAAGTCCCTATATTCTTGACACAATATTTCTTTACTGTGATAATTTTTATCCGATATTTTTTCCATACACTGCAGGGCTTGACGACAGCAGGTTGCTGAAGCACGGGGTCTCTGTTTTGACTAAGGCTGGAAAGCTGCAAGGAGGCGAAGTCTAGAGTTCATGGCCAGCAAGTCCACGATGCAAATGGGGTGCTGCTTGGCGCCAATCCTAATGATACCCTCTACATTTAGACTTAAAATAAAATTCTTTTCTGGAAGTCCGATCTCTTCAGTGGGGAAAACCAGCAATCTGAGGCCAACTGACAATTCATTGTCAAAGGTTGCGGCTTCAATCCTGCTTCCTGTCCCCATCAATTTTCCAGGCAGGAAGTTGACAAAAAAGTTCCAAGTTCCACTGCTTGCAGATTGAGGGACAGGAGCCATACAGCCAAGCACCAGCCAAGGGTCCAGGACCTGGGGGGCACCACTTGGGGTTTAGGAGAAACTCCAACAAAAGCAGGATCCAGGACAGGTCCAGTGGGATATAGGCATCTCAAATCTTGTTGTGTCCCTGTAGCTCAAACAATCTGACCCTTCGAGTCACTTCTGGGGTCTGGAGTTCAATGCAAGCAGGTCCAGTCTTCTTTCATATTTCACACAGTAAGGGGTTAGACACAGCCACCCAGGCCATCCTGTCAAGGGAGGAGCCCCCCTGCCCACACCAAAGCCCTTTGTCTACTGGCTGGGAGTAATTCACATCTCACCACAAGGGAGCCATCGGGATCATGTGGCAGCTGGACACTGGCAGGAAAGTGTTTTGTTCTGGGAAGCAAAAGTTACAACCTTATAAAAGTGTAATTTCCAAAATAGGAAGATAAAATTTGACTTGATTATTAAGTTGGATTTTGAATTGCTATTAAATTGACTCCTCGAAACATATTTTAAGCTACTCCCAAATTTATTATACGGCTAACATATGAAAGAGCCAGCCTTGCTGCAGTGTAGAACAACTTTGTAGGTTTTTCACTGTCATGACACAGAAAACATAAATTATGTCCTACTTTTTAAATACCATCATCATCATGAAAAGCTTTATTTCGGCAATTGCCATAAAAGCAAAAACAATAGCTTTAAACTGTCAACAGTCATGGAATAAAAACACTTACAAACATAACATAAAAAATATTAAATAATTAAGATGTTTGTAATACCCACAGTTAGATCTAGCAGTATAGGGGGAACATAGCATATACATTATAATACAATTGAAATACTTAAAATACACACAATTAAAACTAGCAACATCTAGGAGGAGCATCACAACAATTTTAAGATGCGAAGGTGAATTTCATCCAACAACTCCGATACTGGTTATCTACTGTTACACAGTCTATTTAAAAACCTAAATTACAGCTCAGACAGACAAGAATCTTAGGTGCTTTGTACCGGGCATCAGTGGGGCAGTTTTTTTCTGTCTATGTCTCCACATATATATCAGAAACCGGAAGAAAGCAAAGACACCCCAGTTGCAATTTTGTAATCCCTTATGTCCATGTTACAGCAAAACGGTAGGATCCATTTCCTCCTGTGTGCATGATACTGTGGGCAAATGTACAGGACCTGATCCACAGTTTCCTTAACCTATGGGCAAAATGGGCATCTTAGGTCATATTGAGCATCAATGAGTGTGCATCGCCACTTCACAGTAAATGATCGAAGTGGCAAAGTCCAAATTCGGAATTTAATATAAAGGGGCCGATTCCGATTTCGGTTGGAAGGGCTCCGACCGATGGTCGGAGCCCTTCCGACCAATTCGGATCGTGTCGGCCGGATTCCTTTTCGACCGAGCCATTCTGATGGGCTCGGTCGGAAAGGAATCCAACACGGCTTTCCGGATTGCAGACGACATGCTCCGAGAGCCCGTCCGCCGTCCGGAAATCCCTCAGTACTCCCCTGGCTGCCTCTTTGCGACCGAGGGAGTACGATTGCAGTTTTTCACTGCCTTTTCGTGCCGGTTTTTCCGGCACGAAAAGGCAGTCGGAAACTGTCTTTGGGGGCCCCCAGTAGGGCCCCCATGGGTGCGAGGCTGCCATATGGCGGCCTGGAGGCACCGTTTGGTGCCGCCCACAGGGTGCAGGGCTGAACTGCACCCCTGCTTTCCACGATGCAAGCATGCATTCCGCTCGGAATGCATGCTTGCATTGTGATGTCTGCGAGTGCGACCGAACCCTGTTCGGTTGCATCGTACTAGCAGGGCCATAACCGACGACAGCATGTCGGTTGGTTACGGCTCCTGACCGATGTCGGACGGACCTGAGTCCGTCCGACATCGGAATCGGTGCCAAAGTGTCTTAGCACCCAGAGGCCCAATTATGTCCATATACCTTTCCAGAAGATAAGTATCTTTAAAAAACAAAAAGGTAGAAGTTAGAGTATCTGCCCCCGCCCACATACTGGTGCAGTCTACCATCTATGTATCTCCAATACCGCTCCTTGAACGTAGACTTGGAAATGCCAATGTCCGTGCACCCTTTATGGGGCATTAGGGACAGAAACAAGTTGGCAATAGGGTCCTAGGACCATAATATCCCTAGAAACCCTCTTTTCTATTTTTAACATCAGTGCCAAACCCAAGAAAAAAGGGAAACTGGGGTTTGATGCCGATTTTTAATCTTTAAACCCCCTGGCCAAAAATCATCTCATTACGTGCTCCCTGAAATATTGGTCGAGCCCACCCTGACCTTTAGGCGTCGGGGTGTCCCGATGATGAAGCATGACACCACTAGGGTGTGTGAGGGAATATAATAACAAAAGGACTTGCTTCCTTCCCCACGCCTAGGTGGTGTTATTTACTTCAAATAGGGCATACCATCATCTGAGTTAGCAGCAGAGTCTTCATTGCTGACTGGTCCATCGTGGGAGTACTCATAGTGATTTAGCATTTCCGGGTGAGCCCACATGTCTCTGCACCCAATCTCCTCAAATGAATTATTAATATAACCCAACCATAGAATTCTAGTGCCCTCAGGAAGATTTGCAATCTTTTCCAAGCCGAGCCGATAAGGTATTAGATCTACTGAGTACCAGATCCTCCTCCAGTACATCAAAGGTCTGAGTTTTACTTTGTGGTTAAGTGAGCGAAGGTCAAGATCTAAACAAAGTGGTACCAATGGAGTACTAGGGGCAAGGTTGGTGAGGAGTAGGAGGAAAGGATTTTCCGTCAACTCCAGGTCATTAACATGCCCCCAGAGCTCCTCACCTAGTAGCCTCCCCCCATAGCTTCCAAGTTGTTCATTTGCAATGCAGGTGTCATTGGATGAAAACTGGATCCCTTCAAGTCTGCCAGGAGGCCGCCACTATAATGTTATAGTCTGAGATTGGACCAGCCAGATTGCCCGTTAAGAGTAATCCCCAGCTATTTAACGGTGCGGACCACCTCCAATTGAGTACCATTGATGACCGGGTGTGATCTGACTGTCTTGCAAGGGTATTGTATTGATCCCCAGCCCTCTATGTCTGCAGAAGACTTTGAACTGATCCAGAAGATTTTGGATACCCAGTGGAGATTTCAAGATCAGTAACATGTTATTTGCGAACATTAGAGCAGGGACTCTCCTGTTAGCCAGATGTGCGGCATCATGCTTGCAATGTTCTAGCATGTTGACCAAGTCATTAATATATAACAAAATCAACGTGGGGGCTAATACACACCCCTGTCTCACCCCTCGAGTCCCTGGAATGGGATCTGTCAATTGCCTTGCAGGGCTATACACACCTTGAGCATAGCTCTCCAGGTGTAGCCTCCAAAGTGCATCAATTAGATATTTTGAAACCCCCTTGCTGGTTAGAACTGCCCACAGGCCCTCCCTGGGAACTAAATCAAAAGCCCATCATAGGTTGACAAAAATGAAGTAAAGACGCTAACCCCCCAAAGTGGCATATTTCCAATACATTTGTTGCAGTTGTAACACTTGATCAATAGTGCTTGTCCCAGCTCTGAAGCCTGCGTGTAGGAGTGTCAACACATCTGCTTCCTCAATCCATGCGTGCAATTTAATTAACAGAGTTCAGCTAAAAAGCTTCTGTGAGCTATCAATAAGGCTAATAGGGTAATAATTTGACAGGGCAGACCTTATATCCTTCCCTTCTTATAAATTGGGAAGATTAGAACAATTTCAGCCCCTGCCCATTTCCGTAGTGGATCACTGACATAATATCGACGAGCAAAATATAGAATGGACATAATATCGATGCCAAAATATTGAAGTACAAAATATCGTCTCCCTATCTACAACCAGGTAAGTACAAAATATCGAAGACAAAATATCGTTGGTTAAAATATAGAATGTAAAAATATCAAATTTGTAAAATATGTTAAAAGTAACATCAACTTAATTAAATAATCAATATAATTAAGTAAAACATACTTAAAATTATTTAAAAAATGTTAAAAGTAATAAATAATATATGTAATCTCTTAAAAAATAATTACATCAGTGTTGGATAGCGGGAGGGTAAAATTTACTATTCACACTCCAGAGAGTGCAACAGTAGGGAAAACGTTGGTTAGTGGGAGGGTAAAAATTACTATTCCCACTCCAGTGAGTGCAACAGTAGGAAAAGCGTTGGATAGCGGGGGGTAAAAATTACTGTTCCCACTCCAGTGAGTGCAACAGTAGGGAAAGCGTTGGTTAGCGGGAGGGTAAAAACTTACTATTCCAACTCCAGAGAG
Organism: Triturus cristatus; assembly: GCF_964204655.1. Classification (NCBI taxonomy): domain Eukaryota; kingdom Metazoa; phylum Chordata; class Amphibia; order Caudata; family Salamandridae; genus Triturus; species Triturus cristatus. The sequence goes on along the minus strand of NC_140592.1, from coordinate 124,547,393 downwards.
TGCAACAGTAGGGAAAGCGTTGGTTAGTGGGAGGGTAAAAATTACTATTCCCACTCCAGTGAGTGCAACAGTAGGAAAAGCGTTGGATAGCGGGAGGGTAAAAATTACTATTCCCACTCCAGTGAGTGCAACAGTAGGGAAAGCGTTGGTTAGCGGGAGGGTAAAAATTACTTTTCTCCACTCCAGAGAGTGCAACAGTAGGGAAAGCGTTGGATAGTGTAGGGGTAAAAATTACTATTCCCACTCCAGTGAGTGCAATAGTAGGGAAAGCGTTGGATAGCGTAGAGGTAAAATTAACTATTCCCAATCCAGTGAGTGCAACAGTAGGGAAAGCATTGGATAGCAGGAGGGTAAAAATTACTATTCCCACTCCAGAGAGTGCAACAGTAGGGAAAGCTTTGGATAGCGTAGGGGTAAAAATTACTATTCCCATTCCAGAGAGTGCAACAGTAGGGAAAGCTTTGGATAGCGTAGGGGTAAAAATTACTATTCCCACTCCAGTGAGTGCAACAGTAGGGAAAGCGTTGGATAGCGTAGGGGTAAAAATTACTATTCCCACTCCAGAGAGTGCAACAGTAGGGAAAGCGTTGGATAGCGTAGGGGTAAAAATTACTATTCCCACTCCAGTGAGTGCAATAGTAGGGAAAGTAATGATTTAATATTTAAATAAAAATAAATTAATTATCAATACCAATGAAAACGTATTTAAAATTAATTACCAATTAAAAAATATTTAATAATTAATTAATTATAAATACCCACAAAATTATATATTAAAAATTATATTACCTATTAATAATTAATTATACACCAATTAATTTTCAATACCAAAAATGTAATAAGTAATAATAAAATTACCAATTAATACTTAATTAACAATAAATTCATTATCAATATGCAAAAATAATTTCAATAATGACTTAATTACAATTGAATTACTTCCCACCCTATTCCCCTATAAACCCACAACCCTCTCGGAATAATAAATTAATACAATTAACATAATTATCAATTAATTAATTAATACAATTTAATTACCAATTAATATAAATTAATTAATTTACTATAATTAAATTACTTCCCACCCTAGTCCCCTATAAACCCACAACCTTCTACGGAAGTAAAATACCCAAAAATTATTTTACATAAATTTCTTAACCTTAAAAAATAATTAAACATAAATTACAAAAATAATATACGCTTTTAACACATATACTAATATACAAAATCAATATTATTAAAAATGTTATATATTGTAATGCCTGTATTATGTACTTCAATATTTTGACAGTCGATATTACTTACCTGCATGTCAATATTATTAACCACTATATTATGTCCATTCGATATTATGTCTATTCTATATTTTTAATTCGATATTCTGTCCATTCTATTTTTTTTTCCGATTTTGTGTCTAGTTACTGTCCGTAGCATGGTAAGCTCATGCATGATGCAAAATAGGGGTACCAAATCTCCTTCTCAGCTTCAAACAGGTCCCCAGACCTTATCAAGCCCCAGCGCTTTCCTTGTTGTAATCCACTCAATAAAATACCTTGTACCCTACCCTATGGGCATTTAGGCCCTGCATTAGGGGTAACTTAGAAGTATAAAAAAGGAAGGATTTGACATGGCAAACGGTTTGTTGTTTTCAGATCGAAATGACAGTTTTAAAACTTCACACCCAGGCTGCAATGGCAGGCTTGGAGACATGTTTTACAGTGAAACTTTGTTGGGTGACACAATGTCTGTTGCACCCCCACTAGTAGCATTTAATGAACAAGTTGTGGGTCCTGGTGGTACTGTATACTTGGGGCTTATAATAAATTAAATGTGCCAATTAGGTTTATGCCAATTTTACCATGTTTAAAAGGTAGAGCATGTGCACTCTACCATTGGTTAGCAGCAGTAAAGTGTGCAGAGTCCTATGGAGATACACACAAGAAGGGTGCCGAGAGGATGTTTAAGGAGCAGCGTGGGCGAACTCCCCACTCGTAATAACTATCACAAAAAGAGCTCATGGGGCCGGAACGTCAGTCTGAGGGGGCATGTGAAATGTGACAGCCATGCTAAAGGGGGGTTCCCTTTTAAGGACGGTTCCCCTCACACACCAATGGTGTCATGCTACATCATAGGGGTGCCTCCTCGCGTTGAGAGCCTAGTCTCAAAGCAGGCTACAACACCCCTCGCTGCGAGGGAGGAGCACAGGGATGTTTTTATGGAAGAGTGGGTTACTCTAAAACCCTATGTGAGCGCGGTGTGTAGTGGAAGGAGTGCAGTGCTGGAGGGAATTGTGGGTTAAAACTGGCTACGAGGTTAGCTATGGCAAACTTTATTCAGCTACAACGGGCCAAGGTTAAAATAAGAAAGTTATAATGCAGCTGCCAACATTAGAGACAGTTACATGAAACAATGATCAACATGTTTCGGCCTGGGGACCTATAGAAGTGTCTTGGCCTTCATCAGGATCAATTGAATAGCTACTGCAGAAGGTAAATAAACAAAACTGTGTGAAATTAACAAATAGCGGTGTGTAATACTGAACCAGTGGTCCTGTAGTTCAGTGAATACACCGTTGGAACCTACAGAGGTTAGGAATTTATCTGCATCTGTCCTGGGCAATTTGCCAAAGGTACATACGCCAACCAGCCCATCCTGGAGGGCGTGGATTCTGTGGGCGTATGTCCCACCAACAGTCCTATGGCCACAAAAGCAGGTTCAACACAAGAAGGCAAATATCTGGGGGAATATGACGCAAATGATGGTCATTTCCAAAATGTGCCCCCTTCTAGCAAAAAACAATGAGAACTACTACCCTCAGTGGTAAAAAATAATAAAACGAATTTCGTTGCGTGCGCTGCATCGCCAAATGCGATGCAGCGCGCGCAACAAAATTAGTTTTATTAATTTTTTTCGTAACTTACCTGAACTCGGCCGTTTGCTGCATTTTGCAACCCCCCCCTGCCCCTCCTCTGCGCCACGTCACCGCCCCGGTAAAACGCCCTACACGGGCCGTCACTGGCAGCCACAATGCCTTGCTCTGAAGCATCTGTATGAACTAAGAATTCCTTTGACAAGATGGATGCCTTGAGCACTCCTTCAGGTTATCATCACCTTTTACACTGTATCAAAAGTTTGCTGGCACACCTCGTCCACATCATCTGTTTGGACTGCGTTTGGAAGCCAGGCTAGTTAAGGGAGCAACAAAGTTTCCCTGTCCTTTAGAAAATCTCCTGCTTAACCAAGTAAGGCCTAAGAAGGCCCTCATCTCGTTCTGGGTCCTGGGAGACTTCCAAGCCAAAATGGTCTGTATCTTGTGCTGGAGAGGCTGAACCTTTCCTCCGCTAACTTGGTGGCCGCAGTACACCACTGATCCATGCCTTATCTGGCACTTACTGGCCTTGATAGTCAGGCTGGCATGTTGCAGGGCCAAAAGCAATTCCTAGCGGTGCTGCAGCTGGTCATCTTAGCTGGAACTGAAAACAGTAATGTCATCTAGATGGGTGGTACTGACGTTTTCTAGCCTGTCAGGACCCAGTTAAACAACCTCTAGAAGGTGGCAGAGGCATTCCTTACTCCAAAGCGTATCATTTTAAACTGAAAGTGGTCCTCTGGAGAGGTTAAAGTGAAAGTGGCCTTCTGGGGTGAAGAATGATGACCTCTCCTTGGTCTGCTCAGTCAGGGCGATCTGCCAGTACCCTGACGTGAAGTCAAATGTACTGAGGAAGTTGGATGCCCCCAACTGATCAATGAGCACATCAGCTCTGGGGATAGGGTTAGCATTAGAAATGGTGACTGACTTAAGAACCTAAGTTCTGTGGTGGTGCTCAGTAGGGCAGCCTTGGCTACCAGTATCACTGGATTGGACCAGCTACTACAGGAGGACCCAATCACCCCCAAGTCCAGTATCTTTGATACCTCTTCTTTGATGCTGTCTGTCTCTTTGTCAGGCAGCTTGAAGATTTAATTCTTGACAGGCATGTGCTGTCACCCTTGTCTCTGTCATGGGTACACCACTCAGTGGGCCTGATGTAAGTGAGAAGAGAGAGGCAAACTGTCCCAACAAGTGGTGACTGTCCCTCTGTTGCTCTGGGGTCAGGATGGAAGAGAGGACAACTTTTTTCACTGACCAACTTGGCACTAGAAAGACAGGAGGTCTGGGAGGGATTCACTCTCCACCTCCTCACCATTATCTGTCACCAAGGGAATGGTGACTTCAGACCTCTCAATGTGGGGCTTGCGGAGGTTCACATGTAGGACTGTTAAGGGTTTCCTAGGTGTCTTGAGGTCCACAAGGTAGGTGCCCTTCCTTTTATGCTACTCTACCTTCAATGCCCGGCGCTCCATAGTCTCCATCATCCACACCTTTGGGCCAGACTGATATACCACCAGAGTGGCCTTCTGTTTGTACCAGTGGTTCAAGTCTTCCTGGCTGAACTCCAGGGTGTCAGTGGCCTCTTTCACTGCAGTTGCCTAGCTGACCAGTTCCCAGTAGACCTGTCCTGGGCCCTGATGCTTGCCTGTACTGGATTGAGTCTGAAACCCCAAGTTGTGTCCCCAGGCTCTGAATCCTTGGTTGGTGCTTAGAGTGTTTTCCTCCTGTCCCACATACTGGAAGAAGTGGAACTTTGAAACTCTTTACCAACTTTTAGACTGGAGAAGCGATGGAAAACAGGATCGCTATTGAGGTCAAATTTGACAAATCCCCAGTCGGCCTCAAATAGCTTGTTTCCCCCTGCTGAAGTAGATTGAACTTGCTCAAAACATTTTAAGTCTGAATGTAGACGGCAAGTTTAATCCTCATTTTTAAATTTTGCAACACCCTTAATAGAGCTATCAAAGAAATATAGTAATGCTAGTCTACTGTTAATTCTGCACAGGGGGACATCAGGCCATGCAGACCCTAAAAGCAATTATCACCTCGTAGCCTGTATTACAGCCGCCTAACTTTAAGAAACCTTTTCTGTTGCAAATAGATTCTTTCGGAATAGGGTTTGACCCAATTATTTCACAAAAGAATCAGACAGGAATAAAATACTTACCCTATACCTCAGTAGGAAACGCTTTCCTAGAGAGCAGAATTGATCAGTACTAGAAAAAGTGTGACAGGCTCAAAAATGGACAATTGTATCTGCAATATTATTTGGAGGGTAGAATATTCATGCTATAGTCAGACCATGCCCCATTGTAATGGACGTCTAAAAATAAAACTATTAATTAAGAGTGAGGAGATGGTTTTTAAGCCTCCAGCTTTTCAGGTTTACCAATCACCACTGGAAATAAAACCATCAAGGTAATGCAGAATTTAGTTCAAGATACCCCTTCCTGAGCAGAAGAAGGTTAAGGGAAGTAGATGAGAGGGAAAGATGGGGAGAAATAAGCACTTATCTGTGAAGGGTAGTTTGCATGAGTCAAATCTCTCAGCTGCATCTTTGCTAGGGAAAAAAGGAAATTGCCAAGAAAGTTAAATCATAGAAACAGAAAACAGACAAATGCAAGAGGGGGGTGGAGAAAAAAGAGATGGTCTAACATATACAATCACTGAAAAAAGATTGAACTTTAAAACAGGTGAAGAGGCAGGGGCAGGAGTCAGAAGCCACAGAAACACTGGAGGAGGACACTCCGGGAAACCGTTACCCCGGATGATGTTTGGAAACGGAGGTGACAAAGGTGGGAAAGGATCCCAGGCTGAAGAAGCTATCACTGGAGGAGATGCTTTGTGCAAGGAGTGGTGAGCTCCACCGACAGACGTGGCAGTGGGCACACAATCCTAGAGGACAGTGGCAACCCGATGAGCGCCGGTATAAGGGTTGAGTGAACAGGAGGTGGAAGGAAGCAAGAATCTTTTTTTTTGTTTCTAGGAAATGTAGCTTCACTTGTTTGTGGACATGACTGTAGAACCCCTACACTCCTGAGAATAAGATTTCACAATTTTTGTCAGGAGGGATTTGGGGTCAGATGTACGACCATTTCATTTTGCATGTCAGCAATTGCCATTTATTGCACCTTGCAATTTGCAGCTCACAAAACGGAATATACTAATGCGTCTTAGACACATTTTGTGATTCTCAGTGGGGTCGCAAATGACCTGCCTCATCAATATTCATGAGGCAGGTCGCAATTTGCGTCCCATTGGGAATGGGCAAGAACACAGGGATGGTGGGCTGCTGAGGACAGCATACCACTATGTCTTTGTTTGCTTTTTAAATAAAGCTACTGTTTTTTACAATGTAGCCCATTTTCCTTAAAGGAAAGCTGGATGTGTTTAAAAGAAAAAAATAAAACGTTTTCTTTTCATTTTTTAAGGACAGTCAGTGGTCAGTGGGACTACTGTCTGCTCCTATTTATTTTTTTCTGCATACATTCACCAAGGGGAAGGGGTCCCCTGGAGACCCTTTCCTTTCTGAGACTGGCTTACCACCTACTTGAAGTAGGTGGTAACTGCGATTGTTTTGCAGTCGCAAAACAATCGTACATACCAGCAGGGCCCGATATTAGGAAGAGATGCCCTTGCACACCCTTTCCTAATAGCGACTCACAACCACATTTTGCAAGTCGGTAATAGGTTACCGACTTACAAAACAGGGTTAGTATATACCACAACCCTTTTTAGTGGCCGCAAATGGCCCGATTTTCTGTTTGCGACCGCTAAAGAGGGTCATACATCTGACCCAAAATGTTTTCTGACTTATGGTGGATTAGAGACAGTGTGCTGTCATGATGCAAAAGATTATCAGGCCTTTCCTTATACATTCCACAATCTACTAAAACAAAAAGTGCACAATGAACTCAAAGAAAAGAATTAAACTTCTGATATAATTAATGGGAAACATTTCTAAGCGTAAAGGCATACTCTAATAAATATGGGCCTGATTACGATGGCGGACGGACTTCTGTCCGTCCGCCATCGTCCCGGGGATGGGGACCTTCCGCCTATAAGACGTCAGTCCCACATATGCAATTACAATGCAGCCGCCACCACGGTGCCGCAAAAGGCATTTTTCCCATTGTGGCGGCCAACCGCCGCAATGGAATAAAAAGTGGGTTTTGCATTTCCCTGCACTATGTGGCAGGCACCACGTGGTGTCTGCCACACGGTGCAGGGGAATGGTGCCCCCCAAGGGCAAAAACAAACTGCCCCTACACAAGGGGGGCCCGCAATGGGCCCCCAAAGGCCATCCCGCCAGCCCTTTCTTGGTGAATGAACCGCCATGGAATGGTTGGTGGAGAGCCAGCATCATAACCTGATAAGCAGGTGTCTGCTAGGCACCGCCGGGATGCATTACATGCTGAGGGCCTCCGCAGCACTGGTGGGCTCAGGGAGCCTTTCGGATACGTGGCAGCCGGTGTTTCTGACCACAACTGTACCGCCCACCATCATAATATGGCGGCGGAAAATGGCCTCACAATGGCGGTGAACCCGCCACCAACAGCCTGTCAGTGGCGTGTTCACCACCATCGTAATAACCCCCTATTCGAATAGAGATAAGGTCAGCACAGAGAAGGCAAACCGAATAATAGTACCGTTATTTTTGTTTATTGTTACCAATTTTATTAATGCTTTGCTCACCTGGGGTTTATGGTTTTCTCCTGAGGATACGTCGGCAGTGGTTGCAGTGGAGGCACCTAAAAGAGAAAAAGAAAAAAACCTGCTTTTCCCAGAAAGGAACTCCAATCTGCTTACTTAACAACACCCTTATCCAGTATCGTCTTAAGAACAGCAACAACCTTGGGACTATATATTTTTTTTCTCAATCTTTCCGTTTATTAATCACTACCAATTTGAATGAACTCAGCATTGTAAAATGACTTCTCAGAAAAGCCCCTAGACCTTATTTCCACAAGCACATATTCTGTTTCTGTGCACAACTTTGATAATGAATAGCTGCAGCCAGTTACTCAAAGGTATGCTGTGCAATCCATCTTGTGAAACTTGCAAGGCAAGTTTTACTATTTAATGCTTTATCCGAGGTTGAGCATGGTGTTTAGAAAGAGTATTGGGGTGCTAGGAATCGGATGTCAGAATCTCATTAACAATGTTAGAAACATTTATCTTATTTTGGATTAGCGCTACATGTCTAACTTCTTTTATTTTCTCATTCTTTGTGGTTACCATACATATTTCATACACTAGACTGAGGATTTTACAATAAACATTTCAAAGTGCATGTCCCTGTTTCTTAGTGCTACTTTTGAGTGTGTTATTCATCAACTAAAGATTGTTTGGATCTCCACTGTGTCCCTGAACTAAGCTAGAGGGGTTGATAGTAACCTTAATACATTGCTTGCACAGAATTGCTTTGTGGGCCAGTGACAGGGCTCCAGTTCACCTGGCTTTTTAATTCATTACTGAAGCATTGATCAAAGTTTTTGTGTCAAAGGGTTAGAAAACTGACTCATTTAACTCTGGGGATAAACCAGATTTCATATTGGCGGTAACATGTGACCAGTGTGTTAGAGAAAGGCAAAGCACTCTGCTGCTGTTTTATACTAAACAATGGGGCAGATTTATGAGGCCCGTTGCGCCATCGGAACGTCACTTTTTGTGATGTTCCGTGGCGCAGAAGCCTGCGTGATATTTATCAGGCAGCACTGAGCCACTTTTTGTGGCTTAATGCTGCCTCAAAAATATCAGTCCCTTTAACGCAGTGTTCTGCGTTAAAGGGGCGTGCAATGGGTGTTGCTGGGGGCGTTCCCAGCAACATCCAAGGCCTTTTGACACTGCCCTAGATTTACGAGAAATCGTAAATCTGAGGCAGCGCCAAAAGCTTCCGCCTCCCCAGGGAAGGCGTAAGGGAGGCGCAACGGGGAGAAATATCTTTATTTCTCCTCGTTTTTCCTTTTTCTATGTGTGCTGCATTCTGCAGCACCCATACAAAGAGGAAAAACCTCTTGTGATTATTTTTGTACAGAAAGGTTTCCCTTCCTGTACAAAAATAATTATCTCCGCAATGCAGGCACCCTTGCACCATGGTGCAGGGGTGCCTGCTTTGGCGCAGGCAGCCCATTGTGCGCCGGCGCAGGGGAAAAGGACAGGAATGCACCGCATTTTATAGATACGGCGCATCCCTGCCCTTTTCTTTTGCCGTAGGGAAGCGCAGCAGGAAGGCCTGCTGTGCTTCCCTACGGCAAAACCTCATAAATCTGCCCCATTGTTTTTAAAATTGATTAGTTTTTGTATTTTGCCTTCCTTGTTTGATATGTGTATTTTACATGGGCAAACTAATTAGAAAGCATTATTGACTGTGGGAATCGGGGGAAGTGGTAAATAACAGAAATTGGTGCTGTATTTCCCTAAAACCTCTCAAACAAAAAGAACAATCCGGCGCTTATTGGGGTCAGTCTTTTCGGCCTCTCTGCCTTATTTGCGGGGAACTTTCCATTGCTGTTTCAGCGAAGGACAGACCGCCATTCTGAGGTTAGCGGTGCAGCCACTGGGGCTATAAAGCTAAGAGCGGAAGCGGCTGCGCAGCGGACGCGCGCAGAGGGCGTGCCGCGGGCGCGCCCTAGGCGCGCCCAAGGCAACCTCGTCTGCGCTCGTCCGCGCCTCGTACGCTGCCGGCTGCCGGAAGAATGGAGACTACTGTTGCTCAGGTATTTCCTGTCCAGAGGATAGTCTATTCTCGAGAAAAATTGTTACGTCTAGGTCAGAGGGTCCCGAAATGGCTGGGGGAGAAACTTATAAATGGCACTGCTGTGATCACTCAGGAGAGTTACCTATTGCGTTATAGCCGGCCTTTCCCTGTTGTTCCCCCAGATGTCAGGACGCCTAAAAAGGATCGGTCAGATCAGCGGGAGGAACCCTCTGTTGGGGAGGAGGAGGAAAATCAGCCGGGGGGGGGGAATCATCTGCCATTCAAGCCCTCTATTTAAATGTACATTATCAAAACATGCTACGGAAATTTGAGATCTGTTAGATAGCGTCAAGCCGGATCTGTGTTTATTTACAGAAACTTGGCTTAACAACGAAAATATCTCCTCGTTAAAAACGTCTTTCCCTGATGAATATTCGGTTACACGTTTGGACAGAGTCGGAAAGTGGGTTGGAGGCCTGGCTATTGCAATTCGCTGTCCGTATCACATAACAATTTTGGATAGGGTTTCCTCCCCTTCCCTCGAGTTATTGATATTTCGAATACAACAAGCTCACACTATTGAGCTGACAGGAGCCTTGGTATATCACCCTCCAAATAGTGAAAAAAATAGTTTCTGCACTGATCTTTCTGAAAGATTGGCCCCTTTCATACTGCGGTCAACCAGATTCCTACTGGTGGGGGACTTTAATTATCCCTTGGAAGTCCTCTCAAATAGGGATTCAGTAAGTTTGCACGCAAGTATGTAAGCTTTAGAGCTTACATCCAGAGTGACTGTCTCCACCCACCGTGCAGGCCATACCTTGGACACTATTTCCTCTAACATGTTGGATTTGAAAGTAGAGATTCCGATGGAGGTGGACTGGACAGATCACCTCGCCCTTTGTTTCTCTTGGAATGCATTGGGGCGTCCTAAACGACCTAAACATCATATGGAACCACGTAGAGCATGGAAAAGAGTGACGGCCGCTACCTTTAGCCGTAATTACTCTCCTCCATCTTTTGGTGTGACTGATTGTGATGCCTCCTTAGAGAGAGTCGAGGCTGCCATTATGGAGGCCCTCGATGTGATCGCACCACTAAGGTTGATGCACATCGCGCCAAGAATAGCTCTGGCGCTGTGGTTCACTAAAGCCTTAAAAAAGGAGAAAACCGGTATTAGAACCTTAGAAAGAAGATGGAGGAAAACTAAAGCAGTAGTAGATATAGATAGATATCGGGCTGCTCACAGAATCTATCTGAACAATTGTAAAAAGGCTAGGAGAACCCATTGGGGTACGCAGATCATGGAGGCCAAGGACTCCTCGCAGGAGCTCCTCAAGATTTTGAGAGAATTTACTTGCCCTCGGAATAATGAGGCTCTCCTTCCAGCTACACAGGACTTCTGCAACGCATTAGCGACACATTTTACAGACAAAATCTCCTTGATTTATCGTACTTTTGAGGGGAATAACAACTTAAATAACAGCCAGGTCCCTAGACCAGTATTATGTTCCCCTGGTCTAGATGTTTTTTCCATCATTACCGTTGCCCAGGTTAAGGCTCTGTTGGCCAAAATCAAGTCGGGATCCCCTCTGAATCCTATGCCACCTAAGATTATGAAGGAGTTATCTCCTATCCTTGCAGATTCCTTAGCTACCATCTGCAACATATCGTTAGTGACAGCCACCTTTCCGAAAAAATGGAAGGTATCTCGTGTCAAGCCACTACTTAAGAAGGTATCAGCGGACCCGACTGAAGTTCTTAACTATAGACCCATCTCTCTTCTCCCTGGTTGGTCTAAAGTTATGGAATCCATCATAAATGGTCATCTGTCCAATTATTTAGAAGAAAATAAGCTTTTGGACTCTACACAGTCAGGGTTCCGGACATCACATAGCACCGAGGCTGCGCTGCTTGAAGTCACGGATTCCATCAGGCTGTCGCTCGATGAGGATTCTCCGGTTATGCTGGTGTTATTGGATCTGTCGGCAGCCTTTGACACCATCTCCCACTCTATACTGTTAAGTAGATTGCGGGAGGTGGGGGTCGGCGGCCTAGCTCTCAGGTGGTTTCAGAGCTATCTATCTGATAGATCTCAATCTACCCAATTGGGGTCCTGCGTATCATCTTCAGTACGGATTGATAAGGGGGTCCCACAGGGCTCTATTTTGAGCCCCACATTATTCAATCTATATGTGGCCCCCCTAGCGTCTGTCATTAGAAACTGTGGCTTTGAGGCCATCTCCTACGCTGATGACACGCAGTTGATTATAAATCTTGGAAAGGATCCTGCAGTTACGAAAGTCAAGTTCGCAGCTTGTATGATTGATATTGCCGACTGGATGAGAAGTCATTTTTTACATCTGAACTCATCTAAGACTGAGATTCTTCTGTTCGGCAAAGCTGCGGATTTCTGGACCCCCGATTGGTGTCCATCAAAATTGGGTCCAGCCCCTATTCCTAAAAGTTGTGCGAGAAATCTGAAGATCTTTTTAGACAATCAGCTCTCAATGGAGACCCAAGTTAAAACCCTGGCGTCATCGTGTTTTGGTACCATGCGGATGGTAAGGAAGATTTTCCCTTGGATCCCGCTGAGTGCCAGAGAAACTCTTATCCATGCCCTGCTAATGAGTCGCCTGGATTATGGAAATTCCCTTTTGGTCGTAATCAGGGAAGATCTCTTTTCCCGACTGCAGGTGGTGCAAAATACAGCTGCCCGCCTTGCTCTTGATAAGCCTGCGCGAACTCCCTCTCTGCCGCTTCTGCGCCAACTACACTGGTTGCCAGTCAGAAAAAGGGCCACCTTTAAAATGTTATGTCTGGTCTTTAGATCCCTACATGGACTGGGACCTGTCTATTTTAGAGATAAACTTAAATGGTATCAGCCCTTAAGACAGCTTAGATCCTGCAATCGCAAAACCTTGTGCGAATATAAAATCAGGAAAGCAAGGTCAGGGGGTCGTGCTTTTTCCTACCTAGCACCTAAGCTATGGAATAGCCTCCCTGAATTTATTCGCCAATGTTCAAATTTGGCACTATTTAAAAATATGCTTAAAACTTGGCTTTTCTAACTGTTCTTTCCTTTTTCTGATCGCTGATCTTGTTTGCTAGCGCCGAGAGATCCCCATGGGGATGATTCGTGCGCGATATAAGTGATCTAAATAAATAAATATTATTCCTATATGAATGAGAGAATGCACAATTCTAGCTAAATTTTCATCATCACAATATTCTTACAGAAGGATTGGTAAAAACGTGTGTGGCCACTTGTGTTCCAGGGGTGGTGTTACATTAAGTATACCAGAGTTACAAGGGACTGGTGGCTCTCTCAGGTGCATACCTTAAAAGGATGCAAAGGAGGTGCCATGAACCCACCAGACATCCCTTTCACTAATGCGCTGCCCCAGGTCAGGTGCGAGTTTACAGCTTTCCTAGGGACAGGTCATTCATTGTGATTAGGTGCACTGACGCAGTCGAGGCATGGCACACCTAGCTGAAAGTGTGCCCCAGCACAGACCAGTGCAGTGCACCCTATCAATAATATAGACTCAGGAGTACAATACAGTAATAAACGCAAGTTGCTTCCCTGCGTCTTTTTTTGTAATTGGATGGCCAACTCACTGGGGCTGGGAGTCCCAAGGTTATGTCTTGGTGAGCCCCGTATCAGTGAACCTGAGTAAGGCCCTGACCCTATCTGGCTTACGGTTACAGTAAGGACACCAAATCTTTTATTTTAATTTTATTTTAGTTGCACCCCTGGGTCTTTTTTGTAACTTTGCCCTGTATTGTTAACAACTCCAAAGAGGTTTCTTAGTACCTGACTAGTTGACACTTTATATGACATCCATCACTACATTACCTCTTGAAGAGCTTGAGTGATGGTGAACAGCTCTTTTGCTAGAAGACAGCACCAATAATGGGCACACCCACATGTGACGGCAGGTAGCCAAGGCAACAGTTAACAGTATATAGACAGATGCATGGGACCTGTGATATACTATGAGAATACTAAGGGCCCCATTACGAGTTCGGCAGTCTCTTAGTGTGCCGCCATGCCAGCGCCCCGCTGCGAGACCGCCAAACCCATATACAGATGCATGGGACCTTTCTAAGGCTCATGGGAGTACCTGAGAAAGGCACCATTGTAGGAGCACCCCTGCCCGTTCCTGCACAGACAAATGCACAATGTTATGCATTTCTGTCTGTGCAGGATCAGGGGCGCAAAAATACAGGGGGGCACAACATGTGCCCCCCTGCATTCACCCTCATGCACAGAGGAGACAGGGGCCCTGTAAGGGCCCCCTTAGTTTCCTCACTGCCACCGTTTTCAATGGTGGGCTCACCGCCATGAAAAGGAGGGCAATGAGGAAACTGTAATATGTTTGGCGGTGCCGCAGCAGCACCACCAGCATATTAATTCCTCAGACTGCTGCGCCACCGCCAAGGTATCAAGGATTACAGCAGTAGCAGAGGTCCAGTGACGGTTCAACCGCTGTACTTGTAATACAGCAGGTGGACCGCCACCCCAGGTTTGGCAGTCCAATGAACCGCCAAGCTTGTAATCAGGCCCTGAATCTTCTGACATTAATATGCATATAGATTTGGATCAAAGCTCCAAACATGGTGATCAAATCTTGATCTGGCTCAGAGGATGACAATTACTTGGTTCTCATCATAGGGGCATCAAATAAAACAATTGCCGTCTTTTCACCTGCCATCTACTTGATGGGATTTAGGATTGGTATGGTTACAGTTGCCAGCAACCAAAAAGGTTTGCATACCGCTTAACCTTTTGGATGTCAAAGACAGGACCTTCACATTTTCACGCTACTTTCAAAGCGTATATTAGTAAATATTAAGGGCCTTATTATGACTTTGGTGGTGTGGCAGCGGATGACCATGCCAGAGCCCCGTTGCCACACCCCATACCCATAATGAGAACACCTGCCGGATTCCGACTGGAATCCAGGTTGGTGGATTCTGAGGCTGCTGGCCCACAGCAGTGCAGTGCTGAGGCGTAAACATGAGCCTTAGCAAGGCACCGCAATAGGAACACCATTGCATGTTCCTGCAGGGCATGCATTGTGAAGTCCATGCTCTACAGGAGCTGGAGGTGCATGCATACAGGGGGGCACACTATGTGCCCCCCTGCATGCCTCCCATGGCGCAGAGGCAACAAGGGGCTCTGTAGGACCCCCTTTGTTTCCTCACAACCACACTTTTCATGGCAGGCTCACTGCCATGAAAACCGTGGCGGTTAGGAAACTTCTAATATGCTTGGTGGTGCAGTAGAGGCACCACCTTTATGTTAGGGGTCTCAGACCGCTGCAAGCTACCTGCTTCATATATATATATTTTTTTACTTTGATGACATTGAACATGCTGAGCAAGTTGACCTCATCATTCAGTGTCAGTGTTGAGAAGCAGTGGGTACACCAATGCCTATCCCTCTTCTTCCCCAAAGCCCCTACTCTAGGGAGTTACAAGAGGACCACCAAACAAGACAATTCCTGCTCACTAAAAAAGAGTAATCAGTAGGTTTTTATCCCCCACTTTTTCACCAGGTCTATTTATAGTTGTATAACCATAGCTCATAGGCAGGACAGGGAGATAGGCCTTTTGGATAGAGTGCGCACCCAGCAAGTGCCTGGAGAACAGAAATGTTTATCACTATTCTTTCTCTCAGAGGTGATGGCATCCAGTAGAAAGGGGAACTCTTTAGGAAAAATGGGCCTGGAATGGTAGATAACTAACATCATCAATCCCTGGACCAGTGAACAGTTTCCATAATAGTGATATGCACTTGCTGCAATTAGAATCTCCAGGACAATCATCGTCACTTGAACTTGTGACTAGATTTTATGATGATTGCTGTTACTTGGGCTAGAGTGAGTTCCTTTGATGACCAAAAGTGTTGTGGGAGGTGGAGAATATAGTGAACACTGAAACTAATGGACAACTCATACAAACATACGAATGGCACCATTACCTGAACTATCAGAGAGCTTCAAGGTGCTCTGTTGATCTGTAGCTATGTTTGCACTGGATAAAACCCCATACATACAAATATATATTACCAGTCATCAGCACCTGCAGTGGAAAACATGATACTGATTCACACTTGAACAGCAACAACAGTGGTCATTTTTCAGGCGCCATGATAGCGAATAGCTCCTAACCTGGTAAAGACTATCAACCAATGTATTCGTCCCAGCCCAGCAGCACTGGTCCTAAATTGTAAACAGTACCTAGATTAACTGCTCTGGTGATGTTCATCAGAAACTGGGCTTTCAGACTGCTTTCACAATTATCACCTGCAACTCTGCTGCTTCATAGCTACCAAAATAGCCAGCCATTGGTACCTGTGATGAAAGACAGCTATCCTTGAGGGGAACTGGCAATTGCTCTGGAAGACAAATCCTTAGTTGTTGTTTGTTCCACGAATCTTCACAAACATTTTAAAGTAATGATACCATGTGTTAAACTGATGCTCAGAAGCCTGTAGGGAGCTGCAGAAGCACACAACTTCTAAGCAATTATTGTGACAAACATTCTAGCGAGAAAAAATAGATATTGATCTAATCATCCCAGTCCATTGGTGCTGTTGCTAAGGGTTTTCTTCTCTAAACAAAATGTTCAATATAGTTTCACTGTGAGCGCTAAAATACTTTTTCTACGCCTAATGGAACAGAAACATTTATTTTCAACCATTAAAAGAGGCACTGATGGGGATAATTCATTTTGCTGCAGGATTACTGAAAGAAATACACACTACAGAAGCTGACAGTGATTGGCAGGCAGTAAAGGTCTAGCAAAATAAAAGCAAAGAAAGTGAGAGTGTTATGTTGAAAACAGTTTAGTGAGTTACTACAAAAATGCATCCATCTTAACACGCTATGGGCCTCATATACTATATTTTGGCATATGGTAGCACCGCAAGCCTTCCTGCTGCCCTGTCCTACGTCAATAGAAAGGGGCGGCATTGCCCCATATCTATGAGATGAGTCTTATTACTGTCCTCATCTACAGTGTTGGTGCACAAATGGCTGCCATGTGCCAACACAGGCACCCTGTATGGTGGAAGGTTATCTGCGTTAAAATCTTGTTGTTTTTGCGGGGGAAGGGACACTTTCTCACACAGACACAACCCTTATGCCACCCGTGGGGAGGAGAAGGCTTTTAGGACATTCCCAGGTTTGCAGCTTGGTGTGAATCTGGGAATGTGTCAAATTCCATGGGTGTTACGTGGGAACACCCACCGTAACACCCATGGCATGCCTCCCCATCACAGTGTGAGACAACGCAGCAACTTGTGCTGCATTGCCTCACACCATATCTACGAAGCCAAGAAAAACCACCAAGGTTGTCTTTACTTGACCTCGTAGATATGGGTAAGCACAATGCGCAAAGGGGAAGTAATTAAAAGTGATGTTACGGCTGTGCACTGGGCTTGTAAGTTAGTCAGTTCAAAATGTTAATTGTCACTGACATATTCACTTAACTATAACATTACTTTGGCCTTTGTTTTTTCAGTGAATAATCATATATGAATATATACATAGGTTCCAGGGGCGTTATAGTTAGGAATTGGCATTTAAAAAACCTTAGAAATCCACTGAAGAAAACAAAGGTTTCAGGGGCGTTATAGTTAGCTGGACATTTCCCTCATACAAAACCCTAGAAATTCCCCTGTTATAGTTAGTTCAGCTAACTATAACTCGCGCCCCCGCAATGCACTGCTGATGACGTCACATATTACATCACTCATGACATGGTCAGTGACATCACTCATGACATCACTGATGACATCTCAAATGACATCACTGATGACATCACTGATGACATCATCCAGTAGGTATGTGTTTCTGTACAGTTTTAATATGTCTAATATATATAGGGAAAGGTCTGTTGAAGAATGAGTGGGTGTACAAGTGTGTGAATGGATGATTTTGTAGGTGCGTAACTGACTCTTTAAGTGAGTCATTAAATGTATCTTACTGCAGACTAGTGACTAAACTGTGTGAATGTCTGTATGTGTCTGTGTGTAGGTGTATAAGTGGCTGCATGGTTTTGTGAATGGCTATACGAGTGTCTATATGGGTTATTGATTGGTTGTCTGAGTATCTGTATGGGTGCCTGAGTGTTTGTGTGGGTAGGGTGTGTGTGACTCTATGCATAGATGTGTGAGTGGGTTATTCTATGGGTGCATGGTTTTAAGAGTGCAGCTGTGATGGACTGTATGGTTGTGTGAGTGTATGTATGGGTGTGTTAGGGATTGAATGTATATCTCAGTGGTACATGTGTGACTAACTACATATGTGAAAGGCAGCATATATGTGTATAAGAGTATATAAGTTGGTATATGTGAGAGTGTGTGATTGTGAGAGTGGCTGTATGGATGAGTGTGTGCTTGTATCAATGATTCTATTAGAGCGTAAGAATGTGGTACTATTTTTATGAGTAAGTGAACTTGAGTGTGTTTAACTGTATAGGTGAGTAAATTGGACTGTGTTTAATTACTTGCACGACTGACTAGGTGTGTCAGTACCTCAATGGATGATTGGCAGTGTGTGAGTGTGTATATAGGTGTATAAATGCATATGATAGTCTTGTACGGAGTGACTGTAAGTATGAGTGACTGTACAGGTGAGTGAGTGGAGGTGTATGTAGACCTAAGAGTTAATGAGTGGGTATGTAGTTATTGGTATTGGAGTATCTATGATTTTCAAAATGGCCGTCTGAAATTTTGAGTCGGTGTATCAAAGGTTATATTAGGGTGTGTGAAGATGCACTAATTTATCACATGGATGATGTCATCAGTGATGTCATCAGTGATGTCATTTGAGATGTCATCAGTGATGTCATCAGTGATGTCACTGACCATGTCATGAGGGATGTAATATGTGATGTCATCAGCAGTGCATTGCGGGGGCGCGAGTTATAGTTAGCTGAACTAACTATAACAGGGGAATTTCTAGGGTTTTGTACGAGGGAAATGTCCAGCTAACTATAACGCCCCTGAAACCTTTGGTTTTTTCAGTGAATTTCTAAGGTTTTTTAAATGCCAATTCCTAACTATAACGCCCCTTAAACCTATGTTTTTTTCAGTGAATTTCAGAGGTTTTTTAAATGCTAATTCCTATCTATAACTTATCTCTGAAGATATCATGAAAAGCATTCTTTTTTAAAAGTAGGGTGCACATTAGTTTTGTGGAAAAGCATCTTTGTGATTGGTTAAGAAAAAGCAGTTTCAACGTGGAGTACATATCAAAGGATAAAATTTGCTCAGATCAACCACACCTGCTACTTGCATTTGAAAGGCACTGTTCGAACTTAAAACAATCGTCAACTTCTAACCTGCACGTGTCGTTACAAATTCAAGAAAATGTTACAAAAAAATATCGTTAATTTTTAAAAAATTGATGAACTTTTAACCTGCACGTGTTGTAGAAGGTTCTAGAAAGTGAGTTGATAGAATACGTATCACTTCTGACTTCTATGTGTTGTTCAATATTAAAAAAACCGTTCATATGGAAAATTAAAAAGAAACCAATAGAGAAGTTTTGAAACCTAAAAGAATCAAGGAACTATTCTAATTTATTCTTTACATGTATTTATGTGTGCAGTAACAACATTATAGACACAACAGCACTAGGAAGAGGAAGAAGCAGGGAGTGGGGGGAGGGGGGGAGATGGGCAGAATGGCACACATGCACAATTAAGTACAACACACATATAGACTAACAATGGCCAAAATGAAACACACCAACAAGCAGCACAAGTCACACAACCCGCCAACATCACACCACTGAACGAGCATAGAAGTGAAAACCACGCTGCATTCATACAGGATGTGTACAAAGGCCAGTCGTTGGTGTTGTTGGATGTCTGCGACCGTGGTCATCATGGATGAGATGCCCAGCTTGTGGCACATGGTCGAGTTCACTGTGTGTTATGTTGCCAAACGGCTGCACCTCCCTCCCAAGCGCCCACACACTTTTGTACGGTGCGCTGTTGTATCTCGTGCACTCGTACAGCACAACATTGTAATGCCTATTTGCGCATGTCCTGCTACATTCCAACTACAACATCACAGTGCCGTTTAGAGGTGGTGCATGCCAGTTTACAACATCAACTGCTCTTGTAGCAGGCCACACCAGAACACAGAGACACACTTACCGCACTTCCTGTACACGGACATGTCCGAGACACCCCGTTCCCCTTGCCGGATAGACACACCCCTGCACTGACCTGTGAACCCCAGACCAGCACACGCCAGTTGTGCATGCAGGAGGATGCGTGTGTAGCTACACATCCAGGCTCACTGTCAACGCTGAGGTGACAGCACACTGTGATGTTGCAGGGCTTGTGCCTATCATGCTAAGACAATGACCACAGGGACACACTTACTAAGATGTGGGTTTGGGGGGCATTGGCGGTCCTGGAGTTGTTGAGATGAGTCTTCTGGCCCTCATGGGTATCCCTGTATCATGCTCATTGACTCCATGGTACCTGTGGGTGTTCTGGTGTGGCTCTTGGCTGTGTTCCCTTTCATGGTGCAGGTAGTTGTCCTGCTTAACACCAGAAAGCAGGTGTAAAATCCCTGGTGCTAACGTGTCTTATCGCCGGAATTTGTTTCGCATTGCAATTGGTGTGAAAGTTGTGATGGGATTTTTTTCGTGTGCAGAACAATATACAAACTGAGCAGTGTATCTATCTCATCAAGATCCAGCACCTGACGCACTATTCCCAATCAATATAAATACAATGAGATTTCTTAATAGATTTTGTGTGTACACTGTAAGTGCAGCCAATATCTCAGTGCAATTCAATACAGGATTTTAGTATTTAGAATAAATCGGAAAGGTGCACCTCGTGTCTTTTTGCACGGGAACGGCTACTCTCCATTTCATTATCAGCACTTTAACGGAAGTAAAGTTGAGATAAATCTAACACACTATTCAGAAGTTGGTGCAAACTGCAGATATCACCAGTATTCCAGCGATAAGTCCCCCAAAATGTAACACCATGGTGGACTCCATCAAATAACAGTAATAAGAACAAGAAAGAGTCACACAGCAGTTAAGAGAACAACCAAAAACGTTATTAATTTTTTTTTCAAACTTTATTTTTATAATAATAAATATATAAACGAAAAACTATTTTCAAACTTTATTTTTTTATTAACATATATATGAACAATAAACTAATAAACAAAATGTAACAACAATAATAAAAAACAACAGGGCGGAACACTACTGTGGGGACAATGGATGTCGAAGACAGACCTGGAAAATACGAAAGATTGTTAAAAAAAAAACCAACATGGTATTCTCAACAAAATACCACGAGAAACAAATCATAGATATATAAAATGCATACAGCTAACAAAATTTTAAAAGTTTAACTTACAAAAACTGTAAATGTTGCCGCTCTAAAATATTTACCGAATCTGAAGAAAATGTTTTGCAGAAGGCACCACACAAACAAAGTTTTTCTTCAGTGGTGAGGAAATGTTTTACTTTTTCCAAGGAGCAAACAAAGACCAATGCCACCTTCGTCACTCGCAAGATTTGCCAAAGAGTTCTGTTACGAGGAGATCCTAACAAAAAATACTCGCGCGGCACAGCAAGTATGATGAAACACCTAAGGACCCTTCATCCAAACAATCTTGCACGAGAAGAGTGTAAACAGATGAGAAACACTCCTGTTCTGTATCTGTAAAAAAGAATCACAAATAAATGTATATTAATAACTTTCAAATTTATACTATTCCATTACTGTACAAACACATTTTATATAAAAACTGACTATGAAACTATAGCCCTGAACCACAAGTGTGACGATCATTAAAACACTACATGCATAGTGCATACTACTTTGAAGCAGTTCATGCCCTAAAGCCTACCTCACTAAAAGACTACAGGCTAACTGACTAAAGGATTACAGTAGTATAAGGAGACACACTTGGTGACTCACAGGGTGTTTGCTAGAAGAGTATGAATACTAACTAGGGAATAGAAGGTGTGAAACACAACTGTGTAGGTGATTAGAGGACTGCATCCATACTGCATAGGCATTTAAAGCAGTCCATGTGCTAAGGCCTGGCTCACTGCATGACTACTTGGGTACTGACTGAATGATTAGAGTACAGCAAGGAGAGTGCCTAGGTGAATTTATAAGTACTAGGCTTTTCGCACAGGGAATAGATTAGTACTTGGTACTGAATGGGTCACTAGAGGAGTGCAAAGGCAGTGACAAGTGCTGGACTGTATGGATACTGACTAGGAAATTGAAAGTGTGAAAGACAAGTCTCTAGGTGGTTAGAAGACTGCATGCATAGTGCATAGGGGTTTGAAACAGTCCATGTGCTAAGGCCTGGCTCAGTGTATGAATACTTAGGCACTGACTGAATGATTAGAGTACTGCAAAGATAGTATCTTGGTGAATTTATAAGTGTTTGGGTTTTAGCACAGTGAATGGATTAGTACATGGTGCTGAATGGGTCACTATAGGACTGCAAAGAGAGTCACGGGGTATTTCCTGGAAGTGTATGGATACAGACTAGGGAATTGAAGGTGTGAAAGACAAGTGTGTAGGTGGTTAGAGGACTGTATACATAGAGGATAAGGGTTTGAAGCAGTCCATATACTAAGGCCTGGGTCACTGGATGAGTACTTGGGTACTGACTGAATGATTAGAGTACTGCAAGGAGAGTGCCTGGGTGAATTTATTGGGGTTTGGCGCTGTGAATGGATTAGTACATGATGCTGAATGGGTCACTAGAGGAGTGCAACGGCAGTGACAGGGTGTTTGCTGGAAGTGAACGGATACTGACTGGGGAATTGAAGGTGTGAAAGACAAGTGTGTAGGTGGTTAGAGGACTGCATGCATAGTGGATATGGGTTTGACGTAGTCCATGTGCTAAGAACTGGCTCACTGCATGAATACTTAGGCAGTGACTGAATCATTAGAGTACTGGAAAGAGAGTGTCTAGGTGAATTTATAAGTGTTTGAGTTTTGGCACAGTCAATGGATTAGTACATGCTGTTGAATGGGTCTCTAGAGGACTGCAAAGGAAGTGACAGGATGTTTCCTGGAAGTGCATGGATACTGACTAGGGAATTGAAGGTGTAAAATACAAGTGTATAGTATGTCAGAACACTTTTATTTGAAGCAATCTATTTGGTACTTAGAAACTGACTAAATAATCAGACTACTTCTAGGACAGTGCTTAGGTAAAACTTTTAAATTTTCAGTTCTGCCACAGTGAACAGAATAGTACATGGTACTGCACCTTAGTGTCAAACCCTGACACATTTTATCAATGCATAAGCAAAGACTAGCTTCTAATGCTACTAAAACTTGACAACATGAGAGGTTTTAAATAAGTTATCTGTCAGCAAATACACGATGTTACCAAATGCTTCTCTCACAGTGGTTCTCAAATGCACACAGACTCACAGTGTAATTCTAGACAACAACCACTATACCTAGGAGTTTACCAAAAATCATTCACTACTGTGGAAGTGGTAAGCGAACTGCACACAATCTTCATATTTCAGGACTGCACTTTTGTGTTAATGCCTGACTCATATAATGAAAGCATAAGCCATAACTGTCTTCTAATGCTACTAAAACTTGACAACATGACAGGTTTTAAAACAGTTATCTATCAACAAATACACAATGTTACCAAATGCTTCTCTCACAATCCTTACCCAAATGCACACAGACTCACAGTGTGATTTTAGACAAGCAACACTATCCTAGGAGTTTACCAAAACTCATTCACTAGTCTGAAAGAGTTAATGGTACTGCACACAATCTACATATTTAAGTACAGCACATCAGTGTCAAAGCATGACTCATTTAATCAACATATAAGCAAAGACTGGATTCTAATGCTACTAAAACTTCTCAACATGACAGATTTTAAAACAGTTATCTGTCAGCAAATACATGATGTTACCAAATGATTCTCTCACAGTGATCCCAAATACACACTAACTCATAGTGTGATTCTAGACAAGCACCACTATCCTTATGAGCTTACCAAAACTCATTCAGTACAGTGCAAGTGGTAAGGGAACTTCGCACAATCTACATATGTCACAACTGCAATTTACTGTCAATGCCTGACTCATATAATGAAAGCATAAGCCATAACTGTCTTCTAATGCTACTAAAACTTGACAACATGACAAGTTTTAAAACAGTTTTCTGTCAGCAAATACACAATGTTACCAAACACTTCTCTCACAGTGGTTCCCAAATACACACAGACTCACAGTGTGATTCTAGACAAACAACACTATCCTTAGCAGCTTACCAAAACTCTTCACTACAGTGGAAGTGGTAAGGGAACTGCACACAATCTACATATTTCACGACTGCACTTTAGTGTCAATGCCTGACTCATGTAATCAACGCATAAGCAATGACTGGCTTCTAATGCTACTAAAACTTGACAACATGACAAGTTTTAAAACAGTTTTCTGTCAGCAAATACACAATGTTACCAAACGCTTCTTTCACAGTGGTTCCCAAATGCACAAAGACTCACAGTGTGATTCTAGACAAGCACCAGTATCCCTAGGAGTTTACCAAAACTCATTCACTACACTGGAAGTGATAAGGGAACTGCACACAATCTACATATTTCACGACTGCTCTTTAGTGTCAATGCCTGACTCATTTAATCAACACATAAGCAAAGACTGGCTTCTAATGCTACTAAAACTTGACAACATGACAGGTTTTAAAACAGTTTTCTCTCAGCAAATACACGATGTTACCAAACGCTTCTCTCACAGTGGTTCCCAAATGCACAAAGACTCACAGTGTGATTCTAGACAAGCACCAGTATTCCTAGGAGTTTACCAAAACTCATTCACTACACTGGAAGTGATAAGGGAACTGCACACAATCTACATATTTCACGACTGCACTTTTGTGTCAATGCCTGACTCATTTAATCAACACATAAGCAAAGACTGGCTTCTAAAGCTACTAAAACTTGACAACATGACAAGTTTTAAAACAGTTTTCTGTCAGCAAATACACGATGTTACCAAACGCTTCTTTCACAGTGGTTCCCAAATGCACAAAGACTCACAGTGTGATTCTAGACAAGCACCAGTATCCCTAGGAGTTTACCAAAACTCATTCACTACACTGGAAGTGATAAGGGAACTGCACACAATCTACATATTTCACGACTGCAATTTACTGTCAATGCCTGACTCATATAATGAAAGCATAAGCCATAACTGTCTTCTAATGCTACTAAAACTTGACAACATGACAGGTTTTAAAACAGTTATCTGTCAGCAAATACACAATGTTACCAAATGCTTCTCTCACAATCCTTACCCAAATGCACACAGACTCACAGTGTGATTTTAGACAAGCAACACTATCCTAGGAGTTTACCAAAACTCATTCACTAGTCTGGAAGAGTTAATGGTACTGCACACAATCTACATATTTAAGTACAGCACATCAGTGTCAAAGCATGACTCATTTAATCAACATATAAGCAAAGACTGGATTCTACTCCTACTAAAACTTCACAACATGACAGATTTTAAAACAGTTATCTGTCAGCAAATACATGATGTAACCAAATGATTCTCTCACACTGATCCCAAATACACACTAACTCACAGTGTGATTCTAGACAAGCACCACCATCCCTATGAGCTTACCAAAACTCATTCACTACAGTGCAAGTGGTAAGGGAACTGCACACAATCTACATATTTCACGACTGCAATTTACTGTCAATGCCTCACTCATTTAATGAAAGCATAAGCCATAACTGTCTTCTAATGCTACTAAAACTTGACAACCTGACTGGTTTTAAAACACTTATCTGTCAGCAAATACACAATATTACCAAATGCTTCTCTCACAGTGGTTCCCAAATGCACACAGACTCACTGTGTGATTCTAGACAATCAACACTATCCCTTGCACTATATCAAAACACATCTCTTCATCTAGAAGTAGTACTAGATTTTAGTATAGAAACATAACATAACTCATTTCATAAATTCATAAACAATGACTGGTTTCTAATTCTACTAAAATATAAAAACTGCACAGTTATCTCTCTACAAACACATGAAAAACACAAATGCCAATCACAGAATGGTTTCTACATGCACACACATTGTAGAGAAAAAAAGTACTCCCTACACTTTAGCAGGAAAAATACATTAGTCTGATTAAAATCAAAATAGTCCACATACATCCCCTCACAATTAAATAACTCATCTTTCAAGTTGTTTTATAGATTAAGGAGTATATCAATCACTCACCATATTTTCTTTTACAGAATCTCTGCACTGTGCACCTCTCAGCAAAAGCAAAGAATAGAAAAGTTTCCCTTTCATTTTCCACACATATACATGTAAACATCAAATCACAATCATTCGCACATAAACTCAAAAGCAAACACACATTTCTATTGGTTAAACATTTCAACCCTTTCCGACTGAAATACATTTCAACCCTTCCCCCAATCTGCCTTCTGCCTGTTACCATAGAAATAGGTCATGGAACACTGCACTGAGCTCACAGGTCACAAGTTCAGCACACAATTTTCCTACACAAGACAGGAAGTGTGCTTGACTTTTCAACATGTCAGCCTATCATATATAATGTTCCTTACAATCTGTTTTGGTTAACCAATAACAATCATACCTTTAAAAAACAAAAATATGCACCCTACCTTTCAGTGTAGAAAGTTGTTATACAATCAATGATTTCTTGTCGTTTTTCAAAAAACGTTGCCGTGGATCTGCGCACCCACTACAAGAGAATCCGTGAATCCAACGCGATAGGATGCGCGCACCGTGCGCGGATTTTGCCGCTTTTTTTTTTTACAAAGGGGGGCCACAGGGGTCCTTCTGGGACCACCTAAGCAGATCTAGAGGGTCAGAGTATTTCCACTCTGCCCCCTTTATATCTTTTACACACTTATTCCCCTTCCATCTTCAGCCTCGCTTCTACAGAGGCAGAAAATGGCCGCCAACAGTTCCTGGTTTCGAATGTAGAGAGACGCTCAACAGCCATTTAGCATTCAGCGCGCGATCGGGAGGGTGCGCGCTCGGTTCGGGGAGGGTGCGCTTACGGTGCGGGTACGGTCCGCGGATCCTCCGCGGCCATAGATATCACTAACTATTTTACCCTAATTTTCTCAGGAACTACTGAACAGATTCACACCAAATATGCAAAAGGCATGAGTCCAAACTGAGGACTACCTCTTTCCCATATTTGGTGTCATTCCGTTCAGCGGTTCGGGCTGTAGCTGCGACAACAGATCCTATGGGAAATTCCATAGGGAAAACGTGTTTTGGGAGCCCCCTTTTTTCTCAACCGCCGCTTCACGGATCACCGCAAAACTTTCAGGGTAGGAACGGAGCGGAGCTGGCCAAAAGTTTGGAGAATTTTGTGAAGATTCGTCAATCGGTGCCAAAGATATTCCCAATAGAATGTTGCGGATTTGCTATGGAAAATAGGTCCTAACTATAACTATCTACTGGCGACTGCCAGTAGATAATATATATATATATGTATATATATATATATATATATATATATATATATATATATATATATATATATATATATATATATATACATATATATATATATTACCTACTGGCGGCCGCCAGTAGGTAGTTATAGTTAGGACCACGTTTCCATAGGAAATCCGCAACATTCTATTTTGAATAACTTTGGCGCCGGTCGACGAATCCTCACGAATTTTTCAAAATAGGTGAGGCGCTACGCTCCGCTCCTACCCTGAAAGTCTCGGGGGGATTCGTCAAGCGGGGGCTGAGATAAAAGGGGGGTCCCAAAACGCGTTTTTCCCATGCATTTTTCCATAGGACCTTTAGACACAGCTACAGCCCGAACGGCTGAACAGAATTACTAGAAATTTGGCAGAGAGGTAGTCCTCAGGTCAAGGAAGTGCCTTTTGTAGGTTTGGTGTAAATCTGTTCAGTAGATTCTGAGAAAATAGCCTTTAAATCAATATATATATCTGAGCCAGCTTACGGTGCGCTTACGGTACGCTTACCGTACGCGTACGGTGGCGTGCGCTAGCGCGATTCTGATTGGCTCTTAGATCTTAGTAAACATTCGAATCGGCCGAAACCAGGAAGCGGCGGCCGCCATTTTCTCTCTCGCACTGAGAGTGATGATTAAAATACAAAGCATAAAAACATGTAAAGGGGCTGTTTGGACAGCTCCAAAACACCTAGCCATGTTGAGGGAGTCCCCAAAGATCCCCCAAGGCCAAAAACGGCTTTTTTATTTTTTCGCTAATTTCGCCGATTACGCTTACCGTACGCGTACGGTAAAAAAATATTAAAAAAAAAAAATTAGCCACACTCTCCCCACCCCGTGTGCAAATGGTGACTGAAGGGCACCATTTGTGCATGGCTTATGAATGGTGCGAAAAATTAAAATATTACCTTTCAAAACGAAGTGCATCATATGTCCTCCATGTGCGCACTAGCGTAACGTGGGCACGCGGTGCGCGTAGCGCACCGCGTGCCCACCGTGCGTGCACGGCACTAACTGCGTAAAGTGGGCGCACGGTGCGCGAAGCGCACCGCGTGCTCACTGTGCGCGCACGGTGCGCGAAGCGCACCGTGCGCGCACGGAACGAACTGCGTTAAGTGGGCGCGCACGCCACGAATGGCGTAAAGTAACTTAGCATTTAAAAAAACGTACAAATTCACTGAAAAAACCATAGGTTTCACACACGTTATAGTTAGGAATTAGCATTTAAAAAACCTTGCAAATTCACTGAAAAAACCATAGGTTTCACACATGTTATAGTTAGCGGAAATTTTACTGATAAAAAACCAATGAAATTCCCCCGTTATAGTTAGTGCAGGCAACTATAACTCACGCGACCGCAATCTTCTGCTGATGACATATGTGTCTTTATGAAAAAAAAATATTTGTAATATATGTATAGCTAAAAATGTATGGAAGAAGACATGGGCAAATAAGTGTCTAAATACAGTATTAGCATCAGCAGAGGATTGCGGTCGCGTGAGTTATAGTTGCCTGCACTAAC
Source organism: Triturus cristatus (assembly GCF_964204655.1). Classification (NCBI taxonomy): domain Eukaryota; kingdom Metazoa; phylum Chordata; class Amphibia; order Caudata; family Salamandridae; genus Triturus; species Triturus cristatus. The sequence continues at coordinate 124,518,719 of NC_140592.1, read as the reverse complement.
TATAATGGGGGAATTTCATTGGTTTTGTATCAGTAAAATTTCCGCTAACTATAACATGTGTGAAACCTATGGTTTTTTCAGTGAATTTATATATACATCCAACTCCTTTCCTGATGACACGTGAGTAGAAAATCACGGCTCGGGCACAGACACCAGGATAAGTGGTAAACATCAAGTTTTTATTCAAATCGCAAGGTCCAAATGACGCGTTTGGGCCGCAGTCCCGCGGAATAGATCACATAATACGCTACATTCAAATGCAAGCTTTTATACTATGCAGAAGTGTAACTTGACCGTGATTGACGTGTGAAAGAACACAGGTGAGACTACAACTCCGCCCCCTAGGTGCAAACGAGAATGAACATGTAGGTGACCATGTAGGTCGTAGACAGTATAGACAGACTGTATGCCAACATCTACAAAATCAATAGAAATGAGAGGTATCTGTAATTACCATAATGACAAGATGTATACGGGCATAAGGTGAGTGTCTCAATGAGCGGCGGCGATGCATGTATATTTTGAACTACGGGCGCATGGAAATGAGCTACAGGCATGTGTCACAGATTGTGAGGTATGTATAGCAACCGGCATCGGATATACGCCGAGAGCGGCAGCTAAATATGCAGCGCCTAATTGCGGTAGTTCGTAGTTAATGGTTCTGCTGCCGAAAATACGCGAGTAAGTGGAAGGTCGCCTGCCATTGACCCATACACTATGTGCCCTAGGAAAGAAAGAGTTGGTAGCCCAGGAGTCTGAACCAGGGGCTACCTAGGGGAGTAGGCGGGTGCTCCCTGTGTCGTGTGTGAGCTCAGCAGGCAGTGCTAAGATGGTGCGATAAACTTGGCACTAGGTTTGTGCATGTGGTGCCCTTGGTAAGTATTACATTGGGGCTACTCAATGTAGGGAAAACAATGTGTGGGGAACAAATAAAAAAATAGTAAAAAATAGGTTGAGGCTTAAGTGCAGAGCGGCGCTAGATGGAACAATAAAAAAAATAGCTATGTGGCAAGGTTGTCAAGGTGGCCCGTGTTTTGCAAGTGAGGAACTGTACATACGCTGCAGCTTGTGGTAGCAGAGAATGGCATATGGCATGGCATATGGCTTTGGTGAGTGTCACAGATAATCAGCAATATATCAACATAGTACAGAAGATAAGCGCTAATTACATGGATACATAAATCGGATACACCGCAAGTGTGGGAATGTCACAACTGCCTTAGTAGTAGCTAAGAGAGAGAGACAAAAGGAAAACTGAGTGAGGTACAGAGGAGGGAGACCAACTGGAAAGCAAACATACCGATAGAGATATGGAAACAAGAGGATATGAGATTCCAGGTATCTAAACAGACTTCGAACAAACTTACACAGCATAGTGCTAGGTACAAGACCCTGGGCGTAGTTCGCGAAGTAGCACTACGCGAAGCTACGCAAAGTGCACTTCGCACTACGCGAGCTACGCATAGCACTTCGCGAACTGCGTAGTACCCTGTTTGCACTGTGCAAGATGCCGTTTTCAATGATTGCACAGTGTGGACAAGCATCCGGCACTGTGCAATCATTGAAAACGGCATCTTGCACAGTGCGAGCTGTAGTTTTCTGCCGCTCGAGTAGATTTTTACTCGAGCGGCAGCTTTCTCAACGCGGACTGGTAGTTTCTCATCGCGAGTGGTCGTGAGCATACGCGACCACTCACAATGAGAAACCTGACCTCCCCGCATTGAGAATCTCGCCGGGATGTTTATTTTCCACGCTTGCGGTCGCCAACTTGATGTTGAGGACCGCGAGCAAGCAAAAAATGACCGCTGCACTCCGCAACGCTATGCTACGCATGTTTGCACTGTGCTACGTGCAATTCACGTAGTGCGAAGTAGCGCAAACTTCGTAAACTACGCGAGCATAGCGTAGTGCTTTGCCCAGGCTTAGTTGTGATATTATAGGAAATTATACAAATCCTCACTGATATTGAGACCACATGGTATCTTAATGTTGAGGTCAAGTATGTAAAGTGACTCAAGTTGACTGAGAAGGTATTTCGCAGTTATCGCCTCTTCTGGTTATGGGTACACTGTCAATTACATAGTATTTAAAGTGTTGTAAGTTGTTATTATGGACCTCTTTAAAGTGTCTCGCCACAGGGTATCTGTGATCTTTGTTCACTATCACCCTGAGGTGTTGTCGAATACTCATGTGCACTTGGAGTTTCGTGCTCCCAACATCTCCCAACATCTAAGGTTACAGGTACACTGTAGAACGTAAACCTCGTATTCGGGCTTGCAGGTCAGTTTATGGCTGATGACAATGGGTTCAGACCTAAATGCTGCAGTGACTTGAGTGGTATTAATCCCAAAACAACAGGCCTTACAAGTGTTGCATTTGAAAAAACCTTTCACATTAGTGAGCCAGTTAGATGTAGTAGTGGTTTCTGGGCTACTTCTGACTAGAGCATCCCTCATGGAGTATGCATGTCGGTAGGTGATGTTGGTACGTGCGGGGACTAGCGGACCATGGATAGGGTCTGTTTGGATGATCCACCACTGTCTATTTATGATGGATCTGATGGCTCCCTCCTCACTGCTGTAAGTAATAATGAGGTGAGTGTCTACTGTACCTCCAGTGTCAGTCATCGGGGTGGCAGTTGCGGATATTAGAGTCTGAGTCTGAACCTCATGGGTGTGCCTTCTCAGTAGTTGTTCTCTGGGTGTGTCGTTAGCTATCGCAATTGCTCTGGTGATGGTCTGAATAGAGTACCCTCGTGCCTTGAATCTCCTAAGGGCCTTATGCTGACATCTAATCAAATCCTCATTATTACTGCATATTCTCCATAGGTGGAGCATTTCACCGTAAGGGATGCTAGTCACTAGGCGTTTGGGGTGAAAGATAGAAGCGTGGAGTGTAGAGTTGCCTGCAGTGGTTTTGGGATGTAGTTTTGTTTGCAAAGTATTATTAGCAGTGTATTCAGTTACATCAAGGAATTCTGTGTGGGAGGCACTGATGGTGGCACTGAATTCTAGGTTGAGACTATTGTTGTTGATCTCAGACATAAAACCTAAGGCGCTTCCCTCAGTGCCCCTCCATATCACAAAAAATATCGTCAATATACCGAAGCCAGGTAATCACATTGTCATTAAATGCTTTGTGGTGGATCGCCTTGAGAACATGCTCCTCCCACCAGCCTACATCAAGACAAGCATAGCTAGGGGAGAAGCTTGCCCACATCGAGACCCCCCTCAACTGTTGACAAATATCATTGGCAAACAGAAAAAAGTTGTTGTTTAGGCACCACTTAATCAAAAACAGAATAAGTTCATTATGCTTGTAGCACTGGAGAGGGCGGCCCATGAGGAAATGTTCACAGGCTCTGAAGCCATCTGTGTGGTTTATGCTGGTGTAGAGTGACGTTATGTCCATTGACATCATGATTAGTTCATCCGACCATACAATGTCTTTAATCTTGAGTAGGAAGTCCCCAGTGTCCCTGATATAGGATGGTAGCGGTATCATAAAGTCTTGGAGAAAGAAATCCACAAATCTGGATATGTTTTCAGATAAACTCTTATGTGCCGATATGATGGGGCGCCCAGGTATAGGAAGCAGCACTCCCCTGTGAACTTTGGGGAGAAAGTACAGCACCGGCAAAATTGGGTTGTCATTGTTGAGGAGGAGGAATTCCTCTTTGGTCAAAAGTCCCTCGTGTTTGTAGCAGTTCAATTGAGACTTCAAATTCTTCTTGATGATGGAGAACTCATGTGTGTTAGACTTTTTGTAGCACGTTGCATTATTGAGGTGCCTGTGTGCTTCCTCTAGGTACAGGTTTCTTGGCCATTGCACGATGTTACCCCCTTTATCTGATTTATTGATGATCACTTGGTTGTTACTCTGTAGTTTTTTGATGAGGGAAAAATATTGCTGGTCACAGTGTTTGTATTTGCATTGTTTGCTGTTAGTTCTGCGGTGTAGGTCTTTGAGTTCCTCAATGATGACATCATTGAAGGTGTCAATGGAGTCCCTTGGCATAGTAGGAGTGAACGTGGATTGAGGTTTAAATGGGCTTCTGATGGAACGCGATCCCGTGATGCCTTCTTCATTCGGGATTTGTTTCGTGGAACTTGCCTGCGTGGTACATTGCAGGCCATGCATAGTACGGATGGTGGGAATGTCAGAAACCAGGAGGTTAGCATTTTCAGGCACCTGTGCAGTATTTAGTGCAGCAGTGGGGTCATTGCTGTGCTTAAGTTTGAAGTACTTTATTAGTTTGAGTTTGCGAAAAAATTGGAAGATATACACTTAGTTGTGCTGTAGTTGAAACTACTTTCGGGACAGAAAGGGAGTCAGAGTGAAAGCAGTTGAGATTCAGCTTTGCTAAGGGTGACATTACTGAGGTTGATTACGGTATTGGCACTTATGTCTGTTTCTTCCGCCAGTTGTTGCCTCTCCTGTTTGAACTTCCTGCATTGTTGCCTTTCTCATCTGTTTTTGTTGTTGTGTCTGTTCCTTGTTTCCTGGAAGTCATGGTCGGAGGGTCTGTCTGCAGTCAAGCCATAAAAAATCTAGTTCCTCGGCGAGTGTGTAGTTACAAGTGGCTCCTTCAATGTTATCTGAATGGCTTGTACCATCCTCTGAGCTGGTTTCACCATTCAAGGCTAAACTCATTTTAGATCCTGAGGCTGTGGTTTCAGTGTTGGTATTGCCACTGGTACTTTGAATCATACGGTTGGCTCTGATGTTCTTGTGTTTTTTCACATAAATGAATTTTCTTGAGAAGGTGAATATTTGGCCTGATTCGTAGTCAGCCTTATCGCGTGCGAATTTAAAGGCTTTCCTGGTTTTGATAATTTCCTCCTTTTTTTTAGTCTCATGGCAATCTCTTCCTTCCCTTTGGTAATCAAATATTTGAGCTCCAATTTCTCCAGCTCACTGTAGATGTGCCCAATTTCCTTCATGGTAGAGATCCGTTAAATCTCAGCATATTTGATGAGGATAATGATGAGGTGCATGGATGCATCCAGATTGCTTTCTGCCCATTCTTTTAGCATTAGAGGGTTGGGGTTTTCAAAGCTGGGGGCCAGCATAATTCTCAATCCTCTAAACACATTTTGATTTTTTTGTAGTGACTTTCCCTCCCACCATTTAGTTAATTCAGTTTTCATTAGTTTCTCCAATGTTTTCAATAAAGTTTTATATGCAGTGTTAGTAGCGCTCTGGTTCACACTGCCTGATCTCTGCTGACTATGTACTGTGGGCAAATTGTCAAAAAGAGCGTCCGCCACAGCCTCGTGCTCACGTAGTGCCTCTATGGACATCGTGCAATAGTTGGAAAATAAAACCTTCTATGATTCGTAGCAGCGCTAAGGAGAGTAGGCTTACTCCCAGAGTAATGTCAAGAATGATGTAATATGTGACTTCATCAGCAGTGCATTGGGGGACGGGAGTTATAGTTAGCTCAACTAACTATAACGGCAGAATTTCTCTGGTTTTGTACGAGTGAAATGTCCAACTTACTATAACGTCCCTGAAACTTGTGGTTTTTTCAGTGAATTTCTAAGGTTTTTTAAATGATAATTTCTAACTATAACGTTCCTGAAACCTATGTTTTTTTCAGTGAATAGATATATAGATATTATCTACTGGCGGCCGCCAGTAGATAGTTATAGTTAGGACCGTGTTTCCATAGGAAATCTGAAAATTCTATTTTGAATAACTTTGGCGCCAGTTGACGAATCCTTGCTCAGCTCCTACCCTGAAAGTCTGGGGGTGATTCGTCAAGCGGGGGCCGAGAAAAAAGGGGGTTCCCAAAACGCGTTTTCCCCATGCATTTTTCCATAGGACCTTTATTTGAAGGTACAGCCCGAACGGCTGAACAGAATTACTTGAAATTTGGCAGAGAGGTAGTCCTCAGGTCAGGCATATGCCCTTTGCATGTATGGAGTAAATCTGTTCTGTAGTTCCTGAGAAAATTGCAGTTAAACCACATAAATATCTATAGCCGCGCACCGTGCGCGCACCCTAACGTGCGCGAGCGTAATTCTGATTGGTGGTCACATGTCAGTCAACGTTCGAATCGGTCGAAATCAGAAAGTGTCAGCCGCCATTTTGTTTGTTGTGGGTGCGAGAGTGAAAAAGAGAGGTGGCGAACGTGAAAAGGGGGCAGGGTAGAGAGTTCCTGACACCCTAGCCTTTTTTTTTTTTTTAAATCGCGGGGTGCGCGCATGGCGAAAAACCTTAAAAAAACCGTACAAATTCACTTAAAAAACTATAGGTTTCACACACGTTATAGTTAGGAATTAGCATTTAAAAAACCTTGCAAATTCACTTAAAAAACCATAGGTTTCACACAGATTATAGTTAGGTGGACATTTCACTCGTAAAAAAACAATGAAATTCCCCCGTTATAGTTAGGTCAGATAACTATAACTCGCGCGACCGCCACTCTATCACAAGGATGATGTCATCAGTGATGTCATGAGTGATGCCTCTGACCATGTCATGAGCACTGGATTGCTGGATTGCGGGCGCCCGAGTTATAGTTATCTGACCTAACTATAACGGGGGAATTTCATTGTTTTTTTACGAGAAAAAATGTGCCCCAAAAAAATCCCTGTCGACTAGAGGGCTTTTTGCCCCCTACGGCGGGGCAGATTGGGGGCTAATGCCTCCATCTGCCCCCCCCAGGGGGGGCAGAAAGCCTGCTAGACGCCAGGGATTTTTTAGAGCAAATTTTAATTAGGGTTGCATAAAACGGGCGTGCCAATGCCCCCACCCTAATAAAAATTTGCCCCAAAAAATCCCTGGTGTCTAATGGGCCTTTTGCCCCTCCGGGGGGGGGCAGATTGGTGGCTACTGCCCCATCTCAGTGGGGGCAGAAAGCCTACTAAACACCAGGGATTTGTTTTTTAGGAAATTTTAACTAGGGTGGGGGTTGCCAAAAACGGGCATGCCAATGCCCTCACCCTAATAAAAATGTGCCCAAAGAAATCCCTGGCGTCTAGTGGGCTTTTTGCCCCCCCCAGGGGGGCAGGAAGGCTGTAATTTTTGTGGCGGAGGGGGTGGGGGCATGCCCGTTTTGGGCTGCCCCACTCTAATTCAAATTTGCCCCCAAAAAAACCCTGGCATCTAGAGGGCTTTTTGCCCCCCCGGCGGGGCAGATTGGGAGCTAATGCCCCCATCTGCCTCCCAGGGGGGCAGAAAGCCTGCTAGACGCCAGGGATTTTTTAGAGCAAATTTTAAATAGGGTGGGGGTTGCATAAAACGGGCATGCCAATGCCCCCACCCTAATAAAAATTTGCCCCAAAAAATCACTGGTGTCTAGTGGGCTTTTTGCCCCACCGGGGGGGGCAGATTGGTGGCTACTGCCCCATCTGCTCCCCAGAGGGGGCAGGAAGGCTGCACTTTTTGCAGGGGAGGGGGTGGGGGCATGGACATGCCTGTTTTGGGCTGCCCCACTCTAATTCAAATTTGCCCTAAAAAAAAACATGGCGACTAGTGGGCTTTTCGCCACCCTGGGGGTGCAGATTGGGGGCCAATGCCCCCATCTGCACCCCAGTGGGGGCAGAAAGCCTACTAAACACCAGGGATTTTTTTTTAAGGAAATTTTAATGCCCTCACCCTAATAAAATGTACCCAAAGAAATCCCTGGCGTCTAGTGGGCTTTTTGTCCCCCCCAGGGGGGTCAGGAAGGCTGTAATTTTTGCGCGGGAGGGGGTGGGGGCATGGGCATGCCTGTTTTGAGCTGCCCCACTCTAATTCAAATTTCCCCCCAAAAAAACCCTGGCATCTAGAGGGCTTTTTGCCCCCCCCGGCGGTGCAGATTGGGGGCTAATGCCCCCATCTGCCCCCCAGGGGGGGCTAAAAGTCCACTAGACACCAGGGAGTTTTTTGTGCACATTTTTATTAGGGTGGGGGCTGCCCAAAACGGGCATGCCAATGCCCCCAACCTAATTGAAATTTACCCCAAAAATCCCTGGCGTCTACTGGGCTATTTGCCCCATGGGGAAACATATTGGGGGCTAATGCCCCCATCTGCCCCCCAGGGGGGGCAGGAAGGCTGTCATTTTTGCAGGGGAGGGGGCGGGGCATGGGCATGCCTGTTTTGGGCAGCCCCCACCCTAATTCAAATTCACCTAAAAAAAATCCCTGACGACTAATGGTCCTTTTGACCGCCCCGGGGGTGCACATTGGGGGCTAATGCCCCAATCTGCCCCCCAGGGGGAGCAGAAAGCCTACTAGATGCCAGGGATTTTTTGGGGCAAATTTTAATTAGGGTGGGGGTTGCCAAAAACGGGCATGCCAATGCCCCCACCCTAATAAAAATGTTCCCAAAAAAAATCCCTGGCATCTAGTGGGCTTTTTGTCCCCACCGGAGGGCAGATTGGGGTCTACTGCCCCATCCGCCCCCCGGGGGGGCAGGAAGGCTGTCATTTTTGCAGGGGAGGGGGTGGGGGCATGGGCATGCACATTTTGGACATCCCCCACCCTAATTCAAATTTGCTCCAAACTAACCCTGGCTTCTAGTGGGCTTTTTACCCCCTGGGGGCAGAAAGGCTGTAATGGTGGTGGGGGGTGGGGGCATTGGCTTGCCAATTTCAGGCAGCCCCCATCCCCCCCAAAAATGGGGCAAAAACAAAATCCCTGGCGTTTAGTGGGCTTTCCTATTGATAGGCAGACAGACAGACAGACAGACAGACAGACAGACAGACAGACTTATAGATAGATAGATAGATAGATAGATAGATAGATAGATAGATAGATAGATAGATAGATAGATAGATAGATAGATAGATAGATAGATAGATAGATAGATAGATAGATAGATAGATAGATAGATAGATAGATAGATAGATAGATAGATAGATAGATAGATAGATAGATAGATAGATAGATAGATAGATAGATAGATAGATAGATTCCCCAATGACAGTTGCCACTGAGTAGTTATAGTTAGGACTGTGTTTCCATGCCTTCTTTTGTTTCTAATTTTGGCACCTTTTGACGAATCTCCATGAAACTTTACAAAAAAGTGCTACTTTTTGACTAGTTTTGGAGGATCTGTCAAGTGTGAACCGTTTTCTCCTTTCATTTTCCATAGGAATTTTAGACACAGATGCAGCCCAAACCGCGAAACAGATTTACTCCCAATTTGAAAGAAAGCTAGATCTTGGCCCTGAGAGTGGATTTTTGTGATTTGATGTAATTCCATCCAGTAGTCTTTCAGCAATTAATGCTCAAACAAATAGTGCATTTCATACAATGGACAATCCTCAGACATGAAAAATCTCATATAGAGATCTTGTTGGCTGCCACCACTTCAGCCAGAAAGTGGTGACAGCCATCTTAGGACTTGAGACTCAGTCCTGACTCCTAACAAATAAGGGGAAACAAAGACGTTTGCCACGCATTTGCTGAGGATCTATGAATCCGTGATAAAATAAAAAGAAAGTGCAGGGTCCCGCCCGTTTTCCATAAAAATCCGGCAGGGGTCGGACTGGGAGAGCAGTAGCGTATATGTTAGAGGTGTGGGGCATGTTGCCTTCAAACCTCTAAGAGGCACCAGAAACCCCATCCACTGGGGCCATAAAACAAATGAAGGGGAGGGGGGCACAGCCTCCCTCCCCAAGTCCAAAAAAGGTACTAGGGGAACCCCATCCCCTTGGAACTAATAATGTAATAAAGGGCAGGGGGCAGCGCAGCCCTCTTCCTTAGCCTGAAGAAGCCCTGGGAAGCCAATACACTGGGCTCCAAATAACTAGCTGTGGAGGGGGGCTGCACAGCCCCATTCTCAGAGTCAATTTATGGCCCCAGGGACTCCATCACCTGGGGCCAGCTCAGAGATGGTGTCTCGGGGTTCCCAACTCCTGCCACACCATCGGTTTTCCCGCTAACGTGGGTGGGTAGGGAAAATTAATGTTATGGCATCTGCTCAGAACCACAACTCTGAGGCCCTGAACGTCTGCTTGGGCTTGGTCATTGCGTGGATGAACAACTATTCACTTAAACTTAATGGAGCCAAGACCGAGGTACTGCTGCAGGGAAAGAACCTGTCACTTTGGGGACCCCAACATTGGCCAGAAAAACTTTGCCCTCTTCTGAATCAGACTCCAAGGTCAAGAACCTTGGCTTCTGTTTAGATGACAAGGTCTCCAAGAAGCCCCAGGTGGCGAAGGTGGCCGCCACCTGTTTCGCTGTCCTGAAATGGCTGTGTAAAATGATCTGGCTTCTCCTGTTCCCAAAGGGTGGTTATTCAGGTACTCATCATGTCAAGATTGGGTTACAGCAACATGCTTTATCTGGGGACAGATGAAGCCTTCATCAAAAGGTTGCAAGTGGTCCAGAACTCCGTGGTAAGGACGATCTGTAGACTCCCAAAAACTGCTTTGGCTTTTCGTATCCTCCGGGAGCTACATTGGCTTATGGTAGAGGGGTGAATTTTCTTTAAAGCCTTGTGTCATGTGCACAGAGCAAGATCAGGGGTCATCAACCAGCCCATCCTCTTCGCTCTGACAAACTTTCCCTGTGTGTTGTCTCCAGAGTTAAACGCACACGTATAGGAGGCCTTTTTTTGTATACCAGGGCCTCAAGCTGTGGGACGCCCTCCCAGAACTTTTGAGAAGCTGTCCCTCACTTACGTCCTTTCGAAAACAGCTGAAGTCCTGGATGTTTAGAGTAATTGAGACTTGAATAGACCTAATCCGCCATTAAGCAACGTAAAACCCCAAGTGGGTTGCTGAGTGCTATAGAAAGCTGCTCCCACCCAGTGGGAAAGCAAAACGTTTTCAAGCCTGCAACTGCAGGCTGGAAAAATACTGTCAATTGCTCCCACCCCGTGGGAGCAAAGTAAAAACTGCTCCTGCGGGGTGGGGGCAATGCTGGCTCCCATTGCATCTGCAATGGGTGCAAGCAGGGGAGCCAGAGGGGCTGCATGGAACCTACGACTCCCCCTGCAGCCCCCAATGTAGAACTAGCTGTGGGGTGCCCCGGGTGGGAACCAACATTAAAAGTGTGTTAAAAAAAATGACAATGATGGCTCCTGAAGGAGCAAGGAGCCAGCGGGACCGCGGAAGCCCTGTGGCTCCTCCCACAGCCCCCCAAAAGAATAATGGTCTGGGGTACCTCAGGTGGGCTCTTGGACACCCCATGAACTAAAACAAAAATGCCACCCCATAGAGCATTCAGCTGTGTGCAAAGGGGGTTGACCAAAGCGACAGCTGACCCTCGTTGCACATGTCTTTGGATGGGCATAGTAGATTGTCAGCAGCCATTGGCCAGGCCCTTTCCCCAACCCTCCATTGTCAGTCAACCAAGCTATGCACACCGCTCAGCGGTGTCGCGCAAGATGATGGCCCCAAAACTCGCTCTGAACCTATCCCTCTGCAAGTTGCCAACACCTGCCGTGCACCACCTTCGGCGATGCTCAGTGGGGATTGGCCATAGAGTCTTTCCTCTTGGCAGGCCCTGTACCAAACACTCCTCTGGGAGCTAACCTTCACTGTGCTTGGCCTTCAGCCCTCTGCAATGGGGTCTGCTGCAGGTCCAGGCCTTTGGCCTATACCTATGCCCAACCCTTAGTTGGAGTTGCCTGGCCAGGTCCTGTGATCAACATTCCGAAGCAGCCAACCATGGCTGCTCACGGCTTTGGCCAGGGCAATAGGGTGCTGGAAACTGGGCCCAAACTGTGATAAGGTTGTGTTACCGCGCCACATGTGCAGCCATCCCCCTGTGTGGCCATTGGCTATGAACAGTAGTTGGTGAGTGCATACTTTTTACTAATTGTTTTTACAGGATTTTCAAGCGCTATGATTCAAGGACCTTGTGGCCCAGGAGGGTCCATGAGCACCAGATTGGGAGGGCAGGATTCATGACTCCACCAGAATTCGGGAAGCCCGTGATACAAATCCTTTTTTGATAATGTTTTTATTGCTGGGGTGTCCCTTTGTGGTTCACCCACATGGGCCTGGGTTTCAGTATAGTTTCCCCGGCCCTCTTATGGGTCTTTTCTTTATATTTTCCACAACATGGTGCTGAGTTCATTGTGTTGGATAATGTGGGCTGCAACAGAAATGCAAAATGCTGTGGATTTGTGAATTGTCTTAAAGCGATAGGGCAGGCATAGAAGGAGATATCCTCCCAAAGTTTTGGGAATACCCCCTGTGAGTACATACCTTAGTACAACTGAAGTACTACTCAGGAATGCTTTCATGAACAGTAATCTCAGATTCACATGTGCATTTATCTTTTATCAGGACATGTTCTCACTTTCCTCCACAAGTGGTCTTTGAGAGATGCATGTGAAGACGAGAAGGTGGATGGGGAATGAGTTGCATACATCCATATTAAGAGTAAAAAAAGTTCTGACCGTCTGTGATTTATTACAATGCACAGCTTGTCAGCACAGATTGATTACATTTACTTTTGATAACAAGAACAGCTGTTATTTAAATCATTTAGAAATGCACTAGTGTGCTATTAAGCAGTTTAAAAACAAGTTATCAACATTATAGTACCATATACTGACTAAACTCTGACTCATGAATTTCCTGCTGCGAACACATGCACAGCCAGCTCTCGCGTAAGCAATGTTGTGCTCGATTTTCCAGGGTCAGACTTGCCTATACAGCAATTTGGCAGTACCAGATGGGCCAGTGTGACAGATCGAGCTGGGGACCAGTACTGTGACTGTATGTCGGCTGGTTTTGTGCAGTAGTGGTCTGTTTCTGAGACTGTGTGTCAGCTGGTGTTGTAAACATTGAAATATAGACCAGAAGACAGCAATAGCAAGCAGCACTGTGAAGGCTGTGGATGCTATTATCTTTCTGCATGCAACATGGACGGTCCAATCGCACTTTGTTGTCTGCAGCAAGGACGAATACCTATGGTTCCTCCTCACTAGAGGTGGGTGAGCCATCAAATTAACATTGAGAGCAGGCCGAGCTAAGGGTCTGGCTCGGATCTTAGGGGCAGATTTATGTTTCCTGGCGCATCCCTGCAAATCAGCAGGGATGCGCCAGGAAAGATGTGTCACGCAAGTTTACCCTTGCGCCACCACAGATGCGCCGCATTTACAATGCAGAGCATCGTGGCGCAAGGATAAACAGATGCGTGACGCATCTGATGGCGTAAGGGCGGCGCATTGCTGGAGTCGTGTCGCAAGCACGACGCAACTCCAGCAATGTTTAGGGGCTGCCAATACCTTACATGCTGCGTCATGCCTTACGCCTGCTTCAAGCAGGCGCAAGGTTTTGACGCAGCAGCGTCGGAAAAGTGACTGAGTGAAATCTTGTAGATTTCACTGCGTCACTTTTCCGAGGCTTTTTCCGCTGGAACGCCCACCCTGCATACATTAAACCTGACGCAGGTTTAATGTGGCGCAGGGCTTTATAATGTGACGCATCTCCATAGATGCGTCACGATGTAAATAGGGCACAAAGTGGCGCAGGGTTTACGCCGCCGCTGCGTCACAAAAGTGACGCAACGGTGGCGTAAAAGTGGCGCAAGTCTAACATAAATCTGCCCCTAAGAGCCTATGAATGAGCCAAGCCCTGAAAATATTTGCAATGTAAATCATACAACAAACATGAAGTAAAATATGATACAGTATCTTCAACATTCAAACAGGTGTATTTCTTCAATATGTGGAAGCTTTGACACTAAAAGGACACATTACAGCACTCACATATTTGAAAGTGCTTTTAAACGTGATAATGAAGAAAAATTAGTTTTGGTGAACTAAAACATTTGCCATAACATTTTCCCATGAGGCAGGGTCAGACTGATTTGCATATGGCCATGTCTGAACTGGGGTGGTGGAGTGAGCTAAAGAACGATGATGGATTAAACCCAGATCAGTTGACTGGAGGTGAGTGTTTGATTTGCTCAAACGCTCCGTCCATCATCCCCTTTGGTATCGCTTTGATAAAAGAATTTTAAGCAGAGAAGACACAATTTTTCCAGGTTTTCTGGTTTCACCACTTTGTGCAAATCAGACAATAAATGGGCATCTATTTGTCTTTTCGTGTGATAAGACTTTGTTTTTACCACTCAATTCATTTTTCAGCCCAAACTCGACCTGAAAGTTATTGCAGCGCTTTACATGAGCACCAGTTTCATTACACAAGGTCAAATGCTTTAGCCATATAGGCTTGGGAAGATTAAGTGATTTTCCCAGATGTTCAGCCGTCCCTAGTTAGCAGCTGTGACCATAACGCCACATCCTGCATAGAGGTAGGCATAAGCCACATGAAATCTCGGCTTGTTATGGGCTCGAAGTTTCAATGGGACATTGAGCTAAGCAAGAGCCACGCTTCAGACTTGACCCTTGCTTGAGCTTTCAATGGCTCGCCAACCTCTACTTCTCACACCTCATAGACCACCCAGACATCATGTCTTTCAGAGTCCAGAGTTGCTCAGTGTTAGACCAGGCATCTTTTTTCGTGTTTCCCCAGTCTTTTTGCCTTCTGACCTCCTGTTTTTGATGGTATGCTGGCCTTAGTTTTTGCTGGTTTAGTGTCTGTGCACACTTTTTTAGGTCTCGCCTGAGCAGCGCATGCGCTCTGCGAGATATTTAGTATGTGGGCATTTAAAAGTGCTCCCTCACGCTTTTGCTGGCCTAGCGCTTGCGGTTACGTGCGCGTGCACCCGCGCTGCCGGCAGCTTTCAGTGCCCGAGACGCCATCTGGAGCGCGATCTCTTTCACTTTTGCCGGTGCTGCGTGTGCACCACTTGCGTGCTTTTTAAACATTTTTCTTTTTGTGCGCACACAACTAGCTCACCACTCGCGTTTTTTAAAAATTTCCTTCTTGCGCACACACAACTCCCGGGCTTGCGTATCACCAGGCATAAAGCATGCGCCGCCTTTTTTAGTCCTTGTTAACTTGTAGCATGCTGATGAAGTACATTAGAAGACAAGGCTAATTTCAGTGTCGCGAGGCATTAAACTGCCTCTGCTAACAGCTTTTTGTAATATTGGAACTAGTAATGATGTGACTCTGAGGCAGTTCTGCGATTACATCGCTCCTTTACTCAAAACATCTGCCTTGTGCGACTCCCGCATCTGCAGTAAATATGTGATTCTCTGGGGTTTCCGAAGTCTCCACGAAGGCTTTAAGGAACAGAGCATCACCCCCAGGGAAATATGTTCACTCTATTCACGCCAACGGTCCGAATGCGGCGTAACGTATTCATGTCTGTATGCTTTCAGAGCCTCAAAGTGATACAAAGCAGGCACTTAAGCGCTGCATAAAGCCCAGGAAGTAACAATACATTAACCGTGTTAATCTTGAATGCCTATCTCTCAAGCTGTAGTCCCCACAAAAACCAGCACTGCTCTGCACTGTAGAGATGTGAGCCATTGCAGAAATTGTCACCTTACGTCCAAACCAACGAGCCGTTTTCTCCGGTATCCCGTAAACAAGGCCACTGTAAAACGGGGGGTTTACAGCTGCTGTGCTTCCAGCGTGGTTATGCCTAAACCACACTTGTTGCACAATCCACCATTTGTACAGCCCAATTTGTACATTTCAACAAAGGATGTGTTTCTAGTTCAAACGGCTCAAAGCTACTAAATAAAACCATCACGAGAGGTGATAGAGTGGCAGGCGCTGTGCAAAGTTTAACTAGTGAACTCAGATGCTGTCTTCAAGTGCTATGCTCATAGTTATCTGTCAAAGTGAAAAAATAGTGAATACTGCCACTGACAAATTCATCTTTTCCATCCTTAAACGGTACATACAGAGACTGCTGAGGTTTTTTAGGCCCCGCCTCCCATTCCAAAACTTCTGCAAAGAAATGTACCTTGCACCACTTGAAAACTACATGTAGCACTCCTCCACTCTGCATCATTCGTCACTTCCCTTCACCACCTCTTCAATAAACTGCCTTGTACATCATTAGGTCCACTTACTCCAGCTCACAGATAATAAGGCACAAAAGTTTCTAAATATATCACTCATATCACTCCTAAAATCCAACAAGTGTCCCTGAACCCTCATACCAATTAAACAGTGTCCCATCCATCCTCACTCCCAAATTTTGAGAATTTAACAGCAATTTAATTCAATATTCTGCCCCAATTTCTCTTGTTGACTACCTTTTGCCCTATCCAGCCATCGCACACCATCACACTCCAGCTGAACTGTACATACCAGAGCTTGGCTCTTTCCAGCCTTCAGTTCTGATATTTGCCATTGAGTCGAATAGTTGAATAGACAAGCATTGGTAATGCCAGTCGGGCTTGTTGACCTTTACATTCATCCAAGACTATTTGGTATTGCCAATGCTTGTTCATGATAGTCTTTTAATGCCTGTCAAGATAGATGTTGTATCTTCTACATTTCCGCAACAGTTTTTCTAGTGACTAATAGGTGGCACTGAAACGCAGCAAACTGAAGTTGGTTCAATGTGGCTCAGTTTTCTTAGATGCAGTGGAGTTTGAAGCAGGATAAATAATAATCTTCCGAGGGCAAAACCAAAAATCTCCTGTTTGTGGATCAAACACAGGAAGAGGAAAATGCAAAATAATAAGAGCACTGATTGACACTAAAGCCACCCAGTCTCAAGTAACAATTGGATTTGTGGTGTATTGTATAGAGTGCTGTGTTCGACAGACAGCTGGAACTGTCTGTAGCAAAACAACAACAAGCATTGGCTTAGCCAATAGGTCTCGCCTTTGGGACCTTATAAGTGTTTAGCCATGCAACAGTTCATGTTGTTGCACCAAGGATATTGTGCTGCATAACTAATTACTTATAAGGTCCCAAAAGCGAGACCTATTGGCTATGCCAATGCTTGTTCACTGCTAGTCAGTGCTAAAGTGCAAGTGCTACAATTGTGAATTGTGCTGTGACTGGCTGCCCATGACTGGTATATTTGATTTACTAGTAAGTCCCCACTAAAGTGCACTGCGTGTGCCCAGGGCCTGTAAATCAAATTCTACTAGTGGGCCTGCAGCACTAGTTGTGCCACCCACACACGTAGCCTTCCAAAAGAGTCCCAGAACTGCCACAGCAGTGTCTGTGCAGTGTTTACTGCCATGTCGACCCGGCAAGCACACCTGCTTACCAGACCCTAACCTTCCCCGTTCTTGCTTCTAAGTCACCCCTAAGATAGTCCTAAGGTAGCCCGATGGACCGATGGACAGGGTGCAGTGTATGTGAAAGGTAGGACATGTAGAAGTTTGTTTTACATCTCCAGATAGTGAAATGCAGTGTATTTCATTTTCACTATTGAAAGGTTGTCTGTCCCATAGGATAACATGGAAGCTGCCTTGTAGCATCTTACAAGTGTAACTTTCCATTGGGACAAGATAGAGTAATGGAGTTAAGGCTCTCTGAACTCAGAATTTAATAACACATCTTTTAGTAAAGCTGTTTTTTAAATTGTGTGTTTGAAAATGCCACTTTTAGAAAGTGGGCATTTTCTTAAGTAACCATCCTCTGACTGTTTGTGTATTCGTTGTCTGGTTTTGGAGATGGAGATGTGCATTCTCTCTAGACAGTCACAGGGGGGTTGATGTGTATCCTGCCTTTCCTGGGTAACTCATGGCCACGCTGAATGAACTTTCTGTATCTAAAGTAGTGGGAGGAGTTTCCACTAGCACCTGATTGGGCCATGTCTGCTCAGCACAAGGCTGTCTCCACCTCCTTTAGTGAAGCCGGACGAGAGAGGACAGAACTGGTTTCTACTAAATTCAGAGGCTTTTTGCCTAAAACTTCAACAGAAAAAGTAGTATAAATATTGGGGCCCTGACCGCAGAACTTTATAACTCGCTTTTATCGACTTAAAGACTGCCTTCGACCTGGTCCCCAGGAAAATGTTATGGGAAACACTGGGAGACATGGGCATCTCTCCACTAATTCTCAACCTGTTAATACGGCTCCACAAGGGCAACTACGCACAGGGGAGATAGGGGTCCCAAGGCCAGCTCACGGAAAAGATCCCAGTAAACAGGGGAGTACGCCAGGGCTACGTGATGGCACCCACCCTGTTCTCCTTATACGTGAATGGGGTGGTCAGCTTTCTGCAAGAAACACCAGCTAATGCCCTGGTGGGAAACAAGGTACCAACTCTCCTGTTTGCGGACGACACATTGTTGATCTCCAAGACTCCAGGTGGCCTGCAAAAATTATGAACAGATTTCACCTTTTTGGTAACTCCCGGGGGCTAGTCATAAACACATCCAAGACAAAATTTATGACATTCAATCTCCACAAATCGTTCAGAAATAACATCACCCTCCCTAGATGGGACACACTTAGAGAGAGTCAGTACCTTTGACTACCCTGGAATACGACTCTCGGATAAAATGCAGTGGAGACCCCACCTCGATAAAATGCTTCTGAATCACAAACGCACAAATGCACAGTCGCCCCGGCACTTGCTGTATATGGTGCAAAGGCATTTAGTTTGGCTCTTTACGGAGCCGAGCTTTGGAGCTTCGATAATGTAGAAGAGATCAGCAGGTCAGAACATACGTTTTTCAGGGATCTGATCATGCAACCCCGGGGTGTCCCCCTAATTCCCTTGATAGACGACATGGGCAGGCGCTCTTTTGGTAATTTGGCTAAACTCCGCCCATTGCTTTTTTGGGCTCGCCTTAGACGTACCCCGAACTCTCGAATTATGCAAAAGCATTCGCAGAAGAAATGAGTTTAGACACCAACCTGGGGGTCAGATGGATTTCCAACATTAAGGCATTAATGACAACTCTTGGTCTCAAGGAATCCTGGGACACCCAAAATCCCCCAAGCAAGGCAGAGCTCAAACGCATCTATTGGGACTGGATAGATGCCAGGGACCTTAATAATCCAAATATGGGAAGGCTTACGGAAGAATTCTTCCAGCACAAACAATCTAGAATCCTTGAACCATATTTGGACATAATTCAGATCCCAAGAGACAGGGCACTCTATACCCAATTTAGATTCGGCTCACTTCCAGTCTATGAATTCACCGCGAAGTGGTGCCCCCAAATCAGACCACTGAAGAATACCCTTACTGTGGGGCACCGAAAGAGAGTGTCACTCATCTTATGTGTGCTTGCCCAGGGTATGTAAGTGCAAGGTCTAGATCGCTTGAGCCAATCTGCAAACAACTAGGCACTCTCGATCATCGTATTGCCCTACACATATTAAAATCTAATTTAAGAACCCTCTTTGTTTGTGGAGTCACCAAGTTTCTAGGCTGTGCCTGGATAATCAGGCATAGGGCCATACGAAGGGCGACCTAATTTTACCTCACAAGTCCCATGAGCAACACAGCTGAGCATCAGAGGAGGACCAACGTAATTTGAATTTTTTGATATGTACTGCCACTTGTCTATAGAACACCAAATATTCTCACTTTTAATCATGGTTTTACTGCTTTTTTATCTAAAAAACAAACTATTCCAGTAATGATGAAATATTTTTATATCCTGATTATTTTTAACTCATGTATTGTCATGTTTTATTATGTAAGTTTTATTCTAATAGACTGTACTTTTTCCTTTTATATACTGAAGGATTATCTGATGCTTTTATGATACTTGTTATAGAAATAAAGCTATTTGACTTAACTTGACTTAGAACTCATTCGGACTAAGGATCCTGCCAAGAAGAAGAGCTGATGAATCTGTAACGAGAAACTACCAATTTGCTGTGGGCTTTGCTGTGTTGGCCTGCAGTAGCTGCTTCTGTCTTGGTCAGTGAAAGGACTGGACTTTCTGCAACTTATTTTCCTGAGTTTCTTCAAGGGCTGAAGGTAGAGCTTGCCTCCTGTTCAAGAAGTCTGAGGAACAGCGAAGACTTCAAGATCATATGCTACCAGCCCTGGGAACTGTGTGTTTTGTGCTTCAAAGTAGAAAAAGCAACCCAATGCCATGAACGATGCAGCTGCCTGCTCTCCGACCTATTGGACCTGCAGAGAGCACCACCTCGCTTCGCACTGCAACCCTGGTTTCACTGACGACGCCACTCAATGCTGCCACCGAGCTTGCACCATGACCTGAGGGTATTGTACCTCCTCGCTTCACATCACCGCACTGGTATCCCAAATGACGCTGCTCCATGACATCGATGCCGCTGCCTGTATTGTGGCCATGGGGACACCGCTTGTAAGTTACAAGATGCATCATCGTCCCACACCACAGCCTTGGCCCATCGACCCCAGCACCAGCGGCTCACGAACATCTACCGATGACAGCTGTTCAGCTACAACGATGCCTCTGCTTGCACCTTGACCTGCCAGCACTGCAATGAGCACTGCCCACTTTGCACCTCAACCCTGGTCTCACTGATGTCGCTGGATGTTGTCATTGAGCTGCTGCCTGCACTGTGACGTGAGGGCACCGCAAGCCACACCATCTCTACTTCATGTCGCTGCCCCAATGTCTGATGACATCGGCGCTACTGACTTCAACCTCACGGAGTTTGATCTGCAACGCGTGTGACTGGAAGGGCATCATGACTCTTGCATCAACCTCCTGAACCAACGCCAATGATACCGCCTCATTCTACCTCATTGCAAGGTCCACGATGCCCTGCATTTCCAAGATACTGTTTGCAGGTCTTCCCGGTATTAGCTGCCCGCGACACCGTGGTCAGTTGGAATTGTTGGGTTTGTTTGTTCACAATGCCGTGATAGCCCCGGATGGAGCTATAGACTTCAAGGAACTGTACTTTAAGTCTATTTTTGCAATATTCATGTTTTGATTACTGTCTGTTGCATTATTATCATCTTGGTCTTGTTTTACACAGATAAATATTGGCTATTTTTCTAAAGCTGGTGTGGTGTCCTTTTGTAGTGTTTTCACTGTATCAGTGTGTGATTTGTACAAATGCTTTACATATGGCCTTTGAGATAAGTCTGCCTTTTTGTTTTTTTTAAGTTTAAAGTGCTTTATTGAACAAATAATGAATACAGAGAGATATCAGCAATTAACAACAATTAAATTAAGTAGAAAAAATTGAAACAAAGGTAATGCTAATATCATATAGAGAGAAACAAAAGCATTTTGTGGAATTTTATAAATGAGAGGAAAGGAAAAGAGAGGAAAAGAGAGACAGGGAAAGGAATAAATAAAGGGGAAGGAGAGAGAGCATTAACTGTACAATATAAAATATGAATAAAATATGAATAAAATAAGGCATATTAGCAAATATCTGCAAGTAAGTCAAAGCCGAGTATTTGGTAGAAAGTTGACATAATAAAGAAGCATGAAAAGAGAGAGGAAAGGAGGACAGAGCTGATATCCTTCAAAGGGGTTTGACATTTTCGGAAGTGATATGTAAGTTTTTCTTCAAGGCCATTCGATGCAAATACATGGTAAGAGGTAACCAGAAGAGATCTCTGTTAAGAGTGGGAGTGCAAGAGAAGGCAAATGCAACATCAAGTCTACGAAAATGACAGAGAGAATACCACCAATATTGTATAGAAAGATTAGCAATAGTTTTCCAGTTAAAAGATATGTGTTGGAATGCAAGAGCAAGCATGAGGTCAAATAAACCACGACGTGTGCGGGAATGTCTAAAGATTCAGAAAGGCTGCCGGCAAAGAGAAGAGGTATAGAGTGAAGAATAGAGTGAAGAATAGAGATTGTAAAGAGACGAGAGATATATGACCAAACTTTATCCCAGAATTGGGCAACAGGAGGACAGAGAAAGAAGAGATGAAGAAGATCAGCATTAGGAGAGCGACAGGTCCAACAATTAAAATCAAGAGAAATAGAGAAACAAGATAAAGAAACTGGAGAAAGGTAAAGAGAGGCGGAGTGGGAGATTTTTAGGGTTCTGGACCAAATTTTATCCCAGAAAGCAAAAGACCAATCACATCCCAAATCCAATTCCCAAGAGAGTTCTATTTTAGACATAACGCGATCCGGATTGGGGGACGAGAAAAATTTATAGATGAGATAAGCTTAAGGAAGGGTAAAAAGAATTTTAAGGAGAGAACGATGAATAGATGAAGATGAGGAAGGAAGAGAATAATAAACGTCAGGTATAATTGTCATAAGAACAGTGAATTTGCGTAAAAAGGAGCACGGGCAATGAAATGGAAGTTGAAATTGGGGAAAGGAACAAGGTGAGACACCATCAAAGAGCTGATTAACCCATCTGAGACCCCTTGATCTCCAAGAATGCCAAAAAATGTTTTTGTTGTTTAGGAGAATCAACGTATTATGCCAAATGGGGGCGTCTAAAAAGGATTCACGGGTAATAGGGGTAGAAAGGATCAAGGGTTTCAAGAGAGAAGAGGTATGTCTAAATAAAGATAGGAAGTATAGGAATTTTTGGCAGAGAAACTTATAACTTCATGGAGAGAGAAGGGCATTGAGTTTGCTCTATAGAGAGCCAAAGTGGAGTAAAAGGAGAAGGCTCTGATGTAAGCCATCTAGAAGCCTGACACAATGAGAAGGACTTATGATAGAGACGAAAATCTGAGAAGTTACTTCCACCATTCGATTTTGGTTTACGAAGAGAGGCTAAAGCAAATCTGGATTTTTTATTATTCCATAGAAATTTTGAAAGACAGGAGTCTAGACGTTTAAAATGAATATTGGGGATATGAACGGGAAGCATGGAAAAAATATATATTAGAATAGGGGCAATCATCATCTTAATCGAGTCCAGTCGCCCCCACCAAGAAAGAAAAAGAGGGTTCCAAGAAGAAAGTAGCTTGTCAATATGAGAGAGGACCGCAGACATATTTAGTTGAATTGAAGACGCGATGGAATTAGAGAACCATATACCCAGATATTTGATTTTCGAAGAATTCCAGGCAAACCCAGTGGAAGCGAAGAAATGAGGAAGGCAAAATTTTGTAAGTGGGAGAATTTCAGTCTTGTCGGAATTAATTTTATAACCGGAAACCTGTGAAAAAGAGTTAAATTCAAGTAATAAAGCAGGGATGACGTTTCGGGAGCAGAAATTAAGAGGAGAATATCATCGGCATTTGCAGAAACTTTCAGCTGACTATTACCATAAGGAAAAACAGAAATTGAATCATTGTTGCGAATAGAGGTCAAAAAGGGTTCAAGAGCAAGAACAAAGAGAAGTGGGGATAAAGGACAGCCTTGACGGTGGACACCACGCTGAAGAGAAAGATAAAAGGAAAGGTGACCATTAACTAGGACTGAAGCTTTAGGAGCAGAATATAGCAGAGAAATAAGAGATATGAATTTAGGGCCAAAACCCTGCAAGTGTAATGAAGCAAACAAAAAAGACCAATCTACTCTGTCAAAAGCTTTCTCTGCATCAACAGAGATAGCAGATAGAGGAATGGAGAGGGAAGAAGCTTTATTTAACACATTGAGGAAAAGACGAGAATTATCAGAGGTAAGTCTACCTTTAACAAAGCCACACTGCTTTTTACCTATAAGATGGCGCATAAAGGGATCCAGGCGCAGAGCAAGCAATTTAGCAAATAATTTATAATCCACATTGACTAGGGAAATCGGATGCCTTACTTGAAGACTTAGGATGTGGGGGAAGTAGATCAAGGTCTGTTACAATTGGAGCATGATCCGAAATAACTATGGGTTCAATAGAAGAGGATAAGAGATTTTGAGATAGAGATTGAGAGAGAAAGATGTAGCCAAGACAAGATAGAGATGCATGAGGGGGAGAGAAAAAGGAGTAATCAAGCGTATCAGGATGTGTCTTATGAGGTATGAAACGGACAGATGATTTGCGATCGAGAAACGGATCAACAATCTGGTTACAGTCACCACCTAAAATAAACAAGGTATCTCGGTGTTGAGTACATTTTGTTGTGATTAAAGGCCAAAAAGAGCAATCTGGTTGTGTAGGACCATAAACATTGAAAACAGTTAAAGGTACAGAATTAATTAAAAGTTTAGCTAACACCCATCTACCCTCAGTAACATTATCATGGGACACAACCTTACACTTTAGTTTCTTGTGACATAGAATAGCAACACCATTTTTTTTATTGGTAGATGGAGAGAATAAAACCGTACCCACCCAGCTTCTCTTCAACTTAAGTGACTCAGCTTCCGTAAGGTGAGTCTCTTGTAAAAGGACTAAATATGGGTTATAAGAAGCTAGGTGGGAAAGGACTCTCTGTTGTTTAATAGGATTAATAAAACCTTTTACGTTCCAGGAAATAACTTTGGATGTAAAAACAACAAAAATTTAAAAGTAACAAAAACTACAATGACAAAAGGAAAGAGAAGAATGCCAATAAGTAAAAGAAAAAAAAAGATGAGAAAGAAGACGAAGTTTAGAGAAAGAAATAGAAAAGAAAAGAGTGAAAAGAGCATATATAAAGATGGAAAGAACAAATAGGGACAACGAAAAAGAAAAAATGCAACTAATAGGTGGCAGGGAAAGAGAAGGAAAAAAGGGGAAGGAAAAGAAAGAGAAAATACAAGAAAAGACAGTACATATCCAAAAAGGATGACTGAGGGCAACATACCTGAGGGGGAGAAAAACGAAGCAAACAACGGGGCAATGGCGACACTCAACAAGATGAGCCTCCCATAAATGGGAGTACAAACCGCACCAGGATGGAAAAACGCAGAAGGGGAGCCACATGAATTGGAGAAAAACAAAACCAGCCAGTCTATATGGATAAACAAAGGTAACAATTAACATCAGGAAAATATAAAGGAGAGAAGTAACCAGCTGACATGCAACACGAAAGAAGATAAATCTTAAGAACAATAATATCTAAATAGCAAACATGAAAAGAAATAAACATGAAGGAAGAACTACACTAAAAATGCATAAGAAACATCAGGAATACAAAACCGAAGTGTAACAAGAAACCATAAGTGCGAGTATAAGAACACAAAACCTGTAAGAAAAAAAGAAGGTTAAATGTTCAACCATTAGAAGAGATGGAAGTATCCATGCCAGTGGAAGTTTGAATATGAATAAAGTTTTTAAGTTCTGCAGGATTTTGAAAAGTCCATGTTTGGTTTTGGTATGTGACTTTGAAGATAAATGGGTGAAACAAGCTATATCTAGCACCAAGAGTTCGCAGAGGAGCACGAAGGTTCAGGAATTCTTTTCTTCTAGTCGCAGTAGCATGAGAGACGTCCTGTGAAAGATAGACTTTCTGACCCAACCAGGAGAGTTGACATTTAGATCTAGCTGCAGAGATAACTGAAAGAAGGTCAGTAAATTTCAGGAACAGAATGATGAAACCTCGTGGTTTAGTTGAAGTAGATGTGCGAGGACCAAGCCTGTGAGCTCTTTGAATACTGAGAGAAGTGGTAGATGGCATATCTAAAAGTTTCGGAAGAAAGGAGGTGAAAAATGAGACTGGGTTGTCTCCGTCTATGGATTCCGGCAGACCATAAACGCGTAGGTTATATCTCCTATTTCTATTTTCTAAATCCTCAGTGTGTTGCTGTAGGGCGAGAACCGACTGTTCCAGAGAGGAAATTCGTTTTGAATGAATTGGAATCTCTGATGCTTGGTGCTCCACCGACAATACTCTGCTATCCATAGTAGACCACTTCTCCTCAAGAAATTGCATCTTGTTATTGGTTTCCTCTACAAACGACAGAGATGGGAGAGGGAACTTTATCAGGGGAAGGAGGATCCTGTTTCAGGCGCTTAGAGGACGCGGCAGGTGAAGATGATTTACCTACAGAGTGCTGCGTCGAAGAAGAACGAGCAGAGGCAACTCCAACCATTTTGCCTATGTGAGAAGATGAATCCGATGTTGAGGAGAATGAAGATGTCTCCAAAGGAACGCGCTTAGAAGGAACAAAAACAAATTTTGAACTACACAGCTTCCCCATAAATATCTGACCTTCAGGGCGCAGAGAGCATCGAAAACACCAGGGAGAACCAGTTAAATTAGTTGATGAAGAAGTGCACTGAAGGAAGAGTAGGCAGACGAGGGAATAAACCACTCACAGGGAATACTGGAACTCCTATGTAGGATATGTGAGCCAGGGAGGCAAATGAGGTAAAAATGTCCAGCAGGAGGTGCTCATATAACTCTCAGCAAGAAAATGTAAAAATATAAAGTCACCGGAAGTCACAAAGAATTAAATGCAGCAGACCTGTCTAAATGCCATGACTCACATACAAAATGGCAGGCAGCCTGAGGAGACAGTTGTAGTAGTGAGGCAGCATAGGAGCACATGAGGAGGCATCATTCTCCATGGAAAAATGCATTTAAACTGACCATAGAAGAAAAATGCATTTAAACTAACCATAGAAAAAAAAAAAATTGTTTGAAAATTCAGTCAGAGAGCAATGGTGAAATCAGCGGCATCGGTGGTCTCTGACGGAGCGCGCATAATCAAAATGGCGGGCGCTCTCAGGGAATAAGTCCGATGCTGAAAGGAACATGAAGCGTAAAGCGGCAAAATCCAAAAACATGCTCATTAGCAGCACAAAGCAGTCCGGAGCACAATGCGGGCAGATGAAGATAGTAGGCAAAGCGGGAACCGCGTCGGCATTTTAGAGACGCTTCCCGGTATACGGTTATTTTAGAAGTGTAATCCCCTTACCCTGACTACAAGGAAGGGTCCCTACCTGACCACGGTACATACCTCTGCCAACTAGAGACCTCCTTTCTAACAATCGGTTTACAAATATCGGCCACCTCATCAATGTGCGCCCGGGCCTGTTTTCTGCCAGCCTGAATCTTTCCTGATGCTAACCCTACATTTACAACAGTGGAATGTACACATATTGGTGTTTTCTCTATATCATTAGTGAACATTGTGTTTTCTCTCTTTCCTTTTCCTCGTCTAGTTCCTCTTCTGTTTCCTTCGCTTGCTCTCTCCTTTTTTTTTAATTTTAAAACCTTGGATTGTTTTTACATTGCCATCTTTCTCTTATTCGTCTTTCAACTGTGACATACAAACAACATAAATTTTAGTGTTCGTTTTCACATTTAAGATATTTGCACCTGCAGTGTATTTTAATGTTCTGTACTTTATTTTTCGTCTAAAAAAATGTTTTTGTTTTTTAAAAAAAAAAGAAGTGGTACAGAGAAAAAGAGGGAGGGGTTCCGTTAAATAGTGCAGTAAACAGAACGAGATGGAAACTAAAAAAATAAATAAAAAAATAAATAAAAAAATAAGTGAACATTGTGTTTCAGAAATGTTACTACTATAGATTTTGTGAACGACGATGCTGTATTCTGAGGCACTTTTCTCTGCGCACCTACAGGAACTCTTTTGAATCAAGCCTCGGTGGTTAGTGGTACCGGTGAATAGCTGAGGCTCAAGTGAATACCGGTAGGGACAGTCGGTGCTTGGTAGGGCCCCACAAACTATGTAAGATCTTTGTGTATGGTCGCAGACTTTACTTTAGTGTTGTTGGAGAGTTCAGCTCCTTTTTAAATTCATCATTTTGCTTCAGAAACATAAGATGAATCAGGCACCTTGTCGTGTCTCAATGGATTACGAACAAACAGAAGCTTTATGAAGACTCCACACACATTTCTGGCAATTCTGAGTAAGAATGTGAACGTATCTCATGACCTGATCAGCAAAGTGACACATCTTATCTGTAGTTTTAGTTATTATTCGTTATTCAATCTGACAGTTCGAAAAAGCATTTCTTCTAAAATGTGTAAGTATTGATTTTCTAAAACAATTGCACACTTTCAAAGAGAGTTTGTTGTCTCTGGGTCACAGCAGCCACAGCCCTCTGGAGATTCTTCCTCAATCTTCTTCTCTTTGACATGGCAGGTACCCCTCCCAGCAGAACAATGTGTCATTTTCTCGACCTCCAGACAACCTACGCATCTTCCAAGTCCTATAATATTGGTTCTTCTGCTGCACTGCTCATAACACAGACTGATGTACCCTACACTAACCCTATCACTCCATATTGTACTGTCTCCAGTCCATCATTTAGACTGCTTCCTCCTACTTGACCACCCCCCCCCACCCCAGCCTCCAACCAGGCATTCATGGGAACCCTTGCGGCCCTCAAACTTCCAGTAGGCTTTTAAGTGGGACTCCAAAAAAGCATTAAGGGCCAGACGTACAACCCTATTTTGAATGCGCAAATGGGTTTGAGACCCGTTTGCGCGTGCAAAATGTGAAAGGACAATGTACAATGCCTAAGTAGCGAGTCACAATTTATGTGAGACTCGCTATTTAGGAATTACAAATCGCTATTAAGAAGGGGCGTTCTCTTCCTAATAGCGACCGCAACCCCATGTATGAATGTTTTGCAACCACAATTGCGGTCGCTAGACACTTGCAAATTACCACCCTCTTCAAGAGGGTGGTAACGCAGTAGCAATTTGGAAGGGGTCCCCTGGGGATCCCTTCCACTTTTTGACTGTCTCTAAAAATATTTTTTAAGGCCAGGCAGTGGTTCCATGGACAACTACCTGCCCTTAAAAATTGAAACAACAACGTTTCATTTTTTTTTTTTCTTAATTGCGTCCCGTTTTCCTTTAAGAAAAACGGGCTGCATTTTTTTAAAAAACTGCTTTATTTAAAAGCAGTCCCAGACAAGGTGGTTTGCTGAGCCCAGCAGGCCACCATCCTTGGGAGGACTTGTCATTCCCAATGGGCTCGCAAATTGCGTGAGGCTCATTAATATTCATGAGCCTCACAATTTGCGACCCCATTGGGAATCGCAAACAGTGTTAAACACACTGTTGTACATGCCAAATAGCGCCTCACAAATTGTGAGTCGCAAATGAATGCATTTTGCGAGGCGCTATTTTGCACGTTGTACAATTGGCCCATGATCTCTATTTGTAGTTTTATAGAATGCGACATTCATCAATAATGGTTTTAAAGCACATTCATGAAAGGTGTACATCAGACAGTTCCACCTGTTGTGCTTCATCCAGTCGTATCCAATGCACATAGCCAGGTACCAAATGCTTGTGTTGCTTCTTATTTACTGGACTTATGTCTATTGTTATCTCATGCCTTCATCATCAGTATCTGTATGTGCCACATTATTGTACACATTATGCAACTGTCAGAGGTTGAATATTTTCCTTCTCTCTCCTCATTTCCCCTGTATTGAACAAAAAAAAAAGTACATCAAAGATAGCAAAATTATAAGCACTAACTAATACTAGCTCATTCATCTATTCTGCAGGGAAAATAGCCAGTTTGATATATAAGGAAGAACAAGTGGTCAGATGTATGAAGGTTTAGTGATTCTGTAACAAGTCACAAGCAGGGTAGCGACCATTAAAATGTGTTTTTGGTGTGTACAAAAGACTTTTGAAATGTAACATTAGCAAACTAAACAAATTGTGAATCACTACTGTACCATTCTAAATAGGGATTCTTATTTGTGATTCCCAAATTAGGATTCTCAATTTAGATACACAACCTAGTTGTAATGGTAATTGGTTTCTCCATGACTGGCCTATTTGGTTTACTAGTAAGGCCATAGTATAGTGCACTGTGTGTGCCCAGGGCCTGTAAATCAAATGTTGCTAGTGGGCCTGCAGCATTGATTTTGTCACCTACATGAGCAGCCCTGCAAACTTATCTCAGACATGCCACTGCAGCATCTGTGTGTGCAGTTTTCAACTGCCATATCGACCTGGCAAGTGCACTCACTTGTGTGGCCCAAACCTTCACTTTTATTGTAAGGCTCCCCTAAGGTAGGCCCAAGGTAGCCCCATAGGCAAGGTGCAGTGTACTTAAAAGGTAGGACATGTACTGTTGTATTTTACGTGTCCTGGTAGTGAAATACTGCTAATTCCGTTGAAAATGGCACTTTAGGTGTATTTCGGTACAGCAAGACCTATTTTTACCATAGGTTAGCATTGGAACTACCTTGTAACATCTTACATGTGTATCTGCCAATTGGGAGCTAGTAGGAAGTAGGAGTTAGGTACCTCTGGACTCTCAATTTTTAGTAGAGTTAGCTTTTCAATTGCAGGTCTTAAAATGCCACTTTTAGAAACTTGGCATTTTCTTACTTTAACCATTCTGTGCCTCTGCCTGTCTTTGAATACACGTCTGGGTCAAAAAGACCGTTGAGCTGTTTGTGCATTCACTCTAGACAGTCACACAAAGGGAGCTGAGGCATGCCCTGCATTTGATGGCCCATCACCAGGCTGATGGGTCATCCTGAGCTAGAGTGGTGGGAAGAGTTGAACTGACACTGGAATAGGGATGTGCCTGTCCACACACAAAGTAGTCTCCACCCCCTGTAGTGTGTCTCGAGCCAGGGCAGGTAAAGGAATGGTCTTGTGCACTACAAAAACTTTTCTTTGAAGTTTGCCTACGTCAAAGATTGAAATGGGTGTAAGTACTGAACCTCTGACACAATATACTCACTTCTGGGTGGAGGACATTCTGCCAGGAAGAAGAGCTGGATAGCTATCAGGATAGACTGCCAATTTACTGTTTGCCTTACTGAGTTGAGCATCTGCTTCTGTCCTGGGGTGAAAAGACTGGACTTTCATCCTGCTTCCAAAAATCTCCAAGGGCTTGAGTTGAACTTGCCTCCTGTTAGAAAGTCTCAGGGCCTTCAAATACTTCAGCTGCAACCCCTGGGCCCTCTGCT
This sequence comes from Triturus cristatus, assembly GCF_964204655.1. Classification (NCBI taxonomy): domain Eukaryota; kingdom Metazoa; phylum Chordata; class Amphibia; order Caudata; family Salamandridae; genus Triturus; species Triturus cristatus. The sequence continues at coordinate 124,488,261 of NC_140592.1, read as the reverse complement.
GAGGAGTCCTACTTACCAAGTGGTGCCAATTCCAGTTCCTGGGAACTTGGAAGTAAGTTTGGGATGCTACTAGAAGAAACCAAGGCATCAACACAGATCGACTTAAGAACCGCCGCCTGTCTGCAACTCTAATGCTGTGCCGCTGCCTGCACCGGAGCCATGGTCCCACTCAACCCACCAACTGTGACTTGCACTGCAGGCTCCGACGATGATGAAGCACCTCCGAGGCTTTGCAGCGACCCGAGTCCTGAGCAAAAGGAACAAATGATGGACGGAGTGCTGAACAATGCAAACATTCACCCCCCAGTCACAAAACTCTGGGTTTAATCCATTGTTCTTTTGCTCACCATGCCACCCTAGCTTGGACCCAGCCATATTCCCCTCAGTCTTGACCCCGTGCCTCATGGGAACAGTCCAGCCCGAACTGCAAAGCCAGGTCTTCCCTGGAACAGAAACAAGTTTCCTAGGACCGGCTTCAGGGCATCACCCCTCATGAGCCAGGCTAGCTTGAATCCAGTGGTACAGTGAGCACGGAACTCAAGTCTGGGTATACCCTTCCCACTTAGGGTGGCAAAAGGAAAAGGAACAAATCATGGACGGAATGCTGAACAAAGCAAACATTCACCCCCACAGATCTGGGTTTAATCCACCCGAGTCTTGAGCACCACAACATCGAAGTCCATTGTGCACCGCTCCAACTCCGACCCCCAGGGTCTGGTTTGACATCGGAGCCACGGAACTGCAAACTCGCGGCTTGACTATTGACACTTTATCAATGCTGCTCCACAGTAAGGAACCGAGGTACGGCACCTGCAACCGCAGCATCACCTCCCCTGAAGCAGTTATGAACTGACGCATCACCTCCCCTGCCCTGTATAACTTGCTTACCATGACCAGATTGGTGGGTTCTGCCTGGGTTAGGTGCATAACCTACCCAACCGGAAACCGCATTTCTAACACTCACCTACATCTGGGTAGTCCACATCCAGAAGTATGCAGCTGCTCACCATTTCTGCAAGACCTCCGAGTTTTTTGTATCACCCCTTGCAGTAGCCTCTAGAATCATCTTATAAAGCGGTGTGCTGCCTTTCTCCATTGCAGCATTGCAGCAGTCCTGGATTCTATTCTTGGCCATTCTGCTCCAGGCTCCAGGGCTGGTTCAAGGTAGGACTTGTGCTAGTTAGTGTGTGTCCTTCTCGAGCAAGAGCTATTCAAGCAGAGTCTCTGAGATGATTATAGGCTGCTGTTGGCATAATGATTAACCGATGTCTCCTGTCTCTTTTCTCATCCATTATTTGCCTCCGGGTACCTAACCACAGTACTGTTATCTAGTACCTTGGTTGGAAAATGTGGGTGACTTAAGCTGTAGCCTATATTCCTTCTTCTACTTCTGACAGAATGTACTAATAGCATTATAACCCTTCTGTCTGGGTTATACCCATTGTTAAAGACGCTCTCACTCAGGAAGAAGGCCATTAATAACCGTTAGAGCCCTCAGCAATAGGCTTTATTGTTATTTTAGCAATATGTATGGAACACTGTGATTCTCTTGATGAAGCAAAATATTTTTAAAACATTTAACATAACACATTTACTGATTTAGATATAGAAACCTTAATGTGCACATTGCATGTGTTGAATAAAGTGACACCGCAATAGAGGCAAGTGAAGTATCAGCACCGTAAAAGCATGCTTGAAAGTCTTAGATTAACAGAAATCATTACTAAATAGTTATAATGCTTAATAATAGCTTTTTCTTTAGCAAACTACGTATAAGATGATGTTTTATTATTTGTTTACTGATAAGACTAATGATCTAATGGTGTGGCTCTGCATTTCTATTACATTACATTGAAATGCATAATGAACAAAAAATAGTGCAAAATGTGATAAAAGTAGTTAGGAAGTTGAAATGTATAAATGTGATAGTAGAGACCATAACAAACATAGAAAATTAAGAAATTATTTTAGTAAAATTACTTTTAGGAGTAAATTACATTAAAGGATATTGAAAAAGTGTGGCAATAGGCTATAGCTAATGTTATTTATTTTTTGTGTAATAATACATTGTTGAAATATTACTATTTTACTCTTACTATGACATATCTGATTTAACCACATTATATTTGATTCTAACTGAGTTTAATTCATTGAAAGCTGACATATGCATTTAAGGATTTTTCAAATGTTTCTTTCCTAAGCTGTACATGCACAGTGGTTCTTTTAAATTTTAGCGAACGTTGCATTATTTTGTGTGTATATGTCTCATCTTAACATTTAAAGGACACTCTTTCAAAGTTCACATAGAAATGGCTCCGTGGGAAAGTCAACTCTAACCCGTTGCCATAGACAGATACATTGTATATTTTATCTATGACAAATCTGTGAGGCCCAAAAAACCAAGTTGTTTTCATGAACAGCATGTAGGAATAAAAAAAATGTGTTTAGTAATTTCATACGTAAACTAATCATGTGATAGACTGACCACCATAGCGTGATGCCACATCACCTAAAGCATCATAAAGACTATAAAAGAAGAAGCCCCAAGGCCATTGTTTTCCCCTGTCTTTGGAAGATGTACTCTCAACGCCATTAATTTTTCTCTCTCCATGTCAGAGCAACGCTATCAATTTTCTTTTTTATGACTCACAATGCACTGAATGCTTTGCCTATAATTTTATAACCATCCTTATTTGGACTGCCTTATTGCTGATATTGCTGCCTTGAGCAGTTGATCTGGAATCCTTCTTTGCCAAACTACTGGATTTTGCCTTTTTTCGCCTTTTTTCCCCATGCTTATGGACTCGCCCCTAGAGGACTTTAACCAGATCCTTTTTGTCGCTTTGCTTAGAATTCCTTTTGAATGTTGTTAAAGAACAAACCATCTATCTGCCTTCAATGGTAGTTGTAATCTGTAATCTTTTAAACCATCCTCTTTTGGATTTGAATTTCTGACTAAATGTGTAGTTGTGTACTACATGCTGTAATATTCATGACTGAAATGCTTAAAAGATTGCTTATCTGTTTTGCTTTTGGTTCATTATTAATACAATAATCAAATTATCTAAATTGACTGAGACTGTTATTGTGTCCCAATGTTCTTTCATTGAAACTGCGAGATATTTTTCCCTTTAGATCTAAAAGCAATGTATGGAGAATTGGCAAATCTTTTCAAAATACCAAGCTCTGCTTCTTTTATTTTGTGTAGCAGTAGCAGAGCTTCTTGTGTGCATAATTTTGGTTAGACTTAACTTCTTTAGGAGGTTGGGTTTTCCCCTTGCAATGTTGTATTTCTTTAGTATGGTCCAGAGAGAGGGGTATTTGAACCTGATCTTGAATTTGTGGTTAGTCACCGATTAATGGTCCTCATTGTGGGGCTAACATTGTAGTTTGGACACACTAATTCCCACCCCTCCTATCAGCAGAGAAAGACCCATCAGAGGGCCATTTGCCTCTGTGGTAAAGGTAATGCTGTGATCCGTCTAACTATAGAGGGCACAGTATGGTTAGTGGGATAAATGAGAAAGTAGCAGAACTGAAAAATTAATATTAAATTATAAAACTGCTTCTTTTGGATTGCTCTCAACCAATATGAAACTTTAGAATGTTGCCACACATATTATTATTTTCTTGCATTACAGGTTCCAAAACTGTAAACCAGGGACATCAAATCGAAAAGGGACAAACACTATGGTGTAAACGATTAGACAATGCTAATAGTTAAGTACACATAGGGGGGCCCATTTACAATTTTTTCACACAACGCGTCGTAGCAAGGGAACGTGCTTCACTGCATTACATGAAAGGGAGAGCGCAGAAATGCCATATATATGCAAAGATATGAAGCATTTCTGCTCTCTCCTTGCAATGGCGCACTGTGTGCAAGGGTACCTGTGCTACAGACAGGATTGTTTTTGTGTGTGAAGGGACACCTTCCTTCACAAAAACAGTCCTTACTGGCATATTACTCTTTCTATGTGTGTTGCAGAATGTAGCACATATGGAAAGCGGAAGTAAGGAGGAGATAGGAAAATATTTCTCCTTGTTATGCCTCTGTTGGGAAGGCACACCATTTTGGCACAAAGCCAGGTTTACAAGTCTTTGTAAAACTGGGTTTGTGTCAAAATACATTGGTGGATACATGGGCACATCAACGCTCCACCCATGTAAAGGCTACGCAACACAAAGTAATGCAAGGCAGTACTATGGTTGCCTTGGTTTACTTTGTATTTACTAAACCATACAAAGCAACACAAAGTGACTTTGTAAATTCCAAAAATTATTTGGTCTTCGGGGCTGCGCCACTAAAGTGACACAGCTCAGACGCAAAATCATAGTAAATCTGGGGCATGGTATCTGCATTACCAGGTGCTAATTAGCTTTTCCCCTCATTAAACACCCTCACCTTTTGCTCAATTCCATAATAGTCCCTAAGAAGAGTAGTATAACACATAATAATTTTACTCATGATAACTTTTGAAGCACTGCTTAAAGGCTTACTTTACCCTAGTTCACCTTTAGCACTAAAAGCTTTCTAAACTTAACCACCAGACTTAGGACTGGGACAAAGCAACATAATCTTATCACACTGGTTCTGAAACACCCCATCTGGCTTCTTCTTAAAATCAATATTAAATTCAAACAAGTATGCAGTCTTTTCTTACAAATACCAAAGCCCGAAACTTGGAGGAACGTTTTTTACTATCTGAGGTAGTACACATATGTTGCAGCTTACAATAAAACCTTGAATTGCTATCCATAAATATATAGAACAATTAATTCACATGAAGGTCAGATGGTTCTTTGAGGTGCAAGTACTAACTGTAGAGGTAGAGGACGACTGTAACAGTGTTTGTGGAAGCAATATGTTGGTCTCCCTCTGTCCTCTCTGACTGGCCCCTTTTGGCACCAACTGGCCCGTTCAAAGTTGCGAAGAGCCAAAAACTTAAATTCAGTTTCACTGAGGCCACACCAAGAGTTCAGGACCTGAGTGGCACCATTTGGGAGTAAGGGGCTTATTCCAGCTGGATCTGGGTGCTGGTTCAGGTGGTTGGGAGCCTGTTATGTCCCTGTGGCTCTAAACAGCAGACCAGAAGACTAGCCCTTGGAATCACTGTGGGAGACCTGCGTTCAGGTCCAAATCCGTATGACTCAGGCAGGAGGACATCAGCACAGCAGGGCAACAATCCAGCAAGGCAGAATTCCAACAGGACAGTAGACCAGCAGGGCAGCAGGGCAGCAGTCCAGCAAGGCAGTAGTGCAGCTGGGCAGAAGAGTGGCAGTCCTTTCAGCAGCACAGCAGTCCTTCTTCCAGGCAGAGTCGCCACAAATCCAGAAGTGTGCTATAGAGTTGGTGTCTGAGGTCCAATATTTATACAAGGTGCCTCCTTTGAAGTGGGTGAAGCTTCTAGAGATTTCTCTTTGAAGTGTACAGATTACCTGCCTCCACTGCCCTGGCTCCAGACTGACTAAGGGGGTATGCAACCCTTTGCGTGGAGGCAAGACACAGCCTATTCAAGTGTGAGTATGGCTGTGCCAAGCTCACCCGACCATCCGGCCACACCGAAGCCCTCTATTGTGTGTGGCTGTCCAGCAGGAATACTCAAAGCCCAATAGCCACTACACCCAGGTATGTGACCCAGAGACAGGCTGCAGGCAAAAAATGGCTGAGGCAGGAAAATGCCAACATTCTAAAAGAGGCATTTTCAAAAATGTAATTTAAAATATGACTTTACCATAAGGTCTTTTATTACAGTTCCAAAGACTACAAATATGAATTGGTTATGTGTTCCCATTTTGAAATTACCGCTTATGAAATGTGATAAGGTACCTCCAATGTTATCCTATGGGAAAGGTAGGCCTTGCGGGAGTGAAAAACTAATTCGAGAGTTTTTCACTATCAGGACATGTAAAACATAAAAGTACATGTCCACCATTTTTAATATACTGCACCCTGGGTTTGTGTCGAAATGCAAGTTTAAAACTGCACACACCGGCTGGAATGGCAGGCCTGAAACATGGTTAAAGAGCTACTTAAGTGGGTGGCACAATAAGTGCTGCAAGCCCACTAGTTGCATTTAATTTACAGGCCCTGGGCACAGGTAGTGGCACTCTTCCAGTAAATTAAATATGCCAATAAGGTATAAGCCAATTCTACCAGGTTTTAAGTAGCGAGGTCAAGTACTTTAGCACTATTCAGCAGTCCTAAAGTGCCCAGAGTCCTACTTTTTAACAACAACAGGTCCAGAAAACAGGGAGGTGAAGGCAAAAGGTTTGGGGATGGCCCTGCAGAATGAGCCAAGTCCAACAGGGGTGGTAAAACTACTCCTGAGATGTCCCTAAGCAAAAGGAGAGGAACTTACAGCAAATGTATTTTGCAGTAAAATCAAATTAAACTCTGACTTAACGAGGAGTGCTTTGATTATAAGAAGGAACAGTAACCTGTTTCAGGACGGAAACTAGAGTAAACCAGGAGTGGACGCTTTTCACGGCACACTATAATGTTGCTTTGGTCAATGAAATCATGTCCAAAAGAGCTTAGTTAAGGTCTCCTTCATTTCTAAGCTGTAGCTATTGCTTGGCATTTATGACCTAGTCAACGCTCCTGTTGGGCCTACCATCTCGTTGGAAAACGACAAATCTGGGGAATAATCAAGAAGTCAGGATTAGGTTTAGCAAACCCAGTGCTGATTGTTCTTTTGGGAGCAAAGTAAAGAAAAGCGAAACAATCATCAGAAGCATTTCACAGTTTTTCAGTGAAGCCCTGTGTGAGAAGAATTTGAAAGGAATAAGTAAAGGCTATTATAATCCTATGAGCCGCTTACAGGCACTTGCATCAAGAAAAGTTTTGGCGAGTCCTTAATTGCGATTATTAAGGAATCGCAATTAAGGACTCTCAAAAGCCTATGCATGTAGGAATCGCTATTAAAATAGCGATTCCTAAACATTACTTAATTGCGAGTCGCAATTAAGGAATGCCTTCCCATTCATTCCTATAGGCCTACTGGCCCAGAGGAAGGAATGGGAGATTGTATGCGCAATTTGCGAGTACCAATAGGTAATTTGCGCCCCCTAATAGCGAAATCACTATTTTAAAGTGGTTCTTGCATTGCATTTAAGGAATAGCAAATTGCGATTCCTTAAATGCAATCACAATTTGAGAAATCGCAATTAATTGCGAATTTTCAAATTGCCAGTGCCTTGAACCTTGATGCATTGCAAATGCCGTTTGTGCAGGCGCAAACGACCGATTTTTGCGAATCGCACCGTTTGCGCTCGCTAAAATGGTTGATGCATGTGCCTGATATATCTTTAGTGCTATTGAAGTGCACCAAGAAAAATTCAGTTCTGCCAGCAAGAAATCATGGATCGGATGTACAAAGCTACAGCTAGCCACAAAACACTAACAACAATGTTTTTAACCATCAAATCTGCAATGTGACATGTCCCTTGGTGTAACAAAACAAAACAATCACAAAAATAGTACAGCATTCAAACATTTAAGGAATCTTTAATTTGCGATAGAAAATAGTTATTCTAAAACGGTGATTTTCAAATGCCAATTCACCTGTACTAAACATTTGCAAATGACAAATGTATGCAAAAACAGATTTGCAATTTGACATTAAATGGGACATGTAGTAACCTGGCATTAAGTTATAAAGGTCACACAAAAAGCTAAGTAAAGTTTCACAATGTCAGCACTCTGTGCTATGGAGGAGAGGATGCACATCCTAGGGGCACAACAGGGGAGAACAATGGAGAGCATTTTCAGACAGAGGGTCACCCTGTTTGAACAAACAGAGGAAGAGCAGTTTTTTTCTAAATATAGATGAATATACATGTGATTTTAAATGTGATTGATGAACTACAGCCGGTTCTAGACAGGTAATGGTAGTTACCAGTGTATACGAGAAGTTGCTTACGATTGCAAATAAGTCAGTAGCATTATTTTGGCCAAGGACCGTCACCGGTTTTGTTAATTAAGGTATATCAAATCCAATGATCTCATGTCCCTCAATAATGGTTTTCTTATCCTCCTTAACCCTCCTACTGAGCTCATATGTAGCTTTGTGCTGCTTCTGTTGAATCATAAACATAGATCTATTTTATGTGTGGAACAGTATGCGGAAAAGAGAGCCAATTGCACTTCAATTAACGTTTGAAAGTGACTTTGCCTAGAGGGCCTGTCTTCACTGTCTAATATTAGATGTCTTTCACTGTCTATGTAATTGTGGCTTAATAAATATGCAGTGTTAAAGTTATTTATTCACATACAAATCTGTAAATTCATGTAGTGAAAGGTAACATTTAAAAGTCAGATGTCAAGTGTGTACACCATATACATGTAGACCTTTCTTTTGCCCCTTTCAGGTTGGTTCCATCCATCCATCCATCCATCCATCCATCCATCCATCCATCCATCCATCCATCCATCCATCCATCCATCCATCCATCCATCCATCTATCTATCTATCTATCTATCTATCTATCTATCTATCTATCTATCTATCTATCTATCTATCTATATATCTATATATCTATCTATCTATCTACATTGATAGATAGATAGATAGATAGATAGATAGATAGATAGATAGATAGATAGATAGATAGATAGATAGATAGATAGATAGATAGATAGATAGATAGATAGATAGATAGATAGATAGATAGATAGATAGATAGATAGATAGATAGATAGATAGATAGATAGATAGATAGATAGATAGATAGATAGATAGATAGATCAAAAGCATATACATATATACACACACATATACATATATATATACATATGCATACACATATATCTATATCTATTCATATAGATATATATGTATATGTGTATGTCCCTCCACGCCTGCTAGGGTGTTTCCACCAATCACAGAAAGACAAGTTTCATTTACAAACGTGAACATTGTCAACACATGTGTCATGGGCATTTGAAAAAGGCAGTCATGCCAAAACGCGTCATGCCGGTCTGATTAAAATGTGCAAGCTCATTGAATCCCGCGTGTATTAGAATTCTTTTCAGATGGGGAAGGATTACGGGCTGTGATATTGTGTGCAGCCACGAGCACAGAGAGCACCCATTCTCAAGCAGTTGGGTGCCAACAGTGGTTTATAAAGGGTTTCTCCAAAGTTCTTGGAGCCGCCGAACCGCTGCAGCCCGCAGCAATGGCCTGACAACACGAGCTGAAATATGATTACATAGAAAGGCACAAAAGTACAGAAGTGATGCTTTCAGGTACGACAGCTGATGGGGCAAAAGAGGCTGGATGAGGCCCAGGAGACTTGCAATTATTCTACAGTGACGCTGGGATGCGTGAGGGGAAGTAGCAGATGCCGCCCACTGCTGGACTGAAGAGGGACTTACCATAGACAAATGGACTCGGGGTGCCGAGATCGGGAGGTCCCTCCACGCCTACTAGTGTGCTCCCACCAATCACTGAAAGTCAATTTTCATTTAAAAACGTGAACACTGGCAACAGCATCGAAATGTGCTTCTTGTTCATACCGATATCAGCAGGTTTTCAGGCATACTCATATTGGTAACACCTACAGCTTGTAGGTTGCCTTGAATATGCCTCATGTTGTTGTTCGTTCGCCTGAGGGATGGTAGGCGAGGAATAAAAGTTTGAATTTCCTCATTCTATTTGTTTTCACCTCTTCCTGTGGCTCTTGGTTTGACATACTTTTTAATTCAGTATATTGAAGTGTGCTCAACTCCAAGGGTCAGCTACAATGGATCTGATTCACTCTCTGCATCTGTGACTTCATCATAGCTCAGATATCCCAGAGCCAGACACACACACTGCTAATTACACTGAACAAATGCAAGCAAATGAAAACTTCACAAGTGAATGATTGAGACAACATTTGTTCCTTTGGAGAAAGATATGTTGCAAGTTTATTATATGCAGTAATGAGTTAAAGTATGGGTGATCTAAGGACAACCATTGATGACAAGACCTAAGCTGACTGCCGCCTGATTGCCCAATGAGGAACAGTACACAATATCTGGTGCTAAACCTTTGGGGGTTCCCTCTGCATCTGGACACGATAGTAGGGGGCAAGAACTCGCGCACAAGGCGGAGCATTGTCAGGCAAGCCCCCAGTTGCTCGGCCTTTCAACTGCACTCAGGATGAACGAGGCGCCGCCTCTTTCATCCCGGGACCCTGCAGGGCACTTTAGGGATTTGGGGGCCCCTGTTCGGAAGAGCTTTGAATTTGTGATCCAATTTCAGCTCTTTCATACCTTCTTTGGCCCTGTCACTGACAGTGCAAATGCACACTAGTCCAAATTCTAAATGTGTTAACATCTAATAATAAGGAGTAGTTATGTATGTTTTTAATACTGTAACACAGTAGCAGCTCACTAATATTACTGCAAACAATCTCTGTGACACCCTCCCATTTCTCATATGTCAGGTACTGTATTAATCTAAAAGAAACTTTTTTTATGGATGTTGCATTAAACGTAAGCACAACATTTGTCTGCAAAATGTATGTAATAGAATCTCACACATCACACACATAAAAATTAAATTAAAGGAAAACAGTACTTTAAATAATGTCTTTAAGAATTATTCAAGGTCATCAGAGCAAGACTTTGCATAACAGAACTGGTTCTATCACAGGGCCCCCTGAGAAGCTGGGGCCCTGGGCTAGAGCCCACTTTGCCCAGGCTTTAAAACACTTCTGGGGCCCTGCCTTAAGGACACCCAGGGTATTGGCGTGAAGCCCATCTGGGCTATTTCTTATGGTTACCTTTTACAGCAAAGTCCTTTGGATCACCCTGTAACTCATCCTGCAATGCAGAACAAGAGAAAATAAAACATCACCTCACTTACATTACATCATTAATCATAAACCAGTCAATAAGGTGTAAGAGGGAGGGTGGGTTTCACTATGCGGGCTGACCAGGGAGCCTGTGAAGAGGATCAAGTCCTGGAAGTTACTTTCCTGAGGGTTTAGGACTTCCTCCCCAGGTGCAAGCACTCCCCCGCTCCTGTAAACCCCACCCTACTCTAAGTGATAAAGCAGGAAGAGGGGAGAGGGGTGAACTGCCTTGTAGGGTGATGCAGTGCTAAGCTGTCGCCAGCCACATTATTGCCCTACATGTGACGCAGGCAGCATCATAGCACAGATATCTCATAGCTAAGCACTCACACTTAATTGCACTGAACAAATGCATGCAAGGGAAAAGTCTAAAGTGATTGACTGAGACCACACCAGTTTGTTTGGAGAAAGTTATGTTGCAGGTCTATTAGGTATGGTAATGGGTGAACCTACAGGCATGCCGAGGACAGCCAGTGATAATATTTCCTAAGCTGTGTGCCCTCCTGATTAGTAAATGAGGACCAGGAATGCACAACATCTGGTGCTAAACCTTTTGGGGTTTACCCAACATCTGGACCCCACAGCCCAGGAAAATAACTCACATGCAGAGGTGGAGCGTTACCAGGCAAGCCCCCAGTTGCTCAGGCTTACAATTGCCCTTTTGAATAACAGGGCACTGTTGCTTTCATACCAGGGCCCTGCCGTAAGAACTCTTGGGGTCATGGCATAAAGGCAGTTTGGGCTCTTTCTTGTGGTTGCTTTTTGTACCAAAGTTCTTTGGATCGCTTTGTAACTCAATTAAGCTTCAGGGGTGCAACTACCAGCGTTGAGGGCCCCCACCATTACCAGTTACCTTATATGAGCTGACGGCATTCTTGTAGCATTTACAGAGTACAATTTGCAATGTGAAGCAAAATTCAAAATCAGCATTTAGAAATTGTTAATGCTTTAATTTCGTGATTTCATAAAGACAGTGCTTTGTGCATATTTATCTGTGATTCAGAAATTGTGCACTGTTAAGCTTCTCAATCCATGAATTGCAAAATGTAAGGGCCCGACTCACAAAAGGAAACTTACACTTTTGTTTAAATTTACTACTTTTTCGGAATTCACAATGGTAAAGTTAGACCAAAAGACAAACTTTACTACTTTTCGGTATTCACAAAGGTAAACTTAGACCAAAAGTTTAACTTTACTCCTTTTTGGTATTCACAAGCATATTTTTAGACCAAAAGTTTAACTTTACTACTCTTCGGAATTCACAAAGGTAAGTTACTATTAGTAAAGATAAACATTTGGTGTAAGTTTACCTTAGTGAATTACAAACGTAGTAAAGTTAGACTTTTGGTTTAAGCTTACCTTTGTGAATACCGAAAAGTAGCAAACTTACCCAAAGAGTGAGTTTCCCTTTGTGAATCAGGCCCTAGACTTTAATTAATTAGGCCCTGTTATTGTAAATTGAAACCTAAAAATTAGGTGCCCTGTATCAATACTTGCAAAATTCTCCCTTATTTTTTTTTTCTCTTTTGCCATTTCTCTTTTTTTTTTCTTTTTGCTTAGTTTTATGTATTGCAGGTGTCACGTTTTATTGCATTTATTACACAACTGTAAATGGGCACTCAGTCCAAAGCGTAAATAAATACACTTAAGTTTGGCAGTTACAAATGGAAATATAGTTAGTGCTTGTTTTACCTGTGTACTCTGCTTCCTCCAGGTAGTAATTACCTATTGAAAGATTGCGGCTGAATATGAGAAATAACACATATAAATAATATTTACTTATTTTGTGTGTCATTACACCTAGCACCCTTGTTTCCATGGGCAAGTACCAATAGAAAGGACTAAATAGTAATTGCCCCTGTGTACACAATAGTTTGCACTTACATCCTACTAGCTTCTGGGGTGAATAGAGGAGTAAATACTGTTTGCATCTAATAGTTGTACTAGCATGGTAGTTTCAATAATTCAGTTAAAGTTGAAAATGAAGCATACTGAAAATTTGGTTTGTACTTGTTTTTCAACATTTTTTGTGATTTGTGTGATTCATGTGCCCTCCTCTGCATGCTGCTTAATATCCAATTAAACAATTTTGCTTATGGCAGTTAAATTTCTTCACTGCATGCTGGTCTAAATAACGATGTCTACTTGAGAGCAATTAGCCTCCTGTTGACCTCATATACTGCAGTCATTATTTGGAAATTGGAGGGAGTGCCTCCTATGTCTAACAAGCTGAACTGAATATGTATGGACCAATGGCTCTCATGTATTGTAGACAATTCGTGCAGTGAGCTACTGTCTCTTTCAATCAATCTGGGATTTATAAAGCATAGCTAATCACCCAATGATGGTCTCGAGAAGCTGGCATTGCTAACTGCTTAGTGGTGATCTGTTTATTCGAAAAGTCAGGTCTTGAGTTTTCTTTCTTGAATTCCTGGAGCGAGGAGGATATCCTAAGGTGCAGTGGAAGGTTGTTTCAATCTTCGTCCACCAGGTGTGAGAAGGAGCATCCGCAGCTGTTGCTTCGATGGGCTCAGGGGGTGTCTGTGAGGAAGAATACAGCAGATCGTAGGTGTCTGGTCCGTTTGTGGAAGTTTATGTGTTTGTTGCAAGTTGCGAGGGGGGTGCAAGTGTGAAGCACAGCTGCTTTTGTTACTGGAGGTCAATATTGCAGTTTCTGATTTAATCTGGATTACATAAATTGTGTTGGGAGATGCAAATCTAATCAACATTAAAATATGCATGGATGGCGTGTTGCCCGACTTTTCCACTTAATTAAAAGTATGCAGTCAAATCATTATTTATATGGTTGTTTTCAACTACTTGTGCGCATAGTTACAAATTTTCTAATTCTGAGTTATGTCTTTTCACTTATTTAAGGCCTGATGTCCAATTCCCAACTAAAATGGTGATCTGCAATTCACACACGATTGGTTTGTGACTGGGAATTCAATTCCGAATGAGACCTATGTCCAAATAGGTCGAATCACAAATTGGCAATCGCAGTGGGTCGCAGAATGACCTGACTAATAAATATTTATTGAGCAAGTTCTAATTTGCAACTCCAAGTGGGTGGTAGCAAATTGATGAATGGATGGAGGCCTGCGTCATACAGCAGAACTCCATTTCTACATTTGCATTCCTAATTGGGCAACTTTTTTAAAACAAAAACCAGCCAATAGCAATCAAAGGAACAAAGGCTGCAATTAAAATCATGATTCCCATTTGAGAACACTTTGGGAATAGCAGGGTCTGGCAGGGAACCCAAACCAGCCCTGGCAGGGCTGGAGTGGGATCACAAACCAGCCCTGGCAATTACGTCCGACCGGCCGGGGGGGGTGGGGAGGGGGGGGGGGGGTGATCATATGTAATTGCCAAGGCTGGAACACTGCTGTTGCGCTGCTGCTGTGCCTTTGTTATAAGGGGCTGATTTTGCAGCACTGCTGCAAAACCGTCCCCCAGCAACAAAAATGGCCCACCCTTGGTATAAAACTGGCCCCCACCTTTCCGGACCACTGGAGAAACGCCGAGTGCTGCATATGGCCAACCCAGCCCTGAGCCCCCGCAATTTTGTTGGGTTACTGCCCCCCCCCAACCATCGGGAGTGCTGCAAGTGTGAAACACTGCTGCTTTTGTTACTGGGGGCTGACATTGCATGGGCTGCTGCAAAACCGGACCCCAGTAACAAGGCCAGTTCCCACTGCTGCAAAACTGGCCACCACCCTTCTAGCCATTTGGGAAAATGCCACTGCGGCCAGTCTGACGGGGGGGGGGGTGGTGGAATGAAGTGGTGTATTGGTCACCCACCTTCTTGCTCCCCACAACATTATCAAAGGGGAACTTCTGACACCAGCACAGGTTTCAATTTGCTACTCAGTTACTACCCCCCACCCCCCAGCCCTCCCCGACTCGGGTGGCAGTAGCTGGTCAATGGTTTGCGATTGCACTTCGAGTCACAAACCACTGATGTGTTCAATTGCCAATTCCTAATAGGAGGAGCGCGCCTTATCTGCATACCATCCTAATAGTGATTATAGTGATAACAAAAGGTCTTTTCCAATTCAGAAAGAATTTATCAACTCATAAAAGGACTTTGATACATTTCTAAAAAGTATTTTGTGGTCACCAACCCTTCAATTTTGTAAATTTGCTGTATTTACAACTGAAAAACAACTTTGTGCACGAAGCCTTTTATTCATAAAAAGTCATACCTCAGCACACAATAACAAATCCTATGCCACACTTTTTATAAATTACAAACATGCCCATCACAATTTACAAAATACGGCTACTTTGGTAAATATTAAGGCGTTTATTTACAAGCCCCTTGCGCACTTTTAAAATCGGAAAAAGGGACGTACCAGCGGTGCCCCCTAGGTGCGCAAAGTAAGCCTACAGAATTTTGCAACTGACAAATTTTGTGCCTCCAAAATATCTGCAGGAAGGGGCAAAAGATCACTCCTTCTGAATGTAACAGAGGGAAGAGTTTATATAATTTATATGTTTTTGTGGTACGGGGAATGTCTAATCTACAGATCTCACTCGTTCCAGTGGAACTGAGATTGTTTCTATCCTCCTCCCATGCCCTCTGGGTCCTGAAAATGCTTGCAGTTTAAGGCTTTCTCTCAGCATTCTGCACTCTCCCTAAGTGAACCTAGAGGCGGCCTTTTCATCATTCCAGACACTCTCGCTGTATGTCAGTCTGTTCCAGCATGACAACTTCTCCGTTTCCACCTCTCCCCCTCCTGGTGCCAGGAACTGATTTAGTTTGCTGTGTGCGCAACAGAGATTTTTCACTCACTCACTCTATTCTACAAATTCAATTTGTCATTTCAATTCGATTCAATTTAAATATATTTGGCGTTTGCCTTCAAGCATGCACAACCCTTGACAGCTCGCTTTGTAAGTATATCTATAAAAATGAGACAAAGCCGAAAGCGCAAACACGGCATTTTAAGAAGTATGCACATATTGTAATTTCGAGTTTACTATAAATTGGTACCGGTCTCAAAAGCCAGTATTCCGTAGCCTGCATTAATACGGTTTCAGCATAGCAATTGTAATTTGAAGTTATAATTCAAAATATTATTAGAAAATTCAGAGAGAATACAAAAAAATCTTCAGTCAAACACACTTCTGTCCCTACAATAGACTACTAAAGGCCTATTCATACTGGCGCTTTGAGAGCGTGTATAACTAAAAGGGCCTGCTTCACAAACAAAAGTAATAAGTCCATACTGGCAGGCCAAAGAAGTCACATGGCAAATGGTTTATTTTTTAGTGGTATTCACAAAACTTCTCAGGTTAAGCCTGGAAAGTGGAATCAGGGCCCCACTTAGGGCCTAATTACGAGTCTGCCGGTCCTCGGTGCCAGACTCAAGGTGGGGCAGCGGTGCCAAATTACGACCTTGGCAGTCGCTCCAACCTAGGAAGGCCACACAACCAGGGAACCACCATTCCCTGATGGTGGCCTGGTGGCTCTAAAGCAGTAATATGCTTGGCAGGACTACATCGGTCCTGCCAAGCATATTATGTCTTTCCTCGCAGTCACTCAATCAATCATTCAGGGGTTTGTATAGCACGGCTACTCACCCGGGAGAGTCTCAAGGCCACTGATTTCATGGAGATCTTTCCACCATGAAAACAGAGGTATGAGGAAAGACCTTGTGCCTCACTCCATGTGGATGCACACAGGGGGTGGCACAAGATGTACCCCCCTGTGTGCGTGCATCCCCAGTTCCAGCGGGGCATGGACTTCATTGTCCATGCCATGCTGGAACTTCCTTTGACGTTCCCATTGCGGTGCCTATTTTATACGCACCGATGTAGGAACACCAAAGAAACCGCCTGCTAGTGACTAAAAAAATCAGAATATGCCGGGCGGTTCTCATGCGGGTTTGGTTGTAATCGGGCCCTTAGAGTTTGGAACACCACTGTAAATCAATGGGTTTCCTGCCCTGCCAAACTGCTATCACCACTCTTCAGGGCTTACTTTCTTTTTCCCAATCTAACCCATAACACTTCACATTGCCTCCCCTGACCTCACTGTGTTTTTCCCCTTTTTGGAGGGCATGCCAGCAAGTGATTACTGTTGCACTGCTCTATTCTTAAAAAACAGAAAGAAAAAATTACATTGATGGAAATTTGTGTTTGTTTTATTTTACCTCTCTATAATGGGCATCCACCATCTTGGAACTGTAAGTGAAAACAAAAACAAAATGGCTCCACCATCATGTAATTTATGAGTGTGTGGATGGTGATGCATGCACACGTAAACGTCATCACGATTGGGCCACCTTGCATATCCAACATAGGAATGCTGGGCTTCATGGGCAACAACAAAATTATTGGCAAATCCAAAAAGGTTGTGTAACATAATTGAAAGCCAGACCTATTAGCTTTTTCAATGCTTGTTCCAGTTCAAGACCACGGGGAAAGCCTGACGGTCCCACACATTAAACAAAACAAATGACCAGCAAAAGCTGGGAGACAAATTGCAGTGAGTCAGTGTCATTTGATTTTTATTATTCATAGAGAAAACTCTGCTTTATATATTTCAACCTGACATGAAATAATGTGGATCAAGCACAGACAAACAACAAGGTGCCCATTCAACATTCTTCTCTACTTTCGGGGCAACCAACACATTGACGCCTGACTAACTGAGATTGGGTTAGGTTATCTATTTGAATCACTTTCTTGATGCTTTTACATGAACTACTCACCAAAGACAGAAAACAACCATCACAACGCAGTCATTACAACGCACTAACTTTACAAGGCATTCATTGCAACACAATATCCTTTACATCGCATCCCATTACAATGCAACCATTACTTTGCATGTCACTACAATGCATGCCATTACAACGCATGCCACTACAATGCATGCCATTACAACGCATTATAAGGTCAGTAATAGGAAACAGTCATTTTTACCCCTACACTATCCAACACTAACCCTACTGTTGCACTCACTGGAGTGGGAATAGTAATTTGTACCCGTACGCTATCTAACACTTACCCTACTGTTGCACTCACTGGAGTGGGAATAGTGATTTTTACCTCTACACTATCCAACACTTACCCTACTGTTAAATTCACTGGAGTGGAAATAGTAATTTTTACCCCTACACTATCCAACACTTACACTACTGTTGCCCTAAAAGTATTATGTGTTGTAATAGTATGCGTTGTAATGGGATGCGTTGTAATGGGATGCGCTGTAAGTGTAGCTTCTAAAATTGTGTTGTGATGGCATGCGTTGTAAAATCATGCATTGTAATGGATGTTGCGATGTAAACACCATGTTGTAATGGAATGCGCTGTAAAACTTTGCATTGTAACGTGTTCTATTCACCAAAGACGTGTGCCTGGGGTTGCAGATGTGCTATCTGATGAGTCAGGCGAGGTCACTGCAGATTGGGATGCCCCAGACTGTATACACTTCATCAAGGACAGAGAGTACTGTTGCTTTCACAGTAGTTGGCATCTGTAATATTCGTCCACAGTGCTTAATTTTTAAAGAAAATAAGTAGCGGGGCCCTCGTCAGGAGGCCCTTCAGTTCACCCCGCCTATTGCCCCTGCCAGCGCTGCCAGTGGCATTACAAACACACCTACTGACCATCATACTCCTACAAGTGGGAAAATTCAGACTATTCCAGTCCACCAAAGCTATTAGAATGGCTCGGATGGCGAGTATTAGTCATTTTCAAATAATATTGAATTTATAAACAACTTCTGTTATGTTACTCTGGAAATAAGATAACCAGTGCCACCATGAGGCAGACTGCCATAGGTGCTAGTGCTGCCAATTAAGTGCTAGTGCAGAGCACCCAGAACCACTGGCTCAAATTAAGCACTGTTTCTCCATCGCCACTGATATGTATTATCCTTAGTTAAAGGGTGCATAAATGGTGCAAAACACCATGTCTACCAATCCAGACACCCTTAACTTATCTTCTCGACTGTCTTATAAATAGGCCTCCCAGTTTTCTGTTTTTATTGATTTTTACAGATAAATACAGACAGAAAACTATTTATTTTCCTGTCTGTATTTATTTTTAAACACAGAAAAATATGGGAAATAGGCCTTTTTTGGATATTTTTTCTACTGTCAATCATGAGTGCCAGATCATTTGGTGTACAGACTGAGAGGGAGGAGAGATTAAAAAAGACAATCGTTTTTTAATTAAATTTAATTAAGTGTGGGTCAACAGTTATTTATGTTATTCTTCAATGCAAGTGATTTCAGATAACGCTATTGCACTGTATACTGGTGAATCCTTTCAGATATTCAAATGTGAATATACATTTCTCAGTTAAATAAATGTAGAAAAATACCGATTACAGCTTCATTTATGCAGAAAACACAAAATAAAAATGGATAAATACAGAAAAAAATGAGCAAAAAATAAATATGGATAAATACAGACGGAAATATCAACAAAAAAAATATCATACTACCGGTAGCCCTATTTATAATGGTGTTGCCCATCACTTCATCCAGTCTGCGGATTCATACCCTTCCTCACGACAGTCTCTGCCTTGGTGAAAACCATGTGCAATGTGTTAAAAGGAATGAATAAGCGCAAGCATGGTCTTGTATTAATGAATGATGCTTTATTCTTTAGATCCAAATCATTAGTTACAGGTTAACAGGTGATGTTCTGTTCCTTCTTAATGCCAGCGTCCTCCCTGCTCAGCCCCTTCTCACCAACTGATCACACTAGAATCCCAACCACCCACAACATTCTAACATACCTCATCAAAGGCTGAGCAGGCAGGCAGAGAGCCAGAGTAGGGAGAGTGTATAGAGAATAAGCACATCACAACACATCTCTCCCCTTATAATATTTGAAACCAATCAACAAGTGTAAGATAATACAACACTCACTGAGCATAGGAGGATGCATTAATAACAACTAATTAAACATCACCCCCCCAGCGATAATGATCATAACAGTAAAATGCATGAAGATAAAATTTAACACACATTTAGTAGAAAGGAAAGATGAATAACCAACACATTAAACACCATCCTTCCCCTGATAATGATCAAAAACAAAATTGCAAAACAAGCATGAAAACTCAGACTACAACTATGGGTACAAGACACTACACTACACCCCACAACGTACCCATTATGCCTCATAAAAAGGCACAAGACTGCGGCAGAAAAGGGATCTACAACCCTAAGCTGCACAACCTAAGACAAAACAGATCTACCAATAAGACAGATCTAAGACTAAATCCCATAACCCTAACCAAACATAGGGTACCTTAAAACTCAAAATGCTTTATAGGTAACTAAAACTGACAGAACTAGGGTATCCCTTAACCCTAAAACACACTTGCGATAACTATGAGTAACCATAACTCATGTCAAATCTAGGGTATCCCTTTAACCCAAAAACACACTCGCAAAAGACTATGGGTAATTATACCCCACGACGAATTTTAGGGTATCCCTTAACCCTAAAACACACACTCAATATACACTATGGGAATTTAACCCATGTCAAAATTTAGGGTATCCCTTAACCCTATAACACACACTCAATATACACTATGGGAATTTATAACCCAAGACAAAATTTAGGGTAACCTTTAACCCAAGACACACCCACACGTGGGTGACTCTAGACCATTTAGGGTATCCTTCAACCCTTATACAAACACAGGGTAACCTTCAACCCCCTACAGTTCAAGGCAACATATCAAAACAAGTATGTCCTTGAACCCCAAAATATATTGGCCACAATAAGGAAATTTAAACTCAAATGCACAAAACCCCCAATAATAAACTGTAACCCAACCAACCACCACATCCTAGGGAAATAAACCCCACCATTCAGAACATAAAAACAATAACAGTGTCACATTGCTGAAAAATAAAGAAGAGGAAAGTCTCTGGCTCCGGTGAGCGATCTCTCACCCGAGATTCTCACCTAGGACTCCCCCAGCTGATCAATCCAGTGACATCATGCAGGATAGCGTCCCGAAATACCCGCGTTCAAAGAATTCCTAAATCCACCATCATGAAACTCGCCGCGCAGTGGTTACCAGGGCAACGTCCAACGACCTTCCGCATTGAACTACGCAATTACGAAACGCCGTAACAACAACGCTGAGGTCACCAAGGAACATCCGGGGTCGCGTTGACAATACGCGTTCCACAATGACGCGCATCGGAGAAGAACTTGAAGGACGGCTCAGCGCGCGGAAACCCACTCTTCAAGAGAACCACGCGCTACTTACAGAATGCCGGTATGTTTTTAAACCTCAAATCAATATCCGCCCGTTATGGCCACCATCTTAGGACGTTAAATTACTCCCATAGCTGTCACGCCAATACTCCATGCGAGCACGAAGTCCAGGCAAACACTTCCTGGGGCTCGACTCGTGCCCCCCCGACACAGGAGTGTCCGATCATAAATCCACAGTTTAGTCACAGTCTCTCTTTATTTTTTTTAAAAGCCCGATTGCGGCGGTTGCAAATTACCGCATACTTCCAGTCTCAACATAGACATAGCAGCATAAGGGCAACCAAAACTCGTGGAATTAATTCCACAAAAGTCACTGCAAGATCCACTTCTTGGCAGACAAAGTCGGAGAAATTCCTACTGTACTGTACCACAGTTTACTCCGGAACAGCTCCCAGTTGCCAAATCCCCAGTACACGGTGCAGCTGTCTATTCCTCTGACACGTTGCAGCTCAAGTCAGACATAACCAAACCAATTGAAACGGGCACACAGACTGAAATGCGATGCTCCGTAGTGCGTGTGTGATGCTGTGATGCTGATCAGTCCCTTTCCCTTGCGCCGGAATTCATATTGTCATCATTTTCACCTCAGCAGCAGCAAATAGTAGACTACCAGCCTTTACTCCTCACAGGGATGTCGGTTTTACCCCGGACCAAACAGCAACTAGTCCAATCAGTCTTTTGGGGAAACACTCACCCCAGTCCATCATCAGGCACCTCCACAATAGGGCTGACCGGTCTTTAGGTCACTGGTGGGGCTTGTGGAGTGCAAAATTACTTCTTTTTTTTCTTATGCGCGCTTGTTCAGTTCCAAGTTCATCCAAAGTAGGCCCTTCAGTTTCACAAGTCCAAACTCCTTGAAGGTACACGCAGGTTCTTTAACTCGTCGCCAGTGTTAAAAGGAATGAATAAGCGCAAGCATGGTCTTGTATTAATGAATGATGCTTTATTCTTTAGATCCAAATCATTAGTTACAGGTTAACAGGTGATGTTCTGTTCCTTCTTAATGCCCCACCAGGAGCAGCGTCCTCCCTGCTCAGCCCCTTCTCACCAACTGATCACACTAGAATCCCAACCACCCACAACATTCTAACATACCTCATCAAAGGCTGAGCAGGCAGGCAGAGAGCCAGAGTAGGGAGAGTGTATAGAGAATAAGCACATCACAACACAATGTAAGTACATTTTTGGTGTGTGTATTTGGAAATCATCAACTGAGGCTGATTTTGTATCAAGCCTATGGACATTACAAACATTTTTTCATTAGGTGTTTGAAACATATTAGCACGTCATGATTGATCCCCCACACGATAGATTTTAGAATCGTAAACTTGTCACCAACATTTCAGAGATATGGTGTGACACACTTCAGGCAGAGTTGTATCTTGCAATATCTGGTTGGTAATTTCCTCCAGTGAGTTTCTTTTTGGGCATACTGTCACAAGAGAATAATCGTGTATTCTTTAGCCAGCAATGAATGGCTGATCAATTCAGGTTGGACGTGCTTTGCAAAGTCGTCTGGGTGGTAGTCCTCGACTGCTTTGTGCTTTATTCCAACATTACCTTCATGAGGTGTTGGATGGTTCAAGAGAGGTGTATCTTAGCAGAAGAAATTCCATGAATAGCTAGTAGTGGCTAGTTGTTGGTCACAGTGGTGAAGTGCTCGTCGCACAAGGCTGCTGGACACTAGGAGGCTGCTGTTTGCCCTTGCCTGAGACTGCTGGGACTGCTGTGCTTTACGGACTTTGCACTCGGGGAGGCTGCTGCTTGACATCGCTATCCCGGGACTGCGAGGACCAGGGTGCTCGTTGTTGCTCTGATCGAGCACACCTGTGACCTCTTCCCGGCCCCTCCCCCATCTAGTCCATTACTGCTCGCGGCCCCCGCTCCGTGGGAGCCGCTCGTCGCACAAGGCTGCTGGACACTAGGAGGCTGCTGTTTGCCCTTGCCTGAGACTGCTGGGACTGCTGTGCTTTACGGACTTTGCACTCGGGGAGGCTGCTGCTTGACATCGCTATCCCGGGACTGCGAGGACCAGGGTGCTCGTTGTTGCTCTGATCGAGCACACCTGTGACCTCTTCCCGGCTCCTCCCCCTTTCTATACATTTGTACAGCATAAGAGTCCCGCCTCTACGCGCCAGCGGAACGCGCCCGGAGCGAAGACCAGGCAAAGAGCGGGCCCTCTGAGGCCCTCAGAGGCACGAGGAGACCGGACCGGGGGAACCCCTTCTTCCTGCCTTTAATCGTGAGTTCTGATCCAGACGATTGTATTGTTAATCATGGCCGAGACTTTGTCCACAAATACGCCCATAATTACAGGTGGTACAAATAAAGGTACATTGGACGATTATTTTACTAAGGTTGCTGTGGCCATTGGGAAGGAGACCATGTTAGCTGAACGGAGGGCTGAGCGACGTCGGTCAATAGAATGTATTAAAAATAGGATGCCCATGGATTGCTTGCTTTCTACTACCCCTTTCGAGCTAAGTTCTCTCACTCTTACTCAGGAGGCATTAGCCACCGACAATGTTCCTATGTTGCTTCGAGACACCCATTCTCCATCTGATAAACTTAATTGTCCGTATGTTCCCATTGATCTACTTCCCTCTAGCACTTTTATTAAGGAAACTGATACGATCATTGTCTCTTCTCAACCCGAGGCTAAAGCCACTAAAAAGAAGGTGGGGAGGGTTGCAGTGTCTAAAGCTCCAAGGCCCCCTCCCACTAAAAGAAGAAAGAGGCTAGGTGATCCTTCAAGGAATAAGATTAATCATTCTGACTTTGGCAAAGGACCCATTCACACTTTAGAATCTGTATCCTTGCCAAAAGCAACACCTATTTTATCTACAGTACACACCATGGCCACAAGTACCTCTACTCTATTGGTACCTTCCCCCCCTGATCCGATTTGTCCCCCGCATTGCTCAACTAACGAAGGTTCGTTTGTAGCCCCTCTTGAGGGCATCGAACAATTGTTAAGGTCATTCGTTTTACCTATAATTGAAAGATTAAAAAATATTGAGCAACGTTTGGGGGATTTAGAATTGGCTATCACTAAACACGCGGGGGTACTTAAAGACTACGTACATCCAGTTTTGCCCCCCCCGTGGTACCAGTGTCACCCTCTATTTACACCAGGAAAAACAATAAGGTTGGTTCTGATAGCCAGCTTATGGCCAAATCTTCCAATATAGCCCATTACCACCAAGTACAAAATGATGTGGGTGAAACGATAAAGGAAGTGCCAGACCCTACTTTAGGAAATATTCCATATGTAAGGGGTGGTATTGATCCTCTAGTTAGGGCAATAGACCGACCAAGGCATCAAGTTGACTTACCCCCAGAAGCAGTCCCATATGTGGTAGTGCTCACGAGAGTCCCGCTTTTGGAAAAGGGTAAAAAGGAAGGCTTTTATGAGCTTAAAAATAAAACTATGCACTGGCTCATGCTAAACAGGCCCCTTCCCCTTAATGTTAACGGGGAGATACTCCATGTTCGGAGACTCCCTTGGATGGGTTGTAGAACTAAGGATATCGAGGGGGATATAATTATTATTAATTTCAGAGACCCCAGAGCAGTTACCCACATTCTTGATTACCCTCTGGGTAATACTTGTGGGTCCATTAAGCCCCACAAACTGTCATACTTTTATCCAAGACCCCCAGTCTTTCATAAGGCATATCCCAGGGCCCCGGCCCGAATGCAGACATACCCCCTTGCATTTTCTATACCCTTTGACAATCATCATTATACTTACGCACCCATTCCCGCGATCCACGAAAGCGTACCAGATTGGGTTACAGTGCCGTTCGGGAGCAATCGACACGGCCCTAGGAGGGTCGATTTCAGACCACCATTTACCCCCCTGGAAGTCGCAAATAGATTCGATGCCCTATCAGGCTTTGATGATTGCGATTGACAGAGGAGTCTTTCTACTAACGGGCCTAGTACTCTGGAGTACCAGGTTGTGGACACTGACCTGATTCCCCTACCGCAGATTTCTTCCCCGCAAAAATCTACTCCCTCTGGGTTAGCTCCATTTTCATCTGATCCCTACGTATTGCCTCATGAACATGTTTCTGTGTCAGCAGAGGGACCAGCTACAATTATTGACCCCTGTGGCTCTTCGCCCCACGATCAAGCTAACCAAGTTCCTTTGACTGGCCATGTAAAAATTCTTTCTTGGAATGTGGCGGGCCTTAAGAGCAAATTGCCAATTTATGAATGGGGCTCTTTCATGGCCCTCCACGACATTTGTATGCTGCAAGAAACTTGGGCATTAAAAAGTAATCAAGCCCAGTGTTTTGCTACATTTGATATCGTGGCTAGCAAGGGTGAGAGGGGTAGACCGATAGGGGGTTTGTCTATCTGGGTCGGTACGCACTTAGGAGTAACTGCGTCACAAATAAGCACTAACTCGCAGGACGTCCAGTGTGTATTGCTGACTACACTGGACAGGCAAAATATTGCATTGTTTAATGTATATTCAAAGCCAGTTAGGCGGGGCTTTGTCTCAGTGGCCATTGAGACTCTGTTGACCCTAATCCACACAATGGATCCATCTACTGTGTTAATTGTGGGCGGCGATTTCAATTGCCACTTTGAGCCACTTATGGATTACTCCTTTGACGATCCAGATGACATTGATTCACTGTGGGCGATTCCCTGTCCATTGGTCTCCAGGGTCAAGGTTTGGTCACCGCTAGTTCTACAACTGCAGTCATTTGTATTAACAACTTCACTTCGTGCCTACAATGGAAGGGTGGAACCTGATAGACCGGGAAATGTGACATCTAATCGGCACAACCAATCCTCTATAATTGATTATTTATTTATAGAGGCTAGGCATTGGGACAATGCGCATGAATTTAGAGTTATTGAAAGAACTGATAGCGACCATAATGCCTTGGTACTTTCACTTAGGATAGGGAGCTTTGGGCTTAAATGTCAAACTGTGGCTGAACATTCTGCCACCGTGCCCTTAATTATCTCAAATTGTAGGCGAAGAGTTAAGTGGCCGGTTTTCCAGTTGTCCGATGTAAAGTTAGCTGCCCTATATAAGATCATTATCCCATATATTGAAGCAATGGGAAAAGTTGGACACCTAGACAGGGCATCGGATATCCATGTTAATCTGGTGGCAGCAATTAAGGATATTCTCTGCCCTGTGAGGAGGGCCAATCCATTAAGGACTTCGTCCCCTCAGTGGTTCAATGCTTCCTGTCGAGCCTCCAGGAAGGCTCTTTTTAGCGTCATAAAAACCAGAAACAGGGAAGCCATTAAGCTACATCGCTCCGCGTACAAGAAGGTGCTCAACGATGCTAAAAAGGACTGGGAAGCTGCCAAGTGGGAGAATCTGGGCTCTGCACTTGGCACCAACAACTCAAAACTTTTTTGGACTATTGTAGCCTCTGGACTTAGCGGCCACAGTTTGGCCCCTGCCCCTAACATTGCCCCCTCTGCCTGGGAAAGCCATTTTTGCGCCCTCTATGGCACTTCTGAGTCTGGTGATACGGCCAACAATGATATTGAATCCCAGCAACTCCATACCTTTAATATGCCTGAAGATCTTACCCGGTCAATTGTTGCTAGCCAATGTTTTGCCCATGATGAATTATTTACCTTACGGGAGGTTGAGACTGCTCTGGGAAATTTACTCCCTGAAAAAGCTCCTGGTTTGGATAAACTGCCTGGGGACCTTTTTGGGACACAACCAAAAATTTGAGCTCCTTACCTAGTTACCCTTTTTAATGGGATTTTGTTGGGTAATGATTTACCGCCCACCTGGTTAGGAGCCGAAATTGTGCCGATCCTTAAAAAGGGTTGTCCTCTAATCCCCTCAAATTACAGACCCATCAGTTTAATTGATACTTCTCAAAAACTGATGGGGAGGGTTATTTTGGATAGGATCCTCGGGTAGATCAAGGAAAAGGGGATTTTATCCACTCTCCAGGCAGGATTCAGGTCCGGCATTTCCACCTTAGATCAGATTTTTCGCCTGCAGGTCCTGTACTGGAAAACAGCCAAGGTCGAGGGTGGCAGCCTCTACCTTGTATTTGTGGACCTGCGGGCAGCCTTTGACCTGGTCCCGCGTGGGAAACTTTGGAAAGTCCTTGCGGAATTGGGTCTCCCGCCGTACCTGTTAGCCATTCTCATAAAATTACATCAAAATAACTTTGCTCAGGTTAGGTCTGGAAGGAACGGAGAACTCACAAACCAATTTCCAGTCTTGAAAGGAGATCGCCAAGGGTGCGTCTTGGCTCCTACTCTTTTCAGCCTTTACATCAATGGCCTTATTGAACATCTGAAGGGTGCACCTAACATCGATGCCCCTAGACTGGTTACAGGCAGAGTGCCCACTCTGATGTTTGCGGATGACACTCTTGTGTTGTCCAAAACATCATCGGGCATTCAAAACATCCTTGACGCATTTGTAGAGTTTTGTCATCTTCGGGGGCTGGAAATCAACATAGGAAAAACAAAATTTATGATTTTCAACCCACCAAAACGTACCCGTCCTAATCCTGTGCTCTTTGGCAGCCCTCTGGAAAGGGTTAAAACGTTCATTTATCTGGGCGTTACCCTTACAGAGAAATTTGAATGGCACAAACATATTGTTAGATCAACACTCAGGCTCACCCAGTTAGCAGGTGGACTAACCAAAGTTTTTAAGGAATCCACATATAGGCCGGTCTCCCCTGCCCTTACTATAAATAGTCGTCAAGCAAGGATGTCAGCAGTATATGGGGCTGAACTTTGGGGGCATATGCAGTCCCAGTCTGGTGATCTCAAGAGGGTGGAGCAGTCTTTTGTTAGAAACTTGATTGGTCTACCGCCTAGTACTCCGCTGATCCCTTTGAGATTTGATCTTGAACTTATTCCAATAGAGGAGTTGATAGGCGCAAGGCCAGTCATGTACTGGAAGAGGCTATGGTCTGTCCCCGAATTGGCTGATTATAGAGCTGAATTTATTGAGATTTGGCCTGTTCTTAGATCCAAAATGATTCCCTGGCTTAGGCATATTAAAGCACTTTGCATCCGGCTTGGTTTCCCTGGACTATGGGATACACCGGAGATTAATTGCGCTGGGTTATCCAAGAAAACACTCCTCTCCTACATTTATACGTCAAATCTCCAGACGTTAATGAATTCATCTTCTGTGGGGAGGTTATCATCTGAGTTCCTTTTAATAAAGACAGAGCCCAGGGCTGAGGCATTTATGGACCTAATTGAACCCCCAGTGGCCCGTAAGCTGTATGTTCAGCTACGTTATGGCACCCTTCCTATTAGATCTTTTACCTCTAAGTGGACTAAGTCAAATATTTTAGCCTGCCCTGCATGTTCTTACCATACTGAGAATATTTCCCACGTTTTATTTTTTTGTCCCGCCTACTCTGTACCCAGAAAACGTTGGTTGATTCCTATTTGTAGGATTCTCGGTTTTTCGCATTACACATATGCTTGTAGGATATTGACTTATGATACCCATCCTCCCATTGTGTTTGCTGTTTCCCGTTATTTGTTGTACATGTGGCGCATTAGGCAGAACTTTTTTTTAACTTAATGGTTTTAAATGTTTTTTATTTTCATTTTATGTATCTGTACTTTTAATGGTCGATGGACCGAAATAAAGTTATTACAACAGCTTAACATACAAAGACACGTACCACGCTCACAAACCAATATTACAGCCAGACATTCTTTCTTTCTTTAGGAGTATATGAGGTCTGTGTCAATCAGGATGAAGGGAAAGACATCAAAAGCATCACAAAGGGCGAAAAGGGGGCAGGGAGTGTCTGGTGGTGGATGGAAGACCACCAGCCTTGGATTTTGGGCACGTTGACATTTAATTGCACCGGCCGCTGGCTTCTGAGCAGAACTTTGGGCACTGGGACTCTATCTTTCATAAATAAAGCACTGGCATCGTATTGTCCCCTGTTACAGCTGTCTCTGGCATGGGTTGTGCTACTTTATTGGAAAGTATATAGACAAAGAATTTTAGTTAATTTTTTCAAATTTACATATGTATGGATTCAAAGTGTGACCTGCAACTTATATACAAGGAAACATTCTTCTCTGAATGAGATCATGTGCCAAACACAAGGGCATCATCACTGTTATTGATGCAATTTGTAACAGGACTAATGGACTTTCCCACAGGTTTTCCACAGTTTGCGGTACTATCAAAACAGTAATATTGTGGTGAGTGCATCTGAGCAACCTAATGTGTGCTATAAATGTAGTGATATAGCCTCTTTGTAGATCTACTTCCAATCAGTGATATCCCTTGCTTAGGTCCAATCAAGAGAATGTGCTAAATTAATTTTAGCAGTTAATTATAATGCTGTTTTCAGGACAAGGGTCTCTCTTTTTCTCTTGCTCTCTCTCTCTATTGCTCTCTAACTTCCTCTCACTCATCTCTATCTCATACTCTTTCACTCTGTTTCTTTCCCCTCCCTCAATGCTGTGTTGGACCAGTGGCCCGTTCAACAAAATATTAGTCAATAAAGCTCTTATTTTTTATTTTTTACTTGATAATGTAGGTAAACAAACACTCGGTGGTAATGTTGTGCCATAGAACATACAATTTAATGAATGTGTTGAGTAATTTCAATGTGCTCAACTTTCCCCTTACTCTGGAACAGGTTGGTAACTACAGGTTATAGTAAAGGTCCTTGCCAGTAGTCCCATCAAAGTCACATTGCTGAGCAGGCAGCACACTGATGTTTTACCTCTGAGCCAATTTACCTCCCATTGGGATGCGGCTCCATGTTTAAAAGATTCCTCGATTTTTTTCCTGCTTGTAACTGGATTTGGTATATTTTGCCAGGTCGACCAGTAGGTTAGAACTGCACATAAATGCTCTGCAATGACTGGCCTGAGACATATTTTAAGGGCTACTTAAGTGGGTGGCACAGCTAGTTCTGAAGGCCCACTAGTAGCATTTAATTTACAGGCCCTGGTCACATGTAGTGCCCATTACTAGGGACTTTTATAAGTAAATTAATTATGCCAACTGGGTATCAGTTAATGTTGTCATGCTTTAGGGCAAGAGCACAATCTCTTTCGCACTGGTTAGCAATGGTAAAGTGCGCTGAGTCCTAAGGCCAGCAGAAAGAAAGTCAGCAAAAACAGAAGGTTTCAAGGTAAAAAATTAGGGGGAACCATGCCAAGGGTACCAGGTATAATAGTAATTAATTTAATTTTGGGTTACATAACGGGTCATAGTAGGTCTCCCCTGGTTAAAATGCATTATTTACAATATGTGTTCATCTTGCTTGTCCGATACATTTATGAGCTTAAAATTATTCCTAAAAAAGCAAAGTAATATTTGAAAAAGGGATTATGTTTAGTCATACCTTAAAAGAAATTGATCAGAATTAGGTAGTAATAGTAAGATAAATGATACATTAAAGTTAAATATACCACCAGGAGATAATGACAGACGGGAATACAATATTATTTATGTCACATATGTAATAACCTGAGATTTAATTCAGGAAAGTGTGTTCATTCTTATGCAATCCTCAATGATGTTCAGACCTATGAATATCTTACAAAAAGGCGTGAGACCTGCTGACACACACTTCACAACCCTTGTCTTAATATCTCAGGGTACCAGTAACTTCAGAGGATAGCTTTATCAATGGATTACATAATAGACCCCAAGGGTCCACTAGAAATGAGGAATTACATGGGGAATTGGTAAACCTATCCTCCATTCACAGAGTAGTTCCTCAATGTCCCTGAAGATTCTTCTGCAGATTGTGTCTACTTTTAGTAACCTAAATCTCCGGATGAAACTACACAGATCAACGGTGTCCCTGCATTTCTCATCCCTACAAAGGGGTTGGTAACTACTGTTTACTTCTCAAACAGAATTTCCAGAGCCCTCCTAATGAAGGCCTTAATTTCCTCAGTAGAGGACTGTAATATTTCGATTAACTCAGATTCTTACGCAAATCACATTTATTAGATATATGTCTACAAAATGAAGGAGCGAGTTGTTTGAAGTTAGGACTGAATCTGTGATTCATTTAGAGGTACTCAGGATAAAAACACAAAATAGTTATCCCTAGACATCCTGGGAGCAGGGCTGGCTAAAGCGGAGAAACATCGCCACACTGGTCTCAGAGCAGTGGAAAAAGTAAAAATAAAATAATAATAACATCATTATTATCATTTTATTTTTTGTGGCTGTAGGGCTGGGCTGGTGTCAGCCTGGGAGAAGTGGTTTGTGGATGATGGTTGGCCGGTCATCTTGGGCCGGCCAAACAGTCACGTACACTTAGCATGTTCTCCACCGGGCTGTAATACACAGCCTGGGTAGGGAACGTACACAGGCTCCCAGTCCGGGTCGGAGCGTCGAACCATGGTGCTCAGACGAATCACAATGTTGCTAACAGCAGCGTTGTGATTGGCTTAGGGGAGCCTGTGTTCTTTCTGCTTCTGGGGCATGCCAGGAAGAGAAGCAACGACAGAGGAGAGACTGCTGCTGTGAAGAAGTACTTTTTTAATAGTTTTTTTTTCACCCCCCTGTCAGCCTTGTTCCCTGCCAGCCTCCACTGCCTGGGAGGCGTATGCACTAATCATGCTCATTTAGGTCCAAAGTGAAAAACTGCTGACCAAGCCTGGCCACGTTCATTGCAGTTCTCCAGTGCTCCAAGTAAAGGGGTCACCGCTGTGCTTGCCTCTGACCACTCTGCCCTCACGCAGTGACTCATTAATAGCCAGAGTAGAAATGCTGCTGAATTCCCAGCTGCATCCCTTGCTTTACAAAGTCTCCTCGTTTGCATCACCAAGGGAGGGTGATGCACCATTAATTTCTTCTTGTTAGTTTGAAGGAAAATCGAGTTATAAAATAGAATTAAATGATATATTATAAGCAGTAAATATCCTAAGTAGGAGTTGACAGATCACATTAAAGCCGACCCCTCAGGCTGTGTGCACCACTGGAAGGCACTTATAATGCACAACATGATTATTGACCTTGCTCTATCATTATTTATCACACAGGAAAGACACCGAATGTGGAGAGAAAAAACTGCAGCTTTCTTTTATTTATTTTTTGGTATATGTTTATTGAGAAGTACATGTCAGTTTATTAACAATACATTAAATAAAAGAGTATAAACAAATCAAATTATGGCCACACAGTAAATTACTATGAAATGTTACCTTCTCAGATTTTTAAATCTAAAAAAGATAATACAGATATCAAAAGATACAATAGTTGAGGTAGTCATAAAACTGCAGCTTTCAAAGGATGCAGTGACCTGGGCTCGCACAGTGCTGGAACAGTGTGAACCGAGGCTCCTAGAGTCAACACTGCCCTGGCCTGATTTAGCATCCTTCTGAAAGAAAAGGGCTACTGAAGACAATCCTTGCTGCATAAAATCTGGTTACCAGCAAACCTGCCCATATTGTTAGCATGTACAATATAATGGGCAATTCTTACATTCTAAAATGTGTTCCTCAAGTGAGAACCGCAAAACGATTGTTGTCGAGATTGGTTTCAGATTCTCCCCTACTTGACACTTACACAAAACAGTGTGTGCATTGGCTATTGCCTAAGGCCACCTTGTTGTCATATGTAACGCCTCGAATTGTCCACAGCAAAAAAAAAACACAACACAGCAGACCACAGCGCAATACGCACTGGGTATTTCTGAATCAAAAACAAAATCCAGTAGGGTTGCCAAAACAATGATGCTGCTGTGTAAACTAATTTTAAAAGCAAAAATGTATATAAGCCTTTTTCAACAAGATTCTCACAAATAGAACAGACATTAGGAAGTTTTGGGGTTGTAAAAGGTTAAGAGATGCTATTCCACTATGCTAAGTCCCGCTTCAAAAAGCTATTTGCCCTGGATGCATGTTGTATCTACATGTGATGAACACATAATTCTGTTCAGCGTAAAGAAAACTCATAGGGCACAATTACGAGTTTCAGTGGTGCGAGGGTGGGCAGTTCACCACCACTGTGCCCCCGCACTGTCGAGACTCGCTCCCTCCCACCCGCCAGATTACGACTTTTAAAGTGGTCTGGCGGGAGGGCAGCGAGGTGGTCCGAGGAGCTGGAGGATTAGAGCAGGCAAGTGGATCCATTCACCTCAACCCTATATATGTGTACGCATCAGTTCAACACATAGGCCTACATGGATGTTGGAAAGTAAAGATTGATGTTTATATGCCTTTCAAATACTTTTAAATAAAATGTAGTTAAAAAAGATGTAGTTACAAAAAAAAATGCAGAAAAAAAGGCAAAGTTCCTGATTGCGAGTTGGAACATTTCACCTGGTGTGTCAACTCTGGGTCATATCAGTCTGCTCTAAAGTACAAGTCTTTTCAGGCTAGTGACAATGTCACCAAGTACCATATGTATTAAATTCTGTTCTTGCATTTCCTAAATAATGAATCCCAAGAAATCGCTATTAAGGAAATGCAAAATGGAATGTGCAGAAATAGAGTTTTTCTAATAGTGATTTCTAACTGTTAGAAATAGGGGATCTTTAGTTGGCAGAGGTAGGTACCTTTGTCCAAATAGGGACCCTTGCTTCTAGTCAGAGTACGGGGGATACACTTCCAAAATAACCCCAACTCACCCCCTTGGCAGCTTGGCACAAGCAGACAGGCTTATCTCAGAGGCAGTGTGTAAAGCATTTGTGAACACATGCAGTAACACAGTGAAAACACTACAAATGAACACCACACCGGTTTAGAAAAATAAGTAATCTTTATCTAAACCAAACCAAGACCAAACGACAAAAATCCACAACACAGCATTCAAAAGAAAGCTTTCAAATTGTAGAAATAGCTCAGTTGAATGCAAGTTGCAAATGCAACACTTTTCTCAAATGCACTTTAGATGCGTCACGCAAAACAAACAAAATGGCTGCAGGGAAGGTGATGCGTCGGTTCCTTACACTCAGGGAAGGTGATGCGTCGATTCCTTTCTCTGGGGGAGGTGATGCATCGGTTCCTCACTGCAGCGCAGGGGAGTTGATGCTTCGGTTCCTTACCGAAGAGAAGGTGATGAGTTGTTTACTTACTGCATGGGTAGTTGATGCATCTGTGTCTTACTGCGGCCCCCAACGATGCTAAAGTCTTGTCGCCTCAATGCGCAGCGTCAATCCGGTACGATGCGTGGTTTTGTGCAGCCACACAGCAGGCTTGCGTCCAGGTCGGTGTGGGCAATTTCTTGAGCCGCGGCAGGTGCTGCAACGGTTTCTTCTGGATGAGTCGGAAAACAGGTGCTTATGCAACACACTTCTTTGGTGTTGTGTCGATTTTCCAGCTCCCAGCGACAAACAGTCTCTACAGGTCCTAAACAGCTGCAGGCACCACTCTATGCAGGTTGGAATTCCCAGCAAGGACAATTTGGGGAGCTGGTGGTGAAGTCTTTGTGTCCCTGACTCTTCAGAACAGGAGGCAAGCACAATTTCAAGCCCTTGAAGATCTTTTCTTCCAGCAAAGAAAACAGTAAAGTCCTTTTCCTCCTTTCCTTAGCAGCAAGCAGGCACTGCAGGCCAACCCCGGACAGCAAACAGCACAGTGGCAGTATTGTACTACAAATATTTACAATTTCAGCTCTTTTAAATAGTTTAGTTTAATTTATTTTTATTTCCTTTAGGGTTTTATTTTAAGTCCATACCTCCATTATTTTCTTCAATAGTATGTTGCTGTATGTTGTTGTATCAGTGGTTGGCCATGTGTGGTGCTGGACGTACTACTGCTCCATTTTGGTAGTAGTAAATTTACACTAGTAAATTTGTCACCATCCAGTTTCAGGGGGTCAAAGACATGAAATTCTACACTTTTTTAAATATTCTTTTTATTAAACAGTTGTGACAGTATAGCAAGGTACATTGCAAGGCCATATTATATTTGAAAATGACATTGACCCCATAGTAATCAATTACAGGAACACGAGTTGAACACGTTTTCTTAACGACCCTGGCTCAAATCAAGATTAATATCTACCCTTGCACCCCGCAGTTCCTCCGTTTGGGAAACACATAAATCACCTCTTGACGCATTCCATTTGGCCCATTTTTTATCCCATTTCTTGGGACAGCCCCTATATTTAAATACCTCTTTCTCTGCAATCATTGCACTGTCCATATCATTTGCCCATCTTCGATACATTGGAGGTTCTCCTGCCCCCCCATATCTGAGCAATGTTTCTCTTAGCGAGGGAGAATCCCAGTGAAGCCCACTTGCGCTAAGTCTGGGTTAGATCAGTGGGCTCCCAGATATTTAGCAGGCAGAGTTTTGGAGAGCTGATGTTATCGTTCTCTCCCACCTCCTTGAGTTTGGAAACAATTCTCTCCCAGTATGGACGGATGCTTGGGCATTCCCAGATTGTATGAACGAATGTTCCTTCCCTGGCGCACCTGCTAAGGCACATCAGGTCAGGTATTCATCCCATTTTGGCCAGTGTATGTGTGGAGAGATATGTTCTGTGTAGGATTTTTAGTAGGATTAATCAAAGCCGCATGGGTATGGCCACATCTTTGGGGGAAGAAAGTGCCTCCTGACAATCATCGTCCTCTATGCACCCAATATCTGTTTCCCATAGCTGCCGGAGACGTACTAGTGGGTCTGGTTTGTTATTGAGTAGTTTACGATATGTAAGGGATATTGCTTTCTGTTACATGGGCTCTGTCAGAAGTCTATCTTCCAATGGGGAAGCCTCAGGCAGAGTGTTGCCACTCACCACTACGGTAGTTATGGCGTGGCATATTTGCAAATATCTAAACATCTCTGCCGAATTCATTTGATATTCTGCTTGTAGGTCACTAAATGGGACTATCTCGTTCCTCTTCCACAGGTCCCCAACCGAGGAGATGGCAATCTCATCCCATCTGTTGAAACCTGAGCATTTACTAAGCGTGCCAAGTCGCTTTGTCTCCCGTAGAGGAGTAGTCAGCGTTAGTTTGTTGTGCCACCCCAGTATTTTTGTAGCCCAGTGCCAGATTGCAACTGTTTGGGCCATGGGACCTGTGAGGCATTGACGTCTGTGGTTAGAATAAAGTGCCCTTCGATACCCTCCCTGGACTCATTACCCATTTGTCTGTTTGATATGCTGGCTCAGATGGAGATGCATAAACCCATTTATTAATAACTGTAAGCTGGAAGGCCCAATAGTACTGCTCGAGATTGAGCAATGCGATACCTCTGTCGTACCACCCTCTCGTCAGTTTGTGAGTCGCAATTCGTGGGTTTTTGCCGTCCCATAAAAGAGTTCTAACTTCACTCTCTATACTTGTGAAGTATGTGTCTGGGAATTTTATAAGGGGTGTTCTGTAATACATACAAAAATCGGGGTAGTGCAAGCATTTTAAACAATGCAGCCCTGCCCAGAAGGGACAGGGGTAGGGACCGCCAGTGGAGCACGCCATTGGGGAGTCTAGTCAGGGGGGCCTTAAGATTGATGTCATAAAATAGGGATGGATGTGGGGTTATGTATATACCTAGATATTTGAATCCCTCAGTTGAAACCGTTACTATTGTGTCTTT
This sequence comes from Triturus cristatus, assembly GCF_964204655.1. Taxonomy (NCBI): domain Eukaryota; kingdom Metazoa; phylum Chordata; class Amphibia; order Caudata; family Salamandridae; genus Triturus; species Triturus cristatus. The sequence goes on along the minus strand of NC_140592.1, from coordinate 124,451,631 downwards.
GGGAATCCGTGGTAAGCGGCCCTGAAGCATATGCAACAAGGATTTTGTCCAGTTAATAGTGTACCCTGAGTGTGCGCCGAAAATTGCGAAAATATGAAGGATCCTATGGATCGAGGTTGATGGAGGCGCAACATACAGTAAAACATCGTCGGCATAGAGGGAGATTTTGTCCTTGTGGTGTTCGGTCCGTTTCAGCCCCCTGATCATGGGGTCGCCCCTAACCCAGGTTGCTAATGGTTCCAATATCAAGGCAAACACAAGGAGGGAGAGGGGACAACCCTGCCTGGTTCCCCGCTCTAGTCTGAAGCTCCGGGAGGTATGCTGATTTACAACTATTTGAAAAGTCGGTTCCGTATAAAGCAGGTTTACCCAATTTATAAATGTGGGGCCAAAGCCCATGCGCTCAAGGGGAGCAAATAGGTAAGGTCATTTGATAGTATCAAATGCCCTTTTGGCATCCAGTGACAGCAAGGCAGCAGACTCTCGAATGGTGTTAATCCTCCCCAGCGCCCCATGAACTCTCCTAAAATTAAGCTCTGTATTCCGACCCGGCATGCAGCCTGATTGGTCCAGGTGTACCAGCTTGCAAATGATAGGGATTAAGCGAGTGGCCAACACTTTGCCGAGAATTTTAACTTCCTCCGTTAGCAGTGGAATTGTGCGATAGGAGTCGCATTCCGTTGCTGGTTTGCCCGGTTTGTGTCTGACAACCACCGAGGCCGGCATCAAGTCGGCAGGCAGGGACTCTTTCTGGTAACTTTCGAGGTACATAGCTAGGAGAGTGGGTGTTATCCTGGAGGTCACAAGTTTAAACAATTCTATTGGGAACCCATTGGGTCCCATGGCTTTCCCCGATTTTATCCCTCATATAGCAAGTGCTAATTCCTTTTCTTTAATCTCACACTCTAAGGAGTCACGGTCCTCTGGGGTGAGAGTATTGACAGGGATGGTGGCCAGGAGATCCCTGGAGTCAGTGAGAGTGGTAGTGGCAGTGGAGGAATATATTGAGGCAAAGTGGGATGCAAAAGCATCAGCGATCTGTTGCGGATCGCTGAGGAGCTCTCCATTTTCCTCCTCAATCTGGGATACCCATCTTTGTGCTGCTTCCCGCCTCTCAAGCCACGCGAGCAATTTCCCCGTTTTATCACCCATTTCATAGATTTTGTACAATGTGGCTTTCTGCTTGGATATAATGGCCTCCAATGCGAGTTGCCGGTAGTCTTGCCGTTTCATACTAAGAGTGTGTACAGTTAGATCATTGTCTGAGTTTGCCACTGTGTCCTCTAGTCCCCTTATCTCCTGTTCTAGGGCCTCCTGCCTCGCCCTCAGATCTTTCTTGCGGCCTGGCATTAATGAAACTGCTTGGCCTTTAATGACTGGTCCAAACGCCCCCCATAGTATCTGGTGGGAGTCTACTGTGTTCATGTTTTTTGTAAAGTAGTGGTCCACCCCTTTTATGAGTTCTGTTTTGACTTGTGGAATCTTCAGACACCACGGATTTATCGTTAGGGTGATGTGCCTGCTCGCATGCGGCAGTGTTTTCTGGGTAAGGACAGGTGAGTGATCAGAAATGCCATGTGCCAAACATCTGGCTTCAGTAAAGTTGGGTAAGTCGCTGACATTTGTGAGGAGATGGTCTATTCTAGACTGGCTGCCGTGGGCACCTGAGTGAAATGTGAAGTGATGCAAAAGGGGATTGAAGTGTTCCCAGAGATCAACTAGGCCAAATGCAGAGAGGAAGACTTCTAGTTGTGAGGTGTCATGTAATTCACGTCCAGGCGGATGTCGGTCGAGTTGACTATCTGCCGTCAAGTTAAATTCACCTACGAGCAGTAGGATGCCCCCAGGGAGGTTGCAAAAACAACAGTTGAGGGACAGAATGCAGAACAATGTCATACATTCACCCCTGTACAGAGATCTATCCCTAAGTCCATCGTTGTTTTGCTCACCATGCTGTTCCAGTTTGAACCCAGCCATATGCAAATCAGCCTTGACCCTGTGCCTCATGGGAACAGTCCAGCCCGAACTGCCAAGCCAGGTTCTCTCTGGACTGGAAACAAGCATCCTAGAACCGGTTTCGGGGTTTCACCACTCATCAGCCAGGATAGCTTAATTCCATTGGCATGGAGAGCATGGGACCCACGTCTGGGCATAGCCTTCCCACAGGGTTTGACAAATGCAAAAACAACAGTTGATGGGCAGAATGCAGAACAATGCCATACATTCACCCCAGTACAGAGATCTGGGCCTAAATCCATTGTTTTTTTGCTCACCATGCCGTTCCAGTTTGAACCCAGCCATATGCAAATCAGCCTTGACCCTGTGCCTCATGGGAACAGTCCAGCCCGAACTGCCAAGCCAGGTTCTCTCTGGACTGGAAACAAGCATCCTAGAACCGGTTTCGGGGTTTCACCACTCATCAGCCAGGATAGCTTAATTCCATTGGCATGGAGAGCATGGGACCCACTTCTGGGCATAGCCTTCCCACAGGGTTTGACAAATGCAAAAACAACAGTTGATGGGCAGAATGCAGAACAATGCCATACATTCACCCCAGTACAGAGATCTGGGCCTAAATCCATTGTTTTTTTGCTCACCATGCCGTTCCAGTTTGAACCCAGCCATATGCAAATCAGCCTTGACCCTGTGCCTCATGGGAACAGTCCAGCCCGAACTGCCAAGCCAGGTTCTCACTGGACTGGAAACAATCAGGGAGGTTACGCAGGAACTTGCCCCGGTGGGCTAGTGTAGTTTTTTTGATTGCAGGTGGGATATAAATCGACAATATGGTAACAGGCCTCCCTCCCCATGTCCAAGCCACTGCAGCAAATCTACCCTGGGAGTCGGCCCACGTGCTGTTTATTATGTAGGAGCATTGTTTGCGGATTAAGATACCAGTCCCTCTCTAACCAAAACTAAAGCCCTCTTGCGCAGCCAGTCGGTATCCCCATCTATCTAAGGCCTTACATTTGCTGCCTATTAAATGCGTTTCTTGAAGTAAGGCAATGTTGGGGGCCTGCCTCTAGAGGTACTGAAGTACCATACTTCTTTTTAGTTTGTCACCCAGCCCATTGACATTCCATGTGAGCACTCGGAGCGCTCTATTCATGTTCTGACCAGACATCGTACGGTAAGGTGATTTGGGTCGCCTCACCTCCAGGGCGTGTATGTAGGTGTCAATTGTCGGATCAGGCCTAACGAAAGCCTGGGTCGTGAGGGCAGCTATAACATTATATCCCTACCCACTGTCACAGCAAAACAACAACAATGGTTAACAAAACAGATCCCACCCTCCTTGAACATGCCCCTCCCTCCTTCCTGCCTCCCTGCATTTCGGGCTCTGAACCTCCTGCCACACTAAACATGCAGAGTGCCTATCGCCCACCCCTGGAATATAGAGCACGTAGTCCAACCCCACTCCCGCTGTCCCACGTTGTTAAGATCGGATGTAACTTCATATTAGGTAACACAAGTGATTATCCATACCCCGTATCAGATTATAATAACATCTTGGAGGTGTCTAGCAACTGCGCCATGTAACAATAGTATTGGGGCCTGGTGCAGATTGATGCCAGGCAAAATTACATGTAGTGCGCAGGAAAGAGGAGTTCAACTCATCTGTCTATACCACCATCACGCAATGTTCAGTCTTCCTGGTTCGACTCCGCCGAGTCCCGCGCCATTGTGGTGTCCATCTCGGGCCCTGTTTGGCGGCATGGTTTATCATTGTTGCCACTGCCCCGGTTCACTTTATGGTTTTGGTTGTGAATGTGCACCACCCATCAAGCCAGTCCCACGCCTCCTCCGGGCTAGTAAAAAAACACGTTTTCCCTTTGGATTCCACTCGTAGCTTTACTGGAAACAGCATGGCATATTTGATTTCTTGATCTTGCAGCGCACGTTTCACTTCCAGAAAGCTGGGGTGTTGTCTTTGCACTTTTAATGTAAAGTCCCGTAAGAATGTTATTGTGCTCTTTTCCAGGTGAACTGGCGGGGGCACTCTCGTTGTGTGGAGTATTATGTCCCTGTCCCGGAAATGAAACACTCTTGCGAGTATGGGTCTGGAAGGTGCGCCAGGTTTCGGCCTTCCGCCTGGTACTCTGTGCGCTCTCTCGATTGAAAAGTAGTTGGATAGGTTCTTTGGTTGGAGATGTTGCGCCACCAGTTCCTCCAGAAATAGGTACACTGCCTGCCCCTCCGCCCATTCCGGCACCCCCAAAATACGGATGTTGTTGCTCCGTATTCTACCTTCGTAGTCGTCAAGTTGGCATGCCATTGTGGCTCGGCTAGCTTGAAGATCTGTAACTTGACTTTGGAGAAGGGTGGTGTCTGTTGTTAAGGCCTTGGTTGTAGTTTCTACCTCCTTGTTGCAATCGTTCCACATGTCGGCCCTGATCAGCGAGACATCTGATACAATGATATCAATTCGGCTTCCTACGGACGTGCATACTGTTGTTATAGCCGCTCAAATGTCATGTAGCGTGAGATCTTGCTGGTCCCCTGATGGTTTCCGGGTTGCTGGTGCATCGTCCTGGCCCTTCTGCCAGGCATATTTGTCCAACTTTGCCTGCATTGCATTGCGGCCGCCGCCGCCGCTCGCCATTCTCTATGCTGCCAATGTTGTGGTGCCACCAGTGAGATGCAGTAAAAAAACAATGGTTCGGGTGTGGCCAAAAGGTCCAATAATAAAGTGATCCTAAGGAGAGCACTTGTGGTTAGAGAGTTGAAGATTAATTATTTTAAAGGAGCAAAAAAATTAATAATGTACATAGGGACATAAGTCAGTTCATGTGAAACATTTATTTCCACAACAATAGAATTCAGGTGCTCACACAATAAGTGAAAGAGGCGTGACGTGCAGAGTGATGGTGAAGTTTAAAATAACGGCATCGTAATGACAACAATAGTGTAAAACTCCTCAAGCAACTTTATAGAATAGGAAGAGTTTTGTTGTAAAGGGCCAACGGCGTTTCGATCTCAACTGTTCGAGATCATCATCAGGACATATAACGGGTGAGCAAGCTGAATTGATGCAATTATTCGTAGCGCAAGGAAGAGCAATTGAGGGCTTCAGAAAACAGCTGAGGGTAGACCAGTTCACCCAGATTAATTCGCTGTAGGTAAGAGCGTGAGAATATCACGTGTGTGTAAACTTGAAAGGCAGGGTCAAGGCAGGGTCAGCTGTATAAATTGCGTGAACAGCCCAAGCAGCATGACACGCTGAGCGCCTCTCCAAAGACTTTCCAAATATGAACTGGGAGTAACTTTAACTAAACTTATTGGCAGCAAATCATTAAGCGCAATTTATACAGCTGACCCTGCCTTTCAAGTTTACACACACATGATATTCTCACGCTCGTACCTTCAGCGAATTAATCTGGGTGAACTCATCTACCCTCAGCTGTTTTCTGCAGCCCTCAATTGCTCTTCCTTGCGCTACGAATAATTGCATCAATTCAGCTTGCTCACCCGTTAAATGTCCTAATGATGATCTCGAACTGTTGAGATCGAAACGCCGTTGACCCTTTACAACAAAACTCTTCCTATTCTATACAGTTGCTTGAGGAGTTTTACACTATTGTTGTCAATGCGATGCCGTTATTTGAAACTTCACCATCACTCTGCACGTCACGCCTCTTTCACTTATTGTGTGAGCACCTGAATTCTATTGTTGTGGAAATAAATGTTTCACATGAACTGACTTATGTCCCTATGTACATTATTAACTATTTTGCTCCTTTAAAATAATTAATATTCAACTCTCTAACCATAAGTGCTCTCCTTAGGATCACTTTATTATTGGACCTTTTGGCCACACCCGAACCATTGTTTTTTGTACCGCATATTTCACCCCAGGTTCACGTATTGGGGTACCCTTGTTTTTCTTAAAACCAGTGAGATGCAGGCCGTGCTGGTTAATAACCGCCGCCTGCTTGAGGGCCGAGGCCCTGTCCGGCCTGTCGGGGTTCACTAGCTAGGCCTCTGTGGAGTGATAGCCCAATTTGTCGTGCACTCAATCCCAGAGGGGGAGGTAGTTGGTTACACGCTGTACAATAGTCGGCCCCCACTGCAGAGTGTTTGTTCTGATGGTCGCTAGAGGGGTATTTTGAGATCCACCGCACATCAGTGACTGCTGGAGCCCTAGGCACCACCCACCGGAGCCAGCGTGCGATTACTATAATGGCCGCCGGCCACCCAGAAGAAGAGGATGAAATCGCCAGGGCGCGTTGCTTTCCCTGTGCATTTCCAGGGAAGGCTGCCAACGAGGCAGGCTGTGTTGTGCCTTAAGGGACCGCTATCTCCCTTGTGATGTCAGGTGTTGTGCCTTTGCCGCAGTAGCGATCTCTTACCTGCCCCACTCCCGGGAGTCACTGACGGAAGCCAGAGGACAGTTCGTATAGTCGCTGCTGGCTGCTCAGTCCTGCAGTGGGGAGCCCGCAGGACGCATTGTTTACATGGCAATGACAGGATTCGGCATCTTGGAAGGTGGGTAGAGCAGTGTCTCTGGGCTTTGCTGCTCTCTTCACAACAGGAGGCGCCTCACTTAGCGCAATCGAGGGAGCCGTGCCCGCGGCCGATCCGGCTTGCCTGTGGCGCACTTCACGCCTCGCCGTTCTGTAGCGGATGCGGGCTCCGTGTCCACGCAGTCAATGCCCACTGGCTTGGTGCCATGGGAGATGGAGTTATTGGGCACAACTTCACTACTGTTTGAGGAAGTTATTTTCGGGGCATGTCTATGATTTTGCGGGAGTGGTGAGCCAGAGCCGAGCTAATGCGTGGCCATTTTCAGCAGTTGGCCACGCCCCAGAAATTCTACACTTTTGAGTACATTTACACACGAGTTTTGTGAATGGTCCAAAGTAATAAAGGTATTCAAAAGTGTAAGAGTAAATTTTAAAGTAGCAAATTTACACGTGTACATTTACCTCAGTGAACAGACCCCTAGATATTGTTACAACCAGAACTGTCTGGCAGATGTACCGGTATGTGACTTTTGTAAATTGGCCCTTAGGGCAACAAATTAAAACTGTAAATGTTGTCAAAAATTGCTATTTTTTCCTAGTTATTTTCGCTATTTCTTCATTTAATCATTTACTGCATTTCGGCAAACCAAGAGAGATCTACACAAATGACCCCTTGCTGAATTCGTAATATTATCTATTTTTCGAAGTCTATACCTTTCTGGGACTACCCATGGGTTACACAACAAACTGCAAGTAGGTTGATACTACATAAATTAGGTAAAATGGCCTACCAGTGGAAAAAATGGAAAACATTTGGTAAATAAAATTGTTTTTTACAACTCTGCTTGTTTTTGAAAGGTACGAAGATGGTGATCCTAGCATGGCATACCTTTCACTGATTCAATTTCTACAACAAAGCATATGTTTTCTTTCAGAGCACTATTTTCCCATATTTCTGGAGAAAAAATACAATTTGTAATATTGTGGCTATTTCTTAGCTCTCTCCATGGGAATGCACAAGCCCTGGGTACTTTTAGAAACCCAGAGATATTGGATATAGGGACGCAGATGTGGCATGGATAACGTGTGGAAAAACAGTTCTGAAGGCTTAAGCACAAGTGCCTGAGTATAAAAAATACTAGGGCTAAAAGGTTAAGCAGGAAGGTGGTTAAGGGTGAAGTTATCAACACAGAATTTTTTGTTTGAATTATGGTTTACATGCGAGGCCCTATAGCAGGCAAACGTTATAGCTTGCATGTCAGATCTAACGACTAACCATCCCCCATAAATGGCCAGAGAACGTCTGCTGTGAAGGGTAGTTGCACTCCTGTTTGACGTGTTGGGTCTTGTTTCTGGCCAGTGCCTTTGCAGCAAAGGTTGGCCACTCAATGATGATGGATTTAACCCAGATCAGTTGAGTGGGGGTGAGTGCTTGCAATGTTCAACACTCCGTCCATCATCCCCTTTGGTTTTGCTTTGTTCGCCCTAAGTTGGCAGGGTATGCCCAGACGTGGGTCCCTTGCTCACTTTGCCACTGGATTCAAGCTAGCCTGGCTGATGATGGCTGATTAGCCAGAAACCGGTCCCAGGATGCTTGTTTCCGGTTCAGGGAAGACATGGCTTGGCAGTTTGGGCTGGACTGTTCCCATAAGGCACATGGTCAGACTGATTTGCATATGGCCATGTCTGAACTGGGGTGTCGGAGTGAGCTAAAGAATGATGATGGATTAAACCCAGATCAGTTGACTGGATGTGAGTGCTTGCAATGTTCAACACTCCGTCCATCATCCCCTTTGGTTTTGCTTTGTTCGCCCTAAGTTGGCAGGGTATGCCCAGACGTGGGTCCCTTGCTCGCTTTGCCACTGGATTCAAGCTAGCCTGGCTGATGATGGCTGATTAGCCAGAAACTGGTCCCAGGATGCTTGTTTACGGACCAGGGAAGACATGGCTTGGCAGTTCGGGCTGGACTGTTACCATAAGGCACAGGGTCAGACTGATTTGCATATCTGCATGTCTGAACTGGGGTGGCGGAGTGAGCTAAAGAATGATGATGGATTAAACCCAGATCAGTTGACTGGGTGTGAGTGCTTGCAATGTTCAACACTCCGTCCATCATCCCCTTTGGTTTCACTCAAATAGTTGAGCACAGGGCCTGGCCATAGGCCATGCCCTGCAGCCAACACCTGCTTCACATGTTTGAGGGACATGTACTACAATAGTTGGCTGCCTATATGCGTCTTTCTTTATTAGTACCTTTAGGTTATTATTTCATCCCACATGAAGTGAATGCATCTAATTAATTCACTCATACGTTGCTTTGATGGAGGACATGAATGCATCTCCAAGATAATTTATTTTGAAAATCATGCAGCTAACTATTAGCGTTACTGTGTTTTACTATAGCATTCGACATAACATTCAATTCTCTAGCTCTCCCAATACACAAATTAGTTGGATATGAAATCTAAAAGCCTATGGCCCAAAAATCCTGAAATAATTACTTTTGGAAATTTAGCTGCTAACTGATACATTTTATGTTTCAATGCGTAAAGCAAGTCGCTTGCAAAAAATCAATTAAAAGTCATGTTATTATAGTCTAACATAAATCAATGCCATGTTACCTTTTAACTTAAAAAAAATATATTTAAATTAAAAAATATATATATTTATAGATAACTTTTAACAGTACATTTATTTATGTTTTTGACTAGTGTAATTAATTTATTTTAACATTCTTTCCAATGGTGTTTCATTTTAAAACTTGATCACCATTATTCAGTACTAGTGGTTAACCATGTGTGGTTCTGGACTTAGTTCATCTCCCAACTGAGTATATTGACTACAGTTTGTGTCCTTTTTGGCTCTAGTAACCTTAAAAGTACAGTTGTGAACCGGAATAGGCTTACTCTCCCGAGGGCGGATGTTCATATCTCCTTAAACTATTCCTCACTCTTCCCTGATCCCCACCCATTTTGTAGTAAATATTCTCAATTTACCAGCCACTCCCCTCTGTCCCTCTCACATTTACTACTAAAATATATACTTTCTTGTGTGAAGGGTACTCAGTCGGAGCAGAGATTGTAGTACGATTGTGGTACTATTAACGTCCAACATAATGCAATTTGTGAATATGCCTCTGTGTATTAAAATAATTGATTGTTACCTTTCAGAGTCTATGCTTTCATTTCTCATCCAAAATATCTATTTCTCAATACACCATATTTTCAAAACATGAGAAGTAGTAGAACTTGTTTATATCCAAGCTAGTTTTCCGAGGGCAGCTGACTACACATTCCTCATGTCTCATAGTAGCAGCCATACTTGGATTTACTAATATCATCATATACATTATTCCAAACCAACATTAAGGTAATACACATTTGGGTACTGGGTACTCTTCAATTGGAATGTTCATCCAATACCTGTATCTTTCAAGCCAACAATCTTGTAAAACTCAAAATATTTTACATGCTTGTTTTATATCTAAAATGGTTTTTAATGGATGACTAGACAGCTCACAGTATACCTTTTTGTCTCAACAGAACAGCTTATGACATTAGATATCGCCTTGGGTGATATTTTATTTACACCGGAGTAATTTGAGAAATGTCAGAAATTAGGCATTATGCCAGCTTCGGTAATTAAGAGTAATTTTGGGCAAATAGCCTACAAAAGGAGCACAGGAACAACAAACTAAGTGAGAGTGAACGGCTGATGGCCAGTGCTGTTCGTGTCCTGCAACATTTAGTGCTATTTTGTTAGCGCAAAATGCATCCTCAGGCCTATTTTGGGCGCTAGGGTGCATTTTGTACTATGAAAATAGAGCTAAATACGGGATTACGCTTCTAATTTTGCAGACATTACGAATAAGTATGCTAGATAAATTTATTCCAGTTACGTCCACCCCTAGTTATATTATGGTGCTGGGTCTCGCCTAGCTTAATTGTCATGCTGGGTTATTTAAGGTCGCTTTACGCTTTATACTCAGCTAACACTGAAGTAATACATGTAAGGTTAGCATGCCTATTTTAGCACATGAACAATATGTGAAAAGTTAGAACGCACCTCAACCACTCACTGAATTACTTTTATGTCAATGTGCCATCCTTTTATGGTATTTAAATTAGTTTACTACACCAATAACAATTGTTACCTATATCATATTTCCTAGCAGTAACTTTTGTCAAAATCTTCCATAGAGATTATCTTTCTTACAACTAAACAGATGTAAAAGTCGAATTCACATCACATGAATATTTTTGTAAACACGAGAAGAACAAAGAATAAAACTCTAAAGATATTGTTATAAGAATTTGTGATATTCATGATCCATGTCAGAGCTTATAAAACACTATTTAATTTTTCAATCAAGAATGCCTCTCATCAGTGATTGTTTCTTCCGTCGGTAAAGGTTCTTTATGGTCAATAAAAAATTTACGATTTTTATTTGTTACAATGGGTGACTTTCATTAAAATGCACAGCTGCAGGATATATATTTTCTTTTGTGTTATGGCTCATAAATGTCCTTGCCACCTGGTTTTTAAAGTTTGCGTCCAGGAACTTTGTATGCTTTACCACTGCTAGACAGTAGTAAAGCTGGTGCTTCACCCCTAAAATATGTCCTGTTCATTGAAGCGCCCTCTTTGGCCTATTATATGTCCCTACACATGCATTGTAGAGGCAGCCTAAGATACACAGATGGCATGGAAGGTTAAATAACCTGTGTAAACTGCAGTGTGTTTTTACTCCACCCAAATGTATGGGAAAAAATATGTCTGCATAGAACACCACTGTGCTTTGGCTAGACTGCAGTTTAAGGGCACTGAAGTAACACATGGCAAGGGAAAGTGCCATCAATTAGCAACCTAATGAGTCAAGACAGGAAAACCAGGTTCATCCCACTCAGAGTGCTTTGCCGTGCTGAAAACAGGTTCAAGTAAACCTCACTATAAAGGAATCTAGCTTTGTGAAGATCTGATGTTTACAGCTGTCAGCCTTGCCTGATAGAGGAAGTGACTTAGGGCCTAATTATGAGTTTGGCGGTCTCGCAGTGGGCCGCCATGCCAGCGCCCCACTGCAAGACTGCCAAACCTGTAGTCCGACCGTCCGGCAGATTACGAGAATGATCCTGGCAGCAGTCCTATGGCAGCGGTTCACTGGGTGCCTTTTTAAGGTTCATACGAGAGCCTTAGAAAGGCACCGCAGTAGGAGTACCACATCCCATTCCTGCATGGACAGAAATGCACAATGTTGTGCTTTTCATTCTGTGCAGGAACCAGGGGTGCAAAAATACAGGGTGGGCATACTATGTGCCCCCTGCATGCACCCCCATGCACAGAGGCATCAGGGGGCCCTTCCTTTCCATGGTGGGGCTCACATCTGAGGAAAGGGTCGCAGTGAGGCCACTCGTAACATGCATGGTGATGCCCGAGCAGCACCGCCAGCATATTGCTGTCAAAGACCGCTGAGCCATCACTGTGGCTGTAGCAGCAGTCCAGGGATGGTCCAACTGCCGTACTTGTAATATTGTGGGTGGACCCGGTCCATGGACCACCACTACGGGTGGGGGGTCTCATAGACCACCAAACTCATAATCAGGCCCATAGTCCAAAACTAAAACTTTGGACCAGCACCGGGTGACATATCTTGATTCCTGATGAAGCACTCTTGGTGGCATTTTTAGAATTTTTTGCTGCTTCAAGTTTTTTGTGCCAAAACCAACAACTTCAGTGGAAGCCTGATGATGACATTCAGCTTCAAGGGACCCTCGTTGGTCACAGCCTTTGACCTTGCCCCACCATAAAATGTTCACTCCCTTTTTAACCCCTTCGCCGCGGCAGGAATTCCGCCGTGGCGCTGGGGGGGTTTGGGGGCAGGTGCGGTGGCGCTGTGCTCGTGACGGAACCACTCCGTCACGAGCCACGGTTGAGCTGTGCTCATTACGGAGTGGTTCCGTCACGGCGCCGCCCACTTACGTTAGACGCCCGCACAGGCGGGGAAAAGGCAGAACCACTCCGTCATGAGCACAGCGCAACTGTGGCTCATGACGGAGTGGTTCCGTCATGAGCGGGGAAGGGGTTAATGACTAAGTCCGAAGGTCAAACAATTTGAATGGGACTACCCATTTGGTGAACGAAGCCTCCACTCCATTGCGGTGAGCCTGAAAATGTGCCTAGTTCCGACTAAATTGTGAACTTTGGTTTTTCAATGGTGCTTTACTTTTTCTAGGGGTCTTTTTCCTTAATACTTTAAATACCCATATCTTTGTTTTCACTTATCGTGCTTTAGTGATCTTGATGTCTTTTGTTAAGTGCATGTTTGTCGATTGTTTTAAATTGGATTGAGGATTTTGTTTTGTTGCTTTATTGACAAAATTGTTTGTACTACTTGAACTGAGCAAGCACTTTTCTGGGGAACTGCCTGTTGCTTGTGCTATAGCTGCAAGGGGTTGAGCAGTGATTCTCTCAGATTTTTGTTTTGGCCTGATCAGAATGGGTTTATTGAGTTGGGAGAGTTAGACCCCCCAAAAATAATACCCACATTTCTGACAGGTTCAAATTTTAATGTACAAAAATATTTATATACTTGAAATATTTGTAATGAATTCGATTTTGCATACAATATAATGTAGATATGCACCACTGTAGATAATGTAATGATGCATCAAGCCTAGTGTTGTGTTGTGTATGGAACATGAAATTATACCCTCATGTATTACTTATATTATATTCATCTACACATCATGCACACAATTATAATTTACAAAGAGTAGCATGTAGCTGCTTATACACTATCCATTCTACATCTCTTTAGAAAAAAAAACCTTACACATCATTTGAAGAATAGAATAACTAGAGGCGTAACAGTGAAATACCATATATACAGTTTGATGTGAAGCACATGAAAAAGTTACAAACAGATATTGTAGAGAAGTTGACGGCAATATCTCAATTACATATTAACATTGGCTGGGCCTACCTCTCATGTTACAAGCACCCCACTGACCAACCACCCTTCCCCCGCGGACACACACAGCAACCAAAGTATGCTACAGTTGTTAGTGTGCATAAAATGTACCCCATACTCAAACAAGGGGCACTCACTGGACTGGATGGTGGGGAGTTGAGGAATGACTGCATACAAATATCTATTACTGAATTGGATGACTGTATTAACCTATAGCATTGTGCACATGAGACACCAACATCCTTGTATTCTGCGTAAACTCCATCTAGGAAAAGAATCATCTAAATAGCTGACATGAGCACATATGCACTATTTGGTAGCTATAACCACTGTGTTATATACACTGAGTACCAGTAGCGGTCGCTAGTACTGTGAAGTGGTGAGGTGGGGGAAACACAAAAAAGACAGAATAAAAAAAATAAATGATAAAGCACTTACCTGCTCCGAATGCCACCGCCTTCCTCCCAATCCTCGCCTCCTTCCAGGGACTGCTGCACACTGCGCAGACTCTCAACTCCCATTCCAGGCACTGCTCACATGCTGGGAATACTATTCCCAGCATGTGAGCAGTACTGGGGTTGGTCTGAGCACCTCACTTTGGCGCTCAGACATTGACTAGAGCCTGTACTGGTTTCTACTCCCAGCTGTACAACACAGCTGGGTGGAGAAAGGGTAAGTGTGCATGATGGTTTGGCCGGCCCTCTGGGGCCGACCAAACTATTAGGCGCACTTAGCAGTGCTCACCACTCCCATCTCCTCCCTGGCGCTTGGTGCAGCATCACTTTTGCTGCCACTGCCCCTCTCTTGCCTCAGATGGCAGGCAGCCTGCAGGACACAAAATAAAATTACAATAAAAATGTTTTATTATCATTTCATTTATTTTATTTATGTACTTACCTCTGCTGGATTTCAGCAAGGGGGACAACACTCCTCCACCATAACGGAGGGGCCGCCACTGCTAAGTACATTACAAGAGATTTTTGAAAATGCTAATAAAATGTCTTAAAAATTCAGTTTTATCTGTAAGTGTTGTTAGAGACATGTTCTCCATGAGAAGCAATGACCCCAAAAATATTTTTAAGGTATTCGAATTGTGGAGCCAAAATGTACTTGGTACACTAGTTCTTTTTTAAAAAAAAAATAAGGCCAAACGATTGAAATGTGACAGTTAAATCACTAAATGATTTAGGATTTTAGGGGAGAGGAGTTGGCCTAATGGCTAGGGCGCACGACCTCGGACCTGGCAAACTGGGTTCAAGTGACGGTAATGACGCTAAACATCCTGTGATTCTGGGCAAATCACTTAATCTCCCGTGCCTAACAAAAAAAAAAAAACTGAATGTGTGTCCTCATGTAACATGACTGGTGCCATGTAAAGCGCTCTGATACCTGATTGGATTCGGGTCAAGTTTGTGCTATATAAAACACTGCAAAAAAAAAAAGAAATAGCTAGTTACTGTAAGCAAATGCAGTTGAAAATGTTTGAATGCAAAGTAATGTGGTCTGACAACATTTTATACCAGCATCAAGGATTGCTCAACGTAATCAACTGATAAATAACTATATGGGTTATTACGATGTTGGGTGGAATCACTTCTGCCCGACACCGCATCGGTCAGGGGACCCAACGACACGCGGTCGGAGGTCTCGACCACCTCTTTAGGATGCGATTAAACACTGTTCGGTCACATTCCTACATTTTACTATGGAGCATTCATTCCGGCCATAAACCATCTGAAATGCATGCTCCCATAGTAAATTAGGAGGTGCTGTTCATCCCTGCACCCCGTGGCAGGCATCTCAAGGTGCCTGCCACAAGGGGCAGGGATCAACCTCGGCTTCCATGGAAACCATGTCAGAAACCGTCATCATGATCTCAAGGGCGGAAAGACCCGCCCTTGAAATTCCAGGTCTGGTTCCAACTGGCGGATGGGCTCTCCGAGCCCGTTGGAAGACAGCTAGAATGACCAGCCGGGATCCTTTCCGACTGCCTCCATCGTAATGAGGCGGTCGGAAATGAAACCGAATGTCCCATTTTGATGCCGCTGTAAAGGCTCCGACTGTATGACAGAGCCTTTATGAGCCGCATCGTAATCGGCCCCCATGTGTTTCTGAATTTGAGTATGGATCTACAAATCAAGTCATCAGGTTTAGGAAGTTAATAGGTTAATTTGCTATTTTGCAAGGATAATTATTTTCGGAGTATGTCTTAAAGGAGACGAGTAACTGCTAAAGAGATCCATCTAATTGCCCCTTACAAGAGCAAGATGCTGGTTAAGAAAGGATGAGTAAACATTAACTGAGGATGTGGTAAAGTACAATCAGTAATTTAACACAGGGAGAACAGACACCTCAGTACAGTATGCGACATGGAAAAGGACCAATTTTTCCTGCATAGTGTGTTATCTTGTGGAAGTGTCTGGAACTCATTGTTATTTATGAACATATATAAATTCATTAATTTGCAATGCAAATAACAGAAACTAGCACATAGAAGCATGAAACTGCCTGAATTGTGATGCTTAAGTAGGGCCATTTATCAACAAAGTTATTGTTCAGCAACATACTAAACGTTGTAAATATGATGAACTCCTACTTTTTTTTAATACATTGAAAGACTATCGCTTAGCCTTTTAAAAGACCGAAGTACCAGGAATTATCAGTAGACAATCTAAACACACAGACCTTGCAACTTCAATAGTGGGTATTCCTTTAATCACTTGACCTGTTCTTATAGCAATACATGCAAATAATATACCTCTGACACTCATTCGCAGATGCACAGCTGAGAAGCGGGAAGAAGAGCAAACAATAAATACAGCATTATCTGAAGTTAGAAATATGATGTATTTCTATTGGGAAAAAAAGTAATTTAAAAAAGTAAAATGCTCTACAGTTGCTTAGCACACACACGTCCAAAAAATTGCATTTTAAAATTCTACAAAGGAAATATATTATAATGTCGTAGACTTTATTGTTAATATGAGTTCTTAATGGTATACCCAATGCCTATCAGAAAACAGTGCTGATTAACATTAAAAAATGACAGTCTAAACATATTTATATATTTATAGCGTAAAAAAAGTGGCTTTAGAAATCTTTCTTTCTCTTTTATTTTTAGTCAGTGTCCTAACTAGGCATCCATCTGAATGGGATTTACCACCCAACTAGCGGATTATGCTTGAGGTTCAGTTTAATAATACATTATAACATTGAGGCCAAAGTGGATCATCTTAAACACTTGGAACCTAGACAACAATAGCCTACTTAACACTGACTAACCTCAAAACTACCAAAATATTTGACAATAATAAAAGGCCTCACCCTAGCTTATGGATTCATGTATGTCATCCGCGTCAACTCATTGAAAATGACTACCAATGCTGGAATTCTCAACACTGAAATGTGTTCCTCCATGCTATTCGGCTATATCGTTCAGCTGAGGGGTCACAAATTCAGCAGTTGGTTACACAGTCACAAATGTCAAGTCATACCCTAGGTACATGGGCAATTGAGTGAAAGCAGCAGCGCTGCTACTATGATTAGACCAGGTTGGGTCTGGCGGACCACAGCTTAGGGGCCGATTATGATGTTGTGCGGAAAGCCTTCGACCAGCAATCGGATCCTACTAGACTGTGTCGAAACCCGTTCAACCAACTCGGTCGGAATCCAATCCGACTGACTGATTACGATGTTCGCGGTCTAAAGGTAAACTGTTTGCTCTTTCTCAATCGGTTCCAAACAGCTCTCGGATAATCCGTGCCGGTAGGAGCCAAATCGTACACCTCTACAGACAGCGTTTATGACTGACGATTACGATGTTGGATTCCAACAGCCTTTCCAAGTTAGACTGTCCGACATGAAAAGGCTGTCAGAAAGTGACTTTGGGGGGCCCTAACAGGGCCCTTCATCCTGTGGCCTCCAGTTGGGAGTCGAGGGGGTATCCAAGGGACCCCCCTGTAAAACCCTGCACTGTGTGGCTGGCACAATGGGGTGCTCGCGACAGGGTGCAAGGTTTTCTGCAAACACTTTCCCCATAGGAGCCAGTGTTGTTAGTCGGCACATGGGCTCCCATTGAAGACAATGGGACTCCAACCAAACGGTGTTCGGAAACTTTGTAATCAGTCGTGCGGAACTGCCGATCCCGAGACGGTCAAAACCATTCCGAGAAGGAGTCAGACAGAAAGTTTCCTTGTGATATCTTAATCGGCCCCTTAGTGAGCAGTCGCTGAGTCCCAGCCTCAGAGTAGAGAAAAAGGGTCAGTTGTACTATTAATTTTGCAGCATATTTCAATGTAAGTAAAAGCGAGGCTGTTAGTGCTGTCACAATTTAATCTTACCTCCTTCTATAAACTCTGTGCATTGGATAGTGTCATTCATTTTCACTGATGTGAGAAAATAAATGTAGGTTTCCTTTCCAATGGCTTTCTTTCCATTGGGGAACATCTTCTGGCACCATCTCTCCTGTTCATCATGCAATCTCTTCTGCCTCATGGTGTACAGTTAAGTATTTCTAGGCAGGTATTCCTCACTCTGGTCACAAATAGGTTGCACGTCGCAGCTGAGCTACAGAGTTAGTATCTGAGACATTAAAGTGGCAGAAGCATCAACACCAGAGGAAGGACCTCATGTGATCCCTGTGATAAAGCACCTCAATGTATACTAGCTGACAAGTGTCTGTATTGTGTCACAGCATCTACTAACCCTGTAGATCATGGCTTTTGAGCTATCATAAATTAGCAAATTAGAACATTGAAACATAATCCCATAATTGGAAATGTGGAACTATAAGTCCCAGAATGAAACATGTTGTTTGCTTGAAAGCCTAACAGCCAGAATGTGGGGCTCATGATAAGACAGTACTTGGCAGCAAAACATTCTTAATGTGCTCATTGAAAATGTGGTCCAATATATGGAAACTTCATAGAAAACAAGCACAGCCAACGCCTAAGGATGTGGTTGTGGAATGCTGGTACAATAGTTAGTTTAAAAAAAATATTCTTGCTTGCAAAAAAAGTGAAATAAAACATGCTGCCTCATAAATGTAGCCATCCTATGATTGCAAAACCAAATCTCATGTTTTAAAAAAAAACATTTGCCAATGTGGATGTTTTGAAACTGTTTATTTAAAAAAAATATTTTTGTTCTTCTATTCATTTTACTATTATGTTTTGTGAAGGTGACAAAAATAAATCATCACCCAAGCAAGCACTTAAATTGAATGCAGATATTAATCCATATTGTCACTTAAACATTTTAAGACAACAACTTTTAAAAAGACAAAATAAATAAATCATTATCTAACTGGGAACCCCATATATAAATAGCAGTTTTTAAAGATAATGTACAAAAATAAAATTTTAAAACCAAACTTTGAGCTTTTTCACAGAGGAGAAAGGCACTACTTTGAAGGGAATGAGAACAAGATACGCACGCTTTGTGCAATCAGTCAAATTGAAGGGGGCCAATGGGTGAAGTGAGATCACCTATTGCTCTATGGTGTATACTGTGGAGGGCAGAAACAAAATATGAATGAAAATTCAACAGACCACTGGATGAAGCCTGTTGACCAAGAGTCTCTCCATGTATGTATGCTGTGTATATTGTTTTCGAAAACAATAATTAGTGAGACAGCTAAAGCTAATACGAAGGCCAGACCTAAAAATGGAACGGTAACTGATTGACTACTGGTTCATTTTACTTCTTTTCATATAAATGTATAATTTCTGAAAACTTCATAGGCTTGGACGGAATGCTCCAGAGTTTAAATTTACCACTGTCGTGCATAAATTTACACTTGTCAATGGGAAAGTGCAAAAAAAACCTTCTGGACTAAAAATATGTGCCAAGCATATGCATGGAAGAGAACAAAATTGGTAATTGAGGTTGCCCATCATCAGCTTTAATTATTTGTAAAAACTCCATTTATTCGTATAAAAATAAAATGATGTGAGCAAAGCAAATGCTTTCTACATCAAATTAATCCATCACTGAATTGCATGTTTTAAAAACCACATTTTAAAGCGTTTGTTTTGGAAAGCAGGGATCTCAAATTGTCTCAAGTTGATTGTGGTTGAGAATGTCAAGGACATAAAATCGAGTGGTCACAATATGGTCACCAATATATTGATTTATTTATTCACTGAAACAACAAAGGTTAAAGGAACATTATGTTTAAGGGAAAATGCCATTTCGAATTAACAAAACCACTGAAATTCACCAGTTATAGTTATCTCAAGGAACTATAACTCAAGCCATAAAGTAACAGGAACTCGCTCGCCCGCCATGCACAGGGTTGACATTAATTATGTCATTTCAAATGTTGCAGTGATGTTATCAATGATGTCATAGCACATGTCATGAGTGAAGTAATATGGGAGGGAATTAGCAGTGCATGGTGAGGGCACAAGTTATTCCCGGCCTACACCAATCATGACTACCAGCAACAGAATGAAATGGCTACATGTGAGCTGGATAAATTCCTTACACCTGACAAAGAAAAATGTTGAGTCTATGTGCAAAGGTATATTTAAATATTGCTTTGGCACGTTAGGGACAAATTATACTTCTCCTGCATTGTTTACTTCAGATATGTTTGTGTTTTCATAATAGTATTCCCCACTCAAAGCAGAAATATAGAGCATCATTGGATATATCATGAGTGTGTATGACAAATTTGTAGATGACTACAAAACAGGCAGATAGGCAGGGAAGTGGACAGTGCACTTGCTTTTACTGGGCAGATGATGGGGGCAGAGGCCGTTGAATCTAATAATCTTGGTGAGGAGAGATTATTTTTTGTGAGGCCACAATGTCACCAATTTTTGCAACTGGGGACAGTTTGTGTTGCCTTGAGGGCAGGTACTATAAGGGTTTCTGACTGTACCTTTGGGTGAAATTCATGCTAATGGTGGCCACAAATTGTCTGCTTGATTGAATGACTAAACGTTGAATAAAATATTAAAGTGTTACCAATAAGGCCTGGAAGTATCCCACATTAGCACACTGCAAACATGAAATGTCACATACAAGCAGACTGGAAACTTGGCATCTCTCCCGCTGATATGTTCCAGCTTTCTTCAGTATTGCAGTTCTTTGCCTCTCACGTCACCAAGTTCAGTGGCTGAGGGACAGTGTAAAGCAAATACTATTAAAATGAAAATAAAAATGAAATATTAGGCACTCACCCAGGTGTCAGAAGTTGCTATTGGAGGTGTCTGATCTGAAGTTATTTGGGTACTTCAATGGGGTAAAAAAAGACTTGTGGCGGCCCCTGCAAGGTAAGGTGAGGGGACCCCGCATTTCTCATTCCCTAACTCTCTTGCTGCTTCTAAGTGTTTTATTTGTTTGCAATTGGCCAGCAAGAGGGGGCCCCGTTGAGGCAAACGGTGGGGGCTGTGTGGGCTGACATTATGCCCCTGGGGTACAGTGGCATAGCAAGGGGGCTGTCCACCCCAGGTGGCAGGTGTTTTGGGGGAAGTGGGCTCCACCCACTCTTACCTGCGGCCGCTGTGGGTGACAAGCATAGGAATCACCCGCACTCCCCTCCCCCAAGTCTTACATGCGGCCACCGCGCCACGGGGTGGCAGCCACATGGACCGCCATGGGCGGTCAAAGTTCTAGCTACGCTTATGCTGGGGTACTTTTATGTAGGCATGGTGGGGCCGATTCTGGTGTGGTGTGTGTCTTTGGAGGAGTCCCTAAGTCTCTTAAGGTGTTTGAGAATGTATGAAGGTTTATGAGAGAGTGCGTGGCTTCCAGTCTCTGACAGTGTGCACTGGTTTCTAGAAGTCCATGCCTGGTCTAGTGCTTGTGTGTATATTAAGGTGGCTGAGTGAAAAGGTGACTTGCTGTTTGAAATTATCTAATGGTCGGTGTCAAGCTGCAATTATGCTTATTAGTGTAAGAAGCAGACTCCTCCAAGCCCCTCTCACAGGTCCAGTATATTTTCACTGTGATATCCTTTGTCATTTTTCTTTTTTGAATGCATCCCATTTTCCTTTAAGGAAAACGGGCTGCATTTAAAAAAAGGATACTTTTTTTAATTAGAAGCAGTCCCAGACATGGTGGTCTGCTGACCCCAGCAGTCCACCATCACTGGGAGTACTATCAAGTCCCACAGGGCTAGTTTTAAGCCCAACCCTGTTTAATATATACATGGCCCCCCTTGCAACCCTAGCAGAAAAGCATGGGGCAAAAACTATATCGTACGCTGACGACACTCAGCTGTTGTTTACCTGTGAGAAGGACGAGGTGCTCAAAGGAAATTATATCAATGCCTGCTTGGCTAAGGTGTTTGCCTGAATCAGGCAAAATCAAGTGCTATGCAATTCAGACAAGTCTGAAATCATTTTCTTTGGACATACTCCAGGCGACGATTGGCGCCAATGGTGGCCCCAAATTATGTGTCCCCCAGTAAAGCCAGTTACTACCATAAAAACCTAGGGGTGGACTCTGACATGTCCATAAAGTCCCAGGTCCAATCTGTAGCTGGCACTTGTTTTGGGTTATTAAAAATTATGAGGAATTTCCTCCCCCTGCTCCCTATCTCACATAGGAAAACTATGGTCCAAGCATTAATTACGTCATGGCTGGACTATGTCAACATGCTGTACTTGGGCCTTCCGGACTACTTATTGAGCCGCCTCCAGGTGATTCAAAATGCGGCGGCAAGGGCCGTACTTATGGTTGGATCCAGGCAGTTTTCTGCCGCTAAAGCGGCGATCATTTTAACGCCCGTTTCTTGATAATATGCCCCCTAGTTTGCCCATGATTGTAGTTCTCAATAAGGAAGGGCGCCTACCAGAGGATTGCACCTCCTATTGTGTTATCTCACTGATTAACAGCAAACTTAAGCTTTATGTTGGCGAATAGACTCCTCATGGTACTGATAACCCAGGTCCACCTGACCAATGAGGCTTTGTACTAGAAGTACTTTACACTGCATACAAAGACGAGAGCATGCGGTGATGGCATACTATTCCCCTGTCACTGCATCAGACGAGTACATGCGGCGTTGGCTTACTGTTCCCTTGTCATGTGTCCCAGTGCCTTTCTTCTCATTGACTTTGGAAGGCATTTGATTCTCTTGACTGGGAGTTCCTTTGGAATGTGCTCCATCAAATGGGGCTACGCACATGGGGATTTATTTACAAGTTGTTTGAGCCGCCAGTACGCCACTTTTTCCCATACTAAAAGTGATGCACCGGTGGTACAAGGGGCTTGTAAATAAGCCCCCTGTTCATATCTTATCTGAAGGAACTTTATGTCTCTCCTGCTGATTGGGGTACAAAAAGCTGAAAATCTAGTATCCTGTGGGAACAAATGTTTTCGCAACTATGACCGTGAAAATATTAATTAATCACTGGTAAGGTATACGTGTTTACACCATGTCATTTATTCTAACCTCATTATAAGTAAACAACAGACCTCCTAATTATTAAAGACTATGAGTGTGTATACATAAAACACTGAAATTTAAGCACTGACATCACAGAGAAAAACATATTGTGGCTTGGGTATGAGTGAATAGGGTCCTATCCTGAGAATTTCAGATAGAGCATGGACCCAGACAAGGGTGCCCTTTATTGTAATTGCTCTTCGCACTCACAATGAAGTTGCTGACGACGTGGGTCAGATGCGATGCACAAGTATAGGTCCTGGGTGGAGGGGTTGGTTTGAGGACCACATAGCACTGAACACGGATGATGTCCTCCTTGTTTTGTTCTGGCCCGAGACCTCTGGTCCCGACTCCTCTGCATGCTTGATCTCTATGGGCAGGCTTCAGGTCCCATTGTTAATTGGTCCAAGTCTCTGCTGTTACCGATTAGCGGCTCAATAGCGACAGCCGACTGGCACTGTGGAATGCCTTTCCGACCACTCAGCTTCCAATACTTGGGTTTTCATATTTTCCTGTTACCGAACATAGCCAAGTCTCTAAACCTGACCCCACTGGGGGGTCACATGAGGAGGGACCTGGCCACATTGAGCAGCCTGCCGCTGAGTGTCCTGGCAGGTCAGCCCCCTTTCAGATGATGATTTTACCCCGTTTCTTGTATACCCTCCAAAATTTACTTCACCTAATTTCCTGCAAATGGTTCTCAGACATCCAGGCTGTGAAGCGGTCATTTCTTAGGGTGAGTAAACCTGCATAGCCTTTGGCAGGTGTAATCAATCAACATACGACTAAGGCATGACTCCAGGTGATGCTCGGCTCTACTATTGGACATCACAGCTTGTAGTCGTTAACAAGTGGCTGTGCGGAGGTGGGATGGACATAGCAGTTTGGAGGGAAGTGGGTGCTGTGGAGTGGAGTGGGCGGCGATTGTGGACATGCTGTATGGGACCCCTATCCCCTTGTCTCTTCCTGAATTATCGAGGATGGTCCTGTTGAAATGGAGAGCGGCGGTCACCTGGATGGGACGGTACAGCAAACTCACACAGGAAACCCCACTCTGGAGGGGACAATGGCTGCACAAGGTAGCCTAATTACAGTGATGAAGTAAATGGGATCTGATTGGAATTCTGAAGTTGGGGGATGTTTGGGGAGGATCCCACATGAAATCCTTTCAAGACTTACAGGCAGACTTTGGACTCCACTGCCCACACAGTTCTTCCGATTACTTCAGGTCAGCCATACGCTTGAGTCTCATAGGGTCTCTCTGGAGGAGGTTCCTGAGTTCAGTCCCACGGAAGCGCAGGTACTAATGGGGCCCCTGGGGAAAGGGGGATATCCCACATTTATAAGTCATTGGCCATTAACTCCCCGAACTGAGTAAGATCCTCCATTTATCCTAGTGTGGGCCAAAGAATTGGACTGGAGCACAAAGCTTGAAGGGCTGGTGTGTGGGGCCAGAAACTGCCCTGACAAGCAAACAAGCATTGAAAATGCAATAGGTCTCGCTCTTGTTTAAGTTAAAGCAATTCTATTTGTAATTAGGTGGCTTTTTAGCTTTGCTTTTATTAGTGTTTTTCAAACTTTTATGTACATAACATGCATATGTATGCATATATGCATATGTATACATGTATTTATATTTGTATTTATATAGATATGCAGATGTGCATATATATTATCTATTATCAAAATAGGTGGGGCGCTACGCTCCACTCCTACCCTGAAATTCTCGGGGTGATTCGTCAAGCGGGGGCCGAGAAAAAAGGGGGGTCCCAAAACACGTTTTCCCCATGCATTTTCCCATAGGACCTTTAGTCGAAGGTACAGCCCGAGCGGCTGAACAGAATTACTTGAAATTTGGCAAAGAGGTAGTCCTCAGATCAGGGAAGTACCTTTTGCATATATGGAGTCAATCTGTTCAGTATTTCCTGAGAAAATTGCATTTAAAAGCATATAAATATCCATAGGCGTGCACGGTGCCGTGCGCGAGTGTAAATCTGATTGGTGGTTAGATGTCAGTCAACGTTCAAATCGGTCGAAATCAGGAAGTGTCGGCTGCCATTTTGTGTGTGACTTGTGTGAGAGAGAAAAACAAAGGTGGAGAACGTGAAAAGGGGGCAGGGTAGAGAGTTCCTGACCCCCTAGCCTTTGTCAGGGGGTCCCTGAAGGACCCCGAAGGGTGAAAAAAACATTTTATTTTTTTGCAAAAAATCGCGGGGTGCGCACGGTGAAAAACCTTAAAAAAAACCAAAAAAACATTTTAAACGAGCCATTCCATATTACAGGATACAGTCAATCTATAACTATATACATAGGTAGTTTATTATAAAATAAATATATGAAAAATATAATAATACATACATAACTTAGCATTTAAAAAACCTTACAAATTCACTTAAAAAACCATAGGTTTCACACACGTTATAGTTAGGAATTAGCTTTTAAAAAACCTTGCAAATTCACTTAAAAAACCATAGGTTTCACACATGTTATAGTTAGCTGGACATTTCACTCGTACAAAACCATTGAAATTCCCCCGTTATAGTTAGTTCAGATAACTATAACTTGCGCGCCCGAAATGCACTGCTGATGACGTCACATATTACATCACTCATGACATGGTCAGTGGCATCACTCATGACATCACTGATAACATCATCCTTGTGATAGAGTGGTGGTCGCGCGAGTTATAGTTATCTGAACTAAGTATAACGGGGGAATTTCAATGGTTTTGTACGAGTGAAATGTCCAGCTAACTATAACATGTGTGAAACCTATGGTTTTTAAAGTGAATTTGCAAGGTTTTTTAAATGCTAATTCCTAACTATAACGTGTGTAAAACCTATGGTTTTTTAAGTGAATATATATATGTGTGCATATGTGTGCGCATAAAGAGAGGTACAGAGAGGTAGAGAGGAAGAGAGGAAGAGAGGTAGAGAGGAAGAGATGAAGAGAGGAAGAGAGGTAGAGAGGTAGAGAGTAGAGAGTAGTAGAGAGAGAGGTAGCGAAAGATGTAGAGAGAGGTAGAGAGTGAGTAGTAGAGAGTGAGTAGTAGAGAGTGAGTAGTAGAGAGTGAGTAGTAGAGAGTTAGTAGAGAGTAGTAGAGAGTAGTAGAGAGAGTAGTAGAGAGAGTAGTAGAGAGTGAGTAGTAGAGAGTAGTAGAGAGTGAGTAGAGAGTAGTAGAGAGTGACCAGAGTAGTGGAGAGTGAGTAGAGAGTGAGTAGAGAGTAGTAGAGAGAGTGGGAGAGTGAGTAGTAGAGAGTAGAGTAGAGAGTAATAGTGAGTGAGTAGTAGAGAGTGAGTAGTAGATAGTAGAGAGTGAGTAGAGTAGTAGAGAGTAGTAGAGAGTAGTAGAGAGTGAGTAGTAGAGAGTAGTAGAGAGTGAGTAGAGAGTAGTAGAGAGTAGTAGAGAGTAGTAGAGAGTGAGTAGTAGAGAGTGAGTAGTAGAGAGTAGTAGAGTAATAGAGTGAATAGTAGAGAGTAGAGAGTGAGTAGTAGAGTAGAGAGCAGTAGAGAGTAGTATAGTGAGTAGTAGAGAGTAGTAGTGAGTGAGTAGTACAGAGTAGTAGAGAGTGAGTAGTAGAGAGTGAGTAGTAGAGAGCAGTAGAGTGTGTAGTAGAGAGTGAGTAGTACAGAGTAGTCGAGAGTGACTAGAAGAAAGTAGTAGAGAGTGAGTAGTAGAGAGTGAGTAGTAGAGAGTAGTAGAGAGTGAGGAGTAGAGAGTGAGTAGTAGAGAGTAGTAGAGAGTGAGTAGTAGAGAGTGAGTAGTAGAGAGTGAGTAGTTGAGTGTAGCAGAGTGAGTAGTAGAGAGTAGTAGAGAGTAAGTAGTAGAGAGTGAGTAGTAGAGGGTGAGTAGTAGAGTGTGAGTAGTAGAGAGTGAGTAGTAGAGGGAGAGTAGTAGAGAGTAGTAGAGAATCCCAGCCATGTTGAGGGCAAGCACATGTTTGTGGAAGCACACGTCTTCAGCCCAATCAAAAGATGTACTCCTGACACCAAACAGGTGGGTGGAGCCAAAGCCCCTCTCTTGGTGGTTCTCACATAATTGTCTGGCAACAACTGCACTGTCAAGCCAGACCATAGCCAGACCATAAAAACAGCTGGCTTCTAAGAGCAAAGGATAACAGGCAGCGTGAGTTATCTGGTCTGTTGACAGGCTTGTCCACCTTTAATATAGGTTATTAGGCACCAAGAAGCTACTGGAAGAAACGGCACTTTTATCTGTAGCGCTACATTAGATGGCAATTCCCCACATTCTAGCAACTGGATAAAGGAGAAACCATTTATAGATTCCCAACTCGAATCTGACTATTGCATGTCATCTCAAACAGTGCCAGGTCAGTTTTACATTTTCCAAAAAGCAGCACTGTCTATTCCAACATGTCCTTTAAGATGACGTTTGCAATGATGAACGACCAAAGTCCAGTGCACCCCCCCCCTCAGCAGAATGAGGGAGCCCTACAGGTGCTAAGAAAGCGTTTACACTTACTCCTCCAAACAAGCTTTCTCTCCCTCTTGCACTGTCTCTCCATTAACTTTAACATGCTTCTTTTTTTTAAATCCACATTATAATTGCCACTGCTATTGGCAGTGTTAACACAGATAACAAGGATTCTGTGTTTGTGGAGGCTGATAACTCCACACGCCTCAGTAGGTGTAAGCACCATTAAGCAGCGAGAGAAGGTGGTGCAAGTGGGAGGTGTGTGAAACCACACTGGTAGTGTGTAAAGCTGGCACTGCTGGAAATTGAGGGAAGCTAGCATGGTAGGTAGTGTCTGGCACAGATGGCAGTCAATGAACCTGGCATGAGAATGGAATGTAAAAAACTTTCACAGGTGAGAAATCTTGACGTTTTCAGTGATGGCAATGCGATACGTTGTCACTGGTGGGCAGTGTACTGTGTTCTTTGCTATAACAGCATGTGTATAGCGCTTCATACCACAGTTGTGGCTCCAAAGCGCTGATGTGAAAAACTGGCGCTAGTGTAGGCAGCGTCAGCAACCACATTGCTGACCATCGTGGGCAGTGTGGGAAACAGAGCACTGGTGGGAACTCTCAGAAGGTGACACTGGTAGGCACACGCAGACGGGCACACACAGCTAGCACTGGTGAACAGTGTCAGAAGCTTGCAGTAGTGAACAGCGCGAGGAGACACTTTTAAGAGCTGGCACTGGTCGGTAGTGTGAAGACAGGACACTGGTGGGCAGTATTGTTTAGTTGTCAACGGTTGACAGACGTGAGCGGAGTGACGAGTGAGGAGCTTGCACTATTGTGAGGACGAGAGTCAACTTTCAACCCAGAACTTTGCAAGTTTACTAATTTACCATAGTGCTTAGAGGCATTCAATGTGCAATGTGTGCTTCCCAAAAATATAGCACGGATGAAAATAGAATTTCCTGACACATTGGTCTTCGTAGTTCTGATTTGCACTAGAATAGTGGAAGTCATAAGCTTGGTGGCATTTTGTCATTTGCAACATCAAACACAAGGGCGTGACATTTCACAGTCTACAGTCTGAAAAGTAAAAGATATCCCAGTACAAAGTCAGTCAGCGTTGCAACGGTACAGAAATGAAGATGGAAGGGCTTCAATACACATTATGACATTGCAAACAACGAGGGGCATTCGAAAAACATGTTTGAAATATACAGCCATTTATTTCAATTCAAAATTACATCACAATCTGGATGTTCGCCTTAACAGCGCTTTACAGTAGGTATTTAGAACGTTTCTACGCATTCCCTGTTTTTATGCTGAAATGGCGTGTGTGGCACAGAGACATGAAGTGATGTGTTCAGGATCACACATTGGAACTCAGATATTCTGGGCAGCGCCGAGTACACGCACAGCCCGCACTTGGGGGCAGAAGGGCTCCTGCGGCGGACTTGTGATTCAGAGGAGCTCCTTCGTTACTGAGAGCAGGGGGCATAATTGCGGTATTGCTTGCGAAGGGTGGGAAACGGTCTACTCTGTGGTGAGTTTTTAGGGTGCCGGTAGGTTGATGAGGTAGACTGAACTGAAGCTGGGCAGTAAACCTCACGATGAACTCTTGTGAACAAGTGAAGCTTCGTGGTGCTAAACTCGCTCTCTGGAAAGCAAAATGTTTCTTAAAACCTTTACGACTGCCGGCCTTTGTATGTATACATCTTAGCTAAATATATATGTAGGTATAGAACCATATATACCAACATTCATACTTAAACCTTTTGAGTAAAACACAAGCTCCATCTGCCCCCCATCTAGAGGCGTCAGTATTTATATTCTTGTGCTAATCTTCTCACCTAGGTGAGCAGCACGCGGCGCCAAGAGGCCTCGCTGGGAGCTGTAGCGCGCTATGGTAATAACTGTTAACTCAGTATTATACAACGCTGGTGTTTAGTATGTTTGTGTACAAAGGGCACAACCATGCCCTTCCCTGCTCTGAATGTAAGATACAGCCGCCCTACCCGCCCCCCTTTTACCCCCTCCCTCTTTTCCGGCTTTTCCAGTGCCTGGCGAATCTTATGTCCTGCGAGAGGGGGGAAGGGCTGGGGCGGGAGGGGGCGCAGCCACCCTGACATGCGTTACTACCTTTTCCACAAAAAGCAACGCCATTAAGAAAGTAATCAACAAGCACTGGAACTTGGTAGCTGATGATATCGACCAGCCGAGTCCACCAATGCACTCTTTTAAGAAGGCAATGAGTATTAAAGATCATGCAGTCCATTCCTTCTTAGAGACAATCAAGAAACCAATGATTCATTCCCTCTGGAATCTTCAATCAGTGATGGGACATTTCAAATGCAGACATTGCAAGGCTTGTGATACCTGCATCGTTACAAAAACTTTTGTCCACAAGGAAAATACAATTATCCTGAATGCATTCACCAACTGCAACTCGGCCAATGTGATTTACGGTATCATTTGCCCCTGTGGGTTACTCTACATAGGCCAAACGCAACAGAAGATCAAAGCCAGGATTCTGCAACATCATAGTAGGATTCGTTGCACCGTAGCGGGGGCCCCGCTGGTTGAACACTTCAACCTGAAGAAACATAATCCAGATGACCTACAGTGGGTGGTACTTGAAAAGGTTAGTCTGGGACCGAGAGGTGGAAATCTATCTGCAATCTTTAACCTGAGGGAATCCAAATGGATGATCCGTTTGGACACAATAGCCAATGAGCTAAACGAACTTGACTGCAGTAATGCACAATTAGCATGCCTATACACTTGAGTCCGGTATTCAATTCCATCACACTTCTACCTTTTCAGTAGGTTGGGAGTAGCCGGCATGAGGACTCTATGGGTAGTTGCAACCACTAGAGGGAGACCGGACAGGATTGCTCCTCCTGTATATGTGATCCTATCTGAATCCCGGGAGGGGGTTTTCCTTTTGGTCTGCTGTGTTATTAAAACATGGATATGATTGGCTTCCTAACAAACGTGTTCACCAGTATTAATGTTCATCTATATACACAATGTGGGCCATCTGTATCATCGTTAATATGTGTATGAAATACTGCGCATGTACTGCTCACTCTGACACAGATTTGAGGCTGAGTGTATCTGAATTTTCATCTTAGGTTTTTTTAATTCAGGGACGAGGCCGTAACTGTATAATATTTTTTTGAATGGGATAAGAATTCTCTTACTATGACCGGTTCTCAACGGATGTACTTGTTAAAGACGTGCTCGTTGTTGACATGCAAATAATGACCTTTGCTTTGGTATGCAATTTATGTATCTATCATTGACTGTATGATCACAGCATTTCTGTTTGGTTTTTTCCTCTATTTATACAATGCAGTAGGGATACATATGCTCACACTATATATGACCGCTTTTCAATTATTATGTTCATTTAAAAATGAGTAATTTTTGAGATATGTGCGTTGATGACATGTAAATAATGTTTTTTCCTTTGATCTGCAATTTATTTATTATTGACTGCATCACCACAACATTGCTGTCTGTTCTCCATATTACTTTATGGATACGTATGCCCACACTTTACATAGGTCCGTGACTTCGGGGAAAGTCTGTTTTCCCTTCCTTTCATGAATAACATATACCGTCATGTAGCGGCGGCACGGTAACAGAGACCACGTGTCTCTCCGCGTCTCCCACTTATAGCCTCGGGAAGCTCTGTCATTCTGGTTGAGCTGAGAGCAGGAGAGCACACGTAGAGGGTGAGTCCGTATTTTCCATCAACAGCTAGATTTTGTTTACCGTTGCCTAAATCTACCAGGCACAGTGCCGTTTGGATTTCAAATGGTGTGGCCTCGCGCATAGAAACTAAGTAACGACTTCGTTCGATCTGCAGGCTCTTTTGTGCTTGGCCTGTCTCGGGTTGATAACGAACCCGTCTTTTGTTTGTGTGTCAATTGAGGACTATATACCGCATAATTGCATGCCTTACTAAGTCAATGGTTCATCTTGCGGTGTCAAGTTTTTATCGACTAGCGTTCTTTGCCCCTTTGTGGGTTTTTAGATTGGCGCGCTTCTTTTAATTACATACGAAGCCCTACCAGTTTGGAGCTTTTTCCATCTGCTTGAGACAGTAAGTTATTTCCATCCTCCGGAAGTGAAGCGGCTGCTGTATAGTTCGCTTATACTCGGGATAGTTTCCCACTTCACCACATTTAACAGCATTTGTGGAAAGTTAAACAAAGTTTTTTTCACATGATAGATTTGGCTACTAGGTCCGCAGCGTAGTATATGGCTGTATAGTTCGCTTATACTGCGGATAGCTTCCCACTGCACCACATTTAACAGCATTTGTGGAAAGTTAAACAAAGTTTTTTCACATGATAGATTTGGCTACTAGGTCCGCAGCATTGATTTTATTTCTCCTCTGTTTTGAATCCTAGATTCATTCTCTTACGGTGATCGAGCGGATGCGATACCCCTCGATTTGCCTGCAGCCCATGTTGATTTATCTACGGCTGTACACAGGCAGTAACTCAATTGATAAGGGATTGATTTCACCTTGGCTAAGTAAGTTTGACGCCGACACTTGTTGTGTATTGGGACCTCGAATCTTTAAGAGGCCTGTACTAATTAGCCCCTCATTTTTTCAGGTGGCCATCACTCTCACCCATATACCGCTGGGCAACTTAGGACCCCTTTTTCTTTGACGACATCCCGCGTCTCACAAACCTGCCAACCCAGGCAGTAACGGTAATTTCCTGAAACTTTAATGTTTTTGTGTTTCCTTAGACGTCAGAACATCAAGTTTAGATCTGACACTTTTTATTCTCCATATTAATCACTGTAGGTGCCCTTCCACTTTATCACCTTTCACCCACGTCCTGAGGAAGACCCCATTTTGTCAGGTCCTTAAGAAAACCTACACGAACCAGGGGGTCGAAACGTCGACATAACCTACCTACCAGTCAC
Source organism: Triturus cristatus (assembly GCF_964204655.1). Classification (NCBI taxonomy): domain Eukaryota; kingdom Metazoa; phylum Chordata; class Amphibia; order Caudata; family Salamandridae; genus Triturus; species Triturus cristatus. The sequence continues at coordinate 124,419,425 of NC_140592.1, read as the reverse complement.
ATCGACAGTGCATGCTGCGCTGTGATTTTCAGTCTACATGGCAACTTATATGCATAGTGTATTATATCCAGTGATTAGTTTCATGTACAACATGTGGCATTAAGAGAAACATGCCTGTCAATTTGATTGTCAATGAAATTAGATATTGTCCTTTTCACATGTTCTTCTAATTTCACACTAATTCACTGAATCTTCCTTTCCCACCTTTCTCTGTTTGGGCACACTTGACCTATCCCATGAAGTGTTATTTGCTGAAATGTTCAAGCTGTATACATGAAATTGGATGTTCAGTGTGATTAAATAACACTTGAACTCTCTTTTTGCTTTAATTTTTGTTAACTTAATGTTCGTTTTGTATTGTTTATGTTGTGCTGGGACCACGTTTTACTATATTACCCTGACATTCACAGCAGCAGAAATGAAAGAACTGTCCGTGAACAAACACTTGGGAACAGCCTTGTGTAAAAGGCGCGACTCTGCTGACCCAATAAATGCCATTCTTTTGAGTGCGTCAAGGATCACACGGGCCGTCTCCAGCCACTCACCCAGAAACAGTAGGCTGCTAATGAGAACGACGCCGCCCTTTTATGTAAATAATGCGTGTCAATAGTAGGGCACATTTGACGTGAGTGATGACACTTCACGGCAAGCTGTGTAGGCACTGACTCGGTGTCTGGGAATTTACGTATTTATATGTAAACAGAAATAAAATGTGCCTTAGTGTACACAACAAATGTTTTGCTTGGATCTTCAAACTGCGTCCTGACGTCCAAATTGAGAGGCAGCGCTATACAAAATCATAAATTGAACAAACATCAGCTACTCTTCAGTGTCACTTACCTTTGCAGGCACACTACAAAGGTTTTTCTGTTTTTTGCAGTTTTTATATAGCCCGAACTCGACCCGAAGGTATTGGAGCCCAGGATGGGAAACAGTCTGCTCTGTGGTGAGTTTTTAGGGGGCCGGTAGATTGATAAAGTAGACTGAACTGAAGCTGGGCAGTAAACCTCACGATGAACTCTTGTGAACAAGTGAAGCTTCATGGTGCTAAACGCGCTCTCTGGAAAGCGAAAGAGGACCACGCTGCATCGGCCAACCCACTTGGACGGGCTTGCCTGCTTTCCTTCTCAAGTAAAAAGTTTTTTGTCTTTATGGGGCCATGTGTTTTGAAACACATGGCCCCATAAAGATAAGAAACCTTTTACTTCAGCCAGAAAGCGGACGAGCCCGTCCAAGTGGGCTGGCCGAAAAGTGGAAAAGTCTACGTCACGCAGTGCTCTTTCCCAATGGCTGGCCACCGTATAGCATAAACGGTGAGGCCGGCCAATGGGAAAGAGGGGCGGGGCTTGAAGCTCTTTACAGAATTCCCTCTAAATCATTAAATCTCACCAGCGAGACTGAGCATGTGTGCAGCCCACGCAGGCGAGACCTAAAAAGAGCATAGGGTTGGCACACTGCGACCTAGAAGGATTGTAATTTTTGTTTGGATTTGCAGGACTCTTGATGTTAACTGAATTAACCATTTGACATGATTGGCTTGTTGGATCCTATGTATTTGCTAAAAAAGTAATAATTTTGCTATAAAAAAAGGACTGTAAAAATATTTCAAAATATATAAGCAGTGAAGAAAGCCCAAATAAAGCACAATGTTTTGTAATTCTGAAATATGATGAGAGGAAAGATTTTAATACGATCATAACAAATCAATACACTTGGTGTTGCTCAAACTAATTGCTTGCTAAAACCCGATTTTCACACATCATTTGTGCACTACATAGTTTTATCAGTAAACCCGTATGTGCAAATGTAGTCGCCATTTCAATGAAATATGTGCTGCCTATAAACGACAGTGCTCTATCACACCATGCTTTTTTAATATATTTGGGACACTGTGCTCCAAAATACACCACCTGCTGCATACTGCCCTCTAACCATTTTCCTTCTAAATACATTTGTGACACTTGCTATTTATGACATGCTTGAAATTTTCACAATCCTTATAACTTTAGTGATGTAAGATAGAAGGCCTCACACCCACTCTGAAAATTGTACCAGCACCACTGTCTAGCTCCCAGGAGTGCAAAAACGATCAGAGCAGATACCTTGGGGTGTATTTATAAAAAACTTGCAGAGTGCGGTGTTACTCCACAATTGGTGATGCCGCGCTCCGACTGATGTAAAATGCAAGGATGCTCTGTATTTTCAAAAATGCGGCGCACTCCTGCATTTCCCCTAGATCTGGTGCAAAAAAAGCTGCCTAACACCATTGCAGGCACCCTTGCGCTATGTTGCAAAAATGCCTGCACTGCAGGGGTGATTGTTTATGTGCAAGAAGGGATACCTTACTGCACATGAACAATCTTTACAGGTGATTTGCTCTATCTATGTGTGCTGAAGAATGCCACACAAGTGGAAAGAGCAATATATGAGGAGAAATAAAACATTTCTCCTCGTATCGCCTGTTTAAGACAAGGTCTTTTCTGGTCTTATTTTTGGTGCTGCCCATACCTTGTAACTATGGGGCAGCGTCAAAAAGCAGTGGGTGTTGTGACGGAACACCCTCTGCAACACCCATTGCATGCCCCTTTCACATTAAGTGCTGCGTGAATGGGCATTATTTACGAGGCGACGTTAAGCCACAAAAAGTGGCTTAACACAACATTGTAAATAAGGTGAAGGATTTAACGCCACCAGAACGTCAAAATAAGTGAGGTTCTGGGGCCGGATTACATAAAGTGCACCAGGAGCGCAACAGGCTCTTGTACCGGCTTTGCATGCCCCAGGGGCACTATGGTATTGCAGAAGGGGCCGCAGACTCTTGTCCGGACCCTTCTGTATTACCAATAGCGCTGACGCACAAAAAGCGCCAGCACTATCTGCAGGGAGTGTTCTCTCATTTGCATGCATATGAGGCAATCCTTTTGCCTCTGCTCCTGTGCTGTATTACAGACCTGGGTGCAGAGGCAAAAGAAGCCCTCAGGAGGCTCACTGACAGTGCACCATCCGGCGGTGTAGGAAGGGGGGTGCGGTGGGTGCGGGCTACCCCGGGTGTCATCACTGAGGGGGGTGACACAATGGCAAAAATATGTGTTTTTAGTTTTAACTCTGTTTTATTGTTATTATTATCAGATTCATTGTACATACATTTATAGCACCAGCATCTAATGCTCTGTAAGCAAATACGCATAAGAAGAATTACGGTAAACATAGCTCTAGTATGACCCGCTGTATCTATCGGCTGAGTCTGTGGCATGTGAGTCTGTGCATGTGCGTTGCTGGGCTTCAATCGAACTATAGGAGGTTAAAACTCACCCCCATAACATTTAAACAATAAATCACCCTTCCACCCAACTCTCCCCCCCACTGGTATGCAGAATTCCCTTATCCCCTGTGCCGCCCATGCAGAGAGAGTGAGCTCTAAACTTTACTGTGCCTGAGGAGTGTTTTCAGCAGCAGTTTCCAGACTTCCCCTAAGCTGGGCCCCGATCCCGTGAGTGTGGCCTGTATGCGTTCCATCCCTAGAGTGTACCACAATTTGTGGAGCCAACCCATATGACTGGGTGCTATTGGTGTGCCCCAATGCGTTAAAATGTTTTGGAGCACCGCCCCCAGCGCTGGGCACATCTGTTTTCCTTTGCGGGTCTTTAGTGGGAATGTGAGGGGATTGGGTAACCCCAGTAACACATAAGCTGGGAATCTTGGAATCTGTGTCTCAAATTGCCCATTGATATCGTCCAGGATTTGAGGCCAATACTTAGAAAGGACCTGGCAGCCCACAGCAGGTGAACAGTGCCCCCACCCCCCGCATCCCCGCCAACAAGTAGGGCTATGGTCTGGGTTTCCTTGGTTGAGGCGTACTGGCATCAAATACCAATACGTGGCTATTTTGAAGGCGGTTTCCTTACCAGCAGTATTCCGTGCCATGTGTTTGGCCCTGTAATAGATCTCTTCCCATTCTTTTTTTGAGAGGTCTCTCCCGAGCTCCTTCTCCCAACGCCTCTGACTAGGGGTATACTTACCATGGGCTGGCGTGCGTAGCATATCGTATAGCTCCGAGATCAACTTTTTGTCCAATGTCTTTGTAATCAGCCATTTTTCATACTTTCTTAACCTTCTGCTTACATGAGGGAGTATGTCGGGGTGTAGCAGCCAATGTCACAACTGTAGGTAGTGATATCTTTCTGTCTCGTTTAATGCGTAGTCTTGTCACAATTGTGTAAAGAGAATGATCCCATCCAAGTAAAGCAGGTGACCCGCAGCCTTGCAAGGCGTGTCTTGCCAAACTTTAAAGCCTGCCATCCCTATCCCCAGGGAGAACTTTCTATTCTCCAGCAGAGGCGTCAACGGAGACGGGAATGACATGAGCTTTTTCGTCGTAGCCACCGCCTCCCATGCATCCATCACCGCCCTCGTAATTGGGGATCCCTTCAGTCCCTGCGGTCTATCTGCTTTTTTCAGAAAGTGTACCTTCCACAAAGATATTTGGGCCAGTGCCCTATCCTGAAATAGCCACCGTTTCTCAGATTCCTACCGGCTCCATTCCACTAGGTACCTTTTTAAGTTTGAAAGATTTTTATTAAAGAATAAAAGGTGTTGGTACATAAGAAAAACCTAAAAACATAACAACAATATGAAAGGTAGAATAGACATGTCTGTGGAAAGAAACATGAGATTAAGAAATAACAAATAATTGAGGCTGTGCAACAGGAAATAATGCTAAAAATAATATGCAGTACAATGGATTATAAAAAAAAATGCAAAGGAACAAAAAGGTCAATCAAGGAGGTTTAGAGACCTCCTGCTGAAAAGGAGGCAAATGAGATGAACGCTTAGCACAAATATCAAGGTATAAAGTCACAGGAAGCCAAAGATCATGTCGTTTTTTAGCAAGGCTGAGGGGATAAACAAAGACAGTATCTAGCCTGTGATTATGACAGACATTGTACCACCATGCTCTGAAAGAAATGTTAGAAACGTTTTTCCAATTAAAAGTAATTTGCTGGAATGCAACAGCTAGCAGCAAGTCAACAATTTGCACTTTAAAATCAAGATCTGCCCAACAGGGAGAGAGACTCCCTAAAAAATATTGACAAAGGAAAAGGGAAAAGCAGTATGAAAAATGGTATTAATCTGAGCCCAAACTTGTTTCCAAAAGTTGTGCACAACAGTGCAAGAAAAAAGCATGTGAAAGAGAGTAGCCTTAGGTGTCAAGCAAGACCAACAAAGGTCAGGGGTTGAAGGAAACCTCTTATTTAACATGTGGGGTGAGAAAAGAAGCCTGTTATAGATAAAAAAAGGGTTTGTGTAAGGGAAGCAGCCCTGGATGATTTACGAATTTTGATCCACAATTTGTCCCACAGAGAGGTGGACCAGGAGATGTCAAAATCAGACTCCCACTGTTCCTCTACTAAGGATTTTGACCTAGGTGTGAGAGTCTTGTGAAATGAGTGGTAAATTGAGGAGGCTGTGGGGCGAGTACGCAGTAAGGAATGGAGGTGCAGAGTAGGGTTGGAAGGACCAGACTGGGTGGGAGAGCTGGAAAGTTGGGCATAGGTGGACATAACTGCATCTTTAAGCGTGGGGTACTTACGGGCAAAGGAATGAGGAAGATTAAAATTTTGACGAAGAACAGAAAAAGGTAAGAAAACAGAGCCAGAAAAGAGGTGGGATACCCACATCAGACCTTTTTGTCTCCAAGATTTCCAATAAAAGGGCTTACGATTAATGAGGATGCTATTATTATACCAAATGGTGGTGTTGAGAAATTCGGCTACAGAGGAAGGTGGTTTCGGGGAATTGGAAAGAAGAAGTTTGGTAGTGAATTTATGGATGGTAGTGGAAGTAAGCTGGGGTTTACGGGAGAATGAGAGGTACTCAGCGAAAGTGAAGGGGGATAAAGAGAGACCTTCAATAACAAGCCAAAGGGGGGGAGATTCAGCAGGATCTCGCAACCAAACGGAGGCTTGTCGCAGAAGAAATGCTTTATGATAAGTGGGAAAGTCCGGGAAATTAACCCCACCCTCTGATTTGGGAAATCGTAGTCTGAACAGGGACATACGCGCTTTTTTGCCGGACCAGAGGAAAGAAGAGAGAATAGTGTTGATTTTCCTAAAAAATTTAGTTGGAATAGGAATTGGAATATTAGAAATAGTGTAAAGTACGATTGGGGATAACATCATTTTAATCGTGTCGAGGCGACCCCACCAGGAGAGGTAAAGTGGGTGCCATCTAGAAGTGAGGTCAGATAATTTCTGGGAACACTTGTTAAGGCATAACGAAACAGTATCGGGAAGGGAGGGTGTGATGTGTAAACCAAGATATTTAATATGCGAGGGACTCCAAGTAAAATTGGACGGAGCAAAATCATGTTAGAAGGTAAATTTGGTAAGGGGTAGAATTTCACATTTATCATTATTCAGCTTATAACCAGAAATTTGGGAATATTCATGAACTTCAGTTAAAAATGCAGGAATGGAAGTGGCGGGGTTGGACATAAAGAGTAGGATATCATCTGCATAAGCAGCAAGTTTGATATTAGATTGAGAGATTTGGAAACCATGTAAATTAGGATTTTGGCGGAGTTTTGAGAGAAAGGGTTCTAAGGCCAGATTAAAAAGGAAGGGAGAAAGGGGACAGCCCTGACGAACTCCTCTACCTAAGTTGAAGAAAGGAGAGATTAGGCCATTAGCGCAGACTGCCGCTCTGGGATTGGAATATAGGAATGAAATAAAGGAAATAAAATTAGGACCAAACCCAAACCATCTAAGGGCAGAAAAAAGGAAAGTCCACTCTACTCTAGCAAACGCTTTTTCTGCGTCCAAAGCAATTGCCGCTAACGAATCTTGGAATCGTGGGGATTTGGACAGGACATTGAACAAAAGTCTAGTATTGTCTGTGATGAAACGGCCTTTAACAAATCCAGATTGTTCTGGGCCCAACAACTCTGGAAGAAAGGGATCTAGTCTTATGGCAAGGGATTTAGCATATATCTTGTAATCAATGTTAACTAAAGAGATTGGTCTATAATTCTTGCAATGTTGAGTGTCTTTTCCTTCTTTGGGTATAATACATATATGTGCGTCTGAAAAAGTGCCAGAGGAGATGCCACTAAGAATAAAAGAATCAATAAGGGAGTGTAATCTGGGTAATAGTAATTTAGAAAATTGCAAATAAAATTCAACTGTAAATCCGTCTGGACCTGGAGCTTTGTCCTTCTTAAGTGATTGAAGTGCATTGTGTAGTTCGGCACTAGAGATGGGCGTTTCAAGAATGGATAAATCAACAGGGAAATTGGGGGGAGTCTGAATGTTGGAGAAAAAGGTAGCAAGGGATTGGGCAGTAGGGTGAGTTTCAGATGAGTAAAGCGTGGAGTAAAAACGGGAAAATTCCTCTAAAATATCAACATCTGTACGTCTTAAAACAGAGTTAACATCATAAACAGATTCAATGTTCAATTTGTGTTGCTTGACTTTTAAATAATTGGCTAAAACCTTTCCCGCTTTATTCTTACCCCCATAAAATTTTGAGCTAGATTTCAGCAAATATAACGAAGCATCTTCAGTAGATTGTTTGTTAAATTGCATCTTAGCTTCAATAAGAGTAGTCAAACTTTCCTGCGAATGGGAGGTATAAAAAGAATGCTCCAGTTTTTTAATCGTGAGGAGAAGATCACTAGTACGCTTGCGAGCAGTTTTACGTTTCCTAGCCACATGATCAATGATGAAACCTCTGGCTGCACCCTTATAAGCGTCCCAAATGGTATGCTTGGGCACATTGGGTGTGTCATTGATGGTAAAAAATTCTGTAGTAAAATCAACAAAGGAGGTGGTGAATTTGGGATCAAGAAGGAGGGTATTATTAAAGCGCCATCTCTTTGGCCCGGTGGGCTTGGGTAAAATACCAATGTTAACCAGTACAGGGGCGTGGTCCGAGAACAAGATGGGGCCAATATCAGCATGAGTGAGGGACTGAGAGATATGATGGGAAAGAAAAATGTAATCAATGCGGGACTGTGATTGGTGGGATGGGGAATAAAAGGTGAACTCTTTGGTAGTAGTATTGCATAAACGCCAGGCATCAATAAGTTTGTGCTGGGATATTGCTTGCACAAACAATTTATGAGACTTATTAGGGATATAGGATGCTTTGGAATGCCTATCTAAAAAGGGATCGAGGGGTAAGTTGCAGTCTCCTGCCATAATAAAATTGTCATCAACGTATTCAGAAATGCAAGAAGCCATTGTGCGCCAAAAGACGGGGTCACCGCCCGTAGGTGCGTATATGTTGAGAAGGGAAATGGGAATACCCTTCGAGGAAAGTTTGACATACAACTATCTACCCTCGGGGTCTGACTCAGAAGTCAAGAGCGAATGAGAGAGAGAATTGCGAATTAAGACAACCACACCATTTCTTTTACCATCCCCAGGAGCAGAGAAAACATCACCTACCCAACCCCTCTTGAGCTTAGCGGCTTCAATATCAGACAAATAGGTTTCTTGCAAAAAGGCAATATCTACATTCAACTTGGCTAAATGAGAAAGAATTTTTTGCCTCTTAATAGGAGAGTGAAGACCTTTAACGTTCCAAGATACAATACGTACTGACATTAAGGATAATTAAAAAAGTAATGCAAAGGAGAATTAAAACAATGAGAGAGAGCCTCGCAAGAAATGAGAACATAGGAAAAAGAAAGAAAGAAATGAGAATAGAGAGGAAATGGAATGGACAAGAGAAAGAAAAATAAGAGAAAACTAAGAGATGTCAGAAAAATAGAGGAAAGCCAAAGTGTTGCTGAGATCAGTAAAATGAAGGTCCATAGAAATTGATAAGTAGGGTCCAGTGAAAAAGGAAGAAAAGCATGCGCATAAAAAGCAATAAACAAGCAAGATATGAGAGAAGACGGCCACGAGAAGAGGGACGTAAGTATAAGTCAAAGGTGAAGTAAAGTGACAGGGGGATAGAATGCATAAAGAGAAAGACGCATGTCCACGAGAACCAGGAGGGGATGTAGGGCCAACTGGAGAAGGCAGGCACTCGGGTCAGTGAGACGTCCAACCAGAGGAACAGGCGGACCGCAGAACATTGATCTGTGAAGGAAGGAGGGTAACAAAGTTAGGCGACAACAAACGACAGAGTCATGAGACAAGCGATGAGTGGGACGTAACAAGAAGCCACAGCATAAATAACAAACATTTCAATGAAGAGCAAAAACCCAACAAGAGAAACATGCAAGTTATAAGATCCATTGAGTGAGAAAAATCAGCGAACATAAGAAACAGGGCATCATAATACAACTTCGGGAAAAGTCACGTTGGAAGAGAAGAGGAAGGCCCAGAAAGCTCCATGTCAGCTTGGCCACAGGAATTCAGGAAACTTCGAAGGCGCGTAGGCTCCTCATATGTCGTAGTCTTGTTGTTGTAGGTGACTTTGAATAAGCAAGGGTGAAAGAGACCATATCTGGCACCAATGGAGCGGAGGTCCGGTCTCATGTCCAAAAAGGCCTTACGGCGATTCGCAGTGGCTCTGGCATAATCCTGCGCAAAGAACAAAGTGGAGCCCGACCATGTAAGACGAGGAGAGGCTCTGGCAGCTGAGAGAACTTTCAGCAGATCTGTGTATTCCAAAAAATACATTATTACTCCTCTGGGCTTCGCTGATGAGGATAAAGAGGAGGTAGCTCGTCCAAGTCTGTGAGCACGTTGGATATTTAGAGATGTGTCCTCGGGTAAGTGTAAAATCTTGGGAAGAAAAGTCTTGAAAAAGTTGATAGGATCACTCCCCTCGCAGCCTTCCACCAGGCCGTAAAGGCGGAGATTGTTACGCCGGTTACGATTTTCCAAGTCCTCCACCTGCTTCTGGAGAGACGAGATCTGCGTATGCATATGGGTGACCTTGGCCGCAGAGTCCTGAAGAGAAGAGACATCACGTTCCACCAATGACACTCTTTCATCCATTGCAGCCCAGTTGTCAGTAAGAACTTGCAGCTTAGCATTGGTTTCTTCCATAAAAGGGCGCAAGGCCCGTATCTCTTCAAGGATTAACTCCATCGAAATGACCGAAGAAGATTTGGGAGGCGAAGGTGGATCTTTTTTTAACCTCTTAGGCGTCGTCTTCGCTGAAGACTGTGAGGAGGATTCCATGTTCGACGACATCTCACTAGAAGGGAGAGACTGAGAAGCTTCTAAATGGGCTAGTTCCGTAAAAAGCTTGGAATTTTTAATATAATTGCGCTTGTGGACTTTGCCAGAACAGTCAGCCATCGGCGCGTCTATGAGATGCAGGAATACTGAAAGCACACGGGCAAACTGGAAGCAAAACAGGTACTAATAGCCAGGAGACGCAGATTGGGGACCTAAAATGGCTGCCTAATATGAGGAGAACAAAGGAAGGCCATTCAGTTCATGAAAAAATCATCGCAATAAGTAAAAAGTCACCTGTAGAGGCTGGTACATGACAACTATGCTGCTGGGGGTGCTGGGAGTGTTACAAAATCACCATAACAGCCAGGAGTCCAGTGCGCGATGAAACGCGCTGCTGAGGAGATCGCGGACATGAATAAAACAAAATGGCGGTCGTGGCCGATGCAGTGCCGCGACCGCGACTCAAATGAGCAGCAGGATTCAAAAGCGAAGCCGCCACAGCGGCAGAAATGTGCTCAAGGCGTGCCCGGCAACATCCCACAGCGAGCACCTCCGTTCAATGCTCTCGCAGGGATCGCGAGCCGCCGGTAAACTCCGGTAAGGACGGAGCCCCTACTCCGGAGCCGCCATCCTCTTCGGGCGCCTAGCCACGCCCCCTCCACTAGGTACCTTATTTGGGTAGCTTTATAATACTCCTCCAGGTTTGGGATCCCCAAGCCTACCTCTTCCACTCTCAGATAACCCAGCTCTCTGCACAGCCGAGGCTGTGCCCCTGCCCATACAAAGTGGAGCATCTCTTTCTGTAGTGCTCTAAGTGCCCCCAGCGGAGGTTTAACTGGCATTGTTTGTAACAGATACAACGCCTTCGGTAAGATTGACATCTTAATTGCCACCACACGACGTATTAGTGATAATTGGTGGCGCTTCCAGGTCTGTAAGTCATGTGTAATCTGTTTAGTGAGCCTTGCATAGTTCATGGAGACAGTCAATAGAACCGTCGCAGCCAGCTCGATCCCCAAGTATGGAATCGACTTTGTGACTGGGATCCCCGCAAAGCGGTCTGTCCACCCCTGTGAATCTGGTCGCGCCCATGTCAAATGTAGGATCTGCGATTTCCCCACATTAATTTTAAAGCCAGATACATCTCCATAGGCCTCTAGCTCCTTTTCAAATGCCTGGACTGACCGTTCGGGATCTTCTAGCGAGGCCAAGATATCATCAGCAGAAAGACTTGTGTGTCTGTCCCCGCCGAATGGTATGGCCGTTATGGCCAGGTTGTCCCTTACCCTCTGTGCTAGTGGCTCGATGAAAAGAGCGAATAGGAGGTGAGACAGCGGTTACCCCTGTCTGGTCCCCCTTTGGATGGGAAAGGGGCGAGACGATGTCCCATTGACTTTGATGGAGTCGGTGGGCTAGCTGTAGCAGCTCGCTATCCAAGCGCTAAAACGTTCCCCCAGCCCAAAATGAATCAGCGTGTGCTCCAGAAAGCTCCAATCAACCCAATGAAACGCTTTCTCAGCCTCGACTGTCAACAACAGCGCATTCATATTCATACAATGGGCCTTGTCTATAAGGTGGAGGACATGTTTCGTATTGTCACCTATTTGGCGATTTTGGATGGAGCCCGCTTGGTCTGGCTCAATTATCCTCAGCATCATCGAACCTAGTCTTGCCGCTAAAATACCCGTAAACAATTTGAGGTCTACATTGAGTAAAGACACCGGGCGGTAGGAGCTGCATTTCTTCCTATTTTTCCCTGTTTTGGGAGAACTACGATATACGCTGTCCACATCTTCGCGGGGATCAAGCCTGGGCCCTCAAAAGAGTTAAATAGGCGTGTCAGGATCGGAGCCAGCAAGTGGCAAAAGGTCTTATAAAAGCCCCCTGAGAAGCCATTCAGCCCTGGGGATTCAAGAGGTTTGAGGCGGGAAATCGCCCCTATCACCTCCTCGATATGATTCGGGGCATCGAGCTGTTCTGTCTGAACTTGTATTAAAGCGGACGTGTGTATCCCTTGTCAGTAGGATGACTGTAGGCTATCCGACTTGGTTTCCCTGGCATAAAGGTTGATGTAAAAGTCCCTAAACACCTGCGCTATGTCCTCGTCCTCCATGTGTTCCTCTCCCCGGGCGTCCTCTATTGTCTGCACCCTTATCTGTTGGTATCTAGCTCTCAGTTTACTTGCTAGCATGCGTCCTGTTTTGTCACACCCGCTGTAGTAGGAGTGTTTAAGTCTCAGGGACACGTTTTCCGCTCTGTCGAGGCCCAGCCCTGCCAGTTACGCCCTTGCCCCTATCCGGCTATGCACTCGCTCTAGCTCTAGTACCCGTGCAGAAAGTTCTGCTCTCTTCTCCTTACGGTCTTTCGCCTCCGCCACAGGGATCAAGATCAGTTCCTCCCTCACCACTGCCTTCAAGGCTCCCCATAGAGAGGTTATACTTATCTCTGGGGAATCGTTCCTCTCCAGGTACCCCCTTACGCACTGAGTCATCTGTGTTTTCACTGCGTCTTTGTAAAGCATCGTCTCCCGTAGCTGCCAGCCCCCATATTTACCCCGGAGTGGCGGTAGTTGTAGTGTGACCTCTACTGCTTCACGATCTGACAGCGCCGCTGGGACTATGTCTATTTCACCCGCCATTGTGCAGATTTCTTCAATACCTAGCATGTGGTCCAGGCGGGCATATGTTTTGTGTGCATGTGAGTAGTATAAAAATATGTGTTTTTAAAATAAAAAAATTACACTTGTAACTGTAAGTATCCTATTTTTCCTACTTACTTTAATAATTTCAATGTGGGGGGTGACAATACATTTTGCGCACTCTGTACCACCTGACCTTGCTTCGCCACTGGCACCATCTAAAAGGTGGCGCACTGCCAGAGCGCCCTCTGATGGCAGCCCTCTGAAGGGAGGAAATGGGGAGTTACTGATGGCACTCGCCTGCAAGGGGATCTCTAATTCCCTTCAAAAGTGCAGGTGGGTTGCCACCTGCACTGTGAAAACATGTAGTGGCTGTAAAGCAGCCGCCCCGTTTTTCACAGAAATGCGCTGCCCCCAGGCCAGCACGAGTTAGCAGCTGCCCTGGGGGCAGCACATTCATGTTAATAGTGCTCATTTTCACTGTTTGCCTGGTTCACCTCTTGAAAGGTGCGCCCAGCACAAACAATGAGAATACCCTTTTACCATAATATGGCCCTTAGTGGCGTTAACTCCTTGTACATATGCCCCTTCATTTATGTTACTGGTGATTCGGTATGTAGGCAGGAATTAATGATAAAAGGCAAGCAAACTACCTTTACTCACTCTGTGGGTGTTGGTCGAATGGCAGTTTTGGTTAGATTAAAAATAATTTCAAAGTCGCATACTCGGTGTGTGGCAGTTCTTCAAGAGGTGATGTTCATGAAAAAAGTGATTCTGACATGGTGGAGCATTCATCTGGAAATTAGCCATCTATAATCACTGTAAAGCTAGCTTACACAACCTCATGAAAAAGTGCATATATAACAGAAAGACATAAATTATCTCAATGCGTACCTTCTGATTACATTTCCATGCCACATATGCTGTGGCTCAAGTTGTGTGTCATCCACATAGATATAGATTTCAAGAAAATAACTTCAGATGGCTTCTCCCAGAAGTGTAGGAATTAGAACCACACCACACATGACCGGAAAGGGAGGTTTCAAGCAGCTTCCCAGCTTATTTTATTGGCTCCAGTTCTCTCAGCAATGAAACACGATGGCAATGTTGACATTCTGTCGGTCTCTGCCAGGTTCCAATGACATTCATTGTTTTAAAATTTGCAGACAACACTTATTTTTGTGGTGTCCATGAGAATGTCACCCAGCAGTTGCAAAACATGAATTATGCGTATTTCTTTTAAATTCTACCTACAGCCAGTCTTCTCCTGATGTTTTCCCATTATTTTCCTATTTAGTAATGTCCCTTTGAAATAGTTTTTTGCAGGTCTTGTCTACTGTCGTTAGAGCATTAGTCTCAATTGTTTTCATGCCAAGTCCCAAATCGCATACACAAATAATTTAGTAGAGACTCACAAAATTACTTAATATTTGTTTTTCACAACTACTGTCGAAAATATGAAATATTGTGAGCCAGCTAAGGCATTGTAGTGGGGATTGAGGACCCTTCCTCTATGAAATGTAGACAAATTAATGCCTTCTGCAGAGGTTTTCAATTTATAAAAATGAATATATATGATGTAAAGCATGTCAAGTGACAACAGAGGTAGCCAACATGAAATAAATGTCCAAAAACCTATGGATGGGATGTACCAGAAGCAAAACCAGCATTTCACAAAATCACAGGCTTTGCAGTTGCAAAAGCACAAGTTGCAATGTACTTGTTGGAAAGTGGGTTATTAATAGTGGTAGATATGCATTTACCACTGGCAATAGGGCCACCAACATAGTCTAGGGCTCAGTATAGGTCTCAATAAATTATTGCCATGCTCAACCCTTGGTAGCTTGACTGTGAGCAGGCAAGCTTAACTTAGGAGACAGGTATGTAAAGCATTTAAAAACACCAATTCAGTAAATAGTTAAGACACAACACACAATAAAAATCCCACAACAATGTATAAATATAGCAAATATTTTGATCTTTAAAATGACACCAAGTGGCAAAAAATCAAAGCAGGGAACCTGAGATATTAATTTTTAAAGAATAAACACTTTCTAGCAGTTAGTCACCTTATGGAGTTTATTTTCAAAAGTTGCTCTAAACTTCTTCAAACTTATGGAACTTCTTCCTGAAGTTCCTCTGGAGGGTCCAAAATATAATCCAAAGATATGGAAGCTCCAAGATGGTCCTGGAAAATTTTGGACCACAATGCCCATAATGAACCTGGCCAAAACCTTTAAATGTTAACTGGATGAGCTCCAGGCAGGGGACTGTTGGTGACATTGATGCAGGGGAGCTCTGTTAACCTGTAGCTTGCAGGGAGTCCACACACTTCCACAGGGCTGTAGTTACAGATTGTGCAGCAGTCACCAAAATTCAGAATGCAGGGCCTGGTGGTGCAAATCAGCTTTTCAGCATGGCATCTTTCTTCTTCTCTTAGTTTCAAGCAGCAGATCTGAAAGGCTCTGCACCTCTCACATATTTATTCAGTATTCTCTGGTGTCAAGCAGGAGAGCACTAGTGTTCAATGGGGTGCAAGACAACATCCCAGAGCATGACTACTTCTTCCAATGTGTGACATAATCTTCTCCCAGAAAGCACTATTCCTCCACAATTTAACATGGCTGAAATCTCAGCAGAGCTTGAAGTGCTAACTGAACCTACTCTCAGTAAGGCTCATTTCATTAGCTCTCCACCCCTAACATTTGCATATTCCTTCCTTAAACCTCCCATCTGGCTGGGTCAGAGGGGGTGGGGGTAGATGGACCTGGCATTCCCTGCCGGTCCTATTCCTCTTTGGAAACATCATGCTTTACAACCCCTCCCGTGCCCTGGCATTCCAGAGATCTCTCCAGCAGATAGCCTCTCCCTGGATGAGCCACTTATTACTTCATCAAAGCAGCCTGGCTAATCCTTTTAACTGTGACCATTTAGGGAAGACTGCAGGAAGGCCGAATTGTGGCTTACAAAAAAGAAAGACTATATATATATATATATATATATATATATATATATATATATATATATATATATATATATATTCACTGAAAAAACCATAGGTTTCACACATGTTATAGTTAGCGGAAATTTTACTGATAAAAAACCAATGAAATTCCCCCGTTATAGTTAGTGCAGGCAACTATAACTCACGCGACCGCAATCCTCTGCTGATGCTAATACTGTATTTAGACACTTATTTGCCCATGTCTTCTTCCATAAATTTTTAGCTATACATATATTACAAATATTTTTTTTTCATAAAGACACATATGTCATCAGCAGAAGATTGCGGTCGCGTGAGTTATAGTTGCCTGCACTAACTATAACGGGGGAATTTCATTGGTTTTTTATCAGTAAAATTTCCGCTAACTATAACATGTGTGAAACCTATGGTTTTTTCAGTGAATTTGCAAGGTTTTTTAAATGCTAATTCCTAACTATAACGTGTGTGAAACCTATGGTTTTTTCAGTGAATTTGTACGGTTTTTTAAATGCTAAGTTACTTTACGCCATTCGTGGCGTGCGCGCCCACTTAACGCAGTTCGTTCCGTGCGCACCGTGCGCGCACAGTGAGCATGCGGTGCGCTTCGCAGTTAGTGCCGTGCACGCATGGTGGGCACGCGGTGCGTGTGCCCACGTTACGCTAGATGGGCCATGTACGCACGATGCGCTTCGCGCACCGTGCGCACATGGAGGACATATGATGCGCTTCTTTTTGAAAGGTAATATTTTAATTTTTCGTACATGTGCTAAGCCATGCCCAAATGGTGCCCTTCGGGCACCATTTGCACACGGGGTGGGGAGAGTTTGGATAATTGTTTTTTTTAAATATTCTTTTACCGTACGCTTACGGTAAGCGTAATCGGCGAAATTATCGAAAAAATTTAAATTCCGTTTTTGGCCTTGGGGGATTCTTGGGGACTCCCTCAACATGGCTAGGTGCTTTGGAGCTGTCTAAACAGCCCCTTTACATGTTTTTGGCCTTTGTTTTTTAATCAACACTCTGAGTGCGAGAGAGAAAATGGCAGCCGCCGCTTCCTGGTTTCGGCCGATTCGAATGTTTACTAAGATCTAAGAGCCAATCAGAATCGCGCTCGCGCACGTCACCGTACGCGTACGGTAAGCGCAACGTAAGCGCACCGTAAGCTGGCTCAGATATATATATTGATTTAAAGGCTATTTTCTCAGAATCTACTGAACAGATTTACACCAAACCTACAAAAGGCACTTCCTTGACCTAGGGACTACCTCTCTGCCAAATTTCAAGTAATTCTGTTCAGCCGTTCGGGCTGTAGCTGTGTCTAAAGGTCCTATGGAAACGCGTTTTGGGACCCCCCTTTTATCTCAGCCCCCGCTTGACGAATCCCCCCGAGACTTTCAGGGTAGGAGCGGAGCATAGCGCCCCACCTATTTTGAAAAATTCGCGAGGATTCGTCGACCGGCGCAAAAGTTATTCAAAATAGAATGTTGCGGATTTCCTATGGAAACGTGGTCCTAACTATAACTACCTACTGGCGACCGCCAGTAGGTAATCTATATATATATATATATATATTACCTACTGGCGGTCGCCAGTAGGTAGTTATAGTTAGGACCACGTTTCCATAGGAAAACCTCAACATTCTATTTTGAATAACTTTGGCGCCGGTCGACGAATCCTCGCGAATTTGTCAAAATAGGTGGGGCGCTACGCTCCGCTCCTACCCTGAAAGTCTCGGGGGGATTCGTCAAGCGGGGGCTGAGATAAAAGGGGGGTCCCAAAACGCGTTTTTCCCATGCATTTTTCCATAGGACCTTTAGAACGAGCTACAGCCCGAACGGCTGAACAGAATTACTAGAAATTTGGCAGAGAGGTAGTCCCTAGGTCAAGGAAGTGCCTTTTGTAGGTTT
Organism: Triturus cristatus; assembly: GCF_964204655.1. Taxonomy (NCBI): domain Eukaryota; kingdom Metazoa; phylum Chordata; class Amphibia; order Caudata; family Salamandridae; genus Triturus; species Triturus cristatus. Next base: position 124,401,758 of record NC_140592.1, on the reverse strand, counting down.
GGTGTAAATCTGTTCAGTAGATTCTGAGAAAATAGCCTTTAAATCAATATATATATCTGAGCCCGCTTACGGTACGCTTACGGTACGCTTACCGTACGCTTACCGTAAGCTTACGGTGGCGTGCGCGAGCGCGATTCTGATTGGCTCTTAGATCTTAGTAAACATTCGAATCGGCCGAAACCAGGAAGCGGCGTCCGCCATTTTGTCTCTCGCACTGAGTGTTGTTTATCAAACATGATGGCCAAAAACATGTTACGGGGCTGTTTTGACAACTCCCTCCCACATAGTCATGTTGAGGGAGTCCCCAAACATCCCCCAAGAGAAAAAACGGTTTTATTTTTTTTTCGGCAATTTCGCGGGGTACGCTTACCGTACGCTTACCGTACGCTTACCGTAAGCTTACCGTACGCTTACGGTAAAAAAATAAAAATAAAAAAAACACTATCCACACTTACCCCACCCCCTGTGCTTTTGGTGGCCGCAGGCCACCAAATGTGCAGGGCTTATTAATAGAGAAAAAAAACGTAATTTTGGCAACATGAAATTATAAAATCGAAATAAAAAAAACACTATCCACATTCACCTCACCCCCTGTGCTTTTGGTGGCCGAAGGCCACCAAATGTACAGGGCTTATTAAAGTTGATAAAAACCGTGCACGGAACGAACTGCGTTAAGTGGGCGCGCACGCCACAAATGGCGTAAAGTAACTTAGCATTTAAAAAACCGTACAAATTCACTGAAAAAACCATAGGTTTCACACACGTTATAGTTAGGAAATAGCATTTAAAAAACCTTGCTAATTCACTGAAAAAACCATAGGTTTCACACATGTTATAGTTAGCTGGACATTTTACTGATAAAAAACCAATGAAATTCCCCCGTTATAGTTACTGTAGGCAACTATAACTCACGCGACCGTAATCCTCTGCTGATGACATATGTGTCTTTATGAAAAAAAAATATTTGTAATATATGTATAGCTAAAATTTAATGGAAGAAGATATGGGCAAATAAGTGTCTAAATACAGTATTAGCATCAGCAGAGGATTGCGGTCGCGTGAGTTATAGTTGCCTACAGTAACTATAACGGGGGAATTTCATTGGTTTTTTATCAGTAAAATGTCCAGCTAACTATAACATGTGTGAAACCTATGGTTTTTTCAGTGAATATATATATATATATATATATATATATATATATATATATATATATATATATATATATAAATATATATATATATATCAATAGTACACTCTCCACGCTACCACCTTGCTTTTGCTTCCAGTGGAAAAAAGGAGAAACGGCCCCTCACGGCTCAGGCAGGAAGATATTTATTCAATGAACTCCCCTCTGCGGCGCGTTTCGAGCACTGAGTGCCCTTGATCACACAAAGAGCGTTGCGTCCGCCATTATTTTTAAATTTTACATCGTGAATCACATGACCATCACCAACAGACATAGTAGAAATACTTTGCTAAATGGAGCATTCATTGTTGCGAGGCAGATGTCACATTCATTTGGTGAATCAATTTATTTGTTATGGTTGCTTTTTAACATTTCTAAACTGCATAAATGCATTATTATGAAGTATACTTTAAACGATATATATAAAATATTTGTATAAATAATTTTTATAAAACCACTTCAAATTACATCATGGGGCTTTGCTACTTGTAAACATAATCAATAAATATGTAAACAAACTGTTGTGCAAAATATGGCAAGATGTGCAAACTTTTCAAAATTAAATTGCCACAGTCCCTGCTGTTGTGCATCAATATACTTCCTTCTTTCACACAACCTTGTTTCTGCATAAATGCTTGACAAATTTTACCTCGTTAACCAACTTATTATAGCGGATTTGAATTTCTAAACATTGTCTGATTTTGCTTCTTCCAGCTATTGTCTAAACAGTGAGTTAATAAATGAAATGGTGCAGTGTACCCTTCCATCCAAAAAATAGAAAATCTTTTTTTATATATCTTTTTGTGCGTGTATTCATATGAATAATATGTACACAACCCTCACTATTTATTTCTATAAAATATATATACCCTTAATGTGCAAAAAAATGATCCTATACAAAATTCAAAAAATTATTTAAAGAATGGAATGAAAAAATTGTTACGGGGAAGGATGTTGCAGTGCTTGACTTCTTGAATGCTAAAAAGATAAATAAATAGATGAATAAGTGAGAAGTATACCTGTCTGGATTTATGGCTCATTGATATACTTAGTAATAATCTAGTCATCTTTATCAATTTTGAACTCAATGCAGCAAAGTTTACTATTCATTTATTTAATGTTTCACCAATGACTCGTTTATACACCACTTATAGATAGTTGTACATGTCTTCAGTGGTGTTTAACCCATTAGGACTTTTACTGTCCAATTCTAAAATCATGCGCGTTTCTAGTTATCTTAAGAGCTTCTCTCTATTGCCTCCCCTTGGCAGGGGGCTTACTGCATTGATGACATAATATGAGAGACAACTCAACTCATTATTGTGAACAGATCTAAAATGTCTAGCGACTGGATACGCACTGTCATTGTTCACGATTGCCCTGAGATGCTGCAAAATTCTAACGTGCACCTGCAGCTTAGTGCTACCCACATAGCGTAAGCCACAAGTGCACGTCAAAACATATACAGCATACTCAGTCCTACATCCAAAATTGCTTTCGATCGCGACATGGATATCGGAAAAAGGGGTTTTATAATGAGTTGTGTTGATGCCAAACTTGCAGGCGCGACATGATGAACATTTATGGAAACCAGCTTTGGGTTTGAGCCATGTATTCGCCGTACTGAGTTCCGGACTTGTTTTTACTAGTTCACTTCTCATAGATCTAGATTTCCTATACGTGATGGTAGGTAGCTCAGGTAATCTACTGCCTAGAACCCCATCTGTGAGTATAATAGGCCAATTCTTTTTAATGATTGATTTTACTCTCCTCTCTTGCTTACTAAATGTAGTAATGAAGCGAGGACTCTCTTCTTCATTAATAGCAATTAGTTCTTATATATATCCAAAAAACTCCTTCAGAAGAAAAGAGCAGAGGCCGCAGAGGGGAAAATCAAGGAAGCCCTTTGTTTTATTAGAGTGGCGAATGCATTTCTGCAACAATTTGCCTTCTTCAGCGCCCAAGAATTCAGGAGGCTTTCCTTCACATTATTAAAGTCCTGCCGCCCTTTTGTTTGTTTGAGCGTGCTCTGCCCCCAGGGATGTCCGATCACCTGTTTCCAATCCTCAGATCTCTAATGGACTGCAAAACCCAGAATGCACTGTAATTCTTCCAGGTAAGTGATGCGTGGGGGTTATACTGCCAAATGGTTGCGCAAAATGCAGGATACTGTGCGAAGTTTGAAACCATTTTCCTGCTTGTATTGATATTACAAAGCGCCTCCTCGAGTCCCCAACCGCTTCAGCGTCTAAGTTCAGGAATCCAATTAACGGGGGCAGAATGACAGTGCATGCCGCCCTCACAACCGCCCTTTTCTCATCCCAAACATCGAGGCGGGCCCAGACCATCCGATTCTTCGGAAAACCCAAAACTGCCAAGACAGAGCCAGTGACGTCCTGGCCAACTTGTGGAGCGGGGGCCTCTGTACCACGTCTCTGGCTGACGTGGAATCTATATCCAACAAACTCCTTCACAAGAAAAGAGCAGAGGCCGCAGAGGGAAAATCAAGGAAGCCCTTTGTTTTATTAGAGTGTTTAGTTAGGAATTGGCATTTAAAAAACCTTAGAAATTCACTGAAAAAAACATAGGTTTCAGGGGCGTTTTAGTTAGCTGGACATTTCCGTCATACCATACCCTAGAAATTCCCCTGTTATAGTTAGTTCAGCTAACTATAACTCGCGCCCCCACAATGCACTGCTGATGACGTCACATATTACATCACTCATGACATGGTCAGTGACATCACTCAAGACATCACTGATGACATCTCAAATTACATCACTGATGACATCACTGATGACATCATCCAGTGAGTATGTGTTTCTGTACAGTATTAATATGTTTAATATATATAGGGAAAGGCCTGTTGAAGAATGAGTGGGTGTACAAGTGTGTGAATGGATGATTTTCTAGGTGCGTAACTGACTCTATAAGTGAGTCATTAAATGTATCTTACTGCAGACTAGTGACTAAACTGTGTGAATGTCTGTATGTGTCTGTGTGTTGGTGTATAAGTGGCTGCATGGTTTTGTGAATAGCTATATGAGTGTCTATATGGGTTATTGAATGGTTGTCTGAGTATCTGTATGGGTGCCTGAGTGTTTGTGTGGGTAGGGTGTGTGTGACTCTGTGCATAGATGTGTGAGTGGGTGATTCTATGGGTGCATGGTTTTAAGAGTGCAACTGTGATGGACTGTATGGTTGGGTGAGTGTATGTATGGGTGTGTTAGTAATTAAATGTATATCTCAGTTTTACATGTGCCAGTAACTACATATGTGAAACGCAGTGTATATGTGTGTAAGAGTATATAACTATCTATATGTGAGAGTGTGTGATTGCGGGAGTGGCTGTATGGATGAGTGTGTGCTTGTATTAGTAATTGTATAAGAGCGTCAGAATTTGTAGGTGAGAAACAGGTGAGTAAATTGGACTGTGTTTAATTATTTGCATGACTGACTAGGTGTGTCAGTACCTCAATGGATGATTGGCGGTGTGTGAGTGTCTATATAGGTGTAGAAATGCATATGATAGTCTTGTACGGAGTGACTGTAAGTATGAGTGACTGTACAGGTGAGTGAGTGGAGATGTATGTAGACCTAAGAGTCAATGAGTGGGTATGTAGTTATTGGTATTGGAGTATCTATGGTTTTCAAAATGGCCATCTGAAATTTTCAGCCGGTGTATCAAAGGTTATATTAGGGTGTGAGAGGATGCACTAATTTATCACATGGATGACATCATCAGTGATGTCATCAGTGATGTCATTTGAGATGTCATCAGTGATGTCATCAGTGATATCACTGACCATGTCATCAGTGATGTCATCAGTGATGTCACTGACCATGTCATGAGTAATGTAATATGTGACGTCATCAGCAGTGCATTGCGGGGGCGCGAGTTATAGTTAGCAGAACTAACTATAACAGGGGAATTTCTAGGGTATGGTATGACGGAAATGTCCAGCTAACTAAAACGCCCCTGAAACCTATGGTTTTTTCAGTGAATTTCAAAGGTTTTTTAAATGCCAATTCCTAACTATAACATGCATGAAACCTATGTTTTTTTCAGTAAATTTCAAAGGTTTTTTAAATGCTAATTCCTATCTATAACTTATCTCTAAAGATATCATGTTTAATGATTTTCATTGCATTTCTATATTTTTCAAATTCAGTGTGTCAATTTCATTAATTATGTTTTTTTGAAATTCTTTTTTATCACCATTTTTTAAACTTAGTTTTTCAATTAATTCTTTTAACAATAAAAAATATTATTTGTTTTTATTGAGTTTTTCAAACCTATTTTTAAAAATATTTTTTTAACTATATGCTTAAAACTTTATTTTATATTATTTTTTTTCCATGTTTGTTGGATCTGCTCACCCTATGCGCACCGTTCTCGAACCCTACGCAATAGCATCCGCGCATGGTATGCGTTGGGTACGTGTTTAGTGCGCGATCGCAATGCGACCGGTACGCGACTCCCAGCCTATTCGCAACACGTTCGATGTACGTAACGTGACGTTTACACGCTTCCGCAATGCGTCATCTGCGTCTATGACGTGGTAGGTGCGCGGATCCCGTGAAATATTTAACATTTAAAAAAACATATATATGTATTTCATGTGAATATTAATTGAAGACAAACTCTAAACTAGCCTTAAAAGTAATATATTTTTACATCTAATCCTATATATTTTTTTTATTCAATTTCGCGGATGCGCGCTGGTTGCTTGATGCGTAAGCGCAGGGTGCGCGGATCCCATGTGACCTGCAAATAAAGAGATTTGATTGGTTCATTACACTTCCTGTTCTAACTATTGAAAGACCCCACCCAATTCAATCATTCTTCTTTGACCTTCTTTGGAGGAGCATCTCTTTGCAGAGAAGAAGATTTTTGAGACTAAGATTTCACTTGGCTCTAACTTTTTTCAACCAAAAATGGCTTCAGGGCAGCAGGCATCACCTGCATCTCCTCATACATCTGAGGATGAATTTTTGGAGGAGACACCACGCACACCACGTTTTTCATCTGTGGAAATTTTTTACTTTTCTCGAGGGGCGAACGAAGACCAATGCCACCTTGGTCACGTGCAAGATTTCCAAAAGAGTGCTGTCGCAAGGGGATCCTAACAAGAAATACTCGTGCGGCACGGCAAGTATGATGAAGCACCTGAGGACCCTTCATCCGAACAATCTTGGACGAGAAGAATGCCGACGGATGAGAGACACTCCTGCTCCTGCACCTTCCACCTCATCGCAGCCGAGCACTTCAAGAGTGCATCCATCAGCCCAAAATTTGGACATCCGTCCTCAATTTCAATTTTTAAAAGTGCTCTGCACTAAGTGCAATGCGACTTTGTGCTACGGTGAGCAGTCGATCGATCTGATCTGCCGCCGCCAAGAAAGTCACAATTGCAGTTTTTTATTTTTTTTTATTTTTTTTTCTCTGAAGTTCATTGTTTGGTTCCTCCTGGTTTTTTGTTTTTTGGGGGGTTTTTTGCAGAAAAACCCCAAAAAATTACAAATTGTTCAGAAAACCCCCCAAAAAATAGAAAAGAAAAAAGAAGAAAAGAAAAAGTTCTTCCAAGAACTAACTTTCCTGGTTTAAAAAAGAGCTAAATTTCTTTGTTAGTGTGTGAAAGTTTAGATGAATGTATGTGTAGTACGTAATTGACTGAATGAATGCATTAGTACCGTATGGTAAATGTATAAGTGCAGAACTATGAGGAAGTGCTGCAGCATCACACAGTAACCTCTTTAACTGCAGTGTGCTGTAGTACTTCCGAAGCACAGGGATGCAACATATGTACATAAATATGTTGCAAATCTATGCTTCTCTCTGTACGGCTGCTTAAACTGTAGCCATGTGGTGACACAGGCACCCTTGCACTATAGTGCAAGGATATCTTTGTCATATGCTGTCTTTCTGCAGGAAGACACACCTTCCTGCACAAAAACAATGAGAAAATGCATTTTTCTCCTTCAATGTATGCTGAACATTTCAGCATGCATTGAAGATATAAAAATGTGGAGAAATGAAAACAATTCTCCTTGTTGTGCTTTCCTACACCAATTTTAGAATGGTGCAGCATTCACACACATATCGAGATTTAGGATTTCTGATAAATCTAGACATGACATGTGTCTTGTTCTATGAGTATTCAGTGCAATCATGCACAACAACACTTATAGAACACCCTTTCAACGCAAAGTGGTGTGCATAATGAGGTTGTATTTACATGGAGTATAAAAAGTGCACAGAGTGCCTTTTCCTCTCTTTGTAAATATGAAAGAGTGTCTTGCGCAATAACTATGTTACAAAACGTGACATATTTCCCGTTTTAAAATTCCTTCCGAATGATAGAAGGTAAGCACAGAGTTTTGTCTGCAAAGATGTTCAAAGAAGAATGATTGAAATGATTGCGGTCCTTCAATAGGTACAATAGGAAATATTATCAAATCTCTTTTTTTAGCAGGTCACATGATATCTGATTATGGTCAGATTTCAAAACTACATAGGTATAAACAGAGTGTTTTTAGAAACGTGTTTCAACTTTGAAGTTTCTTGCGGACCTCCTCATTCTGCATATTGAGACTTAGTTAAACTTACCTTCACAGTAATAGAAATAAAAAATGGTATACATTTTTTTCTGATTTTCATTGCAATCTAAATTCATATAAATTGCTTATTTTAAAATTTGGATCTGTCAAAGAAAAGAAAAAAAAATTATAACATGTAATAATACATTTTTTACAACACAGCATAATTTCCACAAAGTCATTTGTTTGCCTTTTTTGCTGTTCTCAGAATATATTGAATTTCACTAGAAATAGTGATTTCAATCGCACAAAAAAAAACAATCAGAAAGATTGTTAAAAAAAACCCAACATGCTATTCTCAGTAAAATACCACAAGATACAAATCACACATATATAAAATGCTTAAGGCTAACAAAATTTTATAAGTTTAACTTACAAAAACTGTAAATTTTGCCGCTTTAAAATATTCACCGAATCTAAGGATGAATTTTTGGAGGAGGCACCACGCCCACAAAATTTTCTTCAGTGGTGTGGACATTTTTTACTTTTTCCGAGGGGCAAACAAAGATCAATGCCACCTTGGTCACGTGCAAGATTTGCAAAAGAGTGCTGTCACGAGGGGATCCTAACAAGAAATACTCGTGCGGCACGGCAAGTATGATGAAGTACCTAAGGACCCTTAATCCAAACAATCTTGCACGAGAAGAGTGCAAACGGATGAGAAACACTCCTGCTCCTGCGCCTTTCTGAGTTTATTTTCTTTTTCTTTTTTTTCTACCATGATTTCTCTATTTTAACGTTGAAAAACAGCATCTGTAACAAAGATTCACAAATAAATGTATATTAATAACTTTCAAATTTATACTATTCTATTACTGTACAAACACATTTTACATAAAAACTGACTAAGAAACTATAGCCCTGAACCAGAAGTGTGACGATGATTAAAACACTACATGCATAGTGCATGCTGCTTTGAAGCAGTTCATGCCCTAAAGCCTACCTCACTAAAAGACTACATGCTAACTGACTGAATGATAACAGTACTATAAGGAGACACACTGGGTTAGTAACAGTGTGTTTGCTAGAAGTGTATGAATACTGACTGGGGAATTGAAGGTGTGAAAGACAATTGTGTAGGTGGTTAAGAGGACTGCACACATAGTGGATAGGCGTTTGAAGCAGTTTATGTGCTAAGGCCTGGCTCACTGCATGAGTACTTGGGTACTGACTGAATGATTAGAGTACAGCAAGGAGAGTGCCTGGGTGAATTTATAAGTGGTTGGCTTTTGTCACAGTGAATGGATTAGTACTTGGTACTGAATGGGTCACTATAGGAGTGCAAAGGGAGTGACAGGATGTTTGCTGGACTGTATGGATACTGACTAGGGAATTGAAGGTGTGAAAGACAAGTGTATAGTATGTTAGAATACTGTATGCATACTGCATAGACATTTGAAGCAGTCTATGTGGTAATGTATGGTTCACAACATGAGTACTTGGAAACTGACTAAATCATCAGACTACTGCTAGGACAGTGCCTGGGTAAAACTTTAACATTTTTAGTTCTGGTGCAGTGAAGAGAATAACACATGGTACTGCACTTTAGTGTCAAACCCTTACTCATTATATCAATGCATAAGCAAAGACTAGCTTCTAATGCTACTAAAACTTGACAACATGACCGGTTTTAAAACAGTTATCTGTCAGCAAATACACGATGTTACCAAATGCTTCTCTCACAATCCTTACCCAAATGCACACAGACTCACAGTGTGATTTTAGACAAGCAACACTATCCTAGGAGTTTACCAAAACTCATTCACTAGTCTAGAAGAGGTAAGGGTACTGCACACAATCTACATATTTAAGTACTGCACTTTAGTGTCAAAGCCTGACTCATTTTATCAATGCATAAGCAAAGATGGCTTCTAATGCTACTAAAACTTGACAACATAACAGGTTTTAAAACAGTTATCTGTCAGAAAATACACAATGTTACCAAATGCTTCTCTCACAGTGGTTTCCAAATGCACACACACACACAGTATGATTCTAGACAAGGACCACTATCCCTAGGAGTTTACCAAAACTCATTCACTACAGTGGAAGTGGTAAGGGAACTGCACACAATCTACATATTTCAGGACAGCACTTTTGAGTCAAAGCCTGACTCATTTAATCAAAGCATAAGCAAAAACTGCCTTCTAATGCTACTAAAACTTTACAACAAGACAGGTTTTAAAACAGTTATCTGTCAGCAAATACACAATGTTACCAAATGCTTCTCTCACAGTGGTTCCCAAATGCACACAGACTCATGGTGTGATTCTAGACAAGCAACACTATCCCTAGCAGCTTACCAAAACTCATTCACTACTGTGCAAGGGGTAAGGAGACTACACACAATCTACATATTAAAGTACAGCACATTAGTGTCAAAGCATGACTCATTTTATCAATGCATAAGCAAAGACTGGCTTCTAATGCTACTAAAACTTGACAACATGACAGGTTTTAAAACAGTTATCTGTCAGCAAGTACACAATGTTACCAAATGCTTCTCTCACAGTGGTTCCCAAATGCACACAGACTCACTGTGTGATTCTAGACAACAACCACTATCCATAGGAGTTTACCACAACTCATTCACTACTGTGGAATTGGTAAGGGAATTGCACACAATCTACATATTTCAGGACTGCACTTTTGTGTAAAAGCCTAACTCATTTAATCAACGCATAAGCAAAGACTGGCTTCTAATGCTACTAAAACTTGACAACATGGCAGGTTCAAAAAGAGTTATCTGTCAGCAAATACATGATGTTACCAAATGCTTCTCTCACAGTGGTTCCCTAATGCACACAGACTCACTGTGTGATTCTAGACAAACAACACTATCTCTTGCACTATACCAAAACACATTTCTTCATCTAGAAGGAGTACTACATTTTAGTGTAGAAACATAACTCATTTCACAAATTCATAAACAATGACTGGTTTCTGATTCTACCAAAATATAAAAACAGCACAGTTATCTGTCTGCAAACACATGAAAAACACAAATGCTTATCACAGAATGGTTTCTACATGCACACACACTGTCAACAAGATTGTAGAGAAAAAAGTACTCCCTACACATTAGCAGGAGAAATACATTAGTCTGATTAAAATCAAAATAGTCTACATACATCCCCTCACAATTAAATAACTCACCTTTCAAGTTGTTTTGTAGATTAAGAAGTATATCAGTCACACACCAGATATCAGTCACACACCAGATTTTCTTATACAGAATCTCTGCACTGTGCACCTGTCAGCAGAACCAAAGACTGGCAAAGTTTCCCTCTCATTTCCCACACATACACATGTAAACATCAAATCACATTCCTTCCCACATAAATTCAAAAGCAAACACACATTTCTATTGGTTAAACATTTCAACCCTTTCCAAATGACATAAATTGGAACCCTTCCCCCAATCTGCCTTCTGCCCGTTACCATAGAAACAGATCATGGAACACTGTACTGAGCACACAGGTCACAAGTTCAGCACACAATGTTGCTAATCAAGACAGCAAGTGTACTTGACTTTTCAACATATCAGCTTATCATATATAATGTTCCTTACAATCAGTTTTTGTTAACCAATAAGAATCATGCGTTTAAAAAACAGAAATATACACCCTACCTTTCAGTGTAGAAGGTTGTCAAACAACCAATGATTTCTTGTCTTTTTTTAAAACTGCATCTTAGATACCATTTTAGAAACATCTTACTTTCCAAACAGCCATTTCATTTACAGAGACCATCTGAGTGCATCCAGACCTCCCTTCAAGATGCTTAGAGTGTGGATTGTGGGACACAGCTATATTTTCTGGAGCCAAAAGTATGCAGAAAACAAAGGCATTCACAAAGACCTAGGTTTGCCAAATGTAGACATTAAATGGATTGGACAGAGAGGGTTAAAGTGGCACCAATTGATGCCATTGGTGAAATCCTTCATGCATATCCAACACCCTGACCTCATAATAGTGCACTGTGGTGGCAATGACCTAGGCACTTTGACTGGGGTAGATCTGGAAATCCTTATGAAGGACACCTTTGCAGAAATGAATTCACTTTTCCCCAAAACTGCCTTTGTGTATTCTTACATATGCCAAAGGCAGAAATGGAACTGGTCCGATCATTTTTGTCCACAAATTGAGAAAGCTAGGACACATGTGAATAAATCTGTTTCTGCTTTTATCCAAGACTATAGAATGGGGTCCATTTACAATAACAATCTGCGCTTTCATATGCAAGAGATGTATAGAAGAGATGGAGTACACTTTACTGATGAAGGAAACAGAGTCTTGCTCAACAACTTTAGACTCTGTATAGGTACTTACTTATAAGTACCAAAAACTCTCAATGAACACAACGGCTCTTTTTAGAGCCACTCAAGAACAAAACACTTAATCTTGAGCTTTATCTCCCAAAAATTTCATTTTTTTTTCCTTGGATCCGCGCACCCAACGCGAGAGAATCCGTGCACCCAACGCGTTAGGAGGTGCGCATTTCGGCGTTTTTTTTTTTTTTTTTTAAATAGGGGGCCCCAGGGAGTCCTTCTGGGACCCCCTAAGCACCTCTAGAGGGTCAGAGTATTTCCACTCTGCCCCCTTTATATGTTTTACACACTTATTCCCCTTGCTTCTTCAGCCTCGCTTCTACCGAGGCAGAAAATGGCCGCCAACAGTTCCTGGTTTCGAATGTAGACAGACACTCGACAGCCAATTAGCATTCAGCGCACGATCGGGAGGGTGCGCACTCGGTTCGGGGAGGGTGCGCTTACGGTGCCGGTAGGGTGCACGGATCCTCCCCGGCTATAGATATCACTAACTTTTTTACCCTACATTTCTCAGGAACTACTGAACATATTGACACCATTTATGCAAAAGGCACGATCCTGAACTGAGGACTACCTCTTTGCCAAATTTGGTGTCATTCCGTTCAGCGATTCAGGCTGTAGCTGCGACAACAGATCCTATAGGAAATTGCATGGGGAAGACGCGTTTTGGGACCCCCCTTTTTTCTTGGCCCCCGCTTGCCAAATCACCACGAAACTTTCAGATTAGGAGCGGAGCGGAGCTGGCCAAAAGTTTGGAAAATTTCGCAAACATTCGTCAACCGGCGCCAGACTTATTGGGAATAGAATGTTGCGGATTTCCTATGGAAAATAGGTCCTAACTATAACTATCTACTGGCGACTGCCAGTAGATAATATATATATATATATATATATGAAATAAAGAAATCTTTTTTAAGACAAGCATTTGTTGGTGTGGCCCGGATTACGCTGCTGAAGGAGCGCGTGTTGCTGTGGATGTTAAGAGGTGTCTGACACACCTCAAACCGGGCCCGGGTCTGCGAGGCTGAGGCGCTCCGTTTTGTCAGAAAATTTTGTGGAAGCTTGGAGCTTATTCATAGGAGTGCCCACCAGCTTGTACATGGAACATGAACAAAGTTTTTATGGAAGGGCCATCAGGCCCGCCTGAACTTTGGAAATGAACTTGTCACCAGCCAGGATCTGCGAATGGATTTCTCCTGAAACGCACGTCATGCTTGAAACAACCATCGTGAGAATAATGAACTGTGAAGATATGCGGTGGTAGCAGGACTGTCCTGTGAAACACTGTGACCGAGTTACGGAATTATCCTTCTAAAGCAAGTGTTGCACTCGGTAAACAGCGAAGCAAGTAAAGTCTTGCCAATATCGACATTGAAACCAACAAAAAGGAAAATAAAGGGCAGTTATGGAGCACTCTGGGAGTTGCAGTCGTTAAAACTGTGATAAAGATGCAAAAATAATGAATGCAATTGTGCAACGAGGGAAACATTGATTATTAACCATTTGGGGGTTTAATGGATAACCAGCAGTAGAAAAATGTACTCACCCTCGCTGATTTAACAATATATGGCACAAATTGCGAACTGAAAACCGTGAATTAACTGCCTCTTTAAATTCAGATTGGTAATATGGCATGTTGTCCTTTTTCAATGTCTAAGAAGCTACGTTATTTAAACCCTAACGAACCCACCGATACAACAGCACGGCATATGATTAAGAGTCTGATGACTCGAAACGCGTCATGCCATTTGTTCTGAAATAAAGAAATCTTTTTTAAGACAAGCATTTGTTGGTGTGGCCCGGAGCACGCTGCTGAAGGAGCGCATGTTGCTGTGGATATATATATATATATCAAACCACAACTGCTCAGCAGACGAGGGTGCACTCCGGGGGTCGTAATCCTCCATGGGCGCCACCAGCACCTCGACCGGCGAGTATGCCTGACGCGTTTCGGAAAATGTCCTTAATCATAGGCAAGACACTCTGCAAGTTGAACAGCTGCAAACTTTATTTAAAAATAGTTGCCCGCCAATGGGCTTCTGAATAGAAAGTCCCGCTGCCTTCTGGGACTCGTAGTGTTTGCAGCCAGTCTCTTTACCCCAATGGGCGGTATGAATACATCACATCAGCCCTTCGTGGGCTGCGGGGCGTTAGTGGCGTCCACAATCCATGGTTCGACCTCCCTGCAACAGTGACGATGACATTCATCTCGCATCCTGCCCCCATTCCATCTACGGGTGGTGCGACCCTCCGCGCCCGAAGCCGGAGCGTATTAACATCAAACCACAACTGCTCAGCAGACGAGGGTGCACTCCGGGGGTCGTAATCCTCCATGGGCGCCACCAGCACCTCGACCGGCGAGTATGCCTGACGCGTATCGGAAAATGTCCTTAATCATAGGCAAGACACTCTGCAAGTTGAACAGCTGCAAACTTTATTCAAAAATAGTTGCCCGCCAATGGGCTTCTGAATAGAAAGTCCCGCTGCCTTCTGGGACTCGTAGTGTTTGCAGCCAGTCTCTTTACCCCAATGGGCGGTATGAATACATCACATCAGCCCTTCGTGGGCTGCGGGGCGTTAGTGGCGTCCACAATCCATGGTTCGACCTCCCTGCAACAGCGACGATGACATTCATCTCGCATCCTGCCCCCATTCCATCTACGGGTGGTGCGACCCTCCGCGCCCGAAGCCGGCGCGTATTAACATCAAACCACAACTGCTCAGCAGACGAGGGTGCACTCCGGGGGTCGTAATCCTCCATGGGCGCTACCAGCACCTCGACCGGCGAGTATGCCTGACGCGTTTCGGAAAATGTCCTTAATCATAGGCAAGACACTCTGCAAGTTGAACAGCTGCAAACTTTATTTAAAAATAGTTGCCCGCCAATGGGCTTCTGAATAGAAAGTCCCGCTGCCTTCTGGGATTCGAAGTGTTTGCAGCCAGTCTCTTTACCCCAATGGGCGGTATGAATACATCACATCAGCCCTTCATGGGCTGCGGGGCGTTAGTGGCGTCCACAATCCATGGTTCGACCTCCCTGCAACAGCGACGATGACATTCATCTCGCATCCTGCCCCCATTCCATCTATGGGTGGTGTGACCCTCCGCGCCCGAAGCCGGCGCGTATTAACATCAAACCTCAACTGCTCAGCAGACGAGGGTGCACTCCGGGGGTCGTAATCCTCCATGGGCGCCACCAGCACCTCGACCGGCGAGTATGCCTGACGCGTTTCGGAAAATGTCCTTAATCATAGGCAAGACACTCTGCAAGTTGAACAGCTGCAAACTTTATTCAAAAATAGTTGCCCGCCAATGGGCTTCTGAATAGAAAGTCCCGCTGCCTTCTGGGACTCGTAGTGTTTGCAGCCAGTCTCTTTACCCCAATGGGCGGTATGAATACATCACATCAGCCCTTCGTGGGCTGCGGGGCGTTAGTGGCGTCCACAATCCATGGTTCGACCTCCCTGCAACAGCGACGATGACATTCATCTCGCATCCTGCCCCCATTCCATCTACGGGTGGTGCGACCCTCCGCGCCCGAAGCCGGCGCGTATTAACATCAAACCACAACTGCTCAGCAGACGAGGGTGCACTCCGGGGGTCGTAATCCTCCATGGGCGCCACCAGCACCTCGACCGGTGAGTATGCCTGACGCGTTTCGGAAAATGTCCTTAATCATAGGCAAGACACTCTGCAAGTTGAACAGCTGCAAACTTTATTTAAAAATAGTTGCCCGCCAATGGGCTTCTGAATAGAAAGTCCCGCTGCCTTCTGGGACTCGTAGTGTTTGCAGCCAGTCTCTTTACCCCAATGGGTGGTATGAATACATCACATCAGCCCTTCGTGGGCTGCGGGGCGTTAGTGGCGTCCACAATCCATGGTTCGACCTCCCTGCAACAGCGACGATGACATTCATCTCGCATCCTGCCCCCATTCCATCTACGGGTGGTGCGACCCTCCGCGCCCGAAGCCGGCGCGTATTAACATCAAACCACAACTGCTCAGCAGACGAGGGTGCACTCCGGGGGTTGTAATCCTCCATGGGCGCCACCAGCACCTCGACCGGCGAGTATGCCTGACGCGTTTCGGAAAATGTCCTTAATCATAGGCAAGACACTCTGCAAGTTGAACAGCTGCAAACTTTATTTAAAAATAGTTGCCCGCCAATGGGCTTCTGAATAGAAAGTCCCGCTGCCTTCTGGGATTCGAAGTGTTTGCAGCCAGTCTCTTTACCCCAATGGGCGGTATGAATACATCACATCAGCCCTTCGTGGGCTGCGGGGCGTTAGTGGCGTCCACAATCCATGGTTCGACCTCCCTGCAACAGCGACGATGACATTCATCTCGCATCCTGCCCCCATTCCATCTATGGGTGGTGTGACCCTCCGCGCCCGAAGCCGGCGCGTATTAACATCAAACCACAACTGCTCAGCAGACGAGGGTGCACTCCGGGGGTCGTAATCCTCCATGGGCGCCACCAGCACCTCGACCGGCGAGTATGCCTGACGCGTTTCGGAAAATGTCCTTAATCATAGGCAAGACACTCTGCAAGTTGAACAGCTGCAAACTTTATTCAAAAATAGTTGCCCGCCAATGGGCTTCTGAATAGAAAGTCCCGCTGCCTTCTGGGACTCGTAGTGTTTGCAGCCAGTCTCTTTACCCCAATGGGCGGTATGAATACATCACATCAGCCCTTTGTGGGCTGCGGGGCGTTAGTGGCGTCCACAATCCATGGTTCGACCTCCCTGCAACAGCGACGATGACATTCATCTCGCATCCTGCCCCCATTCCATCTACGGGTGGTGCGACCCTCCGCGCCCGAAGCCGGCGCGTATTAACATCAAACCACAACTGCTCAGCAGACGAGGGTGCACTCCGGGGGTCGTAATCCTCCATGGGCGCCACCAGCACCTCGACCGGTGAGTATGCCTGACGCGTTTCGGAAAATGTCCTTAATCATAGGCAAGACACTCTGCAAGTTGAACAGCTGCAAACTTTATTTAAAAATAGTTGCCCGCCAATGGGCTTCTGAATAGAAAGTCCCGCTGCCTTCTGGGACTCGTAGTGTTTGCAGCCAGTCTCTTTACCCCAATGGGTGGTATGAATACATCACATCAGCCCTTCGTGGGCTGCGGGGCGTTAGTGGCGTCCACAATCCATGGTTCGACCTCCCTGCAACAGCGACGATGACATTCATCTCGCATCCTGCCCCCATTCCATCTACGGGTGGTGCGACCCTCCGCGCCCGAAGCCGGCGCGTATTAACATCAAACCACAACTGCTCAGCAGACGAGGGTGCACTCCGGGGGTTGTAATCCTCCATGGGCGCCACCAGCACCTCGACCGGCGAGTATGCCTGACGCGTTTCGGAAAATGTCCTTAATCATAGGCAAGACACTCTGCAAGTTGAACAGCTGCAAACTTTATTTAAAAATAGTTGCCCGCCAATGGGCTTCTGAATAGAAAGTCCCGCTGCCTTCTGGGACTCGTAGTGTTTGCAGCCAGTCTCTTTACCCCAATGGGCGGTATGAATACATCACATCAGCCCTTCGTGGGCTGCGGGGCGTTAGTGGCGTCCATAATCCATGGTTCGACCTCCCTGCAAGAGCGACGATGACATTCATCTCGCATCCTGCCCCCATTCCATCTACGGGTGGTGCGACCCTCCGCGCCCGAAGCCGGCGCGTATTAACATCAAACCACAACTGCTCAGCAGACGAGGGTGCACTCCGGGGGTCGTAATCCTCCATGGGCGCCACCAGCACCTCGACCGGCGAGTATGCCTGACGCGGAGGGTCGCACCACCCGTAGATGGAATGGGGGCAGGATGCGAGATGAATGTCATCGTCGCTGTTGCAGGGAGGTCGAACCATGGATTGTGGACGCCACTAACGCCCCGCAGCCCACGAAGGGCTGATGTGATGTATTCATACCGCCCATTGGGGTAAAGAGACTGGCTGCAAACACTACGAGTCCCAGAAGGCAGCGGGACTTTCTATTCAGAAGCCCATTGGCGGGCAACTATTTTTAAATAAAGTTTGCAGCTGTTCAACTTGCAGAGTGTCTTGCCTATGATTAAGGACATTTTCCGAAACGCGTCAGGCATACTCGCCGGTCGAGGTGCTGGTGGCGCCCATGGAGGATTACGACCCCCGGAGTGCACCCTCGTCTGCTGAGCAGTTGTGGTTTGATGTTAATACGCGCCGGCTTCGGGCGCGGAGGGTCGCACCACCCGTAGATGGAATGGGGGCAGGATGCGAGATGAATGTCATCGTCGCTGTTGCAGGGAGGTCGAACCATGGATTGTGGATGCCACTAACGCCCCGCAGCCCACGAAGGGCTGATGTGATGTATTCATACCGCCCATTGGGGTAAAGAGACTGGCTGCAAACACTACGAGTCCCAGAAGGCAGCGGGACTTTCTATTCAGAAGCCCATTGGCGGGCAACTATTTTTAAATAAAGTTTGCAGCTGTTCAACTTGCAGAGTGTCTTGCCTATGATTAAGGACATTTTCTGAAACGCATCAGGCATACTCGCCGGTCGAGGTGCTGGTGGCGCCCATGGAGGATTACGACCCCCGGAGTGCACCCTCGTCTGCTGAGCAGTTGTGGTTTGATGTTAATACGCGCCGGCTTCGGGCGCGGAGGGTCGCACCACCCGTAGATGGAATGGGGGCAGGATGCGAGATGAATGTCATCGTCGCTGTTGCAGGGAGGTCGAACCATGGATTGTGGACGCCACTAACGCCCCGCAGCCCACGAAGGGCTGATGTGATGTATTCATACCGCCCATTGGGGTAAAGAGACTGGCTGCAAACACTACGAGTCCCAGAAGGCAGCGGGACTTTCTATTCAGAAGCCCATTGGCGGGCAACTATTTTTAAATAAAGTTTGCAGCTGTTCAACTTGCAGAGTGTCTTGCCTATGATTAAGGACATTTTCCGAAACGCGTCAGGCATACTCGCCGGTCGAGGTGCTGGTGGCGCCCATGGAGGATTACGACCCCCGGAGTGCACCCTCGTCTGCTGAGCAGTTGTGGTTTGATGTTAATACGCGCCGGCTTCGGGCGCGGAGGGTCGCACCACCCGTAGATGGAATGGGGGCAGGATGCGAGATGAATGTCATCGTCGCTGTTGCAGGGAGGTCGAACCATGGATTGTGGATGCCACTAACGCCCCGCAGCCCACGAAGGGCTGATGTGATGTATTCATACCGCCCATTGGGGTAAAGAGACTGGCTGCAAACACTACGAGTCCCAGAAGGCAGCGGGACTTTCTATTCAGAAGCCCATTGGCGGGCAACTATTTTTAAATAAAGTTTGCAGCTGTTCAACTTGCAGAGTGTCTTGCCTATGATTAAGGACATTTTCTGAAACGCATCAGGCATACTCGCTGGTCGAGGTGCTGGTGGCGCCCATGGAGGATTACGACCCCCGGAGTGCACCCTCGTCTGCTGAGCAGTTGTGGTTTGATGTTAATACGCGCCGGCTTCGGGCGCGGAGGGTCGCACCACCCGTAGATGGAATGGGGGCAGGATGCGAGATGAATGTCATCGTCGCTGTTGCAGGGAGGTCGAACCATGGATTGTGGACGCCACTAACGCCCCGCAGCCCACGAAGGGCTGATGTGATGTATTCATACCGCCCATTGGGGTAAAGAGACTGGCTGCAAACACTACGAGTCCAGGAAGGCAGCGGGACTTTCTATTCAGAAGCCCATTGGCGGGCAACTATTTTTAAATAAAGTTTGCAGCTGTTCAACTTGCAGAGTGTCTTGCCTATGATTAAGGACATTTTCCGAAACGCGTCAGGCATACTCGCCGGTCGAGGTGCTGGTGGCGCCCATGGAGGATTACGACCCCCGGAGTGCACCCTCGTCTGCTGAGCAGTTGTGGTTTGATGTTAATACGCGCCGGCTTCGGGCGCGGAGGGTCGCACCACCCGTAGATGGAATGGGGGCAGGATGCGAGATGAATGTAATCATCGCTGTTGCAGGGAGGTCGAACCATGGATTGTGGACGCCACTAACGCCCCGCAGCCCACGAAGGGCTGATGTGATGTATTCATACCGCCCATTGGGGTAAAGAGACTGGCTGCAAACACTACGAGTCCCAGAAGGCAGCGGGACTTTCTATTCAGAAGCCCATTGGCGGGCAACTATTTTTAAATAAAGTTTGCAGCTGTTCAACTTGCAGAGTGTCTTGCCTATGATTAAGGACATTTTCCGAAACGCATCAGGCATACTCGCCGGTCGAGGTGCTGGTGGCGCCCATGGAGGATTATGACCCACGGAGTGCACCCTCGTCTGCTGAGCAGTTGTGGTTTGATGTTAATACGCGCCGGCTTCGGGCGCGGAGGGTTGCACCACCCGTAGATGGAATGGGGGCAGGATGCGAGATGAATGTCATCGTCGCTGTTGCAGGGAGGTCGAACCATGGATTGTGGACGCCACTAACGCCCCGCAGCCCACGAAGGGCTGATGTGATGTATTCATACCGCCCATTGGGGTAAAGAGACTGGCTGCAAACACTACGAGTCCCAGAAGGCAGCGGGACTTTCTATTCAGAAGCCCATTGGCGGGCAACTATTTTTAAATAAAGTTTGCAGCTGTTCAACTTGCAGAGTGTCTTGCCTATGATTAAGGACATTTTCCGAAACGCGTCAGGCATACTCGCCGGTCGAGGTGCTGGTGGCGCCCATGGAGGATTACGACCCCCGGAGTGCACCCTCGTCTGCTGAGCAGTTGTGGTTTGATGTTAATACGCGCCGGCTTCGGGCGCGGAGGGTCGCACCACCCGTAGATGGAATGGGGGCAGGATGTGAGATGAATGTCATCGTCGCTGTTGCAGGGAGGTCGAACCATGGATTGTGGACGCCATTAACGCCCCGCAGCCCACGAAGGGCTGATGTGATGTATTCATACCGCCCATTGGGGTAAAGAGACTGGCTGCAAAGACTACGAGTCCCAGAAAGCAGCGGGACTTTCTATTCAGAAGCCCATTGGCGGGCAACTATTTTTAAATAAAGTTTGCAGCTGTTCAACTTGCAGAGTGTCTTGCCTATGATTAAGGACATTTTCCGAAACGCGTCAGGCATACTCGCCGGTCGAGGTGCTGGTGGCACCCATGGAGGATTACGACCCCCGGAGTGCACCCTCGTCTGCTGAGCAGTTGTGGTTTGATGTTAATACGCGCCGGCTTCGGGCGCGGAGGGTCGCACCACCCGTAGATGGAATGGGGGCAGGATGCGAGATGAATGTCATCGTCGCTGTTGCAGGGAGGTCGAACCATGGATTGTGGACGCCACTAATGCCCCGCAGCCCACGAAGGGCTGATGTGATGTATTCATACCGCCCATTGGGGTAAAGAGACTGGCTGCAAACACTACGAGTCCCAGAAGGCAGCGGGACTTTCTATTCAGAAGCCCATTGGCGGGCAACTATTTTTAAATAAAGTTTGCAGCTGTTCAACTTGCAGAGTGTCTTGCCTATGATTAAGGACATTTTCCGAAACGCGTCAGGCATACTCGCCGGTCGAGGTGCTGGTGGCGCCCATGGAGGATTACGACCCCCGGAGTGCACCCTCGTCTGCTGAGCAGTTGTGGTTTGATGTTAATACGCGCCGGCTTCGGGCGCGGAGGGTCGCACCACCCGTAGATGGAATGGCGGCAGGATGCGAGATGAATGTCATCGTCGCTGTTGCAGGGAGGTCGAACCATGGATTGTGGACGCCACTAACGCCCCGCAGCCCACGAAGGGCTGATGTGATGTATTCATACCGCCCATTGGGGTAAAGAGACTGGCTGCAAACACTACGAGTCCCAGAAGGCAGCGGGACTTTCTATTCAGAAGCCCATTGGCGGGCAACTATTTTTAAATAAAGTTTGCAGCTGTTCAACTTGCAGAGTGTCTTGCCTATGATTAAGGACATTTTCCGAAAAGCGTCAGGCATACTCGCCGGTCGAGGTGCTGGTGGCGCCCATGGAGGATTACGACCCCCGGAGTGCACCCTCGTCTGCTGAGCAGTTGTGGTTTGATATATATATATGTATGTGATCAAGGCCCGAGTGGGGGCTGAAACGCGTCATGGCGGACTGGTACAGAGAAATATGAAATAAAATCTCAGTGATTGGCACCGAAGTTTTGGGTCCGTTCTTTCGTCTTCCTAACCAAGGCAGCAGCATTAGAGACAAATTTACATTCACATATATATATATATATTCACTGAAAAAACCATAGGTTTCACACATGTTATAGTTAGCTGGACATTTCACTCGTAAAAAACCACTGAAATTCCCCCGTTATAGTTAGTTCAGCTAACTATAACTCGCGCGTCCGCAATCCACTGCTGATGACTTCACATATTACATCACTCATGACATGGTCAGTGACATCTCTCATGACATCACTGATGACATCTCAAATGACATCACTGATGACATCACTGATGACGTCATCACTGTGATAAATTACCACATCTTCTCACACCCTAATATTACCTTTGATACACTGACTCAAACTTTAAGAGTTCCATTCTCAAAACAATACATACTGCAATACCAATAACTACATAGCCACTTATTAACTCTTAGGTCTACATACACCTCCACTCATTCACCTGTGCAGTCACTCATACTTACAGTCACAACATACAAAACTATCATATGCATTTATACACCTATCTAGACACTCACACACTACCAATCATCCATAGAGGTACTCTCACACCTACTCAGTCATGCAAATAATCACACTCCCATTTACTCACCTATGTGGTTATACACACTCAAGTTCACTTACTCATAAAAATAGTATCACATTCTTACGCACTTATAGAATCATTGATGCAAGCACACACTCATCCATACAGTCACTCTCACAATCACATACTCTCACATCTACCCACTTATATACTCTTACACGCACATATACTGCCTTTCACATATGTAGTTAGTCACAAATGTACCACTGAGATATACATTCAATCCCTAACACACCCATACATACACTCACTCAACCATACAGTCCATCACAGATGCACTCTTAAAACCATGCACCCATAGAATCACCCACTCACACATCTATGCATAGAGTCACACACACCCTACCCACACAAACACTCAGGAACCCATACAGATACTGAGACAAGCAATCAATAACTCATATAGACACTCATATAGGTATTCACAAAACCATGCAGCCACTTATACACCAACATACAGAAACATACAGACATTTACACAGTTTAGTCACTAGTCTGCAGTAAGATACTTTTAATGACTCACTTATAGAGTTAGTTACGCACCACAGAAAATCACCCATTTACACACTTGTACACCCACTCTTTCTTCAACAGGCCTTTCCCTATATATATTAAACATATTAAAATTGTTCAGAAACACATACTCAATGGATGATGTCATGAGTGATGTCATGAGTGATGTCATTTGAGATGTCATCAGTGATGTCATGAGTGATGTCACTGACCATCTCATGAGTGATGTAATATGTGACGTCATCAGCAGTTGATTGTGGGCGCGAGAGTTATAGTTAGCTGAACTAACTATAACGGGGGAATTTCATTGGTTTTTTACGAGTGAAATGTCCAGCTAACTATAACATGTGTGAAACCTATGGTTTTTTCAGTGAAAATATATATATTTGTCATTCTTTTATGCAGGGAACGACTTATGGCGCAGACTGATTCAGTTAATATGTCACAATTAAAATATGAGCACCGGAGAACGAAGATGTTACTTAATAACGATCGTCCCTCCATGATCGAATACATGTTATGCAGATTAGGAATATAACGTCATGTACAGTCGAAAATCTGTTTTGGTAATCAACCGGCCCGTGTACTATACCCTGATCGCGGTAACGCAAATGCTTTACTTATACGAATATGAAATGTTGCATGACCAAAGCTGCATGGAATTTTGGATAATTATTTAATTCACGTTTCCGTACTTTTTTGTTGATGATGTTGCTTATTCAAATCCTTATTTGATGTTTTGACTCTGATTGCTCTAAATTTGTAAAATCTTTGAATCAGAAGCTAGCAAGACTTATTGCAAAACTTTGAGTCGGTACTATACCGTCAAATCTTTTCAATTTCTAACATTTACTGCATATAGATTGTATACTTAACTAAATTACAATTCGTGGGAAAATCTTAAACCACTGTATCTGGCTTGCTAATTAAACCTCTAGGCTTTACTATTATGAACTGTCCACATCCGTCACTTTTGCACACATACTAGATGTTAATAACTGTTTACCTATGCATTATAGATTGTTACATTGAATGCACATGAGTACTATTGCTTTAAAAATTATTAAAAGTGGAATTACACATTGTAAATTTCATTGCACTATGTCACTTGTATATATGCACTTTCTTCTATGTTTATCCTTTACTCCATCATGCTGGACGGGTTTAAATAGACCACAGCTGCAGCCAAAGGTCATATGACCAAGACCCCATGTGAGGTCGAAACGCGCCTTACAGTTCTGCCGATATAAATTATTCCAAAGCAATTTGACCAGTGTGGCCCCTTCCTTACCAGTTTCGTGGAGAGAATTGTTTCTATATCTATCTATCTATCTATCTATCTATCTATCTATCTATCTATCTATCTATCTATCTATCTATCTATCTATCTATCTATCTATCTATCTATCTATCTATCTATCTATCTATCTATCTATCTATCTATCTATCTATCTATCTATCTATCTATCTATCTATCTATCTATCTATCTATCTATCATATTATCAAGCCAGGCTATAAAGTTATCGCCGCTTTAGCAGCAGAAAACTGCCGCTAAAACGGCGATAATGCCGTTTTAGCAGCAGTTTTCTGCCGCTAAAGCGGCGATAATTTTATCGCCTGGCTTGATAATATGTCTCTATCTATCTATCTATCTATCTATCTATCTATCTATCTATCTATCTATCTATCTATCTATCTATCTATCTATCTATCTATCTATCTATCTATCTATCTATCTATCTATCTATCTATCTATCTATCTATCTATCTATCTGTCTGTCTGTCTGTCTGTCTGTCTGTCTGTCTGTCTGTCTGTCTGTCTGTCTTCTGTCTGTCTGTCTGTCTGTCTATATATAGAAATATAGATATATATCCAAAACACAATCGAAGAGACAATACTGGGCACTCTCGGGCTAGTTGATTTAAATATTATATTACTATAACTCGTGCAACCACATTAAACTGACACACGCGTTCCGGCCTCCTGGCCTTTGTCAATGTTGTGGTTGCACGAGTTATAGTAATATATTATTTAAATCAACTAGCTCGAGAGGGCCCGGTATTGTCTCTTCGACAGTGTTTTGGATGTGAGGCGCAAGACCGTCCCCGCGCACTGTGGCACCCGCTGCGCTGAGAGCGACACTTCATAGGCGGAGAACATTACAGACTATATATATATATATATATATATATATATATATAATATATATATATATATATATATACATATGTGTATATATATATATATTCACTGAAAAAACCATAGGCTTCAGGGGCGTTATAGTTAGCTGGACTTTTCACTCGTACAAAACCATTGAAATTCCTCCGTTATACTTAGTTCAGCTAACTATACCTCGCGCGCCTGCAATGCACTGCTGATGACGTCACATATTACATCACTCATGACATGGTCAGTGATATCACTCATGACATCACTGATGACATCTCACATGACATCACTGATGACATCATGCTTGTGATAGAGTGGCAGACCTCCTCTCCCCCTAATATAACCTTTGATACACACATTCAAAAATAGAAACTAAAATTTTCAAAACAATGGACATACCAATATCAGTTACAACAACCTATTCAGTAATTCTAAGATCCACATACACATCCACTCATTCACCAACAGTCCTATACAGTCACTCATACATGTACTCACTCATCATATGTACTCATACACCTATGCATCCTGTTACACAACGCCACTCAGCCATAGAGTTACTCACACACATAGTCACTCATGCTAATAAAGAATCAAACATCCATTTACTTGCATATACAGTTATACACACACCACCACACTTACTTCTACAGAAACTTACACATACTTAGACTTTTAAACAATCACTTATAGAAACACATACTTATTCATACAGGAACTCTTTCAATCTCTCACTCTCACATATACTCACTTATATACACCAATAGTCACGTATATAAAACATATGTAGTTACTCATAAAGACACTATTGAGACAGTCATTCACTCACTAACACACCCATGCACACACTCATCCACCCATACAGT
The DNA here is from genome assembly GCF_964204655.1 of Triturus cristatus. Lineage (NCBI taxonomy): Eukaryota > Metazoa > Chordata > Amphibia > Caudata > Salamandridae > Triturus > Triturus cristatus. Next base: position 124,375,332 of record NC_140592.1, on the reverse strand, counting down.
CCTGCACACATGCTGTCTTCAACACATACAAACAGTGAGTCACTCATTCATGCACCTATGCACTACGTAATACCCCCCACCAAACCATACAGACACTCAGACACTCATACTGATACTCAAAAAACCAACTAATAACCTATATAAACACTCATGTAGCTACTCACCAACCCATGCAGCCACTTATACACAAAGTGAGAGACTGATACATATATTTACATATTTAAACATTACTCACTAAGCCATGTATTCACTAAGATACACTTAATCAGTCAGTTATACAATCAATTTTTCAAAAACAAATCATCCATTTAGACACTTATGTACCCATTTATTCTTCCATCGACCTTGAGATATACATATATAAAACATATGTAATTTTCTGAAAAACACACATTCACTGGATGATGTCATCGGTGATGTCATCAGTGATGTCATTTGAGATGTCATCAGTGATGTCATGAGTGATGTCACTGACCATGTCATGAGTGATGTAATATGTGACGTCATCAGCAGTGCAATGTGGGCGCGCAAGTTATAGTTAGCTGAACTAACTATAATGGGGGAATTTCAATGGTTTTGTAAGAGTGAAAAGTCCAGCTAACTATAACACCCCTGAAACCTATGGTTTTTTCAGTGAATTTCAAAGGTTTTTTAAATGCTAATTTCTAACTATGCCTACAGAGATAGGACATGTGAAGAATGAAGAAAAAACGCACAGAAAGAAAAAAAAGAAATGCAGAAAGAAGCAACAGAAGTCCTCAAACACGAAGAAAAGTGCAGGAAGAAGGATAACGTGCAGAAAGAACAAACAGAAGAGCAGAAAGAAGCCTTGTTGCAAAATCATCCTGTACCCTCAACTTTTTCAGACGGATACTGGTGTTAACTGAGTCTGACTAACCAGTCCTAGAGCCAGTGCTATGTTAAAAGACACTCAGAATACAGTGAAAACACCTACATACACTAGGGAACACTATGCGTTGGGGTCCCCCTGTGATCAGCATGACCTCCTCTGTAAGGCCCTAGTATATAATAGGGCAGGGGATTAAAACTACCTCTTAAAACGCGTCACAGGGCGTGTTTGCACACGTCACCTCAGGCCCCGTCCCCTCACTTCCCCACTGTGTAAACACGCCCTGTGGCCGTTTTAAGTTGGGAGATTAAGTCCCCTTGAATCCTGAGGGTCTCTAGGGTCCAACTAGACCACTAGGTACCACCAGTAAGCGCCACAGAGCTGCGTTGCAGAGAGATGTAAAAAGGGGTACGACCTAGACCACCTCTCTGCAACGCAGCGCAGTGGCGCTTACTGGAAGCACCTGGTGGGCTAGTTGGCCCCCAGGGTCCCTCAGGATTGAAGGGGAATTATTTCCCCAACTTAAAACGCGCCACAGGGCTTGTTTGCACACTTTAACTCAGGCCCCGTCCCCTCCCTTCACCACTGTGTAAACACGCCCTGTGGCCGTTTTTAGTTGGGAGATTAAGTTTATTTGAATCCTGAGGGTCCCTAGGGTCCAACTAGCCCACTAGGTACCTCCAGTAAGCGCCACAGAGCTGCATTGCAGAGAGGTGTAAAAAGTGGCACGGCCTGGACCACCTCTCTGCAACGCAGCTCAGTGGCGCTTACTGGAAGCAACTGGTGGGCTAGTTAGCCCCCAGCGGCCCTCAGGATTGAAGGGGAATTATTTCCCCAACTTAAAACGTGCCATAGGGTGTGTTTGCACACGTCACCTCAGGCCCCGTCCCCTCCCTTCCACACTGTGTAAACACGCCGTGTGGCCGTTTTTTAAGTTGGGAGATTAAGTCCCATTGAATCCTGAGGATCCCTAGGGGCAAAATAGCCCACTAGGTACGTCCAGTAAGCGCCATTGCAGAGAGGTGTAAAAAGAGGCACAGCCTGCACCACCTCGCTGCAACGCATAGCAGTGGCGCTTACTGGAAGCACCTTGTGGGCTAGTTGGCCCCCAGGGTCCCTCAGGAGTGAAAGGGAATTATTTCCCCAACTTAAAACGCGCCACAGGGCGTGTTTGCACACGTCACCTCAGGCCCCGTCCCCTCCCTTCACCACTGTGTAAACGCACCCTGTGGCCGTTCTAAGTTGAGAGATTAAGTCAGCTTGAATCCTAAGGGTCCCTAGGGTGAAACTAGCCCACTAGGTACCTCCAGTAAGCGCCACAGAGCTGCGTTGCATAGAGGTGTAAAAAGGGGCGTGGCCTCAGAACACTTGTCTGCAACGCAGCTCCCTGGCGCATACTGGAGATACCTGTTGGGCTAGTTGGCCCTCAGGGAACCTCAGTATTGAAGGGGAATTAATGCCCCAACTTACAACTGGCCAGGGGGTGCGTGTGCAGAGTGCTGCAAGGAGGGGTGTGGCCTCCGGCGCGATGCCGGTCTTTTCTTTATTTTATTTTTTTAAGAAGGAGGGCTGTGTGCCCCCCCCCTTCTTTTTCTAATTTACTGGCCCTGGGGACCCCATTCCTCAGGGCCTGCACCCAAATTTTTAATTTGGCCCTCCCAAGGCCTTAATCAAGGCCTTAATCGGCCCGGGGACCCCAAGCCCCGGGTCATGGCCTTTTTTTTTTTTTTTTTAGGAGGGGGCTGCGTTGCCCCCCTCCTCAGGCCACTTATGGCCCGGGCACCCCATCCCCCGGGGCCGGCCTTTGCAATTTATTATTTTAAAAAATATATATATTTATAGAAACACCTAGGACATGCTGGACAAACCGTATGTACCTATCGCCATGACGATTTGTGTGATATTCATTAAAAGGCGACTATGCATAGAATGAATCCACATGGAATGTATTTACACTGCTAGTGAAGCTCTGACGTGTCTGACGCCCTACCGTGCCTAATCTCGCCACCCCCGACGGTGGGTACTCTCCAAGTAGACACCCTTATCGTTTATTTATACAAACATGGGTAGCTATTGACGAGCACATTTAATATACACGCACACCAAGCCATTCAAAGGGGATTCGACAAAAATTCGAACAAACTATGCAAGAAACCCTCCTCACGGTTAATTAAACACACATCCACCGCTGGATGTGTAATACTTTTTATTTTACTCTCTGTAAAGGAGACGAACCTTTTTTGAGAGTCACAGCGTGCTCCTGGCTGAGCCCAATGCTGTGTTACACCCACCAATGCCCGCCGAGTGCCTCACACCTCTGTGTTGTATTCCACCAGCTAGTGCGTATGCTATGGCACTCTCTAGCCCATGTGCACTGTAACACCACCCCGTGAATATGTCATGCTACACTTGCCTTCGCACGGGATATATTACCCCATCTAGCGTGCCTTCCTCGATGCCTATGTTATAACGCACAGCGCTATGCCATACATATTACAATCTGGGATCCATATCTTTGGCACAGTGCATATGCAACATTATACTCCCCAGCACATATTTCATATTACAACTTTAGAAACTAGTTAGGTTACACAACACTGCCCTGTGCATATTACACTCCAAGGTGCATATCGCATAGCACGCGCTAGTGCCTGTGCTATCTTGCGCTCTCCAATGAATCTGTCATTGCGCACAATGTATTGCATGTTATATTTCATGCCCGGTTCATCTTATATCACACTTTTTGGTGCATAGTTTATACCATATACTACATCTAGTTTTCATTTTCAATCGTGCTCGCAGGACTATGTTCTATATAACACTGCGTCTACCTACCCTTTTCACGGGCATTACATTTTGCGCTGGGGGGTGGAGGGTCAGGGGGTGTTTCTGCCAAGTGAGCCCGGAGTCACAGTCACAAACGTCCTCTTCTTCCTGAATAAAAGTGAGATTAAGCTGCATACTTGTTCATATTTTAAGTAGTTCGCACAGACACACATTTTAAAAACAATAAAGTTCCTAATACCCACCTTCTCTGAACAGTTAGCTTGCTGCCCCATCCACCTCCTCCCTATCCTCTGTTGTCTGAATCCATGGACTAGCCTCCTCCCTCCTGCCATGCATGGTCTGATGTGCTGCCACTGCCCTCCATTTAGCATGATGTACCAGTCCACTCCTCCTGCCCTCCATTGCCCAATTCTATGGCCCATCATTGACCTCCGGCTTAGCCTCTGTGATTAGCTTGCTGCCCCTATTCTCCTTCCTCCTGCCCCCGATGTCTTTGTGCATGCCCCTGCTCCATCCTTTTTGCCCACCATGTTCCATGGACCTGCCACTCCTATCTACTCTGAGTGTTCTGTTGAGCTACAACTCCCTCCCACCTGACTAGCATTGTCAGATGACTGTAACCTGTCACCTCCACCCTGCTTGTCCACATGCCATGCCCCTATCCCCTTCCTCCTGTCCTCCATGGTCCATTTTACTGCCACACCCTTCTGCCCTCCCTGGTCTGTTGTGCTGCAACTGCTCCTCCTGCCTGCCCCACGTGGTCTGTTGTGAGGCCCCTTCCCCTGAACTCTCTTGTTTGTGTCCAGGTCCTGACCCTCCCTTCTATCCTCCATGGTCCTTTGTGCATGCCCCTGCACCCTCCTTCTTTCCCATCATAGCCATTGTGCTGCCACTAACCCTCCCGCTTGCCATGCATGGTCTTCTGTGCTGCCATGGCCCCTCCCACCTTCCCTGTGTGGTCAGCTAGCTGCCCCTGACCCCCTCCCACCTTCCCTCCATGGTCTGTGTGTATGCCATCCTAGTCTCATTGTTGCTCTCCATGGTGTGTCTTGTTTCTAGTGCTCATCCTGCCTGACCTCCATGGTCATCTTGCTGCTCCTGCCCTGCCCCCTTGCCCCCAGCCCTCTGTTTCCATGTGCAGACCCTATTCCCTCCCTCCTGGCTTGTCTGTTCCATTGTAATGCCCCTGATCCGTCCCTCCTGCCCTTTATGGTCTGTTATGCTACAGCTTCCTCTCCTGTCTGTCCATTATGGTCAGCTAGCTACCATTGCCTCTTTCCCCTCTGTTCTCTGTTGTCCATGTGCATGGTCTTGTCCCCTCCCTATTGCTTTCTATGGATTGTTGTGCTGCACTCCCGTCCCGCATGCTCTGTGTGGTGTATTGTGCTGCTGCAAACCCTGATGCCTGCCTCGCAGGGTCAGTTTGGGGCACGTCTCCATGTCCCTCCTGTCCTCTGTTATCCGAGTCCATGTCCCTACCCCAATTCCTCCTGCCTACCATGATCCAATGTACCATACTTGCGAACATTTTGAACTTGGTAAGAGGGAGATTTTGAAAAAAAACTGGGGTATTGATTTTCCCCTTTGAGTTACCTTGAAAAAGAGGAGATTGTAGACCGGAGACAGATCAAATAAAGCCCATTTGAGCTTAAAAACCTTGGACGTTTCCTGGCTGAAATGGATCTGTTGGCATGTATGGTTGTACTACCACTGCCTCTTCCTTCTGCCCACAATGGTCTATTATATTGCCACAGCCTCTCTTGCCAGTCCTGTATTGTTGGTTTGTTGCCCCTGTCCCCTTTCCACTGCCCTTCATAGTCTGTTGTGCTGCCACTGCCCTTCCTGCCTGCCCAGTGTGGTCAAATTGTTGCCTCTGCACTCTCCTACCTGCCTTCAATTTTCAGAGTCCGTGCCCCTGGCCTCTGCCTCTCAACAGTATCCCAATGAACAACTAGATTGCTAACATTCTATATTTATTACAAAGGTTTGGAACGCCCGCCGTCATCTTGATGTAATCAAAACTGTAATACCTAGAGTATTTCCTTTAGAAATTACATATATGAGAGGGTCTTATTTGCATCAAAATTATGGTTAGTGCTCTAAAAAACTAAAATGAGGACAGATTTTCTGAGTTTTCAAATAGCAACAACAAACTTTTAAATTATTTGTAATCTTTATGTTTTTTTATCCAGTTGACCACTTGATTACATGTTGCACCTAGGGGAGAGGATGTGGTGTTCCTTCCAGAGCAGCAGACTTTGCAACTGGGGAACCATGTTGCAGTTTCTGCTTCAGCTCAACATTCTGTGATTCTGGTCAAATCACTTAATCTCCCCATGTCTACAACCAAAATGAATTTGATCTTATGTGATGTAACTAATGCTCATGTAAAGCACTCCAATACCTGACAAGTCTGCACTATATAAAACTGCAAATACACAAGAAATAAGTGTTTTGCACACTTCTGTCATTGGGCTACATGTGGGCTACATCTGGATGATATTTGTGCTGCATTTGGGCTCTTTTGTCTCTGGTGGCCATCTTGGGAGATTTATTTGCTATGAAGTATCCTAATTTTCTCATTTACTGCAGTCTCCTCAGTAGGAAATGCTTTCAGTTTTTTACGTTGATTCCATCAAGAAGGTGTTCAGACATGTCACACATTTGCCATAAATTCTGAATGTTAGCACTCTAGTTGCTCATTAGATCACTGTAGTAAAGCTACTGCTCACCACGGAAGTCTGCTGCTGGTAGTAAAAGTGTATGTTTCAGTCTGCATATCAGAATGTTTTAATGACATAGAAGAGGATTTGAGAAGTCACTCAAAAGGTGCCCTAATTTTTCTTTCTTCAGCACTAATCATAATTTCTATGGCAAAATGAACCCCCTCATTGTGTTTCTTTTTAAATTAAATGTTTGAAGTGTTACCACTTTATTCCAATCAAGATGGTTTTCAGGTATGCCATACTTTTGTCATAAGTAAGACTGTTAGCGCTCTTGTTGTTCGTTAGAACACTCTGGGACATTCTGTCATTGGGCTATACTTGGGCTACATCTGGGTGATATTTGGGCTACATTTGGGCTCTTTTGTCTCTGGTGGCCATCTTGGGAGATTTATTTGTTATGAAGTTTCCTAATTTCCTCATTTACTGCAGTCTCCTCATTAGGAAATACTTTCAGTTTTTTACTTTGGTTCCATCAAGAAGGCATTCAGATGTGTCACACATTTGCCATAAATTCTGAATGTTAGCACTCTAGTTGCTCATTAGATCACTGTCGTAAAGCTACTGCTCACCAGGGAAGTCTGCTGCTGGTATTCAAAGTGCATGTTTCAGTCTGCATGTCAGACTGTTTTTATGAAATAGAAGAGGATTTGAGAAGTCAAAATGTGCCCTAATTTTTCTTTCTGCAGCACTAATCATAATTTCTATGGCAAAATGAACCCCCTCATTCTGTTCCTTTAAAAAATTAAATGTTTTAAATGTTACCACTTTATTCCAATCAAGATGGCTTCAAGTGTGCCATACTTTTGTCATAAGTAAGACTTTTAGCGCTCTAGTTGTTCGTTAGAACACTCTGGGACATTCTGTCATTGGGCTATACTTGGGCTACATCTGGGTGATATTTGGGCTACATTTGGGCTCTTTTGTCTCTGGTGGCCATTTTGGGAGACTTATTTGTTATGATGTTTCCTAATTTCCTCATTTACTACAGTCTCCTCAGTAGGAAATACTTTCAGTTTTTTACTTTGATTCCATCAAGAAGGCATTCAGATGTGTCACACATTTGCCATAAATTCAGAAAGTTAGCACTCTAGTTACTTATTAAATCACTGTAGTAAAGCTACTGCTCACCAGGGAAGTCTGCTGCTGGTATTGAAAGTGCATATTTCAGTCTGCATGTCAGAATTTTTTAATGAAATAGAAGAGGATTTGAGAAGTCACTCACAATGTGCCCTAATTTTTCTTTCTGCAGCACTAATCATACTTTCTATGGCAAAATGAACCCCCTCGTTTTGTTCCTTTTTAAATTAAATGTTTTAAGAGTTACCACTTTATTCCAACCAAGATGGCTTCAGGTGTGCCATACGTTTGTCATAAGTAGGACTGTTAGCGCTCTAGTTGTTCTTTAGAACACTCTGGGAAGCTGCAGTAGAACACAAAGGAATCAACTGACAGTCTCTGCCCTTGTTGGATGTACATGTTTTACTGAGAATGTCAGACTTCATTCTCACATGACTGAGAAAGATAATGTGAATTTACAGAAAATATGCTCTCAGTTTAGCTTATAGATCACCTTCCAATCCTCTGTGGGAAAAGCATGAAAAAATAGTTTTCTCTCAAACATGATTCATGATATCACAGCAGAAGGCTTTTTCACATGGTAAAATCACCTTAGAACACACCACAATTCCTAAAATGACTATGGTACCATCAACAAATGATTTATAATGTAACTAATGTCTTAAAACCTTGTATTAACTGCAATGCTTTTTAATGAGGTGCTATCATGTATATTGGTCCCAAGATGGCTGCCAACACTTCTTGGATGAAGAGCTGACAGCCAATCAGATCTCACGATGAGATGTGTGGTTAGGCTCCGCCCAGATATATATGTGAATTTACTTTTGATTTTCTCAGGAACTACTGAACGGATTTACACCATTTAAGCAAAAGGCACGAGTCTGAACTGAGGACTACCTCTTTGCCAAATTTGGTGTAATTCCGTTCAGCACTTCAGGATGTAGCTGCGTCAACAGGTCCCATGGGAAAATGCATGGAGAAAACGCGTTTTTTCTCGGCCCCCGCTTGACGAATCACCGTGAAATTTTCAGGATAGGAGTGGACAGGAGCTGGCCAAAAGTTTGGAAATTTTCACGAAGATTCATCAATCGACGCCAACGTTATTCTAAATAGAATGTTGCGGATTTCCTATGGAAAATAGGTCCTAACTATAACTACCTACTGGCAACTGCCAGTAGGTGATATATATATATATATTCACTGAAAAAACCATAGGTTTCAGGGGTGTTATAGTTAGCTGGACTTTTCACTTGTACAAAACCATTGAAATTCCCCCGTTATAGTTAGTTCAGCTAACTATAACTCGCGCGCCCGCAATGCACTGCTGATGACGTCACATATTACATCACTCATGACATGGTCAGTGACATCACTCATGACATCACTGATGACATCTCAAATGACATCACTGATGACATCACTGATGACATCATCCAGTGAATGTGTGTTTTTCTGAAAATAAATTTGTTTTATATATGTATATCTCAAGGTCGATGGAAGAATAAATGGGTATATAAGTGTCTAAATGGATGATTTGTTTTTGAAAAATTGATTGTGTAACTGATTAAGTGTATCATAGTAAATACATGGCTTAGTGAGTAATGTTTAAATATGTAAATATCTGTATCAGTCTCTCACTTTGTGTATAAGTGGCTGCATGGGTTGGTGAGTAGCTACATGGGTGTCTATATAGGTTATTAGTTGGTTTTTTGAGTATCAGTCTGAGTGTCTGCATGGTTCGGTGGGGGGTATTACGTAGTGCATAGGTGCATGAATGAGTGACTCACTGTTTGTATGTGTTGAACACAGCATGTGCGCAGGACTGTATGGGTGGATGAGTGTGTGTGTGGGTGTGTTAGTGAGTGAATGACTGTCTCAATAGTGTCTTTATGAGTAACTACATATGTTTTAAACTAGTATATGTGACTATTGGTGTGTATATGTGAGTATATGTGAGAGTGAGAGATTGAAAGAGTTCCTGTACGAATAAGTATGTGCTTCTATAAGTGATTGTTTAAAAGACTAAGTATGTGTAAGTTTCCGTAGAAGTAAGTGTGGTGGTGTGTGTATAACTGTATATGCAAGTAAATGTATGTTTGATTCTTTATTAGCATGAGTGACTATGTGTGTGAGTAACTCTATGGATGAGTGGCATTGTGTAACAGGATGTATAGGTGTATGAGTACATATGATGAGTAAGTACATGTATGAGTGACTGTATAGGACTGTTGGTGAATGAGTGGATGTGTACGTGGATCTTAGAATTACTGAAGAGGTTGTTGTAACTGGTATTGGTATGTCCATTGTTTTGTAAATGTTAGTCTCTATTTTTGAATGTGTGTATCAAAGGTTATATTAGGGTGAGAGGAGGTCTGCCACTCTATCACAAGGATGATGTCATCAGTGATGTCATTTGAGATGTCATCAGTGATGTCATGAGTGATGTCACTGACCATGTCATGAGTGATGTAATATGTGACGTCATCAGCAGTGCATTGCGGGCGCGCGAGTTATAGTTAGCTGAACTAACTATAACGGGGGAATTTCAATGGTTTTGTACAAGTGAAAAGTCTAGCTAACTATAACACCCCTGAAACCTATGGTTTTTTCAGTGAATTTCTGAGGTTTTTTAAATGCTAATTCCTAACTATAACGTGCCTGAAACCTATTGTTTTTTCTGTGAATTTCAAAGGGTTTTTAAATGCTAATTTCTAACTATGCCTACAGAGATAGGACATGTGAAGAAAGAAGAAAAAATGCACAGAAAGAAACAAAAGAAGTGCAGAAAGAAGCAACAGAAGTCCTCAAATACGAAGATAAGTGCAGGAAGAAGGATAACGTGCAGAAAGAACAAAAAGAAGAGCAGAAAGAAGCCTTGTTGCAAAATCATCCTGTACCCTCAACTTTTTCAGACGGATACTGGTGGTAACTGAGTCTGACTAACCAGTCCTAGAGCCAGTGCTATGTTAAAAGACACTTAGAATACAGTGAAAACACCTACATACACTAGGGAACATTATGCGTTGGGGTCCCCCTGTGATTAGCCTGACCTCCTCTGTAAGCCCCTAGTATATAATAGGGCATGGGGATTAAAACTACCTCTTAAAACAGGCCACAGGGCGTTGTTGCACACGTTAACTCAGGCCCCGTCCCCTCCCTTCACCACTATGTAAACACGCCCTGTGTCCGTTTTTAGTTGGGAGATTAAGTTCATTTGAATCCTGAGGGTCCCTATGGTCCAACTAGCCCACTAGGTACCTCCAGTAAGTGCCACAGAGCTGCGTTGCAGAGAGGTGTAAAAAGTGGCACGGCCAGGACCACCTCTCTGCAATGCAGCTCAGTGGCGCTTACTGGAAGCACTTGGTGGGCTAGTTAGCCCCCAGGGGCCCTCAGTATTGAAGGGAAATTATATCCCCAATTTAAAATGTGCCATAGTGCGTGTTTGCACACGTCACCTCAGGCCCCTCCCCTCCCTTCCCCACTGTGTAAACGCGCCCTGTGGCTGTTCTAAGTTGAGAGATTAAGTCCCCTTGAATCCTAAGGGTCCCTAGGGTCACACTAGACCACTAGGTACCTCCAGTAAGCGCCACAGAGCTGCGTTGCAGAGAGGTGAAAAAAGGGGCTTGGCCTCAGAACACCTGTCTGCAGCGCAGCTCCCTGGTGCATACTGGAGATGCCTGTTGGGGGCGCGTTTGCAGAGTGCTGCACGGAGGGGGCATGGCCTCCGGCACGATGCCAGTCTTTTATTTATTTTATATTTTAAGTAGGGGGGCTCCCCTTCTTATTCTAATTTATTGGCCCTGATGACCCCATCCCCCAGGGCCTGTCTCCTAATTATATTTTTTTGACCCCAATCCCCAGGGCCGGCCACTGTTTTTTATTATTTTTAAAAAATATATATTTATAGACACACCTAGGACATGCTGGACAAACCGTACGTACCTATCACCATGACGATTTGCGTGATAGTCATTAAAAGGCGACTATGCATGCAATGAATCCACGTGGAATGTATTTACACCCCTAGTGAAGCTCTGACATGTCTGATGCCCTACCGTGCCTAATCCCGGTAGACACCCTTATCGTTTATTTATACAAACATGGGTAGCTAATGACGAGCACATTTAATATACACGCACACCAAGCCATTCAAAGGGGATTCGACAAAAATTCGAACAAACTATGCAAGAAACCCTCCTCACGGTTAATTAAACACACATCCACCGCTGGATGTGTAATACTTTTTATTTTACTCTCTGTAAAGGAGACGAACCTCACTTGAGAGTCACAGCGTGCTCCTGGCTGAGCCCAATGCTGTGTTACACCCACCAATGCCCGCCGAGTGCCTCACACCTCTGTGTTGTATTCCACCAGCTAGTGCGTATGCTATGGCACTCTCTAGCCCATGTGCACTGTAACACCACCCCGTGAATATGTCATGCTACACTTGCCTTCGCACGGGATATATTGCCCCATCTAGCGTGCCTTCCTCGATGCCTATGTTATAACGCACAGCGCTATGCCATACATATTACAATCTGGGATCCATATCTTTGGCACAGTGCATATGCAACATTATACTCCCCAGCACATATTTCATATTACAACTTTAGAAACTAGTTAGGTTACACAACACTGCCCTGTGCATATTACACTCCAAGGTGCATATCGCATAGCACGCGCTAGTGCCTGTGCTATCTTGCGCTCTCCAATGAATCTGTCATTGCGCACAATGTATTGCATGTTATATTTCATGCCCGGTTCATCTTATATCACACTTTTTGGTGCATAGTTTATACCATATACTACATCTAGTTTTCATTTTCAATCGTGCTCGCAGGACTATGTTCTATATACCACTGCGTCTACCTACACTTTTCACGGGCATTACATTTTGCGCTGGGGGGTGGAGGGTCAGGGGGTGTTTCTGCCAAGTGAGCCCGGAGTCACAGTCACAAACGTCCTCTTCTTCCTGAATAAAAGTGAGATTAAGCTGCATACTTGTTCATATTTTAAGTAGTTCGCACAGACACACATTTTAAAAACAATAAAGTTCCTAATACCCACCTTCTCTGAACAGTTAGCTTGCTGCCCCATCCACCTCCTCCCTATCCTCTGTTGTCTGAATCCATGGACTAGCCTCCTCCCTCCTGCCATGCATGGTCTGATGTGCTGCCACTGCCCTCCATTTAGCATGATGTACCAGTCCACTCCTCCTGCCCTCCATTGCCCAATTCTATGGCCCATCATTGACCTCCGGCTTAGCCTCTGTGATTAGCTTGCTGCCCCTATTCTCCTTCCTCCTGCCCCCGATGTCTTTGTGCATGCCCCTGCTCCATCCTTTTTGCCCACCATGTTCCATGGACCTGCCACTCCTATCTACTCTGAGTGTTCTGTTGAGCTACAACTCCCTCCCACCTGCCTAGCATTGTCAGATGACTGTAACCTGTCACCTCCACCCTGCTTGTCCACATGCCATGCCCCTATCCCCTTCCTCCTGTCCTCCATGGTCCATTTTACTGCCACACCCTTCTGCCCTCCCTGGTCTGTTGTGCTGCAACTGCTCCTCCTGCCTGCCCCACGTGGTCTGTTGTGAGGCCCCTTCCCCTGAACTCTCTTGTTTGTGTCCAGGTCCTGACCCTCCCTTCTATCCTCCATGGTCCTTTGTGCATGCCCCTGCACCCTCCTTCTTTCCCATCATAGCCATTGTGCTGCCACTAACCCTCCCGCTTGCCATGCATGGTCTTCTGTGCTGCCATGGCCCCTCCCACCTTCCCTGTGTGGTCAGCTAGCTGCCCCTGACCCCCTCCCACCTTCCCTCCATGGTCTGTGTGTATGCCATCCTAGTCTCATTGTTGCTCTCCATGGTGTGTCTTGTTTCTAGTGCTCATCCTGCCTGACCTCCATGGTCATCTTGCTGCTCCTGCCCTGCCCCCTTGCCCCCAGCCCTCTGTTTCCATGTGCAGACCCTATTCCCTCCCTCCTGGCTTGTCTGTTCCATTGTAATGCCCCTGATCCGTCCCTCATGCCCTTTATGGTCTGTTATGCTACAGCTTCCTCTCCTGTCTGTCCATTATGGTCAGCTAGCTACCATTGCCTCTTTCCCCTCTGTTCTCTGTTGTCCATGTGCATGGTCTTGTCCCCTCCCTATTGCTTTCTATGGATTGTTGTGCTGCACTCCCGTCCCGCATGCTCTGTGTGGTGTATTGTGCTGCTGCAAACCCTGATGCCTGCCTTGCAGGGTCAGTTTGGGGCACGTCTCCATGTCCCTCCTGTCCTCTGTTATCCGAGTCCATGTCCCTACCCCAATTCCTCCTGCCTACCATGATCCAATGTACCATACTTGCGAACATTTTGAACTTGGTAAGAGGGAGATTTTGAAAAAAAACTGGGGTATTGATTTTCCCCTTTGAGTTACCTTGAAAAAGAGGAGATTGTAGACCGGAGACAGATCAAATAAAGCCCATTTGAGCTTAAAAACCTTGGACGTTTCCTGGCTGAAATGGATCTGTTGGCATGTATGGTTGTACTACCACTGCCTCTTCCTTCTGCCCACAATGGTCTATTATATTGCCACAGCCTCTCTTGCCAGTCCTGTATTGTTGGTTTGTTGCCCCTGTCCCCTTTCCACTGCCCTTCATAGTCTGTTGTGCTGCCACTGCCCTTCCTGCCTGCCCAGTGTGGTCAAATTGTTGCCTCTGCACTCTCCTACCTGCCTTCAATTTTCAGAGTCCGTGCCCCTGGCCTCTGCCTCTCAACAGTATCCCAATGAACAACTAGATTGCTAACATTCTATATTTATTACAAAGGTTTGGAACGCCTGCCGTCATCTTGATGTAATCAAAACTGTAATACCTAGAGTATTTCCTTTAGAAATTACATATATGAGAGGGTCTTATTTGCATCAAAATTATGGTTAGTGCTCTAAAAAACTAAAATGAGGACAGATTTTCTGAGTTTTCAAATAGCGACAACGAACTTTTAAATTATTTGTAATCTTTATGTTTTTTTATCCAGTTGACCACTTGATTACATGTTGCACCTAGGGGAGAGGATGTGGTGTTCCTTCCAGAGCAGCAGACTTTGCAACTGGGGAACCATGTTGCAGTTTCTGCTTCAGCTCAACATTCTGTGATTCTGGTCAAATCACTTAATCTCCCCATGTCTACAACCAAAATGAATTTGATCTTATGTGATGTAACTAATGCTCATGTAAAGCACTCCAATACCTGACAAGTCTGCACTATATAAAACTGCAAATACACAAAAAATAAGTGTTTTGCACACTTCTGTCATTGGGCTACATGTGGGCTACATCTGGATGATATTTGTGCTGCATTTGGGCTCTTTTGTCTCTGGTGGCCATCTTGGGAGATTTATTTGCTATGAAGTATCCTAATTTTCTCATTTACTGCAGTCTCCTCAGTAGGAAATGCTTTCAGTTTTTTACGTTGATTCCATCAAGAAGGTATTCAGACATGTCACACATTTGCCATAAATTCTGAATGTTAGCACTCTAGTTGCTCATTAGATCACTGTAGTAAAGCTACTGCTCACCACGGAAGTCTGCTGCTGGTAGTAAAAGTGTATGTTTCAGTCTGCATGTCAGAATTTGTTTATGAAATAGAAGAGGATTTGAGAAGTCAAAATGTGCCCTAATTTTTCTTTCTGCAGAACTAATCATAATTTCTATGGGAAAATGAACCCCCTCATTTTGTTCCTTTGTGAGTTAAATTTTTTAAGTGTTACCACTTTATTCCAATCAAGATGGTTTTCAGGTATGCCATACTTTTGTCATAAGTAAGACTGTTAGCGCTCTTGTTGTTCGTTAGAACACTCTGGGACATTCTGTCATTGGGCTATACTTGGGCTACATCTGGGTGATATTTGGGCTACATTTGGGCTCTTTTGTCTCTGGTGGCCATCTTGGGAGATTTATTTGTTATGAAGTTTCCTAATTTCCTCATTTACTGCAGTCTCCTCATTAGGAAATACTTTCAGTTTTTTACTTTGGTTCCATCAAGAAGGCATTCAGATGTGTCACACATTTGCCATAAATTCTGAATGTTAGCACTCTAGTTGCTCATTAGATCACTGTAGTAAAGCTACTGCTCACCAGGGAAGTCTGCTGCTGGTATTCAAAGTGCATGTTTCAGTCTGCATGTCAGACTGTTTTTATGAAATAGAAGAGGATTTGAGAAGTCAAAATGTGCCCTAATTTTTCTTTCTGCAGCACTAATCATAATTTCTATAGCAAAATGAACCCCCTCATTCTGTTCCTTTGAAAATTAAATGTTTTAAATGTTACCACTTTATTCCAATCAAGATGGCTTCAAGTGTGCCATACTTTTGTCATAAGTAAGACTTTTAGCGCTCTAGTTGTTCGTTAGAACACTCTGGGACATTCTGTCATTGGGCTATACTTGGGCTACATCTGGGTGATATTTGGGCTACATTTGGGCTCTTTTGTCTCTGGTGGCCATTTTGGGAGACTTATTTGTTATGATGTTTCCTAATTTCCTCATTTACTACAGTCTCCTCAGTAGGAAATACTTTCAGTTTTTTTACTTTGATTCCATCAAGAAGGCATTCAGATGTGTCACACATTTGCCATAAATTCAGAATGTTAGCACTCTAGTTACTTATTAAATCACTGTAGTAAAGCTACTGCTCACCAGGGAAGTCTGCTGCTGGTATTGAAAGTGCATATTTCAGTCTGCATGTCAGAATCTTTTCATGAAATAGAAGAGGATTTGAGAAGTCACTCACAATGTGCCCTAATTTTTCTTTCTGCAGCACTAATCATACTTTCTATGGCAAAATGAACCCCCTCATTTTGTTCCTTTTTAAATTAAATGTTTTAAGAGTTACCACTTTATTCCAACCAAGATGGCTTCAGGTGTGCCATACGTTTGTCATAAGTAGGACTGTTAGCGCTCTAGTTGTTCTTTAGAACACTCTGGGAAGCTGCAGTAGAACACAAAGGAATCAACTGACAGTCTCTGCCCTTGTTGGATGTACATGTTTTACTGAGAATGTCAGACTTCATTCTCACATGACTGAGAAAGATAATGTGAATTTACAGAAAATATGCTCTCAGTTTAGCTTATAGATCACCTTCCAATCCTCTGTGGGAAAAGCATGAGAAAATAGTTTTCTCTCAAACATGATTCATGATATCACAGCAGAAGGCTTTTTCACATGGTAAAATCACCTTAGAACACACCACAATTCCTAAAATGACTATGGTACCATCAACAAATGATTTATAATGTAACTAATGTCTTAAAACCTTGTATTAACTGCAATGCTTTTTAATGAGGTGCTATCATGTATATTGGTCCCAAGATGGCTGCCAACACTTCTTGGATGAAGAGCTGACAGCCAATCAGATCTCACGATGAGATGTGTGGTTAGGCTCCGCCCAGATATATATGTGAATTTACTTTTGATTTTCTCAGGAACTAGTGAACGGATTTACACCATTTAAGCAAAAGGCACGAGTCTGAACTGAGGACTACCTCTTTGCCAAATTTGGTGTAATTCCGTTCAGCACTTCAGGCTGTAGCTGCGTCAACAGGTCCTATGGGAAAATGCATGGAGAAAACGCGTTTTTTCTCGGCCCCCGCTTGACGAATCACCGTGAAATTTTCAGGATAGGAGTGGACAGGAGCTGGCCAAAAGTTTGGAAATTTTCACGAAGATTCATCAATCGACGCCAACGGTATTCTAAATAGAATGTTGCGGATTTCCTATGGAAAATAGGTCCTAACTATAACTACCTACTGGCAACTGCCAGTAGGTGATATATATATATATATTCACTGAAAAAACCATAGGTTTCAGGGGTGTTATAGTTAGCTGGACTTTTCACTTGTACAAAACCATTGAAATTCCCCCGTTATAGTTAGTTCAGCTAACTATAACTCGCGCGCCCGCAATGCACTGCTGATGACGTCACATATTACATCACTCATGACATGGTCAGTGACATCACTCATGACATCACTGATGACATCTCAAATGACATCACTGATGACATCACTGATGACATCATCCAGTGAATGTGTGTTTTTCTGAAAATTAAATTTGTTTTATATATGTATATCTCAAGGTCGATGGAAGAATAAATGGGTATATAAGTGTCTAAATGGATGATTTGTTTTTGAAAAATTGATTGTGTAACTGATTAAGTGTATCATAGTAAATACATGGCTTAGTGAGTAATGTTTAAATATGTAAATATCTGTATCAGTCTCTCACTTTGTGTATAAGTGGCTGCATGGGTTGGTGAGTAGCTACATGGGTGTCTATATAGGTTATTAGTTGGTTTTTTGAGTATCAGTCTGAGTGTCTGCATGGTTCGGTGGGGGGTATTACGTAGTGCATAGGTGCATGAATGAGTGACTCACTGTTTGTATGTGTTGAACACAGCATGTGCGCAGGACTGTATGGGTGGATGAGTGTGTGTGTGGGTGTGTTAGTGAGTGAATGACTGTCTCAATAGTGTCTTTATGAGTAACTACATATGTTTTAAACTAGTAAATGTGACTATTGGTGTATATATGTGAGTATATGTGAGAGTGAGAGATTGAAAGAGTTCCTGTACGAATAAGTATGTGCTTCTATAAGTGATTGTTTAAAAGACTAAGTATGTGTAAGTTTCCGTAGAAGTAAGTGTGGTGGTGTGTGTATAACTGTATATGCAAGTAAATGTATGTTTGATTCTTTATTAGCATGAGTGACTATGTGTGTGAGTAACTCTATGGATGAGTGGCATTGTGTAACAGGATGTATAGGTGTATGAGTACATATGATGAGTAAGTACATGTATGAGTGACTGTATAGGACTGTTGGTGAATGAGTGGATGTGTACGTGGATCTTAGAATTACTGAAGAGGTTGTTGTAACTGGTATTGGTATGTCCATTGTTTTGTAAATGTTAGTCTCTATTTTTGAATGTGTGTATCAAAGGTTATATTAGGGTGAGAGGAGGTCTGCCACTCTATCACAAGGATGATGTCATCAGTGATGTCATTTGAGATGTCATCAGTGATGTCATGAGTGATGTCACTGACCATGTCATGAGTGATGTAATATGTGACGTCATCAGCAGTGCATTGCGGGCGCGCGAGTTATAGTTAGCTGAACTAACTATAACGGGGGAATTTCAATGGTTTTGTACAAGTGAAAAGTCCAGCTAACTATAACACCCCTGAAACCTATGGTTTTTTCAGTGAATTTCTGAGGTTTTTTAAATGCTAATTCCTAACTATAACGTGCCTGAAACCTATTGTTTTTTCTGTGAATTTCAAAGGGTTTTTAAATGCTAATTTCTAACTATGCCTACAGAGATAGGACATGTGAAGAAAGAAGAAAAAATGCACAGAAAGAAACAAAAGAAGTGCAGAAAGAAGCAACAGAAGTCCTCAAATACGAAGATAAGTGCAGGAAGAAGGATAACGTGCAGAAAGAACAAAAAGAAGAGCAGAAAGAAGCCTTGTTGCAAAATCATCCTGTACCCTCAACTTTTTCAGACGGATACTGGTGGTAACTGAGTCTGACTAACCAGTCCTAGAGCCAGTGCTATGTTAAAAGACACTTAGAATACAGTGAAAACACCTACATACACTAGGGAACATTATGCGTTGGGGTCCCCCTGTGATTAGCCTGACCTCCTCTGTAAGCCCCTAGTATATAATAGGGCATGGGGATTAAAACTACCTCTTAAAACAGGCCACAGGGCGTTTTTGCACACGTTAACTCAGGCCCCGTCCCCTCCCTTCACCACTATGTAAACACGCCCTGTGTCCGTTTTTAGTTGGGAGATTAAGTTCATTTGAATCCTGAGGGTCCCTATGGTCCAACTAGCCCACTAGGTACCTCCAGTAAGTGCCACAGAGCTGCGTTGCAGAGAGGTGTAAAAAGTGGCACGGCCAGGACCACCTCTCTGCAATGCAGCTCAGTGGCGCTTACTGGAAGCACTTGGTGGGCTAGTTAGCCCCCAGGGGCCCTCAGTATTGAAGGGAAATTATATCCCCAATTTAAAATGTGCCATAGTGCGTGTTTGCACACGTCACCTCAGGCCCCTCCCCTCCCTTCCCCACTGTGTAAACGCGCCCTGTGGCTGTTCTAAGTTGAGAGATTAAGTCCCCTTGAATCCTAAGGGTCCCTAGGGTCACACTAGACCACTAGGTACCTCCAGTAAGCGCCACAGAGCTGCGTTGCAGAGAGGTGTAAAAAGGGGCTTGGCCTCAGAACACCTGTCTGCAGCGCAGCTCCCTGGTGCATACTGGAGATGCCTGTTGGGGGCGCGTTTGCAGAGTGCTGCACGGAGGGGGCATGGCCTCCGGCACGATGCCAGTCTTTTATTTATTTTATATTTTAAGTAGGGGGGCTCCCCTTCTTATTCTAATTTATTGGCCCTGATGACCCCATCCCCCAGGGCCTGTCTCCTAATTATATTTTTTTGACCCCAATCCCCAGGGCCGGCCACTGTTTTTTATTATTTTTAAAAAATATATATTTATAGACACACCTAGGACATGCTGGACAAACCGTACGTACCTATCACCATGACGATTTGCGTGATAGTCATTAAAAGGCGACTATGCATGCAATGAATCCACGTGGAATGTATTTACACCACTAGTGAAGCTCTGACATGTCTGATGCCCTACCGTGCCTAATCCCGGTAGACACCCTTGTCGTTTATTTATACAAACATGGGTAGCTATTGACGGGCACATTTAATACACATGCACACCAAGCCATTCAAAGGGGATTCGACAAAAATTCGACCAAAACTATGCAAGAAACCCCCCTCATGGTTAATAAAACACACATCCACTGCCGGATGTGTAATACTTTTTATTTTACTCTCTGGAAAGGGGACGAACATCACTTGAGAGTCACAGCGCGCTCCTGACAGAGCCCAATGCTGTGTTACACCCACCATTGCCTGCCGAGTGCCACACACCTCTGTGTTGTATTCCACTAGCTAGTGCATATGCTATGACACTCTCTAGCCCATGTGCACTGTAACACCACCCCGTGAATATGTAATTCCACACTTGTCTTCGCACGGGTTATATTGCCCAATCTAACGTGCCTTCCTCGATGCCTATGTTATAACGCACAGTGCTATGCCATACATATTACAATCTGGGATCCATATCTTTGTCACAGTGCATATGCAACGTTACACTCCCCAGCACATATTTTATATTACAACTTTAGAGACTAGTTAGGTTACACAACACTGCCCTGTGCATATTACACTCCAAGGCGCATATCGCATAGCACGCGCTAGTGCCTGTGCTATCTCGCGCTCTCCAATGAATCTGTCATTGTGCACAATGTATTGCATATTATATTTCACGCCTGGTTCATCTTATATCACACTTTTTGGTGCATAGTTTATACCATACACTATATCTAGTTTTCATTTTCAATCGTGCTCTCAGGACTATGTTCTATATAACACTGTGTTCACCTACCCTTTTCACGGGCATTACATTTTGCGATAGGGGGTGGAGGGTCAGGGGGTGTTTCTGCCAAGTGAGCCCGGAGTCACAGTCACAAACGTCCTCTTCTTCCTGAATAAAAGTGAGATTATGCTGCATACTTGTTCATATTTTAAGTAGTTTGCACAGACACAATGTTTTAAAAACAATAAAGTTCCTAATACCCGCCTTCTCTGAACAGTTAGCTTGCTGCCCCATCCCCCTCCTCCCTATCCTCTGTTGTGTAAATCCATGGACTAGCCTCCACCCTCGTGCCATGCATGGTCTGATGTGCTGCCACTGCCCTCAATTTAGTATGATGTACCAGTCCACTCCTCCTGCCCTCCATTGCCCAATTCTATGCCCCATCATTGACCTCCTGCTTAAACTCTGTGCTTAGCTTGCTGCCCCTATTCTCCTTCCCCCTGCCCTCCGATGTCTTTGTGCATGCCCCTGCTCCATCCTTTTTGCCCACCATGTCCCATGGACCTGCCAATCCTATCTACTCTGAGTGTTCTGTTGAGCTGCCACTCCCCTCCCACCTGCCTAGCATTGTCAGATGACTGTAACCTGTCCCTGCCACCTCCACCCTGCCTGTCCACATGCCATGCCCCTATCCTCTTCCTCCTGTCCTACATGGTCCATTGTACTGCCACACCCTTCTGCCCTCCCTGGTCTGTTGTGCTGCAACTGCTCCTCCTGCCTGCCCCGTGTGGTCTGTTGTGAGGCCCCTTCCCCTGAACTTTCTTGTCTGTGCACAGGTCCTGACCCTCCCTTCTATCCTCCATCGTCCTTTGTGCATGCCCCTGCACCCTCCTTCTTGCCCATCATAGCCATTGTGCTGCCGCTAACCCTCCCACTTGCCATGCATGGTCTTCTGTGCTGCCATGGCCCCTCCCACCTTCCCTGTGTGGTCAGTTAGCTGCCCCTGACCCCCTCCCACCTTCCCTCCATGGTCTGTGTGTATGCCATCACAGTCTCACTGTTGCTCTTCATGGTGTGTCTTGCTTCTAGTGCCCATCCTGCCTGACCTCCATGGCTATCTTGCTGCTCCTGCCCTGCCCCCCTTGCCCCCAGCCCTCTGTTTACATGTGCAGACCCCTACTCCCTCCCTCCTGGCTTGTCTGTTCCATTGTAATGCCCCTGATCTGTCCCTCCTGCCCTTTATGGTCTGTTATGCTGCAGCTTTCTCTCCTGTCTGTCCATTATGGTCAGCTAGCTACCATTGCCTCTTGCCCCTCTGTTCTCTGTTGTCCATGTGCATGGTCCTGTCCCCTCCCTCTTGCTTTCTATGGATTGTTGTGCTGCACTCCCGTCCTGCATGCCCTGTGTGGTGTATTGTGCTGCTGCAAACCCTGATGCCTGCCCTGCAGGGTCAGTTTGGTGCACCTCTCCATGTCCCTCCTGTCCTCTGTTATCCAAGTCCATGTCCCTATCCCATTTCCTTCCATGATCCAATGTACCATACTTGCGAACATTTTGAACTTGGTAAGAGGGAGATTTTGAAAAAAAACTGGGGTATTGATTTTCCCCTTTGAGTTACATTGAAAAAGAGGATATTGTAGACAGGAGACAGGTCAAATAAAGCCCATTTGAGCTTAAAAACATTGGACGTTTCCTGGCTGAATCGGGTCTGTTGGCATGTATGGTTGTACTACCATTGCCTCTTCCATCTGCCCACAATGGTCTATTACATTGCCACAGCCTTGAAGGAGGGTAGATTTTGTATCACAGGGGGCCCCTGGCCCGTTCTGTCCACACCTGAAGTATGAGACCCTTGTCCTTGCCCTGCCAGCCGCATTTGTAGGCCGTATTAAATTGACCAGCGGGTCCAGTGTTGCTATATAATTATCCTGAGACAACCTTACCACTCAGCCAGCATAAAACCCCTGTGTAGGCCCTTCTGTTCAATATGTAGGCCTCTTTGTTAAATTGACCATAGCTCTGCAATTTTAGTGTTTAGCAGTCTGAAGGCAGGTCTGCGAGGCCTTCTGCTCCAAACTAGTAGCCCCACCCTACCCGAGTGCTCCGTGCTCGGTATCAAAGTTCAACATCCCCCTGAAGCTGTCGACATACAGTAGACTGCATCCTGGACTGGTACTTGCTTCCTGGGCAGGTTTCCCGCTTTTAAGGAAGTGGCAACCGCAGAGCGTCAAGTTAGGAGAACTGAGGAGATTTTATACATGAATATATTGAATTCCCGTACAATACCTATTATTTTCTGCTTGCTCTATGGAACTTACGATAAGCGATTAGCCTGAGAGACTGACCTTTTCACCCAGTCCATTGTCAGCATTAAGTGGGTAAATGACGAAATGTCTGGTAAAATCTGCAGACAAAGCTTTTGGGGAGCATACGTAGGTAGATGTAGCGTGCAAAGGAGCCCACAAAATGATATAAAAAGGGAGCACCCACAGATATCGACGGACTACCTCGCTGTCTGTATGTAGGTTAACAGGCTGTGCAGGTTTTCCCCAAGAGCTGGGAGCTCTTGTCTTCCTTTGCTTAAAATGTCTTGCTCTGCTTTGCTTGAAGTATCTTATTCTATTTTACCTATATGAAATGTCATGTTATGTTTAACCATTGTTCTCTTTACTTTTGCATTTAAAAGATTTTGTATTGTAATTGCAGGAATGCTTGCTCTAAGAGTAAACGTGAGTGTTCCTAGGTAACATTTTCCTTGGTGTAACTTGTTTCTCATGATGCATTTATAGATGTGTTTTCTCTCTCTCTCTGTCAGTACATTAATTGAGATACAGAGAATATCATGACAGCTGTATGATTATCTAGATTCTGTATTTTGTACTTTATGTCTCTATTCTGCGGTTTCTTTGAAGTTGCATCTTCTCATTAAACTGCCATTGTATTCTGCCTCCAATTCCATGTCTCATATGTCTGTTTTCTTCATTTTTGGAGCAAGCGTTCCTAGGCACCCCGGCTCAAATTAAGGTGCCCCTTTTGTCCCTGACTCACTCTCCTGCTCAGTTCTGTGGTGGCTCCCGGGGCTCTGGGGACCGCCCCTAGCTTCCTTGACCCGTTATAGATCTTCCCTCCAACAGCCTCTCTTACAAGTCCTGTATTGTTGGTTTGTTGCCCCTGCCCCCCTTTCCACTGCCCTCCATAGTCTGTTGTGCTTCCACAGCCCTTCCTGCCTGCTCAGTGTGGTTAAATTGTTGCCTTTGCACCCTCCTACCTGCCTTCAAGTTTCAGAGTCCGTGCCCCTGGCCTCTGCCTCTCAACAGTATCCTAATGAACAACTAGATTGCTAACATTCTATATTTATTACAAAAGTGTGGAACGCCTAACATCATCTTGATGTAATCAAAACTGTAATACCTAGAGCATTTCCTTTAGAAATTACATATATGAGAGGGTCTTATTGGCATCACAATTATGGTTAGTGCTCTAAAAGACTAAAATAAGGACATATTTTCTGAGTTTTCAAATAGCGACAAAGCACTTTTAAATTATTTGTTATCTTTATGTTTTTTTATCCAATTGACCACTTGATTAAATGTTGCACTTAGGGGAGAGGATGTGGTGTTACTTCCAGAACTGCAGACTTTGCAACTGGGGAACCAGGTTGAAGTTTCTGCTTCAGCTCGACATTCTGTGATTCTGGTCAAATCACTTAGTCTCCCCATGTCTACAACCAAAATGAATTTGTTCTTGTGTGATGTAACCAATGCTCATGTAAAGCACTCCAATACCTGACAAGTCTGCACTATATAACACTGCAAAACCACAAAATTATAAGTGTTTTGCACACTTCTGTCATTGGGCTATATTTGGGCTATATCTGGGTGATTTTGGGCTACATTTGGGCTCTTTTGTCTCCGGTGGCCATCTTGGGAGATTTATTTGTTATGAAGTTTCCTAATTTCCTCATGTACTGCAGTCTCCTCAGTAGGAAATGCTTTCAGTTTTTTACTTTGATTCCATCATGAAGGTATTCAGATATGTCACACATTTGCCATAAATTCTGAATGTTAGCACTCTAGTTGCTCATTAGATCACTGTAGTAAAACTACTGTTCACCATGGAAGTCTGCTCCTGGTATTAAAAGTGCATGTTTCAGTCTGCATGTCAGAATTTTTTAATGAAATAGAAGAGGATTTGAGAAGTCACTCAAAATGTGCCCTCATTTTCTTTCTTCAGCATTAATCATAATTTCTATGGCAAAATGAACCCCCTCATTGTGTTCCTTTTTAAATTAAATGTTTTAAGTGTTGCCAGTTTATTCCAATCAAGATGGCTTCAGGTGTGCCATACTTTTGTCATAATGAAGACAGTAAGCGCTCTGGTTGTTTTTAAGAACATTCTTGGACATTCTGTCATTGGGCTATACTTGGGCTACATCTGGGTGATATTTGGGCTACATTTGGGCTCTTTTGTCTCTGGTGGCCATCTTGGGAGACTTATTTGTTATGAAGTTTCCTAATTTCCTCATTTACTGCAGTCTCCTCAGTAGGAAATACTTTCAGTTTTTTACTTTGATTCCATCAAGAAGGCATTCAGATGTGTCACACATTTGCCATAAAATCAGAATGTTAGCACTCTTTTTGCTCATTAGATCACTGTAGTAAAGCTACTGTTCACCAGGGAAAACTGCTGCTGGTATTGAAAGTGCATGTTTCAGTCTGCATGTCAGAATTTTTTAATGAAATAGAAGAGGATTTGAGAAGTCACTCAAAATGTGCCCTAATTTTTCTTTCTGCAGCACTAATCATACTTTTTATGGAAAAATGAACCCCCTCATTGTGTTCCTTTTTAAATTAAATGTTTTAAGAGTTACCACTTTAATCCAAGCAAGATGGCTTCAGGTGTGCCATACGTTTATCATAAGTAGGACGGTTAGCGCTCTAGTAGTTCTTTGGAACACTCTGGGAAGCTGCAGTAGAACACAAAGGAATCAACTGACAGTCTCTGCCCTTGTTGGATGTACATGTTTTACTGAGAATGTCAGACTTCATTCTCACATGACTGAGAAAGATAATGTGAATTTACAGAAAATAAGCTCTCAGTTTAGCTTATAGATCACCTTCCAAACCTCTGTGGTAAAAGAATGAGAAAATATTTTTCTCTCAATCATGATATCCCAGCAGAAGGCTTTTTCACATGGTGAAATCACCTTAGAACATACCACAATTCCTAAAATGAGTATAGTACCATCAACAAATGATTTATAATGTAACTAAAGTCTTAAAATCTTCTATTAACTGCAATGCTCTTTAATGAGGTGCTATCATGTATATTGGTCCCAAGATGGCTGCCAACACTTCTTGGATGAAGTGCTGACAGCCAATCAGATCTCAGGATGAGATGTGTGGTTAGGCTCCGCCCACATATATATATGCTTTTAAATGATATTTTCTCAGGAAATACTGAACAGATTTACACCAAACCTACAAAAGGCACTTCCTTGACCTGAGGACTAGCTCTCTGCCAAATTTCAAGTAATTCTGTTCAGCCGTTCGGGCTGTAGCTGTGTCTAAAGGTCCTATGGAAAAATGCATGGGAAAAACGCGTTTTGGGACCCCCCTTTTATCTCAGCCCCCGCTTGACGAATCCCCCCGAGACTTTCAGGGTAGGAGCGGAGCGTAGCGCCCCACCTATTTTGAAAAATTTGCGAGGATTCGTCGACCGGCGCCAAAGTTATTCAAAATAGAATGTTGCGGATTTCCTATGGAAACGTGGTCCTAACTATAACTACCTACTGGCGACCGCCAGTAGGTAATATATATATATATATATATATATATATATATTACCTACTGACGGTCGCCAGTAGGTAGTTATAGTTAGGACCACGTTTCCATAGGAAAACCTCAACATTCTATTTTGAATAACTTTGGCGCCGGTCGACGAATCCTCGCGAATTTCTCAAAATAGGTGGGGCACTACGCTCCGCTCCTACCCTGAAAGTCTCGGGGGGATCCGTCAAGCGGGGGCTGAGATAAAAGGGGGGTCCCAAAACGCGTTTTTCCCATGCATTTTTCCATAGGACCTTTAGAACGAGCTACAGCCCGAACGGCTGAACAGAATTACTCAAAATTTGGCAGAGAGGTAGTCCCTAGGTCAAGGAAGTGCCTTTTGTAGGTCTGGTGTAAATCTGTTCAGTATTTCCGGAGAAAATAGCATTTAAAAGCATATATATATATATATGCGCGCAGGGTGCGCGCACCGTGCGAGCACCGTGCGAGCACCCTAACGTGCGCGAGCGTAATTCTGATTGGTGGTTACATGTTAGTCAACGTTCGAATCGGTCGAAATCAGGAAGTGTCGGCCGCCATTTTGTTTGTTTTCAGTGCGAGAGTGAAAAAGGAAGGTGGCGAACGTGAAAAGGGGGCAGGGTAGAGAGTTCCTGACCCCCTAGCCTTTGTCAGGGGGTCCCTGAAGGACCCCGAAGGCAAAAAAAAAAATTTTTTTTTTTTAAAAATCGCGGGGGTGCGCGCACAGTGCGCGCACAGTGCGCGCACCCTGAAAAACACAAAAAAAAAATTTTTTTTTTTGCAAAATAAAAAAAAATAATTCGCAGGGTGAAAACCAAAAAAAAAAATAATAATAATTTTTAATACGTAGTTTATTGCAAAATAAATATATAAAAAATAATACATAAATAAATTAGCATTTAAAAAACCGTACAAATTCACTGAAAAAACCATAGGTTTCACACACGTTATAGTTAGGAATTAGCATTTAAAAAACCTTGCTAATTCACTGAAAAAACCATAGGTTTCACACATGTTATAGTTAGCTGGACATTTTACTGATAAAAAAACAATGAAATTCCCCCGTTATAGTTACTGTAGGCAACTATAACTCACGCGACCGTAATCCTCTGCTGATGACATATGTGTCTTTATGAAAAAAAAATATTTGTAATATATGTATAGCTAAAATTTAATGGAAGAAGACATGGGCAAATAAGTGTCTAAATACAGTATTAGCATCAGCAGAGGATTGCGGTCGCGTGAGTTATAGTTGCCTACAGTAACTATAACGGGGGAATTTCATTGGTTTTTTATCAGTAAAATGTCCAGCTAACTATAACATGTGTGAAACCTATGGTTTTTTCAGTGAATATATATATATATATATATATATATATATATATAAATTCACTGAAAAAACCATAGGTTTCACACATGTTATAGTTAGCAGAAATTTTACTGATAAAAAACCTGTGAAATTGCCCCGTTATAGTTAGTGCTGGCAACTATAACTCACGCGACCGCAATCCTCTGCTGATGCTAATACTGTATTTAGACACTTATTTGCCCATGTCTTCTTCTATACATTTTTAGCTATACATATATTACAAATATTTTTTTTTCATAAAGACACATATGTCATCAGCAGAAGATTGCGGTCGCGTGAGTTATAGTTGCCAGCACTAACTATAACGGGGCAATTTCACAGGTTTTTTATCAGTAAAATTTCCGCTAACTATAACATGTGTGAAACCTATGGTTTTTTCAGTGAATTTGCAAGGTTTTTTAAATGCTAATTCCTAACTATAACGTGTGTGAAACCTATGGTTTTTTCAGTGAATTTGTACGGTTTTTTAAATGCTAAGTTACTTTACGCCATTCGAGGCGTGCGCGCCCACTTAACGCAGTTCGTTCCGTGCACGGTTTTTATCAACTTTAATAAGCCCTGTACATTTGGTGACCTTCGGCCACCAAAAGCACAGGGGGTGGGGTCAATGTGGATAGTGTTTTTTTTATTTCGATTTTATAATTTCATGTTGCCAAAATTTAGTTTTTTTTACCGAATAATAAGCCCTGTACATTTGGTGGCCTCCGGGCACCAAGAGCACAGGGGGTGGGGTAAGTGTGGATAGTGTTTTTTTTATTTTGATTTTTTTACCGTACGCTTACGGTAAGCGTACGGTAAGCGTACTCGGCGAAATTGCCGAAAAAAAAATAAAACCGTTTTTGCTCTTGGGGGATGTTTGGGGACTCCCTCAACATGACTATGTGGGAGGGAGTTGTCAAAACAGCCCCGTAACATGTTTTTGGCCATCATGTTTGATAAACAACACTCAGTGCGAGAGACAAAATGGCGGACACCGCTTCCTGGTTTCGGCCAATTCGAATGTTTACTAAGATCTAAGAGCCAATCAGAATCGCGCTCGCGCACGCCACCGTACGCTTACGGTAAGCGTACGGTAAGCGTACCGTAAGCGGGCTCAGATATATATATTGATTTAAAGGCTATTTTCTCAGAATCTACTGAACAGATTTACACCAAACCTACAAAAGACACTTCCTTGACCTAGGGACTACCTCTCTGCCAAATTTCTAGTAATTCTGTTCAGCCGTTCGGGCTGTAGCTCGTTCTAAAGGTCCTATGGAAAAATGCATGGGAAAAACGCGTTTTGGGACCCCCTTTTTATCTCAGCCCCCGCTTGACGAATCCCCCCGAGACTTTCAGGGTAGGAGCGGAGCGTAGCGCCCCACCTATTTTGAGAAATTCGCGAGGATTCATCGACCGGCGCCAAAGTTATTCAAAATAGAATGTTGAGGTTTTCCTATGGAAAAGGGGTCCTAACTATAACTACCTAATGGCGACCGCCAGTAGGTAATATATATATATATATATATATATATATATATATATATATATATATCCATCATAAAGGTAGCCCCAATGAGAGAAGCCAGCCGGCAGAAATATACTTCAATCTTTTAATGACAGCCAAAACGCCAACAGACATGAGCGTGAACACCAGCCTCATCAGTTCATAGCTTCGCCAGACGCGTTTCGAGAAATGGTTCTCTTCTTCTGTGGCAGCCTGTTAACAAAACGGCAATGCTTGCACCAATTATATTACCAGCTTCCTGCCCCAGTGGGCGTGTCCACTTGCATGGCCCTCTGGATGCTGTAGTGCTTCGCGCTTCTACTCATGTGAGTCCGTTTCAAAGTTAACAAAATTAAATCGTTGTAACCCATGTGGGCTGGGGCAAAGTGTCTCCGCACACTGTCTGTTCTGCTTTGCGATGGCCGTCGTGAATTCTGCCGCCCCTTGAATGACACCGCTTGGCGCCATCTCCGGCCCACGTCGAAGTGGTGGGCTTCTCTCGCGGCTGGGCTCAGCCGCTACAAATCCATCATAAAGGTAGCCCCAATGAGAGAAGCCAGCCGGCAGAAATATACTTCAATCTTTTAATGACAGCCAAAACGCCAACAGACATGAGCGTGAACACCAGCCTCATCAGTTCATAGCTTCGCCAGACGCGTTTCGAGAAATGGTTCTCTTCTTCTGTGGCAGCCTGTTAACAAAACGGCAATGCTTGCACCAATTATATTACCAGCTTCCTGCCCCAGTGGGCGTGTCCACTTGCATGGCCCTCTGGATGCTGTAGTGCTTCGCGCTTCTACTCATGTGAGTCCGTTTCAAAGTTAACAAAATTAAATCGTTGTAACCCATGTGGGCTGGGGCAAAGTGTCTCCGCACACTGTCTGTTCTGCTTTGCGATGGCCGTCGTGAATTCTGCCGCCCCTTGAATGACACCGCTTGGCGCCATCTCCGGCCCACGTCGAAGTGGTGGGCTTCTCTCGCGGCTGGGCTCAGCCGCTACAAATCCATCATAAAGGTAGCCCCAATGAGAGAAGCCAGCCGGCAGAAATATACTTCAATCTTTTAATGACAGCCAAAACGCCAACAGACATGAGCGTGAACACCAGCCTCATCAGTTCATAGCTTCGCCAGACGCGTTTCGAGAAATGGTTCTCTTCTTCTGTGGCAGCCTGTTAACAAAACGGCAATGCTTGCACCAATTATATTACCAGCTTCCTGCCCCAGTGGGCGTGTCCACTTGCATGGCCCTCTGGATGCTGTAGTGCTTCGCGCTTCTACTCATGTGAGTCCGTTTCAAAGTTAACAAAATTAAATCGTTGTAACCCATGTGGGCTGGGGCAAAGTGTCTCCGCACACTGTCTGTTCTGCTTTGCGATGGCCGTCGTGAATTCTGCCGCCCCTTGAATGACACCGCTTGGCGCCATCTCCGGCCCACGTCGAAGTGGTGGGCTTCTCTCGCGGCTGGGCTCAGCCGCTACAAATCCATCATAAAGGTAGCCCCAATGAGAGAAGCCAGCCGGCAGAAATATACTTCAATCTTTTAATGACAGCCAAAACGCCAACAGACATGAGCGTGAACACCAGCCTCATCAGTTCATAGCTTCGCCAGACGCGTTTCGAGAAATGGTTCTCTTCTTCTGTGGCAGCCTGTTAACAAAACGGCAATGCTTGCACCAATTATATTACCAGCTTCCTGCCCCAGTGGGCGTGTCCACTTGCATGGCCCTCTGGATGCTGTAGTGCTTCGCGCTTCTACTCATGTGAGTCCGTTTCAAAGTTAACAAAATTAAATCGTTGTAACCCATGTGGGCTGGGGCAAAGTGTCTCCGCACACTGTCTGTTCTGCTTTGCGATGGCCGTCGTGAATTCTGCCGCCCCTTGAATGACACCGCTTGGCGCCATCTCCGGCCCACGTCGAAGTGGTGGGCTTCTCTCGCGGCTGGGCTCAGCCGCTACAAATCCATCATAAAGGTAGCCCCAATGAGAGAAGCCAGCCGGCAGAAATATACTTCAATCTTTTAATGACAGCCAAAACGCCAACAGACATGAGCGTGAACACCAGCCTCATCAGTTCATAGCTTCGCCAGACGCGTTTCGAGAAATGGTTCTCTTCTTCTGTGGCAGCCTGTTAACAAAACGGCAATGCTTGCACCAATTATATTACCAGCTTCCTGCCCCAGTGGGCGTGTCCACTTGCATGGCCCTCTGGATGCTGTAGTGCTTCACGCTTCTACTCATGTGAGTCAGTTTCAAAGTTAACAAAATTAAATCGTTGTAACCCATGTGGGCTGGGGCAAAGTGTCTCCGCACACTGTCTGTTCTGCTTTGCGATGGCCGTCGTGAATTCTGCCGCCCCTTGAATGACACCGCTTGGCGCCATCTCCGGCCCACGTCGAAGTGGTGGGCTTCTCTCGCGGCTGGGCTCAGCCGCTACAAATCCATCATAAAGGTAGCCCCAATGAGAGAAGCCAGCCGGCAGAAATATACTTCAATCTTTTAATGACAGCCAAAACGCCAACAGACATGAGCGTGAACACCAGCCTCATCAGTTCATAGCTTCGCCAGACGCGTTTCGAGAAATGGTTCTCTTCTTCTGTGGCAGCCTGTTAACAAAACGGCAATGCTTTCACCAAATATATTACCAGCTTCCTGCCCCAGTGGGCGTGTCCACTTGCATGGCCCTCTGGATGCTGTAGTGCTTCGCGCTTCTACTCATGTGAGTCCGTTTCAAAGTTAACAAAATTAAATCGTTGTAACCCATGTGGGCTGGGGCAAAGTGTCTCCGCACACTGTCTGTTCTGCTTTGCGATGGCCGTCGTGAATTCTGCCGCCCCTTGAATGACACCGCTTGGCGCCATCTCCGGCCCACGTCGAAGTGGTGGGCTTCTCTCGCGGCTGGGCTCAGCCGCTACAAATCCATCATAAAGGTAGCCCCAATGAGAGAAGCCAGCCGGCAGAAATATACTTCAATCTTTTAATGACAGCCAAAACGCCAACAGACATGAGCGTGAACACCAGCCTCATCAGTTCATAGCTTCGCCAGACGCGTTTCGAGAAATGGTTCTCTTCTTCTGTGGCAGCCTGTTAACAAAACGGCAATGCTTGCAACAATTATATTACCAGCTTCCTGCCCCAGTGGGCGTGTCCACTTGCATGGCCCTCTGGATGCTGTAGTGCTTCGCGCTTCTACTCATGTGAGTCCGTTTCAAAGTTAACAAAATTAAATCGTTGTAACCCATGTGGGCTGGGGCAAAGTGTCTCCGCACACTGTCTGTTCTGCTTTGCGATGGCCGTCGTGAATTCTGCCGCCCCTTGAATGACACCGCTTGGCGCCATCTCCGGCCCACGTCGAAGTGGTGGGCTTCTCTCGCGGCTGGGCTCAGCCGCTACAAATCCATCATAAAGGTAGCCCCAATGAGAGAAGCCAGCCGGCAGAAATATACTTCAATCTTTTAATGACAGCCAAAACGCCAACAGACATGAGCGTGAACACCAGCCTCATCAGTTCATAGCTTCGCCAGACGCGTTTCGAGAAATGGTTCTCTTCTTCTGTGGCAGCCTGTTAACAAAACGGCAATGCTTGCACCAATTATATTACCAGCTTCCTGCCCCAGTGGGCGTGTCCACTTGCATGGCCCTCTGGATGCTGTAGTGCTTCGCGCTTCTACTCATGTGAGTCCGTTTCAAAGTTAACAAAATTAAATAGTTGTAACCCATGTGGGCTGGGGCAAAGTGTCTCTGCACACTGTCTGTTCTGCTTTGCGATGGCCGTCGTGAATTCTGCCGCCCCTTGAATGACACCGCTTGGCGCCATCTCCGGCCCACGTCGAAGTGGTGGGCTTCTCTCGCGGCTGGGCTCAGCCGCTACAAATCCATCATAAAGGTAGCCCCAATGAGAGATATATATCCATCCAAAGCCCCCCACAACGAAGGAGCAGGCACACACAGAGGATCGTTTAGACCAGCGGTTTAATGGATTGGCACAATGCATTTCGGTTAAATACCTTCCTCAGATGCCTTCCCTGACCAAACCAAACAGTCAGTGTCCATCTTTAAAAAGTGCCTACTTCACTCCGATAGGCAAAGGGGACACGGTGTGCGTGACAGGCGATTGGGCACCAGGTAAGTACCCTCCCCCATGTGGGTGGTGTAGGAGAGTAGGGTCTGCTATCCTATGGTCACCCCAAATATTGCTTTTTGCTTCACTGGTTTTTGACATATTGAGGCTGTGGGCCTGCTAATCAGACCCCCAGACTGCTGTTCTCTCTAACTAAATTGACACTATGCACCCTAGGTGCATAACCAATTGGAAGTGGATCACCCTGTGAGCCCCTGTACCAGTGTACACTAGGTACCCAGGGCATTGGTGTATCTAAGGCCTGCCAGGGGCTGAAGCATGTATTATGCCACCCCAGGCTTGGCCTAACAAATTTGACACAACTGGCTGATCACTCAGCTGGGGTAAGTTGGTGTAACCACCTCTTACTTAGGTGTAGTATACCTATACCTAACCTTAAATGGGACACATGTTAACCTATAAGTCACTCCTATGGCAGGCCTTAACAATCCTCAAGGCAGAGTGCTTGGTTCCAAGTGAGATGGTGCTCTGGCATGAGCTGAGCCTGTCTGCAGTGGTCGGAACCACTTCCTTCTACTGTTTCCAGATATCGTCATACCATATACTCTTAAGTGCATTATGAACCTCGCGGTTAAATGCTATCTTTGGTTTGGCTTTATCAAAACATGTTGAGTAAGGTGTCATACGAATTGGAATACTAACCCCTCGCCAATTCTGGCGACGGGGTTAGCATTCCACCCTTCTAGAGGGACACGACATGTACAGTACTTGAAACCCGGGTAAAATCAGACATAGCCTCAGCTCCACAAAATGGATGCTGCCACCACAGACACAAGTCTGCCCTCCTACTGCTGGGAGTCCTTCCAGCTTGGGAGACGTGGACAAAGGGTTTCCTGCCAGCACCACCCCAGACAGGATTTTGTGTATTGGTCAGGTAGGGCTTGAAAGAAACCAGACATGCCTGAGGCTCACAAGGAGCCTCGGTGCATATGCCAGTTCAATCCGGTCCTGGGGCACACCAGCCCCGGACCTGGGGCGAGCTGGACAAAGGATTGGGGGTGTAACCACCCCCCTTCCTGGTCCCACCCTTAGGGAGGGACCTAGCAGGTAGTCCGGCCCCTAGAATCCGCTTAAAGGTAGGAGCTGTGACCTAAGACTTCAGACATCCTGGAATCAATTTAACCACAAGAAGAAGACGGGAACTTCGATGCTCTGCTGCACAGAGGACTGAAGGAAATCTCCCCTATGGTCAGGGAGTGACCATCTTGCTAACGCAAGCACCAACCAGCTATTGAACGTCTGCTTTGCCGCCACCTCCTGCCGGAGCCCGAGCCCAGAGCCCGACAAGACCTGGACCTCCAGACCTCTCACCGCCCGATCCACAGTCCCTGCAAAGAAGGAACTCGTGGAGGCACCGAGACACGTGGAGCCAGCCATCTTGAAAGACCGACGACAAGCTGCAAGCGCAACAACAGAGGCTCCCTCCAAGTTGTGCTTTGGGTCCTGAGAAGCCCAACCACCGAGCAGCATCTGCACCAAAGGTGAGCCCTCCAGCATCTCCACGATCTGCGTGGGGCCCCTCTGCACTTTGCATCTCGACGCGCCTGCCCGGTCCCTGGCCCGTTGGCTAGTGGCCATTTTGGCGACGAGCTTTGAAATCAACGATGCTGGTCTGGTTGCTCCAGACTGGCCCTAGCTGCTCTCCAAAAGAGCAGCCCCTCTGACCTTGCTGGTCAGAACAATCAGCTTTCTTTAACTTCCACGACTCCTGCCTTTGCCAAGGCTTGTTGGCTTCTTTCGAGTCGCCGACACCGCCGACAGCGAGAGCCTGGGTGGGACAGCTCGTGACTCGACTCCTGGACGTCGTCGACCTTCAGGGACCACGTGGCTGCGGAGACAAGCTACATTTCACCACCTGTTTGCACCCGACATCGCCTGGTACCTACCTGGTGCCACGCCGGTCACTGGCTAGTGACTGTGAACACTGTCCCCTCTGCTTTCAGGTCTTCTACAACTCCGATCCACTCTTGGATCCACCGCATCTCTTCTGGACCGACCGCCTGCAGCATCTTTGTCGACAGGCTCCATTGAATCGATAGAAGAAACCCGACGCACTTCGAGACCTATGCACCCGCTTCCTGTGGGTGAGGTAAAGCTGGCATTCCAGTGCCCAAGTGTAGAGAAACATCTCTAGTGTCTGTGTTTTGAATCTTAAGATCGTAGTCCACCCAGAAGACCCTTTCTGCAGTAACTTTTAAACTTTTACGCACCCATTGAAAACCTATGGGAGAACGCGTGTGACTTTCCTCACTGCACACGCGACCCGTGGACCTCCTGGTCACTAACTGAAGTTAGCTCCTTGTAGGCCCAGCGATTCTAGAGGCCCTAGGCCTTTTCCCTTTCCTGTTCGTGGTACTTATACCACTATTTTAGTATATGGTTTGAGTGGCCACCAGGGCCCATCCATATAAAGTGCAACTTCTGTATATTATAACCCTGTCTTGTTTAACGATTTGTGCTCCTGTGCTCATAAAGAGTCTAGGGGATACCTTGAGAAATAAATACATATATGTTTTGAATATATATCTGTGTGGTGTCCTTTCATTGGTATAAAGGGGGGTTACATTAGGTAAAACAGCCTGCTTAACACGCTTTAACGAGTTTAGCCTCAAAGACTGCTTAGCCTACGCTACCACTAGGGCAGCTAGTCCGAAAAGGTTGACTTACAACCACACCATAAGGGTTGCTTGGCATGGTACAAGGTGGTCACTGTAACTAGTGAACATCATATACTAGGCCAACTTCTCACATTGGTGAGCAGCGGTTGGATTTGAGCTTGCTGTGTTTTACCATTGTAATCTCTTGGTTACCAATTGAAAGATCACATAGGTACCTGTAGGTACATATAAAACAAGATAGATATACTTAAGTTCTACTGAACTTAGTTGTTGTAGAGCAAAGGGAGTAGCACACCCTGACTACAACTACTAGATAGGTTTAGTAGGTAAACCCAAGTGTAGGTAGATTGCAACACATCCACCCACACTTAAGAGCAATGGAGGGGGCAGAGGGGTCCAAGGTACCCATCTCTGTCGAGAGTGACCCCCAGAGGGCACCAACTCTCTTTGCTACCCTAAATCAGAATGAGCTCAGGCAGTTGGCAAATATCAGGGGCCTTAAACAGCCCAAGAACCCTACTTCTGCTGAACTCAGAGAGCTTTTACAGGCTGATGAGAATCAGAAAGCTCTCAAGAAAGCCTCCCAGTTAGGCCCCTTAGGGACTGGAACAGGAGGCCCCCCTTCTGAAGATGCTACTGAGGTACCCCTTTCCAATAGTCACCCCTTAGATGAGAATCATACTACAGAGG
This sequence comes from Triturus cristatus, assembly GCF_964204655.1. NCBI lineage: Eukaryota > Metazoa > Chordata > Amphibia > Caudata > Salamandridae > Triturus > Triturus cristatus. The sequence continues at coordinate 124,338,354 of NC_140592.1, read as the reverse complement.
ATGAAAGTGAGAAGGGTACTGATACAGAAGGTAGTGAGGATGAAGGGAGAACTAGCCCAGTGCCAAGTGTTATACGTGGCCCAGCTAACCTAAGGCTATTGGGGACTGACAATGGGATCATCCCATTGGATCTCCCCAGTGGACTTAACCAGGGGCTTGGGAGGCAAAGGAATCACTCAGGTGAATCTAATGCTTCTCATGCCTCTAGAGGCTCTCAAGGTCACTCCAGGAGAAGGATGACCACCCCTCAGAGGAGGGAGCATGAGGCCAGAATGCAGGAAGCCCAGCTGAGGATCAGGAAGCAGGAGCTAGAGGTAGCCCTGATGGAAGAGAAATTGAACAAGGCTAGGCAACCTAAAGAGAGTGGGTCTATACCCACTGGTGGCAGCATTGTCCCTAAGGACAAAAATAGGGTCTTTGACAATAGGAACCTGTCCAAGGTTGTGCCCCCCTACAAAAGTGGGGATGACATCCACAAATGGATGACTGCTCTTGAGAGAGCCTGCAAAGTGCAGCAGGTTCCTGAAGACCAGTGGGCAGCAATCTTATGGCTCTCCTTTGAAGGAAGAGGCAGAGATAGACTCCTCACTGTTAGAGAGGATGATGTCAGAAATTACAGAGTCCTGAAGAGTGTCCTAGTTGATGGGTTAGGCTTAACCACTGAACAGTACAGGTTAATGTTCAGAGACACCCAGAAGACACAGACTCAGGACTGGTCTGAATACATTGAATGTGCCACTAAGGCTTTGGAGGGTTGGTTGCTGGGAAGTAAGGTATCTGATTATACAGGATTGTACAATTTGATGATGAGAGAACAGATTTTAAATAACTGTCAGAACCAGCAACTGCATCAACACTTGGTTGACTCAGATCTGACCTCTCCCCAAGAATTGGGAAAGAAGGCAGACAAATGGGTCAGAACCAGGGTTAAGCAAAAGAACCAGAACCAGGGCCAAGGGGGTGATCAGAAGAAAACAGACCAGAAGGGTGGAGATCAGAAATCTAAAGACCAGAAGTCTTCAACAGGGCCCCAAACTAGTACTAACGAGGGTGGGTCCCAGCCAAAAGGGAAGAAGAAAGAAGGTCCAAAGAAACCTGGTGCAAATTTTGCAAGAATACAACTCACTGGACTAGTGATTGTAAGAAGGGTGGAGCCCCCAACACTGTTTCCCCTAAGGCACCTGCTCCCAGTACTACTGTTAGCAGTGTTGGTCCCCAGACAAAGGGTGTAGTGGGAATCACTATGGGAACTGAAGGAGATTCTGACTTAGACAGAACCCTGACACAGGCAGTCTTGATCTGTGATGGGGACATGGATTTGTCCCTGACTGTGAGCCCCAGTAACCTGGGAAAGTACAGACAGACTCCTTTAATTAATGAAAAAGTGGCTCAAGCCTACAGGGACACATGTGCCAGTGTCACTATGGTGACACCATGCTTTGTGGATCCTGGACAGTACATACCAGGTGAGAATTACCTGGTGACCAATGCCAGCAATGCCACTACTTCACATAGTGTGGCAGTTGTTAACTTCTCATGGGGAGGGGTAACTGGCCTCAAAAGGGTTGTGGTTAGTGCAGACCTCCCAGTAGAATGTTTGTTGGGCAATGACCTAGAGAGTTCTCTATGGTCAGAAGTGGAGTACAGGACACATGCAGAGATGTTAGGTATATCACCACATGTCCTTGCTGTGACCAGGTCACAGGCCAAAAAGTGCCTTACTGAACCACAGGTCTTGGATCCTGGAACAATGGACCAAGCACCTACCAAGAAGAAGAACAGGAGGGTAAAGGCTGTGCCTTCCCCCCTGCCTCAAAGTAAGGATCAGCCTTCCCAGGAAGATGATCTAGAGGACCCTGAAGGAACTGTCCCTGAAGAGCTTTAACCTGATCAGGTTGAGTTTCTGGGGACAGGGGGACCTTCCAGGGCTGACTTGGGGCAGGCTCAGTTAACCTGTCCATCTCTTGAACCCCTCAGCCAGCTGGCTGCTGCTGAGGCTGCTGGGAATGCTCAAGGTACCCATAAAGTGTATTGGGATGAAGGGTTCCTTTATTCAGAGGCTAGAGACCCAAAACCTGGTGCAACCAGGAGGTTGGTTATACCTCTGCAATTTAGGGGCTTCCTTCTTACCTTGGCCCATGATATTCCTCTAGCAGGACACTTAGGCCAGAACAAGACTTGGGACAGGCTTGTCCCTCACTTTCACTGGCCTCACATGAATGAAGATACAAAGGAGTTTTGTCGCTCCTGTGTGACCTGCCAAGCCAGTGGCAAATCAGGTGGCACAACAAAGGCCCCCCTAATACCACTACCTGTGGTGGGGGTCCCCTTTGAAAGAGTGGGAATAGACATAGTGGGTACCATGGATCCTCCTACTGAATCTGGGCACAGATTTATACTGGTGGTAGTGGATCACGCCACCAGGTATCCAGAGGCAATTCCCCTTAGGACCACTACAGCTCCTGTTGTGGCCAGGGCCCTGCTGGGAGTATTCTCCAGAGTGGGGTTTCCTAAGGAGGTGGTTTCTGACAGAGGTAACAACTTCATGTCAGGATACTTGACAGCTATGTGGAAGGAATGTGGTGTCAACTACAAGTTCACCACTCCTTATCACCCACAATGCAATGGGCTTGTTGAGAGATTCAACAAGACCCTAAAGGGTATGATCAAAGGATTACCTGAAAAGCTCAGGCGAAGATGGGACATCCTTCTACCCTGCCTTCTGTTTGCTTACAGAGAGGTCTCACAAAAAGGAGTTGGCTACAGCCCCTTTGAATTGTTGTTTGGGCACCCTGTGAGAGGCCAACTGTGTTTAGTGAAGGAAGGATGGGAGTTATCTCTCAAAAAGCCTAAACAAGACATAGTGGACTATGTACTTGGTCTCCGCTCCAGGATGGCTGAGTATATGGAGAAGGCATCCAAAAACCTTGAGGCAAGCCAGGCCTTACAGAAAGCTTGGCATGACCAAAAGGCTGTCTTGGTTGAGTTTCAGCCAGGACAGAAGGTATGGGTGTTGGAGCCAGTGGCCCCAGCAGCACTCCAAGACAAATGGTCTGGACCCCATACAATCCTGGAAAAGAAGGGAGAGGTTACCTACTTGGTGGACCTAGGAACTCCCAGGAGTCCCCATAGGGTACTCCATGTTAACAGGTTAAAAGCATATGTTGACAGGGCAGACATGGGCTTGCTCATGGCTACAGATGAGGGACAGGAGGAAGAGAGCGACCCTCTCCCAGACCTGTTGTCTCAGAACCCTGAAGATGGCTCAGTTGAAGGAATGACCCTTGGAGGCAACCTCACTGATCATCAGCAGATGGAATGTAGACAGGTTCTACAATCATTTCAACACATGTTTTCCTTGATACCTAGTCAAACTGACTGGTGTACCCATGTGGTGGACACTGGTGACAGTCTGCCTGTAAAGAACAAACTTTACAGACAACCTGACCACGTCAGGGACTGTATAAAGGCTGAGGTACACAAAATGCTGGAACTGGGTGTCATTGAACCCTCAGAGAGCCCCTGGGCTAGCCCAGTGGTTCTGGTCCCCAAACCTCACACCAAAGATGGCAAGAGAGAGATGAGGTTCTGTGTGGATTACAGAGGACTCAATGCTGTGACTAGGACAGATGCACATCCTATTCCAAGGGCAGATGAGCTCATAGACAAACTAGCTTCTGCTAAGTTTTTGAGCACATTTGACTTAACAGCTGGCTATTGGCAAATCAGATTAGCTGAGGAGTCCAAGGCCAAAACAGCATTCCCAACCCCAGGTGGGCATTATCAATTTTTGGTGATGCCCTTTGGTCTGAAGAATGCACCTGCCACCTTCCAAAGGTTGGTGAATCAAGTCCTTACTGGGTTGGATGACTTTTGTGCAGCATATCTTGATGACATTGCTGTCTTTAGCTCCACCTGGGAGGATCACCTGATCCACCTGAAGAAGGTACTTGAGGCTCTGCAAAAGGCAGGCCTCACTATCAAGGCTACTAAGTGCCAGATAGGGCAGAGTAAGGTTGTGTACTTGGGCCACCTTGTAGGTGGAGGCCAAGTTCAACCACTGGAGAGTAAGATACAATCCATCAAGGACTGGTCCCCTCCAACCACCCAGACTCAAGTTCGAGCTTTCTTGGGCTTGACTGGGTACTACAGGAAGTTTGTTAAGAACTATGGGTCCATTGTGACTCCTCTTAATGATCTGACATCCAAGAAGATGCCCAAAAAGTTTCAGTGGACAGTAAGCTGTCAAAAGGCATTTGATGACCTGAAGAAGGCCATGTGCTCTGCACCTATCCTGAAAAGTCCTGACTACTCCAAAGAGTTTATTGTCCAAACAGATGCTTCTGAGTTGGGTGTGGGAGCTGTGCTGTCACAACTTAATGTAGATGGTCAAGACCAACCCATTGCTTTTATTAGCAGAAGGTTGACCCCCAGAGAGAAGAATTGGTCAGCTATTGAGAGGGAGGCCTTTGCTGTGGTGTGGGCCCTGAAGAAGCTGAGGCCATACTTGTTTGGCACTCACTTCAAGATTCAGACCGACCATAAGCCCCTCTTATGGCTAAATCAGATGAAGGGTGAAAACCCCAAACTGCTTAGGTGGTCCATTTCCCTACAGGGTATGGACTTTACAGTGGAGCACCGGCCAGGTACAGACCATGGGAATGTAGATGGTCTCTCCAGGTACTTCCACTTAGGACATGAAGACGAGACTGGTCAAGGCTAGTTTAATGTCCCTGCGTTTGGGGGGGGGGTTGTGTAGGAGAGTAGGGTCTGCTATCCTATGGTCACCCCAAATTTTAGCTTTTTGCTTCACTTGTTTTTGACATATTGAGGCTGTGGGCCTGCTAATCAGACCCCCAGCCTGCTGTTCTCTCTAACTAAATTGACACTATGCACCCTAGGTGCATAACCAATTGGAAGTGGATCACCCTGTGAGCCCCTGTACCAGTGTACACTAGGTACCCAGCGCATTGGTGTATCTAAGGCCGGCCAGGGGCTGAGGCATGTATTATGCCACCCCAGGCTTGGCCTAACAAATTTGACACAACTGGCTGATCACTCAGCTGGGGTAAGTTGGTGTAACCACCTCTCACTTAGGTGTAGTATACCTATACCTAACCTTAAATGGGACACATGTTAACCTATAAGTCACTCCTATGGCAGGCCTTAACAATCCTGAAGGCAGAGTGCTTGGTTCCATGTGAGATGGTGCTCTGGCATGAGCTGAGCCTGTCTGCAGTGGTCGGAACCACTTCCTTCTACTGTTTCCAGATATCGTCATACCATATACTCTTAAGTGCATTATGAACCTCGCGGTTAAATGCTATCTTTGGTTTGGCTTTATCAAAACATGTCGAGTAAGGTGTCATACGAATTGGAATACTAACCCCTCGCCAATTCTGGCGACGGGGTTAGCATTCCACCCTTCTAGAGGGACACGACATGTACAGTACCTGAAACCCGGGTAAAATCCGACATAGCCTCAGCTCCACAAAATGGATGCTGCCACCACAGACACAAGTCTGCCCTCCTGCTGCTGGGAGTCCTTCCAGCTTGGGAGACGTGGACAAAGGGTTTCCTGCCAGGGGAGGTGCGAGCACCACCCCAGACAGGATTTTGTGTATTGGTCAGGTAGGGCTTGAAAGAAACCAGACATGCCTGAGGCTCACAAGGAGCCTCGGTGCATATGCCAGTTCAATCCGGTCCTGGGGCACACCAGCCCCGGACCTGGGGCGAGCTGGACAAAGGATTGGGGGTGTAATCACCCCCTTCCTGGTCCCACCCTTAGGGAGGGACGTAGCAGGTAGTCCAGCCCCTAGAATCCGCTTAAAGGTAGGAGCTGTGTCCTAAGACTTCAGATATCCTGGAATCAACTTAACCACAAGAAGAAGACGGGAACTTCGATGCTCTGCTGCACAGAGGACTGAAGGAAATCTCCCCTATGGTCAGGGAGTGACCATCTTGCTAACGCAAGCACCAACCAGCTATTGAACGTCTGCTTTGCCGCCGCCTCCTGCCGGAGCCCGAGCCCAGAGCCCGACAAGACCTGGACCTCCAGACCTCTCACCGCCCGATCCACAGTCCCTGCAAAGAAGGAACCCGTGGAGCCACCGAGACACGTGGAGCCAGCCATCTTGAAAGACCGACAACAAGCTGCAAGCGCAACAACAGAGGCTCCCTCCAAGTTGTGCTTTGGGTCCTGAGAAGCCCAACCACCGAGCAGCATCTGCACCAAAGGTGAGCCCTCCAGCATCTCCACGAACTGCGTGTGGCCCCTCTGCACTTTGCATCTCGACGCGCCTGCTCGGTCCCTGGCCCGTTGGCTAGTGGCCATTTTGGCGACAAACTTTGAAATCAACGATGCTGGTCTGGTTGCTCCAGACTGGCCCTAGCTGCTCTCCAAAAGAGCAGCCCCTCTGACCTTGCTGGTCTGAACAATCAGCTTTCTTTAACTTCCACGACTCCTGCCTTTGCCAAGGCTTGTTGGCTTCTTTGGAGTCGCCGACACCGCCGACAGCGAGAGCCTGCGTGGGACAGCTCGTGACTCGACTCCTGGACGTCGTCGACCTTCAGGGACCACGTGGCTGCGGAGACAAGCTACATTTCACCACCGGTTTGCACCCGACATCGCCTGGTACCTACCTGGTGCCACGCCGGTCACTGGCTAGTGACTGTGAACACTGTCCCCTCTGCTTTCAGGTCTTCTACAACTCCGATCCACTCTTGGATCCACCGCATCTCTTCTGGACCGACCGCCTGCAGCATCTTTGTCGACAGGCTCCATTGAATCGATAGAAGAAACCCGACGCACTTCGAGACCTATGCACCCGCTTCCTGTGGGTGAGGTAAAGCTGGCATTCCGGTGCCCAAGTGTAGAGAAACATCTCTAGTGTCTGTGTTTTGAATCTTAAGATCGTAGTCCACCCAGAAGACCCTTTCTGCAGTAACTTTTAAACTTTTACGCACCCATTGAAAACCTATGGGAGCACGCGTGTAACTTTCCTCACTGCACACGCGACCCGTGGACCTCCTGGTCACTAACTGAAGTTAGCTCCTTGTAGGCCCAGCGATTCTAGAGGCCCTAGGTCTTTTCCCTTTCCTGTTCGTGGTACTTATACCACTATTTTAGTATATGGTTTGAGTGGCCACCAGGGCCCATCCATATAAAGTGCAACTTCTGTATATTATAACCCTGTCTTGTTTAATGATTTGTGCTCCTGTGCTCATAAAGAGTCTAGGGGATACCTTGAGAAATAAATACATATATATTTTGAATATATATCTGTGTGGTGTCCTTTCATTGGTATAAAGGGGGGTTACATTTGGTAAAACAGCCTGCTTAACACGCTTTAACGAGTTTAGCCTCAAAGACTGCTTAGCCTACGCTACCACTAGGGCAGCTAGTCCGAAAAGGTTGACTTACAACCACACCATAAGGGTTGCTTGGCATGGTACAAGGTGGTCACTTTAACTAGTGAACATCATATACCAGGCCAACTTCTCACAGGTGGTGTTCCCAAATTCTGTCAGTTGCACCAATCACTCGGGCGCCTTTCCGCCGGTCCCACAATCCAACATCCAGCCGCTTTTCTTTTGCGGGAAATCCCGACATGGAGTCCTGGACTGAAGTCAGTCCCAACCAATGTTGTTAAATCTCTCAGAAAAGCGGCGGTGCTGCGATTTTCCAAAACCTTGAAAACGTCCAACTTGCCACTTAGCTCGCCGCACTTGCTTGTGGATGGGGTGACCAAGGTACTTAGTGGCCATGCACCGCAATATCACATCCAAAGCCCCCCACAACGAAGGAGCAGGCACACACAGAGGATCGTTTAGACCAGCGGTTTAATGGATTGGCATAATGCATTTCGGTTAAATACCTCCCTCAGATGCCTTCCCTGACCAAACCAAACAGTCAGTGTCCATCTTTAAAAAGCGCCTACTTCCCTCCGATAGGCAAAGGTGACATGGTGTGCGTGACAGGCGATTGGGCACCAGGTAAGTTCCCTCCCCCATGTGGGTGGTGTTCCCAAATTCTGTCAGTTGCACCAATCACTCGGGCGCCTTTCCGCCGGTCCCACAATCCAACATCCAGCCGCTTTTCTTTTGCGGGAAATCCCGACATGGAGTCCTGGACTGAAGTCAGTCCCAACCAATGTTGTTAAATCTCTCAGAAAAGCGGCGGCGCGGCGATTTTCCAAAGCCTTGAAAACGTCCAACTTGCCACTTAGCTCGCCGCACTTGCTTGTGGATGGGGTGTCCAAGGTGCTTAATGGCCATGCACCGCAATATCACATCCAAAGCCCCCTACAACGAAGGAGCAGGCACAGACAGAGGATCGTTTAGACCAGCGGTTTAATGGATTGGCATAATGAATTTTGGTTAAATACCTTCCTCAGATGCCTTCCCTGACCAAACCAAACAGTCAGTGTCCATCTTTAAAAAGTGCCTACTTCACTCCGATAGGCAAAGGTGACACGGTGTGCGTGACAGGCGATTGGGCACCAGGTAAGTACCCTCCCCCATGTGCGTGGTGTTCTCAAATTCTGTCAGTTGCACCAATCACTCGGGCGCCTTTCCGCCGGTCCCACAATCCAACATCCAGCCGCTTTTCTTTTGCGGGAAATCCCGACATGGAGTCCTGGACTGAAGTCAGTCCCAACCAATGTTGTTAAATCTCTCAGAAAAGCGGCGGCGCGGCGATTTTCCAAAAAGTTGAAAACGTCCAACTTGCCACTTAGCTCGCCGCACTTGCTCGTGGATGGGGTGCCCAAGGTGCTTAGTGGCCATGCACCGCAATATCACATCCAAAGCCCCCCAGAACGAAGGAGCAGGCACACACAGAGGATCGTTTAGACCAGCGGTTTAATGGATTGGCATAATGCATTTCGGTTAAATACCTTCCTCAGATGCCTTCCCTGACCAAACCAAACAGTCAGTGTCCATCTTTAAAAAGCGCCTACTTCACTCCGATAGGCAAAGGTGACACGGTGTGTGTGACAGGCGATTGGGCACCAGGTAAGTACCCTCCCCCATGTGGGTGGTGTTCCCAAATTCTGTCAGTTGCACCAATCACTCGGGCGCCTTTCCGCCGGTCCCACAATCCAACATCCAGCCGCTTTTCTTTTGCGGGAAATCCCGACATGGAGTCCTGGACTGAAGTCAGTCCCAACCAATGTTGTTAAATCTCTCAGAAATATATATATATATATATGATAACTTATTTTCTGCACAATTTAGGATAAATTCAACAATAGCATAATGTTGGATTTATCAATACCATTCTTCTAAGTCTTTGAATGATATTTCTTCAATTCCTAGCAATATTTATGTGTTCATTAACTATTGCAATGATATCCTGCGGGACTAGGTATGTACAATGGGGCAACTGAAATGTGCAATTTCTCCATCACCAAGGCATATAAAACATCTTTTTGCTTATGATTACATGACCCCCCACTCCTGTGACACCTAGAGGAGACCTTGGAGGTCGTAAATATGCAAAAATAGTGTAGATCCTTTGTCCACAGTGCTCATAGCACGGAAGTCGATTTTGGGCTGTACTTTACTACAATGGGGTAAGTGAAAAGTGCATTTTCCCTATCTTCAGGGCATATAAAACATAATTTATAAGGACCCGGCTTATAATTACATGGCCCCCCAACCCTAGGACACCTAGTGGAGACCCTGGGAGTACCTAATATGTATAAATAATGTACATTGTCACTTTTTTAAGTGCCCCTACCACCAAAGTTGAGTGTGGGCACAATTTACATTTAAAAACAGTGCTGCAATGCAGGGCTGCTTTTAAAATGACCTCTGGCTCTCAGCAGTGCACATATGCAAGTGCAAAAAGGGCTGTTGGCCTCTAAACTGCCATGCTCTATTATATACTAGGCACCTTTAGGTCATTTTAATCCCCCTTGCCCTATTATCTTCTGGGGACTTATAGGGTAGGTCATCCCAATCATAGGTGTACCCTAATGCATAGTTTACCCTATTACATGTGTGTGTTTTCACTTGTGTTTTCAACAAAGCAGGGGGTGTTTTCCACAAAGCACTGGCCCTGGGTCTGTCCAGAGCAGAGCCCAGGGCACTCTCAGAGTCACAAAACCAGCATCCAGGGGCCTCAAATGGAGCAAAAAGTGGGAGCACAGTGCAAACAGGTCCAGATTTACAACAGTCTTTGCAAGTTGAAGAATTAGTTAGACTTCATGTGCCTTTTGCAGCTCATTCCGAATCACATAGAGATGGCAGTGTCAAAGAATGACCCCATGTTTATTGTGATCCACAGTGATATGTGCCAATGCTTTATAGCTGCAAATGTTGTAAAAAACCGATTGACAAGCTACTAGCACCGACATGGAGTGGTAGCCTATTAGCAAATTGGAAGATGTCCCATTGAGACAGCTTCTAACATGTTAATGCTGGCAGTTGGCCTCTAGTGGAGCAGACTCTAAACCCAAAAGACAACTGCATGGTCCACCAGTGTCATTGCATTCATGCCAATGTTTTTAAAACAGCCCTGTCCCTTTAAGGCAGAGGAGCTGCTTTAAAAATAACCACAAGCAAAGCCAATTGGTCTAACCTTAGCACGTGCACAATTATTATCCTAGCAGCTATATATCCAGAATTCATACTATACATAAATGTATCTGTTCTGAAATGTACCATGTTATTTATAACTCTTGATAGTTACTACCTGCAATGCTTAATCATTGTTCGGCTTACAAAAATCATGCACAAATTTAACTATTGACTAATTTATGTTCAAAACATTAGAGAAAAAGGAATAGTATAGTGGGGACATCGTAGACTGCATAAATACTCACGGCCATGAAGCTCCATGTTAATGTATTATTGACAAAGAAACAAAAATACACCTTAAGAGGAGAATTTCATTTGAGTACCAGGCAAACATTTACATTAGGCCTAGGAGGAATTTCAATTACGCCGGAGCAATCAGGGTAATTTCGGTAATTCCACTTTACCCTTTAATTCTTGATAATGATTACCTGCAATAGTTAATCATTGTTCAGTTAACAACAATCATGCACAATCAACACACAGCCATAATTAACAACAGTATACAATTTTAAAGCCTGCAGTATGAAGCACTACAAAAAACAGGTTCCCACTGGATGAAAGGTGCCTTTCCTATTCTGAATAAGAACGGTCATTGTAATGACTGGGTGTAAGCAGGGTCACTGGAATTATGCGGCCCAAAAAGCCAAAATAATGCAGCTGGGTTCACTAAATTATTCAACAAGAATAGAGAAATTAGGCAGCATCATTTTTCACATTCTTACCGTTATTAACTCACCATTTATTAATTTTAGCAATGAACAAACGTTTGTTGAAACATGGAAAATGTGGAGCAGGTGATGGATTATTTGGCGAGTGTGGTAAATCCACAATAGTATGGAAAAAGCCGCAGTGCAGAATCATATAATTCCAGTGATGCTGGGGTAAGCTCCCATAAGGTAAACCTAAACCTTCAGAAAACATCTTGTTAACACACTCTTTGTTGCTGTGCAATTTAGTGCTCGCAGTAAGCTGCAACACGATGTTATTATTGCTTAAACAACATCTTTTGCATGGGGGTGATTTCGCACTGTCTGAGGTAGTGGCTCCATTTACAAATGTAACTATTGACTAATTCTGTTAAAATATTAGAAAAAAATGAATAAGCACGGTGGTATTAAAGTGGGAACCTTGTAGAATGCATACGTAATCACGGCCATGAAGCTCTATGTTAATGTATTGTTGACAATGAAAAAATACACCTCAAGAGGAAGAATTCATTTGAGTGCCTGGCAGACATTTGCATTACTCCTATTTTAGTAACAGAAAATGAATTCTTGCATCCAGTTTGGACATGAAGGTGCAGTTCACGCCTATTTTGGACGTGAAGGGTCATTTTGCACTAATAAGATAGCGCTATAGAACGAGAGCAGGGGGCATATCAGCAGGGTGAGGCGATAGAATTAGCGCCGCTTTTGCGGCCGTTTTCGTCTGAAAAGCGGCGATAATTAAATCGCCTAATTAGCAAGCTCATGCTGACGCATGAAAACTTGCGTTAGCGTAGGAATTCCTAACGCCCAGCTTTGCATCTCTAACGAGATGCAAAGTAGGCGTTCCTGACCTGACATGACAGGAGAAATGTCGCTAAGCGACATTTCTCCTATCATCAAACCCCACGCTATGAAGCATAGCGGCAAGAAAAGTAGCGATAACCCCTGTTATCGCTACTTTACTAACACCTGCTTCAGGACTGACTTAGCCATGCTATCCTATGGAAGGTGGATATTATGGCCATGATATCCTATGGAAGGTGGATATCATGGCTAAGTTTGTGAGTCCCTATCGTCAAGCTAATGCCACATTGCGTGAGATTATCACTGGGTTCCCAGCGATAATCTCACGTTAGGCAGTTAGCGTGAGGATTTTTATAACTTTTGAGATAAGCGTTGCTAATAGCAGGCTATCTCAGCGATAAAAATGCACGCTAGCCGGCGATAATTATCCTAGCGCTAAGTGCGCTTAGCGATAATTATCTCCGGTTGTTGCTGATATGCCCCTAAATTGGGGGAAAATCCTACCTCAAGTGAACATTTAGTGAGCGTGAGCTGTTCATGTTCTGTTGCATTCAGTGATATTTCTTAGCACGAAATGCATCCTTACGTCCATTTTGGTCACAAGAGGGCATTTTTGTGCTAAGCAAATAGTGCTTAATGCAGAATTTCTCTTCTCGTCTAATTCTGTGTAATCTCTCGCATTTTTGGTGTAATTCTGCATGATTATGTAGCATGATTATGCTACACAGAAGTTGAGTTACATCCACCCCTAATTTACACTATTTATTATGTTGCTGAAAGCTGTAACATTAGCAATTTTAGTTCCCCATTTTAAAGTTGACCTGTTTCGAAAGTATTTTAAATAAAATAAAGGATTGAAAAAAAAAGTTGAACGCACACCTAGGAAAGTCTGCAGTATGAAGTGCTACAAAAAAACAAGTCCCCTGTGGATGAAAGGTGACTTTCCTATTCTGAAATAAAAGGCCATTGCAAGCAAGGGTCACTGGAAATATGCAGCCCAAAAGGGCCAAATACTGCAGCAAGATTCACTTAATTATGCAACAAAAAGAGACAAATTAAGCAGCATAATGCTGCACATTCTTAATATTATTAACTCACTATTTTTCACTGTAACAATAAACACACGTTTGTTGTAATCTGGAAATTATGCAGCAGGTGATGGATTGTTCGGCGAGTGTGGTAAATCTACAATAATGAGGAAAATGCAGCGGATGCAGAATCATATAATTCAAGTGATGCTGGTAATAAGCTCCACAGAGGTAAACTTAAACCAACAGAAAACATCTGCTTAAATCATTCTTTGTTGTAGTGCAATTAGCGCTCACGGTAAGCTGCTACACTTGGTCATAATTGCTTTAACCTCTTCGGTGCCCATGACGAGCTGGACTCGTCATGGGCCGCGGTTGCGCTGTGCCCCTGACGAGTCCAGCTCGTCATAAACCCCGCCCGCTAATGTAACGGCCGGCACAGGGCGGGGAAAGGGGCGGGCACTGAAGGGGTTAACAAAATCTTTTGCATGCAGCATTTTAGCATCGTGGCTCTATTTACAAATTAAACTATTGACTAATTCTGTTAAAATAGCAAAACACAAATAAGCAGGGTGGTATACCATTAAAGTGGGGATATTGCAGATTGTATACATACTCATGGCCATGACGCTCCATGTTACTGCATTGTTGACTATAGAGAAAAATACACTTTAAGAGAAAGAATTCATTCAGGTGCCTGACAGACATTTACATTGGGCCTGGGTCGGGTTCAATCCCACAGAGTAATCAGAGTAATTTTGGTAATTCCGCATTACTCTTTGACATGGTATTACAGATATTAATGTGATTACGCATGCTCGTGTAATTAAGAGCAATATGGGGGGAAAAAAACCTACAGCAAGTGCACAATTTATGGGGCATATCAACAACAACCGGCGATAATTATCGCTAAGCGCACTTAGCGCTAGGAAATTTATCGCCGGCTAGCGTGGATTTTTATCGCTAAGATAGCGTGCTATTAGCAACGCTTATCTCAAAAGCGATAAAAATCTGAGCGCTAACTGCCTAACGTGAGATTATCGCTGGAAACCCAGCGATAATCTCACGAAATGTGGCATTAGCTTGTTGATAGGGCCCCACAAACTTAGCCATGATATCCACCCTCCCTAGGATATCATGGCTAAGTCAGTCCTGAAGCAGTCGTAAGGAAAGTAGCGATAACAGGGGTTATCGCTACTTTTCTTGCCGCTATGCTTCATAGCGTGGGGCTTGATGATAGGAGAAATTTCTCCTGTCATGTCAGGTCAGGAACGCCAACTTTGCATCTCATTAGAGATGCAAAGCTGGGCGTTAGCAATTCCTACGCTAACGCAAGTTTTCACGCGTTAGTGTGAGCTTGCTAATTAGGCGATAAAATTATCGCCGCTTTTCGGCCGAAAACGGCCGCAAAAGCGGCGAAAATTTTCTATCGCCTCGTTGCTGATATGCCCCTATGTTCTTTCACATTTAGCTCTGTTTTCTTAGCGCCAAAGGCATCCTTGTATCCATTTTGGATGCTTGGCTGTGTTTTGCGCTAAGAAAATGGTGCTAAATACCAGGAGTAAGATGGGCGCAATCCTATCCAAAGTGCACATTAGTAAGGGTCAGATTTACAAGAAACTGACTCATCTTTGCGGTATAGTCAGTTTCTTTGTGCCATGCAAAAAAAACCTTATGCCACATTGATGCGTCGCATTTGCAATGCGGCGCACTTTGGCGCAAGGATTGACAGTTGGCGCAGAGGTCACGCAATGCTGAAGTCGTGTGACAAACACAACACAACTCCAGTAATGCCCAAGATTGCCTGTACCAATTGTGCTGCATCACTCCTTATGCCTGCTTCAAGCAGACGTAAGGTTTTGACGCAGTGGCGTCGTAGAAGTGGCGAAGTGAAATCTTGTAGATTTTACCGCGCCACTTTTCAAGGCTTTCTTACGTCGGAATACCCACCCTGCATACATTATACCTGATGCAGGTATAATGTGACGCAGGGCTTTACAGCGTCACACATCTCCCTAGATGCATCACGTTGTAAATGTGTTGCAACGTGGTGCATTGGTTACACCGCAGCTGCGTCACAAAAGTGACGCAACAGCGGCGCAAAAGTGTTGCAAGAGGCTTGTGAATCTGCCCCTGAATGTTTGTGAATGGCTTCTTGCGCTTGCTTTTCAAGTTCTCTTGCATTTAGCACTATTTCTTAGCGTAAAATGCATCCTCACATCTGTTATGGCCATTTTTGCACTAAGCAAACAATGCTAGATGCAGAATTACTCTTCTTGCTTAATTCATCCTAATCTCATTAAATGTTTGGGTAATTCCACACGATTGCATACACAGAATTATGCAAGTTATGCCCACCCCTAATTTACATGTCTTTTTGCGCTACTGAAAGCTCTAACATTTGTTCTCCATGTTAAAGTTGAGCTGTTTTGAAATTATTTTGAATAAAGTAAAGGATTGAAATAAAAGTTGTGTGCACACCTAGGAATTAAACCAGGAATGTAATGAGTGATAAACATCTAAATTACCCCTGCCATAAGTTGCAAGACTGATTCAGTACTTGAAAATAAGGGTAAAGAGCATTTGGGTTCCCTGTGGTTGTTAAAAACCTTGGTGTTGGTTGGCAAGGCTACCGCAGTTAAAACTAACAGTGCCTGTGGAGAATATTGTGGGCAGCAGGCTAATGCGCAGGACTGGTAGCAGAATGTGGGAAACTGCCTGGTCTGGGTAAAAAGTTGAAAAATGTACACGTTTCAAAAAGAAAAGAAAAACAATGTTTTGGCAATATAATTTTTTGAATACTTATAAAAGACATTTCATTGCCTTTCTGTGCTGCTGAAATAAATTCCTTAACAAACATTTGTTAAAAAGATGGCAGTTCCTTTTTATGGTCTTTCCTGATAGCTCAGCTGTCGCCAGGCAATTATCTGAGCATCACTAGAGAGTGAATACCGGCTCCGCCCACATTTTAGGAGCCAGCAGTACGTTTTATTTGGGCAGAAGTTGTGTGCTTAAACAAAAGTGTTTGTCCATCGCATAGCTGTGATTATTTTGTTTATTTCTGCAGCTGGCTGAGGTTTTATAACTGGAAATATAGACAAAGTCAATAAAAGCTAGCAGTGCTGTGATGGTAGTTCCTTACTCTAAGCTGAACCCGGTATCAAAATCTAGGAAAATGCCAGGCAGTCACAAAGATAAAAAAAACTTACCTTCTTAGAAAGAGGAACATTATATTTTTTATATGCGTTCTCCCACCAGCTGTAACACTAAACAAGACTACTTTGGCAGCAGATGTGCTAATTTTACTTAACCAAAAGGAAAAGTTTATTTAGTATGTATATATTTTTTTGTTTAAATAAAAAAAATAGACTAATGAGACAGGTAAAGCTGTCTCAAAAGCCAGACCTAAAAATTTCGACAAGAAGGAAATGTGAATGCAGTGATGGAGGCCTGCTCTTTCTAACAGGCCTTTTTCCCGGCATTGAAAGCCTTTTGCAGATGGTCACTAAATGCCTCATGTCTCTTAATATTAACAAACATGAGGTGTTGTGACCTGCTGCAAATGTACATTTTGCAATGTATCCGATTGATACAGCGGTTGCTTTGAAAACAAGCACTGGTAATGCCAGTTTGTCTTGCTTACCTGTTCTTACAAGCAAGTTCAAGTGGCTTGAAAATGCTGGTTTTTAGTAGTCCTCAATGTCGAGATAAGGGCCGCTGGAAATATGCGACAAGGGACGGCCAAATTGTGCAGCAGGATTGACTAAATTATGCAGCAAGAAAAGGCAATTTATACTATATAATGCAGAAAATTATTTAATTGTTTTGTCATCTTTATAGCTGCTGACACTACCAGGGCATAGGTTGCCCATCATTGGTACCAGTTTGACACCTCAATATAGCAATAATCAACAGATAGGTAACCAGTCAACCTCTCCAAAACCCCTCTGTGTTGCAAAACGTGTTGCTGCATTTTTAGTAACGTTTGATCCATTTGAGCTAGAAACTATTTTTTTTAAGATCTAAGTTAAGCAGATACATGAGTTACTGTCATTTCAAAAAGCACTTTCCTTCAGGGGATTTTTTGTATATTGATATTATGGATGCAGGCACAGAGGCAAACTGATTCCTTCATTTGCATGTGACCATGCCGCCATGCACATGAGGGCCCGCCCTCTTTTCTCAGTACTGGTGCAACATATGCGCCAGTTCTATCTGTATGACAGAAGGGCATGCACCAGCGTCCACGCCCCCTTTGTAATATCATTGTGCTCGAGGGCACACAAAGGGGGGCGTCCACTCCCATTGCACCCTTAAGGCACAATGTATAATACAACCCCAGGTGGGGCAGAGTGCTGACTGTCACAGAAAAGAAAAAAGCTTGTAGAAGGAAAAACAAAAAGTATTGAAAGCAGCAGGGGCCTTAGGTGAAGAACACAGGCTACAGAGAAACCGACTTAAAATTAATTGTGAAACATTTCTATTTGAAAGGAGTGAAAACCTTGCTGCTTCTGAACTCCCAGCCGTAGAGCTCCTCACACCTGGGAGGTGCCGCCACAGCTCAGAGAGAGGGAGGAGGAGCGTGAGTTTCACATGCGCTCCATAGTGCCAATGGCATACCCAGTGCGTGGGACACACCTTGGCCGCACCAGGGCAGAGCCCGGGCCAAGGGCAGGCCCGTCTATGCCCCATGGAGGCTGGGCCCCCTCATGGATTTTGCCCCAAGGACCTGACTTGAGTTGTTCGAGCTGCCTTTGATGCCGCATCATGAAAGGTACAGGGTGAGACATATAATACGGCCTGCCTTTTTTTCTGTATGTGGCTCTTGAGGTCATGTTTGCCAGCAGGGCTTTTCTCGTTTGAGCCATTGCCTTGTTTATCAAAGAAGCTAGAGTTCTTAAGTTGTAAAATGGGCAAACGCAAGATGGGGCTCCTAAACCTGTGACAACTAAAAACTCTACCTTGGATGATTTCATCGAGCGAGCCTTGTGAGTTAACGATAAAGAGATCCAGCTTGCAGAGTGGCGTCTGTCTCTAGAAGCTGGCAGTCTTGACTTGCCTTTGGCCACCATTTCTGCTGAGCCATCTGTGACTGCCGAAGAGAGTCAGGTTTGCCAAGCATCATTAGTTTGTTCACCCACTCTGACGTCCACTCTGCCCCCTGTGGCAGGCCCCCCGTGAAACTCAAGAAGCGAGGCAAACAGAGTTGTTTAAGAGCAACTGCAGCAGACATCCCATCTCCACATTTAGCTATCCCTCTCATCCCTCTAATCTACCACTTGCAGACTTGGATCTTGCTTCTAATTATATATTTATCCAAATGTCTGACTAATTTAAATAAATTTAAACTATTAGCCCCTCCCCCGTGCTCTCTAGACTGTCTGCCATAAAAAACAAATTGTCAGAGGTACTGGGGGCAGGAGATGGTGCCCACCCTAGAGAGAAGATTAATTCCATTTTGGACCTTTGATCATACAACTTTCCACCTCTACAGACACAAATAAGGTCCTGTCTCATCCTTGCATGCCCCTCTGTCATCTTTGTTTGAAACTGCATCTGTGGTACCCTCTGTGGTGTCCCCTAACCATCAAAATTTGGCACCCCTCCAACACCCGGCTCCCTCAGCTAGATATCCAACATTCCAGTCTCGACCAGGATGAGGGAGAATTTACCTGTGCTACATTTACCTTCGGCTGCCTGTCCCTACATTGTGGTCCTTGCCAATGTTCCAAGACTTGAACCTAAAATACTTGAGAGTACTAAACAGCTTAAGAACAAGGCCACTCATTGGATACATTCTCACGTCCGCTGTAAAGCCAGCCTGTTTTTGGACATCTTGTTTAATTGTAGAGTGGCATGGTTTGGCTGCATGGATAAGGAGTATGAGGGTGATTGTGTCAATGTTAACTTTGCTAAAAAAATGTATTGCTGGTGAGTTCATTCACCCTCTTATCATGTCCTTGTCAGGCAAAGTGATGGGAAAGTCTTACCCTAATGTAACAGAGATTGTGGCTTCAAGGGAGTGAGGGGTTGTGCCCCAAGGGACAATTATGTTCCAATGCCATTCCAAAGTGCATCTTATTCATGACCAACTAATAATCACTTCTATGTTTTGTCTGGGAAGTGTGACATTGACTGACTCAATAGCCCTGCCATCCAGTCTACTGGCGATCATGGTTTTAAAGGTAAGGCACCCAATAAGGTGCTTCTCATGCCACCTGCTAGTGACCCAAACTTGGAGAGTATTCCCAGTTGTCCTATTGGGTTTTCATCTGGTCCCCCTGCCCAATAAATAAGATGACATTTCTGAGTAGGAATATAGCTGAGCTTGTGGACAAAGTTCAAAACAAGAACTGGATGGATTTCATCTCAACATTTGATATTGTTGTTTTTAAGGAGACCTGAGCCTCCAGGGATATATTTTGTGATGAGTTTATTTGTTTTTCTTTGTCTGCTACACCTTCTGGGATGGGTAGGGTTCAGGCTGGGTTAGTTGTCTGGTTCAAGACTGCTCTTGATTTTGTCATCTTGCCCATCCCCAAAAATAGTAGGCTATTTCAGGAGTTCTCAGTTAAGTGGCATAACATTTTTCGTTTTGTTCTTAATAATTTTTATAACGACAATTTTCCACCTTAGATAATTCAAATTTTATTTCTGTGTTTGATTTTATCAGAGTGCTAGAAACCAGTATTTCCAACCTAGATACTGGTTTAAAAATTGGCTTAGCTGGTAATTTAAATGCAAAACTTGGTATGGAGATGGAAGCCTTAGCTGCATCAGAATCATATATTTTTAAACCTTATTCACCTGTTATTTCAGTTGGGACTAGAAATTGTAGAAGATTAATGCCACTTCCTCACTTACTCAAACACAAGCTCTGTAATACGCTAGAATGGGTTGAGCCATGGTGCCACAAAACTCCCACCATTGTTAGAGGGGCCGGCTCATCTACCATAATTATATTTTTGCCAGTAGGAACTTGTATGATCTCAATGCGGATGGGGTGGTTATTTCTAGTATTTTCAGCAATCACAACCCTCTCTCCATCAGACTGGCATGCCCAGAACACCAACCCAGGGCTATTACCATGGGTGGCGTGAATGTCCTTGAGAAGGGCAATGGACTTTATCTTGTTTGGAAATTCGCGTAGGCTCTGTGCTAACCACTTGACTTTGCTTTATGACTGTCTTAACCCAACTGATGACTCTATATGTTGTGTGGATAACTTAGGCGATACTATTAGATCTTATCTCCTGAAGCCTATACTCTGCACTCAACCGACTGTCCATTCCGGGTTTAATAAGCCATCTAGGGAGGCCCAGAGGAGCTCGATTTAGCACGTGAAAGGCAAATCCAAGGGATCCGGCCTTTGCTGCCACCAGCAGAAGGTCTTATGAATTGCCCATTAGGAGGAGGAAGTCATAACTGAGGGAGGTAGCCTCGACCTCATTGTTTATTTCATGTAAATAAAAGGCCACTGGTCTGTTTTGACAAACTGTTAACAACATTTAACTCCTCAAAAATGATACAAATACAGTTTGTGCCAATATTAGTACCGGCACCTAGGTTGACCCTTTTTAGACAAGTCTATTATACATCAGATTAAGCAGTGGTACATCTGATTTTGGCCAACCTGCCTTTCCACAGGACATAGTATTTACTGTGGAGGAATTAGTTGAGGCAATTTGAGGTAGCCCCATGCATAAAGCCCTGGGCCGAAGGGAGTGCCCATGACCTCTATAAGTTGGAGATGGAGCTGTGGGCTAATGTGATTATAAACTACGCTAACGCAGCATGCAAGACCAACCTCCCTGAGTCAGGGGGCTCTGCTATCATTTCGCCCATCTTCAAAAAAGGCAAAAGGGCATTACCTAGCTCTTACAGACCTATTTCACTTTTGGATTCCACAGTGAATTTATCGACAGCTTCATCATTAATAGAATTATGTCATTGACCATCAATAATAGCATCATGTCCGATGTTCAGTGTGGTTTCAGGTCAGGTTGGAGTCTCAAGAACAATGTATCATGCTGTATTTGCTAATTAACAAAAATACCCAAGCAAAAACGTCCCTGCCTATTTAGCTTTTATGGCTCTGGCTTGCTCTTTTGATAACGTGGACAGATCCAAACGCTGGGCAATGTTGGAACCAAAGGGGATGGACACTGGCTTGATGTCCTTTTTACTTGCTCTCTATTTGGAGATCAAAGCCTGTATTAGATTTGGCCCTAATGGAGAATGCACTGAGAGCTTTTGACTAAGCTGAGGTGTGTGGCAGGGATGTGTCTTGGCGCCAATTCTGTTCCTCTTGTATATCAATGATTTAGATCCTATTCTAGCTGGTAAGGGGAAAGACATGCCATCCTTAAATGGGCAGAGCATCCATGTTCTTTTGAACGAGGACAATGCTGTTTTATTATCAAGAACACATGATCTCCTCTAGATTTTGTTAGACACCTTTGTGGATTTTATGAAGGGGTTAGGTCTAGCGACATATCTTTGCAAAACCTTTGGAATGACTTGTGGCAATAAAGATCTGTGGCTTTGACGCCTTTCACTTTGGAGAACAACCGTTGCAACAACTTATGAATTTTCCTACCTAGGAGACAATTTTGAGTCTTAGGGGACGTGGGCCCTCTGTTTGAAACAGAGAAACTTTAAGTACAGCAATTTATTCAGCTATCTTTTTAGTTTGGCCTCCAAAATTGTTAATAGGCCCTTTGCTCTCATGGTTGAGATATACAAAAAGAAGTGTTTACTTGTTTTAACTCATGGTTCTGGTCTGTCGTGGTATAAGGTGGTCAAATACCTGCAGGAAGAAGAGAACAGAGTACATAGGCATATCCTTGGCTTTGCACCAAGTTAGGTAGACCATACATATTTGCCATGCAAGCTAATACAACTGTGAAGCATAAAAGTTGGAAAAAATCCAGTTATAGAGTACATCGCAAGCAGTAAAGGGAATCGCTTGAGCTGCAGAAGCCAGCCAACATAGAGTACCTGTTTTGGGATGGAATAGTATCTGGAGATGGCACAGAAAGCCTGGGATAGTGTTTTATTGTCCAGATATAGACTGGGTCAGATCTGGACACCCTTTCTTACAGACATTCCCTACAAACACTTGCGCACTTTATTTTTTTCTGCAGGTTTTATCGATGTTATACCAAAAGATTCTTAACATAAATTTTAAGAGGACCATCCATTTTTGTTAGACATATCCCAGCACTTTTATATCTTCAGAAACTGTCCATCCCAGAGGTATGTGTGGATGTGGTTACTTTTGTAAAATATGCTTTCCGACACAGGCGCACTTTATCGCTACAGCTGTTTTGAATCTCATTGAAATTGACCCTGACATTGAGTTGCTGCTGCACCACGCTGCAGTGTTTTTATGTATATTTTCTGTTAAGAATGATGACTTTACCCATGCGCTGTGTCACTACTATCATTTTTGATCCCTGCATTTTTGTAGATTTTTCCAATTCTTAGCTTGTTTATTTAATGTTTTCAGTTTGTTGCCAAGAATGCTTGAAATATAGCTATTTTGTATTTCATACTACTGATTTTATATTTGTGTTTTTTTTAATGCTTTTATCAACTGCTTTTTACAGTTTTAATGTGTATGTGCTTTAATTGTTCTTATGAACCGAATAAAGAGAGAAACAAAGAAGTGAAAGAAAGAAAGAAAGGAAGAAAGAAAGAAAGAAAGAAAGAAAGAAAGAAAGAAAGAAAGAAAGAAAGAAAGAAAGAAAGAAAGAAAGAAAGAAAGAAAGAAAGAAAGAAATGTACAAAACAGCAGTAGCTAATACATGGACTCCACCTGTTTTAGGAAATTATTTGCTTGCATTACAATTGAGACAGCGTGCAATTTCGATTTGCTGTCCTTATCTGCCCAGGAAGGGGGGCGCACTGAAAACATGACCCCTTTTGCCCCCATTAGCTCCACCATAGGCAATGAGAACGCAGATCTGGACACTGCTGATTGCTGCCTTTCTCTGCCTAATGGCCCTGTCAGTGGACCCATCCGGTGTTCTTCCCTCGGGCTGGGTCCCACAGCTGCTGCAATTTCCCAGGCCACACATTGAATCTGTTACCCAGCTGGAGCCTGTCAACCAGAGTATGGCACATTTGTGAGCATCCTTAGGTCAGTTTGTCTGAAACAACACTGTTGCTCAGCTGCATTAAGGAACATCTACCTATCTTTCGCAGCCGCGTGTATTGGCTGCCAATGAGAGATGTGCATTGTTAGATGTGGTCTATTTCCCCGTTATAATAATTGTACATCATGGATATCATTCACGTGTTAATACGCAACTCGAGAAGCTTCCCCACGTATTAGAGATAGCCATACTACACAAAGGTTACAAAATGAAAACTGAGTTGAGCACCGTTGGCATATACTCGGAGTCATAATATTCACCACGGTTCTATTAATAGGTTTTGACACAGTGGCAAGGCACTAGGAAAATGGCATGTAATAATTTCAGACATGGACTGCTCAGCAGGAAGAGGTGGATGCATCAGATATTGTTTTGGCACCAACAATGTGCACCAAACTTCCAATTGCCTCCTATAAGCATGACCCGTCCATTCTTCAGTATGCGAATGTGCACTTAATTGGAAATAAGGAGGTGAAGCCACAGGAGAATATAATGTATGCCCTGCAGGTTTCTGTGGCATCAGTACAGCCTCTCCTTGGGCCTAGGTAAGGCAGGGTAAAGAACCCCAGTGACTGGTGTTAAAGATATCATTGGCAGCAGATACACTGACACTCACACCGGGACTCACAGACACATTTTCATTCCCTAAAGGCCCAGGTGGTCTTTAAATTATTTTCACCATGTGGGTATGTAGAAAGAGGGATTGGCAACCTGAAAAAACACTTGTGACATAATAAAACATGAGGGCAACCTGGGCGTACCAGGTTTACTAGTGTCACCTCTTGCTTCCCCCACCTTGGCATGAGAGCTTTGAGTAGGGGCAGGGGCATGGTTAGAAAAATACATGATTCATGATGAAGTAGTAAATTTGCACCTAAATATTTACATCTGTGCGTGGGAGCCAATTTACTACTTTTTGAAATTTGCAAACATTTCCAGAAGTATTCAAAGTGTGAGCCTGGGAATGAGATGTAGCTGTTACCAAGGATTCCTATTGCCTCTGAATGAAAGTCTTCAGACAGGAGAAGTCAGTACGGGGTGGCGGTGGGGGGGAATGGAGCTCTCAGTGCAAAGGCACACTTTTAAATTTCTTTGCAGGGAAAGCATTTTTCCCTGTTGAGAATGCCCTTCCACTACATCCTGGCTGATGAGGGGTGAATCCCCAAAACCAGACCTAGGATGCTTGTTTCCAGACCAGGTAGGCCCTGACCTGGCACTTTGAGCTGGAGTGTTCCCATTGGGTGCAGGGTCAAGACTGATTTGCATATGGCTGGATTCAAACTGGAATGGCATGGTGAGCAAAAAAATGATGGATTTGGGCTCAACACTCTGTACTGGGGTGAATGTATAACATGGTTCGGCATTCTGTCCATCACTTGTTCTTTTTGCATTTGTCACCCCAAGTGGGACGGGTATGCCCAGACGTGAGTCCCGTGCTCTCCATGACACTGGAGTCAAGCTATCCTGGCTGATGAGGGGTGAAACCCCGAAACCGCTCCTAGGAAGCTTGTTTCCAGTCCAGGGAGGACCTGGCCTGGCAGTTCAGGCAGGAATGTTCCCATTGGGTGCCGGGTCAAGATTGATTTGCATATGACTGGGTTCAAACTGGAATGGCATGGTGAGCAAAAAATTATGGATTTAGGCCCAGATCTCTGTACTGGGGTGAATGTATAATAATGTTCTTCATTCTGTCCATCAATTGTTCTTTTTGCACAGAAGATGGACATATTCTTTAAGGTGCAGCCCTTTTGCTTGTTTCTTACACACACTCGCCTTGCACTATTCTAATGCACAAAAACTATTCACTCATTCTTTTACACCCACTGTGTATTAGTTGTATAGCTCTTCAATCCCTGGCGGCACAGCACCCAGGATAATATGATGCATGGCTAAACACTAATAAGATCCAAATGGCAAGACCTGCTGGCTATGCAAATGCTTTAAAAAAAAAATGTAAGCCATATTACACGGCAACTCAACTACTGTGCAACATGTAAAAAAACATTGACAAAGCCAATAGATTTCTAGTAGGCGAAACCTATTGGCTTTGCCAGTGCTTTTTAAAGACGACAGCAAACATGTAAAAATATGACAATCCCTGCCAAATTCACAGTGTATATTTCTTTAACCTGCTCAACCGTTTCACCTTAGTAAATCAGATTATAGAAGTTCATTCTGATTTTTTTTCTAAGGGATAGTTTTCAAACATGAATTTAGAACTGTTCATGGCCCCCTCCACTTTGACAACAATGACAATATTGGTTAAATCCAGTGGCGGCTCACATAGGGCATGCTGTGGGGCAGTGTGGTGGTGGGGCGGGGGAGGGGCAGGGTGGGGGGCTATTAATCCCGGACATACAACGGAACAGAGGATTACTTTCTTCCATTCCGTCGTATGTCCGAGTTTACTACCCCCCACCCTGCCCCTCCACTGCCTCACCGCCCAGCAGCACACCCTATGTGAGCCACCACTGGTTAAATCTGAACACAGGAGAAGGTTTTGCAAAGCACGTATCCGGAAGTCATGTATTTTGAGGTCCTCTTGCATGTGAAGACAAGCAAATGATGGGACAGAAGTTTCACTGTACAAGTAAACAGAACAGTTAAGGAGGAAAGAGGCAGGCCAAGTAAAAAAAGAGCTGCCTCTAAGTATAAATAACCTGAACAGTAAGTACACATGTAAAAGGGTCAGTCCTCGTGAGGATTCAAAAATCCGAAAGGAGGGACTACTAAGTGTAGTCACAAATGAAAAGCCAGCATTTCTAAAGGACTGCAACATTAACCAATTAAAAAGATGGGCGTTTTTTCAAGCCCATATCCTAGATACTACGGGGCTACATTACAAGCTGCTTGCTGCACTTTTGCGTCATTTTTAACCTGGGAAGTGACGTACGGGTGGTGCAAGGGGCTTGTAAATAAGCCCCTAAATGTTTAGATAAGACAGTCCAAGTGCTACCTAGGCGAGACCAAAAAAAGGAGGGGCATTGAAATAAAACAATTGCCCAGGATCACACAATTTGCTCAAGCGGGGAAGCCGGGATTCATCACAGGTTGTCTGGTTCCACATTGTGAAATTCAGTTTGGCCACCAGATGTGGATGTTTCGCTTCCCTACGCCCACTTTAAGCCCCCTCCCATCACTCGACCACCACCACCCTGCTTACATCAGCGGGGTCCTCTGCCACACCAAAGACCAAACTTTTCGGCCCCGGGAAAACACTTGTGAGTCCCCATGCCGTAGAGGGCTCTCAGTCATTCCAAGGTAAAGCTCATCAGACTGAAAGCGCTGGGGCGAAAACTCGTGTTATCAGAGCGCGCCAAGCTTGCGAGCTGTCTATTATTGAGGCTAAGTGAGTAATGACGGGGGACAATTAGATCTAATTTGTTTATGCAGGTGCCTTGAATACAGAGATCAATAGCACTTTACCCCTCACGAGAAAAGCAATTACACTAATTGAGGGGCAAAGAACGAAGGAGAAACCGAGCTGCAGCTAACCGCAGGCCAGTGACCCGTGCAAGGCCCTGTCACACCGCCTTATTAATTGTTCCTGACTCCTCTGGTTAGATTAATCGTCCGCAGCAAACTACCCTGGAATCTAAAGAGAGTTCCCTTTCTGATGTTTGCTTCCTGAAGGGGGGTTGGGAATCAGTCCTCTGTATTGCAGAAAAAATAATGCGTGTATAAAATAACACGTCAAAACAAGAGCACATCATTTTCTAAGCTAACTGTGTACAGAGATGGCAAATGTCAATCATCTTGTTATTGGCATCTGATTGAGCGCCAATTACTTTTTGAACTTTTATTGAAGGTTTATTCAAGAAATAAAATATTTAGCAAAGACGGATATAATAAAGGAAACACAGATTTATAAATTAGGTAATCATTCGTCTGCTTATTTCCCAAACCTCAAGCCAAAACTTGTGTTAAAACAATATTTGTTGTAAGACTCCCTTGTCATATAGTCTTCTTGGCCACCTCAATTTTAGGACACAGTTCAGGCATTTCGGTTAAGATCTCACCTTGGGGCACCTCAGACCAATACTTGAAGTGTTTGTTTTTGTCAAGGTCATGATAACACATTTCAATATTTTAAACTTGGGTGCTGAACATCCAACTGGCCACTCAATGAGTAAATTAAGGGCCACTGAACCAGGGTGCAAGCCTTTTCCTGCTATGTGTCTGTAAATTGCCTTACCCATTATTGTGTTAAACATGAACATGGAACACTGTTTCATCACAGTCACTCGTTTGCTTTTCACTTGCCTTCTGGTTTTGTTTCTACTTGTCCACCAGGGATCAACTCCTCCCTCGGGCAAAGAATCTACCCTCTTGACTACTGCTTATATGCATTGAAAAGATTGTAGAGGTGATGAAGGGTCAACAATTCCTAGAAGTTCAACCGTGCTGTGTCTTTTCTAGTGCCTGGCTCACTGATGGTTATTTCAGAGTCTCAATTTGCCTTTTTATCATATTTTTTCAAATGTTCAGCTGTCTTTGTTCCCAACATTCGTTCTTGGAATTTTCAGGCCTATTTGCTTTTCTCTGAATGTCCAACCAGGTTATAACTTGGATTGCTTACTCAGCCCTTCATGCTCTCTCCAAGCTCTGTCTCATAGGTGGTTAGGTGGTGGAGATGGATGTCAGACATTTTGCAGCATACTTTAAAGGGGCCCTTTTGCATCTGGTTTCGATGGAACTATAGCTGAAATCCAGTTCCAAATCTATGAGTGGCAAACCCCGAGGAGGTTGAGCAACGTCTTCCAGAATCCAATGAAATTACTGCATGCCATGCATCCACAAGCCAATATTGATGCGGTTTGTTAGACACCCATTACTCGCTCTTTGCCAGCATGGCTACCAGAATATGTATAGAGGGGAATTAAGGTTTCTTGGTGCTCTGGGGGAAAACAGGAGTCTCAGCCATGCTGTGATCTAGGGTTACGCATCCTGAGCTTTGGAGAAAGCAACAGAAGGTATGGTGCCCCCAGGGGAAATCGTACCTGGTGTATTCAAGCAAGAGCTCGGCGTGAGAGGAAAGTGTGACTCACAATCAAGTATAACATTCCCAAATGGTTAAAATGTGGTTAATGGCGTCATAAGAGATTTGAAACTGGTGACAGTGACTGGTGTATACACACACCTGTTGAACCAAAGAACCGAAGATGACGCATAGAACAAGACTAATGAAGAAAGTGATGATGGAACAAATAAAAAGGATGTTTTGTCTCCATCTGTGAGAAAGCACGATTTAGTGCTGCAGTGCCGCAAGCTACATAAAAGATAATTATATGGCACTAATTAGTTAGTCGCACCCTCTTGAGTACCCTCTATTTCCGTACTATGCGAAATTAGTGATAACTGTTCAGGATCTTGCAGTAAAGTATGCAGTCCTTGAGGTAAGAGTTGACTTAGAAGAGTGCCTGGAATGTCATGATGGGTGAAAGGAGGAGCCTGGGTCCAAATCCCAAGAAGTCACAACCAGGGTGAGCTAGGAATGTTGCAGATTGTGTGGCACAGTAATACTGACAATTTGCTATTGATCTGGAACAAATTGACACTACAATTTGGACTACCACTCTATCATCGAGGTAAGAATAGTTAGTTAAGTATACATTCACTAGTATTCACTCCACAGCTACTTACCTTTAATATATATATAACAGGCTGATAGAATCGAAGCAGTTCTCCCAACTCAGGGGCCAATCTTTATGGCAGGATTGACCGGGGCCAGGCGGGTTCAGTTAGGCTTCCCCCTGACCAGTGAGGTCTGCCCAGAGGGGTGGCTGAGGGGTGGAGCTGCTCCTGAGTCACCTCAGGGGTGAGCGGTCACTTCAGGTAATCGGCGGTGCAGGGGTCCCGCCTTTAAATGGCCCATGCAGCAAACAGTCTCTTTGCTTCCACTTGGCACTGCAGAACCTCGCAACGCTGCAGGGACCGACAGAACAACTTCAACCACGAGGAGCTGCAGAGCTGCTGATGGCCCCTCCTTCTGCACTCTGGGAGCGGCATGGGCAGAGTGCTTTTTTCCTCCACCCACCAGCCCCAGGGCAAGTGTCACAGGGAGTGCTCAATCACTGGGAGAATTAATGGCACTGCAAGTTATGCTACACTGTTTTGATGTTTTATTTTCAGAAGGGTAAATCATGACTGTTGTACTTTTGTAGTAGGTTTGAATTTCATGTTTAATGCTTTTCTGTCCCATTTAGATTTGTCATATTGTATGCAGGGCGATAGCTGAGGTCATGATTGGCAGGGACTTTTTGGGTCCCCTGCGGCATCCTTGTATAGCTAAATAATGGCTAAAACATCAGGGTCACTGGACCCTTAAAGAGGTGCTGGCAGCAAGTCGTAACGACATTGCTGTGGTGTGGGGGACTGGGGGCAGTTGCTGTCAGGCTATGGTTTTGTGTTAAAATATTTAGAAAATTGAAGGATTTGTGAATCTTGGATGACCTATGGCCAATCCCCAACCCCCTTTTTGTTACGTTTTTTACCTGTTAGCTGCCCACACAAGTGCAGTTGGAACAAACTAGCACACGCTATTTGGGGGGGTGAAGAAGTTGGGTGCAGGGTGTGCCCAAGATAGGTATCCTAAGGGCAGCCGGGCCCCCTGCACAAGAGCTCCCGGTGCGGGAAAGGGAAGGTCAGGACCTCCCATAAGGAGGACCCCACCCTGTGGACGGGGGGTGTAAGAGGAAGGGTCATGTAGCCAGTCTTGATCTTACTCAGGAGCTTCTTGAGTGCTTGTGTTGTTGGTTGCACAGGAATGAACTAGTTATGGTTAGCTGACTTCCATGTACTAGAGCTTCTTTTAAGGTTAGGCTTTCATTTGTAAGGAATATGCCAATAATGTGGGACTGTACAAAATCATGGAATTTGAATAAATATTTGGTGTGTTCAAATAAATACGGCCAAAGATTTTATGATCTCAGCTCCAAAAGGTTGGTCTCAGGCTTGGCCATTGATAGGCGGGTGCCGGACGGCGGGAAGAGTTTTGGGTAATTGGTCAACCCTGAGACCTCGACGACTCCCTAGCCATATCTAAAAAAAGCATCTTCAGCGTTAGGTAAATTAGATGCCCTCCTTTTGATATCTGATCCCCTGAACTCTAACAGATGGTATACTGTATTCATGCTAGGTGAGTATAACAGTCCCGGGAAAGAACCATGTCCTTTTCAGATCATATCTATGAACTGTAATTTGGAAGGAACGTAAAGGTCCTCAGACACTCAACCCACAATTATTGTTCTTAGGTGGCAGCACTGTATCAATGATTGATTACATTTTTGCTAACCTGAAGATTTGTGAAATAGTAGAAGACCTATGTGTGATTGCGTGGATTATGATTGATCATAACCCTGCAACAGCTACTCTAGCCAAACTCCCCTTAACCGTTATATTGGGCACCATTAAAAATCAACTCTGAAACCTACAAAGCTAACTATTTGAAATAAAAGAAGGACTGTATGAAGGTAAAGCTACATGAGTAATTATATTCCCAGAAATAAGTAACATTGCACCGTCACTGAAATTGCTAAATTGGATGGGATGCGATGCGTATATAACACAATTCCTTGTATTTAAGAATGTGGCCAGTCAATTCCCTAACACATTTAGGAATCTCCACAAGCATAAGCATTTTGGGTGGTATGATTGTAAGTTCCAAGAGGCTAAGAACGTTTTTTGAAAGATGTGAAATCAAGAATGAAATATGAAACTACCCCTATATTTTCCCGGGCCTCAAGACAAACTTTAATCAAAATAAAGAAGCACATGTTGAATCCTTCAGGGATTTACAGAGAGAGTCTATTCAGAAGAAAGTGTGAAAATATGACATTTCATTGCAATGTGTTTAATTGGGCACCAGAGTACTGCAGAGTGACGTACATCTAGCGAAGGGTGATATGCTAATTTCTCGAGTTTAATTTATGAAGGAGATTTGATGGCCATGAATGGTACACCCTGCTGCAAGGTATCCCCAGATTGTGGGTCAGCAACTATCATCTCTACAGAGGAGATACAGTATGCCCTTAGAGAACAAAAGTGGGTAAGGCCCCAGGGCCAACCTTTGTCCCTATTGATTTCTTTCTTCACGAATCAGAACTCTGTGTGATCCCTTTAACTTTCTGTTTCAACCATATATATTCATCTGAACGTATTCATCTGTGACGGCTCCAAGCTCTCACAGTACTATTTGTAGGAACGTAGACAGGCTGCATCCAAAAAGGTACTGTCTGATATAATATTTGAATGAGATTGGGAAGCTACATGGCAAATTGCTCAACCTCGAGTTAGTAGAGGCCCTCAGTTTGTAAGATTTGATGAATTCCAACCCCACTAGCTTTAGGAAGTCTGTGGAACTGTGGAGCTGGGGATTAGGCTTGTACTTAGAATTGCAAAGCAAGTCCACTTAAAACATAAGGAATTTGTCTTTGGTATTCCAAAATAAACTCTACACTCATGAAGAAAGCCCAGGTTAACTATAAAATACCTTCTGCATTTGATCAGCACTATTGTTTCATTTCAACAGAAGATTTCCGCTTGTGAAATTCTTGGATAATGGAGAAAGCAAACACTGTATTTTAAGGTCAACAATGAGGCCCTACAAGAGTCTATATGAGCCCTCATTCGCTTTTTAGATTTAGCTGACTATAGGCACACCTATTGTTGTTTCCAATATTTGACATATACTGAGTGGGCTTTAGGTCAGCGAATTGCTCAACGTTGGATGACTTTCTTGTCTATTTTACTTGACTTTTGTTAATTAAATGCTATACCTCTTCATTCTCGTGATTGTCCAATTTCAGAAAGGTTAGAAACATAAATTAACAAGCATTTGCAATGCAATAGGTCTCGCATTTACGCGAGTTTGAGCCTTTGGCATTGTAAATGACAATGCCTTTTATTTATATTTTGGTTTATAAAACATAAATAAAAGGCATTGTCATTTACAATGCCAATAGCTTAAACTTGCGTAAATGCGAGACCTATTGCATTGCAAATGCTTGTTAACAAATGAGTTTTATCTGACATTCTTTTAGTTTTATATAAAACGAAGAAATGCAACTTCCATGCTCGCATTTGCTGCATGCAGTGAAAGATTAGTGGAAATTTATGACTGGAATACCAAACGGCAGATAGGCAAACACACACACCAATCATTCAGGAATCACATCAGCGGCACCATTATATTACCACAGCCCTTTTGTAGCACTCATATATTTTCATAGGAATTAAATATATTTGTAGAATCCCAATAAATGACAGCTAGTGCGATTGTGATCTATGGGAAAGAAATGCCGGCTTTAAACCTTGGACTCGTGTCCCTGAAGAGAGGTAGCTGCGCGGCGATGGAAGGAAGTTTAATTGTATGATAAAGGTGGGCTGAGAGCCCCCGACTACCCACAGCTGCGAGCATTAACCCTCTGTCTGCATGGTACTCACCCACTCCCAAACCTGCTGACATGCAAAACGAAACCTAAGAGCAATTGCTTAATGTGTAACCCACACTTTTATAAATATAAAAAAGCGGGTGCCGTGCTCCAACAAAGCATGGCGCCCGTGCATTAAAATAGTTATGTGCAGGCATTTAAAAAGCAAATACAGGAACGCGGGTGCCATGATCAAAAATAAAGCGTGTTGCCCGTGGTTTAAATATGAAAGCGGGTGCAAATTATGCTTATCTACAACACATAGAATGCCAACAAAGCTGACGACTATGGAACTGGCGAGCAAGGTCGGTTTAACATTATGATCCTGGGCAAATCACTTATTCTCCTCTTTAAAGAAGAAAAACAACGAATGTGAACTTGTGTAATGTAACTGGTGCTCATGTAAAGCACTGATACTTTTGGGTCGGCTTGAATTAGCGCTATTAAAAACATGCCAAAAAAGGAAAAATAGTACCTCAATCCCAGATCGAGAGGCGGGGTGACTGGTTAAGATGAATTAATCCGTACTTGGGGTGTTCACCGCACAAAGAAAAGTAAGTGAGGCCTAGCGTATTGGGGATTCCGCTAAAATGCACGTAACAGTGACGCCTATTGTGATCCTAAAACAGTGCGGACTACTTCAAGCACTTTTAGCACGCAGAAGAGGCTGGTAGAGCTATGCACATGCTGCGTGCAGAAGAGGCTGGTAGCGCTATGTACATGCTGCGAGCAGAAGTGGCTGGTATCATTCAGGAATCACATCAGCGGCACCATTATATTACCACAGCCCTTTTGTAGCACTCATATATTTTCACAGGAATTAAATATATTTGTAGAATCCCAATAAATCACAGCTAGTGCGATTGTGATCTATGGGAAAGAAATGCCGGCTTTAAACCTTGGACTCGTGTCCCTGAAGAGAGGTAGCTGCGCGGCGATGGAAGGAAGTTTAATTGTATGATTAAGGTGGGCTGAGAGCCCCCGACTACCCACAGCTGCGAGCATTAACCCTCTGTCTGCATGTACTCACCCACTCCCCAACCTGCTGACAAGCAAAACGAAACCTAAGAGCAATTGCTTAATGTGTAACCCACACTTTTATAAATATAAAAAAGCGGGTGACATGCTCCAACAAAGCATGGCGCCCGTGCATTAAAATAGTTATGTGCAGGCATTTAAAAAGCAAATACAGGAACGCGGGTGCCATGATCAAAAATAAAGCGTGTTGCCCGTGTTTCAAATATGAAAGCGGGTGCAAATTATGCTTATATACAACACATAGAGTGCCAACAAAGCTGACGACTATGGAACTGGCGAGCAAGGTCGGTTTCACATTATGATCCTGGGCAAATCACTTATTAAGAAGAAAAACAACGAATGTGAACTTGTGTAATGTAACTGGTGCTCATGTAAAGCACTGATACTTTCGGGTCGGCTTGAATTAGCACTATTAAAAAAATGCCAAAAAAGGAAAAATAGTACCTCAATCCCAGATCGAGAGGCGGGGTGACTGTAGAAACATAAGACAGGGGTGCGCACTGCATTTGAAGTAGTTAAAGTGATCGGAGACGCGATCAAGGGGGCAGAAAGGAAACTGATTAGAAGGGAGGGAGTAGTGTGAAAACAGCGGGGAGAGAAGGGAGGGTGTAATAAAAAACAAAGGAGCCAAAGCTATAGAGAAGGGAGGGGGGAGTGGGAGCAGCTGTGCACGTGCATGTGATCGTGCACTCAAGGTTTAGGCCAGCCAAAACTGTGGGTAGCACTTTGAAAATCCCACATATAAAATGTCTCTTCGAGCCTTTGGCTCAGCGAGACCTAAAAATGACCACCAGGCATTATTACTCATGTGCAAGCACGCACCACAGCATATGAATGGTCATGTGTTGTGATGTGCGCATGCATTATTGCATCACGGTGCTTATCGACATCCATCTTGGAATGGGTTTTCTTAAATAGAAAACCCATTTCAAGACTGCCTGCCATGCGTGTGCATGCCTTTTGGCACATGCAATCACATGCTGGCTCCAGAAAACTTTGGCAAAGCCACAGCTCTGCTTTTTAAAGGTAAGACCTATTGACTTTGCCAAAGCTTTTTATAAAAGATGTGGTCCACCAACTACAACTGACATTCCCGAACTGCATACCATTCATATTCTACCATTAATTTACGATGATGTAACTGTGCCTATAACGAGGACTAAAGCTGCTTTGCATTAATTATTCCTTGCCTTTGAAATCTAATGTGCTCAAAATGAACTCGAAGATCAACTCCAGAAATTGTTAAGTTATTTCCTCAAAAATGACTGGTGAAGGCATATACAGAAGGGTACCCAAGTTGTCTCTAAAACAGAGCACACTCTTGCAGCACAGAAAGCTAAATGTGGGGGCGTATCTCTCAAAACCTTTGAGGCAAAAATTGAGCCATGTAATGTTTATGGTGTGGAGTTGTGGGTCCCCTCTAATGTTCAATGCCTAAAATAAATCTGAACAAACACCTATAAATGCTATTGAGAAGAGACCATCATTGTGCCTGAGAAAGGACTATAGTCTAAGATATAAGGTGTATAATGTGTTGCATCTATTAACCGTATTACCCTTAGGATAAATTTATAGTCCAACAAAGTTGTCAAGATAGTTTACGAGACATCTTGATGTTAGAAAATGTATGCAAATGACTCCATTGCTGACATACGCCTCCGAGGGGCCCAACGCAGTAAGGGCTGTCAGAGGTTTAACAGTTCAACCACCCGTGAAAATTTAGATGCAGGAGCTCAAAATGGCCTGTTTTTACTCTCTGTTACTGCCATGAAAACTATGGCAGTAATGGACAGTAAAATGTTTAAATTATCCCTAGCCCATGGGAGAAAACTCCCATGTTGGGGGTCATTAGTGTTTATTTTTCAAAAACAAAATCCTGCTTTGGGATTATATTTTTGAAAAAACAAAAACATTAAAAGTTTGATGGACGATACCATCATTTTGATGGTATCATATGCATAACCTTTAATACATTGACAGGAACCGCCATGATGAAGTTCTCTGCCAATGTTTATAGTTTCTCACAGTGCTGGTTGCCAATTCTAAGGGACTGATTATGATCTTAGCGAATGGGTTTTCCGTCACAAACGTAATGGCTATTCTGTCCGCCATATTACAAGTTCCATAGGACATAACAGAATTGCAATTTGGTGGACGGGATATATGTATAGTCATCTAGGTTGCCTTGGCCACCTCACTCTAGCCCTTCTCCTCTTGGTCTTCATGGTCCTCCTCTCATTCCTTGCCATACTCCAATCCTCCTGTTCCTTCTTGCCTGCTTCCTTCTGGCCATTCCCCCTCCCCCATACTCTCCTGATTACCCTGGACCTCCTGGTTGTCCAGGCCATGCTCTCCTGATTACCCTGGTTGTCCAGGTCTTCTGGGCAGTGGTAATCCTGGGATCTATTCTATCTCCTCCTGATTCTCCTCATTCCAGCCGTCCAGGGCATCCAAATTGGTAAGCATGTTAGATTTGTGGACAGTTCTGAGGTGGGCAGCCATGGGCACATAAAGGTATAGTTACCAATAGTTCATACAACACAACACAGTAAGACAACTTGCTGTTCTACGTTGAGTGAAAGGGAGTCAGCAGAAATGTGCCGTATATACTAAGATATGGTGCATTTTTTCTGTCTTCTAGCACTGATGCACTTGTGGCAGGTTAGCGCCAATGTCGACAACCTTACGCCTGCATTACGCGCATGATTGGTTTTGTGCAGGAAGGGACACTTTCATGCACAAAAACAATCCTATGAGGCATTTTCCTCTT
The DNA here is from genome assembly GCF_964204655.1 of Triturus cristatus. Classification (NCBI taxonomy): domain Eukaryota; kingdom Metazoa; phylum Chordata; class Amphibia; order Caudata; family Salamandridae; genus Triturus; species Triturus cristatus. The sequence continues at coordinate 124,301,832 of NC_140592.1, read as the reverse complement.
TCTAAGTATGCTGCAGTATGCATCATGCATAGAAAGAGGAAGTAACAGGCAAAAAAATATATTTCTCCTCGTTATGCCTCGGTCAGGGAGGCGCAATCCTAGGTCCACTGACATTAGTTGGGATTGGATGCATGTGAACGCCCACATTCCAACTATGGAAGGCCTCTCTGCCGCAAGGTAACGCTAAGCAGTAATACGCAGGAATATGAGTTGCCTTGCTTCACTTCTGATTTACTTAACCATGCAGAGCCATGCAAGGTGACTTTGTGTGGCATAGTAAATAGCATTTTAGGGCTTGTGTTGCCATGCGATGATGTGTCACGCAAGGGCAATGCAAGCTCCTAGTAAAAACGCCCAATAGTGTCTGGCAGTGAGAATATTCTGTGCGTACAAATGAGAGATCATGGCACTTATAATTGCTGTGAAAGGTAAAACGGCAGGTGTATTAGCTAGACATCTTAGTGCGCAAAATGTATCAACTGTGTTCTCAACTGAATGTCCCTAATCCAGAGACCTACGCTCCCGGATATGTTTTCATCAGGCTACGGTTTTCAGAAAGAAATCTGTGGCTTTAAAAATGCTTTTTTGTGCAAAGTTGAGTTACAGTGAATCTTCAAATGCATGTTTTGAATTTCGAATGCTTTCCAAGAAACTTTGCAAGAGTAGCATGGTGTTAAGGTGGGAGAAAACTGGAAAATAATCTACATTTCAATCTCAGATGATTGACTAACAAAAAAATCGAATTATATTTCATTGCCAAATCTGGTTAAAATAAGGCTTAAAAACTGATTGGGAATAGATCACAAAGTGCATGAATAAACCATATTTTTCCCGAATCATCTTTTAATAAGTATACGTGAAATGGTAGGTCTCCCCCTACTCCTTTTTTCGTAATATAGGATATGAAATTGCCTGTCTATAGACGTTGACCTGAAGTGTTTGATTTATTTTACAATTAGGTTAACGATTCAGCCATTCACAATGTAACACGTGCTTTCACACAGTAATAATAGCTTGTTTTTTTAATTGGACTTCTTGCCACACTTCATGATTCTAGGCATTGTAACTAACAGATCGCACTATTATCCGAATAAATGTTGCTAACTTAATTGATCTTGAAAGAATGAAAGGCTGGGTTAGGCTTGCTTTGATGGGACTCCTGACTATTAGTTCATTCATAACATGTTTTAACAGCCAATATTCTACCCACCACACTATTCTGGTAGCTGAAGTTGTCGATTTCCTATACAAGGGTGTCAAACTAAAAAGACTGTTTTTAGGGATAGTGCGACTTGTGGAGATGGATGAGCAAACAGTGTTCCAGGAGAACTGAGCACCCACACAGTCAGATAGAACAAAGAAGCATGGATAGATCAGGTGTCCAAAGAAGGGTGGATTATAATTAATTTTGAGTGAAGCAATCCCAAAAGAGGAGTAAGGACCTTGGTCATTTTGAGTTGAAAAGCCAACCCCTGACCTGAAAATGTCCACTGCATAGGGAAAACCGGAGAAACCCCTGGTGACGTTTCTAAAGTTGGATCTGCAGATACACATCTTGCAGATCCAGTAACACGAGAATATCGTTTGGTCAAAGGAGATAAATCACTCTCAGTAACACCTCCCTCTTGAACAGTAACTTTAGAATCCACAGATTCAAGTCTTTGCGGTCCAGAGCACGCCAAATCCTCAGTTACTTTTGGGCAAACAAATTTCACAGATTAGAAAGTAGTCCTAAATTACACCTTCATTGACCTCTTGACAAGCAGATCCTGAATCCTGGTCATCTGTGTTTGACATGTCAAAGGATACCGAGCATAGGGATAATCACCATTCTGAACAGGGCAGGAAGAGAGTCAAACTTACTTTGTTAGCCGGTGGCTAGCACAAAAAGCACCCACAGGTCTTGGAAGGGTTAATGGCATGAAGTTGGAGTCCTGAACTTGGAAATACACACTCCGCCCCTTCGGATGCTCTGGAAGCAAACTGAATACATTGAGACCCCTGAATGTTTCTTATGAGTATTCTGCGGATAACAAGACTTCTCCAATTTGCAACAAAGAACATTTTTGAATTACTAAAGACGCTAGAAGAGTCAATCCTTTTGGCTCAAGAACCAGAATCTTTGGAAGCTGGCACATCTCCTTTTGTATGATATTTGTCTTGCCTTGGACTGAAGTGGCAAACTTTCAGTTTTCAAATGCCTTATGAAGAGTGAGGTTGAGTAACAAAATAATTTAAAACTACTTGAAGTAGCACTGCAAGAGTAATCTTTTATGTAATGTCAGATGCATTTGTAAATTAGTGTGAAATGTCCAACTACCTATTAGTAAAAGTGCAATTAGGGCACAGTCTTTTCTATTTGTACTATGTGTATTTGAATATTCCCTGACCTTGATGCTAACTAATGGCCACCCCGGTTCAGACACAGCTACATGCAAATCAGTCTTGACCCTGTGCCTCATGGGAACAGTCCAGCCCAAAATGCCAAGCTGTGTCTTCCCTGGACCGGAAACAAGCATCCTGGGACTAGTTTCGGGCTAACAGCCCTCATCAGCCAGCTAGCTTGAATCCAGTGGTAAAGTGAGCAAGGGACCCACGTCTGGGCATACCCTGCCAACTTAGGGCAAACAAAGCAAACACAAGGGGATGATGGACGGAGCGCTGAAACTTTTTCAGACACTCACCCCCAGTCACAGATCTGGGTTGAATCCATCATCGCTCTTTAGCTCGCTTCGCCACCCCAGTTCATACACAGCTATTTGCAAATCAATCTTGAACCTGTGCCTTATGAGAATAGTCCAGCCCGAACTTCCAAGTCATGTCTTCCCTGGACCAGAAATAAGCATCCTGGGACCGATTTCGGGCTAACGGCTCTTATCAGCCAGGCTAGCTTGAAGCCAGTGGCAAAGTGAGCAAGGCACTATTCAAATAACAAAACTTCCTACACTGTGCTATTTAAGTGGAAGGCAATATGTCCATGAAGTAAAGTAGTACCCACAGTCAACGGTGCATAAAACTATATTATTTCATTTATTAGTTCATTTTTTCATTTTTTATCATTTTTTCAACAACCTCAAAGAACATATACATAGGCATTTTTCAGACTGTGTAATAATACATGTAATACACTTAACATCCAAATGTTGAAGCACAATTTGTGATTAATTGTACAACCATAACATAAATAAGAAAACATATATATCACATATATAACACACAATTAAAGACAATAAACCTGAAAACTCAAGAAAACAACAATATATTGACAATTAAAATCATAGGTTGTGGAGTTTGAACATAGGACCAGCGCCAACGCGCATTTCGGAGCTCAAAAATGTTTTTTGCAGGCTCCTTCTTCAGGGCTTATTACAGTGGTCTTTCAGAAAAACAAGGCTTCAGGGCCTAGTTTGATGTCCAACACTCATACAATAAAGTTAACCATTAAATATTGACAGCCGTTGGTCTGTGGGTATAAAAAGCCACAATAAGTGATTTTGAACGCTATTTTGATTTTTTTAGGTTATTAAAAAAGGAGGAGTAGGAGCTATGGGAAGAGAAAAGGAATAAGAACCTCTTATACACCCGTGATACAGCAAACACCCAAGAACAAGATTTTTTGTGAGGAAATACCATTATAGTTCCAATAACCTAAGTACGGAAAGATTAGACATTAAGGGAAAGAAAGGTTTAGAAAGAAGAATATGTTTAGTAACAACATACTTGCCAACGAGAACTTTTATACAAGATGGTACCGGTGAAGCAACTTCCTAAATCTTTAGTTTTAGTGTTTAAAGAGCTACAATGAAAAGAAAACAATACACAATGACCATTGTTAGATCTGTGAACATAATTGGAATACTGGAAGGAACTGGGCAGGACTCACGGGACTAAGATAAATTGCAGAAAAGCATAAATAGAGATATTTTTTATATGCAAAAGGCAGTCTCAAATATATCTGTCCTTAAGGTGGTGGGGGATCTGTATAAGAGGAGCATCTAACATCAATGGAGAACGAACAATTTATGAGTCAATATGATACTACGATCATGCCTCACGATAGGCTATTATAATATTTTATTCAGAGGGGCGAGGGAAAAGATATAGCTTGGAGTTTTAAAGGGACTTCAGGATAAAGGGTTACTTACTACGATGTCACTAGACGTGAAGATAGTATCAAAGCCGATGGTATGTCGTCAGAGTTAGTTCAGTATAACTGGACGAGCATATAGTAAGATCCAAGAAGTTCAGTGTGAACAATCACGTAGTAAAAGTAGCCTGAAAGTGTACCAATGACAGGCTAAATTAAAATACCTAAATGTGTTAAGGAGGACTCAATGAATATACAGCTAGGTCCACTTACTTACCCAGATACGGCAGAAAAGAGCGTGCTGATAACATACGGGCCAGAATTTTGAAGGCCTATCAGGAAGTTATTTTAGTACGATATGCAGACCCGTGATGGTAAGATAGTCACAGAATGTAGGTGAATACTGGGTTTAAATGAAACCTGAAAATATACAAATTGTAGCTTTAGTCAGTGTAATAGGGGGGAGAAAAGGTCAGGGTATGTGAGCGAATTGTTAAAAAGATTTTTTATGGCAAAGTGCATGTGGGTTACCTGTTCTCCTTTCTTATTCAGTCATATGGAGGGCTGATATCTTTGGAGCGTAAGTCAGGTACTTAGCGTAAATGGTAACATTCATTGGAGCAATCTACAGAAAAAATGCGTATAGTTTGGGATTACTGCTAAAGAGGTAACAGCGTAAGCGTGTTTTTAAAGAAATAGAAGGGACTGAAACTAGCGAAAATGCAGTTCTTACCGAGCATATCAGCAGAGACTTGTCAAGGGTTCCATGGTTAGCGCTCTCAAGGAAGAGTGTATGGAGACTGGTGTTTTCCATATAAGGAGAACCAGGAAGTGGTGAGAACTAATAATGTACACTGAAATAGGACTAAAAAATAAACGGGAAGGCAAACTTAAAGTGAATTCCCGATTCGGAATACAGGCTTTGAAATCGAAAATAGAAGCGGACATCTTGGTATGAGAGTGAAACTCTCTGTCGTGAATTCTAAACATTTACCATGGAAAGCGCTAGGCAATCATACCCCATTAGTAAATTATTGCCAGTTGCTAAATTGAGAATTATAGAGCAAAAATAGGGAACAAAAATTATTAGTAGTCCCGGAGGTACAATATGGTACACCAATATAAGAGTGTGTATATTGCCAACCTTTACAAATGTGGTCAAAATCGCAACCAAGATCTCAGAAGAATATTTAAAATATTGGGCAAAATAGACAGTTCTCAATGTATGGTTCCTTTAGCAAAATGAAGTAGAGGAAAATATTTTCCTCATGCAATTTACAAAGAGTGGGTCCAGGGGTACATCTATGTAATCGCGTTTTCCCAAGGAAGATGTTCGTTAAGGCCTTTTTCTTGTGTCTTAAGGACATAAATCCAAAAGACTTCCCTTTTGCGTCTAATGGCATCCACATTGAGATTGTTAGGAGGATGTACATGTTCCAAGATTAGCCACCTGAGGTCAGAAATACTATGATGTTTCTCAGTCCAGTGGGCCAACAAGGGGGCCCCTTCGCGTTTGTTAAGTATGGCTGACTTGTGTTCGCTAAAACGTACACGAAATTCTCTGCTGGTTTCTCCAACATATCCTTTGTCACAGGGACAAAGGATAAGATAAACAACATGTCGAGTACGGCAATTGGTCATGTCCTTAAGTATAAATGTCCGTTTGTCCCAGATCAGTTCGTTAGTGACAATGGCAAACTGGCATGCGTGGCAACAACCACATTTGTGAGTGCCACTAATGGGTTTGGTGCCAGTGATAGATTTTTGGACAAATGGATTGGCAATAGGTATTCTGGATTTAACCAAAGAGTTCCTTAAGTTTTTATTGCATCTAAATGCAAAGATGGGCTTAGGGAGACTCTTTCTTGAATGATCTGTATTTAGAATATGCCAATCTTTGTTGATAATTTGTCTGATTTTGTGGTCAATATTAGAATGGGTGGTGACGCAGACCAATTTCTCATCAGTTTTAATTTCTTTGGGTTGCAGTAGTATAGTTCTATCGTAATATTTTGCTCTTTTGTAAGCATCTTTAATCAGTTTAGGGGGATACCCTCTACTGGCAAATTTTTGTTTGAGTTCTTCTGCATGTATATCATAATTTGATATAGTGGTACAGTTCCTACGCAGCCGTAAAAATTGGCTAAAAGGGATGTTGTCCTTTTGGCTTCGAGGATGGAAGCTGGAGTACTGGAGTAGAGTATTTTTAGCGGTAGGCTTGGTATACAGACTGACCTCAATTTTAGCATCAATAATTTGTATCCAAATATCTAGAAATTCAATTTTGGACTTACTTATATTGGGACTAAATTTAAGGTGGACATCACAAAGGTTAATCCACGCCATAAACTCATGAAGTTGTTCTTCCGGACCTCTCCAGATAAAAAAGATGTCATCAATAAATCGATACCAGCTTTTGATGTTTTCACTGAATGGAGCTATTTCATTGAAAATAAACTTATTTTCAAATTCTCCCATGTAGATATTTGCTACATTTGGTGCACAAGCTGCGCCCATACTAACTCCAAGTATCTGTTTAAAGATTTGTCCGTTAAATTCAAAGTAATTTTCTTTTAGAACAATTGCTAGGCATTCCAGCAGGAATAGCCGGTCAACAGCGTTGTTACTATTCGCGAGGATATGTTTAACTGCTTCTAATGCCCCTAGTTGTGGGATGTTGGTATATAAAGCTTCGATGTCCATGGACACTAGGAAGTCTGTATAGGTGTTAAACTGAATGCCTTCGATTTCCCTAATGAGGTGTCCCGTGTCTTTTATGTATCCTCGGAGGTTAGATGCCAACGGTTGTAGAAATTTGTCCACATATTTGGACAAGGGCTCAGTTAGTGACCCGACAGTAGAGACTATGGGTCTAAACGGAGGGCTGGAAGAGTTCTTGTGGATTTTAGGCACTCCGTATAAAATGGGTATTCGATGGAATTCTACGTTAAGGTAGTTAAATTCTTGTATGCACAGTGAACCTCTGTCAAGTGCTCTTTGGGTGATCTCTAAAATGTCCGCTTTGATTCTTTGTTCTGGATATGTCCTAGATTTGGCATAGTGTTCGGGGATGTTAAGCATAGCCTCAATTTGCTGTATATATACTGGACTATCCATTACTACAATCCCTCCCCCCTTGTCAGCAGGTTTAATGGTCACCTCAGAGTTATTAGCCAGTTGTTTAAAGGCTTGATATTCCGGATAGTTCAAATTATAATCCGGTTTGGGAACAAAGGAGAGCAGTTTTTGGACTTTTGCAGTGACCACCTTTTCAAAAACACCCACTTCTGCACCCACTTGATCTAAGGTGGGTGAAAAAATGGATTTGGGTCTAAATCCTGTGGAATTGTCATTGATCTGAAGAGGATTATCTTCAAAGAATCTTTTGAGACGGATCTTACGAAAGAAAGATTGAATGTCAGTCATCATTTTGAACCGATCAAGGTAGGTGGTGGGAATAAACGTTAGCCCTCGAGATAAGAGTTTGATGGCAGACTTATCTAAATTCATCTTGGAGAGGTTAAATACCGGTATAGTTTGAATATCCCTAGTGGTTTTATTCTCAAGGACAGTTTCTGTCCCTATAGGTGAATAGTCTTTAGAGGTGCTGGGTAATGGAGCTGAATTGTAGTTAAAGGATACATCAGAAATGATGTTACTATCAAAAGTAGTATCTATTCTCTCCAATATTGGTTCCTTCGGGTCTGGAGGAATTCTGGGGTGTTCTCTGATTGTTGATAGGACCCCCTTTCTGAGTTTCGATACCGTGTTCTCATTTGGCCCCGTCTGTTGCCTAAAAAATGGGCATTTCTTCTCGGGCCTTGATAGTTAGCCCTTCTTTGTCCATAGTTATCAAAAGAATTAGGTCCACTATCTGTGTCTGATCCTGAAGTGTCTGAGAATCTAGTTACTCTTTTGTTAGACCAATATTGCCGGTCATTAGAATAAGGTTGGTCCATTTGATTTTTATAGTATCCAGGGGCCAAATAAGGGTAAACTCTTTCCCCACTGAAGTATCTAATGTCTTTCTTAAGTTTCTCCGTTTTTTTCTTTATTAGATACTCACAAAAGGAGTTCATCTCACCATTAATTTCTTCTAGTTTATTTTTGGCCTCTTCTAATGAGTTGTTTTTCTTTAGATTTTCTTCCATTTCAGCTATTTCTTTGAGTAAATTTTCCACTACCTCTCTTGCTGTTTCTATGATGAGTATCATTAAGTCTCTTGAGCGGGGGGCGTGGCTTAGGCGCCTTCGGAGATGGCCGCCGGGTCCGTGAGCTCCGCGACGGAGTGAGACGAGGAAGTGTCTCCAGGCTATCGTTTTTCGTCGTTGGTGCACGGAAACCGCTGCTCATACCATCGGAAGTGTGGCTTCATGCTCTGAGCTGCAAAAATGGGTTTTTGGGGAGCTCCAAGACATCTTTATTCGTCTAATACCGCTGCGATGCACTCGCGGCCGCCATTTTGTTTTTCATTTTCGAAACGCATTTCCCGCGTTTGATGCCTCATTACCTCAGAATCTACCTATTATCTGCAGGAATGCCTATTTTTTACTGAAATGACTGCCTAACATATCATTTTATTCTGTCTTGAGTCTCCTCTCTTATTTTTGGCTGGTCACTTCCATTTTCAACACTGCAGCTACATTGCTTTATCTGGAAATTTATGCTTCGTGTCTGGTTCCTTCTTTATTTGGAAAGTAAGCTGATCGTTTTTGGGGCCACTTTGTCAAGACAGGTCTGACTTTCTGTCGCTCTACAAGGCTGCCAGTTCTCTTGAAGGGCCGTATTGTCTGGTTTGAAAATACTCCCGATATTCTTGTACAGTTGCGGAGTGTCTTGCTTTGTACTTGGCAGCTTTAAACTGTAATATTTTACTTCTCAGAATATTCTGGTTATTATTTATTTTCACTTTGCAACATGGCCCATCCTCGGAGTAACCGTAAAGAGGTTCCACAACCCAGTGCTGCCTCTTTGGAGGACTTCAATCCTTTTACAATCCTACAAGAAAATGCGGATGATGTCCCCAACGATCCTTCGAGTACAAAGGGTTCCTCTTCTTCTACATCTCAAATAGGCGCCAAACAGGGTTCTAAAATACCATCCTCAGTTCCCCTCACGCCTAGAAAACGGGGTAAAGCGAACCCTCCTTCTCCTACAAATTCCTCTTCACCCCTTTCGTTGGAACTTATTCTTGACGAGATTCGCGCCCTCAAGCCTTATATGGAAGAAACTAACATTCGTTTGCAGAGCTTGGAAGACAACTGGTCTCACACTGAGCAACGAGTCGATGTTTTAGAGAAAAGAATTGACTCTGTTCAAGACTTCGCTATGCAAGTTCCTCCTATGCATAAAGAAATTGATTTTCTTAAACAACAGATTGAACAGTTGGAAAATCGGAATAGACGCAACAATTTACGCATTTATGGTCTGGCTGAAGGACTTGAAGGTTCTAACGCAATATCCTACTTTCAGTCCTTTCTTCCAACTCTTCTTGGTCTTCCAGATTCTCCGACATTGAATATCCAGCGTGCACACCGTTTAGGTCATCAACCTAACGCTGCATCTTCCTCAACGAAGCCCAGAGGAGTTATTCTATACTTTCTAGAATATACAGATCTTCTCAAAGTCCTGCAGGCAGCCAAACAGAGAGGAAAGATTTCCTGGAATGGTTCCAATCTCTTTTTTGCTCAAGACTATGCCAAAATAACTGCTGAACGTCGGAAGAAGTTTTTAGATATGCGACCAGCACTTCGCAGTTTAAATGCTCGTTATGGTCTATTCCACCCCTGTCTTTTTAAGGTGACCCATAACAACAGAACGACCAATTATGAAGATCCTGCGGTACTTCAACGATTTTTGGATTCTTGTCAAGGAGTCTCTATGGACGTTTCTAAATCATAATATGATGTGATCATTTTTGTCTCTACTGTTTCATATTTGTTATACATTTGTCCATAAATGTGAATTTCCTATTCCTCAGTCAGTTTTTGTATGTCTTGGTGTCATTATAATGTTTTTCATATTAACATATATTTTCTTTTCATCCTTCCTAGGTTGTGGTTTCTTCGTTCCATTGTTTCCGGTGTTCTTCATTATGCCTGGGTGTCCTTCCCTGTTTGCTCCTCGTCGCGTGCCCCCTTGCCTGGCTTTTGGCCCTCCCTATGTGGCCCCACCTGCCCCGATATTTGTATTTCTTGTGTGGTATGTTTTTCTCTTATTGTATTGATATATCATTTGTCAATTTTGTTGTGTCTTCTTGTTTTCTGTCACCTCCTTTCGTTCCCTCCTTTTCTCCCTACTCCCTCATTTTAGCTTTTTTCTCAACTTTTGAATCTTGTTTCTTGTATACAGCGTTTTTTCTTATGTATCCCTCGCTACTATCTCTTTATAATATCTGTTGATCATTTTACATTATGTTTACATATATGCATGGTAAGCCTTGTTGTTAAGAATTGTTTCAACTTATTTGATATAAATTTCTAATGTCGTTAAATATTATATCTTGGAATGTTAGAGGTTTGGGTTCTCCTATCAAACGTCAACGAGTTTTGTCACACATTGCAAGCTTGAAAGGAGATATTGCTCTTTTACAGGAAATTCATTTACCGGTTAATGAAATAATTAAACTACGTAGGAATTGGGTAGGTCATGTTTTTGCCTCTCCTGGTTCAGGAAAACGCAATGGCGTTGCTATACTTTGTCACAAACGTTTGGATGTCCAGCTTTTAAAACAAGATAATGACTCTGCCGGGAGATGGGTGGTGATTTCCTTACTGATTAACAAAATTCCTCTCACTATTTTCAATATCTATGCTCCCACTACTCAAGATAAAATGTTTTGGCCCCAAATTCTTTCCCTTTTAATGCAATACACCGATGAGTATTTGATTTTTGGTGGAGACTGTAACACAATTGTAGATCCCTTTATTGACAGGAACTCCAAATCTAGGTTTGTCCCTTCCTCTATGCATTCTCAATTCACCTCCGCTATCTCTCAAAGATCATTGGTAGATTCTTGGAGACTTTGTCATCCCACACTACGAGAATATACTTACTATTCACCTGCTCATTCTACACAATCTCGAATAGATTATCTCTTTGTTTCCAAAGCTTTACTTCAACACATCTCTCATTCAGATATTGGTTCTATTCTACTCTCTGATCATGCCCCAGTTTCCTTAAGTTTAGATCTACTTCCCCCTATTAAAGGTACCAGACGCTGGAGATTTAATAATTCTCTTTTGTTAGACCCTAAGTTTACACCAGCCTTTCTTGAATTTGCCTCCTTATTTTTTGAGGAGAATGAATCCCCTCAAATGTCTCCTCAAATTGTATGGGACTCCTTTAAAGCTGCCTCAAGGGATTTTATTATATCCTTTGTTGCTCACAAGCGGCGTACAGCTTCTTCTTCATCTCAGGCACTTAATTTACAAATTAAACAATTGGAACACCGCTATTATCTAACAAATAACCAGTCTACTTTAGAAGAATTGATTAAAGCCAAAATTTCCTTTAACAAATTGTCTACTGATTCTGCAAATCTTTATTTACTTAAATCTAGCGCTAAATTCTATAGTGCAAAAAATAAATCTGGCAACCTCCTTGCTAAATATCTCAAAATTAAAAAGGAGCGTACTAAGATTGATTCTATCATATCTTCATCCAATACCGTACTTCGTAAAGACGAAGACATTCCACCCTCTTTAGAGTCTGATATACACGCTAAAGACATTCTTAATGCTATTCAGTCACTTAAAAAGGGGAAAGCCCCGGGACCCGATGGTTTTACCATAGAATTTTATACTCATTTTTCCAAGCTACTTGTTCCCAAATTGCTTCAATTATTTTGGTTTTTTATAACTTCCCGAAGATCTGACGGCTCCTTTCAAGAGGCCCTGATTTGTCTCCTTCCTAAAGAAGGTAAAGATCATACACTGTGCAAAAATTACAGACCTATATCTTTAATCAATTTAGATTATAAGATCTTTGCGAAGATTCTTGCGCTCCGCCTCGAGAATATTCTACCACAACTAATAGGTAAAGAACAATGTGGTTTCATTAAAGGTCGCCACCTCTCAGATAATACTCGTCTTTTTTTCAATGTCCTTAGTAAATCCTATTCCTTTAATTCTTCGTTAGCCGCTGTGGCTTTAGATGCTGAGAAGGCTTTTGATCGGGTTAACTGGCAATTTATCTTCTCATCTCTTACTTGGTTTGGTTTTGGTCCTAAATTTCTATCTTATGTATCCTTGCTCTATTCTTTTCCAAGATCTTTTATTTTAGCCAATGGACTTGTCTCTTCTTCTTTCCCACTTCTCAGAGGTGTCAGGCAAGGTTGTCCTCTTTCTCCCCTTTTATTTATCTTGACTCTTGAACCCTTCTTATCTAAAATCCGGACGAACAAAGCTATTACTGGTTTCCCTTATGGTGATAACCACCTAAAACTTTCAGCATATGCTGATGATATTCTTCTATTTATTTCTAACCCTCAAACATCTCTACCGTCTTTTCTTTCAGAAGTTTCTGCCTTTTCATTAGTTTCAGGTTATAAACTCAATGTAGACAAATGCGAAATTCTTCCGTTAAATAAATATTGTTTCCATGCTGATTTTGTATCTTCTTCTTTTCATTGGAGCCCTACGAAGATTAAATATTTAGGGTTATGGTTTACCCCCTCCATTAAGGATACTGTATCATTAAATCTTACAAACCTCCAATCAACTTTAACCACTTCTACATCGCGATGGCATCCCTTATTTTTATCTTGGTGGGGTAGACTAGATTCTATAAAAATGATGTTGGTCCCTGTAATTTTATTTTTCTTATCTAATCTTCCAATTAATATTCCTAACTTTTGGTACAAAAAAATATACTCTATTTTATCAAAATTTCTGTGGCAGAACAAAAAACCTAGGATGTCTTTCTCTAAGCTCAAACAACCTAAACATCTAGGTGGTGTTAACTTCCCTGATTTTGCATCTTATCATACCTCCTTTTTTCTTAAAAACTCCTCTTCGTTGCTATCACAAAACGCGTCTGATTTGGTAGCTTTACCTTTGTGGGTAGAAATTGAATCTTATTTTATTTCTCCTCTCTCTTTTGATGAATTCTTATCCTTATCCAATACTCCTCAGAAATTTTCTCTCCCTATTCTTAAACATGCTCGTAAAATTCTACACCCACTTATGTTAGATGGCTTAAATGATCGAGACCGCTTTTTGCAGTCTCCGATTTGGTATAACAGGCATATTATGATCAAAAATAGAACCCTTTTTTGGAAAGACTGGTTCCTTTTGGTCTTAGATGGACTCACCAGCTTTTCCATGATAATACCTGTATTCCTTTCTCTATATTACAACAACACTATTCTCTTCCTTCTTCCTATCACCCTAAATATACATTATTGACCCTAGCTGCTCAAAGTTCATATGATAATTTTTCGTCCACTTCCACACAGATCAACTCCTCCCCTTTATCACTTTCGTCCCTACATCTGAACACATCGGCTTCTCAAATTTACACTAAATTGAGAAACAGTGACCAAACCCGGGATAAATCTAAAGTAGAATCTAGTTGGGAATCTGATCTAAACACTTCCTTTTCTTCTTCTATATGGGATAAAATTTGGATTAAGCTGAGAAAAGCTTCTAGGGCAGCAAATCTCACTCAAACGCTATTTTTCATATATAATAGACTTTTACTCACTCCAGCCAGATTGCATCAGATTATTCCTCCCACTCCCTCTACCTGTTGGTCCTGTTCAGCCCCTGTTGAGGATCTTAAACATATGTTGTTTTCATGTCCGCCCATTCATCAATTTTGGATTAGGGTATGGCGTCAAATTAACAAAATATTCTGCACAAATATCCCTTTTTCTTTCACCCATATTTTTCTAGGTAGTGTTGCAGAAATATGGTCCTCTTCCACTTCTCTTAATATCCTCGTCATTGATTTACTTATTGCTGTTGCTTTTCAACAAATTACTAAATCGTGGAAAAATGCCTCTCATGTTTCTTTTCAGGGCTGGTGGTATGGTGTTTGTTATAACCATAGATTGGATAGAACATATGTTCACCCGATTACACTTGCCATTAAACGGGATTTATTATGGTTACCTGTTACTACTTTTTTAGATAAATCTGCTCAACTATTACCTTTGCATATTCCAGCTACAGAAGAAGTTTCCAAACCTCCTTAAAGTAATATTAATCAATTGTTTATATTATTCAGTTTTTTCTTTTCTATTATATAATTAAGTCTGTAGTAGTGACATAAAACAGATATATATATTATATTTTTCACTGCTGTTTCAGTTGTATTGTTATAAGACATGTATATATCTTTCCCCCCCTTTCTCCCCCCTCCCCCTCCCTTCCAGAGTTTCTCTCTTTATGGTACACAATATCGATGCATTTTCCTTATTACTATTATATATTGTAATGTATTAATGTGTTATCTTATACTTATATCAAATAAACTTTCTTTAAAACTTAAAAAAAAAAAATTAAGTCTCTTGAGCATCTGTTAGCTATGAGAGACCATTTCTCTAGAAATTTCTTAACCTCCACGAATAAGCCCGGTATATTCCTGACGCGGAGTCCATTGGGAATGACTCCCGCTCTTAGGTATTCCAACATGAATTCTGCATGGGATTTGGTTCTTCTAGTTTTCTTTTTGAGGTTGAGTAATTTCAACCATTCGTCGTTGAAGTTGTTCCCAGTTGTGAATTGTTTATCTGTGGTAGAGCTACCACCTAAGAGTTTGGAAAAGTCCTCATCTGTAAACCCGAAGGTTTTAATCCTATCCATTTCTTCAAGGGGATGGTCCGATAAGTAATAAATGCACCACAACTAGTCCTATCCCTACTAATAATGCCAGAGTAACCAGGTATGTCCACAAAGGTTCACAGGGTCAGAATGAGAACAAAAATACATACATAATAACAGAGAAAAAGAATATGAAATTAAAATGAAAAAGAGCTCCAATCTCCAAGGGAAGTGAAGAACCCTCACAGCAACGTGCTGGGGAAATAAATAGATTACAGCAGAGGGACCCTGAATATATTAATAAGTGAGGAAGGAATCAGGGAAAGAAACTATTCAAATAACAAAACTTCCTACACTGTGCTATTTAAGTGGAAGGCAATATGTCCATGAAGTAAAGTAGTACCCACAGTCAACGGTGTATAAAACTATATTATTTCATTTATTAGTTCATTTTTTCATTTTTTATCATTTTTTCAACAACCTCAAAGAACATATACATAGACATTTTTCAGACTGTGTAATAATACATGTAATACACTTAACATCCAAATGTTGAAGCACAATTTGTGATTAGTTGTACAACCATAACATAAATAAGAAAACATATATATCACATATATAACACACAATTAAAGACAATAAACCTGAAAACTCAAGAAAACAACAATATATTGACAATTAAAATCATAGGTTGTGGAGTTTGAACATAGGACCAGCGCCAACGCGCGTTTCGGAGCTCAAAAATGTTTTTTGCAGGCTCCTTCTTCAGGGCTTATTACAGTGGTCTTTCAGAAAAACAAGGCTTCAGGGCCTAGTTTGATGTCCAACACTCATACAATAAAGTTAACCATTAAATATTGACAGCCGTTGGTCTGTGGGTATAAAAAGCCACAATAAGAGATTTTGAACGCTATTTTGATTTTTTTAGGTTATTAAAAAAGGAGGAGTAGGAGCTATGGGAAGAGAAAAGGAATAAGAACCTCTTATACACCCGTGATACAGCAAACACCCAAGAACAAGATTTTTTGTGAGGAAATACCATTATAGTTCCAATAACCTAAGTACGGAAAGATGAGACATTAAGGGAAAGAAAGGTTTAGAAAGAAGAATATGTTTAGTAACAACATACTTGCCAACGAGAACTTTTATACAAGATGGTACCGGTGAAGCAGCTTCCTAAATCTTTAGTTTTAGTGTTTAAAGAGCTACAATGAAAAGAAAACAATACACAATGACCATTGTTAGATCTGTGAACATAATTGGAATACTGGAAGGAACTGGGCAGGACTCACAGGACTAAGATAAATTGCAGAAAAGCATAAATAGAGATATTTTTTATATGCAAAAGGCAGTCTCAAATATATCTGTCCTTAAGGTGGTGGGGGATCTGTATAAGAGGAGCATCTAACATCAATGGAGAACGAACAATTTATGAGTCAATATGATACTACGATCATGCCTCACGATATGCTATTATAATATTATATTCAGAGGGGCGAGGGAAAAGATATAGCTTGGAGTTTTAAAGGGACTTCAGGATAAAGGGTTACTTACTACGATGTCACTAGACATGAAGATAGTATCAAAGCCGATGGTATGTCGTCAGAGTTAGTTCAGTATAACTGGACGAGCATATAGTAAGATCCAAGAAGTTCAGTGTGAACAATCACGTAGTAAAAGTAGCCTGAAAGTGTACCAATGACAGGCTAAATTAAAATACCTAAATGTGTTAAGGAGGACTCAATGTATATACAGCTAGGTCCACTTACTTACCCAGATACGGCAGAAAAGAGCGTGCTGATAACATACGGGCCAGAATTTTGAAGGCCTATCAGGAAGTTATTTTAGTACGATATGCAGACCCGTGATGGTAAGATAGTCACAGAATGTAGGTGAATACTGGGTTTAAATGAAACCTGAAAATATACAAATTGTAGCTTTAGTCAGTGTAATAGGGGGGAGAAAAGGTCAGGGTATGTGAGCGAATTGTTAAAAAGATTTTTTATGGCAAAGTGCATATGGGTTACCTGTTCTCCTTTCTTATTCAGTCATATGGAGGGCTGATATCTTTGGAGCGTAAGTCAGGTACTTAGCGTAAATGGTAACATTCATTGGAGCAATCTACAGAAAAAATGCGTATAGTTTGGGATTACTGCTAAAGAGGTAACAGCGTAAGCGTGTTTTTAAAGAAATAGAAGGGACTGAAACTAGCGAAAATGCAGTTCTTACCGAGCATATCAGCAGAGACTTGTCAAGGGTTCCATGGTTAGCGCTCTCAAGGAAGAGTGTATGGAGACTGGTGTTTTCCTTATAAGGAGAACCAGGAAGTGGTGAGAACTAATAATGGACACTGAAATAGGACTAAAAAATAAACGGGAAGGCAAACTTAAAGTGAATTCCCAATTCGGAATGCAGGCTTTGAAATCGAAAATAGAAGCGGACATCTTGGTATGAGAGTGAATCTCTCTGTCGTGAATTCTAAACATTTACCATGGAAAGCGCTAGGCAATCATACCCCATTAGTAAATTATTGCCAGTTGCTAAATTGAGAATTATAGAGCAAAAATAGGGAACAAAAATTATTAGTAGTCCCGGAGGTACTATATGGTACACCAATATAAGAGTGTGTATATTGCCAACCTTTACAAATGTGGTCAAAATCGCAACCAAGATCTCAGAAGAATATTTAAAATATTGGGCAAAATAGACAGTTCTCAATGTATGGTTCCTTTAGCAAAATGAAGTAGAGGAAAATATTTTCCTCATGCAATTTACAAAGAGTGGGACCAGGGGTATATCTATGTAATCGCGTTTTCCCAAGGAAGATGTTCATTAAGGCCTTTTTCTTGTGTCTTAAGGACATAAATCCAAAAGACTTCACTTTTGCGTCTAATGGCATCCACATTGAGATTGTTAGGAGGATGTACATGTTCCAAGATTAGCCACCTGAGGTCAGAAATACTATGATGTTTCTCAGTCCAGTGGGCCACCAAGGGGGCCCCTTCGCGTTTGTTAAGTATGGCTGACTTGTGTTCGCTAAAACGTACACGAAATTCTTTGCTGGTTTCTCCAACATATCCTTTGTCACAGGGACAAAGGATAAGATAAACAACATGTCGAGTACGGCAATTGGTCATGTCCTTAAGTATAAATGTCCGTTTGTCCCAGATCAGTTCGTTAGTGACAATGGCAAACTGGCATGCGTGGCAACAACCACATTTGTGAGTGCCACTAATGGGTTTGGTGCCAGTGATAGATTTTTGGACAAATGGATTGGCAATAGGTATTCTGGATTTAACCAAAGAGTTCCTTAAGTTTTTATTGCGTCTAAATGCAAAGATGGGCTTAGGGAGACTCTTTCTTGAATGATCTGTATTTAGAATATGCCAATCTTTGTTGATAATTTGTCTGATTTTGTGGTCAATATTAGAATGGGTGGTGACGCAGACCAATTTCTCATCAGTTTTAATTTCTTTGGGTTGCAGTAGTATAGTTCTATCGTAATATTTTGCTCTTTTGTAAGCATCTTTAATCAGTTTAGGGGGATACCCTCTACTGGCAAATTTTTGTTTGAGTTCTTCTGCATGTATATCATAATTTGATATAGTGGTACAGTTCCTACGCAGCCGTAAAAATTGGCTAAAAGGGATGTTGTTCTTTTGGCTTCGAGGATGGAAGCTGGAGTACTGGAGTAGAGTATTTTTAGCGGTAGGCTTGGTATACAGACTGACCTCAATTTTAGCATCAATAATTTGTATCCAAATATCTAGAAATTCAATTTTGGACTTACTTATATTGGGACTAAATTTAAGGTGGACATCACAAAGGTTAATCCACGCCATAAACTCATGAAGTTGTTCTTCCAGACCTCTCCAGATAAAAAAGATGTCATCAATAAATCGATACCAGCTTTTGATGTTTTCACTGAATGGAGCTATTTCATTGAAAATAAACTTATTTTCAAATTCTCCCATGTAGATAAAGGGAGCAAGGCACCCACGTCTGCGCATACCCTGCCAACTTATGGCGAACAAAGCAAACACAAGGAGATGATGGATGGAGTGCAGAACTAATGGCCCTATGGCACACACTGTGACCAGTACTTACTACCCTAACAAAAACCAAAATGTATGAACTATTTAGCTTTTCCAAGAGGATAATATACTACTAAACTAGACCACCTTGGTTTTCTATACTTGTCATATGGCTTACTTAATATGTGACAGGTAGCTCTTGCAGCACACATTACTACATTATGGCTAGAATTGTGTTGACCAGCTATGCAGTATCCTTTCTGCTCCTATATGCAGTATACTTCCCCTCCCTTACCCTGCTTTCACCCAATTCTGCCCTTGACCTTCTCTGCATAAATCAATACTGTGTTTACTTGTTATGCACAGTAGGATTACCAACTGTATTCTCGCTAGGTGAGTTAATTTATTATCTTTCTTGCTCAGGGGACTTGACCCAAATATATTATAGCCTTATAGCCAGCCGTAGTGGGCTATACCAGTCATTAAAAACCTGCTTATGCTTTAATAAGCAGGCAGGCCTTTAATGGCCGGTATAACCCACTACGGCAGGCTATAAGGCTAGTAAAATTTTCCTTCTCATGAGGGCAAAATGTTCTAATTATAAAACCAAAGGTCTCTCGGAGCTTGAGGGGTTTGATATGCCCATGGCACCAAAGCCTTTGATTCACAGCTGTTGCTATGACTGCTCAACAGCTAACAGCCATGTGTAGGGCAACGGCTGGTAGCTGCTGAACATTCACAGCAATATCTGTGAAAAGGGGCTGAAGTCAGACCCTGGTGCTCCCTGGGCTCGGTGTAAAGGTGAAATAAATACTCTTCAAACTCAAGTAAGAGGATGAGTTTATTCAAAGTAAAAGTGGGAGCTCATTTCCTGCGGTCCTTGTGGAAAGAAAGAACTGCCGAGAAGGCCATTGACATGAACTTTCCCTGAAGAGCAGAGAACATGGAAAACATACAAAAGATATATCTATAAGAAAGGTAGGCGTGATGTCCCCTAACTACAGGCCGATTAGCCTCATCAAAAATAGTCAAAAGATTTTTTGCAGACAAGTATTGTCTAGACTGCACTAATGGTTTACTGACAACCACGCTCTCTTGGATAGCCAGGTGGGGTTCAAGCGCTTTATGGACCTAAGAGCTGCATTCAACCTGGTGGGGTTCAGCTGCAGGGTCAGTATAGTGGAACAAGTCTTTCGCTTCACAGTGCTGTGCTGGAAATACATTGTCTTGAAGTGGGACCATCTCTAAGTTGTCTTTATAGACCTAAGTTCAACCTGGTCCCTAGGGACAACCTATGGAGGATCCTGGAGGATTGCGGCACCCCTGGAGATCTTGTGGGAATTATAAGGGTCCTGCACCAGGACACATGCACAAGTCAGGTGGAACATAGGAGACGACCTCACCGAAAGGATACCGGTAAGTCACGGGGAAGGCAAGGATGCATCTTAGCTCCTACACTGTTCAGTCTCTATATCAATGGCGTGGTTAAATGGCTGAGCAATTGTAGGCACGATGCACCCAAATCTGCACACAAAAGTACTCCAATTCTCATGTTTGCAGATGATACATTGCTCCTTTCCAGAACCCCAATGGGCCTACAGTCACTTCTAGATCGCTTTCTCTCCTTTTGCATGATGCAGGGATTGGAAATTAATCTCCCAAGGTCCAAACTTATGACACTCAACCCTCATCATTCGGTCAGGGGCGGCTCCTCCTCAGGAGCGGAGGAGCGTCACCTGTCTGCTGCTAGTGGCATTGAAATGCCATTTTATTTATTTCTCTACACACTGGCTCGCGCTGTGTACAGCGCGAGGGTGGGGATGGGGATGAATCCTGCAAATACAGGACAACAGCACTGTTCTACATTGTACATGACAAATTGGCAGGCTGTCCACAGCCGTCCTATCCAACATGCGCAGTGTAGGTCCAGCAGTCCATAGGTTGTGAAACAGCCTTGGGATTGCTGGCACAAAATGAGCCCTGGGTGAGCCTGCTCCTACCAATTCTGGAGCTGCTGTCACAGCAAGAAAGCAGCTCCAGGACTGGTTGGAGTTCAGTTACACAAGCAGGGAAGAAGTCTTCCTTTTCCTGCTTGTGGAAAAGAGTAGTGCTGCAGCAGTCATGCTCCAGCTCCAAATTTATGGTGAGTGGCGCCTTTGCGCCGCACCATTTTTATTGAAGGCAGCCACCACCGGGATCGGTGGTGGTAAGAAAACACAAGGCCATCCACAGTGGTGCTATTACCCCAGCCCTGGAAATCTACATGGCTGCAGCATTAGCTGGGGCTATGTACCCAGCAGAGATTTGGGGCTATGCAGATTTGACCCCTTTAGTGCAAACTGGAAAATAAGTTAATTCGATCACTACTCTGCCTACCATCAAGCAAAACCTTGCTACCCCTACGCTTTGACCTGGCAATGAACAAAGTGGATCTGTCGGCTTTTCTGAAACCCCTCCCATATTGGGTATGTATTTGGACTACAGTGAAGGTGGCACCCTTTAGGGACTGTGTATGGCATTCCCCAAGTGAAATGAGCAAGGCCACTGCACCAAAATAAAGGATCTTTTTTGGGAAACAAACATTGGTTAGACTCTGGAATGATGTAAGGGGGGGAGCATTTCAGAAAAATTCCTCCAACTGACATGGGGAGAGGATGTAGCTTTACGGCTAGAGCAGTAGACTACGGAGCTGGGGAACCGGGTTCGATTCTCGGCAAAAGCTCTCAACATCCTGTGATTCTGGGCAAATCACTTAATCTTCCCGAGCCTAACAAAAACGAATGTGTCCATCTGTAATGAAACTGGTGCTCATGTAGAGCGCTCTGATACCCAATTTCTCGGGTCTAGTTTGTGCTATATAAAAGAAAAAATGCTGACCTATGCTTAAGCCATACCTGGACAAGATCAAACCCTCTCAAGCTAAGAGCCTATACATTAAATGTAGGGTAGGTATCCTGTCCCTAAGGACATTAACGGGCAGATGAGGCAAAAGTACACTACCAATCAATAATGGACCCTTCTGCTCGATGATTCCCAAGTCTACAGAGCACTCTCTTTTCTTTTTCCCAGGCATTGTCCCTCCACATAGAAGGTTGATCAAGCCAGTGTGCAAGAACATGGGTAAGACACTCTAGTGGGAGGCCAGACAGCTCTTAAGATGTGATACAAATGAGCATATTGTGTTCGCTACCTCTAGGTTCCTTTTTTGGACCTGGAAACTTAGAGCATACAGGATAGCTAGTGGGGGCTGATTGCCAGGTGGGGGTTGATTGCCTCCCCCTAACTGAAGCACTCCCTGCTATCCCTCTCGAACAGCCTCACACAGTCCTTGTTGTTTTTACCTTTGCTAACCTAAAGACCAACTCATTTAATGCATCCCTTGAATTGTAGATGTTTCAGACCGACTTGTTTTAAATGTTCAGTATCTAATCAGACATCTCTCTCAAATTTGTAATGGGTGGGAGCGATGGTGAATTAGCTGAGTAAAGTATGGGATTCTAAGCATAGGACATCTGTAGCTGCCCCATTTGGGTAGCCGCAGTGCTTTAAATGGAAAAAAATAAGTGCAGGTACTCACCAAATTGAGATGTGGACTTTGGGGGCGGGGCTTTGGGGGTGGGGCGATGGGCAGTGCAAAGGGATCCCGCCAGGGGCACGCATTTAATGAGATTTAATTGGTGGGAAGATGTGCATAATGATACTAAAGCATTTCTAATATATTTTGATTATTCAATTTCCCTAATACGTACAAAAAGGGTATATTTATTATTAAATTGGGCTTCTCATGGTGCAACACCTAGATCACATATGACTTGCACAAGATATTTTCCTTAACATTTTTTGGAAAAGTGTAACAATGGTTAACCCTCTTATCTCATTGCCAATTAGCAGACATCACCCAGCCCCTCCCATGCGGCACAGCTTTGCCTCAAAGCTCCTTACCTTCTGTAAAGTCTTATTCCCACTTTCTGGAGGGCAAGCTACTGAAAGCTTGAGTTAGGATGCCTGGGTCTGGCAAAGTTCCAGGTCCTCTTGCACCCTCAAGCAAAAAATGAACTGAAATGTGAAAATGCATGTGCCTGCTAACCAAACACTAATCTCATGTGCAAAGAATAAATACAATATAGTGATCTTAATTACAATACAGGCGAGAAGAAAGAAAGATGAAGCCATCTAAAGGCTGAATTGCACAATGTGACAGCAGAAATTCTGGGATAAATCCCAGCTTCCCCACATGACCAAATTGTGTTATCGCAGACAAATATTTTATCTCACGAAGCCTCCATTTTCTTTGATACCACATGTGATAGTATATTCTTTTTTTTTTTTTTTATTTAGCCAAAAGAGGAAAAATGAAAAAGGTTACAAAACATAACATAACATGACATCAAGGCAGGATGAATACAACAAAAAAAAAGAAACATTTACGTTCTGTAACACTTAATCCCATTGTAAACAAAGCCACATACGTTCTATTCTATTTTGGGAGGAAAGGCCCCTGACCTTGGCTAAAGCAATCTCCATCTCATATACCCCTCCTAATAGCAGCCAAAACTCTGCAAGCGTTGGAGGTTTTGACTCAATCCAAACCCTAGCTATGCATAACCGACAAGCCATAATAATGGAAAATAAAGTGGTTGATATAGAGCCTGAGTCCTCCATTACCCCCAAGAGAATCTCTTTCTCAGAGATAGTAATGTTGCGACCCGACATATTACATAGTTCCTTTGCAATCAGTGACCAAAAAGTAGAAAGTGCTGGACACGTAATAAACATATGCCTGATATCCGCAGCAAACAGTGAACATTTAGGGCAGTGGGTTTTAGATGTAGCATTAGACACTACCCATTTAGAAATAATTTCAGGTGTGTAGTACAAAATAAATAGCATACAATGCTGCTGAAGTTTTAAGTTAATAGAGGTAACAGATGTATTAATAGTTAATAATGACCTATGCAAATCTACTGTGGTAATGCTGATACCAAAATACCGATTTAGTTTGTGATAGTATATTCAAATGCACAAGTTCCAGATGTGTGCTGTATAATCACAACTTGTGCTAGATTAAATACACTATAATCTTGCTTAATTCATGAAAAGAAAATAGATCATATACGATATACACCTGATTTGTGACTTGCTTCCCAGATCACTAATGGCCTTGTCCTCATGGTGGGAGCACAAACTCCTCTCAATCCTGTGATATAAGCTTATGCACCAAGGTGTAACGCTTCCACATGAAAAAAATACACGTTTATTTCAATGGTAATGTTTTCAGGGCTCGACTTATGTATGAGCTTTTAAGGACAAGCCAGACTACCTGGTTCGGCTCTGACTGGGCTCTCCTTGTTAATTTGTTGGTTTACCCACCTCTACCCTTCCCAGAGTACCTCCATTAACCCAAGAGAAAATGGCCTGTAAAAAACAAAATACAATTGTGTCGAAACACTGCTGAGAAAGAAGATCTGCACTGAAGAGAGAGTGGCATTGCACTAGATACAAGCGCACCCTTTCACATGAGCTTCATGGGCAGAGTGTGGTAATACAGGGCTTGTTAAACTTGCAACTATATATCTGCTATGCTGGACACTGCAGACAACACTCACTCATGCAAGAACATGCACAGGGACATTCGTGCATGCACCCAGGGCATTTAGTACATGTGTTTTAGAAGTGCTTACATTAGCTGCTGCCACATTACTAAACCTTGATTTCCATCAGCTGTGCTACAGCGTCACCATCACCACCTTCCTCCTCGCTCTGGCTCCAAACAAGTGCTGCCATACTCTGCTATGCCAGCAGGAAGCCTTCTCTGTGATTTTCTGAGAGTCAGGAGATATGCCTGTTAACAGGCCCTGCCCACACACCTACTGTGCTGTTGATTCAACAGAGCCTGAGTGGACACTGTGTCAGTAATCACTGTGCATGTCGGGCCCCTCCCAAACCTCCTGCCGGCTCTGAATGAATTCCTACAGGCTGCCGCTCAATTACCACATTGTAAGAGGAGATTAGCACTCGATCAGAGTGCTTCACGAAAACGGACTCGCTCGTTGTCAGCTGTGATGCTCTTCTTTTTGTTAATGCCAATTACACTGAGCTTGGTTTACGGCCCGATGAGTACTGGTACTCTCTTTGGACAAAGAGAAGTTCTGGGACTCAAGTGCCAGAAATTTAGAAGTACCGGTACTCAGTAGTGGTGAGTGCCCGCCCATTTAAAGCACTGGGTAGCCGCCATATTACTAAAGTTTGCTTGGTATTATGTATATGTTTTGAAATAGCGATTAGCAGTGTCATATTGTGAACTTTAAGAATGAGAATTGGATTTACTTTTCTCTCTCTAGCATGGAAAATTGTGGTCTGATGAAATTGTTTATGCTCTATCATAGGCCATGGAGATAGATTTTTGACTGTGTCTTTCTTTTGCTCTTTATTCAGTACTCTATGGTGGTAGAGAAACATTGTCTAAAATGTTCTGAAACTGTTACCTTGTTTTAAACATGATGTATGATAATGCAATATATTTTAATTATGTTTTACCTGTAACTTTATTGGCCTTCTTGATGAAATAAAGTTTATATATACAAAAAACAACAATGCTAAAGGAACTGCATGGCACGAGGAGGAAATGCATGGCACAAGGTAAGTACAACATACTGACACAAATAAATACAACTCATTACAAGTACACCTTTCCCCTTATAAAAAAAAATAAAAACAGAAAAGGCTTTCATGCATGTCTTTTTTTTAAATTTAGTAGAAAAATTATGAACAGTTCTAGATACAGCATACTGATGAGTGGGTTTCCCAGTACAACTACGAGAACTAACAATACTTCTATGAACCATGTCCATGTTGCTGAATTCAGCTTGCCAGGTCCCTGAGGAAGTACCAGCAACTGTTGGATCTTAATTAGTAACAGTAGAACAACCTGGCCCATGAGTGTCAGAAGAGGGATTAGAAGACAATAAATAACATTCCACCAGCATCTAACCACCCATTACCATCAGTCTGATCAGTTTCTCTAAAATTAAGCAGCAATCAGATTACCACCATCCAGCAAAATACAAGCCTGCTCAGGAGTCAATCTTGCCAAACATATCCAACTCCACCAACTCTTACCCTCAATGTTGGAAATTGGCCCTCTCTCAAGGGTCACCCCAAATGTTTTGCCTTCCTCCACCTCTTTTTGCTGAATTCATTTTGTTGGCTTTAGGACTCTGAGCACTTTACCACTGCTGACCAGTGCTAAAGAGCATTTGCTCTCTCCTCTAAACATGGTATAATTGTTTTACATCTGATTGGCATCTTTGATTTACTTGTAAATCCCTGGTAGAGTGGTATACTATATACCCTGTAAAATAAATGCTACTAATGGGCCTACTGCACTGTTTGTGCCACCCACACAAGTGGCCCTTTAAACATGTCTCATGTCTGCCACTGTAGAGCTTGTGTGTGCAGTTTTACTGTCACTTCAACTTGGCATTTAAAACATTTTGTCAAGCCAGAAACTCCGCTGTTATTACACACAAGTCACCCCTAAGTTAGGCCCTAAGTAGCCCATAGGGCATGGTGCTGTATAAGTAAAAGGTAGGACATGTAATTTTGAGTTTTGCATGTCCTGGTAGTGAAAAACATAAACATGCATTTTTCACCACTGTGAGGCCTTCTCCGCTCATAGGTTAACATTGGTAATTCCTTAATACACTTTTAAGCTGTAATTCCTGATTAGAACCGAGTGGCTGTGTCATGTTTTATATTAATGGAATGGTAAAGATAACTCATCTTTACTGGTAAAGTTGGATTTAACATTACTATTTTATAAATGCCACTTTTAGAAAGTGGACATTTCTCTGCTCTTACAGCTCTATGTGTCTGCAGCCTATCTCCAATACATATCTGGGATGGGTGACAGCATTGTGCATTCCCTGTAGACAGCCACAAATGCAGGAACGTTAGATGTGTCTGAGTACTCCTCTGCATTCAGATGGCTCTTCCTGGGCAGGAACGGAGGGAGGAGCTGACACTTACACCTGAATAGGTAGTGCCCTGTACCCACACAAAGGGCTGTATACACCCTACTGATAGTCTGGAGCCAGGCCATGGACGGAAGGACCTTTGTGCACTTCAAAGACCCTTCTTTGAAGCCACCATTACTGCAAAGGCACAACTGAGTAAAAGTGCAGGGTCACTGACCCCATCAAATCAGACACCCCTGGACTGGTCTTTGTCAGAAGAACTGCTGTGCTGCATCAAGGACTGACACTATGCTGGACTGCTGATCTAGAAGACCTACTTTTCTGATGTTCTTGCTTGCTGCCTGCTGCTCTCTGACCATGCTGATGGAGAGCTGGACTCTGCTTTGCAACTGAACTGATCTCCAAAGGCTTATTGGCTTGCCTTCTGTTGCTTGAGGAATGTCAAAGTCTATATCCATGTACCTGTGCCTGGTTCACTGGAAATGGGCCCAGATACATCAGAGAAATCAACGCATCTCCAATCTGCATGTAGCAGAACCGGTGCATCGATCCTGTTGCAGGAGTGAAATCTGCGGATTACTCTTGGAACCAATGCATCTCCATCAGAGCCCGGCTAATCGGAATCGTGCATCTCCGCCGCAGCAGTGTGTACAGATTGACGCATCCCCTCGATTGTGTGGAGAAACCCTGCACATTGTGCATCTCGGCTCAGCGCTTTGTTTATGGAACCAACGCATCGCATCGCCACCATTGCGTTAAGACAATCGATGGATCACCTCGACTGCAGGCTCGACATCGACCCGTCGCTCGTCTGCTCCCTGCATTTCGCTGTTGCTACCAATATCAAGGTACTCTGTTCACCGGGCCTGCGTGGCTCATGTCCCCAGCCAGGGCTCCATCGTGGCTGTCTTGAATTGTTGTCTTTGCCCGGTCCAGCACAACCAGATAACTCCCATAGGTGCTTATTGCTTCTAAGTACTTTTATTCTTTACAAATTCATATCTCAACTTCTACTTATTGGATTTTTGTCATTTTGGTCTTGATTTATTGATGAAATTATTGTCTATTATTCTAAACTAGCGTGGAGTCTTTTTGTGGTGTTTTGATTGTGTTGCTGTTTGTGTGTTGCACGAATACTTTACACATTGCCTCTTTAGAGCTGCTCTGTCCAAAGTATCCAGAGGCTGAGCACAGGTTATCTTTTAGTGTGTATCTAGCTTACCATAACTAGGATTCTGCTTCCTGCTTGGATAGGGTGCATACCTCTGTCAATCAGCAACCCAATTTCTAACATTGGTGATCAGCTGTGAAGATAGGACTAGTGTTTGGGGCAATTGTTCATTGTTTACTACTACTCTATGCTAAAGACAAATTTGAACCCTTTTTCAATTCTCACTAACTAGCTTTTTGATTTTTTGCTAAAACCATGTCTCTCTCTGGAGAAGCAGCATCTGCACCTGCAGTAATTGATTTTGAACTAGCCACGTTAGAACGTACACAGTGGCCCAGCTCAAGGACTTTTGCAAGGGGTTCAACTCTCCACTAAAGGTTTAATCCGGAAGGTGGAGTTGCTGAAGGTTTTGAGAGTCTTAGCAGAGGCCAATGATACAGGGGTTGTGACCAAAGAGAAGGAGGAGCAAGAAACTGGGGAGAAGAATGAGGAGCTGATCCTAGAGTCTGATGTGGATCTGCGACTGCATGTAGAGGTGCCTAACAACCTACATCGAAACAGTGGGGGTTCCCAGAACAGGGAGCAGCTTCTTACCAAAGAACCTGTCCCTAGTGGAGCTAGCAGACAGGAGGGAGGAGAGGAAGCTCAGGCTAGTGCTTACCAGATATAAGTTGGAGAAAGAGCAAGCTCTAGAGGAGAGGAGGCTAGCTCTTGACGATAAGAAATTGCCCATGAGCTTAGTCTCAGAAAGCTGGACGATAAATAAATTCGGGTAGAGTCCAGCAGTAATGGCAGCAGCAACAATCTTACAGTGTCCACTAGTGAAATCATAGTCCTCATACCCAAAGAGTTGGTGCCCTCTTATGTGGTGCTGGGTGACATAGATAAAGGGTTTGCAGCCTATAGCTTTGAGGGTGCACACGATTCTAGAGGAGTCCTGGGGGAATACTTTATGGAGGTACATGCCTGCAGTGGGTAGGGATAAACTCTTAACACTGGAGGTGGGGGATCAGACATGTTACACTGCAAAGAAGGCCATCTTAGTCAGCAGGTTTGGACTGACCCCTGAAAAGTATAGGCAACTGTTCATGGGAAGCCACAAGATCTCATCACAGACATGGATGGATATATTGGATTATGCTAGCAAAGCACTGAAGGGTTGGGTGAGGGGCAGTAAGGCAAATGATTATTCAGGGTTGTAGAACTTAATTTGGAAGAAGCACATGCTTGATATTTATTTTCTAGAGCTGTCTAACACCTGGTTGATAGCAAGCTTACTTTCCCATGAAGCTTGCTTAGGACATGTACAGCTGGATCAGCATCAGAGTGTCCAGAAAGGTATATTGGAGTGACCACAAGAAGGGTGGTTCAGGTTCTCCCCAACAGAGTAAGGTGGAGGTCAAGAATGACCAAGACAGGAATCAGGGTAAAGGTAAAGGAAAGGTTTCCCATGTCCCTTCTGAAAAGGAGGGAGGTTCTGGTGGGCGGTGGCCTGGGGCGCCCCAATTCCAACCCAACTGCTTTGAATGTTCCCAACTAGGACACAGGCAGGGAGATTATGTCTGTCCAAAGAAACCACCCACTGGCAGGAACTCTACAGGGGTGGCCAATGTGGCCTTAGGGGAAGTTGTCCCCTTGGGCAGCTCATAGACCATGCCATGATCTCCCTCAACTTGCAATTGGGATAATAGAATCAGAAGGTGAGCTAGTGATCCCTGAGGGTAAGAGTCGTCACTTCCACCAGGTGGGAGTGAATGGGTTCCAAGTCACTGCTCTGAGACATAGCAAGAACAACAATCCTAGTCAGGGTAAGTCAGACACACGCTAAAAGATAACATGTGCTCACCCTCTGGTAGCTTGCCCCAGAGCTGTCAGGCTTATCTAAAGAGACAATGTGTATTTGTGTAACACACACACACAAACACAGAGTAACATAATGAAAACACCCCAAAAAGTCTCCTCACTGGTGTAATCAAGACCAAAACAACAAAAATCCAATAAATAGAAGTCGCTTAGAAGCAATAAGTGCCTATGAGGTGTTATCTGGTCATGGTGGACCGGGCAAAGTCAACAGTTCAAGCCGACAACGACGGAGCGCTGGCCAGGGACAAGAGCCATTGAGGCCCAGTGCTACAGTCCCACTCACCTGAATTCTAGGTACCGTGAAAACAGAGACAGGCCGTCATCTCACCTCAGCACTAACTCTCCGCGATGACTGAAAACAGCAATGGCGATTAGCTGTAAAGGGAAAGGGAGAAAAGGAATATAAGAAGGAATCTCCCTGGCATTCTGCAATGCACTCAAGGTAGATGTTCAATCAAGTTATGCTCTCCAGGGCAGGTCACAGGCAACAACAAATGGGGTTCAAGCTAAATTTCCCTAGAACAAAACAAAACACAAGGGTGGTAAACATCCAGTACCAGCACCCACATGTCTCTATTAGTAACAATATCTGACATGGTCACAAGAAGGTATCTGCTCACCAATATCATGACTTTGCATCATATTCCATGTCGGACTCTCATAATCCATAGGAGTAGATCCACAACTATTTTCCTATTAATAGCATTGACAACATGCTCTTAGGATATCAAGCCACAGTCTGGGGGAACAACAAGTACCATAGAAAGCGGGAGCAACAAGGCACAGTCTTGAATCCTAAGAGTAAGTAAGGAGTACCTGGGAGAATGCAGAAAACAGGGACAATAAATGAGGGGGTTACCTTGCTTATAGGAAGTGGCAAACTCCAAACTAAGGCACAGTGCACTGACCTGGAAAGGGTAGGAAAAATACCAATAAGGACAAAATTATGTATTTTCCCATGTATGCTTGATTGCACACGTAGAGGGGCTGCTATGATCCAATTAACAGGGAAAAACAAGTTCCTTCGAGCCGCCAGTAAGATAAACCCAGTGGACAAGGCAGGAACCCAGGAACAGGAGCCAGCATTGGGATTCCTTAAAAGATACAGGTAAAGAAAATAAAGGCAAGTATTTTGTGAATGGAGGGTGTGCTATATATAGGAAAAGCCTCCCTCTCCTGAAGAACGTACCCCAATCAAGTGACGGCTGTGCCGTCAAACCAGGCACCTCAGCGTCTCAAGCATCTGATCAACGTGCTCCTTTGTGATGTGATGGCCACGCTGTCAATCACCACCTGCTTACTCTAGCCACGATTACACTTTGAGAGTTTTCCCTGAGCAGCCAGACGGTAAAACAAAGGAGGCAGCAATGTCATCCGAGGCCCAACCAAATGGCCAAAAACACAAATTGAGCCCCACAGAAGTCAGAGGGAACCCCTCCAATCCCTCATCCACAAACACACCACAGAAAAGACTCAGCACCCGCCAAAAAAAGCTAATAGGTTGAGAAGTGAGACGCTCCAGGTAGAAACACACCATGCAACTTGCGTGGGACGTAATACCTGCTGAACAGTGTACCTTGTTCCTGGTTCGACAGCGAGATGCAAGGGGCAAAGAAGGCTTTGAAGTGTACAGAGGTCCTTGTTTCCCGCCCTGGCACCAGGGGGCCATGCTGCCCTTTGTGTGGGGACAGGACACAGCCTATTCAGGTGTACGTGTGAGGCTGTGTCCAGCTCCTCCCTTCAATCCTGTCCAGGACAGCCCATCTGGATGTGGATAGTTGATCAAGTCACACCTAATCTACCTTTGTGTGTGGCTGTCTAGAGGGAATGTGCAAAGCCCAGCTGCCACCCACCCCACAAGTGTATTCAGAGACAGGCAGAAGGCACCAAATGGCTCTAGTAAGAAAATTGCAATTCTCTAAAAGTGTCATTTTCAGAATTGCAATTTAAAATCTGACTTTACAATAAGTTGTGATTTTAAGTTGTGATTCCAAAGAAACCAAACATGGGGGTCCAATGTCTTCCCAAATGGAAATTACACCTATACAATGTAATAAGGTAATCCTAATTTTGGAAAAGATCATGTCCTACTTTTTAAATAAATACACTACTCCCTGCCCTTGGGCTATCGAGGGCCAACCAAAGGGGTGATTTATATGTATTAAAAAGGAAGGTTTGGGCCTGGCAAGAGGGTTAACTTGCCCGGTCAACATGGCAGTTTAAAACTGCATATACAGGCTCTGCAATGGCAGGTCTGAGACATGTTTAATGGGCTACTTAAGTGGGCAGCACAATTAATGCAGCAGACCCACCAGTAGCATTTAATTTACAGGTCCTGTGCACATGAAGTGCACATTACTAGGGTCTTATAATTAAATAAAAAAATATACCAATTGTGGATAAGCCAATGTTAGCATGATTTAAGCAGAGAGCACATGCACTTTAGCACTGGTTAAAGGGCTCAGACATCTAAAGCCAACAAAAACGAATTCAGCAAAAAGGGGAGGAGGAATGTAAAACATTTGGGGGTGACCCTGCAGAAAGGGCCATATCCAACAGTTTGGGCTCCACTGATGCAATCTAAGATATTGTCCGTGAACTTCTAAAAAACATTGTGTATAGAGACTAAGTTAAAAGGCAAAAGCAAAAATTTGAAAGCACCAAATAGTGTGATTATTGTGGTCAAGTCCTGTGTTTCCGCCGCCAAAGGATTCTCATGGTCTGGCTT
The DNA here is from genome assembly GCF_964204655.1 of Triturus cristatus. Classification (NCBI taxonomy): domain Eukaryota; kingdom Metazoa; phylum Chordata; class Amphibia; order Caudata; family Salamandridae; genus Triturus; species Triturus cristatus. Next base: position 124,269,207 of record NC_140592.1, on the reverse strand, counting down.
GTCTCCAATTAGCTAAGAGATCCTGTGCTTTGGGTAAAGGATAGCTGCTAACTACAATGCTACTGTTAAGTGTGTGAAGGACAGCACATAAACAGATTTCACCAGACCATTTCTGAATAATGACTATGGGACTAACTGATTCAGCTTAATCTGTCAGTTGAAAAATTGCCTTCAGAAGTAAATTTCTCTAAGAATATTTTGAGATTACCCCTCACTCTGAAAAGAACAGGTCTGAAAGTATATACAACATGCACAGCAGTAGAATAAGCTTAATCCTATGCTCAAATTTCCTAACAGAACCTATGACATCACCAAACACCTCCGGAAAAGTCTGAAGAAGCATAGTGGTTCTAATCTAGGAATTAGTCTCAACCAAAGAGACAGGAACAGGAACATTGACCATCATTGCAGGTGTTTCAGAACCTGGGACAAGCATTAAACCCATTTTTGCTAAATCTTGCCATCCCACTAAATTCCTCCCTTTCAAAGCAACATAAACTTTGGTAAGTGTAGTTCTATCCAAACAAGCTATGGACTCAACAAGGTAACCCAGTAGGGCAATATGTTGCTCACCAAATGCTTTGGGATGTATGTCTGTTACTTTGAGAGGAAAGTTCTTACCCCAGTTAAGATAAAACACAATATCTGGGAAGATTGTAACGGGGCCACCTAAAACAGAAATCATGTCCAGGGTAACATTGCCAACCTGAAATTCACACCTCAGACCTTTAACTTTGCCTGATGAGGGAATGAGATCTCTGCACTCAGACACAGAATCCTTGTAAATAGTGAGCACGACATTAGACAAATCAGTAACACAATCATCTATGGCAACATTGTTTATACTGAGCGAAGGTTTCCCACTCCCACAAACACTTTGAAAGTGACCAAACGTCCTGCATTTATTGCAAGGATTACCCACAGCAGGTCACACCGGACTTTTGCCGAGATGGGATTTATACCCGCATCTAGAGCAAAAAGGTTGACTCCTCTTGAGGACATTTTTGGGTGGTTTAGCCTTCATAGTAATTGCATTTAAAGATTATTCTTCACAGTGTGAGTTAACCTCAACATGAGTATTAATAGTTTGTTCCAAAGCCATAAGATTACTAGAAACTAATGAACGTTCGATGGCTTTGGCAACATCAACTACCTCTGCTAGAGTGGGATCCCTACAACTTAAGAGAAGTTCCTAGATCTTCCTCGAGTAACAGCTGTACACAAATTGGTCTCTAATATAAGTGGTAAGGAAACCCCAAAATTATATGCTGAAACCAGGAATCTTAACCCCCCAAAAATTAATCAATGCTCTCGTTAGGTGACTGTTTCGTCTTGAAAAAGTTAAACCGTTCCAATACTACACTTGGTTTTTCCGAGAACTTGTTATTCAGACTTGCAACTGCTTCCACATACTAATTCCAGCTTTCAACTTCACCAACAGTCGTTTTTATTGTAGGTAATGTATCAAAAATGTGTTGCCCCTCTTGACTTAAGTGGCTTAAAAGTAATGCTGCCTTCCTTTGTGGCACAAACGTTGTGGCATCAATTCCCACTAAATAGTTTTCAAAGATGCATAACCATTGTTTCCATTGAACAGGAGGCTTTCCTGGATATTGAAGAAAAGGTTGAAACTGTACCAACCGATTAGAAGCCATAACTAAAATTGACAAGCCAAGCAGTAATTGAAACTCTGCAAAATGGAAAACAGTACCCCCAGATAGAACTGCTGGTCGAAATATGCTTTTGAAAAGATTCCTTTACGAAGACAGTTATGAATCAGCTAACAGTCACGGAGAGAAAGCGCAACTTTGAGCGCAATAAGAAGAAAGGACCCAATCTAAGATGGCCACCACTTTTTAGCGTGATGCCGGAGCACACATCGCATGCCCAGCGACCGTCAGTGCGGTGCAGCACATTGAAGAATAAAGAGGCGTGCAGTGCACCTAGTAAGCAGACAGTCTACCTTGAGTGAATGCGAATAGCAATCCCTTCCAATGCAGATCACCCAAAGAGAGGAAAACTTGCCAACCAGACAATCTAGAATGTGCCAGAAAAGATCCAGAAAGGAAGCGCTAAACAGCGGCAGACTGCAGCAACAAGCATGTTTCACTAAACAGCAACCAGGCTGGCAATCAAAAGCAGGATGAGCTGGTCACAGTTCATTTAAAGTGAAAGTGGAAACCCACGTCCTGTGGTGCTCATGGAAAGAAAGCACTCCACCAACTGCAGAGAAGACCGATAGCTGCAACGGTAAACATCATTTACCACTAATCCGTAACACCGCAAGCAATTTTAACGATCGTGTTGTAACAATGCATACCATTACTACACAAGTCGGAACAACGACTTGCGGATCGGTCAGAAGATGTTGGATTTAAAATCCAACACCTTCCCTACTGTTGCACAGACTGGAGTTGGAATAGTAAATTATAATATTCCAACATGCGGAGTAATGGTATGCGTTGTAATTGCATGCGTGATAAGATGCCATATTCGCAGGAACTTTCCCCGAAGAGCCACGAACATGGATCACATACAAAAGATGACAGTACTCGTGGAAGTACATGGCAAGAGGAGGAAATGTATGGCATGAGGTAAGTGCAACATACTGATAAAAATAGACACAACTCATTACCGGTATATATTCAGCTAAACTCCTTTTTCTTGTTCAGCCGGGCCAGGGAGACCGAGGAGCTGAGCAGCATTTCCCCTACCTCCTTCCAAGGCTCAAGTGCTTCTGTGAGCTATGGGAAGAGGAAGGAAGAAGGCTCTGGTGTGCCCTGCAGCCCAGTTTCTGCCTTTCACTTTTCCCTGCCCACTCCACTTATTTTGGAGAGGCAGGGGAAAGAGAAAGGCAAATGCTGTGTATTAGAACATTGAAATGTTGAGACCAGTGGGCCTATATCATTTCATACATACCGCTGCTGCTCCACTGTCTTCAATGGAGCTCTCAACATTCCAATATTCTAATAAATGTTCTAAGACTATTATATATTATGTACTGTGTTATATAACTAAGAAATTAATTAATAAGCAACAAAGCAAAATACATATCTGACTATTCCAAATTTATTCCGACATTAGATGTTTTGAGACCAATTCACAAAGGCATGTAAGAGTACATAACAGAATATTACAGAAGTAGTACCCTATTTACCCCAAAATGCCTTTGTAAAAAGACCCCATGTCTTCCACATTGTCATTAACAGCTTTATTTATTCATAAGGCATATAATATAGCAACACCTTTTGGCTGAACTGTGCGTGCAATTCACACACATATGTTCCTTTTGGCCGATGCTATGGTGCAATTGGTGAAAGCTGCGGGCTAATTGGAATCATAGACCACATCCACCTCCATCATGAACTATCTGAACAATCCAACCATCCTGTACAGGGTCATGCTTCAAAAACTTTGCCAAGTACGCTGCATAAATGCTAGCTTTAATGGACAACTTTGCTCCTGCGTAAACTCATCTCATGGATTCGACCCTGCAGTTAACTAAATCCTTTGTGCAATACCCTTGGCAAACATTAACGTGCCCAAACCAAGTTAGGTAACAAAGAATCTACCACCTTTGCATCAGTCAGTCCCAACTCCTCACTCTCCACTGGGTCCATCTTGGTCATAAACTTAGTCATTGTAAGTTTTTCAATGTCTTCCTGCACTTTCAAAATACTTTCTTTTTTATTGATTTTTTGGGGGGAATATTTCTTTATTATTATAATTACAAACAGCGTGTAGTACAGTTACTTATTCAAGCATTTCAGAAATAAATCTGTACACTCTTGGAAGGGGTTTCAATAAGATTAATAAATAGCATAGACATTATATTCTCCATCAATAGTCATTTGTCCAAACCGTTGCGATAAATTGAGTGACTACCCGGAATACCGACGCAGTGTATTTGGTGGGAAGGCAAGAGGGGCAGAAATCAACTCCCCTGATGACCCTGATGGATGCACACTGAAACTTCATGCAGGGGGATCAGGGAGATGGGGAGGGGGACAGACAGACTAGCTGCAGAGCCCTGAACCAGAGCTGCAAGTTAGACACATTCAGGGAGGGGCACTAATAGACTTAGTCCTCACCATCTACATGTATCTATACCAATCTGGGGGTTGGGATGGAGTCGGGTGTCCCTGCATTGCGTAGCGCTTCCTGCCCAGCCAAAAAGCCTGCATGCAGATCAATTAGCCACAGTTTAATGAGAGGGCAACAGAGTCCAGAACATGGCTATTCTGCGCTTTGTTAAGACCAATGCTAGGCCAATGAATTTCTTGACGGGTTTACACACTGCAGATCGGAGATGATCCCCAAGAGATAATAGAGGCTGTCTTTACAGATTGAGGTGTCTAAGGCCTCAGAGAGATGTTTGGTTATCTCATCCCAATAGGGAACAAGCTGGTGACATGTCCATAACATGTGTATAAAGTTGGCTGTGGTGTCTTGACAGCGGGGGCAAGACTTGGTAGTCCCTGAGTACATACGTGCCAGTCTCTCTGGAGTAAGTTAAGTGTGGTGGAGGTAGTTGAACCATGTATATTTGAGTTGGGCATTCATAAAAACACACTTCTGGGCCCCAAGACATTGTGTCCACTGCATATCTGTGAGTGTCGTGTGCAGTGCCTCATCCCAATAGGTGCGGAGAAGATGGAGTGGCGTTCCCCTACCGGCATATAAAGAGCCATACAATTGTGTGATAGCTTGTCATGCACCCTGTGTGTTAGTACCACCTGCAGGAATTTCAACATTTCTGGATCATTGTGCATTCTTTTCCAGACCGTGTGTAAGCGCCTAGTGAGCGAGGCATGAAGGAGGAAGGATCCTAGTGTGAAAACAACTCCTGCCCTGCCCAAGCAGCTCCGCCCACCCACCCGCCCGCAATGCGGAAAGAAACATAAATTGGTTGTAACCAAAAGTTATTACCATTTTATGTTTTGACTTTCTCGTACTGCGAGAAAGCAGTAGGGCGGCGCTCCTCCTCCATAGTACAGGAGCCGCCACTGGTGTTGTTGGTATTTTGTGTGTCCATGAGCACTGCGGCACATATGTAGTCAGGCACATGAATGTGTTCTCCATGTGCTCACTAACGATCGATGCGCACCCAATGCTAACCTTTCCATAAGTGAACCTGGACAAATGAGAGTATGCCCAAAAAATCTACCTTCTCTCTCTGCTCTGTAATAAAGAATTCCAAACAGTGGACAAATTACTTTGGCGTGAACTACAAATTAGAGTGGTGTTAATGAACCGCCAATTATCCCAGAATGAGGGATGAGAGCATGTGAACACTGTGATAGTAATTGCCAAGAATTACGTCCAACCTGATATTTACTTTATACTGTTATTAGCCAAACATGATTAACATTTTGACAGCTTTTGTCTCTAGAATGCTGAGTGATTGCCAGACCAGATAAAATGTGATAATTCCCGCCCTGACTCCACTTCCTGCTCCATGTGCATTGAAAAGTACTGCAGCTGTCACAATTAACCATGTACTCTACATTGTGCAACCCGAATTCTTAAACATACTATAGAAACTTCACTAGGACCTTCTCAGTATTTCACTTTTATCCAATGACCTATCTGTAGCTGTACAGATTTCACTGCAGACTTTTCAGAATATTCCTTTGTTTAATCCTACCTGATGGACATCGCCACAGAAGCCTGGGCAGTTTATCTAACACAGGGGTTCTCACTATTACTCCTACTCCTACATAGAGCATGTGTGGTAAATAGCACAATGGCTTAAATATGCATCTTTTGAAATCATGTTCTAGGATAAATACCTTCCATCATACACTCCGTAGCATGAAATATAATTTCATTGTTGGACATGGCCCTTTCTGCAGGGCCACCCCAGATTTTTGCCATCCTATGCTGAACCCGTTTTATTTGACTTTTATGACTCTGCTTACTTTCCTACTGCTACCTACTGGTAAAGTACTTGTGCTCTCCCTTTTGAACATGGTAAAATTGGTGTACACCTGATTGGTTCATTTAATTTACTTATAGGTCCATAGTATATGGTACTGCATGAACCCAGGGCCTGTGAATTAAATGCTACTGGTGGGCTGCATTTCAACCTGGCAAAATAAACCATTTGCCAGACCTAAACCTTCCACTCTTAGAGTAGGACCTAACTGCTCGTAGGGCAGGGGGCAAGGTATTTAAAAAGTAGGGCATGTGTGTTGGCGCATGGGTATTTTTCTTTTAATCGATTCAACCCTTGACTTACAAAGGTGGTCTCCAACTCCGTGCCTTGATCTTCTTCAGGGTGACTGGATCTTTGCCAGAGTTTTTTGAATGGAGCATAAGTCAATATCAAATTTCAACATCGCTTATTATGTTCAGTCAATACCGAGAGTTTAGAGGAATTTTACAATCTTTATTTATCATCTTAAATTTAGTAATTTGGTCTTGTAATCCCTTTATTCAAATTCAAAAATGAGATTCATCTGTTACAAAAATAACAAGAAAAATAATGGTTAACAACAAACAGAAAATATTACAGCGTGTTCCATAAAAAGAATTACCTAAGTCCTTATTCTACTGTAATTTATCCTTACCTACCAGAACCTATGAAGCGTCCTTTTCAGAAAATTGCAAGAATTTTAAGGAACATTTTAGAATAGAATTTAGATTTTAGTTGAACTCCTAACAAAAATAAGTCTGGAAAACTCGTCCGAGTCTTCTCTTTCAATTAAGAGTTAGTCTCAGAAGAAGCCATAGTGTCCAAGTAATTTAGAATTACAACAAACAAATGATGGACGGAATGCTGACAATGCAGACATTCTCCCCCAGTCAAGAGATCTGGGTTAAATCCATCGTTCTTTTGCCCACTACGCCACCCCAGTTCAGACATGGCTATATGCAAATCAGTCTTGACCCTGTGCCTCATGGGAACAGTCCAGCCCGAACTGCCAAGCCATTTCTTCCCTGGACCGGAATCAAGCATCCTAGGACCGGTTTCTGGCTATCAGCCGTCATCAGCCAGGATAGCTTGACTCCAGTGGCGTAGTGAGCAAGGGACCCACGTCTGGGCATACCCATCCCACTTAGGGCGAAAAGCGTTACAACAAACAAATGATGGACGGAATGCTGACAATGCAGACATTCTCCCCCAGTCAAGAGATCTGGGTTAAATCCATCGTTCTTTTGCCCACTACGCCACCCCAGTTCAGACATGGCTATATGCAAATCAGTCTTGACCCTGTGCCTCATGGGAACAGTCCAGCCCGAACTGCCAAGCCATGTCTTCCCTGGACCAGAATCAAGCATCCTAGGACCGGTTTCTGGCTATCAGCCGTCATCAGCCAGGATAGCTTGACTCCAGTGGCGTAGTGAGCACGGGTCCCACGTCTGGGCATACCCATCCCACTTAGGGCGAAAAGCGTTAAAACAAACAAATGATGGACGGAATGCTGACAATGCAGACATTCTCCCCCAGTCAAGAGATCTGGGTTAAATCCATCGTTCTTTTGCCCACTACGCCACCCCAGTTTAGACATGGCCATATGCAAATCAGTCTTGACCCTGTGCCTCATGGGAACAGTCCAGCCCGAACTGCCAAGCCATGTCTTCACTGGACCGGAATCAAGCATCCTAGGACCGGTTTCTGGCTATCAGCCGTCATCAGCCAAGATAGCTTGACTCCAGTGGCGTAGTGAGCACGGGTCCCACGTCTGGGAATACCCATCCCACTTAGGGCGAAAAGCGTTACAACAAACAATTGATGGACGGAATGCTGACAATGCAGACATTCTCCCCCAGTCAAGAGATCTGGGTTAAATCCATCGTTCTTTTGCCCACTACGCCACCCCAGTTTAGACATGGCCATATGCAAATCAGTCTTGACCCTGTGCCTCATGGGAACAGTCCAGCCCGAACTGCCAAGCCATGTCTTCACTGGACCGGAATCAAGCATCCTAGGACCGGTTTCTGGCTATCAGCCGTCATCAGCCAAGATAGCTTGACTCCAGTGGCGTAGTGAGCACGGGTCCCACGTCTGGGAATACCCATCCCACTTAGGGCGAAAAGCGTTACAACAAACAATTGATGGACGGAATGCTGACAATGCAGACATTCTCCCCCAGTCAAGAGATCTGGGTTAAATCCATCGTTCTTTTGCCCACTACGCCACCCCAGTTTAGACATGGCCATATGCAAATCAGCATTCCGTCCATCATTTGTTTGTTGTAACGCTTTTCGCCCTAAGTGGGATGGGTATGCCCAGACGTGGGTCCCTTGCTCACTACGCCACTGGAGTCAAGCTATCCTGGCTGATGACGGCTGATAGCCAGAAACCGGTCCTAGGATGCTTGATTCCGGTCCAGGGAAGACATGGCTTGGCAGTTCGGGCTGGACTGTTCCCATGAGGCTGACAATGCAGACATTCTCCCCCAGTCAAGAGATCTGGGTTAAATCCATCGTTCTTTTGCCCACTACGCCACCCCAGTTTAGACATGGCCATATGCAAATCAGCATTCCGTCCATCATTTGTTTGTTGTAACGCTTTTCGCCCTAAGTGGGATGGGTATACTCAGACGTGGGACCCGTGCTCACTACGCCACTGGAGTCAAGCTATCTTGGCTGATGACGGCTGATAGCCAGAAACCGGTCCTAGGATGCTTGATTCCGATCCAGTGAAGACATGGCTTGGCAGTTCGGGCTGGACTGTTCCCATGAGGCACAGGGTCAAGACTGATTTGCATATGGCCATGTCTAAACTGGGGTGGCGTAGTGGGCAAAAGAACGATGGATTTAACCCAGATCTCTTGACTGGGGGAGAATGTCTGCATTGTCAGCATTCCGTCCATCAATTGTTTGTTGTAACGCTTTTCGCCCTAAGTGGGATGGGTATTCCCAGACGTGGGACCCGTGCTCACTACGCCACTGGAGTCAAGCTATCTTGGCTGATGACGGCTGATAGCCAGAAACCGGTCCTAGGATGCTTGATTCCGGTCCAGGGAAGACATGGCTTGGCAGTTCGGGCTGGACTGTTCCCATGAGGCACAGGGTCAAGACTGATTTGCATATAGCCATGTCTGAACTGGGGTGGCGTAGTGGGCAAAAGAACGATGGATTTAACCCAGATCTCTTGACTGGGGGAGAATGTCTGCATTGTCAGCATTCCGTCCATCAATTGTTTGTTGTAAAGTAATTTAGAAAGCACCATGAGCAGTAGATCACAGTGTAATAGGCAAAAGCCAGGTAAAGGATAGTCACAGAGCAATTAGTTTGGACCAGCATGTTCAGCATGAAGCTCTCAGTGCGTGCTCTAAGGAAAGGATAGTGGAAGAGCTCTAAAGAAACCTAACTAGAAACATGTTTACTAAACACAAAAACATATGTATCCATCTTCTTCGGTGTTAAGTCATCTTTGCCCAATAGTGAAAGGATCGTTCGATGGTCTGCAACATCCTTCTTCATTCCCGAGGTATCATCCGAAGACAGCAAAACATTATCTACAAGCACTCTACTAAGTTGCAAATGTTCATGTATGTTAGCTTCACATCGAGTTCCCACAAGAACCCTGCAGCTTAGTCTATTTGCTATTCAGAACTCTACTGCATTTTTTTTTTTAACACACTTTATTGATGACTTTGACAGTTATATAATACAATGTTTATCCTACAGAGGCAGTCTTTTGTTTTTGTAGGAAATTACATCATACATGTTACATGCAACTTCTGTATGTGTCATTCTATGTGAGATAGAAAACAGAGGACAATGATCTCCAGTGACGTCGTTGGTACTAATACATTGGAGTCCTAGTACAGAAAGTGACAGTATAAAGCCGTTATATTCCAATTAACAACAAAAAAAAACTATTCAACCATGTCCCCCTCCCTCCCTAGCCCACCCCGTCCCGACTCCTGGTCAGTGTTATTTCGGCTTTCATGTTAATCAATATATGACACTAAAGGTATAAAACTCGAAGGGCTGAAGTGTCCTTGGGTTAGAAAGCATGTGTCTGGGTCTCGGAACCTATAGACGAGAAGCCACATGGTGACCTTGTGCGCTAAAGGGTTGGGGTATCTTGTGGAGTTAGTAAGTCAAGTGATTCTAATGTAAGCAGCATAGCCTCCCAGTCCATCGAGATGGGCTGCTTCCTCAGTCCTCTCTCTTCCTCTCTGCGAAGTGCTGCACTCTCTGCCCTCTCCCACTGGAGCATGTCAGCCTGCCACGTGGATACCGCGGGGCCACTGGGAGACTTCCACCTCATGGTGAGGGCTCTCACTGCTAAGATGAGGGTCAGGTCTAAAAACTTTAACTGGACCTTCTGCACCCTTGTGCATCTGTGGAGGCCTGTGAGGCAATTCAGAGCTTCGTCCGGTACAGGGATTTGTGTGACTTTGCTCAGAGTGCAGCGGACTCCCACCCAGAAGTCTCTAAGGCCGGGGTAGGACCAAAGCATATGGAGGAAGTCCGCCTCATATCCCTTACAACGGGGACAGTGATGGGGGAGTCCGGGAACATGCGATGAATCCTCCCAGGGGTAAGGTATGCCCTATGGAGGACCATCGTCTGAATAAACTTCAGTCTCGCATTACGTGACACTTTTTTGGGGTGTTCAATCATACATTCCCAGGCCTTATCAGTAATTTCAATATTGGAGTCCTCGGACCAGTGCGCCCTAAGGGCCGTGAGTGTTATTGCTGCATGTGTCCGGATACCAGTGTATAACCAACGAACCAAGTGTCCCCCATTTCCCATGTAGTATAAGAAGTGTACTAGATTATGTTGTGGGGGTTCACTCCTCTGTGGGGCCCAGGCGTGTCTAATATAGTGTGACACTGTAGCGTGTTGCGCCTGCAGACTGCCGGAAGGAGTCATGGTTCAGCATGGTACCATCGCCGAAGAATTCACCAATGTCTTCTACCCCAGCGACTTCCCAGTCCCGCATCCTGGCCTTCGTGAGTTTGCCTTGTGGTGTGGGAATCCCAAGGAGGGGGATGTTCATTGCGTAAGGGGTCGCTGGGGAGGTGTATGATAATGCCTTCCTCCAGCATTGTAGGGCTGTCTTCAAGAGGGGGGGGCTATCTGTGGGGATCTTGGCCCTAGGCAATAGTAATGAGTGCAGCTCGCCCCGGTCTAATCTATGGGGCGTAAATCCGATCTCCTGCAGATTTTTCCCCGCAGTGCAGTACGATAGCCACTGGAGCTGACTGGCATAGTAGTAGGCCCTGAAGTCAGGGACTCCCAGACCGCCACTTCGGGTATCCAGTTGAGGCTTCCGCACACTCATTCGTCTGCGGCCTGTGCCCCAAATGAGATTCACCAGTATAGTATTCAGTGTGTTAAAAATGGACAGTGGGAGAACCACGGGCAGATTTACGAAATAATATAATAGGCGAGCTAGTAGCACCATCTTCGAGATGGCGACTCTGCCCATCACCGATAAAGGTAAAGATGACCAGAAGACCACACTGGCATGAAGGGCCGTTATCGCTCGCCCAATGTTGCCGTCAATTTGATTTGTCTGCGTTCTGTATATGTGAATGCCTAAATATTTAAAGGTGGAGGGGGCCACCGGTAGTGTGTAGTCACCAAACTGTAGGGTATTTGGGTATAGTATTTCCCGGAAGAAGTAGGCGGTAGATTTCCCAGGGTTTATAGCCAGACCCAAAAGGTGTTCAAAATTGGCAAATACCTCGGGAAGAGGGGTATTATCCGCTTTCAGATCTCGTAAATACAGGAGTATGTCATCGGCATAAATGGATAGTAAGTGGTGTACACCATCAATGGGGATGCCGAGCTGGTCCGCCGAACCTCTAAGTGCTATAGCCAGGGGCTCCAGCGCGAGTACAAACAATAGGGGAGATAGTGGGCACCCCTGCCTTGTACCCCTGTGAATAGTATATTGAGCTGAGATGTAACGGCCTGTGCGTGCTCTGGTTGTGGGGGATGTATATAATAAGCGAACCCATTTGAGATATGTGTCTGGGAACCCAAAACGTTGCAAAGTCGCAAACATAAAGTCCCAAGAGAGGGAATCAAAGGCCTGCCTGAGGTCTAATGCTATGCAGCCTGCGGACTAGCAAGCATGCGGAGCAGCCGTCATTACGTAGTGTAACCGTCTGGTATTAAGGGATGTGCTACGGTTTGGTAGGAACCCGCATTGGTCACTGTGTATGAGTGTATTAAGATATTGCTGTATGCGTTTAGCGAGGGCCTTATTTAAGATTTTATATTCAGTAGCTAGCAGGGAGAGGGGTCTATAATTAGACAGCGTTAAGCCATCCCGTCCCAGTTTGGGTATCGATGTAACCAATGCTTGCATGGTGGAATGTGGAAGGTGACCAGTCTCAAAGGCAACTTTATATAATGATTCCAGTGTGGGTATCATGGTCTCTGAGTATGTATGGTAAAATTTCACTGGTAATCCATCCACCCCAGGCGCTTTGTTACGATTCAGACCCTTAATTGCAGCTCGAATTTCTTGTTGGGTTATGGGGCCATCTATGTCTTTTCGTACGTTTTCGGGGATTTTCGGAAAGGGGAGATCCTGTAGAAACTCTGTTATAGAGGGGCCCTCCACAGGGGCGGGTGGTGCATAAAGCGCTCCAAGGTGGGCGTAAAAGGCTGTGTTTATTTCTCTTTGTGTATGGACTATATGTCCGGTGGGTGTACGGATTCTAGTTATGATTGGTGTATCTGGTCTATCCCAAACTATGCGGGCGAGCAGTGCACCCGACCAGTCCTCCTCCGTGTGTTTCCATAGTAGGAATGCTCTGTGGTCTATTGTCCGAAGTGTCTCCAGTGTTTCCGCATGGTCTATATGGGCAGACTGCAATGCCTCTTTTTTGTCAAGATCTGTCACCGCCTCCCGCTCAAGTGTATCCATTCGTTGTTCGATGCTCATTAATCGTTGATGTGTCTCCTGCCTGGCTCCCACTAACCGCCCTATCGACGACCCCCGTACCACCACCTTCAGGGCATCCCATTCGATTAAATTAGAGGAGGCTGTGTTCCAATTTTCGGCTAGATATTTCGTTATGGTGTCGGAAAGAGCTGTACGAAATGGAGCATCTTCTAGCAGCTGTGGGTGCAACTTCCAGGTGTGAACTGGGGTGGGCACATTACCCCAGTTGAGTGTAAACTCTAGTGGATTATAGTCGGAGAAGGTTTTTGTTAAATATGTAGACTGACAGACCTGAGTAATGATGGATCTAGAGCAGAGGAATCTATCAATTCTGGTGTGGAGACTGTCTACTGGAGAATAAAAGGAGTATTCTTTGTGGGTGGGGTGGAGGAATCACCATGTGCCCGAGAGTGCCCATCCGCTAGCCCATGTCATGAACTGTTCGGCCAATTTACTAGCATTCGTGCCTTGTAGGGGCGGGTTTGACGTGTCTTAGGTAGTGTCCAGTACAGCATTCCAGTCTCCCCCCAACACCCAGGGGATACCCTCCCAGTCCACCAATGCTGCTCTATTCTATGCAGGAAACGGTCCTGGTCAAAGTCAGGGGCATAAACGCTGCAGAGGACCACCGGGGAACCATCCAGCGTACCTTTCAATATCTCCCTTGGTCATCAACTCGGCGTTCCAGTTCAAGAAATGGGACCCCATGGCACACCCAAATGGTCGAACCTCTGGCAAAAGCCGAGTAATTAGTAGAGTAAATCTGTTCTCACCATTTTTTGCGCAGTTTTTGTTTCAGACTCAGTTAGATGGGATTCTTGGAGGAACGCCACATGTGTCTTACACCTGAGGAGATATGCATGTATACGATGACGTTTCTGTATCGCCCCTAGCCCACGTACATTCCATGTGATTAGGTTGTAAGACCCTAAAGTGGAAACTGTCCTGGGCATGTTACCTTGCATAGTGTGGAGCTCCAGCACTCGCGGAGCCAGTAGACCCAGCTCGACCAGGAGTCCCCTTTCCCCGAAACCTTAACAGAACTTGGCTCAGCGCCGAAACTATGCTGGGCCCAACATTAATGCACAAACAATACATAACAGATAACGGTGCATACGCTAGTAGGGAGGCGGCCGCCCCTAGTCATGGTCATGGTCATGGTGAGGTCCGCAACCTGGCGGCTCTACGGAACCCTGCCCTGGGGGGTGTCATGAGTAAACTTGTCGAGGACAGTATTCCCGTCTTACCCAATCATATGTAAGAGAGAGTTCCGAAGTCCCCACAAAATCAGAGTTCTGTTCACATTTACAGAGGAGATATATCTGTATCCTTGCATCAATCAATGCAAGCCCCCCATCTTAATAAGCCGGCAATAGCAGAGTAATAATGTTCATATGTACAGTTGTGAAAACAGGCTCTAAATTGTAGAATCCGTATTATCAACAAAATCATATATCAAAGGATACTTCTAGTGGCTTTGTAGATTCGGTATCAGTGTTCAGTTATCAATGATGTCGTCTGCCGCTCGGGGTGTCATCGTGGGTAAGAGAGTTATACTGTGTTCAGAGTCCGAATTCGCCACCTTTACCCTGGCTGGAGTTCTGGGATCGATGGGAGCCCCGTTTAGCGAGTGTGTCTGAGTCCTGAGAAGAGTGGACCGAGTGGCTGAGCTGGCTAGAGCCAATACACATAACTTCCATCCATTCTTCGGCATCCGCTGGGCTCTAAAAAGAAGTGAGTCTTTTTGTCATAAATAACTTTCAGCCAGGCTGGATACAGAAGTGCATATTTGAGTTGTGCTTTCTGTAGTTTTTTCTTCACCGCCTGGTAGGACGACCTCTGCACTAAGATGGTATAGTCTGGGTATAATGATATACGGTGGTTTTCAAATTGGATTAGGGCTTTGTCTCTCGCCTTCTGTAGCAGGACGTCGCGGTCTCTATAGTTTAGGATTTTTACTATCAGGGGGCGGTGTGGTGCACCCGGTCTGGGCGGTCCGGTTGGAATTCTGTGAGCCCGTTCGATGCAAAAGTATGGGGAGAGTCCCTCGGGCGCCACGTAGTCTCTAAACCATGTTTCCATAAATTCTTCCGCCCTGACCCCTTCACTGCGTTCCGGCAGGCCAATAACGCGTATATTGTTACGCCTGCATCTTCCACCCGATCTAAAAGGCTTGTCATCTGTTGTTGCATCTGTTGTAAGATGGACGAATTTGCTGTCTGTGAGGGATTATCCGTGGTCCTTGACCGTATCGGCCAGCTTACCATGGTCCGCTCTGAGCAGCGTCAGAACCGTAGTAAGTGTACCCATCTGCAACTCGAGCGCCGCTCTAGAGTCTCCGATCTCCTTAAGGATAAGGTCCAGTTTATCGGGTGGTCCATCAGCGGGCTCAGAAGACGTAGCCCCGGGGGGGAAGGGTGGCTAAAGTGTTCAGTCATGTTGGAGGGTTGACTAGCTCGTTGGCCCCCCAGTGTCTTCACCCGGACTCTGCCCATGGCATGGGCTCTCCGCTAGGTGCAGTGCAGGTGCGTCCCAGCAGGCGAGCAAGAGGGGAGCCAACTACGCCCGTGCAGCGGCAGGAGCACGTCCCATCGTGACTTCAATAGATGGTGAACATATGTTGTTGTTAGATCCATGCCGGCTGAAAGGGAGGTCCAGTACCCGGAGTGGGGGCTCAGCTCTCACGGTAAGGTCAGTAGGATATCTCTTCCCATACAGAACCCAGCCGGGTGAGCTGCTATCTGGCTTGGGTTGTATGGTGTCGAGGTAAGGAGGCCAGTGCGGGTTAGTGGGCCCAGTATCGATGGCTGTATGCATCACAAAGGCAGACAGGTGATACCCCAGGTCAGGTTCAGCTGGTCCTATCCCGTCCAGCCTATGTACAATGCTGCACAGCACAACGCAGCGGGACCTTATTCCTGCTCACGGCCAGTGAACAGTCTCAAGGTGGTGGCGCAGTCTCTATTCTGATGGGACACTCCCCATGTCTTCGCTGCTCCGTAATGGTTATCCCAGCAAAGTCTACGGGGGGAGGCCCGCTGCATACACCAGGTAGAATCCACAGAAGACCAGTCTGATAGCACCGTGGGCCCTCTGCTTACATCTAAATTTTCCAAGCCCGGCTGACCCTCTGACTGTAAAGGATATTCCCAGCTGTGTGTCTCAGTCGCCAGCCAGACTCAGGGGCCGTGTGTGCCGGTCCGTGTGAAACAATGCAGCAGCATCACTCACCGCACCGTCCCGCGATGGGTCTTCCTGGCTCTCTGTCGTCCCCCACTCATCAGGTGCCCCCGGGGCGGTACCGCCATCAGGCCACGCAGCTGCCCCCAGCCAGCTCGTGGGGATCACCTCCTAGTGTGTCCGCCCCTCGTCAGTGCAGGTAGGGGAGGTAGAGCGCTGTCGTGAGGGAACCAGGGGGTCTCTCCGTCTCCGAGCCCGGAGCAGGTCGTGCACTACATCCCTCTGAGCTGTCCGCGCCGCGCGCGGGCCTGCGCCTCACGCCAGGTCCCGGCTTCCACCCAGGCCCAGCCGCGATTAAGGCCTTGATCTAAGGCTCCGGCGCAATGCAGCCTCGGGGAGTTTCTTAGGCACTCCTCGATGCCTGGGACTCCGGTTTCTTGATGGCGGTGTCCCCGACTAGGTAGGGACCGGGGTCGACGGTACAGGAGGAATTAAGCCCCCCGAGGGTCCGGAGCTCTACCAGGTTCCGGCCGCCATCGCAGGCAGCTAGCCACGCCCCCCCAGAACTTCACTGCATGACAATGAATTAGTCTAAAGCAGAAACATTCTAGTTGTAACTTCTATTGGATCATATCACGAGCTTCACTTTTTCCTGCATACACTATTATTTTAATATACTGTTGGTATTTTTTATTGTGAATAAGTGAGAGCTAAAATCTAACCAAATGTTATGAGAACATGAAGCTTAGGAAGCTAAGAAACCATTTATTGAAATCAGCACATTCTACGAAGAGGATATGTCTAAACGAAGTTAACGTGAATTATTTATTTAATACTGCACCATGGAATATCATGCTAAAACACCTATTTATTTAAGAAAAGTTCAAATAATAACAATGCAGAGAAATAGAGAATAATGAGGCCTAACTTAACTTGACAGTGTAAATACAATAGAAATAGATGCTTGCTACAAACAAAATCAGGCTATTCCTGCTACACATTAATTTGCATGTTTAATGAAAGTCAAATTTTTCAGTTTTAAGTTTCATTGGGCATTTCCTGTGTTCATGATTTTACAAGCTAATCCCATTTCCTACGCTAATTTTTCTTGCTTTACCATGTGCTTAAGTTTGACATGTCCAATAGTAATATTTCACTGTAGTAAGGCTAACTCTCCCATAGACTAACACTAGTTTACCTAAGTACACTTAATAAGTCATAACTTTATTTGGGAGCAGATAGAGAAATACTTCTTCCACTGATATGAATTGCAATTTATCATCCTCTTTAATGTTAAAGTTGGATTTTCAATTTACTATGCTTAGAAATGCCACTTTTAGAAAGTTGAAGTATATGAAAAAGTAATGGATGAAATGCTTGAATTAATCTCAGCCTGCATCCCCTTCCATCGTTATTTGGCACACCATGTTTGGACCCAGCCATATGGAAATCAGTGTTGACCCTGCTCCAGTGGGAACAGTCCAGCTCAAACAGCCTGATCAGGTCCTCCCTGAACCAGAACATAAGCAACCCAGGACCAGTTTCGCCCTAATGAGGACTCATCAGCTGGGTATCTCTTGGTTCCAGTGGTTCCCTGGCAAGACTGATTTGCCTCTAATTACAATCAGTTACACTTCTCCTGTTGCTATTGCGTGTTTTGCCCTTAAGGAGCTGTGTTCAATGCTCCATTGGGCTGGTAACTTTTAATTGTATTTTAAACTGTGATTGCACTATTGAAAATATAAATTGATTGTGTTCACTGTACCCTAGCACTGAAAGGAGCTGTGTCCAATGCTCCGGTGGGCCTGGGCTTAACGAACGGGAGAACCTCAAGTCAGCGCTCTAGACTCCTCATGCTGACACGCTTCCCTGGCCTTAAAAAGAGCCGATGACGCGCCTAAGGCAAGCCCGTCTGCAGCAGGGCCCAGGGGCCGGAACCCCTGCTGGTTTTATTAGGGAAAATATTGTCTACACTAACGATCCTATGATTGTCCAAGCACTCCCTCCAGGCTATGTAATATTGAGGCTGGATCGAGACACAGGTAGAGGAGGTGGACTAGCCATTATATATAAGAATAAATTCAACTGTCGCTCCACCAATAATCCTCTACCAGATTGCGAAAGTATTTATTTTACTTTAAGTATCTCCCATGTTATGACCTTCTCAGGGATTTTAATATATCGACCTCCAAGTGCTTTAGGACATTTTTGTAAAGACCTGTCTGATACTGTGGCTAATTTAGCCAGTTCCCTCCCCAACTTGACCCTCTTAGGGGATTTTAATCTCCACTTCGATGACATTTTATCTTCACCTAGAATGGAACTAGTAGAAGGTCTGGAGATGCTTCAATTTACCCAACTAGTCAAAGGTCCCACTCATTGTAAAGGCCAGTTACTGGATCCTATCTTTTCAAATATTCCTGATCTTCTCGTTAAAGACCCTATCCCAGTACCTTGGACTGACCACTTTTTAATCCCATTTTCCTGGATAGCACAGGAGGTAATTGTTCCGGCCGAAAAAAACAGCAAATTTGTGCATGTATGGTCGAAATTATCCACAAAATCCTGGGTGTCCATTTTAGAAGATTCCATGTTCAATTCTGAAATCAATCCAGTCACCGCGAATGAAAACCTAATAAATTGGCTAGAATCATCACTTGACAAGATTTTACCAAAAAAACTGATTTATAATAAACCAGGATCTAACCAAAACACTTGGTATACGCCCAAGCTTAGGGAGCTTTGACAATCCAGCAAAAGCTAAATGGAGCTAAGACTGAGCTCACGCTCTTGGACAATTCCACCTTGCTGAATATAGGGTCCTTCTGGCCAAGCAGTCTGGGGACACCTCCCTCCCCCAAAGAACCATATTAAGAGTCTAGGTGTATGGTTAGACCACAAATTAGATTTTAAAGAACAAGCCAGTAAGGTAGCAGCTTGCTGATTTGGGATCATAAGAACGCTAAGAAAGATACTCCCCCTGCTACCTGCCTTGGGAAGAAGGCTACTAGTTCAAGCGACGATTGTATCGTGCCTGGACTATGCTAATGCCCTTTATTTAGGAGCACCACTCACAACTATAAAAAAACTACAGATAGTACAAAACTGCACTGCACGTTTGCTTCTGAACACTCCCAGACGCCTTTCAGCCAAGCCGGCATTGGCATCACTCCATTGGCTACCCATTCAGGAAAGAGTCCAATTTAAGGCTCTATGTATCATGCATAAAGCAATTTCAGGCAAAGGCCCTCCCACTATCAGAAACATTATTCAACCTTATCGTCCCAAGAGATCTCTAAGGTCAGACAACAAACAATTCGCGGTAGTCCCAAAAATAAGAAGAACACAAAGCGGAGGACGTCGCTTCTCATTTAATGCTGCAAAGCTGTGGAACCATTTACCCACTGATATCCGCCTGGAACCTAACCATTTGACC
This sequence comes from Triturus cristatus, assembly GCF_964204655.1. Classification (NCBI taxonomy): domain Eukaryota; kingdom Metazoa; phylum Chordata; class Amphibia; order Caudata; family Salamandridae; genus Triturus; species Triturus cristatus. Next base: position 124,249,720 of record NC_140592.1, on the reverse strand, counting down.
TTCCGGAATCAACTTAAAACTTATCTCTTTCCTTAAGACTGTTTGTAGTTGGAACTGCAACGCTACTAGCGCTGGGATGCTCCCGAGTAGCCATGCTCTTTAGAAATGCCTTTCCATTTCATTCCATTCCATTCCATATGGCTGGGTCAAATCTGAGGTGGCATGATGGGCAAAAAACAATGGACTGTGATGTGGCCCAAGAGGCCCAAGACATTGCCAGTGGCTGAGATTAATTCATTAATTTGTGCGATGGGTATGCCCAGAAGCAGGTCTCATGCTGGCTGTGCCACTGGAACCAAGCAATACCTGACTCATGAACCAAAACAGGTCTTGGGTTTCTTGTGTTCCGGTCCAGGGAGGACCTGACCTGGCAGTTTAGGCTGCACTGTTCTTATTGGTACAGGGTCAAGATTAATTTGCATTACCAGTCAACATCTTGACATCTTACACATGTCCCAAGGGAAAAGCTAGCACAACAGAGGTGCATTGCATTGTCCAAGCTGTAAGAAATGTGTTATGGTCTGTGCTCCTTTATATTGATTCGTAGAGTGGTCTATTAGAATTAAATGTTGCCCCGTAGACTGATCCTTAAGGCAGATGACAGCCTGCCTGCTTGGGGGACACTCAGAACTTAGTTCTGCTCCCCTGTTCCCCCAAAACCTCACATCTTTTTATAAACTAGCTATGGAGAGCATTTGTGACAACTATTGTAACAGTGGCAATGAGTGGTATGTGGAGGAGCAGGCCAAACTCACGCCACCAAGCCTTCAAGATCCCATTGGTGATTATTTGCAGGAATCCACTGTAAAATACTTTCAACCAAATATCTCTCATAAGCGATTTATTTTACCCTGAAGCTACCTCCATTGTGTGAGTATTGAAGAGAGTTATCAGGTGCTCAAGCACACCACTATAGCATGGGAGGATTCACCACGATCACTGTGAGCTGAACGAGCTGGGAGCTGACGTGCTGCTGGGCGGAGTGACGTCACAAGCAGAAGAAGCACAATGGTCTATGCAGTGATACATTTGTTACTGAGTTGCATACAGTGATGTGCAACGAGTTGACATATTGCTGGAACTGGTGGTCTTACAGGAGAAGATACACAATGGTCTATGCAATGAAACATTTGTTCTCCAAATACAAAAAGAGTCACCCTTTCTAGCCAAAAGGGAGGGGTAGGTTATACCATAAACTGGGGATTTGTTTTCTAGCCCCTCTGGTAGTATCGAGTCAACTCCGTCATGATCCACAGTGTGACTGTAGGGGTGGCTTATGTTCTGGGCATTAGCATTAGCGTTTGGTGAGATTCACACATCAGCGCTGGCTGTATACAACTGAAAGGGTGAGTGTCAACATAATTTTTAAAAAGCAAAGAAATTAAATATGAGCATGATTAAAAGCAGTGAATAGTTCTTGCTTCAACAATTACCCTGTATTTTAACGTTGTATTGAATCCAGTACATTTGACTGCAACATGATTTTCCCTGTAGAATTGCATTACTTTTGGTAAACTAAGCAGGCTCTTTTGAGAATTCTTTCTTTTTCACACAATTTAGAGCTTCTCAGGGGATTTCTGCACTGGACTCCTGGATTTTAGTTTTCCTTTCACATTAGTCAGTTGTGTTAGCTTCTTGTTTTTGCTTGTTTTGCTATTTTTCTTAGACAGCTTCATTTCTTTTGAAACTGGAGACCCTCTACTACCCTGGAAGAAATGAAAAACATTATATGATTGACACCTTAAGCCATGGGAGGTGAAAAATTCTCTCTGGCTGTAAAGAAAGGTGTCTTGCTTCATAATCTAGGGCTAGAGAGCTGGAACATCTACAAATGTATAGAAGACTTCCCAGAAGATTGAAGGGAAAAAGAACTGGATGTTAGAAGGACATTTTGGAACAAAAATAAATGTACCACTGAACTGCAATTTTTTTTTCACTATATCTCAATCAAAACATGAACTACATCACTTGTTTACGGATTTTAGCCCAAACATTTGATTTAGGCATCTCACTGACTCAACAGAAGATCAGCATGTAAGGTGCACAAACATCCCCGGCGTGCAAGAAACTTCTAACTGAGCATAGGAGCAAGGGAACATCGCAAATGACTAGAATGCAAGCAGCTATTGTTCGCGACACTTGGGGTATTTTTTAATGTTTGTTTTGTGCAAATTGCACCATGGCATCCAAAAGTCTATCTGCCACTTCAGCAGAGATTAAAAAGATCACATTTAATAATACCCAATTAGAGTTGGTGTGATGGTAATACTTACACCTCTAAGGTTCACTGAACCATTGAACCCCTTGTTACTCATCCTGAAATTTTGGTATCCCTGTCCATGAAACTTTGGTATGCAAGAAGTTTGTCCTCTTTGAAGAGGAATTGTTCCAACTTAGTGGTTATGCAGTGGTGTGGAAGTTCCTTAAGCCTAGGTTTAATTAGCTCCTAGTTAGCGACTGCTTCAAGAAGGCATTATTCTTTTATACAAAGCACTGTCTGACCAGCTTAGTAGATCAGGCTTTGAGCCAAAAACTATAGGTGTTTGCTGTGATCTGCCCATTCCGCACTCATGTAAAGCGCTCTGGATGCAAAGTGGTGCAAATCAGACCATTGGGCTATATGTGCCGAGAAAAGTGTGGAAACTAAATACCCTTGCAAGACTTTATGCCACTTTGCATCACTTTGTGCAGGCTCAAAGTATAGAAAAATCTGCCCCATATTGTGTTAAATTTCTTGCAATCCAATACAGTCAAATAATGCAAATGATTTTTTCCTGAACATGAGTTTGCTCTAGATAAATGTATTTTGCAGACCATAACTTGAAAAATTATTTTGAATGAATCCTTCAAAACTACTGTTTGGCTGCATTTAGGTCTAATTGTGGGCAATTCATTAAAAAAGATCATTAAATGCAAATATCCTGGTTTCTCAAAAGCAGTTTTGAATTGCATCACAGAGTCCATGTTCAGAGAAAGTGGCAATTTGTTGCCAAATGTTCGTGATATAAAGCATATAATTTAATACTACTAACAACACATCTAGATTCACCTCCACAGTGCACCGATTCTATAATATCTTGTGCCAAGAGAAATGTTATACCTAAAGGACGCTAATGCCACAGCCTTCCCACTCCATTAAGGCAGTTTTTACTTGGTCCGAGTTCAGAGCGAAATGTTGACACCATTAGATTTTCTGCACCAGTGGTCAAGCAATTCACATTTTCCCTTGGGTAATGCAACCGGGAAACAAAAAAAGCAAATTAAATCTCTTTGGCGGGTGAATAGGGGTTGAACTGCTTGTTTCTACTTTCTCAGGCATCCTCAGCACAAGACAGTGGAACAAACTGCAATTCAATTCCCTTTAAAAACACACATACACACATCACACGCAGACACAGACACACATACATGCACACACACACAAAGCGTATTGCATTGGCTTATAGGATCTGTAACCTAGCAACAACTCTTTCAGGAGACCAGATTTCAGGCCAGGAATTTTCTATTTATTTCTCCTGGCCTGACCTGCCCTCCAGAGATTTCTCTTTGTCATGTGAGCCAAAGAGAAGGGGAAGAAGACCTGTAGATGATTCAAGGAAACACTTCTATTTCTATCTCCCTATATATATTTATTTATTTGGGTTTTAAATAGCTCGAACTATACCCAAAGGTTTTGGATCACTTTGCATGAGCACCAGTTGTGCTACAGACTGACACATTCATTTTATTAGGCACAGGGAGATTTAGTGATTTGCCCCAAAATCATAGGATGCAAGCTTCCCTGCTGAGACTCGAACCCTGTTCCCCAGCTTTGAGGTCAACCGCTCTAGCCGTTAGGCGCCTGTTTTTGAAACATTGGCTAACAGTGTTAAAATTGCACAAAAAGGCTACATGCTGCTATAGAAGACGGAGTCCCAAATATGGCTACAAAAAGGTTAAATTATAAGCCATGTCAGCATGCTGTCACAGAGGTAGCGCCAATGCACTATCATAACCAACTGTTTTACTCACTGAAAAACCTTTCTTGGCTATTTGCGCAATAACTACACTCCACGCTGTTACTTGAAGCGTAAAAGGCCATTTTATTAGGAAAAGGTTGCAACAGTTAACTTTATTAACAAAACAACAATGCAAATAACATATAACTTTTATCGTAACTATACAGCTCATTCTCCCTAGCCATCCTCAAACCATCTCATCTGTTTCACTTCCCCCTTTTCACTCTGCGACCTCCTCCCTATCCCCCATTCTCACCTTCACTTGCCCTCCAAACATCCTGTCTTGAATTTCTTCCATTGCTCATTGCATCCCGCGCCCCACCCTCAGTCACCTGTGTACCCTTCCCCCCGAGGTGTGGATCAACCCGTATGTGACTCACCACCCCTCTGAAGTATCGCTAACCAGGGAACTCCCGTAGGGTGGTTACCTGTCCCCCCAAGCGGTTCCTGTGCACCTTTCACCAACTCTCTCAATATTCTCTGCGGCACCAGATGAACTAATTCCACAATCTACTAATCGCATCTCTCATTTCTATCATATAATATGCGTTCCCTATCCGTGAAAGGTGCACCCCATCATCCCTGAACAAGAGTGGCTCCTCCAACCGAAGCCCCACATAGGCAATCACTTTGATGTCCTTCTCCTGGCAAAAAACCCACATTGCCCCATTCAATTTCCTGTGAGCTTTTTTAATAGTTGCATGCTTGACAGCCCCCTTCCATACTTTGTGAGGCACAAACTCAGTCCATATTAAGCATGTTCCAGCAAAATTCCTCTTTATTGCCTCCAAATCCTTCTGCATGTGCTGCAGTATTTTAATTCCCAACAAACGTACCAGATCGTTCTCTCTGAAATGTAAGACCAACATGTCTGGGCAGCCCCAATGTGGTACTAATTTTGTCAGCCATGGCAATAAAGCCCCCAAATGCATGCCCCCTTTTCCCCACCAACAAACTTCATGGTGGCTTCTCCTCATTCCCAGGTTATGGGACCTGTTGGTCCGCATATTTGGCTGCCCAGTGGACAAACGAGTGCCTCACGATCCAGGTAACCATCTTGGTTCCTGGACCACTCACGCATCCTATGACACAAAGGAAATAGATTAGATGTGACGAACACCCTCCCCCCCTTTCACAAACACCTTTTACCCTTGCCCTACCTCGAGCCTAGCCCCTTATTTGGTCACATATCTCTCACAGCACCTAGACATCCATCTACCAATTTGGTGAATTTTGCCCCAGGGCAATCCTAAATGCCCCACCGCTGTAGCTGCGCCACTGCAGAAGGAGTGCATCCCAAACCTGGCTAGATCCTTGCCCTGATTCCGTAGCTCCATGCGCAGAACAGCTAGCAGCTGAAAAGCCATTACTCGTCCCCCTGCCGCATGATAAAAGACCCCTGCCGCATGATAAAAGACCCCTGCTGACAGCCGTCCCTGTCGTGAGATATAGTCCTGCCACTCCTGTACCGGGTACGTGCCACTGCAGCCACTCTCATTCAACCAAACCCATCTCCCTCTGCCTGGTTGATCCATTTTGGAGCGACTCAGCCAAATCCCCAAGCGGCCCTCGTCAAGTCTCACCTCCTCATATGCACCCCCAATTGCTGTGCCGTACCCAAGAACTCTGAGACCCGAAAATCCCCGAAAAACATCCAAATCACATATAGCCTAAACATCGACACCTCAAGTAGGTCGTGACAACAGTCTGGCAAAAACACCAATAAACCTTGTAACAAATCAAACGTTATGGCCTCCCTCATAACTCCCACCCCAACACCCCGTTCGTGCCCTCAACCTTCTGCTCAGAATTTCGTCCTTGGCGGGATCAAAAACGAAATATAGTTTGCTGTAAAATGATATCCCTGTCAATTTCCCAGCTATTATCGTCTGTACAAACCCTTATCCATGCAACGCAGAACAAAATTCAAGACTCCCTGTTCCGTGTCTGGGTGCGTAAGGCTCGGTGTAGCTACAGAGTGCCCATAAAGTCCCCAAACTCAGACCACACCAGTTTGTAGCTCCGTCTTGTGGATTCCGCCAAGGAGCTCTCAACCAGGCCTATCACTCTCACTCCCCCCAGGCCCAGATGTCGTCCGGCAGCTCTGTCTTGCATTCCTCCACTCCAGGCTCCAGCCTTCGAAAGTCCAGCAGCCGCACCGGTCTCTTTACTAGTCCCGGGGAGAGGCCTCCACGTTAAGTCTATAGGGCCTGCCTCTCCCTGGCCTTCCTCCCTTGATGCAGCCTTGCTCATGTATCACATGCTCCAGCCCCCGCTCACCGTTCCGTTGTTGTCCTCCGCTTCGTCAGTCTGCGCGGGCAGGCTGTCTCCTGCTTCCGCGCTAGGCTGACGGGGCTATTTGCTGGCCCCACCTCCTGGATGCACTAGACTTCTTGGCATCTGGCACCTCCTCTCTGCATGCCGCCACCCCCTCCCGCCAATGTCGACAGTGGGGGTCAGACCGTGCCGACCCATGCCTGGCCCAGCACGCTGGGCTGAAGAAGGTCCCCCAGGCCGGCCTGCCCCAGTTCCCGCAGAGCAGTTGGGGGTCGTCTTCGGGTCACTGAACTGCAAGAGGTAGGCCTCAAAATGCTATCCCACTACTGCTGCCCTGTAAACTGCTTAGCTGACACACTAAGAAAAATAGTCCCTGCCTTATTTTCCAGCCCCCAAACTTAACCTACCCTACCTAGTGGTACTAGGTGTCAGGAAGAGGCCGGATCCTCCCCTCCTGAGACCTTTATAGCTCACCCTGTACCCGCCCCTCATCCCACTCCCTTGACCCCCTCCTCACCTTGCCCTTCTGGCCAGGGCGCTAAGATCCCTGAAGGAAAACTGGTCTGTGACCTTCACTTCCCCCGGGGCCCGACAATGCAGCAACCAAGCGCACCCCGCTCCTGTGTTTGAAAATGTCACCTACAAGCTCAAATACCAGTCTGCATGCGGGAACAGTTGCATTACATAAGAAGTTCGTACTAAAAATCCTTTTCAAGTGCTTTATGTTTCTTTAAACAATCTGCAGGTACTTTCTTCTCTGCTTTGTGAGTTCAATTGAAGACAGAGTAGGTGTCCAGAAGCAGCTGATTGGCGCTATACACAACAGATCCATGCGCACCTTCTCTGTGGCTCTGCAATCTGCCTTTGTGCCATCCCAAGGGCTATTCACGGAGCTTGACGTCAGCGAAGCTGCTGGAATGACCTGGCCTGGGTCACGTCAATATATCAGTGAATATGGCTCCCAATCACGATCTGTCCTTTGGAGGAATGTGGGATCGATGGCATCTTCCCCGTTTTTCCTCTTCAGCATGTCCAGATGATTCTGAGCAAACCTGGTTTATATATCACTTCACATTTATATGGTAACAACGTATTAACCAGCAGCTGTTCGATGACGACATACGTAAGGAGGAAAAAAAGTAGCTTAATCTGTTTTTGGTGGTGCATTTTCCTTACTCTGTGATTAGCAGTGCACACACTGGCAGCCAGTAGTGCCGTTTACTTCTCTTCGTTCTTTACTCACTCCGACGTCAGGCGTTTCTCTAGGGGAAATACTCCCCCATGTGTCACCACTTTATTTACAGAAGTGACAGAAGGCGAAGATGAGGAACTGCTTAGTCCCTTCAGCAGCTCTGTAACTATGGGCGCGAGCCCTCCCGCCCTCTGCAGTGTGTAAGTGCAGTCTTTAGGGGGGTAAGGCAGAGCACGCGACCTGCCATCAGCTGGTTATTGAGTGTGCTGTAGCGTTACAGAAATCACAAGGCGTGATGTAAGTGCAGTACATTAGTGGGTAAGAGGGTGCATTGGACCGTTCGCCTTATAAGCGCCAGGACTGAACACTAATGGGCTGTACATGTGTCCTTCTCGAATGTAACTGGTGCTCCTGTAAAGCGCTCTAATACCGCCGGGACGAGTTCGCGCTATATAAAGCTTCACAATAAAATATAAAGATGTGTCTAATACCCGTAGCTGGCGACTTCGGATCTGTACAGCCAGGGTCGAGTCCGGACCTCGACTTAACATCCTGTGATGCTGGCCAATCCCTTCATCTTCCCATGCATAAATCAAGAAAAAACGAGTAATCTAATCTGGTTGGTGTTCATGTAAAGTGCTTGAATGTCCCGGAGGCAAGTCTGGGCAGTATAACACTTTGTCATAAGGCCCTCACACATGGATTGTGCGCATTTGTTTACCTGCATGCACTTGTACAACACTTACATAGCCAAAGATTCTTCCAGTGTGACAATGCAATGTTTAGATGTAGTTTGCAATTTTCTACCTTGGGCCTTCCCATAATTTCTTTTTCATGCAGAGGCCTGATTAGAGCTCAATTTCTAATGAGTGCTGGTGCCCAATTTCTTTATCCGGTGGCCACTGCCCACTTTCTCTGTGGCACAACCCACCTACCCCTGGCTTTTCCTGCTTTCCACATCTGGCAACTCCCACAGCAGGATTACAGTCGGTGAAGAGAATCATTTTGGGGTGCACTCCAAAGGAAATTTTGAAATATTTCTTGAAATAGTGCATTTTATGGCCCAGTTTTCACTTACATCTGCCGAAAAAGCCTAGGTTGCTAAATGGCATTCTGAAAGGCACTCATAACACATTCTATTTCTTTCATAGTCAGGTTTGGGGAGGACAGGGCAAGTATATGGGAGGAGGTATTTTGGCTCTGGTTCAATAAAAGATTAAAATACATATGTATATTAGGTGACAAAATAAATTAAATTCGTGTAAAATACAGAGAACAACTTAAAGAATAGCTCAGCAGAAGGTAACAGAGACATGCATCCCTCAAATACTGCTAGTTTGGCATCTGAATTGCCTCTTCACTCTGATAGGATGTTGGGACTTAGAGCACAGCTGTATACATTGCCTTAATGCCTAATACCACCGTGTCACATTTGGTACCTTCAGCCACTCGCAGCCTTTCAACATTTTGCATTCTGGGACTTGTAGTTTTGCTTTTGACATTGTTACTATAGTCTGAAAGCTCTGATAATGCAAAGTATAGTGATCCAAATAGCTTAAGATAGCTGAAAGTATCACACATGGCTGCTGACCAGACAAGTTGCCAAAATATGCCTACATTAGCAACAGCAACCCTTGCAGAGAGAAGCCCACATGTGACCGGTTTTTACTAAAGTATGGGGCTGGGGCTGAGGTTATGGTAATAGGCCTGGTAAAGGGTTTGTTTGGTTTATGAAGCAGAGCAGTAGGCTGGTACATAAAAAGAAGCAAAGAGGGGATGTCCTACTGCTGGGTAAAGGAAGGAGGAAAGGCAATGTTGCTGCATTTAGAGAGGTGCAAAACGCTGCATTGAAAGAGAACAGAAGTGAGACGGGTCAGTGCGGAGTGTGTGAGACAAAGGATATCTTTTTTTTTAATTATTTTTATTATTTTCAATGGCAGAGGCAAACAGGGTACAAGGATGAGAGAAAAAAAAAAAGAAAAAGAAACAACATTTTAAACAATGACAATCGATCACACAGCTATTAGTACATTAAATTAAATTAAATCCAGTTTTCAATAGGAGACCAAAGTTTCCTAACAAATGTCTTCTTTTTGTGTCCTTTCAAATTATACACAGCTTTATCCAATCTGTAAACATTTAACAGTTTTCCCAACCATTGTTCAAATGATGGTGGATCAGAATCTAGCCATCTTGAAGTAATACATGAGCGATAAACAGACATTCCAATGAAAAGAAAATGTTCTTGGTCATCGGTTAGACTCTCAGATGGAGCATATAAACCAAGGATAATCACAGATGGACATAATTTAATATTAACATTGAGCAAATTGGTCAAAAACTTTTCTATCCTGTTTAAAAATACAGTTAATTCAGAGCAGCTAAAGAACATATGACAAGAATCAGCTGCTAGAGTTCCACAACGGCTGCAGTTAATACCTTTCGTAGCTTTCCATTTAACCAGTTTTGCCGGTGTATAATAAAGATCTAGAGATGCCATGTAATGTTGACTTTTAAGAGAGCTGTTCACTAGTATTTTGTTACTGATCTCAAATGCCCTTGCAAGATCGATTCCGTCTGTGCACAGTGTCTTTTCCCATTTCTGGGTTTGGAAATCAAGATCATCATGCAACATGGTGATCATTGATTGGTAAATTGTGCCAATGCGGCTATCCCTCCTAGCATTTTCCAAGACTATATTGGTCTCCATCGCATTAGTATGTAAGAGGTGTTTTTTTTCCAAAAAGCTACGAATTTGTAAATATTTAAAAAATTCGTTTCTAGATAGACCAAATATATTTTGGAGATTACTAAAAGACATTAAAGCTCCATTTTGGTACAGTTGCCCAGTTGAATGAATCTGTCCCAGACGGAATCGATTCATAGGAATGCTTTGGGAAATGCCAGATAAAGAGAAATTACAGCAAATTGGTGTATAAAAATTATATTTTAAAATTATCCCTAGAGTTTTATTGATTTGCCTCCACACCAAAAAAGCAGAGAGAAGAACCTTAAATCTTGTTTTTTTGTAATAGCTTGGCTCCATGAATATCAATAAGGATTGGCGCACCTGAACACCCATAAGCATCTCAAAAATAGATGGTGAGAGAAAAGTTTCGTTAATGTGATCATGAAATAATAAAACCTTTATATTTTTAAGGGTTATAGCCCAATAGTACATTCTGAGATTCGGGAATCCTAGCCCACCACGTCCTGGCGGTAAAGTGCACCATTTTAGAGATCTTCTTGAACGACGATAGCCCCATAAAAATCTGGACAACATCCTATCTATTTTATTAAAAAGAGACATAGAGAAGAATAATGGAATAGTACGAAAAAAATAGAGAAATTTTGGAAAAATCAACATCTTGATAACATTAGTCCGTCCGAATAGAGATAAATGTAAATTATTTATCCTTTCTAAAGTTCTATTGGTGGATGTGAGTAAAGGATCCAGATTTAATCCAACAATGTCATCTATTTTAGATGAAATGGTTACACCGAGGTATGTGGCAGTTTCACTTAAAACAATATCAGTGGGCATACAGGTTTTAGAATGTATGATTTGGGTTTTTGAAACATTTAATTTGTATCCGGATAATTTACCGAATTCACTAGCAATTTCTATTATTTTGGGTAAGGCAGAAGAAGAATCGGAGGTGACAATGGCCACGTCGTCTGCATATGCTAAGACCTTGTGGTCTATCTCATGGAGCCGTACAGGTGGTATACCGGGCTCTATAATTAATCTGTTCAAATAGGGTTCTAAGTAGAGTGCGAACAAGAGTGGAGAGCAGGGGCACCCTTGTCTGGTCCCCCTGGTAATTGAAAATGGGCTGGATATGTCCGTGCCTAATCTTATTACACCCTTTGCATTAAAATAAAGTGACTGAATAGCTTTGATAAATTGTGGTGGAAAACGCTTCCATTTTAATACGGACCAAAGGAACCCCCAGTCTACTCTGTCAAACGCTTTTTCAGCGTCGAGTAAGATAACTCCGACTGGGGATTCCTTTGCTTGGGCCCAATCCAATATTGCAATAACACGTTTAACGTGATCTGTGGTGTCCCTGTGTTTGATAAACCCATGCTGGATATTAGAAACCAGGCCCGACATAACTTCGTTCAATCTATTTGCAAGGATTTTGGAAAAAATCTTGCTATCAGCTGTAATCAGGGAGATAGGACGATACGAGCCTAATTCCTTTGGGTCCTTATTCTTTTTAACAAACACAACTATAGTAGCTGTAGACCAGGAATCAGGAGCTTTCTCTTGGAAAGCTGCATTAAAAATTTTAAGCAGCTCTGGTTTTAACAAACGTCTGAATGTCCGATAAAATTCTAAAGGAATCTGATCGGGCCCCATAGCTTTACCAGCTGCAAGACTCACTATGGCCCTTTCAATCTCGTCCCAGCTTATTAATCTAGAAAGTGAATCTATATCTTCTGTGCACAGAAATAGTTGATTGAAGTTTTGTAAATACTCTATGGGATCAAGGGTCTTGTCGACTTCGTTGTTAAAGTCGTTATACAACGCCTTATAGAAGCCCTGGAATGCCTCTAATATTCCCTCCCGGCTTTCATGAGGAACCCCATTTATATCTTTGACACAATATATTTCGTTAAAAGAAGATTTTTGTCGTAGACGCTGAGCTAGAATTTTACCCGTGCGTTCGCTAAGTTCGTAGCGTTCCGTTTTGTGTTGTTTAAATTTTGCAGCTACTTCTTCAGCCAAATGTGTGCGAAGACCTGAGCGTTCAATAGTTAAACGTGTTTGTACATCCTCTATATTAGCATTATTTTTGCATGCGACAGATAATTCCATCTCCACCCGCCTTATCTTATTTAGCCTGTCCCTGAAGTCTGCTTGGGTTTTTTTCCTCTTATAATTTGCAAAACTAATTGTCTCTCCCCGTATAATGGATTTAAAAGAGTCCCAAACTATTTGTGGAGAAGCAGTATCGTTATTTATCAAAAAATAATCTTTAATAATATTAACCATAAATTGAAGGTATTCTTCATCTAGTAATAAATTTCTTTGAAATGACCAAGATCTGATTGAATTTGGATGGTCAATAGAAAATTGCATCTCTGCAATTATAGGATTATGATCTGAGATGACTTGAGGTAGTATCTCAATACGAGTTTTCTCAAGAAAAAATGATGATACAAAAAAATAGTCTAAACGAACAAATTTTTGATGAGGAGTAGAAAAGAAAGTATAACCTGGATCATTGTGATGAAATTTGTTCCAAACATCAGTTAATCCATTACTTAGAACCAGGTCTCTAAGTGCTTTGTAAGTTTGCCCCTTTCTACCCACATATCTCTTCTCTGATTTAATATCCCAGTCGGCTGGCATGTGTATGTTTAAGTCTCCACAAACTATGATCGGTTGTGCCCAAGTGGATAGTTCTGCGTTCATAGTATTAAATAATTCTGCATCATCCAAATTGGGACCATAGATACAACATAAAGTAAATTTACAACTTCCAATTTTGAGCTCAACCAATCCCCATCTTCCCCATTTATCAGAAAGAGTTTTTACACATTTCCCTATTCCCTTTCGCATGCAAATTGCAACACCTCTTTTAATACCCATTTGCTTAGACGTAATCAAGACTTCTAGTCCAAGATTATTCAAGAGACAACGTTTATCCCATGAAATATGAGTTTCCTGTAAACATAGGAGATCGATATTCAACCCTTGAAGCATTGTTCGAAGCATGGCAATCTTCTTTACATCATTGAGACCATTAATATTAATGGAACATATTTTCACCTTTTTATACATTTCCAAAATAATGAAAACAAGTTATCGATCGTCAACAAACGTATTTGTTCTTCAATATTACCATTTGAATACCTTATAGTCATCCCTGTATTGAGCGCCTCTGCCTTACACCCCCACCACCAACCCTTGCCCTTACCCACCCCAACCCCTAGACCCAGAACCCCTCCCCCCACCCTCCCCAAAATATGAGGCACAGGAACTGTCAGTTCCTGAAGCGAATGGATGCCGTGCCCCCGACCCGTGGCGTCCCTAAGAAAAGAAATAAAGCAAGAAAAAGAGGGAGAACAAATATAAAGATATAGAAGCGTAATAAACCTACAGTCAGATAATTATTATACAGTACAATACTATTATTACGCCCCGGTTCTGTGTCTGTCATACTACACATCCAAAGAAATCGTTTTAACTGTTCAAAGAGACTCCAGATACTCCTTAGCTTTGGTTGTGGAAATAAAGTATTTTATCTGACCCTTATAAATTGTCTTTAGTTTTGCAGGGCCTTGCAGAAATACTGCCACTTCTTTCTTCTGGAAGTCAGGAATTAATTGCTTCAATTGCCATCGTTGAGCCACAGTAGCTTGGCAATAGTCTGGCCGAACAAAGAACTGAAACCCTGGACCATCCGCTTTCTTGTCAGGTCTAGCATTTGCAAATATCACTTCGCGGGCAAGGAAGTTATTAAATGATACCAAAATAGCCCTAGGATAATTTTCTTGACCTTGCCCTTGTCTTGATTTCCTTATTGTAAAAGGAAATCTATGTGCTCGCTGTATTTCCCGAGACCAATCCCAATCGGTAATGTCAGGAAAAGCGTCTTTTAATAAATTAATAATAAACTTCCTCGGGTCCCCTCCTTCTTTATTTTCAGGGATTCCCAAAAAACGCAAATTGTTTCTACGGGCCTGATTTTCCAGACTAGCTAATTTATCGGATAAGTCATCCTTTTGAGCTCTGAAATCTCCCACTTCCTGTCTTTGAGCCATACATTCTTCTTCTAATACGGATATCCTAGCCTCGGCCTCCGTGACCCTATCCGCAGTCTCAGAGCATAATTTAATTGCACGTCGTACTGCATTTTTAACTTTAGCACATGTCATTTGCGTACGTTGAATTTCGGCCTTGCTCTCTGCTCTGTGACACATCATAGTATCAAAAATTGTTTTCAGCGTGATCTCTTCATTATTCACTTGCTGTAGCCCAGAATCAGGTGTCACGGTATGATGTGAATATCCTGGTTTCCAGCTGAGCTCACGAATGTTGCTAAACTTCTTCGAACTCAATCGGCGGTCTCCGCTGTGGCGTGGTATACTCTGTTTGTGTTGGCCACAGAGTAGCGTTTTTCCTGGAAGAGGTGGCTCACGGAAGAAGAAGAGGACACCACTTCCATCCTCCATAGCCACACGCAGTAATAGAAACATTGTTTCGGGACCCGATTCCGGCAACACGGAGCAAGGAAACGAGGAAACTGAAATGGCAGAGGCGACGCCACTGCTTCCTGGCAAAACCTCCTTCAAACAGGGTAAGAACACTAATAAGGGGGCTGCCGCTAAAGCCAGTGATTTAATCGGCATAAAAAGCGCTAATTTACAAACTGTGCCAGACTTATTCGTAAAGCATGCCGCAAAAAAAAAAATAAGTGATAAAGCTAATCAAAACATTGATACAACCCCAGGTCAGACTGCCAATCAGGCACCTACAATTAGTGATAATTCGAATGTCTTTAATAATCCTTCTATTCTGACACCTGCTCCAATTCCGACCGACTCGCTGAAGAAGGGGGTTATGGGACCTGCAGTTCCGGATCGAGATATCACTGGCAGCGCATGCTCTCTCTCATCATCGGCATTATTACCAAATGAAGCATCAAATGAAGTATCAATTGTAAAAGAACCCAGTGGGCACCAATATAATCCAGAGCTCCCTGAAAATTTCTATTCATTATCAGAACTCTCATCTGACGAAGTAACTGATCCTAATAAAGATTGGCCAGACTTTAGTGGAGAAAGCCTATCTTCTGAGGGCGAGATTAGCATGAGCCCTGACAAAACTAATGTGGGAGCTACTATAAAAAAGAAGCTGAGGAAGAAGGGATCTTCTCGTACAACTAGCCAAGAGGCGGCTTCTAATTCCTTATCTCCCAACTTAATAATCACTGCCTCTGCCTCTGCCTCTGCCTCTGCTATTGATAATACTCCAGGGCCCAGTCATACCGTGACACCTGATTCTGGGCTACAGCAAGTGAATAATGAAGAGATCACGCTGAAAACAATTTTTGATACTATGATGTGTCACAGAGCAGAGAGCAAGGCCGAAAATCAACGTACGCAAATGACATGTGCTAAAGTTAAAAATGCAGTACGACGTGCAATTAAATTATGCTCTGAGACTGCGGATAGGGTCACGGAGGCCGAGGCTAGGATATCCGTATTAGAAGAAGAATGTATGGCTCAAAGACAGGAAGTGGGAGATTTCAGAGCTCAAAAGGATGACTTATCCGATAAATTAGCTAGTCTGGAAAATCAGGCCCGTAGAAACAATTTGCGTTTTTTGGGAATCCCTGAAAATAAAGAAGGAGGGGACCCGAGGAAGTTTATTATTAATTTATTAAAAGACGCTTTTCCTGACATTACCGATTGGGATTGGTCTCGGGAAATACAGCGAGCACATAGATTTCCTTTTACAATAAGGAAATCAAGACAAGGGCAAGGTCAAGAAAATTATCCTAGGGCTATTTTGGTATCATTTAATAACTTCCTTGCCCGCGAAGTGATATTTGCAAATGCTAGACCTGACAAGAAAGCGGATGGTCCAGGGTTTCAGTTCTTTGTTCGGCCAGACTATTGCCAAGCTACTGTGGCTCAACGATGGCAATTGAAGCAATTAATTCCTGACTTCCAGAAGAAAGAAGTGGCAGTATTTCTGCAAGGCCCTGCAAAACTAAAGACAATTTATAAGGGTCAGATAAAATACTTTATTTCCACAACCAAAGCTAAGGAGTATCTGGAGTCTCTTTGAACAGTTAAAACGATTTCTTTGGATGTGTAGTATGACAGACACAGAACCGGGGCGTAATAATAGTATTGTACTGTATAATAATTATCTGACTGTAGGTTTATTACGCTTCTATATCTTTATATTTGTTCTCCCTCTTTTTCTTGCTTTATTTCTTTTCTTAGGGACGCCACGGGTCGGGGGCACGGCATCCATTCGCTTCAGGAACTGACAGTTCCTGTGCCTCATATTTTGGGGAGGGTGGGGGGAGGGGTTCTGGGTCTAGGGGTTGGGGTGGGTAAGGGCAAGGGTTGGTGGTGGGGGTGTAAGGCAGAGGCGCTCAATACAGGGATGACTATAAGGTATTCAAATGGTAATATTGAAGAACAAATACGTTTGTTGACGATCGATAACTTGTTTTCATTATTTTGGAAATGTATAAAAAGGTGAAAATATGTTCCATTAATATTAATGGTCTCAATGATGTAAAGAAGATTGCCATGCTTCGAACAATGCTTCAAGGGTTGAATATCGATCTCCTATGTTTACAGGAAACTCATATTTCATGGGATAAACGTTGTCTCTTGAATAATCTTGGACTAGAAGTCTTGATTACGTCTAAGCAAATGGGTATTAAAAGAGGTGTTGCAATTTGCATGCGAAAGGGAATAGGGAAATGTGTAAAAACTCTTTCTGATAAATGGGGAAGATGGGGATTGGTTGAGCTCAAAATTGGAAGTTGTAAATTTACTTTATGTTGTATCTATGGTCCCAATTTGGATGATGCAGAATTATTTAATACTATGAACGCAGAACTATCCACTTGGGCACAACCGATCATAGTTTGTGGAGACTTAAACATACACATGCCAGCCGACTGGGATATTAAATCAGAGAAGAGATATGTGGGTAGAAAGGGGCAAACTTACAAAGCACTTAGAGACCTGGTTCTAAGTAATGGATTAACTGATGTTTGGAACAAATTTCATCACAATGATCCAGGTTATACTTTCTTTTCTACTCCTCATCAAAAATTTGTTCGTTTAGACTATTTTTTTGTATCATCATTTTTTCTTGAGAAAACTCGTATTGAGATACTACCTCAAGTCATCTCAGATCATAATCCTATAATTGCAGAGATGCAATTTTCTATTGACCATCCAAATTCAATCAGATCTTGGTCATTTCAAAGAAATTTATTACTAGATGAAGAATACCTTCAATTTATGGTTAATATTATTAAAGATTATTTTTTGATAAATAACGATACTGCTTCTCCACAAATAGTTTGGGACTCTTTTAAATCCATTATACGGGGAGAGACAATTAGTTTTGCAAATTATAAGAGGAAAAAAACCCAAGCAGACTTCAGGGACAGGCTAAATAAGATAAGGCGGGTGGAGATGGAATTATCTGTCGCATGCAAAAATAATGCTAATATAGAGGATGTACAAACACGTTTAACTATTGAACGCTCAGGTCTTCGCACACATTTGGCTGAAGAAGTAGCTGCAAAATTTAAACAACACAAAACGGAACGCTACGAACTTAGCGAACGCACGGGTAAAATTCTAGCTCAGCGTCTACGACAAAAATCTTCTTTTAACGAAATATATTGTGTCAAAGATATAAATGGGGTTCCTCATGAAAGCCGGGAGGGAATATTAGAGGCATTCCAGGGCTTCTATAAGGCGTTGTATAACGACTTTAACAACGAAGTCGACAAGACCCTTGATCCCATAGAGTATTTACAAAACTTCAATCAACTATTTCTGTGCACAGAAGATATAGATTCACTTTCTAGATTAATAAGCTGGGACGAGATTGAAAGGGCCATAGTGAGTCTTGCAGCTGGTAAAGCTATGGGGCCCGATCAGATTCCTTTAGAATTTTATCGGACATTCAGACGTTTGTTAAAACCAGAGCTGCTTAAAATTTTTAATGCAGCTTTCCAAGAGAAAGCTCCTGATTCCTGGTCTACAGCTACTATAGTTGTGTTTGTTAAAAAGAATAAGGACCCAAAGGAATTAGGCTCGTATCGTCCTATCTCCCTGATTACAGCTGATAGCAAGATTTTTTCCAAAATCCTTGCAAATAGATTGAACGAAGTTATGTCGGGCCTGGTTTCTAATATCCAGCATGGGTTTATCAAACACAGGGACACCACAGATCACGTTAAACGTGTTATTGCAATATTGGATTGGGCCCAAGCAAAGGAATCCCCAGTCGGAGTTATCTTACTCGACGCTGAAAAAGCGTTTGACAGAGTAGACTGGGGGTTCCTTTGGTCCGTATTAAAATGGAAGCGTTTTCCACCACAATTTATCAAAGCTATTCAGTCACTTTATTTTAATGCAAAGGGTGTAATAAGATTAGGCACGGACATATCCAGCCCATTTTCAATTACCAGGGGGACCAGACAAGGGTGCCCCTGCTCTCCACTCTTGTTCGCACTCTACTTAGAACCCTATTTGAACAGATTAATTATAGAGCCCGGTATACCACCTGTACGGCTCCATGAGATAGACCACAAGGTCTTAGCATATGCAGACGACGTGGCCATTGTCACCTCCGATTCTTCTTCTGCCTTACCCAAAATAATAGAAATTGCTAGTGAATTCGGTAAATTATCCGGATACAAATTAAATGTTTCAAAAACCCAAATCATACATTCTAAAACCTGTATGCCCACTGATATTGTTTTAAGTGAAACTGCCACATACCTCGGTGTAACCATTTCATCTAAAATAGATGACATTGTTGGATTAAATCTGGATCCTTTACTCACATCCACCAATAGAACTTTAGAAAGGATAAATAATTTACATTTATCTCTATTCGGACGGACTAATGTTATCAAGATGTTGATTTTTCCAAAATTTCTCTATTTTTTTCGTACTATTCCATTATTCTTCTCTATGTCTCTTTTTAATAAAATAGATAGGATGTTGTCCAGATTTTTATGGGGCTATCGTCGTTCAAGAAGATCTCTAAAATGGTGCACTTTACCGCCAGGACGTGGTGGGCTAGGATTCCCGAATCTCAGAATGTACTATTGGGCTATAACCCTTAAAAATATAAAGGTTTTATTATTTCATGATCACATTAACGAAACTTTTCTCTCACCATCTATTTTTGAGATGCTTATGGGTGTTCAGGTGCGCCAATCCTTATTGATATTCATGGAGCCAAGCTATTACAAAAAAACAAGATTTAAGGTTCTTCTCTCTGCTTTTTTGGTGTGGAGGCAAATCAATAAAACTCTAGGGATAATTTTAAAATATAATTTTTATACACCAATTTGCTGTAATTTCTCTTTATCTGGCATTTCCCAAAGCATTCCTATGAATCGATTCCGTCTGGGACAGATTCATTCAACTGGGCAACTGTACCAAAATGGAGCTTTAATGTCTTTTAGTAATCTCCAAAATATATTTGGTCTATCTAGAAACGAATTTTTTAAATATTTACAAATTCGTAGCTTTTTGGAAAAAAAACACCTCTTACATACTAATGCGATGGAGACCAATATAGTCTTGGAAAATGCTAGGAGGGATAGCCGCATTGGCACAATTTACCAATCAATGATCACCATGTTGCATGATGATCTTGATTTCCAAACCCAGAAATGGGAAAAGACACTGTGCACAGACGGAATCGATCTTGCAAGGGCATTTGAGATCAGTAACAAAATACTAGTGAACAGCTCTCTTAAAAGTCAACATTACATGGCATCTCTAGATCTTTATTATACACCGGCAAAACTGGTTAAATGGAAAGCTACGAAAGGTATTAACTGCAGCCGTTGTGGAACTCTAGCAGCTGATTCTTGTCATATGTTCTTTAGCTGCTCTGAATTAACTGTATTTTTAAACAGGATAGAAAAGTTTTTGACCAATTTGCTCAATGTTAATATTAAATTATGTCCATCTGTGATTATCCTTGGTTTATATGCTCCATCTGAGAGTCTAACCGATGACCAAGAACATTTTCTTTTCATTGGAATGTCTGTTTATCGCTCATGTATTACTTCAAGATGGCTAGATTCTGATCCACCATCATTTGAACAATGGTTGGGAAAACTGTTAAATGTTTACAGATTGGATAAAGCTGTGTATAATTTGAAAGGACACAAAAAGAAGACATTTGTTAGGAAACTTTGGTCTCCTATTGAAAACTGGATTTAATTTAATTTAATGTACTAATAGCTGTGTGATCGATTGTCATTGTTTAAAATGTTGTTTCTTTTTCTTTTTTTTTTTCTCTCATCCTTGTACCCTGTTTGCCTCTGCCATTGAAAATAATAAAAATAATTAAAAAAAAAAACAAAAAAGAAAAATGAAACTTTTCAGCTTTATTTTTTTAGTGGTAGGCAGTGTCATACATACTCACAAAGGGGAAGGGGTCCCTTGGGGACCCCTTCGCTTTTGCGAGTGGTTTACTTGAAGAAGGTGGTAAACTGCGAGTGTTTTGTGGCTGCAAATGCAGTTGCAAAACAATTGTACATGGCATAATGACTCGCTATTTGGATGGGACACCCCTTCCTAATAGTGGGGGTTGCAAATGCTATTTTGCGAGTCAGTGACTCTCAAAATAGCATTTGTACATGCCATCACTCTTTTTTGTGGTCGCAAACGAGAGGATCTCCTGTTTTGCTGCCGCAAAAAAGGGTTGTACATCTGGCCCTTAGTGAGGAAGATGCAAAGTCCTATGACCTCATGAAGGATACCCTGATTGAGGGCTTTGGACTCACCGCTGATGAGTACAGGATTGAGTTCAGGGAGACTAAAAAAAACCTCAAGTCAGTCATGGGTTGATTTTGTAGACTTTTCAGTTAAATCACTAGGTGGTAGTTAAACAGGAGTAAGGTGCAGGACTATGATGGGCTTTACAATTTACTTATGAAAGAGCATATGTTAAGTAACTGCACTTGCATCAATACTTGGTGGACCTAGGTTTGATCTCTACCCAGGAGTCGGGGAAGAAGGCTGACCATTGGGTCCAGAATAGGGTGACAAAAAGTCTAATGGAGGGGGAGACCAAAATAAAGGGTTTGCTAATTCCCCTAAGGAAAAGAATTGGGACAGTCTAAGGAAACATGTAAAGAGTCTTCTAAAGGCCCCCAAAAAACAGTTCAGGAGGGTGGGCCCAGTGACATTTCACAATCCAAGAGTGGGTAGCAGGGTAAGAACTGGGATCCCAAAATGGCTTGGTGTTTCAATTGTAAAGCCAATGGACACCGAATTGGGGACTCTACCTGTCCCAAAAAAGGCTTCCACTAGTGCATCCCCAGTTACTAGCTAGGCATCTTGGTCAGGCCAAGACTTGGAGTAGGCTAGTCACCCACGTCTACTGGCCAAACATGTCCCAGAGGGTGAAGAAATGTTGTAACTCCTGTGCTACCTAATAGTGGGGGTTGCAAATGCTATTTTGCAAGTCAGTGACTCTCAAAATAGCATTTGTACATGCCATCACTCTTTTTTGTGGTCGCAAACGAGAGGATCTCCCGTTTTGCTGCCGCAAAAAAGGGTTGTACATCTGGCCCTTAGTGAGGAAGATGCAAAGTCCTATGACCTCATGAAGGATACCCTGATTGAGGGCTTTGGACTCACCACTGATGAGTACAGGATTGAGTTCAGGGAGACTAAAAAAAACCTCAAGTCAGTCATGGGTTGATTTTTTAGACTTTTCAGTTAAATCACTAGGTGGTAGTTAAACAGGAGTAAGGTGCAGGACTATGATGGGCTTTACAATTTACTTATGAAAGAGCATATGTTAAGTAACTGCACTTGCATCAATACCTGGTGGACCTAGGTTTGATCTCTACCCAGGAGTCGGGGAAGAAGGCTGACCATTGGGTCCAGAATAGGGTGACAAAAAGTCTAATGGAGGGGGAGACCAAAATAAAGGGTTTGCTAATTCCCCTAAGGAAAAGAATTGGGACAGTCTAAGGAAACATGTAAAGAGTCTTCTAAAGGCCCCCAAAAACCAGTTCAGGAGGGTGGGCCCAGTGACATTTCACAATCCAAGAGTGGGTACCAGGGTAAGGACTGGGATCCCAAAATGGCTTGGTGTTTCAATTGTAAAGCCAATGGACACCGAATTGGGGACTCTACCTGTCCCAAAAAAGGCTTCCACTAGTGCATCCCCAGTTACTAGCTAGGCATCTTGGTCAGGCCAAGACTTGGAGTAGGCTAGTCACCCACGTCTACTGGCCAAACATGTCCCAGAGGGTGAAGAAATGTTGTAACTCCTGTGCTACCTGTCAAGCCAGTGGCAAGACAGGTAGGTGCCTCAAAGGCCCCCTTAATTACACTTTCAGTGGTTGGGGTTCCCTTAGAGCGGGTAGGGATTCACATGAACATGACTCATTACAATGCGTACATATACCAGGCATGTCATTACAACGTGGGTATTACTACGCGTTGCAATTACAAAGACATGCCATTACATCGCATACCTTTACCACGCATATGCTTTTACAACACATACCATTACAATGCAAAGGCATTTGTAGTTAAGCTATACTCATGGTAAAAGTATGCAATGTAAGTGACACTACCCTGCCCTGCCCTAAACCCTAATTTAGTATCCCTGCACGATCCTCCCTGACCCCCAGTACTCTCCCTACAGTAAGACTACCCAGCACGACCCCCTGACACTACCCTAAAATCAACAACACTACCCTGCACTACACACACCACAGCACTACCCTAAACCCTAAAACACCAACACCAGCACAACACTCCCCCAACCCCCAGTCCGGTTCCTACACTTAAACACAAGCCTGCATGACCCCCCGACACTACCCTAAAACCTAAAAATCTATCCTGCACTACACACACACCACAGCACTACCCTAAACCCTAAAAGACTACCTCCAGAACGACCCTCCCCCGACCCCCAGTCCGCTCCCTACACTTTAACACTACCCTGCACAACCCCATGACACTACCCTAAACCCTAAAACACTACCCTGCACTACACACACCCCACAGCACTACCCTAAAACACTGCCACCAGCACAACCCTCCCCCAACCCCAGTCCACTCCCTACACTTAAACACTACCCTGCATGACCCACCAACACTACCCTAAACCCTAAAACACTACCCTGTGATACACACACACCACAGCACTACCCTAAACCCTAAAACACTACCTCCAGCACGACCCTCCCCCGACCCCTAGTCCACTCCCTACACTTTAACACTACCCTGCACAACCCCACGACACTGCCCTAAACCCTAAAACACTACCCTGCGCTACACACACACCACAGCACTACCCTAAACCCTAAAACACTACCTCCAGCATGACCCTCCCCCTACCCCCAGTCTGCTCTCTACACTTAAACACTACCCTGCACAACCCCCGGACACTACCCTAATCCCTAAAACACTACCCTGCACTACACATACCCCACAGCACTACCCTAAAACAGTGCCACCAGCACAACGCTCCCCAACCCCAGTCCGCTCCTTACACTTAAACACTACCCTGCATGACCCACCAACACTACCCTAAACCCTAAAACACTACCCTGTGCTACACACACACCACAGCACTACCCTAAACCCTAAAACACTACCTCCAGCACGACCCTCCCCCGACCCCTAGTACGCTCCCTACACTTTAACACTACCCTGCACAACCCCACGACACTACCCTAAACCCTAAAACACTACCCTGCACTACACACACCCCACAGCACTACCCTAAATCACTGCCACCAGCACAACCCTCCCCCAACCCCAGTCCACTCCCTACACTTAAACACTACCCTGCATGACCCACCGACCCTACCCTAAACCCTAAAACACTACCCTGCGCTACACACACCACAGCACTACCCTAAACCCTAAAACACTACCTCCAGCACAACCCTCCCCCGACCCCTAGTACGCTCCCTACACTTTAACACTACCCTGCACAACCCCACAACACTACCCTAAACCCTAAAACACTACCCTGCACTACACACACCCAACAGCACTACCCTAAATCACTTCCACCAGCACAACCCTCCCCCAACCCCAGTCCACTCCCTACACTTAAACACTACCCTGCATGACCCACCGACACTACCCTAAACCCTAAAACACTACCCTGCGCTACACACACACCACAGCACTACCCTAAACCCTAAAACACTACCTCCAGCACGACCCTCCCCCTACCCCTAGTCCGCTCCCTACACTTAAACACTACCCTGCACAACCCCCGGACACTACCCTAAGCCCTAAAACACTACCCTGCACTACACATACCCCACAGCACTACCCTAAAACACTGCCACCAGCACAACCCTCCCCAACCCCAGTCCGCTCCCTATCCTTAAACACTACCCTGCACGACCCCCGACACTACCCTTAACCCTAAAACACTACCCTGCGCTACACACACACCATAGCACTACCCTAAACCCTAAAACACTACCTCAAGCACAACCTCCCCTGACCCCAGTCCGCTCCCTAGTCTTAAACACTAACCTGCATGACCCCGTGACACTACCCTAAACCCTAAAACACTACCCTGCACTACACACTGACCACAGCACTACCCTAAACCCTAAAACACAACCTCCAGCATGACCCTCCTCCGACCCCAGTCCAGTCCCTACACTCAAACACTACCCTGCACGACCCCCGACACTACCCTAAACCCTAAAATACTACCCTGCACTACACAAACACCACAACACTACCCCAAACCCTAAAACACTTTCCCAACCTCAGGCCCAATCCCCTTACCTTGTTCTCCTCGTGGTTCCTCTCCCTGGTTCTTGCTTCGCTTCACATCGGCTGAGGGGCGGTGCACGATGCACGTCGTTGTAAGGAAATGGAAGAGCCTCAGTTTCCTCACAACGAGGTGGATCGCCAATACATCGCAAGCATTGTAAAAGCGCTTGCGATGTAATAACATGCGCAGTAATGGCTATGCATTGTTACATCGCATGTGTTGTAACGCTTACGATGCAATGGTATGCGGTGTAAAAGCCACGTTGTAATGGCTGTTTACCATTCACATAGTTGGTCCCCTTGACCCTCTGATCCTCATCAGGAGACAGTTTCATACTGGTGGTAGTGGATCATGCCACCATGTATCCTGAAGCAATTACCCTTAGTACTGTCACTGCTCCTGCAGTTGCTAGGGCCCTCTCAGTATCTGGCTTTTTTGAGGAGGTGGTGTCAGACAGAGGTATCAACATCATGCCTGGCTACCTAAAAGCTATGTGGCCTGAGTGTGGGGTGACATACAAGTTTACCACTCCTTATCTCCCACAAACCAATGGTCTAGTGGCCAGATTCAACAAGACTATGAAAGGTATGATCATGGGGCTCCCTGAAAAGCTCAAAAAGAGATGGAATGTCCTTTTGCCATGACTGCTTTCCACCTATAGAGAAGTGTCACAGAAGGGAGTGGGCTTCAGTCCCTTTGATCTTCTGATTGGTCATCCTGTAAGGGGACCACTCTGACTAATAATGGAAGACTGGGAGAGACCTCTCAAAGAGCCTCAGCTAGATATTATGGACTATGTGCTTGGCCAATGTTTAAGAATGGCTGAGTACATGTGCAAAGTATCCAAAAAACCTTGAGGCAAACCAAGAGACCCAGAAGCTCTGGTATGACCAAAAGGCTGCACTGGTGGCGTTCCAACCAGGACAGAAAGTATGGGTGTTGGAGCCTGATGCATCTAGGGTCCTCCTGGACAAGAGCAGTGGTCTCTACCCTATTCCTGAAAGGAAAGGTGAGATCACCTACTTGGTTGACCTGGCACTTGCAGGAAACCTCACAGGGTCACCCAAGTGAACTCCCTGAAGCCTTTCTGTGACAGGGCTGATGTGGCCATGCTGATAGTCACTGATGAGGACCAGGAAGAAGAGAGCGAACCTCTAACTGACCTCCTCTCCTACAGTCCTAAAGATGGGTCAGTTGAAAGAGTTGACGTCTCAAACACCCTCTCAGCCAAACAGCAATCTGACTGCAGAGAAGTTCTGACACAGTATGCTGGGCTCTTTTACCTAAACCCTGGTTAGACAACCTGGTGTACCCTTGATGTGGACACTGGAGACAGCCCACCTGTCAAAAACAAAATATACAGACAGTTAAGGAAAGCATCAAGGTTGAAGATGCTGGAATTAGGGGGGATTGAGCCCTCTGAACGTCCCTGGGCTAGCCGAGTGGTCTTAGCCCCCAAGGCTCATTCCAAGGGTTGTAAACCAGAGCTGAGGATTTGTGTGGACTGTAGAGTTCTTAGTGCTGTCACCAAGACAAGTGCGCACCCTATCTCAAGAGCTGATGAATTAACTGACAGGCTGGGGCCAGATACATTTCTCAGTACTTATGGTTTTTCATCAGGGTACCGGCAGATTGGTCTGACCCAGGGAGCAAAAGAGAAGTCGGCATTCTTGACCCCAGATGGACATTACCAGTTCACTATATTGCCATTTGGATTAAAGAATGTCCCTGCCCCCTTTCAAAGGTTGGAGAGCAAAGTCCTTGTTGGGTTGGAGTCTTTGAGTGCAGCATATCTGGATGATATTGCTGTCTATTTCTCCACTTGGCAGGATCACCTGATTCACCGTGGCAAAGTCCTTGAGGCTCTGCAGAGTGCAGGCCTCACTATCAAGGCAAGCAGGTACCAGATAGGGGAGGGGTCTGTTGTATACCTGTGCCACCACCTCATAGTTGGAGGCTAAGTTCATCCCTTACTGCCCAAGATCCAAACAATTGTTGCCTGGGTAGGTCTAAAAGCCCAGACTCAAGTCAGGGCATTCATTGGTTTGAATGGGTACTAACAGCCACAGTCCATGCAGCTAACAGCGGAGGGGCCGCGTGGGGGAATTTAAAGGGACAATGCTGAGGGAAAATGAATTATTTATTTAATTTTCCCTCTGCATCATTCCTCGAAATCCCCCGCCCCCCCAAGCGGCCACACCACCCACCACTGTTACCCGCACGGACCGCATCTAGAGGAGGTTTGTGAAGGTAAATGGTACCATTGTGGCACCCCTCACAGAGTTGACCTCCAATAAGCAACCAACGAAGGTAAACTGGAGAGTGAGCTGTCAAAAGGCTTTTGACGCTTTGAAGAAAGCAATTTGTTCAGCACCCATCCTAAAAGCTCAAGATTATTTTATTCAGTTCATAGTGCAGACTGATGCCTCTTAACATGGGATAGGAGTGGTCCTATACCAGACCAACGATGATGGCCATGACCAGGATGTTGCTTCCATTAGCAGGAGGTTGCTCTCCAGAGAACAGTGTTGGGGTGCCATTGAGAGGGAAGCCTATGTTGTGGTTTGGTTCCTGAAGAAGCTGAGACCATACCTGTTTGGTACTCACTTCCTTGTACAAACTGACCACAGGCCTCTCAGATGGCTAATGCAAAGGAAAGGTATAAATGCCAAACACTTGAGGTGGCCCATCTCCCTACAGGGAATGGACTTTACTGTAGTGGTCTTAAAAGCAGCATGGAAGCTTATGTGCCGTGCTTGCCTGCAGAGAAGGTGTGGTGCCTCAGCTTGCAGGGGCCACACACATGCTCCCCTTCTTGTCAGGAGCCAGAAAGGGTAATTATCTTAATACAATTACCCTCAATGCAATTAATACAGGCCCTAAGAGGGCTAGATGGCCCAAGTATTCCCAGTACTGTGCATGTTTCAGTGTGCAGTAGGAGGAACTGTTGTGCTGAAGGTCATTCTGCCTGCATTCCTTCTTTCATTTTAATCAGGAGCACATAGCATAATAACCTGAGGTAATAGGTTGAATTGCCTGAAGTTTTGCATCCATTTGACACAGATAAAAAAATTAAATTAGTCCTCCATATTCCATGTTTTTCTTTCTTTGGTGGACCTAGGGTGGCCACCTGAATTCAAGTCATTAAGTACAGTGTTTCAATTCATTTGACAACCTAATATAATCTGGGTGCTGAAGGCTTGGTTTGTTTCCATTGAACTAAGTAGACTAAAATACCTGATTGCAAAGATTGGTATATTAAATAATCAGAAATTGAAACAGTGTCCATAGTAACATCAAATGAGATGGTCATTTTAAGTAGATTCAGGGTTCTACATCAATTATGGTTTTCTCTTTATTGTACAGAGCACTCATAAAAGAGGAAGGAAGCTTAAATGTTTTTATTCTCAGACTGCGTGCATGGCTTCATGCTTCTGAACAGCAACACAGCACCATCGTTGCACCATGTTAAAAGTACCTTAAAAAAGTGCACAGGAATTGTTTGCAAATTGGAGCGCTTTGCTATGTTGTCAAAAGTATGAAACAGAATACACCTCGTAGGCCTGGTCCCATGACCATGGAATTTCGGAGTGCTTATAAGTATGCGAAAACTCAGAGAAATCCCACTACATTCCCTGATATGTCACATATAACTAACTAGAAAAGAATTGCATATGTAGTTTGACCTCCTAAGAGCTGAGACCTTTCCTCCCTATAACGAACGTTGATTTTAATGTTTGAGACTGTTTGCGCTGAAGCCTTCATAACTATTTTCCACAAAAGATATTAAGGCCAGAGGATTCTAAAGGTCCCTTGTATGAATGGAGAAAAAAGACAAAGAGGCCGATTATAATGTCGGACGGAAACTTTCGTGCAGACACCGTCTCGGAATCGTGGCCGACCGACTCGTGGTCGGCGGTTTCAACCGACCGATTACGATGCGACCGAACACTGTTCGGTCGGAGTCGCATTGTTCCCTATGAAAGGTAGTGATTCGCCCGACAACACGCGCTCCTATGGGGAAATGGGGGAAGTGTGTAAAACCCTGCACCCTTTCATGGGCACCCCATTTTGCCTGCCACACAGTTTTACAGGG
The DNA here is from genome assembly GCF_964204655.1 of Triturus cristatus. Lineage (NCBI taxonomy): Eukaryota > Metazoa > Chordata > Amphibia > Caudata > Salamandridae > Triturus > Triturus cristatus. Next base: position 124,220,630 of record NC_140592.1, on the reverse strand, counting down.
GGGTCCTGTAGGTACCCCCTTGACCACTAACCAAAGAGCGTGGATGCGAGGGGGCTCTGCTAGGGCCCCCCAAAGTTGCTTTCCGATAACCTTTTTATGTCTGAGAGGCCGACTCGGAAAGGCTGTTGGAAATCGACATTGTAATCGGTCCGTCGGAAACGCTGTCCTTAGAGGTGCACAATGCGGTTCTGACAGACCCGAATACTCTGAGAGCCAGTCGAAACCGATTCGGAATGACTGACTGGTTTATGGTGAGACCGCGAACATTGTAATCAGTGGATCGGAATGTAAACCGTCTGAGTTGGTAGGAAGGGTTCTGACACAGTTGACGAGATTCCGACTGTCGGGAGGAGGCTTTTTCCCCAACATCATAATTGGCAACAAAATGTAGTACATTTGGGGGAGGTGGCATTTTTGAAAACTGGGAAAAAGTGCTGTGAATAAAAATGTGTGCATTTTTTTTTCCTAAAAATCGTATCACCACAAGGTTCATTCTTCTAAGATCATCAATTTTCCAACTTTCAGGAGCATGCAAAGTTGTAAAAAACATTATTTATCAGCGAAGTAATTTTTTGAGTAGTCGTCAATATTTAATATTTTGCAGTTTCTACCTGCTTGTAGTTTGTAGGGGAAAGAGGAGTGAAACCTATGGGAAAACTCAAAAAGCTGGACATTTTTGAGCAGTAGGTACATTTCTGAATATGGCAAAGGGCCATCTGTGTGAATAGCTCATAGGTTCCCATAGTTGAAATCAAAACTAATTAAAGTCAGTAGGAAATAATAAAAATAGGAGACAATGTCTTAATCTGTAATGTGTTTGGGCAGATGATCGATCTACGAATGTGATATGCTGTTAGATTTGGTAGACTCTTTTTGTTTCAAAGAACTATAGTGTTTGTTGGTTGTCCCGATACATGCAATGCCCAAAGCTATCAATCAAGCAGTCATTTATAGTGATTTTTCACTGGGTTCCGACCATGCATCAATTCATAATATAAAATTCAATAAATGTGTATGAAGGAAAGCTCTGCATTTTTTAAGTATACTAAGAAAAATTAGTTCAGGAATAATGGTTATCCAGCCGAATTTAGGGTTATCCATAATATCATGTGAGTCAGAGGATGTTTTGCTAAATGTGCTCTTCCTTGCACACTGACTTACATTTGGAAGCCAAAACTGTAGATACATTTAATAGATAATTGATAATAATAAACGTTCTACTATTTTTTGGGCAGTTTATAAACCCAGGGTCAGCTGTGAACCACAGAAATCTACTCAATCCAAACATGTATGACAATTAGACTTGGGTGAGAGTTCAGGGTAATATGGCTTACATAGACCCCATCACGTTTTCTTTGCCAGACTGCCCTACAAACATCAAACTTTACCTAAAATAACAGAGTTTCTTCAGATTTCCGAGAGGGAACGTTCTGCAATCTGCAGCAATCAATGAAAGTCCTATCACCCTGCATTCCAACCCTTCTTGAGATAGAAACAGTACCTTTGTTGTGTGGCTGGGCCTCCAACAGGAAAGGTCCCAAAATGCAACTTGAAGACATCAAAATTGCTCCCTGAAATTTCAATATTTTAAGAGATGTGGTAGTTGCAGTGTTATGTAGTCTATATTTGGTCACCATTGTAGCTTCTTGTTTTTAACTTAGCATCATTTTCTAGTGGTGATTTGCACGTGTTTTCCCTATTGCGAAAATAGGCCCTGCACACATTTGTTCCTGATAGAAATTGTCGCCTAGTAATCTGCACATTTAGTTCCATAGTGGTACAACACAGAACACACTAATATTTTATTTTTTCTGCTGCTTCAGTCTAATTAAAACGTTGTTCTGCGCCTCTCTCACAGTGTGATAAGCTTATCATTTTATTATTAAAATAGTGCCCATGCTGAAGTTGTAAGAGGTGTACTTCCTGCCAGAATCATCACAAAATGCTGGTGCACTGTGACTGAAATTCAGTTCAGCTGTCCTCGATCTTCATGCTGAGAAGAAAGATAGCTGTGCAACGAGAAGTGTGCAGGCTTGCACACACGAGACAGAGTGCAATCATTAACACACTTTTGACAGTAGTAAGGTATGGGGTTGGGTCATTCCAGTAGGCATGGCGGATGGGTACTCCCTACATGCTCTCTTTAGCATAGACAAATTAATATTAGATAGAAGTAATGTTTATAACATTCTGTACAATTAACATGGTTTAATGGTTTGTGTTTATCACCATTGTAAGAATGCTTATTACAATATTGTGTCTCATCTTTTTAATAATCACCATTCATGTTTTTTATGTTTTTTTACGAGTTTTATATAGCGCGAACTTGACCCGGTATCGGGTATCAGAGCGCTTTACATAGCACCAGCTGCGTTACATGAGGACACATTCATTTTTGAAAGGCACTGGGAGATTAAGTGATTTACCCAGAATCACAGGATGTTCAGTGTCATTGCCGAGACTCGAACCCTGTTCCCCAGATTCGAGTTCGACCGCCCTAGCTGTTAAGCCAACTCCTTTCCCCTAATGTTTTATTTACAAAGATTAGAGCTTTGCAATAAACATTTCAAAATGCAATACTGTATTTTTTCTGACACTTTGGGCATGCAAAGGTCACAAATGAAATGGTAGATCTGTTTCCACAATTTCCTTGGGAATCTGAGAGTCTTGTTCTAGGTTACTGACAACATCTATAAATCTGTGGGGTTAGGAGTTTAAATGCAGCACTGTAAGCTAGCAAAATAGACCAACATTTATTGATTATATTATAAGAGTTAGTATCTTTATTATGAAGATTTGTTGTTCTACATACACAGTCCTACTAGATTCATAGGAACTGTATAACAGTGGTATGGGGGCCCAGGGTCAGACAGCATCCATGAAAATCTCTAAGCTGCAGATTCTTGTGAAAACTAGATCATGGAAGAAGTCTTGGTGGTGTAGGTTACAGGGATCCCACCCCTTTGTCTTGCACAGAATGCACCGCAAAGATCGAAGTTTCACTAAAATAGCAGATTCTCACATTTATCACACATTTATTTATTTAAAGAGAAAGTTCCAGAATCTGTGGGAGTTTGTAGAAATTCTACGGCGCAGCATTCCAACACTTTTCTCAATAAAATAGCTAACGTCCTAGCCCCGCGACAGGAAAATCCCCAAAATGCAACATGGAGACTTCAAGAATTTTCCTTGGAATTTCAAACTTTCTGGGGATGTGCTGGCTACAGTATTTGGATCCAGGCTCTGCCAGGATTCAGGCAATCATACCAAACCTAAACATTTAAGAAAATGAAACTCCTGGGGGAGTCCAAGGTATTATGGTTTACATTGATCTCAACGCTTTTTCTTATCCAGAATACCCTGCAATCATCAAATTTTGACCAAAATGTTTTCTATATTTCTAAGAGGGAATGATTCATAATCTATGGGGATAAACACAAGCCCATCGTCCAGCATTCCCACACTTCTCCAGATAAAAACAGCACCCTACTTGGGTGGGCCTATCAGCATGATAGCAAAAGCCCCCTATGCAATGTTGAGATATCAAGATTCTTTGATGGAATTTGTATCTTCCTAGGTTGTGGGTGGCTGCTGAGTTTGAGACCAAAATAAGCTAGCACCTCAAAAAACCTTCAACACCCAAAAACAGGGTGGTATGGCTTGTGTGGATCCCACTATGTTTTTTTTTACCTAGAATGTCCTTCAAACATCAAACTTTATTTAAAATCACAGAATTTCTTCAGGTTTCTTTGAGGAAAGGTTCAAGAATATGCACAGATTAACCAAAGTCCTTCCATCCAGTATTCCCTCACTTCTACCAATACAAACAGTAGTGTGGGTGGACTAATCACCCACAACAGGACCAGATCAAAACTTGGAAGGTTTTAAGTCAATGTAATGTCTTCACATGGTTACAGTTTTGGTCCATTCCTATGACATGCTTTAGGGTCATCCACAGGTGGAAGAGTTTTGTTCTCATGAAAAGTGTGGGGAAGTAGAGGTTAAGAGTTATGCCATTGACAGGAAGTGCCTTATATTTCCATCATATAAATATGGGAGAATTTGTATATTTCATCCAAACGTTCAGGGATTTACACAAGGTATGCCACCCTTGATTCCCCTAAGTTGATAATTTGCAGAAATGTCCAGGGTTGGTAAGGTTCTCTAGATGCCATCTGACTTCAAGTAGAAATACTGCAACAATCAAATACATAAGGTGTGTTAGCCATATTTTTGAAAATTGCAGTGCATTCTCGGTACAAAATGGTGATGCATCCATGCAAGCCACACTAGTCTGAATTCCGCTGGGTCAATTGTTTCCTGAAATGTGCAGGGTTTATATTGTTTCTAGAATGCTGGCTGATTCAGAATCTGACTTCTGCAGCAGTGTCCTTTGGCAAATGAGAGGAAGCTGGGACTTCTTTGGGCATTGTTTTGGCATATAGGCTGTAAAGGAGGGGGTAATCCACCCATTTTACCTCCCACTGGGGGCAAAAATACTGCCTGGTGACCAGGGTGTGGCCCGGTGCAAAGCCACTTCTGTGCACCTCCTCACCTTTTCCCTGGTAGTCTTTCAGCACCCCTAGGTGGGCAGATTGGGGTGTTTCCCATGTAGCTGTCTATCCCAGAGGGGTCATAAAGCCCACCAGACCATCAGGGTGGAGGGTGGCACTTGCATGGGTAGGCTGCAGGCATCCTCCTACATGCCAGAAATCTTTCTGATCCTTAGGTGGGAGATTCTAGCTTTCACTTCCTATATTTCTGCCCCAGGGGCAGGAATCTTGTTGGATACTAGAAATTGATGTAAAAAAAGGAATGGTTTGGGTTCCTAGCCAGTCTTGGCATTGGGTCCTAAACTTGGACACCAGATAGTCTTTCTGCCATCTGTGGGAGGAAACATGGGTGTGCTTACCCATCTGCTGTCCCACATGTCAGAACAACACCCAATGAAATTAAATTCCTTCTCAATTGCCACGCAGATGGGTTCAGGATTTGAGCTCTGGTCACAAGAAAGACTGTTTGGGCTTCAAGGTGAATGGTGTGGCCCAATGTCAGGATGGAGACTTGTCCCTACAGCATTATAATTTAAAAGAAAACCTTAGGCCCGAATTGCACATCTAATACACTGGCCTTGATGTGTGTGGCTCACCCTTCCTTAGGTACATCCGGCACGAGCTAGGAAAGTGCACCCAAAACAATACACTGTTCACAGTGCAGGTGCTAACTCTTATAATTCAAACCTGCACTGTGAGAGAGCTTTGGTGAAAGTCAGAGTTGCAAGTTGGATGCAAGCTCTATCTTCATTGGAGGCATAACAACCTCTATTTTAAGAGGGGGAAGACTAGGAGTTCACAGGGCCCCTCTGGTCTCCCTCTCATGGGTGGGGGGTTCTTGAGGATTGTCTACAAACAGTTTTTTTTTTCCTCTGCACCCATGCCTGTAAAACTACCCTGGTGCACAGGTAAAGTTGTCCCACATCTGCGCAGGGCAATACTCCATACAAATGGGGGGAAAACCCTTGTGATCATGCTGGTGCAATATATGCACAAGCATGATCCAAACTGTAGAAGTGGCCACACAACCCTGACCACCTGGTAAGGGCTTATTGGGGCAAATCCTTCAATCTCTTCCCCCGTGGGCAGAAAGAATGTGTAGGCCCAAGGGAGGTTAGCCTCCTGACAGATAGGCCCACCCCCAGTCCTTCTTTTTATTGTGCCCCCTGGTTTCTAGTGAGCTTTCAGCCCCCATGGGCTGGACATATTGGAGAAAATCCTCCACACTACATCCCCAGAAAAGCAGAAAGACAGTTAAGGGTGTTGGTGAGAGGAGCAAATGGCCCTGCATTCCCCCTTTGCTAACATCTCTGGGGTCTAGTGGGAGGATCCCTGCTGGAGGACTGCCCTCTTGCAGCAATCTGAAGCATGGAATCCAAGAGGAAACTCTTCCTTTGCAGCCAAAAGTGAAAGAGCCTCTCTAATGTGAGCACCAGAAGGATTTCCTACATTTAATTAGAGGACATGGTCTCCATGTATAAGCACTGGGATGGTGGTGTGGAGGACGTTTACATCAGGTCCCCTGCACTAAAGGTGTTGACTTCCCCATCCTCCACGCCTCCTTGTCTTGCGCCACTATACCTACTTAACCTCCCACCATCGCGGAACATATCCTCACTCAGTTGCCTCACACAGCCGAACCCGCCACCCCTCATGCACCTGCCTCCAGTCCCCACCTCACCCCACACTCCTCCTCCCCATTCCCCTTGAATCTTTGATCACATCTCAAGACCCTCTACCCCCACATCTAGACCTACCACACTACACTAACCATAGAACCAGTATGAAACCCACAAAGGCCACTAACCATATCACAGCAGCCCCAACTACCACACCTTCTTCATCCTACGACGGCCACCAGTCTACCTTATTCGCTCCCCCACAGCCCACCATATCCTATCTGATCACCGAAATCAATTGCCTAGAACTCAACATTGACACCATACAGGAAGAAATCACCTCACCACGCAAGCACTCCAAGACTTACCCCAACTCATCTTGTGAGCGATCATCCATGAAAAGCAATGTTTCTGCCACTAGCATGCACTCTGACACCCCAAGCAATGTTTCTGCCACTAGCATGCACTCTGACACCCCACGCTCCATCTTCTGGGCAACCGACAACTCACACTCCTCCACCTGGCCAACTATCCCCTTCAATCAATACCATCTCAAACCCAGACGTGCAATGTCTGCATTGTCACAATTTGAAGTGGAAACTCTGAGCTACTCACACACAAATACCCCCAGCCAAGGAGGCCCACTCCAAGATTCTGGTCATCCTCGAACTAATCTGGATCTCTCCCTCAGATCGCCCCCTCAGGCCACCAGCCCAAATCAAATCCATTAAACCACACATTGTAAACCAACATGCTCACCCACAATAAACGAGATGCTTCTAAATTGTCAGCCAAGCATGCCACTGCAATAGCGTAAACCATCCTTTTCCATAAAATTGACATACGCTTCCTGACTGAAACCTGGCTAAACGACCATTCGTCAGCCATTATTGATCTACTCACCCCACCAGGCTTCTCAACCATTTGTCAGCACTGCAAAGACCATACCAGTGGTGGACTAGCTATCATACACAACAAGGACCTCTACTTAAAACCCTTCCACATAATTGAATACTCCGCTTTTGAATACCTAGGAGTTAATCTCCCCTATAAAGGCTCCAACCACAAACACCACACTATCTACCACCCCCCAGAGGAACAAATGCTATTTCTTGAAGACCTCACAGACCTTAGAAAACTAAGCTCCATGCAGGGTTCCACATACATCATACTAGAAGACCTCCACTTGTACCTGAATGATGCCAAGGACATAACAGTACAAGCCTTATCCACTCTCCTGTAATCAAAAGGTCTCACTCATCACTGCAAAAAATAAACCCACAATAAAGGCTCTACCCTCAACACAATCATCTCCAATCGCAATGGCATATCCCTCCACCCCATCATCCCCCTCAACTGGACAGACCACCACCTAATTCTCTTTGATTTCAACTTCAACAAGCCCAAGCTCCCCAACCAAGCCCATCGTCCAAAACACAGGATGAGGAACATACATCTAATCTAGAAATCAGAGCTAGAAGGCCTATTAAGCTCCCAAATTCTTCCCCCTTTTGAACTTACCACCACCGATGACCTCACCTCCCACTATAACACTAAAATGACTTAACTCCTTGACACCATCACCCCCTTAAAACTAAAAGATCTAGAAGCATCCTCTCCAGATCCTCGTTTAATACAGACCTTAAGAAGAAGAGATGACAACTCAGACTGATTGAAATAAACTTTAGAAAACAACCAGCATTAGCACATATCTCTCTCCTCCACGCAGAACGTGTAAAATACAAAAAACACATCTACAGGGACAAAATCATCTTTCTTTCCCAACCCAGCTGGACCAGTCCAGAAACAGACCCAAGGACCTCTTCAATACCATCAAGCAAAAAATCTCCTTGATCCCTCAACATCCTATTGATGCCTCCACCAAGAACTGTGAAGAGTTTGGTAAATTGTTCTCAGACAAAATTACAAGCATTGACCTCTCACTTGTATCTCACCCACTCTCCTCCTACTAAAGCTGACCCCCTCCCATAGATGACTCTCCCAAATCTAACCCCACAGAGAACCAGAACACCATCACCAATCAATTACATCTAAAAAACAACGCAACATGGTCCAAGTTCAAAATCATCTCTGAAAAGAACGTCCTCGAAATACTATCAAGCCTGAAGCCAACCTCCCACATTTGTGAACCTCTCCCCTCCTCACTTGTCAAAAATATCAGACACATCATCTCACCAACTTGGACCAAAAACATCAACTCCTCCCTATCCAGAGGCTCCATGCCAGCTTCTCTTAAACTCGACCAAATCACCCCCTCCTCAAAAATCCTAATGCTGACCCCAATGACCTCAACAACTACAGACCTATAACCAACCCACCTCTCCTTGCCCAACTATGGAAAAATATGTGCTCTCCTAGCAAAACAACCACATTGAAAGATGTAACTTACATGGCTCCTTCCAACCTGGTTTCAGGAAAGGCTGCAGTACAAAGAAGCAATCCTGAGCATCATTGATGACCTACATAGATGCCGAGATGATGACAAATCCTCCTGGACCTCTCCTCTGCCTTTGACACCGTCAACCACAACTCATTCTTAGGTTTTGCGCCTAGCGTTGCAGTGCGTAGAACTGCTCGCGCAGCAAGAGACCTCTTGTACAGGGATTGAAAATCGGCCTAGGAATCGCACACGCACGTGCGTGTGCTTTTCCTTTTGGCCCATGCGATTGGGCTTTGCGTGTGTGTTTTTCACTAAGACGGCACGCAATAGGCCAAAGGCGGTCGCGTTTGTAATGCTCAGATCTCCCCTGGACCAAGGTGTGTACCGTCACTTTCCCAGGGAGAGAATATCAGTTCCAAACTTATGGAATATAACATATACACAGCACTTCGTAAGGTGGGCAAACTTTCAACACTCCCCCAAAGGCAAGGCAAGAAAACAATATATACACAGCACTTCTCTAGAGCGAAACATACTTTGCACATCACTTGCCAGGAGTGGAACAACTTCCTATAACACAATTACCTGCTAGAAGAGAATTCACCCATCCTTCTACAACAGAATACTTGGCCAAGAAGAGTCCACACCTCCTGCTACAAGGAAAAGACAAATTGGTATATCTGGGATATATTTATTAGTAAATAGCACCACACGGTAGTTCAACACATAATTCACATAACCCAAATAACATTATACACTTAATCCCTCAGTATCCAACATTGAGCACATGTGTGCACCATCACCCACAACACTGCACCTCAACATCCCACACCTCCTATTCTTGGCAAGACTATTCTACTAAAAGACAGCAAGATTACAGGACAGAAGAGAAGCAGGCATGTGCAAACCCATCTTACATTAAGGCTAGGGTAACATAACACACTTAAGTCAGTACAAAAAGGTGGAGGTCGAGGGTCATCATAGGGTGTCAGACCACAAAAGTGGCTCATTCACTACAGCGTTGCTCCGCCCATGGCCTATTGGTGTCTATTAGGTGTACCGCCGGCCATGTGGTTTCAATTATCGTGCCCAGACACGGGCGCGATAATTAAAACCACATGGTTATAGATTGACAGATAGCACATTTTCTAACGTAATTCTCATCAGATGTGTGATTTTTAATTATGCTTGTGGGTGCTTTGGGGGTAATCTTACCTCACTCTTCATTCCCGGTTAATCCTTTGCCAGCGCCCCGTTCCACCACGGGTTCTCCCGATTTTTGTAGAGGGCACCGGCACACATTTGGGTGTTTCCTTGTGTCAGGGGGTGGAGCAAGGGGGCCGTTAGCGCTCTAGCGCTCCTTGGTATTTAAACACCATGCTCGTCGCGCAGTGGACGCGCGCAGCGGGCCCGCTGCTGGTGCGCCGAAGGCACGCCTAAGGCAGGCCCGTCTGCGCCCGTCCACGCCACGGCCGGGCAAGGGGCCAGGGATGCTTCTCCTGTGGCCTCAGACCTCTACCCTAGGAGGTGCTATTCTAGAGGGGGCTTATTAAAGCTCAGACCGGCTGCTTTGCCTTGCCATCACACCTGGAATCCTAAGTCTCTCCCTAGGAAGCTATACCAGGGATGTAACAGCTGTAACACCAGCAGGTAGCAGGCCAGGAAGAGCTGCCCTGACACCATCACTGGTAAGCTCTGCGGCATGGGGAAGCCTATTCAGGGCTTTCTCCTGAATGTGAGATCCATTATCAAGAACAAAATAGCCTTTAGAGACTTTGTGTCAGCTAGAAAGCCCACGTGGGTTTTTATTACCGAAACCTTGGCGACGGACGCATCAGGCCCGAATCTGGTAGACGCCATCCCCTCGGGTTATACTCTGTCCAGATTGGATAGAGTAGGCAGGCGGGGAGGAGGGCTTGGAATTGTGCATAAAGATGCCCTTACTTGTCGCTCTCGGGCTCTGACCACTCTCTCTGAACCTTATCAGGCTCTTTACTTCTCAATTAACTTTCACCCCTCTGAAAGTTTCTCGGGTATTTTATGTTATTGACAACCAGGTCCAAGGACTTCCTTTAGTCATGACTTTGGTAAATTGGTAGAACCTTATTTGGAGAGATCCAACATTACGATTTTGGGGGACTTCAATTTTCATTTAGAAAATACCTCCTGTAGGGATACTCAATGCCTTTTGGAAACGTTGAGCTGCTGTGGGCTTGCCCAGCGGGTCGGAAGCTCTACTCACACTGCAGGACACACCCTTGATGAGATGTTTTCTAATGATCCTAGGCTAAAGGTGGGGCAGCCCATCCCCCTCGCCTGGTCTGATCATTTTGCTGTTCCTTTTGATCTGTATTGTCAGTCCTCAGCATGCTCTGTCGTTAGTGATAAGAAACCGGATGAATGAAGAAACTTTCACCTTATAGATAAAGAGGCACTTCGGCCTTTCCTTGATAAGCTGGAGCTGGCCGCGCAGCCTGATGCCAACTCCGCTGCCACAGAGCTTTCTCTTACGCTAACAGCAGCAATGGATGTCCTGGCTCCGGCTAAAAAGCATTATTCGGCAAGAATTAGGCCGTCTGCCCCTTGGTTTACAGAAAGACTCAGAATACTTAGACAGGGTTGTCGTAAACAGGAGAGGCTGTGGCGTGCTCATTTAGAACCCTTGAAGAGGGTACAACATAAGCGTTGCCTAAAAGAGTATAAGGCAGCCATTATGGAGGAGAAGAGTTCATATTTTTCCAGGGTTACCGCTTCCCTGAAATCCTCCAGGGATCTCTTTATGGTTATCAACTCTCTTATCTCGCTGCGGGTAGTGGATCCCTCAGAGCCCACGCAGGAACACTGTGATAGAATCTCAGAATTCTTTCAAGCTAAAATTTCTGATATATATGCTGCGCTGGAGGCAGCAAACTCCAGTACTAGGCTAGAAGCGGAGTTGCCGACCCTTTCTGGTGAAGCCCTCCTCGTGGAGGAGACCCCGAGGTTGTTTACCTTCCCCTTTTTGTCCCTGGAGGAGACGGACAGGCTCCTGGACCGTGTCAACTCTGGCTCCCCTCTGGATCCTTGCCCGCTCAAGGTGTTAAAAAGCTGTCGGGAGATTGTGGTTCCTCTCCATATGAGGTTCATGAATGCTGCCATCTCTGAGGGAATCTACCCGTCTCTTTGGAAGACAGCGGTGGTTTGGTTAAACCTCTTCTTAAAAAGCCCTCTTTAGATGCTGCGGAACTAAAAAACTTCCAGCTGATTTCTCTGCTTCCCGTTCCTGCTAAGATCCTGGAGGCCCACTTAAATTCTCACCTCAGCACATATCTAGGGGATCATCATTTGCTTTATGGTTCTCAACACGGCTTTAGGAGACAACATAGTACGGAGACAGCTCTGACGGTAATCTTTAATAACATTCGGACGCAGGTCGATGCTGGCCGTACTACGCTCCTTGTGCTTCTGGATCTCACTGCGGCCTTCGACACCCTATCTCCTCATAGGCTGGTGGCCCGCCTCCGAGAGATGGGTGTCGGGGGCACAGTTCTGAGCCTCCTTGCCTCTTTCCGGGTGAACATGAACAGAAGGTGAAATTGGGTCAGTATTTCTCCGCCCCTAAGGTCCTGCAGTGCGGTGTCCCCCAGGGCTCGTCCCTAAGCCCTACACAATATCTATGTGGCCCCTCTTGCGGAGGTGGTTAGATCCTTTGGGCTGGAGGTATTGTCCTACGCGGACGACACCCAAATAATGGTGTCGACAACTCATACCCTGAAAGACTCAGCCCTCAATTTTAGGAGTTGCATGGAGGCAGTTTCCCTTTGTATGGTGGAAAACTTTCTGAAGCTGAATGGAGAAAAGACCGAGGTCTTGATCTTTGGTAATGATCAGGGAATCTGGTCCAATGATTGGTGGCCGACCTCGTTGGGGGTCTGTCCCTGTCCAGTTTCCCATGGGAAAAACCTAGGGGTGATCATGGATAATGTGCTCTCTCTGAAGCTGCAAGTAAATAGGACGGTTTCCACCTGCTTTGGTATTATCAGGATCCTTAGAAAGATTTCTCATTACCTTTCTCTTGAATCACGCAAACAGGCTGTAGTGGCCTTGGTAACCTCGAGACTGGACTATTGTAATGCCCTATATTTGGGTATTAATAAAGGCCTCATACATCGGTTGCAGATGGTGCAGAATGCTGCGGCTCGATTTGTCTTGTATCTCTCTAGATTTCATTCAGCCGCAGCCTCAATTAAGTCTCTGCACTGGCTTCCGTTGAATGATAGGATTATTTTTAAGATCCTTTGTCTGACCCATGAAGCCTTTTATGATGCCGGTCCTGAGGGTATAAAGTCGACTGTTTGTCATTTTGCCCCTTCTAGATCTCTTCGGTCTGTGGACAAACATCTTCTTGTTGTGCCCAGGTTTAGGTGGGCCAATTGGGGAGGTAGAGTCTTCTCTTCCTTGGCTCCCAGAATGTGGAATTCCCTGCCTTTGAACATCTCTGGAGAGCCTTCGCGACTTCTGTTCGGGAGGGCCTTGAGGACCTGGCTTTTCATTCATTCTTCAGTATGAGCTTGCTCCTTCTCTCTCGTCCTCTGATGGTTTGCATCGAGCGCCTTGACGCCCTTGGGCATAGTTCGTGCTTTTATAAATCTAATTTCATTCATTCATTCATTCATTCATTCATTCAGATGACTGTGCAAGAAGCAAACCATAATGCTATGAAGCGCTATATAAAACCCATAATTTAAGCGCTAAATATGTGTTACTGCAGATTAATACAAATCCATTAAAACAATGGAAGCAATATTTCCTAAACATGTGCAATCATTTAATACTGATGCCATTGTTATGCCTCAGTGGGTTAGTTTTCCTGGTGCAGAGATCGGTGCACAGTTTTCCATCACCGAGGTTTGTGTGCCCTTCCTGTCACAGGTTCCCATCTCTGCGAGACCGACCTGCAGGCTCACGCACATTCTGCTGTGGCACGCGTGTAACATGCGTGTAAATCAGAGCAGAAGAGCTTGGCCGGTGAATGTTCCATCACCACAGTGTTTTGTGGGGAAGTTGCGAGTCACTGGTGCAGTTAGATTATACAAATCACCGAACACTAATGTATTTTTTTTTTTACAGATTTGCTTAAAATGCAGATTAACCAACCTGTTAGATTTGGGGGTCTCTAGTTGGCATAGGTAGGTACCTGTGACAAATAGGGACCCTTGCGTCTAGTCAGGGTAAGGGGATACATTCCTAAAATAACCCCTGCTCACCGTCTTGGTAGCTGGGCATGAGCAGGCAGGCTTATCTCAGAGGCAGTGTGTAAAGCATTTGTGAACACATACAGTAATACAGTGACAACACTACAAATGGACACCACACAGGTTGTATTATAAAAATAAGTATTTTTATATAGACTTAACACAAGACCAGACGACAAAAATCCACAATACCATACTCAAAAATAGTCTCTTAAATTATATAAAATAGCTCAGTTCTCTCAAGTGGTAAATGCAACACTTTGTTCTCAATGTACCTTAGATGCGTAGCGCAAATGAAACAAAAGGGTTGCAGGGAAGGTGATGCGTCGGTTCCTTACACGCAGGGGAGTGGATGCGTCGGTTCCTTACTGCTGCACAGGGGAGTTGATGCTTGCTTCCTTACTGTGTGGGGAGTTGATGCGTCAGTTTCTTACTGCTTTCCGGTGCGATGCGACCCGCTGGCACCTCGATGCGATACTCTCCTCCGGTGCGATGAGACAAAATGGCTTATTTGTTGCGATATGACAACGTTGGTGTGATGCGACACGCCCGACGGCCGTGATGATCTTTGGAGCCGCGACAGGCCCTGCGACGCGCTTCTCCGGTGATGCGACGATGACCTCTGTGGCAGCGTCCCGCTTATCCGGCGATGCGCCGCTCTTCGGCGATGCGATGATGACAGCGGCACCGGCAGCTCGCTTCCTCGGCGACGCGATGACAGCGGCTGTAGCGGCGACACGCTTCTCGTTGTTGCCTCGCTCTTCCAGCTCCCAGCGACACGCAGTCTCTCAGAAGGCCCAGCACAACAGCAGGCACTTCAGTTCCCAGCAAGGGAATTCAGGGGGGAGCTGGTTGGTGAAGTCTTGTATCCCTGAGACTTCAGGCAGGAGGCAAGCTCTAGTTCAAGCCCTTGGAGATTCTTCTACAAGATGATAGAAAGCACACTCAGTCCTTTTCTCCTCTCTTTGGCAATGAAGCAACCACTGCAGGCCAACCCCCAAACACACAGCACAGGGGTAGTCTCCTCCTTCAGCTTCCTGGTTCTTCTCCTCAGCAAAGGTTTGTCTTGATTCCCAGAAGTGATCTAAAGTTCTTGGGTCTGGGTCTCAATACTTATTCTCCTTTTCCCTTTGTTCTCTGCAGGCAGAGAGGCCTTTGCCTAGTCCAAACCAGTTCTGGTCAGTCCTGGAGCACTTTGTTGACATGTCTCCTTCTTTCCTTTCACAGTGCAGGGCAGGGACATCAGACACACCGCAGGAGGAGGAGCCAGCATTGTGGAGGGAAGGCCCAGCCCTATTCAGGTCCCAGGTGCAGCTCCTCCCTCCCATCTAGATGCAGATCTCTCTATTCACCACTGGGCCACCTCACCCTGTCTCCTGGAATTCCCCACACCTGTGACTCAAACTCCAGACAAGGAATACCCAACCTAGCAGAGGCAGGTTTGGATGGTTAGACAAGAAAATGCCTACTTTCGAAAAGTGGCATTTTCAAACACAGAATGTTAAAACCAATTTCACTAAAAGATGTATGTTATCATTCTGAGTTCAGGCATACTAAACTCGAATTTCTACCATGTTCCCTGAGTCAGTTAGGATTATAAAATGTAATAACCAAACTACCCATTCTGGCCTATGGAGAACAGGTTCTTGGAGACTGTGCTAGTTGAGTGAGTCAGAAAACATCGGATATTTTATTTCCCAACAATAGACATGGGAAGTATCTTTCAGATCTTGAGGAGTACCTTAACCCCTTCAGTGCCCGCCCCTTTCCCCGCCCTGTGCCGGCCGTTGCATTAGCGGGCGGGGTCTATGACGAGCTGGACTCGTCATGGGCACAGCGCAACCGCGGCCCATGACGAGTCCAGCTCGTCATGGGCACTGAAGGGGTTAAGGAAGTTTGTCAACAAAGACTGGTAAGTGCCTGAACCGCATTTCAGCAAGAGTATTGGAGACATAATTTTAACAAGCATTTGCAATGCAATAGGTCTCGCATTTGCAGGAGTTTGAGTTATTGGCATTGTAAATGACAATGACTTATTTCTGTGTTTTCAAAAACACGCACTTTAAACGTATAGTCCTTGCTTATGAGAAGCAAGGCTAGCAGTATAAGAGGAGCAGTTACTGGCAGCATTGCTTCTCCTAAGCAACGACTACATGTACAAAGAGTGTGTTTACGCACCTCTTGTTCTTTAAATTATAACTCAACTTAAAAAACATACCTAAAAAACATTGTAATTTACAATGTCAATAGCTCCAACTCCAACAAATGCGAGACTTATTCCATTGCAAATGCTTGTTAAACACCCTCTCACAACGTGTTTGCCTCAGCGGTACTGTCCTGCACTGATTTACACCATACCTGTATGAAAGATCCCACCTAATCAAAATAAACAATTCCACATCTCCAGTGGAAGTTGTCAAACAAGGAGTTCCCCAAGGCTCATGCCTATCCCCTGTCTTGTTCAACCTCTACATGGAACCCCTTACTGTGATCCTAAACCCAGTAAAGACAGTCATGTTTATGCTGATGACACCCAAATCTACATCAAAATCTTGTCACCTAAAGACATCCAACACCTAAATAACATGCTCTCTCTGTTACAAACCTTGTTTACCAACAACCACCTAAAGCTCAACCCCAGCAAAACAGAACTTCTCCTCATCTAGCCAAACACTAGCCCGCACCCTATCCACAACTAGCTCAACAACCAAACGGCACTAGCCAGTAAACTAGCCACCTCCAATTTGGTTAAATCTCTTGGAATCACTCTTTACAAGAACCCAAACATGAAAGACCAGATCAATGCCTCGGCAAAAAGCACCTCCGACACACTAAAACACCTTAGAAAATTAAACCATTTATCCCCCTCGATGGCCTGAAGACTGTGTAACACAATCACTTGTCCTCTCCAAACTGGACTACAGCAACGCCAAAATCACTGGCACCCCAAAAAGCCACCTTCTACCAATGAAGTCCACACTCAACGCAGCAGGCAGACTTTTATCTGGAGAGCAATTATACGACCACATCACTCCCACACTCCAAAATCTCAACTGGCTTCCAACTAAACCGAGAAGCATATTCAAAACAGCTTCCATAACCCAAAAAGCCCTCTACTCTGGACAGCCAGCCTACCTCGCCAACAAACTCTCTAAAGCAGGCCAAGAGACCCCTATGAAGCTCTAACACTCTTCTGCTGATTTCACCCAAATTCAAGACTAATAAATCGCTCACCCGCTCCTTTTCCAGGAACGCTCCCAGAATTTGTAACGTCCTTCAAAAAGAACTACCTGACACTTGATCTTACCTTCATTTCAGGAAAAACCTCAAACCATCTCTTCTCAACAAATAACTAAACCCTCCTTCCTAAATCAAATCTTCCCACCATGCTACACATGCCGTCCGAGAAACAAACTGTTCTATCCCGACCTACGATTCTATGCCCCTGTAATCTCTTTCAACTACCTCGGAACTACACTGACAATCCTCTCCTTCCCCCACTCTCTGTTTTGCCCCTGTTACTTTTTTGCTTTTTACTGTATGCTTCCTTCCTGTTATTATATCTCCAGTATGCATCCTATTGTTTTATACCCCATGCAATCGCTGTCTGCATCGTCAGGCTGTAAAGTGCTTTGATGCCCTCAGGCCAAACTCACGCTATATGAAACTCGAAAAAGAAGTCAAACAAATAAAATAATTATGGTACTCCACATACAATACTATGAACATACAGGCTCTAGGAATGAGGTTTACATTTTGCATTGATGGCGCTGATTATGAGTGCCTTGTAAGTGCCTCAGAGGAGTTGGGGGACAAATCGTTGCATCTGAAACTTTGAATTTATGGGGGGCTTTTGGTACCAAGATCCCCATGTCCTGGTATGGACAGAGCAGTTCCTCCCCAGCTTTGACCTGCAGTTATGTAAGTGCGCAAAATGGTTGTGATTAGGCCTCTTAATTACTGGGTAAACTTTGCTGAATTCATAATTGTGGCTCATGCATTAGCAGGGATTTCTAGCGGGGTCCGAGCTATCCTGTGCTCTTGTGATCAAGTGCCGAGTCTGAATTGCACATGGAACATGTTCACCGTAGAGCAGGGCGCAGGGGCATTGATTCTGAGCTCAAGGTGCCCTTCACAGGGCCATTAATGCACTGTCAGTAAAGTTCGAGCCCTGCAGCGGCATTAACACAATTTCAGTTGTATTAGAGACGCGGGCCTCTATGGCTCCGAAAAGCGCTGGAGTGAGCGAAGGAGGCAATTAAATTACCACCAGTACAGAAGCGCGCACCATCCATAACTGCAGCCCAAAAAAAGCCCCGAGCTCGGCAGTCCCCGGTCCCGCGCTCTGCGGCACACGGGGCCGCCTCACATGATAGAGGACTTGTTAAAAGCAGTTAATTCCGGGATCGATAGCGCCTCTTGCCGCCCTTCCATGATTAATAAAGTGCTTGAGAAGAACAGAGGCCAGGCCGTTCGCTGATAAACAAATCATAACGGCTGCTCCTCTATTAGCCAGTGTTTTTCTACCTTCATTTTTGCAAAATAAAATATCTGACAGGCCTCAATAAAATGGCCCTGCTTGAATCCCCGTTAGAGAGTAACGAGCAGCGCTGAATGGCTGCAGTGGCGGCTAGAGCTGGAAGCACTCACGGGTGCTGATTGCTGTTGAGTCTCCAGAGAAGACAAAAAATGTTTGGTTTCAAAATATTCTGAACACTACATTTGCCATAAACCGCCAGCTCTGGGTTGTTTTTCACCAGAAGCGTGCCCTGCTGCATTGCAAAAAGGCAGTGTGGCGGTGGTGTGTTGTCTTTGTCCAGTGTCTGGATGCAGCAGCATGGCCACATGGTGACAAGATTGCAGGTGGCCTGTATCCAGGCTTCTAAGCGCTACTCTTGCGAATTAGATGAGGACATAGTGTGACACTGGCTACGTGGCTCTGAACGGCTGCACTGGCACAAACCTATATTCATTTCTGGGCTGGAAACCCCATTAAGCCCTGGTGAGTGTCCAAACCAGCCTCATCCTGCAGGAAGCTGCGAGTAGAACGGGGCATGGTTGGGTCAAGGCAGCCCATTCTGCTCCGAAAGCAGCACCACAGCTGGCAGTACACCTGGAAACATGCCAGAGTGGCACAATGGCCATTCAGACACTGGTTATAATATAGTAGCCATAGTCAGCACCTGTTTCTAAATGTTTCCACCAAGATGATAATATTCTGCCACGAATTGCTTATGAATGTATTTATTTATTTGGAATTTTATGAAGCTTGAAGTACTGCCAAGGGATGTCAGTGCGCTTTACAAATAGAGTAGAAAAATACATGAAAAATAATAACGCCTAGTGTCATTATTGGCATGATATACGCAACTACAGCAAGTAGATACAACCACCTAAATATTGTACAGGTACTAACATTTATTCAGAGAAAAGAAGAATGAAATAAGTTACATCTGGACGCGGTGATTGAATGGAAGCGGTGATTGAATAGTAGGCGTTTCAGTTCTGATTTTTTAACCATCCCTGTGAATGTTAGTTCGAACCTCAAGGGTATTAGAGGTTCAGGGTCTGTGAAGCGCTTTCTGTGAAGAATTGTTAAAGACTTCTTTGATTTTTGAAGACTGGCCTTTCCAGGGGGAGCATATTGGAGATTCTTTGAAAATGGAGGCCTCCGGGGATAGTTTTTGTTCGAGTTATTTTAGGTACAAGAATGGAGGTCTTACAAGCATTTGTATAGTGCACATTCTGCTATTGTCATGCCCTTGCAGCACTTTCGGCAGTTCAGCCTTGTCTCCATGGCACCATCTTTACCATTGATAACTATAGCTTCAATCAACCTGTGAGCATGTGCTGCGGGGATTGTTTTCTGGTCATATTTTCGGTTAGACAGCTCTGTCTTATTCATTGTGTGATAACTTTATTGTATTGCATTGTAATTGCATTTATATAGCACTCACTACCCCAGATGGGGCGTCGAAGCACTTTTTTGGCGAGTAGCACCTTACTCCGGAACCCATAAAGGATTAGTGTTGAGTTAGTATAGTGAAATATGAAAGTAATTTGAGTGGTGGATAGGTTAGTCAGTTATTTGGATTCAGAAGGATAGCAGAGGGATAAAGGTTTGCATTTATATAGCACTTTTTACCCCTGATGGGGTGTTAAAGCGCTTTTTTCATCAAGTAGCACGCTACATCAGAGCCAATAAAGGATTAGTGGTGAATTAGTATAGTAAAATATGAAAGTAGTTTGAGTGGTGGATATTAGTCAGTTATTTGGATTGAGAATGATAGCGGAGGGATAGAAGAGGGAAAAAAGGTTAGCATTTATATAGCTCTTGTTACCCCTAATGGGGTGTTGAATTGCTTTCTTGGTGAGCAGCATGCTACTCTGGAACCCATAAGGATTACCGGTGAATTGGTATAGTGAAATATCAAAGCAATTTGAGTGTAAAAGGCACCCTTGACATCTTTATCATAAGAGCTGAGTCGCTGCTAGCACACGAGATCCAATTGACCGAGCAGAGATTATCACTGGACTCTCTAATAGCTAAGAAGCGATCCTACCTGGGCAATATAGCCTCTTGTCCAACGCCCTGTGGAGGGGCACATTTAACCCAACCTATTCTAGTTCACACGACTCAGACTGACATTACTGATGCATTGACACCAGCTGATTTAAGTCTACAGGGGGACCCCAAGATAGTAGGCCCAACTGGGCTGTCCCCTAGTAACCAAAATACAGCAAAGGGAATGCACAGCACAGGCGATACCCAGATGGTTACCCAACAGAGAACAGCGCATGGGGATGACTCAAGGGGGGGGTCTAGTGCCCAATTAGTAACAATGGATGTTGACCCCATACGGAGCCCCAGTAGAGAAGTAGTTACACGCTCCAAAAGCTCGCAAGTTTTGTCGAGGTTTTCAGAGTCGGATGGTTCACAACGATCAATACGTGCCAGTAAACCTAGTCGAAAAGGGCCGACAAAGTCCAATAAAGGTACCAGTAAGAACCCTGAGATTACAGGATGCCCAACCTGTCATAGTGCAAGAGGGGCGGATGGGCTTCAAGAAATCATCTTATCATTGGAAAAAAAATGGAACAGCTCTTCCTTCAATATTTGGGTCCAGTAATGTCTAAAATCTCCAATATGGAAGGGAAATTAAATAGCCTGGCCGACAATAATAGGGGACAGCCGACCGGGAATACCCCACAGGAGAGGGAGGAGGGGCCCGTAGTGGTTAACTGCAGGAAAGAGGATGCAATCAATATTGACCCCGACCACAGTGAGCACAGAGAGACAACCCTGGAGACAGAAAAGATCAGTAATAAGGATCTTTGTCGTAAGGCCTCGGGTAATTTACGAACCCCATATGATCCCAGGGATAGATGCTTGGGACAGAAGGAGCCCATGAAGACCTTTAAGAACAATAGTACGGACTGTACTCAGAGTACCCCAGAGCTTCAGATATTAGATTCACCCCCGGCCTCCTGCCCTTACTCAATAGTGCTAGTAGGCGTACCAGGAATTAGTAAAGACAGTGAAGAATCGACCAACACACTGATGAATAAGGCCTCACACTGGATTTATAACAAAACATCAGTAAGGAGATTTCAGCATAGACACATCCTTATGGCTAGGAGGGTGGCTTGGATTGGGGCTAGTGAGAAAAAACTTGCTGGTGACTGTGTCATCGTAAACTTTAGGCACCCTGAGTTAGTCAAAGACTTGCTCAATAACCGGCATGGGGAGGGCAAGAGTGGTCCTGTATAAGGATGCTTCCACTGTATTTCTTTTACAGGGATAGCGCCCTTGAGTTTGAGCAGAGTTTGCAGTGGCCAAGGTTCACTAAGAAAGGCAGGGAGGATACTACTCGCTTAGATACCCCTCTCTCTAGCATTTCTGCCCTGGACGAACAAGACTGACTGAAGAGAATAGGGAGTGGTCAGATTGAGAGAGAATTAGATACCCAATGGAACCCTGGAGATATAAACCCATTAGAGGCACAGGATCAGGAACTAAAAGATGGTATACCCGTAGGGCTCGAGAGGGACGTGGAAGTTACATCTCTGAAAGTAACTAGCTCAGAGATGAGTTTCCCTCCAAGGAAGATAAGGGGAGGGACTAGCGGCCGTGATCTAACCCCCATGGAGCTGAGGATAACTTCCTGGAATATTGCAGGACTTGCAACTAAAATCCCAAACACAGAATGACAAGACTTCATTAAAAAACACCAAGTCATCTGTCTCCAGGAAACTTGGGAGACGGACATCAGTGCGTCATTTTTGGAGGGATATAAATTGTTCTTCGTCCCAGCCCGTAAATCACCAATGGGCCGAGCCAAGGGTGGCTTAATAATGTATGTGGCACTGATGCTGCAAGGGAGTTGGCAAGATTTGGGATGGGACTCTGGCTATCTCCAGGGCATAAGATATTCTAAAAAGGGCTTAAAGCTTATTTTTATAAATTTTTATAATGTCCCAATCCATGTTAAACTTGGCTGAGTTGTAGGAGAGATTGACTGGTTTATACGACACAGGGGACTCAAGTACCCAGTTGATCCTCATGGGGGATTTTAACAGTCATCAGTGCCCCTATTTGAAATGGGAAGGAGGAATCTGGGAGGCCTGCCCTTCTATTAAGGGATGGCATACAGAGCACTCCAGAGAGGGCATGGCACTAGGCACAATCTTGGGTAAGTTTGCCTTAACCCACACAATGGATCTGATCGATTGTGGGTCTCCTAACATAATAATCCCCTCCTTTAAGGGACGGGGATGTGATTCAATCATCGATTATATCTTTGTTTCAAATGTACTAATTGGTAGGGTTAGCCATTTTAAGATAGTACCCAGCGCCTTCAGTGACCATAATCCGTTGGTATTGACAATAAGGGACACTGACTCTACCACTAAAGCAGATAAAAGGGCCACCGTGGGTCAGTATAAGGCAAAGAACCAGGGTAGGAGAATTAAATGGAGTAAGATTGACGGGACAGCACTCCTCAGAGCGCTCCTCGCAAATACTGATAGCCAGACCTGGAGGTGTCTGGACCCCACGGTAGAGGGGAGCGACCTAATTGCAGCATTTGAGGGCACTGCCCAGCATATTGACAGCCTTTTGAGGAGCAAAACAAACATGCAGGCCGATCTTGGCCCCAGATGGTTCGACAAGGAATGTTCAAGTGCCCACAGGAACCTGAAGCAGGCACTTAAAACAGTCCCAAAGGATAGAGGAATGATTGCTGCCTGTAGGAGTCGGTACAAAAAGGCGATCAACTCGCAGAAAATTTCACTACAAATCCAGGCCTGGGAGTCACTGAGAGAGGCGGCGGAGCGCCATGATATGAACAGCTTCTGGAGGGTAATAAACGACCCGTGTTTTCAAGCCCCAAATAAACCACAAGTGGCATCCTATATTTTGCCAAAAGCATGGGTGGCGCACTTTACAAGTCTATATAACCGGGGTAAACCAGAGGCGCAGCAAATTTTAGACACAGGACTCCCTGCTGGTGATTGGATACCTTTCACGGTAACTGAAGTAAAGCTAGGAATAGATGGCCTGGTATTGAGAAAGGCCCCGGGGCCTGATGGGATTCTCCCTGATTTATTCAAAAGTCAAGCAGACCTCTGGGCTCCCATACTGACCAGGGTATTCAACACAGCTATCGAGGTGGGCATGCCAAGATCTTGGTCCACTGCCGTCATCGTGCCAATTTTTAAAAAGGGAAACAGAAATGACCCGCAATGCTATCGGCCAATATCCCTTATAGACGTTACGGCGAAAGTTATGGGGAGAGTAATTTTAAATCGTTTAATGGACTGGGCCGAGGAAAATAATTTGATTACTGACGTCCAGTACGGGTTCCGAAATGGACGTTCCACGACAGATCAATGCCTTAATCTTTATCATTTGGTGGCCAAATACACCCAGGCGAGGCAAGGTACCGTGTATTTGGCATTTATGGACCTTTCAGCAGCTTTCGACTGTGTCAACAGAAGAAAGCTGTGGGAAATCCTGGGAGCCATAGGCGTGGACCCAGGATTGATACAAGTTTTACAAATGCTTCATCACAACACAACGGCACGGGTAAGATTCACTGACGATGGGGACCTTACGGAAGACTTCCGGTGCCGGGAAGGGGTGCGGCAAGGCTGTATCCTTGCGCCCTTCCTGTTTATGCTTTACATAAATGGGCTAGACAAGGCGCTTGGAGCACTGGAAGCAGATTGCCCCTGCATTGGGAGGAGAAGTATACCAGTCCTCCTATATGCAGATGATGCGGTCCTCTTGGCACGCACGGGAAGGAGTTTACAGGTTCTTATTAGTGGATTTGTCAGGTTTATGGCGGGCTTAGACTTAGTGCCCAACCTCTCAAAATCATATATTATGGAAGTGGGCAAAACGCCATCTAAGACCTACAGTTTCACAATAGGAGCTCATAAACTCGAAAAAGTGAAATTTGTTAACTACCTGGGGATTGTTTTTGATAAAGATCTCAATTTTAAGCCACTAGTAAGGCAGAAATGTAGCCAACACCCTAGCGCGGTGGGGTCGATTATGAACTATGCGACCAGATTGGGCCGCTGGTCACCCAATGAAATAGCACAGTTATATAGTTCGGTATGTTGTGCAAAGACCCTGTATGGGAGTGAGGTGTGGGGTTTCACAGATCTGGAAAAAATTCAATTGGAAGAAAATAAGTTTTTAAAAAGGCTTCTGCAAGTGCCAAAATGTACACCCTCTTTCATTGCTCATGAGGAGCTGGGTATTGCCTATCTCAGCGAGAAGGCTTGCCTCAAACCTATTACTTGTTGGATAAAAATTTGGACAAATCCAGAGGCAAGTTTAAGCATATCAATTCTAGAGGATTGCATGAGAGGGGATAAGGGGTCCCAAATACCCTGGCTCAAATACGTAAGGGATGTCCTGACTAGCCTGGGCCATGAAAACTTTTTTTAATGAACCTCGCACGCTAGCCAGTAGAGATAAGGGCGTCATAAAGGCAGATTTTATGCGGTATTCAGCTAGGATTAGAGAGGACAGAGAAGGGCAGAAAATCACAGTAAGGTTATACCAGCTTACAAAAGCAAGCCCGGGTATGGAATTCTATCTTTCAAATATGTATAATAGACAGGACAGATTTTTTATGTCTAGATTTAGATTAAATCTTTTGCACCATATCCTGTCAGTTCCGGCGGGTTTTGCACATGATGTAAGATTAAAAGGGAGTTGCGGCTGCGAACTTAGATCTCCGCAAGACACCCTTCACTTCGTCTTAATTTGCCCCTTCTATGCTCACCCAAGGTCCCTGTTTTTAAAAACAATTTTAAGACGTTTTAATATAAGACAGGCTAAAGTGGCCCTTTTATTTCTAAAACTTGCCTCTGACCCTTTCACCCTATTCAGCACAGTACAATTTTTACGATTGGCAGTGAAATTAAGAAAGACCAGAGTAGAGGATTAATTATGCTGACCTAAACAAAGGGTGGAAGGATTGAAAGATTTGTATTTAGATTGGCACACTAAATTTTGAACTGAGACTTGTGTATTTCATGATCTCTCCTTCCATGCGATGGGGGAAACCCTATATGGTCAAATATAGAATTGTCCCAGTTTTAACGTTTACATTGCTGGGTTTCTTACCATCATTGTTTTAACGTGAAATGTGTATATTGGTTTGAATTTTTTAATGGAAGATGGTCCGAAAATAACATGTATCTTTTATGGTTATTTTTAATATCCGAATAAAGATTATTTGAATTTGAATTTGAGTGGTGGATATTAATCAGTTATTTGGATTGAGAAGGATAGCGGAGGGATAGAAGAGGGAAAAGGTTTGCATTTATATAGCGCTTGTTACCCCTGATGGGATGTTGAAGCGCTTCTTATTTTGGCGAGTAGCACACTACTCCGGAACCCATTAAAGGATTAGTGTTGAATTAGTATAGTGAAATATGAAAGTAATTTGAGCTGTGGGTGTTAGTCAGTTATTTGGATTGAGAAGGGTAGCAGAGGGATAGAAGAGGGACAAAGGTTTGCATATATATATATAGCACTTGTCATCCCAAATGGGGTGTTGAAGCGCTTTTTCGGCGAGTAGCACATTACTCTGGAACCCATAAAGAATTAGTGGTGAAATTCTATAGTGAAATATGAAATTTGAGAAGTGGACATGTTAGTCTGTTATTTCGATTGAAAAGGATAGTGGAGGGATAGCAGAGTGAAGGCATTAGATGTTTTTTTTAGGTGGTCATAGAAGTAGTAGGAGGGTTGGGATGAGTAAAAAAGGGATGTGGAGGGGAAGAGTCAGAGGGAAGGGTTTAGAAAGGCTTGTTTTGGGTGATCAGTATAGTAAAAGAGGTGTCAGGTGGTGCAAGCAGGGGTAGAGTAGGGGAGAGTCTAGAAAGGCCTATTTTGGGGGTCATAGTAGTAGGGTGGGGTTTGGGATGAATGAGAGAGTGGAGGTAGTGGATATATTGATAGAGGTACAGGGTGAGAAATAGGCTAGTGCATTGGAAAGTGTAGTAGAAAGAGGTTTGAGATGAATCAGAGAGTTGAGGTAGAATATATATTGAGAGAGGTATAGGGTGAAAATAGAGTAGTGCATTGGATATGCTGAATTAGAAGAAAGTAATAAATATATAGATCCATAAGTACATGAAAAGTTTATAGATGCATAAATGAAGTAAGTATATGCAGATTAAAGATATTGATAGAGGCATAGGGTGAGAAATAGGGTAGTGCATATAATATATATATATATATATATATATATATATATATATATATATATATATATATATATATATATATATATATATATATATATATATATATATATGTATATTTTAGGAAAGTAATTAATAAATAGATCCAAGTACATGGAAGGTATATAGATGAATAAAGGAAGTAAGTATAAGTAGATTAAAGAGGCATTCGATAAACTCTGGTTTTCAAGTGTTGTATTAAAAAAAATATATTTTTATTTTTTTAAACATAATTATTCTACATGTTTATGCAAAGCAATACACATATATTGGTACATATCTATAGTACAAATAAATGCTTATTTACAGAGAGATATGATGTATATTTCTGTTTGCGTATGGTGGTTTTGTGGGGAAGAGCCAATTTTTGAGTAGTTTTCTGAAGATAAAGTGAATATCCATTGATCTTATGTTGAGGGGGTAAAGAGTTCCATAGTTTGTTCGCTTGCACAGAGAATGATGTGCCACCCATGGTTTTTTCTTGTATCTTGGGATTTTGAGGCTAGGTGTCACTCTAGAGCGGAGGTTCCATCGTTGAATGTGTTTGGTGATTTTATACCTGATGAAGAGCTGTCCAGTTCCATGTCTTGCTTTGTGGGTGATACAAAGCAGCTTGAATGTGGATCTTCTGGTAACCGGTAACCAATGCAGGGCTTTCAAGACAGATGAGATGTGGTCTCGTGGTTTGATATGCAAGAGTAGTCTGGCAGCCGTGTTCTGAATCCGTTGCAGTCTTTTGATAGTCGCGAAAGGTGATCCGTGGTAGAGGCTACTGGCGTAATCACGTTTCGACAGAACAAGGAAGATGGTAGCTTGGATCTTGTGTAGGAATCCCAAATGGGGGAAGATTTGTCACATAGTTTTATAGTAACAAAGCTTAAATCTTGCTAGTTTTACCATTTGGGCATTCATCGATAGCTTGGAGTCCATGGTCATTCTTAGGTTTCTTACTTCCATCGCTACTTTAAGCGGTGATCCCAGTTCATCAGGCCAGGCGGCAAGCGGGTCATAATGTTTCTAATCGCCACAAGTGAGTATTTTTGATTTGGAAGCATTCAATTTGAGATGGCTCCAAGTCATACATTGATCTATGGCTCTGGGACAACTGAAAATTGGCGAGTTTCCAATGTCTTTGGGGAATTCCAGTTGAAGGAGCATTTGCGTGTCATCTGCATGGTTATAGCACGTGAGTTGAAATTGATTGATCAGTACCGGTAATGACATCATGTAGATGTTGAAAAGCATGGGCGAGATGATAGAGCCTTGAGGGACCCTAGCTTTTGTGGAGTACGGTTTGGACGAGAAAGGTGGGGTATGGATGGCATTAGTTCTGTTTTGAAGGTAGGACGTTATCCAGTCTAAAGCAGTCCCCTCTATGCCGGCTTCGTAGAGTCTTTGTTTTAGAGTGTCAGGGTCAACCGTGTCAAAGACAGCCAAGAGGTCCAAGAGGAGTAGTGCAGCAACCCCGCTGTGATCAACTGTCTTCTTCAGGTCATCCCAGGTGGCAAGGAGGGCCGATTCTGTGCCTCTTCCCAGACGAAATCCTATTTCTAAGTCTGAAAGTATGGCATTCTCTTCAATTAATTGTGACATCTGGGCGAACGCTGCTCTTTCTATTTGTTTGCCCAGGAAAGGTCGTTTACTAATGGGTCTGTAGTTGTCAGGGTTCAGTGGGTCCAAGTTTGTTTTCTGCTGTAAAGGGCGTATGTATGACTTTTGAGTTCTTCTGGAATCGTTGATGATTTTTTGTACTGGGGTAGCAGCAGAGTTTTTAGAAGAATACTCTTGAAGGTTTGTGGTGGACATGGGCCAGAAGAGCTGCCGGCAGGTCCATAAATTCATTGTGTGAAATGTGTTGGAAGGAACGGAGAGGCTGAGTTAGAGTATTCTTGGATTGTTGTTTTGTAAAAGGGTTAGTGCTTATGCTTTGTCTCTGTTTTAAGTACGAGTCAAACGTATCTACTTTATCCGTGTAATGATTTGCCAGTTTGAAAGTGAAATCTTGAGTAACGGGATGAGTTCCTTCTAGGCAATTTAGTTTACAAAATGTATTGAGTATTTTATAGAATTCTTTATTTGTACATTTAGCATTTTGAATTCTGTCTGAATAGTACTTTTTCTTAGCTTTTTTGATAGCTGACTTGTATAATTTGTTAATTTTCTGTAGGTGAAGTTTGTCTTGTTTGTTTTTTGATTTGAGCCAGGCACGTTGCAGCTTTCTAAATTGTAGTTTTCCGTCTTTTATCTCTGTATTTCTCCAAGGTCCTTGATTTCTTTTGTTCTGTTGTGTGGTTTTGAGTGGTATCAGGATATCAAACGCATCCTGTAGCCACTCATACAGTTTTTTAACAGAATTTATTGTTTCCAGATCTGTACTGGATGTTAGTTGTGTTTCTAAGTGTTCCAAATTGAGTTTGTTCCACGTTCGATATGTGGATGCAATTAAGGTGGTTTTAGGTGAGTCGCTTAGTGTTGTTTTATGTTTGAAAGCAGGCAAATGGTGGTCTGACCATGTGACTGGAGTTATAGTTTTAAAGGTAACTAGTTCGGCATCAGCAAAAATGACATCTAGGATATGTCCAGCGATGTCTGTGGGTTTATGGACAATCTGATGCAGGTTCAGTGCGTCTAGGCCAGTGATTATTGTTTTTGGATGGGTCATATTGGGTTTGTCAAACCAAATGTTGAGGTCACCCAAAACGCATAGGTTGGAGTGTATTGTTATCAGGTTTGAAACTTTGTCTAGAAGTGCGTCTGGGAATGTCACCTGGCTAGGTGGAGATCTGTAAAGAAGCAGGAAGTTACAGGAGGAAGACGGTGTAGGATTGCATCTTGTTAGAAGAGCCTCACAATTATTTATGGAGATGTCGTCAACTTTAGTGATAGGTAATGTTTGCTTGAACACAACAGCTAGACCACCTCCTTTTTTGCCTATACACCTTTATGATTTTAGTGATTACGAGTTAAGTGCAAGACATGGTCAGCTTTTGGTTTGGTACCAGACTATCATTTCAATAATAAAGTCTGATATAATTATTGTGTCCTAATTAGTGTTTACACAAACACCACCTATTCGAGTTAAAAATAGAAAACCTACATCCAATGGGACAATATGTTTTGTAATATTATTAGGAACACAATATTTATGTTTGACTGTACTGCTGGGTATGGTATTCTGACATACAAGCACAGCACCTGTGAACAGCACTACTGCATTGCCATGTGATTGTGAGCAGCGACGGCACCTCAGCTATCGCGGAGGAGCGTCACCACCACAAAATACAGCAGGAGAGGAAAAATAAAACAAGATTTGTTTTATTTCTCCTTTCCTGCTGATTCTTGGGGGCAGGGCCTGGGGGGTGATAGCACTGAAAGGAGGGGTAGTGCACTCCCTTCCTTGCGCATGACGGTTTGGCTGGCCATCTCAGGCCGGCCAAACCGTCATGGGCACTGAAGCTCTCTCCAACCGCAGATGCGCGCTGGGACGCCCCGTTGCTGGGGCAGCCATGCGCGTTACAAATCGGACTAATAATAATAATAATCATAATAATAATAATAATGCATAGGTGGGGTTGGGGAGAGCAGGCACAGACCCCCAGTCTGTCCTGGAGCACTAATCAAGAGTGCTCAGGCCAATCCTAAAGCTGCTCTCATGTGAGAGCAGTTTCGAGATTGGCAGCAGTACATTCCGGGCACCTGTGCCTGAAGAAGAGGAGCAGAGGATGCGGACACGCGACATGGCCAGCTGAAGGCACAGGTTTAAAAAAAAAAATGTTTACCCCTCCCTTCGCGACCCCTATGCCCACCCTCCTCCCCCTCCACCCCACCACTCGTCCCAAACACCAGCCTCTATGATTGTGAGTCAGTGATATCTTACATGCCATTAAGGATGAAACAGTATTCTGCATTTCACGAGTGTTGCAAACAGACACAGTGGTGTAAGAAAATAAGACAGTGGAGTATTGGTCGTAGCGTTTCACCATCTTTTTAGTGTCGAGCTTGCTAGTGCATGCATCTCACCTGTGCGACTCTGTTGTTTACAAAACAGGGCTTCGAGCCCGCCCGTTGCATACAGTTTGTTGGCATCAATAATCTTCTTCTTTGCACCCTTCTAATTCGCAGGCACACTGCAAACAACACTTCTGATCCTCTTTGTGGACCTTCTACTTGGTTCCACTCCACTACATTGGAGTGTAAGGATGAGATTGTGACTGGTCTAACCTATGATGTATGATGGCGAAATAGTATTACAAGGATTCTCTCTAGCTGCTTTGCCACAATAATAACTGGTAGATCCTGCCCACTCAGTTTGCATCAATCCTCCTTGCTACATGATTGTGGGAAAGCAAGCACATACGTTTGAGGTTTAGCACAGAGAACTGCCACATTATCATGGTATAATTTCAGACCCGTGTTGAAGATTTAATTGTGCATAACTGCAATGCTGAGACCTACTCTGCCATGTTCCTATGCAATCTTGAGGTACCACTCACAGTTTCTTCAGGTATCTACATGTATTCACAACATACTGCTGCTTTGTGGGTAGGTTTGCTTAAGTTAAGTCAAATACATACAATGTGTTGCTACAAAAAGGTGAGAAAAAGATCAGACTATCTCCA
Source organism: Triturus cristatus (assembly GCF_964204655.1). Lineage (NCBI taxonomy): Eukaryota > Metazoa > Chordata > Amphibia > Caudata > Salamandridae > Triturus > Triturus cristatus. The sequence goes on along the minus strand of NC_140592.1, from coordinate 124,189,436 downwards.
GGGCTGTGCACTAAAGTTTTGCTGCATTGTGGTTAAAACGCATTGCCTGCTTGCTTCCCCTAGAATGTCAGTATTGCTGACATTTTTTCCTGTTTGCAATGAGAGACTGAACGACTCGCCGAGCGTTGCACGCTAGCCGGACACAAATCAAGAACACGCTACACTGCGTCATTACTCAAATTAAAAAAATTCTTGGAGAAACTTTGGCCCTCGACCCTGATACCTGACCTGGAAACTCCTCACTAAGGACATACAGGCGGTTCCTTGGGCTTGAGGCCTCATTACGCACTTTATGCATCATCAAACGGACCCCACATGAAGACTACGTTTTAATAATCTATTCTTCTTGGTGAAACATATACAACATTAACATTAACTTATATCCCTGAAGAAGCACATGTTTTGGGCGAAATGCGTTGGCTGATGCACATCAAGCTTATTTGAAATAAAACCACATAAAGACTTCAACAAACGACTATTTGATTGTTTATAAAATTGTTTGCATCGTATTACCTGTCAATAGTATCTATTGCCTCTCACCTATCTTTTATGAATGTTCTATTTGTGGTCAAGTGGCAGCTGACCATTTGAGGCGGACAAGACTTATACATCACGTGACTGATCTAGGTAGTGCAGTTGTCTATAATCCAGCTGCTTGTCCGTTTGGTGATGCTTTCCGAGCTTCCCCTGCATGTTTTCTCTCAATCATGCTAACTAATTAGAACATCCTAATTGGAATATTTAACTTTTATAGAAATCCCCAGTATACATGTGTCGGGGTGATCAGTGGGGGCTCCTACATTAGTAGGGGGGAGCATTGCCCCGCTGCTCTGCGAGCAATGTAAAAAGGAAACAAAAACGATAATAGCTAACGTTATTATCGTTTTCATTTTCCTTCGTGCTCCGGTATGGGGCAGGATGAGTGGGCCGGGCTGGCCAGTACAGGGGGCAGGGGATGAGGGTAAAGCACACTGTAAAGTATGCATGTCGGTTTGGCTGGCCCAAGAGGGCCGGTAAATCCGTCATGCGCACTTCACATCTTCCCCACCAGGCTGCATTACAAAGCCTGGTGAGGAACATGTAAAGCCTTCATGCCCCTGTCTGAGCGCCGAACCACGGAGCTCAGACCAATCGCAACGCTGCTTTAGGCAGCAATGTGATTTGACACCTCACCTCATTCACCCCTCCGTTCCACCACCCGTGCTTAGTAGCGGTCTCTACTGGGGGTGAGCATTTGGTATAAACATTAATTTGCCAATGTGGAACACACCTTATAACACCCATATGTGGTTTGCAAATGTTTCAAACCGCAATCAGACCGATGTGTAAGCTAGACGATAAAACTGCCAAGCTAAAATGTCAAACTAACCCCTTTCAACAGCTTTAGGTCCAATTCTGACATCAAAAGAATTAATTGTAAATCTGACTTGAAGTCTACAAGGCCCAGATGCATAATAATTAGATTTCCCACATGCTAACTTGCATGTTTCACTGGTAACAGGGACATCAACGTGATGTGACTATCAAGGACTGAGCTAGTTTTATATTGGAAAAACCTTGTCTATTGTTTAAAAAAACAATTTGTGCAGTTTAGCTTAGGAACCTCATTGAAACTCAATTCTTGTGACATTTTATCAAGTAGTGAAAAATCAAACTCTTTGGCAAACTTCCATTTCTAGCACAAATATCGCAACACGCATTTTGAGAAATGTTGTTAAAGTCAGTCCTTCTTTACCTGCTATTAAAACCAGTTTTCCCATATAGAGCCTATTGCAGGAACTTTAAACTGGAGCTATTTCCAACCCGTGTGGATCAATATGAGGTACGAACTTCCCAAATAATTAGGGGCATATTATCAATCATGGAGTTAAAATTATCGCCGCTTTTGCGGCAGAAAACTAACGCTAAAGCGGCGATAATGGGCTTGATAATATCCACTTGAGAATTCCCTCAGAAGCCCATATTGTCAACAAAACATGGGCTTCTATGGGAATTCTAAAGCGGCGATAATTTTAACTCTGTTTCTTGATAATGCATTATCTGCCCAGAAAAAACTGTACCTTCTTACTCTCGGTCCAATACAGAGTGTGGCAACAATGAAGAAAGGGATCTTGATTAAAGGATATGAAACTGACAGATCATCACCAACCTGTGTTTAGCATTTACTTGTGGGAGGAAGGGAGGAAATATTGGTAGCTTAGCCACACAAAGGCACTTTCTGCTTTTTGTCCCAAGCAAACACATGGTCAAAAGAACAATGGACGGAATAATTTTGAAGCTAAGAATTCAGAAGACAGTATGGCACCTTTCTCCAAGAAGGAGCTAGCACCCGTATGGCAGACTTGATGGGTTTCTCTTTAATCAGGAATGACCTTGACAAAATTGTATGGGTTGACTTGTAGGCCTCAGAGAGCTCAGGTGGCCTAAGCGGCTAGGCCTCCCATCATTTACTTTGGAAAACCGAAGAATAGTGCATTTAGGAATTGTTTTACAGTAAAACAGAGGATGTGCTGCTGGAGACAGCATGGGAATGTTACTTTAATAGTTTGAAGCAAGCCACCAATCACTAGTGAATGACCACTATAACCTAATACTTTCACCACATAGAAATCATAATTCTGATGGAAAGTCACAGGAGAAGGAGAGACTGCTGACACGTGTTGTCACATGACAAAAGACAGAGCACTGACTCATGTTTTGTTTGGAATCCCAAGGAGGCCTGGGCAACATTTAAATTATGCTGGGGTTAGGTGCAATTTCTCAAAATTTTACCTTACACAATTTTGCAAACTTACTTTGTACAAGTGTGCACTTTGTGTAGAAAAGTCAGAGAAGATAACAGTGGGAGGCTAGCTGATACAGTAAATGTCTTGTTGAGAGATATTTCCTACTCAAATCGGAACTCTTCATGTATCTCTCCATCCCCAGAGACAACGTGGAATCACATGTGGAACATCTTAACTGCAGAGAATATAGCATCTCCAACACATTATTCATCTTCCAAATCTTAAAGAAAAAAAGTTTGTGGGCTGCACTCTAAACAATTCTCTGAGGGGGGTGGCCTGACTGGCCAACATGGCGGATGCTCTTTGATGAGCTCTGCAGGCTGCAGCCCAGTCCTCCATCCCGACCCATCCTGCTGCTGTCAGCCCCTGCCGCCATGATCCTGGTGCACCCTGCCTGTGAAGGTCTGTGGGGCCGCTGAGCTACGTATCGCGCTCCATTTGCATCGCTGCCATTTGGTGGTATTCATAGCTGATTAGATGTGGCGCCCAGGCCGGTGCATGGAGTGCCCCCCACGGGCTACTCTGAGCGGGGAACCCTGCCCACTGGGCTGTGCAACGCCAGGCACGCTGAAGAGAACTGAGGTACCGAGCATACGAAAGGGTCTACCCCTACCCCGAATGCTCTTGCTGCCCAAGAAGAGACAATACTGGGAAGAAACATTGCCTACTGGAGATTGCAGGTCTTATGGCTTTGCTTCTGGGGCCCGGCCAATACTCACCCCCCTCACGGACACTCAATGAGGTGGACTTTGGAAGTGGAAGTCTTTCCTCTGTGTTTAAAGCTGAGGTGCCTGGAGGCACCAAATTGCAGGGGCTGCTATCCAAGACGCCGAGGGCCGGAGGGAGCCCTGTTGTGGAGCCTGGTGCATGCCGGGACCTTGTACTGGCCTAACCTGTGGAACCTGAATTCTGTGACACCCACATGTATCGGGTGGGGACATCACCTACTCTCCAACACCTGAATAAATCTTACTGGAAATTGGATCAATTGCTTTCTGTGAGCTGGCCTGGCCTCTCTCAGCCTCACAGGTGGCCTTGCTGCCATGTCACGGCAGCAGAGGCTACCCTCTGTTTGACCACTGGGGCCAGCTGACTGCTTGTGCTGCCAGAGGATCTTAGTGCAAGCAGGTCGCCTGCACACTTCTACACAGCTCCCCATTGCTTTGCGTAGTGGAGATCTACAGTGAGCCTACCAGAATGCAGCAAGATCATTGATTCTCCTCAAACACACAGATTAAGATGGAGTGCTTTGCACATTCCTCTTCGGGAACCAAGCCTACCTCGACCCTCTCTTTTACTAACCACCAAGGCACAGACTCCATGCTCCAAGCAATATAGGAGTTCTGTGCCACTATCAAGACCAAGATTGGAGAGGTCGGGATGGATGTTGCCCTCCTATGCCAGGACTTGCAGAATGTCACTAATAGGGTGACTGAGACCGAGGAGCGCATCTCCAGTGGGTTTCCAGGAGATTTGGAGGGCTTCTCCCTGGAGAAATTTCTTGCATCTAGATCTCCTTTTGGCTTCCAATGGATCAACGCTCCCTGTGTTTCATCCTTGAGAGGGCCCAACAGGCTTTGGTGCAGAAGCCCCCTCCGGGGGCCCCCTCAAGCCCTTATTGCCAAAATCCTAAACTACAAGGACAGAGATGCCATCTTTACAGGGGCCAGGGAGAGGGGGCCCATTCCCTTCCAATCTGCTTGCAGCTTTGTATTCCTGGATTACACCCAGTTGGTTCAGAAACAAAGGAAGTCCTTCAACGCTGGCGAGCGGAAAATGAAGGCCCTGCTCCTCAACCGTATTCTTATGATTCCCGCTCGCCTCAAACTGCTGCGTAACTCCAGTTCCCTCTTTTTGACACCCCTTAGGATGCCCACTCTCACAAACCCCACTCGAGATTCTTTTCAGAAACAAAAGGGTGCAAGCACCAGACCTAAGCGTAAAAACAACAGCAGGTGATGTTCTCAGAAACGTTCCTGCACACTGGCTCTCCGTAATCCTCGGGAGAGGAAGAGGGAAAAGGTCAACTAGAAGAGTCCTTAGGCAACAGCCTACTTTGAGACAATACCCTTTCCCAGGCCCCTAACTCTAGCCCCGTCCCGATCATATTCCAACCAAAGGTTATTGAGTCCCTTTGTAAGTTCATCCTACAGGAGACTTAATTTGGGACGTGCCTCTCGACCTGTAGCTTCCTGCAAGCAGCACTGTATCCTGTTAAATGTATAGAGGCCAGTCACAAGTACCTCATAACGTTAATTTTACAGCTATACTTTTTCTTTGGACGACAGATACTCCTGGGGTAGAAGTGTGAGGCTAGGGTAAGTGGTTTCTTATGTTTCATATTTTTCACTTGCCTGTTACTCTTTACAGGTCACATGCACTATACTGCTCTAACGTTATGCATGCAGATGTTTCAGGGCCACAGATCCCACACAGGCATCCCTGCTACTGCACTGAGGAGCACCTCTCCTCTACGCCCATAATTCAGTCACCTTCCCCACAGCTGACTTTGCGATTGTGACCTGGAATGTCAAAGGCTTGAATGACCGCATGGAATGGGTGCGGTCTTTCACTCCGTGAAACATCATAAACCAAACTTCGTACTACTCCAGGAGATGCATCACCTCGGTACGAACAGCCTGATCCAGGCCCAAGCGGGTTGTGACAGAGTTTTCCATGCTGGCCACACCGGGGGCTCACGAGGGACAACAATCCTTTTTCCCCGCAGTTTCCCCCTTTCTGTTACCCACTCCTCCATAGACAGCTTGGGTAGATATACAGTCAGGGGGTCTCCTGGAGGGTACACACTACTACATAATTTTTGCCTATATCCCACCATATCTCACCAGGGCATTCCTGACTGTTCTGCAGAGAGTGATCCTCAACCTTCCCCCAAGTCACACAGTAATAGGGGGTGATTTCAAAGCATTGCTTGATCCCCTGATGGACTCCACCGGAGCTAGAGCGACAACCCAACACAGACCCTCCTTCTTGGTGGAAAGGGCTAGAGCCCTTGGTCTTTATGATGTCAGGCGAACGTGGCACCCTCTGGAGTTTAGCTACACGCTCTTCTCAGCTGCACATGGCTGCTTTTCCAGACTTAACTATATTTTAATGCCAGCAACTGACCTAGTAGTTACCACAGGGGCAGCCATTCTCCTCAAAGAGATATCTGACCATGCCGCTGTCTTACTGAGCTTGAGTACGGCCAACAACAGCCTCAACCCAATGTGGCACTTATATGCCTGGTATTTAATGGACACACACTGCTGTCAACCTTTACTGCAAGAACTTACCAAATATTTTCGATTAAACCAGGGCTCTGTATCAGCCCAAGGGACAATATGGACCACAGTAAAAGCCGTCATACATAGTAAGGCAAAAGCTTATGTATGGGGACAAAACAATAGCAGACTCCAGAAAATTGTTGACCTGGAGGCAGCTCTCCTCCAGTAGGAGTCTCAATATCGAAGCCACTCTGATGAGCGTACGAAATGTTGCCTCAGGGCGCCTAAGGCTTCCCTACGCTCACTCTTCCAAGAGAAAGCCGGGAAGTGCTGGGTCTCCTCACAGGCTAAAGTCCATGAATGGGGTGATAAAACTGCTGCACTGGTTGGCGACTTGGGATACTGCCCTGATAATGGTTCCACAGATACGCACCCAGGGGGGCCCTGCTAGATATATATCTAAAGAAATAGCAGCTGTGTTCGCTGCCTACGGTAGTAACCTTTACAAACACTGTCAACGTGCCCAGAGCGAAATCACCCATATGCTTCTCAATGACCTACCCCTCGCTGTCTTCAGAACAATGGATAGAGTGACGGTTGATCAGACGATAACTGCATAAAGTCAAAGTAGCTATAATAGACATGCCCACCGGTAAAATACCAGGGCCAGATGGCTTTCCGCTGAATACTATTGCAAATTTAAGGATTTGCTCGCCCGCATCGCCATCAATTATATCTCGAGTCCGTTGAGAAGGACCCAGTTTCCCCCAGAACTTGGCCTATCAAGTATTGCTGTTCTTCATAAGACCGGGAAGCCTCTGGAGAGCTGTGTATCCTACCGTCAGATCTCATTGATTATCACAGATTTAAAGATCTTTTGCGAGAATACTGACCAATAGACTATTGGCTGTGCTTTCCATGCTCATTCATCCGAATCAATGTGTCATCATGCCTCACCACAGTACCCGGCACGGCATTTGCAGAGTGCACACTGCACTAGCGCAATGCCACTCACTTATTGGCCCCGCTGCCCTTCTACTCCTTGATTTTGAAAAAGCCTTTGATTCCTTAAACTGGTCGCTCCTATTCCAGGTGCTCGAGAGGATTGAATTTGGACCACATTTTCTCTCACTTGCTAAATTAGTCTATGCACACCCCAGAGCCCAGTTACAATTCAATGGCATTTTCTCTCCCATATCTCCTATTGGCCGCAGCACTAGGCAGAGATGACCCCTGTTCGCTTTATTATTTGCATTAGCAATTGAACTGCTAGCTACATGGGTCTGTTGCGATGTGCAGCTTTGGAGCTTTCTCTAACCACCTAGCTTTGAGGATCGCATTGCACTCTGATGTCTGCTATTTATGCATAGGTCCCAAACCTCATGCCTGTGCCTGCTTCAGATGCTGCGCCATTATGAAGAAACTTCAGGGCTTCAGGTCAACTGCACCAAATCACTCCTGATTCCCTTTACGGGAGACCCCTCAGTAGTTGGTTGGCAGTCCCACCACCAGTACATCACCTCAGCTTCTGTGACCAGTGGGTCCACATAGCCGTACTGCTGGAGCTCACCTGGAGTCTCAACCTCCCCCCACTACAACCACGAGCAGTGAGGGACATGTTTAGATGGGTGAACCTACCCGTCACTTTCCTGGGGTGCATTTCTCCTTTCAAAATGATGATACTACCCAGGCTCCTCTACGTACTGCAATATTTTCCTCTCCATTTCCCATTGGCGGAATACTTGGGTTTCTTTGGGTGGAAAACCCCCTGAAATTGCTTTCCGGAAATATGTGCAATCCACATATTACATAGGAATGGAATGGGTGACTCATGCTTATACTACTTGGCATCTCCGCTCCAGGTGATTAGTAGTTGGCTCTTTTGAGATCAGGAGAATCCTTCTTTCTGTCTCGAAGTATGCATACTCGAACGACCACACATTGATGGACTGTGGAATGGGCTCCTGTACCAAGCTCACTCCCAGTGATGACAAAAGTCCCCCTTTTATGCTGGGGGGTTGCCCTACGGTGGACCAGATGGGACCATCCACCCACGATGGAAAGCCCCTATGGCAGGGCACTTGGCTTCGACACACTACCCAGCTGGAACCTTATAGGCATTTGAAAGTCAGGGGATGTGTGATAAGGTTCTCAGATGGAAACCTTCACGGAACAGAAGCTTGATTTCATGCTCCACAAATCTCAATTTTACAAATATCTCTAAATGTGGCACACTTTGATGACCTACCGAAAAACACTAGTCAACCTACCGGATTACCAGGAGCGGCACGTGCAGGTAAGAGTGGTGGGCCCGGTTGGGGGGAATTCGACACATGACCACGAGGATAAATTAAATAAATAATTAATATTCCCTTCGTCATCCTTTGTCGAAATACCTCCCACCCGGGCCGCGGTTGCGGAATACTAAAATCACCTTTGGCCCATTGGGCTGGGGAGCCATCTCGATACTTTATACATCCCTTGTACTGAACCAGCCACAGCTCGTGCAGGTGGGGTGGTGGGGCTGGGTGGGAGGGGGATTTTTAACAGACGACGTGAGAAAATGAATTATGTATTTAATTTTCCCTCAACGTCTTCTTTCGAAATCCTCCCCACCCGGCCCCACTGCTCTTACTGGCATGAGCCACAGCTGTACTGAATGCCCTGGACTCCCTGGGGCCTTTCAGGGAGAGATGGGAGGACTAAGTGGGCCCTTTGGTTGAAAGCGACTGGCCCCGAGAAAGCAGGTTCTCTCCTCCTGTCTTTGCCTTATAGCACTGAAGTATTTGCACAGGTCTGCATCAACCCGAAATCTTGCAGTGATGGAGAGGAGCACAGAGGCTACTTGCCACAGGTGCAACGAAACAGATTGTGGCATCTTTCATTTCTATAACTGTTATCAAATATGCATGCAAACTGCAGGGTATAGGCTAGAGCGTTATGATTTCCCACCCAGTCTTTCATTATCCTAATGTTGCAAAATGGGTACATTTGGGTAGAAATCAATTTTTTTTCTTATTATTAAAGAGAACCCCCATGCATGGTGCTAGGTTTTAAATTCTAAGTTTCTGATTCTCCTGACCAAGCACTCTTAAACTATCCTGCCTACCTGTATGGATAACATGTGACTTCTACACCTTCTTGTCCTCTCTCTTATGTAACATTTCCTAATCACTGATTTACACACTTATGATTGATTGTCTCTATGTAATCTGTGTGATGTAAAGTGTTCTGACACCCTACACTGATAGGAGCGGGGCTATAAAATGAATTAAATGCACCTGAGACTGCAATAGTTACGGAGGCTTGAGGGGCACTGTGAAAGGATGGTTATGAAGAACCCGTAGTGGGGGTGGTCATTGGGGGCGCCGACAAGCATTGTCGCACTGGGCGCCAGGAGCGCTAAAGCCGGCCCTGGCAGTAATGTTGACAGAAGGGGGTTTACCACCGACAAAGTGCTAAAGATGTCCCCGTCATTGTAGCTATTAGTCTTATTAGAAGAACAAAAGTACAGAGACAAAGCAACCGAAGCTTGAAAGTGGTCATCATGGCTAAGGTGACGAGGCTAAGGAGGCTGATATGTATGCTCATTCATGCTGGCCTCAGGTTGTGGACGTAGAGCCGCCAAGCAAAACATTAAAGCAGACCAGAAAATCTACAGACAGCTATTGGGAAGAGTGGCCTGTCTTGATCTGAGCTGAGACCGACCAATCACACTGTGCGCAGGATCCTAAAGAGGTAACTCTGATTTCAGCAAGGAAAACCTTGATTCAACTTTGCTAATTTGGCATGAGTAGCGAAGCAAGTACCAGAGAAAATGTGTAAGGGGTTTCTTAAGTGCAACAAATCCGACAAACTTTGATACAGTCAGAAAATAGAGACAACTAAGCTAATTTTGAAAAAACAAAAAAAAATATAATAGTAAAAAAAAAAAAAAAAACGAAGAAGAGCCAATAAGGTCATTGAAAACAGCAACACAGTTAGAAAATATAGAACTGAAAGAACTTCGCTAATTTCAAGAAAACTATTAAAAAAAAAGCAAATAAAGCCAAACTAGAGAAGAGACAATAAGCTCTTAAAAAGGTTCGAAAACGCACAAATATCACTTGTTTTCAAATCAAGAATCCGAAATAGTCTTGTTACAAAATTGTCTGTGAGAGGGCAGCAGCAGTCCAGCAGCATTCTGTGGGCAAGCTAAGCCAATAGGTGTTCAAAGAGGATGGTAGTAGCACTGGTGCAAACAATGCAAGGTGTCTCTCTTTGCTGGCTTCAGAAGCAGAGGCTGTCCCTTCAATTGTAAAGGATCCTTCGAAGGCTTTCATACCACGTGCATCAGAATCTCATAACTGAAATGAGAGATACCACAGGAATCAGTGATTTCAGGATGAAAAATTACAAAGGAATTCAAGTTAGCCCTTACCAATCCCTGCACTTTTTGTAGGCATTTTCGGATTAAAATGCTGTTCTCAGCAACAAAATGCCAGTTTACACCTGGTGTATATGTCATGGAAAAACCACAAGTATTTCTGGAATTCGCCCTCAAATTAGAACGACCTAAGTCTTTAAGGTGGTTGTGCACATTTCCCACTTGTTGGTGTTTCAAGATTGGTCTCCACTCTTGGAGTCTGACCCTTGAGGGAGTGGTGGCAATAGTTTTTTTAGTGTTAGTGGAACAGGTAGGCAAAGATATATCTAGAATGGCAGGGATTTCTTTCTCCTTCCAGGGTGGTTCTCGAGTGCCAGTAAGAGACATATCGTTTTTTAAAAGAACAACAAATATATCATCTTCAGATTATCTCAATCTTGCAGCAGACTCAGCATTGAGACTGTTATTATTGTGTTTTTTAGTTTCTGCTCTGGGATAGAGCCTCTTGCTACACAGCCTTCCTGGAACCTTCTGGGGTTTCAGTTGTAGCAAGGCTCAGAACAGAGTTATGCATGAAAAGTTCCCTCTTTTTATCACCACCAAGTGGTTACGCATAGTTCACCTCAAAGGCTTTGCAACATCTTCTGCTGACACTTCTTTAGAGAGTCCCAGACACCAGAGGAAACACAATATATAGGCAGGAGCCATTCATGAAAAGTTACTCTTTAGCTAATGTTCATGTCAGTTCGGCCACCCCCTTCTATGTGGATAATGTGAGGTTTCCCTTTGGAATCCTTGTCATGCAGATGACTTAACAGGATTCTTAAGTGTATTAAAAAGGTGTGCACTCGTCCAGCCAGTGGTGTAGCAAGGAGGGGTAGTGGGGGGTGGTTTGCCCCTAGCAGCGCAAGTTTTGAGGAAGCCAGCCTCCTCGTACCCCGCTCTTACCTGCGCCCATCGCCAAGTGGCAAACACAGATATCACCCCCCCCCTCCCACTCCTACATGCGGCTGCCATGGCGCAACAAATGCAGCAGCCGCCAAGGGTGGAAAAAGGTCTAGCTACACCACTGCCTCCAGTCCCAAGTCCCATAGCGGAGCGAGGTTACTATTTATAGGAATTTTATCTTGAAGCAGTTATGGGGAGCTGCAATCAAATATTTGATTTGAAAAGATCATTCATATTTAGTAGGTCATAAAAGTAAAAAACAACAATAAGTCAACAAACAGCTTAGAGCCAAAGCATGCACGTCACAATTTCAGATAGTGCATCCTAGAATTGATAAGGCCAGGGGATATGTGGTCAAAGTGTGGCCAGGCAAGCTGCAGCATTCAGAGAGGTTTTAAAGGGGACTAAGTGAGTTTTAGGAATGCAGGAAAGAGCGGTATTTCTGGAGTTAAGTCTTGAAAGCACCATGACTTGCATGACTCCTTTAAGGTCTTCCTCAGGAAGGAAGGATTCGATCCCATGAAGGAGTTTAAGTTGGTAGTTACTAATTCAGGCAGCAAGGTTGATGTGGTCTATGAAGTTCAGTGTGATGCCAGGGTAAAGCCAGGCGATTTGGCATTCAAGGCAATTGAGGGGGAGCAGGCAAGAATATTTGTCAAACATAACCCCTCTTAGATCGGCAAAGAGGGGGACTCTGGCTAAAAGAAAGCAACTCTGTTTATGTGGATTAACTGTTTGCACTTTAAATAACTCCACAGAACTGTAGTGCCGCAGAGCACTAACAGGAGCTTGCAATTATGAGGGACTAATGTATTTTAGTGCTGTAATGCAAACACCAGAAGCAAAATCAGGGGTGGCTCCTCTGCAAAGGCGGAGGAGCGTCGCCCCACTGCTCTCAGAGCAGGAAACAGGAAAAATAAAATGGTAATAACATCGTTATTATCATTTTATTTTTTGTAGCTATGGGGCTGGTTTAGGGCAGGGCTGGTGTCACAGCCTGGGAGCAGGAGTGGTTTGTGCACAATATGTGCGCATGATGGTTTGGCCGGCTGTCTTGGGCCAGCCAAACAGTCATGCGCACTTAGGATGTTCTCCACCGGGCTGTAATACACAGCCTGGGTGGAGAACAAGCACAT